>NC_143498.1:10711250-12114375 GCF_051622355.1 Phaseolus vulgaris
TTAATCGATTAAATTCCTTAGAAACATGAGTAGTTACAAATTCTTTGTTTTAATATGTTAAAATGTTTCTTTAATAGATTGAAATCTCTTAAGCTCTCTAAAGACTTTGAACTCTTATATTTTAATATGTTACAATGATAAATTAATTTTGAAGTTAACGGATTAAAATGCAATTTTAATCCATTGAAACAAATAATTTTATATCTATATAAGTCTCTCGTTTCGAAATAATTTTAGATGAAATCAAAAGAAAAGTTTATGAAAACTATTCTTGAAGCTTTTTTTATGCAAAATATGATATCAATATGTGTTTGAAGAGAAAAAAAAATCACCTAGTTCATTCTTTTATTTTGTGGTTACCATGTTTCAAGTGATATTTTTTCATTCTCTATATTAGTTTTTGAGTTCTTATAATATAATAACAAGGTGTTACTATATAATAACAGGTTATGTAAATCAATATTGTAGGGTTCAAGATCAGATCAGATCTGGTTACTATATAATAACATAGGCTTTGATGTCTCCAAATTTGTGAAGATTGCTTGAAGACTTTTCTGCTACTTGTGTGTGTAGGTTTTTGGTAGTTTGAATTTGTAATGCACTCATAGATTTGATCCAAGATTGCTTGATTTTAATCCTTTTGAAAAAAATGTGTATTCAAAGAAGTGGAAAATCAACCTGTTGAATTGTCGTTTCAACCGATTGTGTTACACTTAGAGGTTTTTGAAAAGGATTTGAGATAGCTTGTGTTTGGTAGAGTTTGCTTTCAAATCAATTCAATCGGTTGTTTTGGAAATTCAATCGATTGATTTTTGAATTTCTTAACAGAATTCTGTTAAGTTAGTTCAATCTGTTTTAATTGTTTTAAAACTGATTTGGCTCTTGCATTAAGACTTTGTTTGGATTAGGGAGAAGATGTGTGGGGATTTGAGGGAGTGGATGTGTGAGGAAAGTGTGAAGAAAGTGATGTTGTTTAGATTGGGGTATGTTAGGGTGGATGTGTGAGGAAAGTTTATGGGAGTTTGTGAGTGATGTGATAGTTGTGAGAGAATTTTAATTTTTTTTAAAGGTATGAAATGTTACTTTACAGATTTACCCTAGCCTATTAAAAAAATTAATAATAAAATGAGTTGTTTTTGTTTGAAAATGAACAATTTTCACATATTTTGTAGATTTAAAAATTATAAATAGAAAAAAATATATGTTAAATGTAAATATGTATAATATTGTTGGAGATCTCACATCGACTAGAGATTAGAGTCTTTCATTGTATATAAGTTAGTGTTACTTTGTAATAAATATAAAAATTATAATTAAGAAATAATATGTATTCACCAAATTAAATAAAAACAGACTTCAAGTAATTTATTTAAAATATTAAACATGTGCTATGTGCTATAAAATTGAAAAATAAATCAAATCTTATATAAATAAAAAAATATTATAAACCCTGTAGTATGAAAAATAAAAAATACTAAAAAAAATATATTAATAGAAAAAAAGTCATAATAAATAAATTATAACTCATAAACATAATAACTATACATAGAAATATATTAATATAAACACAACAACAAATTAAATAAAAACATAACTTCAAATAATTTCTTTAAATATTAAACATATACTATAAAATTAGAAAATAAATCACATTTTATATAAATAGAAAATTACTATTTTTTAATATTAAAAAACCTCACAATAAAGCAATCTAAAAAATACTACATCAACAAAAATATAACTTAATTAACCATAGAAAAGAATTTCATAAAAAATTATAATAAAAAATAAGGATAAAATAAAATGGAAAATGTTTAGTATTGGTGATGCCCATGATCCAACCCAAGTAATATTTTCAATGTTAATTAGATATAGTATATTCTTTTTTATAAACAAAACTAAATTCAACCACATTTAATAAAATATCTTATTAGAACTTGAAAAATAGGTATAACCTGATTTACTCTAATAACTAATATATAAATGGAAGATTTTATTTAACTATATTTTTTTACATTAGTTTATCATTATTTACATAATTTATATTTTAGAAAATAATAAACAACGCACTCTGATATGTGAAATTTATGATAATTTGTTTCTTCATTTTAAATATTACACACACACACACACACACACATATATATATATATATATTAAACATTGTACAATAAATTTTTTTTAAATACTAATACATTCAAATTAGCTAATCGTGACACATTTAAATGAGGATAAATTTGGAAATAAGGGATTTGACATGGTTTTCCCTCTACATCTCTTCATTTTGAGAGGAGAGGAACATGCATGCCTACAGTATATCCTCCCCTTCCCCACAACCACATATCCAAATATGCATCCGTAGAAGCAAACAGGGGATAAATGTTTTTAACAACTGATTAAAGCATATATAATCTGCTTTACACTCCCTGCTGTTATTTCGATTCGATTATTGCTTTCAAATCAATTTTTTCCAAGATTGCTTCAAGCTTTTCTTCTAAGAGTCGAATAGGATTGCATTGTATTTCTTCTTTTCAATTTGTGATTGTATCGTGTTATTATTCTTTTTCTCTCTTAACAATTGTATTTGTAAGAATTGTTGGTGTGCGTATTTAGAGGATGTTCTCGAATTTCAGGGTGTGATCAAGTTAAAGGTAGTATTCTTAAGGGTTCAAGATCACCACTTTGGCGTGTGTGTGTTGTAATCAAGGTGTTTTGATTGTTTAGTGCAATACTCATGTTTTCAGTGGGACTATGTAGCCTGGCTAAGAAAGGGAATCCAGATAAACTGACTAAGAATCTTTCTCATCCCTTATCTATTTAAATCAGTTTTTTGCTTGAATATACATCTCTCTCTCTCTCTCTCTCTCTCTCTCTCTCTCTCTCTCTCTCTCTCTCTCTCTCTCTCTCTCTCTCTCTCTCTCTCTCTCTCTCTCTCTCTCTCTCTCTCTCTCTCTCTCTCTCTCTCTTGAATAATAAATGCTTTATCTTATCATATTCCAACTAAGTAAATCTAACTGAAAGTTTAAATTAACAATATTTAATGATGGGTTCCCGATCTTGTATAGTCGAAAAGGTCATGTTCTCTTATGTTACTTCTACTACTTCCTGTTGGTGTTTGGCAACACATATCAGAGTGCGTAAGTCAATATTCGATATTTGATAACTGAGAGTAATAAATGCTATTAAATACGTAATTTAACTTGACATTGACATTGACCAACTCATTTATAGAGATTTGTTAGGACCTTGCGCCGATGAGCCTAAATTAGTATGAATATCATAGTTAATCATAGATTAATTTGACATGAGGTTTTAATATTTTGCAAATATCACACTTAAATGACTTTTGCTTTAGGTTACCAAGATGGACATGAGTGATAATTATTGCACTATTTGACTATATATCTATGTTCTCGTTGAGACCTAAGTCTTCTCTATACTTTTTGTTATAGTGTGTTTTCTTTTAATATCAATTATGTATGTTTGTTATAAATTTTAATTATTTTAACTATTTTATTATATTTCAATATGTAAATTATAAGTTTTTTAAGATTTCATTTCTAACATAAAATATTTAAATTAATTACAACTCAATATTATTAACTTAAAATTATCATTATTTAAAATTAATAATAACCATTTTGAATACTATTTAATATTTTTTTCTAAAATTGAAATAAAATATATATTTTTAAATTAAATAATTAAAAAACAAAAATACCTATATTTATTGAATAGAAATTAATTAATTAAATTAATTAGAAATATTAAAATATATGTATTTATTTTAAATGATTGAATTAATTAAAAATATAAAATATAGATACTTAAAAATGAAATTAAGACAAAAATAATTCAAAAAAGAAAATAATCATTATTTTAAAAATAATTTTCAAAAATAAAATAAAATAATATTACTTACAAATATAAAAATAAAATAATTAAGAATATTAAAATATCCATACTTATTAAATAGAAATTAAATAATGAAGCTAATTACACATATTAAAACATTTCTTTTTATTTAAGAATAAAAAATGTTAAAAGCAGATTTTAAAAATAATTAAAATTTTAATTTTAACTAGAATATTTTAAAAAATTAAAAACCCTGAAAATTAAATCAAAACATATTCTTAAAAAAAATTAATTAATCAACTCTTACCGATTTCTTATGTGCAATTAAAAAAAATGAGATTCGTGATGCTGTGAAATTTATTTGGAAATAATCGATTTCTGACCTTTGGAAGATAGAGGTTACCTTGGTAAATTAATTCAAAAATAGGTTATTTTAAGTAAAAAAAAACTGGATATTATGAGGAGAAAGAAAGTTCTTAAAACCGATAGTTTGAAATCATGTACTCCTTTTTTCTCATTGGAAATTAGGAAGCAGAACTGAAATTACAAAGTATGATCACAGTAAGGAATAAACAAGACCACCTCCTACAGATTTCAAATTAGCACAAATTTACATTATTTTTTTTTGTAAATTGCTAATGGAATCTCTTACAATTACAATGATGTTAATTAACTGAGTAAATCTACCCAACTAGTAACTGGTCTGGAATGGCTTGTAAACTTTAAGATCATCAACAATCCCAGCAATGGAACCTACTGCAGCTATCACAGTAATGATGCAGCATGAACCACTAAGAATCTGCAACCAAATCCATTTTTTGCTCCACTTTGGCATTTTGGTTTGAACTATATACATCTCCACTGGGAAATACACAGTGAGGGGCCAAAATCCAATGGCTCCAATAAGCCCCACAATGTCATTGAAGAATGGTAGCAGCATAGCCATCACTGTACAGAAGATCACAAACATTGTCCTCCACACCAACCTGAAGAGGTTGAGCTTGAAGGGTTTGCAGCCAGGGAATGGTACTTCAAATTCCTTGCTCATAAAGTCACTTTCTGGGAATTTTTTTGATGCATTGTTTTCAATAAATTGGAAAAGGGGTTGGCAGTAAACTTGGTATGCACCAACTAGGTGGACAACAATGGCAACATTGGCTATGTCAAGGAGCCAATATGGGTTAAAGAAGCCAAAACCAGTGAGCAGGTTTCCAGGGCTTGCATCTCCAAAACCAGCATAGCCAAAGCCACCACATAGTACATAGAAAATGCTTGTCACTAAGACACTGACTAAAGTAGCCTTGGACATTGTCTTTGACTCTTGAGGAGGGGATTTGACTGTGTCCTGTTTCATAATATAGACAAAAACATAAACCATATAATAAATGTTCACATTAAGAATTACACAGATTGTTGATGTAAAATATCAATTCTGATTCCAAAACCATACAAATAATACCTAAGAAACTACATATACAATTATGTTTTGAACAGTGCAGCTCATTTGAGTGTGACAAAATTCAGCAAAAGTAGATGTACCTGAATTTCTATAAGGATCATTGAGTAGGAGTAGGCAAAGGCTATGTTACCAAGAGCTTGGAAGGTCCTCCAAATCTTTTGTGTTGCTGTGACAGTACCAATAGTTACACCAGTTAAGCTTCCTTTAACTACTCCATTTCCTGATACATGAGCAATTCAAGTCAAATTTCTACCCTGTAGTAGTCCAATCCAGAACTCATAATGATGATAACAATTCTATAACATAACATGAATAGAATCATACCTATAGTTTTAGCAATTCCAAGACCAAGTCCAATTATTGAGTATGTGAAGGACATGACCGCAGCCAGAATAGAGAGCCACCATAAGTCGTTGAAATCTGGAATCTGGGATAAAACAATTTCCGCAATTGCAAATGAAATCATGTAAACATTGCTGTTCATTTTGCATGGATCTTTTCCTCCGCTACTGTGATAACAATTAGACCTTTTAACTGCCCTGTTTCATCAACAACCCAAAACACCCAATTAGCACATTTCTTCTTACACTTTCATGCACACAACAACAATTGCATTTTTCAAAACTCACATCATGCTTATGGAAGCTGCTATGGTGTATCCAATTGCCACACCAAAAAGGTTCAGATACTGAACCCACGCACAAAACTTCACATTCGCACCACCTGCAAAACCCAAGAATGATTTTATTTAGAAACATGAAGCACCCAAAATTCTTTTCTTGATGAAAAGACTCTGGTTTTGATTTTATGGTCCTTTTGGACAAACTTATAAGTAGGTATTTTTGGGAGAGACAATATAAAATGAGTTCGGTTAAGTTCATATTAGTTTATACATAAACTATTTCGTATCTCTTAATAATTTTGTTGAAATGTTATGAAAAAAGTTTCCAAAAATACCATAATTGAGTTGGGGTGCATGCATACCTAGGTAGGAGCTAACAGCTTGCGTGTAGGTGTAGTTTCTCTTGCCAGTGACTTGGTCACCAGTGCGGTAACAAGCAGATAGAAGAATTGAGGTGTAATAAGTTACGCCAGAGAAGACAATCATCACAGCAGGACCAGCAACCCAACCAAGCTGAGCAATAGCCCAAGCCAAAGATAGAACCCCAGAACCAATAACAGCAGTTATTATGTGGGCACTTGCAGTCCAAAGAGTTCCTGTTTTGTAAAACACAAAAGTCAGTGCTTTTCAAATGACTAATTACCAATAACCAACACAATTGGTTCTGCTTGTTTTAGAGAAAAAAAGAAGAGAGTTATTTGCAAAATAACAAGTCCATGAGATGAAGTGAAATTGTAGTGAACTTCAAAATACTTGGATTTTGGAGGTTATTTGATTACCAGTTCTTTTGGGATGCCCATCATCATCAAAGAACTTGGAACCTGCTGGTTGAGTCGTGTCATAGGAGACATCAAATGCCTGTTCATAAGTTCTGCTTCCACTGTTTTCCATCATCTTGCTTTGAGAGAGAGAGAGACACCAACCCAAATTAGGCTTCAGAGTCAAGACTCAGAGTCTAATATGCAACCTCAGAGATTGCAATCACTGTTCAGTAGGATTGAGTTATGTATGATTATAATCAAATAGTTACCAGTCAACTTAAAGAAAATAAAAATGCAAAGATGTGTGTCACTCAAACATGGATTTAAGCATTGTTATGAGGTGGTGGATTTTGTGAGAGTTTAACAAATTTCAAGTGTTCTCCACACACACACACACCTCTAGCTCTCACAAGAGCTTCTGAAAGGAGAAAATGGTGTTTGGGCTTGAAAGAGCTAGGAAGTATCTGTGTGTGCTTATGTGATGATCTTCAAAATTCAGAAAATGCTCCAAGTTCTGAATAATTTGGTTTAGAAGGGTTGTACTTGTGCATGGAACAAGAGGTGTGTGGGGGTATATATATATATATATATATATGAAGTGTTGGAAGGAAAAGAGTCTAACAACTTGAAAAAAATATTTTGGGCAATGAGTGCAGTTACAGCCCCACAAGGCACTATGAGTTCAAAAAGTCATGAAACATGAGAGTCAAATTTGACCATTTTCAAAACACATGCTCATATGGATACAACTAAAATTAAATTAATCCATAAAAAAATTAAGTTAACTCTTAACCATAAGTTTGTACATACTTTTTAAATTAAATTATAGGCAATAAACTTCTTACAAGAAAATGTCCATTAAAGTAGAGCTATACACAGTAGGACGAATTGCTTAAATTTAATTACTGTTGTTGGGTGCTTAATTAAGAGTGAATTGTTTAATTTCATGTAACTATTTAAAGTAACAAAAGGAGGATTATTTACAAAAACTTTAATTAAAAATGCTCTTATATATAATATAATAAATGTTGTTTTGTGTTGTTTTTTTAGTTAGAGTTGGAATTTTACTTGAGGATAACTTCAAATCTAATTGAAAAACAATATAAATCTTACCTATAATAATGGATCTATTTTTTTATTAAATTAATCCCTAAAATTGAAGAGAAAAAGGGGATTTCTGAATTCTAGAAGTGTAATGATGTGTGTAAACTTTAGGTTCAACTATTGCAGCTTTGACTGAATCCTTTGGGCACCTGCCACTGTACTATTGTTATTAATTTATATGTGAAAATCTCTCCCACTTTCTCGTTTTTTCCTTCTCATTTCGTTTTTACTTTCCTTTTTCCCTTTATTCTTCAGGAATTTTTTTTCTTTTGGACAACATTAATTTTCTCTACAGTGAAAAACATCTCCTTATCATCTTAATAAATTAATATTTAATTTATTTTTTAATTTAAAATACTATTATAAGTAGTTATGGAGGGATGTAATAAAAAAAATCATGAAATAAAAATCAATTTTAACGACTAATTAGGTGTTAGGTGACTAAATTAGAGATATTTTAAAAAAAAATGATTTCTAAATTAATTTCTATTAATGTTAAATGATTTTTAAATTGGTATCTAATTATGTACCAAGATTTTTGCTACCAAATTTAGAATCTAAATAATTAGATACCAATTTAGAAACTACTTGACAATAATATAAACTAATTTAGAAAAAAAAAATTAGTCTATAAAATATCTCTAATTTAGTTATTATAACAACTAATTATTTTTAGTCTCTAAAATTGATTTTTATTTTATGATTTTCATTTTTTTTAGTGATATTTTCTACTATTATGATTGTCAAATAAACATTGTTCAATGAGAAACATCTTCTAAATCAACATGATTTGGCCATTCTTAGGCTATTGCCAAACACAAATTGTAAAAGCAATACCTAATTTGAACATTATTGTTTTTTATAGAAACTAGGTATTAACAATATGTTACGCAATTAAACACTGTAAGTTACAAGTCATAATTGTACTTGTGGCTAAGAAGATGGTAACTTTTATAAAATTAATTAGCACTAT
This sequence comes from Phaseolus vulgaris, assembly GCF_051622355.1. Classification (NCBI taxonomy): domain Eukaryota; kingdom Viridiplantae; phylum Streptophyta; class Magnoliopsida; order Fabales; family Fabaceae; genus Phaseolus; species Phaseolus vulgaris. The sequence goes on from NC_143498.1 coordinate 10,720,025, forward strand.
CACATATTATGAAAATATATCCATAACATTCTTGAAAATGAAAATACTAATTACTACGAAATATTTTTTTTAGTACATTGGAAACTAAAGTATTAGATTTATTAAGAAAGTTTAGAATTATCGACACTTGAAAGTAATATTGTAAGAAAACTTTGCAATATTTGAATATGGATTTATTAAGAAAAATAAAATATAAGAAGATTAGACGCAAAGTATCTTCAAAATAACAGATTATAAGGAATGAAGTAGAATGGAAAGGGACTATATAGGAAGGAAAAAGATTGATGGAATCTCATACCTAAGATTGATGAAATCACATACCTTCAGAGTAAAATGAAATGTAAGAGAAATTTATTTGATCAAATGTAATGGAATATTTTTAACCTATTATCATTTTTTTTATAAAAATGCTTTCATTTAGGCAACCTATTATCATTTCATTTTTCATTAATTATATTTCAGACTTTTGATTTATCTAACCATGAATAACTTTGGGGTAAATACATATTTTTTTACATTAATATTATTACCTAAATATTTTATGTTCGAATGGAAGTAACTCATTTTATAACAAAATAGGTTATTTAGTCGAACAAATTTTAAAAAATAAATAAACTTTAAGAATTTATGGATAGAAATTACTTAAAATAAAATAAAAATTGATATTATTTTTTAACTGATAGAGTTTTTTTCTTCTCTTAATACTAATAATATTTTGTTAGAGATTCCACATCGATTAGAAATGAAAATATTTCATTGTATATAAGTGAGTGTAAACTTCATCCCATAACTAGTTTTATGGGATTGGGTTAGGGTTAAATTCAATTTGTAATATATTTTTCAATTAATATCAAACATGATTTTTTTAATCATGATAAGATATTATTTTTTGTTAATGTTAGTTTGGGTTATCTTCAACTATATTGTCTATTAGAATATAAGTCAAGAAATATTAATAATAATAATAATAAAAAAGACAGTAACACCTTTTCCTTTTTCTGAAATGTTTCAAAGACAATGCAACAGTTATGTATTTGAAAAGAAAACAATTAACAAGAATAAAATTTCTTAACAAATGAATTGAAAGTATATTTATGTTGTGGTACCTTCAGCTACAAGGGCCTTGTCTCTCTCTGTATGCTTCCTTGTCTTTTTTCAGTACCACTCTACTTTAAACAGCAGCTATATAAAAAACAATATAATAAAAATAATAATCAGAAAGAGACCTATCGCATATAGTATATATAGAGAATAGAAGAAGCTCCACTGTTTATTCAAAAGTGGCTATCGTGCCTCTCTTCAACTACTCTATCAACCTTATATAGTGGACCAAAATGCATTATATACCTACAAAATATCATTATAATAACTTCACTTTTAAGAAACACTTTACAAAAATAATTTTTTTAACATTAATGGCAGAAACTTGACTATATTATAAAGTAGACTTTAAACCCAACAAACACTTGTTAGGACAGATTCGAAATGACTATGATAGTATATTACAGAGTGAACTTTAAGTCTAATTCAACTTCATAAAACCGGCTCATGAGGTGAAATTTGCACCCAATTATATACAATGAATTATCCTTATCTCTAGTCGATGTGAGATCACCAACAAACTAGTCTCGATATAAAAAAAAATGAGTTAAAGATTCTACGACATTTTATAATATATAAGTGGATGCAAATCTCATCTTATAAATTAAATTAGACTTAAAATATACTTGTTAAGAATTCATTCTTAATGAATGTGAATATGATTCTTTATATTTCAGATACCAACAACTATATTTATCAAAAAGATTTAGTCAAATTGTTTCCTTTATGTGGTAGTGATCCTAAAAATAATTCATAATGCTGCCCAATAGATCTCTTTCACTCGGAAAATGCATAATGAAATTCCCACAATTGATGGGTATGAGGCATCTAATTCGTTAACAACTAAGGGAAAAAAGGTTATTATTAAAGAAAGTCTCTTGGGAGTATCTTTGAATATGTTTATCATTTGACTAATTTCATGGTTAATTTATTTTTCTAGTAGATACTAATCATCTTTTCTTTTTTAATTCGCGGGATTAATGCACTTGCTCTTTGAATTTCAAATGTACTACTTGCTAGATACCACTATAAAATTATATGTTTACAATCTAGAGAAAGGTATTTTTTATACTGTGTTCTTAATACTGTTGTTTAACTAAACTATAGGGTTTTATTTGGGTCATTAATGCAAGCATTTAATTAGAAACTAGTGAAAAAAAATACTTAAAACGATGGAGCTAAACCTTATATTACTAAGATATTAAATATATTTAACTTTTATTTTGTTTTTTTTATTGTAATGCAAGAATATAAATAATTAAATGTCAAATAATAGTATCAGTTATATGACCCACATAAACAGAGTGAATTTAAAATCATTTTTACGAATTTTAATTTGAAGATAGAATACAATTTTTATTAAAATTAATGTCCATTTAGTCGACAATAATACAATTTAATATTAATATTTATGTTTATTTAAATTGGTATTAATTTGGCTTATGTCAATATAATTAATTCATTTAAATTAACACTAATATTTTATTATAATATTTATTAAGGCTAGGATAATACAACCAATACTAACTTTATTTGAGTTTAATATCTATATTTAATTAAGTTAGATTACACTGATATAAGTTATTTTTAACCTTTATTAAAGTTAGTTTACTCTAAACATTATTCTAATTTATTCTTAGCATTTTTTTAAAAAAATCTTTAAATAAAATTAATTTTACATATCAAAATAATTAGTTACTAACTGATTAGATTAGAAATTATTTAATAAATTACAAAAATTATTGATATTTAAAGTAGTTTTTATTACTATAAAAATTTATAAAATAATTTCTAAATTGGTATCTAACCATTAGCTATCAAGGTTTTAGCTACTTGCTATTTCATATTCTAAATTTGTCTTTAGTAGTCTTTTAGGGACTAATTTTTAATGTAAATATTAATAATTAAAACCTTGATAGTTAATTTAGATATCAATTTAGAAACCATTTTATAATTTTTTGTCAATAATAGAAACCATTTTAAATACAAATTAGTCTCTAAAATAATATATAATTTAGTCAATAAAATAACTAATTATTTTTTTCTCTAAATTTGATTACTATTTAATTATTTTTCTTGAATGTTTATTTAAGTTAGTATTGTTTTTGCCACTTACAAAGGAAATACTATGAATAAGTCTTAATAAAAAGACTCACATTTAAACACGACAAAATATATATGATGATTAGTGTGATCATAATTTGTGTTGATGAAAGTTCAGAACTTTTATTTTCACATTTCTATATAAATGTCCTGACACTTAAGTTTCTCATTAGCTACTAACTTTAGAATAAAAGTAATTGATAGTTAAAACTTAGATTCATAATTAGATATCAATTTGAAAATTAATTTATAAATTTTATTATTAATAAAAATTATTTTAGTACTAATAATATTTTTACTCTCTAAAATAACATTTAAGTTAATCAATATAATAACTAATTATTTTTTATCTCTATAATTAATTTTTATTTAATTTTCTTGTAGTAGATTATTGGGTGAGGTTTTAAGAAAAAAATAATGTAAAATGTTAGAATTACAAAGAATATTAAATTGAAAATAGTATTTTGGATATTATAAGTCAATATTTTTGTAATTTTAATACTTTACATCATTTTTTTTATGTCTCAATAGGTGAACTAGGGCATGAAAAATATTATTTCTATATTGAGCTATTTTACAGATCGACACATATATAATTAAATAATTCATATTTTGTGAGATTTATTTTACATTTATTTTATGCTATTTTATAAAATTCACAAAAATCATATTTTTTTATGATATTTTCTAAAACATTATAAAAAATTCCAAAAAATATAAAAAAAATTATAATATATTCACATTCTGGATCACACCATTTTATACCACACAGATCAATTGAAATTAGAAGTATACATACGTTTCTATTTTTGTCTCTTTAAATGAGTAGTCGATGTGTTTTCTGGTCAAACAATTGTTCTACACATCATATAATTTCACTAATACAAAGATAAAAATGCTCATAAAAGATTAAAACTATTATGACTATGGGTGAAAAATAACCTGGATAAGAGAGGGATCCCTCACTTTTGATATGAATGTTCGTTTGCATGAAGCTTGTGCTCTTGGTGACCTACTTATTATTCATTTCTTCACAATAATTAAGCCTTAAGAGATGCAAACAACTTTCTAAGCTTTGATTCTTTCTGAAAAGAGAAAGAATGAGCTCTTTGTTTCTCCAAACCTCCTTTGTTTTTTGGAGTGGAGGAGGAGCTGAAAAAGTTGTGTGCTCCTTGGTGGAAAGTTTGAGAACATAGGAATTTGTAGGGCTTCATCAAAGGATAAAAAATAGACTGTGCTAAAGATGCAGAGATGAATTTTAGCTGCAATATAGTGGACGAGTGTCTAAGGAGAACTCAACCATTCATTTTACTTTTCTTTTGCTTTTAGGTTTCTTTAAATTTAGCTTCCCCAAAAAAGCTTTTCAAATTTATTCTCTCACATTTTTGTTCATATATTAGGGGCTTATGAACAACACTATTCTGATATAGAAATTTCCCTAAGTTCCAACATTAGGATATCCATCCTTTATATATATATATATATATATATAATTAAAATGTATTACTTGAGAATAATATTTTTATAAGAGAAAGAGAATGATTAATATTAATATAATTTAGTGCCTAAATTATTTTTTTAAAATTTTAAATTAAAATTTGATGTTATTATTTTTAACAATATAAGTTTGTTGATGTATGGTTACTGCATTTAGGAATTTGTTTATTTTGGAATTCGGCTGGTTTATATATAGTTTTGTTTTGAAAAAGTTATCTGTGAGTTAAGGAAAAAAATTATATAAATTATTATTGAAACAAGTTTTTAATTGAGGACTAAAGATTGAAAAATTATGTTAGAGTTAAGTTTGAATAATATTTGGGATGCAATGATTCTAATGTCTAACAAACTTGTTGTGATAAGAACATCGATGTTTTAAGTTTAGGTCATTCCAACTCATTATCTTCGACTATGAAACTTGTTTTGATAGGTCTAAAATGTTCTACATTGTTTAGGTATTGATACTAAGGATAGTTTATAAACATCATCATTCTTTAACTTTTTAGATATTTATTTAGGAAAAGAAAGTGATAGAGTCAAGTCCAAGCCTTAAAGCAAAATTTAGTTTAAATAATTTCCTTTTAGTTGTAATAAATTCGACTTAATGTACAAAATTGTTTTAATTTTATATGTTTAGCTAATCTGACATTTACTTACTCTTTTGGTCATATCTTTTTTATAGAAATTATTTTTTACTCATTCTAGTTGCATTTGATTTTACATTTTCAGTATTTCAAAATGAACATATGACTTGCTAGATTTAGAGTCTTATGCTATTTTCTACAAATTTTGGAAATTGAGACAAATTTGCTATTTTTTTATAGAAAACCACACAGATTTAACTTTTTTAGTTTTAGCTTGGAATTTTATGATTGGGCTTATGAACCTAATAGAACCCATAATTAAGCCATGTGTACAACTAATTAAAGAAGTTATGTATTGATTAAATGGGCTATAATTATAGAGAATGGACTCATTTATTTAGTTTTTCAATTTTAGAAATGGTCTATTTCTCTCCTTTTTTGTCAATTTCATAATTGTCTTTTCATCTTCTTATTTTGCATTCTCTTTCTCATCAATGGAGAACTAGCTCTTGAAGTTAAATTCATGGAATCAATAACATACAATATAAATTGAGTTTTGCATCGATCAATTAATACTCTAAGTTTCCTCTTATTCTCTCTAATATTGGATTTGCATTTTTGTGATATTAATTTGAATTTTTTTTTTATTTAGAAATTAAATTAGGAATCAATTGAATCTTAGTTTGATAACAAAATATAGATTAGATTGAATGATATTTTTTTTATTGTATCTCTAGTTCAATGATGTTTTTTTGTTCAATTAATTAATGGAATCAGTTAATTATTCAAATATAGATCTTAATATTTAGATAACTATGACAAGATTAATTATATGAATCTTGAATATGTGAATTGACCTTTTGACTCCAATTATTTTCGTTTTTAATATTTATTTGTGTTATGTGAAAAAAAAAACAAGAAATGATGATTGAATTGTGTTTTAAAATTTTAATAAAAACTTTTTTGTAAATTTTGTATGTTATTGTGTGGTTAGATGATAACTTATGTGACAAACGATTTCGCGCAAAGACTCAACTTCTTTGATTAGAACAAAATAAATAACATTTAACGTACATAAAGATGATTAAAAGGATTTATGTTGTATTTTTTATATTGATTCGTCTGACAGCGCAAACTACATTCAATTCTTGATCAACCACTCAAGTTCTACTAAGAAAACTATTGATGTGAAGTACAAACAAGTTTTCTTTCATTAAGTCACTCCTGGCTCAACTCATGTATTCTTTCAACTTGCCACTCATGGCTCAACATAATCATTCTTTCAATAAGCCACTATTGGCTCAATCTAAGTATTCTTTCAACAAGTCACTCTTGACTCAATCCAAGTATTATTTCAACAAGCCATTATTGTTTCAATCTAAGTATTTTTTTTCAACAAGTTACTCTTGGCCCAAGACAATAAAATTATCTTTATGATCAACAGATCACAAGGTTCATGTACTAGTGAAGGGTTGCACCTCTAGACATTTACAAGGTTAAACTCTCTCTCTTAGTTTGTTAATGATCAAACACAAATTATGTTCTTACAAAGCTTTAAGGATGTAGAGAAAATTTTGGCATAATTTTCACACTAACAAAAAAATGGCTCTTCTTATCTTTCTTCTCTTCAAAGCATGCTTTTATATAAGCTAGAAGAATGTAGTTGTTGCATTCCTTTTTTGTCCATTAAGTATCTTTTTTTATCAGCAAAAAGAATAGAATAAAATATTGGAGCATTTACGGGATGCTCGAACCTGCATAGAAGAAAACTTAAGGGCAAAATGATCATTCTACCCCACAAATCATTCTAACCCAAAACAACTGTAAGTTGTTTATGCTTGAAACAAAACATAAAGATAGTCCAAAATAGTCCACTTGCACAACATTCTCTATCATCTGTGTACCCAAGCAACAACACTCAAACATATAACACTGCAACGAGAAAAAAACATGCTCTGCCATCAACTAAAGACAAGTGCTATGTACCTTTAAAACAACATGCTTTCTCAAGTACACTTTAAAAACAAGTAAAAAAAGATCCCAGCAAGCCATATCCAATCACAAGACAAACCACTTTTTGGTAAAAACATAAAACATAGACCTACTCCACCATGAATTCAAAGCCCAACCGCAGATCCCAAGTCTTTACTTGAGCAAAAGACCAACGTCACCTAAGTGAACCAGACGAGACTACTTTGGAAGTAGTAAGAGCAATCACTTCCTCACTACAAAAGCATAACATAACAACAGCCTAAAAACCAACCAACAAGCAATGGTTGCACAACAAAAAGAAAACATTGTAGGGGATCCATACACCAAGCAGAATAGGAAAATTACTCTTAGAGTGTTTATAATTTACCCAAGTCCATGCCTTAGCTTGTGCCACTGTAAAAATCTACATTGGATCAACCACTAAGTCATTAAAAATAACATCATTTTTGTGTTTCCAAATCCCCCAAGTAATGGCCAAACTCATACACTTCTAAATCCTATTACCCCTACTACTTATACCAAAAATATCATGTTGATTAAAGTGCATACCAACCATTTCATTGTGGACACCAACTTTTCATACCTAAAGATCACAAATAAACTCCACACCTTAGAAGCCACTTGCAAGTGAAAAATAAATTATTTATATTTTTTAGGTGTTGATTACATAAAACGCACCTCCCTGATCCCACCTGTATCCCCCTATGCAACATTTTATCCGTAGTGGAGATTCTCCCATGAATTAATCTCCACACAAAGAATTGGGAGAGGGAAGAGCTTTAGTTTCCCAACAAATGTCAAACCTAAACATTTGCGGGTGTGGATACTGAGGAGTGAGAGTATATAATAAGTAGATTTCATAGATTACCCTCTTACTTTCTCACCCTTCCAAACCCACACATCTACCCTATTAAGATCTAGATGAACTTGTTCCAACTCACACATGAAATTTTCAACCATCTCAAATTCCCAGTTGAACTGTTATCTTCTTCAGGACAGATTCCAAGTCCAAATTATCTTGCCAGGCTCCAAACTGATCCACAATGCGTTCCTTTCTCATAGAATTTGAGAACAACCTTGAGAACCTAATAACTTTGAGGGAATCTTGCCAACTCACCAAACTGTCTGGAAAAATATTTAATCCCCTTTCCCCACTTTCCAGCCTTTATTTGTTTCAAACCAACTATTTCTCTCACCTCCATAGATACTTTTGATATCTCTCCACCACCATGATTCATAATGTGATTTACTATTGACATCAAGTCCTCTCCAAGAACCATATTTAGAATCTAAGATCCTTTTCCATAGGCCCGACTTTTCCTCAACAAGTCTCCATTTCCATTTTCCTAACAATAAGTGCTAGTGATGAAGACATTCCATGCAATACAAACTTAATCTACAAAAATATTCTTTATATTTACATTAGCTTTAAGATTTGTCTTCACTTATTGATCGATGTTCATGAACACCTATTAAAAGAAGTGAAAATTTTGCAGATTGCTATATTTTCTACCAAATGAAGCCTTTGCATTTGCATGATTTGTTCTTTTTCTTTAGCGCCTGCTAGACACAAGTACATTATGATTCATGCTTTGTTGGTTTAAGCACTTAGTCAAAATCACATGGTAGTTTCAATTTTACTCTAGCATGTTTCGATTCTAAAAACCACCAAATTAATTTGTATAGGAAGAATAATAACAATGGAATACAATAGATATGTTTCCTTTGAGAATCAACCTAGATTGTACTCTATATTGATCATTGGTTCACCAGACGATATAACTTTGAGTCATCAACCAACCCTACTACTAGATGACATTTACAACCATCAAATGATATATCCTATAAAGTGTTTTGTACAACAAGATTTACAAAAATCCTCCTTAGATTGTAATCTTTTTGTTTTTTATTACTACTAGTAATCAACATTTACAAAGTCCAAACAATTCATGAATGTGTACTTAGGAACTGGCCATGTGAAGACATCTACTAGATGCTCCTTCGTGTTGATCTTCTTCGCTTCAAGCTTCTGCTCAGTATAATGAAAGTGATATCTAAAATCAATATGCTTTATTCTATCATAATGAAATGATCCTTTGAAAAAAAATGCTAACTTTAGAAATGGGGTGGAGTTTGAATAAAACTTATAAAACACTTGGAGGAAAATTTTCCACATTAAGCCTATTAGACATTGTAGGTGTCATCTGGTCATTTTAAAACAAGTTCAAAGCATTTTCAGAAAGGTCTAAATGGTGACAAAGAGTAATTGCTTCACATAACAAAAAATGACAGTAAACATGTTGGATATATTGGTATATCCCAACATAGGCTACATTCACTTCTCCTTTACCAATTGCAAAGGGTTACATTAATAAATATTGACAACAAGTATTATCGCTAACACTTTTAGCTTACAATGAGTACATTAAGTCACTTTTGGCTCACATATCTCTCGCTCCCTAATGATTCTTTTTACGACAAAGGTACTGAGTCAGAAGTAATAATATGTCCCTAAGGAAGAATATCGAACCCACAATGAACAATTATTTAAAATCTTAATAGTAACATTCACTAAGTTTAAGAATATGTACAATAATTTGATTTTAGTTGATATTGACAATAGTTTGCATGAAAATTAAATAAAAGCAAAATAAAAAGTTGTTGATTCAATTGAGAAAATTGGGATTGAGATTCATCCTTCTTACTCTTTTTTATTTTGAAAAGCATAATAATATTCTATCCTTTGATTGATATTGATGCCCATATAAAAGTCATTTATATCGATTTTTCACATATAAAATTATTAAGAGAGTCTCCTAAATATCGATTCCTCTCATATTTATAAGTACTCCTTAACATTATGATTAGATGTTGATAGAAATTAACATTTCAAATCTATTCCTAGCATTCAAATATGTTAAGCATTATCATTTGGGTTTAACCTTAGAAGTACTTTCCAGTCAAATCTAAGGATCTTGATCATGGTAATCAAGAATTACAAATAAAATGACAATATCAATCATCAATCAAGAACAAAATATTATATTTAAATATCACCTCAATACAATACATAAGAGTTTGAACAAATTACTCTCAATCCCAAAGGGTAAAATTAGCCACTCATGTTGGCCATTACAAGCATGGAAAGCAAGAAAAAGAAGATTCATGATGTTTCTCCTTGATGACTGCCTCATCTAGGGTTTTTAACACCTTTTATTCTTCCAATGTTTAAGGTTGTGCCTTATGCTTCATATTTAACCTAGTTGGGCTTGGGCTAAGTGACTTTCTCGCTTAGGTGTGATTGGACTCGTCTAGGCGAGTTGGTCGAAAACATGCCCAATGTCACTGGAGTGATCTCGCCTGGGTGAGTGTTAGGGCATTCCAACTTTCCCTTTTTTACCTTTGTCTATTCTCCTTTTGCCCTTTCATCTCCATTCTTCCCTAAAATCTTAAAATTAACACAAATTTGGAAATAAATCGTTCTTATTCAAATTCTAATCACAAAATATGTAAAAATGTTTAAATTCATAAATTAAGGGTTATATTATAATTATTTTATCAATTAATATTCATAACTGTCTATATTTTAATATAAAATATTATTAAAAATATGACAGTTATCACTTTTCAGCATCCAGATTTTCTAACTGACCAGCAACTTGACAATGGGGGATTTGGGTTATATCTCTAGAAGGTACTATAGGCTCTTTGGATGATGGCCAAATTTTTATAAATCAACCTCTAAAATTTTTATAAAAAAATTGGAAGAGGATAAGCAAGTTCCTAACATTATTCAATCCATAGTTGTCGGTTGTAACTTCTAAATTCAAAAAATAAAAATATAAAAAAACACATTCGACAAAGGAGGAACGTCGAAGTGGTTGCATAAAATACTAAACACTCGAATAAAAGCCTCGTTATTTTGATGTAGTTGGGTTGAAGCAATGCTCATCACAATTAAGATCTCTTTTTCAAACATTTCCAGAGAATAACACAAACCTAATTTAATAAAGATAGTATGATACATAAAGAAAAATGACATGTTATTATCGAACCACGGATACAACGAAGCATAATCCATTAAATTTTTTTCTATTTTTGTGACACTATCCACTACAATCAATCTTAGAGAAACCCTTCTTCAAAGTAATCAACAAGTTCAGAGAAGCTCTTTTGAATCCAATAGTTCATATAACAGTGTTTTAAAAAATAACCCAAAAACGCAGAAAAATGGAAAGAAGAAAGTCGACATACCTATCACAAGACTCACAAAGATTAAGAAGAAAGGTTATGAATGATTCACAAATAACAAAATATATTACAAAAATTCTAGAAAGATTCTAGAAAGAACGACACAAGTGGTTTGTTTTACAAAACAAGAGTGAGTTAAGAGAAGTTATGAGGAAGTTATATAACGTTTAAAAAAATGTAAAACTGCAAAATCGTTCAGCAAGTGACACGTGTCCAAATAAGAAGAAATTACCACGCTGATCAATCTTTTCGCCTTCTCGACTTAAGACTGGGGTTGTATGCTGTCGTGAGCATGTTCCATGACTTATAGAGCACTTCAGGTAAAAATCTAAGATATTGGATAAAGACTAATAACGAGTGGTATTGGGCCATGGAAATTTGACAGCCAGTATATTTTTCAAAACAGAAAATAGTATCTACTCCCACATTTAGCCTAAAAATCCGAAAACACAAAAACGTGATTTTGTGGAAGAAAAAGAAACAAATCTATAAGTAAAAGAAGGGAAGAGGGACAAAAAAATCAAAAGATTATTTTGTAGTGGTTCAAGAAAAAACTTCAAACTCTTCAATCAATCTAATATCGAGAATCGCCTTTGAGCCAGAAGATATATATTGTTTAAGTGTTTTTCCAAAACATTTTGGTTATTGATTGTCTAAAACATGACAAACCCGAATCTTTGTCCCTGGTTGTTCAACCGATAAGAGATGAATACTTCCTCTACCCTTCTGAAAATTTTCCATATTTTATATTGGCCAAATTCTGGTAGAAAGTGAGAGAAGAAATTATGACGGAATACATTCTTGTTACCAGAAATTAAGCCATGTATGTATACTTTTCTTAATTTCAATGCCCAACTCCGTTTACTTAATTAACTATGCAAACAACATTTGCAATAAATTTAGTGCTTTACTTGCGGAATTGTTCTAACTTTTTTAATCTCAAAATGACATGAAAAATATTATGTTTTCTATCTTCTATATTTGAAATGAAACTATATATGTTAAAACTTTATTTTTCTCTTTACTTTTTTACTCTACTAAATATATCGTACTAATAATCCTGAAATGATAGATTAACAACTAATATTATTTATATGATTATCCAACATTCACTTACTAAATTACTTATACAAAAAATATTTGTAATTAATTTTTATTTTATTAATAATTTTTTTAATTGGTTATATGTGAAGAAAATGTAAACCATGATGTTTCTTTTTTACAAATAATAGAAAATACAAAGAGAATATATATAATTTTGTAGCACCACCTTGGAAAATTCTTTACATGCACATGTTTCAAACATTTCAGCTACGGATACGTAAGACTTTGACTAATCATGCATATTAGGTGCGCAATGATTCTTCCCGATTACTCATAACTAAACTTCTTTCTGGTGTGCTAACAGCTACATATTGTCATCATTATAAACTTTTTAGTTTTTACTTTTCAAAACACATTTATCGTAATCACTTTTCATCTCTTTAAACCAACTTTCAAGATTCTCTGCTGGGATACGGGACAAATGGAAGCTTAAAGAAGTAAACCATAGGAATATCTTCTTCTTCCTATAGGTTTTAAAAGAAAAAGGTAAAAAAAAAAACTTAAGTTAATTTTATTAAGAGGTGAAGTTTAACTATAAATTTAATTTTATGAAATCAATTTATAAGACAAAGTTTGCATCCACTTATATATCATGAAATGTTTAGTTGATATGAGATTTCTAACATATATTTCTTCAGTCGAGATCTGTCAATTCATGCATAAAATTATATATATATATATATATATATATATATATCAACAATAAAAAAAAATAACTGAGAACCACTTTAGGGATGATTCAACCTTTATACAGAATACACACAAACCAACATCTAATAAATACCACAAAACTAACTAACTAAAGTTGTACCTGTATCAAAAAATCTGAAAAAAACTTCAAGAAACCATCTTCATACACACCAAAGATTCCAAACACAAATTAGAGTAAGAAAACGAAACAGAGCGGATTTTTACCGAAATCCTAGACCAAACCTTTATTTGCACCAAAGCAAATACTTTAGACGCGTCCGTCACGTCCCTTTTGAATATGATAAAATTTATGTGATTCCAGAATTCACTCACCACCCCAACCCAAATTGTGCTCCACACAACATTAACCGAATCTGAATTTCGACATCGAATGACGTCAAAAAGTAAACTTTAAACATACTCAACTTTATAAATCGGCTCATAAGGTAGGATTTACAGTCAATTATATATTATGAAATATTCTTATTTATAGTCGAGATCTCTAACAAATTAACTTTAAGAATAAAGTAATTTGCTAAAGTTTTTTTTCTAAAGTTTATATTTTTGATTTATATATAAAATGACTTAACCTAAAAAAAGTTTATTTAATTTTTTATTTTCTTCTAAAATATCTTATAAAAGTGTTCGCTCAAGCATACCTAACTACAATTTTTTTAATATCCAAACTGATATGTCCCATGAATCGATTTATAAAAGCAAATCTCTTAGAATTGATCTTTTCAGTGAAGTCAAACCTTAAATCTTATTTAAAAACTTAAGCAGAATTAGGCTCCTCACCACTTAGACACCAACATGTTGATTATAGTAATCGTAATTACTTTGACAATAGAGCATTGGGCAACCAAACAAGGATAAACAAAAAAATAACATTAATCCAATCGTGGCAAGTTAAAAGCGTTTAAAGGTGTAGAAAAAAAGTAACCATTAACACTAAAGTTCAAAACTCGATATTTTTAAGTGAGTTCCCGAATTCCAGTTTTGTATATTAATTTTTGTTTCTCTTTTCATATCATTATTAATTTTTAAAATTTAGCATTAAAATATTAGGAATCTTTGATATTCAATACGTCACTTCAGTATTTGTTCAATGTATAAAAGTATCACATAATATAAGAGATAGAAAATTATTGTTTTCAGTTATCAAGAAATGCCGATAAAAAAAAGTTATCAAGAAATAAAAAATATTTTACAATAATTATTAAAAAAAATCACATTTTAGAAGATTAAAATATATTTCAGTTTATATATATAGTGTGTGTGTGTGCGAGACTTGTTTTTAAATAATAGCTCAAAATATTAAAATAAATGGAAATTTTGAGAATATAAAAAAAATGCTGATGAGTACGAAATCTTTAAAATCTTCACAAACGTAATTTCTGTGGAAGGCTTATTTTATATTTTGAAACCTTTCGTGCAAAACTTTCATACATATATAGCATTTGTGGAAGATAAAATATCTGGTTTAGTAGGTCTATTGTTTGGCTAGCAGAGATATCAAAATAAATTAGGTAGTCTAACATAAATATATGGCTGAGCCTACTATATCATATTTTTCTAGAAATTTCAATAAAAGTATTTAGTTAAAATGACCAAGTTTAGACCATTTACTTTTTTTGAAACATAAGATGAATACTTTATTTAAGTAAATATAATTAATAATTTTCAATTTATTTTTTATAAGTGTATAAAATTATATATATAGTTATCTTTTTAAATACTAATTAAACATGTTATCTCATATAAGAAAATTAAACCAATTTATTTTAAAAACTTTATATAAAAATATATGTTTATATAATTTATGTGATAGTCGTAAATCTTAAAAAGAAGCTTATATCATACAACAAATTTGACTCAATTATTATAGAACCCATTACTTTTACTCATTTTGTTTGAGTAGTAACAACTCTTTCTATTAATTCTAATGTGCTCAAATGACTTAAATATGATTAAATTATTAAAAATTGAAATAAATATAAAAATTCTTTATTTAAGCTAATTAAAGTAAAAATGTCGTAGAGGGAATTAAATTGAACTATTTTTTTTTTAGTTAAATATATACTGTATTTTTTAACAAAACTATTTTCTTTAAATCTAGTTCCGTTTTACATTTGATCCACATGATAAGAAATGTGCACTAATTTTGTTGGTCCCTTACAAAAGAGCTTACTCGCAGACTTGCGGAGTCAACCCGCATAAGAATTTTTTTTGAAAAATAATTATAGATACAAATGTATCTTAATAAAATTCTATTAATCATAAAAAAAATTGTTGTTGAATAATTTGATTGTTTTGACTAGCTTTTCTAAGAACACATTCATGCATTAAATCCTTCAAAATTATAAGAAATAAAACTTTTAGAACATACTAGCATCCAATTCTATCAAAATGATATGAACACTTATTGGAGTGCAATTTGCAGTTATTATACCATGGTTTGGAGGTCCCCACAATTGCATCACCACATCAAACACGACCAATTCAGCTCTGTCTTCCATTTGTATTCATGGGTTAAGGTATGAAAATAAGTGTGTTATTTTTAGGGATTTAAATTTTCAGGTATTCGAGTTATGTGGGTTGGTCTGCCTCACCCCGCATGGGTGAGCCTAAGCGGCAAAAAGATTAAAATAGTCATCCTACATCGCATTTTTTTTATTGAGTTATGGGTCCACCCATAAGATCCTCTGCATATTGTCATCCCTATAAAAACATCAATCTAATAGTACTAAATACTGATGTTGTTACAGTTACAAAAATAGATGTCACAAAATATTTGTGATGAAATATACCACTCTGTTATTAATAGTGACACAACATAGACCATCAAAACAAAAATTCCATCACAAACAATGTTATTCATTTTATTAAATAAAAACCAATTTTTTTGCAACAAATTGTAATGGATTATTTGTCACAACACAACATATCACTTAAATGAGTACATGGTCACTTTAAGTGAAATTTGTGTTAACGAAGCATGTGTAACTTGAAGCATGACAATTGTAGTTGAGAGGGAGACAGTAGACAAAATACAAGAAGGGATGATTGAATTGTATTTTAATAAATTTTTATAACATTTTGTAAATATCATCTGGTGATGATTACTCAGACAATACTTTTGTTTGACAAGTAATATGTTAATTACTTTTTGACTTATATTGCATATGATGGAGTGCAACATATGCAATTTTATAATTTAACATAATTATTTATTTAAAGCATTTTAGAAATAATTTTCACAATGACTCTAAGTCTAGTTCAACACAAATAATAAAATTTAATGTAAAGGAGATAGGGAGAATAATAAATATACAATATATTTTGACACTAATTTTTCTGACAAAGCATAATACGTCGAATTCTCAATTAACAGATTGGGTTTCACTAAGCAAATTAATGCTACAAAGTAATATACGAGTATTATTTTATGTCGAAACCACTCCTAGCTAACCCGTTAAGTATTTTTTTTAGTTTCATAGCAACTCCTAGCTAACCCTTGAGTATTCTTTGGGCTTTTAGTAACTCCTAGATAACCCCTTTGAGTATTATTTGGAACATAATCACTCTTGACTAAAAAGAGTATTGTTTATAACGTTGCCACTCTTGGCTAAAACATGTATTGTTTGGAAAGCATCCAATCTTGGCTAAAATGAGTATTGCTTGAAGCACAACCACTCCTAGACAAAACAAATATTCTTTAGCACACAACCACTCCTTGCTAATTTGAGTATTCTTAAACACACAACCATTTCTAAATCGAGTATTCTTTTAGAACCTAGCCACTGTTGGCTAATTCGTTTAGGAGTATTCTTTGGACAACGACTACTCTTGGATAAAAAAAATTGTATGAGTAGTGATCAATATATCACAGGGTTGCTTACTAGAGAGGGATAACGTCTTTTGACGTATACAAGGTTTATGTACTGTCTTCTAATTACTGATAGTTGCGTCTGATGAAGTATGTCAGAAGAAACTATTCAATTTAACTTATTTACTTATGTATATCTAAGTAATTAGTTAATAGTACTTTCATTTGATTAAGTGTTAGAGATGCAGATTTAGTACTTAACTGATGTACTTGTTTAAGTGTTTTAGTTTCAAGTGTTCACCCATAAACTCTCATTCGGTAGTGCAAATATAAATAACATTCAATATAGAAAATTAGAGATAGAAAGAAAGTACACACAATGTTTTTATTCTGGTTTGTCTGTTACAATAGACTACATCCAATTTTCATTCAAGAGATTGAGTTTCACTAAGTAGAGTACAACTATGAAGTACAACATCAGTATTCTTTGGGCTTATAATCATTCTTAGCTAACCCCTTGAGTATTTTTTACATGAGTTACTCTTGGCTTAACAAGTATTGTTGATATAATTCTTTCCTAACTTAATGAGTATTCTTTCGTCTCACAGTCACTCCTTGTTGACCTCATTTAAGTATTCTTTGATAAGCCATTCATGGCTTAACTAGAGTATTCTTTTGGCTTACAAACCTCCTAGTTAATCTCGTTCAAGTATTCTTTCCACAAGCCACTTCTGACTTAATAAGTATTCTTTCACAAGTCACTTATGGCTTAAATGAGTATCAACAATCACTTCTGGCTAAGATGTAAAGGTTATATAAATGGTGATCAACTGATCACAGTTTTTTGGTCACTAGAGAGGTTGATCATTTGTTGACAGATATAAGATCGATGTTCTCTCTTTTAGATTTTTTAAAGTAAACACTATTATTGTTCTTTAGAGGTTGTTCATTAGCTTAAAAATTTTAGCAACATTTTTCACTATATCACATAGTCTATATTTTTCTTATTCTCATTGAGTTGCTTTATATAGACCATTGAAGAAAGTAGTCATTAAGAAAATGCTTCTAGTTGTTGAGCAACTTAAGCTCTTTTAGATATCCCTATCGCATATATCGAGCTTGCTTGAGTATGATGCATTCTATATATCATTATGTAATCTTCCCAATAGCTAGGGTGTGGTTATCTTTCCTTGGTAGTGTGCCTTGGCTTGATTTTCCTGCTTGTTCATAGTCATATGAGGTAGATAACCTTTTCCGGAGTTGTTAATGCTCAGTGTTAGGGAATTTAAGAAGAGAAGTAGCTTTAGCTCGAACTCCAAGATATATTCGACATCGACTTTAGCTTGCATCTCTAACGAATTTCTTTGACATATGGACATTGCCTGCAATATAGAATAAGCGTATAATTTTATAAAGTACGATGTTAGTTTACTTCTATGTGCTTATCATCTAATTACATTTGTTCCATGTTAGACGAAGAACAAAAGTAGACTATAAAGTGTTGTGTCGTTTGTTAGAAAAAACATTAGTATCTTACATTATATGCTGTTTGAATAATGTTATCTTGTCTTTAACAAAAACAAATAACTTAACTAGATTTCCTAAACTAAAAAATATTAAATCTTTGACTCCACAAACCTAAACCTAGAATACAAACCCAACATTGGTCATTAGAACTTCTATGAAGGTTGGGAAAACATTCTCGTGTCCAAGAGAGTAACATTAGGATCCCTAGATTAAGATTACATGAAAAAAAAACGATGACTTTTCTAAGATCTTTCACAAATGTAAAAGAAAGCTGAAAGAACCTTTCCCCTAAAGCAATTACCTTCCATATATTAAGGTTTCCAAAGGCTCTCTAGTTTAGAACAGATATCCACATGGGTTAGAAGATTCTCTCCTTTAAGAAACGTAACCTTAACATGAACATTATTCTTGCAAAGATTAAGACCTTGTTAATGTTCCTCCTCACGAATCCTGATTACCACCCCTTCGCCTTTCATGAACTAGAAGTTGGTTAAAATATCTCATGCACCATGAAATTTATTAACATTATATTGTAATATTAAATTGAAAAACATGAGAATGCACTGGTTGTGTAAATAAAAACTGATCTGGCTAAAAAATATCCATAATTCAAATAAAATCAAATTTTGAAGACCATACGAGTTGAGGGTTTTGCGAAGAGTTGCGTATAAATCTAAATATTCACCTACACATTAACAATATGAAAGCTATGAAACACGTGAGAAAGAAGAGTGCTTAGTGACGCATGACTAACAGCAAAATCTAACGGAAATAATGGTATGTTAGTTATGTAATTTATATCTAATTTGCTTCTAGCATCACTTGATTAATTAGGTCATCAATCATTTAATACATACCAATAGTTGAGCCCACTAATCAGGTTAAAGTCATATGTCATTGGTGTGTAAATTACTCCTCAAGGAACAAGTAAAATAAATCACAAAATAAAGGATATTTTTTTTCTATCTAAATTATATAAAACAAAAGAATAACCAATATTAGGAATAACTAATAACATATATGAATATGTACAACATATATGCACCAGTTATTTCCTATTGCGAACAAATCAATAAAAAAATCACAATATATCATATTTTAAAAATATATAACAACATTTATTATTTTCTGATGATAATACAATATATTATATTTCTAAATATATAATAATATTTGTTATTTCAATAAGAAAATTATTTTTCATTTCTAAGTATATAACAACGTTAGTTACTTGCTAACAAATCAATCAGAAAATCATAGTAATAACATTATTATTTTCTATTACTAATAAATCAATCAGAAAATTGCAATATATACTAAATATATATAACAACATGTTTTTTTTCTATTACTAACACATATAATAAATTTCTGGAAAAGAATATTTCTTTTCTTATAAAGTATATTTTACGTGCTAATGGATAATACACAATGATCACTACAAGAAAAGGTTGAATTAGCTGCTAACTAATTGTGAAAGTTATGCAATAATTGCTAGCAGAGAGGGTCAAGCCTTCCATAAATAGAAGAGAGAAAAAAAATTAAAATAGCATGATATTTAAAAAAAAAATAATGTATTGCATCTTCTAAATAAGCACTTAAAAAAAAAATATTAAGATTGTGATTGTTTTAGTCCATGCTAACATTTAAAAAAAAACAATAAAATACCAAAAAAAAGTGGGTGTAATAAATGTAAAGCACACACTAAATTATAAAAAATAAAATTAATAAATATCTACCTTAAATATAAATAATAATAAAATATTAAGATTGTGAAGGTTTATGGATGGACTTTAAGTCTAACTCAACCCCATAAAATCGGCTCATGAAGTTGAGGTTTGCACCCACTTATATACAATGAAAGGCTCTAATCTCTAGTCGATGTGGGATCTCCAACAATAACTTTTAAATTTTAATTAAATTTTATTTTTTATTATTATTGATATATTTTTAATTGGTGATGTGTCATATGAAATAGTATAATTAGAAATATGGATATGATGAGTGAGAAATGTGCAATTTGATACAACTAAAGAAATAATTTTGAATATTAAAACAGTTTATTGAAGAAAAATGAAAGGTAACATAAGTAATAATATGAATAATATGATCAAATTAAAAATATTTATGTGATATATATGAAATAGTATAATTAAAAATATGGATCTGATGAGTGAGAAATGTGCAATTTGATACAACTAAAGAAATATTTTTGAATATTAAAACAGTTTATTATGTTAAAATAGTAATTTATTGAAGAAAAATGAAAGGTAACATAAGTAATAATATTCTTGCAATGAATAATATGATCAAATTAAAAATATTTATGTGATTTAATTGTCTTCTAAAAAATCTAATTATTTCTTTAATTTGATTCTTACGGGAATAATAAAAGATATAACTTTTTTATACTACATTATTATAAAAAAATGTGAAAAAATACATTTTTTTTATACTTAATTTATTATTGTTAATTTATAATGTATGTTATATAAATAAAATAAATTATATCAAATATTGAATAAATATAATAAAAGTAATTATTATTTAATATACTTTAAATAAATTATAACACGAGTTACACCATCAGAATGAAATGAAGATTAAAGTATGTAACACTTAAACAACAATGTAATTATCATTAGATTGTCTAACATAAGTTTTCATTTATAATTAAATGAGGATTAGGCATCTATACCTATATACAAAGAAAAATTTCCTCTTAACTGTTTTTCTAGTGTATACATCTATTTCTTGGTTTAACCCTTATATTAATATTTATTTTAGTATTTTATGTTGGACATTCTAATCATTTCATCATTTTTTTCTGAACCGTTACTAAATAACCAGTAGTATTTTATGATATTTGGTTTTGAAAACTACTTTTCTTTTCTTTTTGTTTTTAAAATTAATATTTTTTTATAAAACTAATATATGTTATAAATCTAGTCTTCTTCTCTTTTAATATAATTCTCTTTTAATATAAGTGTGAATTTTCTTTTTTTTTAATCATTTTTCACAGTTGATTCCAATTTGATACTCATTTTTCAGACTTGCATTAATATATAATAATATTTTGTATTAATAATTAAGTAAAATATTATGATGTTTTAATTGTCATTGTAATATTTTTAATTAATATTATGGTATTTTTAATTAAAACCAAACTAATAAAAACTTATCTTTAAATCCTTTTGTAAATTAAAACCAATGAGTCCAATATTCAATAACAAACACATAAATATAATACAAAGGTATTTAACGGAGAATTGATTTTGCTCCTCCGATCATATTATATTTATTAATCTTTGTATCCGTATTTTTTAATTTTATTATAAATATATGTGATTTTGCATATATATTTAAAAATTGTGGGCATAAAAAGATATTCAAAACCATAGAATATATAGGTTGATATAAGTTTGTGATGAATTCAAATATTACCGTACAAATGATTATTATATAATTAGATTAATCAAATTTTAAATATTTCAAAAATTAGAAATTTTATTTACATGTATTTTAAAAATATATAATTTAAATGACATAAATTGTAAAGTGAATTTTGGATTGTGTTGCATAAGTCAAAAATTTGTAGTGCCCAAAAACTCGAAACTGCCAAATCCCACAACACTGTCAGTTCCAGTTTTTCCTGATATTTTCTTAGCCTCCAAAAACACTCTCAAAAGCACAAAGCACTGTGTCACTTTCTAACTTCCTAATCTTTTCAATTTCTCAGTCCCAAACCCTCTTTTTCCAATTTGCAGCTAAAAGTTCAAATTGAATCCTAGAAGTTCCCTTCCAGCTAAAAGTTTTGTGGTTCAAGCTCCGTTCCGGTATTGCATTTCTATTTCTTTGTTTCTGTTTTGTCTTCGTTCATCTTTTCACTATGAAATTTGGATTTTGAAGGTTCAAAGAGGTGTTTCTTTTTTGGGTGTCTGAGGAAGCTTTTGTTGTGCCGTGGAGTCACAGCTTGAGGTAAACCTTTTCTGAATTTTATGGAAAGTTAATATCTTTTGGTTTGGTTGTTCTCTTTATAAAATAAGAGAAGAGGAAATGTAGATTGAGTATGGACCCAAAGAAAAGAGAGAGAAGACATTCAAATAATATTTATGATCCAGGATTTTCAAACCTACTAAGAAAATGACCCCCAATTCAGAGGCAGCTTCAAATCCAACTAGAAGCTTACATGTGCTTGTTTTACTGCATGATTGTTTGGAGATAATTTAGTTAACTGAAATACCTTGTTAGGAATACACTTGTTAGGAATACATTTGGTTTTAGTTGACCACAAAATATAACAACTCAAAATAGCAAACGTAAACAAGAGCTAACCATTTAAATTTTTTAATTTTATATAATACAATAGGAGTAAGACAAACCATGAAGGAAGTCAATAATATCTCAACACTGTAGTTGTCAATAAATGTGTAGTGGTGATTCCTCTCAAGTGTACCCTTGAAATGATTATGATTGAAAACAATTGAATTATCATTTAGATAAATCTAAAACAAAATTTGTAAAAGACAAGACACAACTTTCAAATACTCGAGACAGATAAAACTCACTTGATAACAAAGTAAATTGAATAAACATACATATCCCATTTGAATATCTGCAAGGAAATCGCTTATTGATCCTTTGGACAATAAATTTTCTGTCAATCAAATAACATCCATCACAAGTAATCAGCATCATATATCGTGTTCCATCAGCTTTCCATGTGGCATAATAATATCGTTGTCTCAAGACTTGTAGATTGTCCCTGCAAAAGTAGAAAACAATGATCTAAAGTAACAAAAATAAAAAAACCATTGTACCCTTGTGCCAGAAGACTTCTAGCTATTAGAAAGGTTACAAAATACAAAGAAAAATTTAAAACGCATCACATATCCAAACACTATTTAATCTAAGAACCAACAGTTCTGGAATGGGGATAACTAAAAATAAGTTTGAGAAAACCAAAAGCCAATAACCAATAATTCAAAAATTACAAGACATAATATAAGAACAAAATACTGCAAATGTGTTGATATTTCTCAAGCAAAAGTTTGTATAGTGTTGACCCGTAGTTTATGAAATATCTCTAAAATACATAAGTTAATAAAGGCTCTCTCCCTATGCTTGTTTTGCCCATTTATTAGAAACCAACAATACTTTCTTGTTGACCTTTTGAATGTTCTGCCCATTTATTATAAACCAACAATACTTTCTGGCTTTGAAGAGACAATAATCTTAGACATAAGAGAAAATAGGGAAACAGATAGTAATTTTAGAAGGTGATATTACACATTCTAATGCTTCTTTTCCACCTCATTTCTTACATCATGTAATCCTTGCCTTACAAGGTGAAGTTAGACCGTCCAATGCTGTTGTTAGACCATGTATATGGTAATCTTAGACGGTAATCGTAGACCATGTACATGTATAGTTAATGTTTTCAAATTAAGTTCCATTCCAATTTACGAATGGAAATGCATGTAGACCTAAGTACATACAAAACGTACATGCAACCTAAGTATTTCTATGTTGCCTTACACTTTCATCATCAACATGTAGAATAATGGATCGGGATTGGATGTATGACATGGTTGATCCCTCAAGGAGACTTAAGCCACGATTCATCAACGGAGTTTATGAATTTGTTTCAAAGGCAATGGAACAAATTTCCTATACACAAGATGGAGGGATAAGGTGTCCATGCATTAAATGTATATGCGAGAAAATCCTTAAACCGTCTTTGGTTAGGGCTCATTTGCTACAATATGGATTCAAACCCAACTACAAAATATGGGTTCTTCATGGAGAACAGGGGTCAAATGAGGACAACTTATGTCATGCGTCGAGCAACTATGAGGATATGAATTATGTTGATAAGTTTGGATCAATTCAAAATAAATTAAATCAGTCATCAACTCGAGGTAGGGCATTGCATTCCACTGGTCGTAAATCACACGTGGACATTGCATTGGGATTGGTAAGTACATTAATTATATATATTTCGTTACATCTTATTCAATTTAGTACGCAATATCTAATATTGTTAACTATTTTCATTTATTTCAGGAGCATAAATATGGTCGACCTGTTGAGCCAGATGAATTATTCATGGAAACACACACTAAGAAGGATGGTGCTTGGGTAGATACTTGTCCTAGACAAAATTATGTAAGTTGTTGGTTTACTTTTTCTTATATATTTTATATTTATAACTTACTATTGTAACATTGAGAACTCGTAAAAATGCACTAGGAAACCTACCATGAGCGGTTGAAAGCCATCCAAACTAACAACTCTGAAGGATCTACCTCTGACATTCAATCAACAATAAAGCCTCAATGCCGGAAAGATGTTGTTGGAGGCAAGAGAAAAGGTCGATGTTATGGCACTGCAGACTTGTCTGCCAACATTCGGCATGGTGTGTCATCGATAACTCAACCTAACATATTACCTTCTTCCATTGACTACATAACTGAGAATGAACAACTTCGTCGAAAGGTCATGGAAACAAATCAAATAGTTAATCAAATAAATCAAAATGTAGCTATATTGATGGATAGAATACAAATGTTGGAGCAAAAATTAGCCACGATGGAACGACATCAACCTGACACATCAACTAGCACGAGTCAAGTCCACCCGTACTATGCTGAACAATTTGATGACCAACCAGTGCCTTGAGTTCATCATCCATGCATCTATGTTTCAATTTTTTCTTCATATGTCATGTTATTTTTAAGAACACTTATACATTACATTTTTTATTTATTTTGAATTTTATTGATAAATATTAGGTGTTATGCAACTTTCAAATCTGATTTTTTGTTATGCTTTAGATTTTAATTACAGGATATTCGTGTTATCATGCTTAATTCATTCTGATTTGGATTTTAATTAGTGACACATGTTATAATTCAATTTCAATATTCATTTCAATTTGAAATTTGGTGTTTTTTTTTTTTTTTTTAATTTTGGTGTTGTTTATAATGTTTTTATTAGATTCTCATAAAATGAATTTAGATTCATTGAAAACTGATTCAAATTTAATCTGGTATTAATTTTAAAAAAAAGTTAAAATTTTATTTTTAAATATATTTACA
Organism: Phaseolus vulgaris; assembly: GCF_051622355.1. Taxonomy (NCBI): domain Eukaryota; kingdom Viridiplantae; phylum Streptophyta; class Magnoliopsida; order Fabales; family Fabaceae; genus Phaseolus; species Phaseolus vulgaris. The sequence continues at coordinate 10,745,803 of NC_143498.1, forward strand.
GGTATAAATATTCAAATTCAAGCAATTTCTACCTAGTATTTTATTTATTTCACAACTTGCGTGGGCCTAACCCACACTAATATTTTAAATTATTAAATTTGTGTTCGCTAAATTCATTCACGAGTTTAATTTAATTTAATTAGTGTCCAAGAAGCGTAGGCTACACCCACACTAGCCCCAAACTTTGTGATGTAAAACGTGACCATATTGTGTAGGTTTAGCCCATGCAAAATGCATTCATGTTGCATAGATTTAACCCACTCAAAATACGTTCACATTGTTTAGTTTTAACCCACTCAAAATGCATCCATTTTTCATAGGTTTAGCCCACTCGAATTGCTTCCATTTTGCATAGGTTTAACCCACTTAAACTGCATCAGACATTCATGCTCTCAATATTTTTGACTTAGAATGGTAACCATCCATTGCATAACGTAGTAGCCACACTTATAGCCTCTCGTTGTTTATTACACTACCATTCAATATAAATTAAAAGTTAATATTGATATTTTGATAAAGAATAAAAAAAGGAAGAAAAAAATTACAAACCTTTAGGTTCAACTATGTCAGCTTTTGATAATTTGCATTGGGTCAACCTTTGAGTGTGCTATATCCATGCCATGCCCTGATTATTAGAAAAAACCTTGTTAGTAGACGTTTAAGTATTTACGGATGAGCAACCACTGCCTTTGAAAGCCCAAGATTATGTGATAAATTTTTGGGCCTCATATTTCGTTAATTATTATAACTCTAAGATAGCTAATGAATAGTATAGCAGTTTGATAGATAGGAATATGTATTAGTGTTTGTAATACATATATGTATTAGTGTTTGTAATACATATATGTATTAGTGTTTGTAATACAATTATCAATATATATAATTTGCTTGTTTGAATGAATGTGTCTGGATTTATGTACTTGACTGAGATTTTGAATGAAGAGGTTAATTAAGGAGGGGAAACACATAAAACAGAATGAACTAAAAAAAGAAACTCTCATAATTGGCGGCGGTTTTGGGCCATAATTGTCGTCTATAACTCGACCATGTACAATATTAAGCACTCTCAGGTAAGGGATTAGATGGCGGTTGTGGCCTAAACCTTCGTTTTTTCCCTTATCTGAGTATTCTATAGTCCTATTTTTTATAAGTTATACATTGTGGTTGGTCAAAAGAACCACCGTCGAGATGTGACTTATAAACGGAGATTGGGAACCAGTGTTTATTGCCCAATAATATAGACTACATGATGAAAGACTACAGTAACCACGGTCTAATATATAAAAAAATCATTGTCTAAGGACTTTTCTGCATTAGTGGATCCAATAATTGGTATGAAAGTCAATGTCATGAGTCTGATTCCTAGTGGAGTAATTCTTCAAGGACGATTATTGCAAGTTGTATAATTAATATCGTAACATAGGCCAGGTGAGCCAAACCACAATCAAAGAGTTTGACACTGTTTAAAAGGAAACTTTAAATAAGTGTATATAAAGTCTAAGCACCCCTTACACTAGAGAATAAATTTGTGAATAGTTCATTAATATTTTTTGCATTACTTCATTTCTATTTATAGATGTTCTAAAAAAAGTTGGTGTACTTTATGTGCTTTAATTATCCATTGTTTTAGTCTTTTACATAACATGTTTGTCTTTTCATTGATAGTTTTTGTTGTCATACTCAACATTCTTAATGTAGAACACCTTTCTCATTGCATTCCCTTCTATATTTTTTACAATACCAAATCGATCATATAAACTCACAGAGTAAGTCCACTATGAATAAATTATCAACAAGACGTGGGAGTCTACTAGCATGACTTTAAGATGTTCTAACATTTGTAAATGTGTCTTGTGATTTCAACATGTTAGTTTCATTTACTTCATATGTACTTATGTTTATAACATGTTTCATCTACTCTTCGAGTTGTGTATGTTCTCTTTAGCTTACATGTAAGCTACATATGTGATGCAAACCAGTCTTGAATTCCTTGCTTATTTTGGAATCTGAAATGTGTTATGTATTAAATGGAGGCAATGTGGAAGCTATATGGAGGTAGAAAGGTGAATTTGATGTGCGGAAGTAGAGATTTAGAAGAGGTGAGGCCAACTTCTAAAGAGTTATAGACTAGATACACAAATTGGTGCTAACATAGAGTGGACTTGAGTCAAGTGATACAATATTTTTGCATAAATTTCTTACTCAATTCATGTTGAATTTACAAAAGGTCTAGCACACTTATTTATGGTGTTAAAGACAACCAAGGTTCAAATTTTAACCCTAAAAACTCTCCATTCCTATGATGACAAATGGCTTCCTCTTATTGGAGCAAATCTTCTCAAATTAGAGGTTGACAAGTGACATTTTTTCATTGGAGGAAAATCCTCTCCATTGAGGAGATGACATGTGGACCTTCATGCCTTCCTTGCTTATGCTTAGATGGATTCCCCATGCTTCCCATGCCATGCTTGGACGTTCCATGCTTCCACTTAGTCACTACATGCCTTTTTTTTTTATCCTAGATGGTTATTTAGGAACTCTAGATGGCCTAGGGTTGCATTGGGCCCAAGGAGGCCCAATTTAACCCAAGCTAAACTCTTTTTTCCTATTTACATCCTACTTTACTAGGCCTAATATATGACCCATGAAAATTAGCCAAAAAACAAGCCCAAATAAAACTTATACTACTCTATACAATATTTAAAAGGTTAAGAATAAGAAAAAGACTCTTCAATTATGAGTGCTCCTCTCTGATAAAGCTTCATCTTCTTTTATTATTTTAGCCAATGGTTTTTAGGTTGGATGATTTCCATCATTCTCTCCCTCTTGAGAATGATTTGTCCTTAAATCTGAATGATGCTCAATAACATCAACCTCTTGTTATTTGATTAACTGTTGTCTTCCGAGGTCAAGTAGCAACCTACGGTAAACATAAAATAAAAGTGGGATAAGAAAATTAAGACGAATTTATTTAAAGAAAAAAAATAAGGAAATAAGGCCCTTTGTTATTTTTATAAAAGTTTTGTTGGGAAGAAATAAAGCCCTTTTCAGTAGTGTTTTTATTCACTCTGTTTTTCATTGCTCAACCTGAGCAACAACATTTCAAAGTGTTGTTTTGTGAATTTTTAGAAGAAGAGCTAGCATAATGATTTAAAGGAAAAGGAGAGTTCAAAGTATTACAATCCTCCTTTAAGCATTCTTTAACAACTAGGCTTGTACGGGATATTATAAGATACTCCTCGTCCTTTCTAGATTCCTCTTCTTCTTCATTTCCAAACAACCCTTCATATGGCTTTTCTGTCGAGGAAAATTTTATATCTATATCTGGTTAAGCTCTAAACATAGATTTTTCTTCAAGCACATCCTCACAATGGTTTTTCATAGAAAATAAAATGTTATCAATATTTGGTTCAGCTCCAGACAAAGATTTTTTGTTCTTTCCTTTTCTATTTTCTTTTCTCTCTCATCTCTTTCTTTTTGTTCTTTATCTTCTTTCTTTCTCATAAGAACTAATACTTTTTTTCTCTAAACTCTATCTCTCTTCTTATAAACTCTTTTTTTCCTTCTATAAATTTGCTTCCTATTTTTACAAGTTCTTTCATTTCTTCTTTAATATCTTATTAATTTTTTCATATGAAGGCAGAACAAATTTTCTTCTCATACAAACCTTCAATTCATTCCAATTCTAACACCATTTTGTGTTTGTTTCAACCAAGACATGGCATGTTCTTGGAAATTTAAGGTAGCCATGGATATTCTTCTACATTCATTCACTTGGTGGTTTTCAAAAATTTAATCAACCTTTGTCTCCCATTCTAAATATGTCACAACGTTTTTGTTTCCATCAAAAGAAGGGAGGCATACTTTAGGCTCTGTAGAATAAGGGGGACTTTTAGCATTACGATAATGTTTAAGGGGTGGTTTATAGGAATGTATATAGTAAGGATTACTACACACCTCTTTTTCTCTGTGGGAGTAAGGGTCCTATAATTTAGTCAATATAGTGACTAATTATTTTTTAACTCTAAAATTATTTTCTATTTAATGATTTTCTAGTAGTATATCTCTTAGCCAATGATTTTGAGGCTAGATAGTTTTCATCAATATGAGAATTTTAACTTGCCTTCATTTAGTGTTTCTATTGACTTTGTCTACTTTTTGAGTCCGCAAGGCACTTCATGTAAATTGTGTCCATTCTTCTTTGAGACCACAACTATGCTTTTTATGCATTTGTCTAACGTTGTGTTAAACTTTGTTCAGTTTTTTAGTCTTATAAACTTATATAACATGTTTTATACTAAATAGTACGGTTAGACAAAAAAAATGGTATTATTTATTACCATCAAAATCATTGATGTGTATGCTAATACTCTCAAACTTAAAACTTGAGTCTAATTATACAAAAATTATCATATCACGTAAATTATTTTTATCTTCAATTCCATTACCCATGTATAATAATGTAAAGGTTATGCATTAATTTTATTGAGTCGTTACACTTACTCTTTAATTTGTATCCAACTAAATCATATTCACAAATTTCAATAAAATTGTTTCCTAATTGTTTTCCATTTAAAACATTATGAAGTTGAATAAGTTGAAATTGATTTTCATTATTTTAATTCAAAAATATTTCCTAATTGTTTTTCATTTAAAACAGTGATCCTCACTACAAAATAACCATTCGTGATAGTCATTATGAAAATCAATTATTTGAATTTTTTTTTGTCCAACTTCTTGGGCTTCCACTTCCAATAAATGGAAATTGATGCACATCTCAACCAAATTGTTCTTGTATACATTAGACAAGTAGTCAATTCCTCGTTTGATATGAGAATAATAAGCCCATCAACATTCATCACTATTCTATCGAAATACTCTTTTGTAGAGCACAAACACAATTCACTGGATCGAATAACAAAATTAACATAAACGAACATGCAGAAACTGTGAATGAGAAAGTAAGTATAACAAAGTACAAAAATCACACAAACAATTTTATGTGGTTCAATTGTTAAACAAGTCTATATCCACGAATAGAGTTTTACTATGAGTATTCTTAGATATTACAACACAAAGTTTCTCTCTAAACCTCACAACAGAACTCTCAACTCTTATGTTAAAGATAATTGTCTAGTTCATCTTCATGAGTACAAGACATAAAATTAATTGCCTTACAACTTCACACTATGTGTTTTTCTCATACAAATCAACCACATATACAGGGAAACTAAATAAAACAAGCAGAGGAGTCAAACCATCAATTCTTCACAAACGCTAATACCCATTAGATGATCTTGAACCACTTGGACGATGGAACATCTGGACAATCTAGGAACATGAAACTTAGATTTTAACTTAACCAAACTTCACATAGTTTTAACATATCTTGTAAAAAAAGAATATATATATATATATATATATATATATATATGGGAGTCTAAATTCAAGAGGGGTGAATTGTACTTAGGATAATTTTCGCAAAAACAACTTTATGCAATCCTGACAGGAAAACAATTCATTGTTTTATGGAATAACATATTGAAATTTTCCTAGCAGGAGGTAATTTGAGAAAAACAACTTATTGTAGAGAGATACAACTAATTATATTATATTTTTAACTTTAGTTTTTCTAATCTAAACGACACATTCACTTACACAGTAGCAGTTTTGATTTCAAATTTCAAATAAAAGATTTTAATATATTCTAATACTTGATAACCAATTAAAACTTTCATTTTAATGTGGCAAGAAAGATTCCAACCTTGAAACACTTTTCAGTTACTTAGTTCCTTAAGCAAATTTAGTAACTTTTAGGGATTGTATTATCAAAACACTGGAAAAACAAATACTGCACTAAAAACAAGTGGTTGATCTTTGAAACAAGAGATTACTTTTTACACCAGTTCTTACAAATTTTCCAGAACATCAAAACAATGAATATGAGAGCAGAAAAACGCTCAAAGATTTTATACCGCTTCACTCAGAATTGAGCTACATTCTATCCCATCTCACACTAAGATGGATTTCACTATATCAAAAGAATCTTTTACAAAGATTTGTCAAGAACAACTCTTGAACCCTACAAGAGTTGCAAGCACACACTGAAAAACACTATTCCAACCAAGCTTATGCTTGAAGAAACCCTATCTTAGAAGCACACTAACATAACTTTAGAAAATAGAAGAAGTATGAAACAAATACACCTTATTTCCAGACTTAGGAGACACAACCAAGGACCTCCAAACTACAAAACATTTATGAATCCCTTAATCTCAAGCTAATGATAAAAAATAAAGCACAAGGAACTCACAAAGTTTCAAAGGAACTCTCCAAAAGTCAAATTTCCTAAAAGAACTTCTCAAGCTTTTTGAAAACAGTAAGAATGTGTGTATTCAAGTGATGTTTTGATCAAAAAAACCATTCTCCCTTTTATAGAATTCAAAACAGAACTAGATTTGAAAAACAATTTTAAATTTGTTAGGAAAACAACATATTGAAAACTAAAATAACTGGTTGAAATAATGAAATACACTAAGTAGAATCAAAACAAACAAAAAAATAGAGGTTTAAAACTGAATGTGGAAACAAAACAGACTTTTTGAAACAAAACAAAATTTTGGTAACAACACAAACTTCAAACAACTTCACATCAGAAAACATTTAGTCAATTGATTTTTTAGATAACCAATTGAAAAAGTTCCAGAGTGTGTAAAACAGAAATATTAACATGTTGAAAAAACTTTTAAGAGATTGAAAAGCAGGAACTTCTTCATGCATCTCATGAGTAGGAGTTTCATCATCCTGTTAGAATTTGAGGCCTTAAACAAGAGAGGGGTGAATTGTTTTTGAAAAGGTTTTTGCAAGGATTGAAGGTAGAGTGAAAAGCTATGAAGAATCAATCAATTAAATTTTTTTTCAACCAATAGAAAACTGTTTTTAAGTTTGATTCCAGAAAATCAACCAGTTGTTTTCACGAACAACCAATTGTTTAAACACTGGGAACAACACTTGGTTTGTGAATCCATGCATCATCATACTTTTGGAAACCCATTTTCATTAGGGTTGAGCAGTCAATTTCACTAAAAACTTTGATAGTCTCATTTCTTTCATTGTTCACATCCACTTCAAAGTAGTCAATGAGCTTTGAAATCAAGATGACATAGGGAAACTTATAGTCATAAAGTCTTCTAGACTTGAGCATGTGTTCCTTCATTATGTTGATCCAATTCACTTTGATTTTATTCATGATGTAGTACATCAAGATCAAATCCTCCTCATGTAGCATAGCATGATTGCTCCCCCTGGGTGTTGGTGCCATGCAATTATAAATGCTAAAAATCTAGGGGTTGGTATGAGTGTACCTACATGAAACCTGTTGAATGCATGTAATGGATCCTTTAAGCAAGATCTATAAAATTTCATCTTGTTGAATTCATTTATTTCAGCTATGTTTCCTCTGCCCACTTTAAACTTTAGAGGTGATCAACATCTTGATACCTTTCATACTAGAAACCAGATTCTTCCCTTCTAAGCTAAGGTTTGTGTAGAATACCTTGATTAGATCAGGATACACATTTCCTGTCATTTCAAGGAAAGGTTTTAGCCTTTGAAATTTCAATAATGCCCTTAATTCTTCTGGGTTTTTCTCCTTCATCCATAAGACATCCAACACTTTTGGGATGTTAATTTGTTTTCTGCTCATTTCATGCATGAAAGAAATCATTACTTCTTCATCTCTAGCAAACCAATTTTCCAGCACCCCAGCATTGTGGCAGATGGCTCTCGAGACCTTCTTTTCTTGTGTGAGGAAGAGGCCATTTGATCAAGCTGTGAGAAAATAAAATGCAGAACATAAATGGGCTAGAAAGGCAGTGCAGAAATGGTGTTCACATACAATGCATGGCTGTGTTTTTATAGAGTTTCACAACATTTTAGGCAATCTGTTCAAGGTGCAGTTTAACCAATTAAAATTGAACAAAGAGGTGAAAACAATCAATGGTTTTTTCAGTTTTTTGTTTGACTAGAAAAAGTTGTGAAGAATTTGTTGTTCAATAATCAATTCCAAGGACACTCACGTGAAGGCATAGTCAAAGCAATCAAGGAATTTTCAGTTTCTCTTTCCTATTCACATATGCAGTACAAAAACATAAAAATAACCTATTAAACTAGCAAACAATCAATTACAGCAAAGAAGAAATAATCAATTGCACACTCACTAAGATTTTAGACTTAGAATAGATGGTAGATCACATTTAGTTTTTTTTTTTTTTTACAGTTTAGCTAGTTCTCTATTTTTCAATTTATATAGTTTACAATTTTTTACCATTCAAGTTCTTCGTTTTATCTCTTCCCTGTCTCATGTTTCTTCTTCTACCCTTTATGTGTTATCTTCTTTTATGCTTTAAGATTATACAAATTTACATTTGGAAGGTGATTGAATTCTTGAATTGGATAACAACGAATATGAAACTATGTTAGACGATGTTTTGTTCAAGTTGTTTTCTTCTCTTGATTCGTTTTAGAATTCAGTTCTTAATTATGAATTGCTTTCTTTAAACATACAAACCAATTGGGTTTGTGTTTTCTTCATTAAATAAAGAATTCAAATTTGGGTTTTTTGCATTCAAGGATGAAGATAACTTGACCATGGTTTCTGTTTGATGTTTCACATTTGTTGAACAAAATTTTCTTCTATTTACTCCAATACCTTTTAATTTCCGTGTTTACATTTTATTTTATGCATTGAATTTCTTTCAACTTCAATTTTTTTCAATTGCAATTTAAATTCTAGTTATGCTTTGTTTTCTATTCCAAGTTCTTACAATTTTAGTTCATTAGATGGTCTATTTTTATATATACTTTTTGTTACAGTTTCCTTGTTTGTTTCTTCCTTTGGAAGAATTCAATTATTTCCTTTCAATTTCTGTTGTTTTCTGTTTCTTTCATTTACATTTATGCACTTTTACATTTTTTTCATCTATAATTTGATTAGACTCTTAGATTTTCATTGCAAAATTAACAAATGATCTAGTAGATAATTATTGACTAGACAATTTAATAGTTACATTTAGTTTTTATAGTTCTTTAATTCGTCTGCATTTTGCTTGTTACCTTAAATTCATATTTTAGTTGTCAAAATTATCAAATGATGTAGTAGACAATTATTAACTAGACAATTTAATAGTTGCATTTAGTTTTTATAGTTCTAGAATTTGTCTGTCTTTTGCTTGTTACTTTAAATTTAGATTTTATTTTTAATTCGTTTTTACATTCATGCATTACTTGAATCGTCTTGTACAATTTTATTTTAGCCATATGATAATACTTTGTTTTTGTTTCATCACTATAATTTCATTTTGTGTCCATTTTAATTTCAGTTTTTTTAATTACGTTTCTCATTTTCATTTACTTCTACACAATTCCATTTAATTTTCAATTTCTATACATAATTGGTGAACGATCTAATAGACGATTTCATAGATTACTTTGTTTTCTATTTCCATTTACTGTTATTGTTTTCGTCTTTATGTGTGATGTAATTTCTTGATTCAAAATTTCCCCAAATCTTAATTTGTTTAAGGAAAAGTAATGGAAATATATATGGGATGCATATTTAGAGATTCAAACTAGGTTAGCCTTTGTATTACATTAGGGAAACTTAGTTTTGTTTCAGAAACCATGTGACATTGGTTATAAACGAGTCAACTTGTCTTCGATCTCAACTTCTTCAAGCATCGTGAAATCAAATCAAATCGGCTTCTCTATCCCTTGTACTACACTAAAACATAACATACCTAAGAAAGGAACTGATAAGAAAGCTTCATAATTTGCAACTTAGCATATTTTCATAATAGAAGAAAACAATACGCGCAATGTATACACTAAGAATAGAGGGAATTTGTCACACGGGATTCTAGAATGAATACTCGAGGGAATTCCTATGAATACCATTTATGTGCTTTGTGTCTGCGAGGAGTTCTCACATGAAATTCTAATGGCATGTATATGTCACTAGCTTCACCAGCACATATCCAAGAAGTTTTAGATCACACGTTTGATCTGTGTGATATGACGAGATGTGTTCCAAGTTATGCCTTTTTCGCCCGAAATGGTCCTTGCATCATTGAGACTGAAGCTTTGTCAAAACTTGGCCTGAGCCATAATGGGATTGTCAACATGAATTCAGTCAATTCCGGAAAACTTCTTGCGGTATTGAGAGAGGGATGTACTTCTTGGCCACACATTTGTACTGTTACATAAATGAAGTAAGCAACCTAACTAAAAGGGGAAAACATGGCATAGTAATTCTGTTTGTGCTTAGGCAAATTACCTTGTGCTGACTGTATTTCTCTCGGATAGCGGGTAAATTGGAAGTATCGCTACTGCTGCAACAAAGGCGATGGAGATCTTTCACACAAGCACACAAATCAGAAGGCCGGTATTGTGCGTAATGCTGCAATATGGAATTCTGTTGCAAAACACAGAAATAGTAAGCCATCAAATCATACAAAACTTTCCCTGAATGCCGGTACATGTGGTTTAGAACATTGTGACGATAAGCATACCCATGGTTTCTTTGAAGGGAAAAGTATAAATCTGGCAAGGAAAGTTGCTGAAGCAGCTATCAGTGATGGAGGATAACACAGCATGCTGTACTCCAAGAGCGACAATTCGGCAATAAAGTTGGTTAGGCACTCTAGTTGAAGTGAAGGTACCTGAGAAGTGGACAGGTAAAACCACCAAAAGGCCAATATTTTAGAAACGGAATCTTGAATAAGATTGAACAATAGTATTCTTTAATGCATATGTACAAAAGCAGTTCAAGCGCGAAAGATACCTCTTGGACATCATGAGCTGCTACATGAACAAATCGTCTGAAATTATATTACAAAAAAGAAAGAGTGAATATTAAAAGAGTGAATGTTTTCCTAATCTTAATCATCAATTACAATCGTTGGTAACTACCTATTACCTTAAGAAACATTTAACTGTTGGGGCTGTCATTTCGAACTTCAGATAATTCAAAACAGCAGATTCCATTCGTAAAAGCTGCATTTAAATATGATTTTGAGGAGATTTTCTCACTTCAAGTCATAGGAGAAACAAACTTAAAACAGTAATAGTTAACCAACAAATTCAATGCATACCTCTTCTTTTAAGTACGTATTATCAGTTATATAACAAAAATCCTCCACCTGTGGTGCACAAATCTCCTCATATTTACTGTCAACCAGAACCAAAACCCAAATTATTGTTCTATATGTTGATGCTAGCCTTGAGAGCCAAAAAAAAGTATAAAATGCATATATTTAGAAAACATGAAAGTGATATATAATGCTCCCTTACGAGGCAATCATCATACAGGAAACACCAAGTAATTGCAATCTTTGTCTATTCATGGCCTTCCCTGAAAGATACCGATCAACGTAGTTCACTGTCAAATACAATGTATCAGGTACAAGGCGATACTCCTCAGCCACCTGCAATTGAAAAGTTGAAGTTTAGCATAATAAAAGGGGTTTGAGAACGAGATCTAACTTGAGCAAAGACTTTTCAAAGAATAAATTAGCCAAAGCCCTTTTGTATCATGACCACATCAATATTTTTTCTCTCCCTACAAATCACAAATTTCAAGACTCTAGACGTTTATTATGAAAAAAAATTACCTCAACAAGCCAGTCAATCAATATTGCACGCATGCTAACATTTATGTCATTCTGAATTCTCTCCATGAAGTCACTAGAAGGCCTTTTCTTTTCCTAAGTTTCCAGAAATTGGAAAACATCCGAAATCAGAATACTTAATATAAATTATCAATATGAATTGATATCAAACATTTGGCCAGTTAGTAGTGATGAAAGCATGAATAAGTCATTATATTCCATGTAGGAAGTAAGAAACACTAATCATTATTTTCACAATGAAAAAACGAAGTGTTACCTCAGATTCACGAAGGTTCTTGTAGATATCACAAGCATACGTTGCACAAAGCTGCGGATCCGAGTAAATGTTGTCAATATTGACAACCTTGCCCTCTCTTTCCAAATCAACAACTATTTCCCTACTATATGTGTTACCTGTAAACATATGAACATCACTACCTTAGATTGAAAATTTTAAATACTATACTTCACTTCAAATAAGCAAAAAATATCATAATCCAAATTTTGATTGACCATACAATTAAACTTAAATGTGACTTAGAGCAAAGGAAAATTGCAGTACTGCACAACCTTCTGTCTTGGAGGTATCACAAACGCTCAAATTGCTTGTCTTTCTCTGAATTGAATCAAAAGCTGAGACATCCCTGTTGTCCAGATATTCAACTTCATCAGGACTCTTGATAGAATAAGAAGAAGACAACGTTTCATCCAGAGAAACGGACCTCGCATCTGATTTACTAGGAGAAACATCAAAGGTGCTCTGAACCGGCACATAGACTCTGGCAACTGTGGGAGCAGCATCCTTCCTTCGTGGTAAACAATTAGCCTTTGGAAAAATAGTTGTACTTGAGTTAATAGTCTTTAACTCACGTAAGTTGTTCCCACAAATTGTTGATCTTGTGATGCTACTGCTTATTGCTGGAGCCTCCTTCTTGGTCTTGGAAGCTTTAGTTGAACTTGAAACCTTGCATTAAAAAGTCCAGCTAAGCCATAGATAAAACAAAACCTTTGCAGCCAACTAACATATCTAAGCACCAAAGTTAAGCAGGGTTTTGTGATGCCAATTGAACGGTATTCAATAAAAAATGAGGACCTTTACGAATTATTAACGACTTAAGCATGTACTCCTAAAGTTTTCAACCTACTGAGAGAATCTGTTCCGACCTCAAGTTGGGCGTACCGGAACAGAATCCAAACTCCAGAACCTCTCACCTTACTGACTTAGAAAGTTTTCAAATTTAAGAAAAAATAAGTGTTTTTCTTCAAATTTTTGCTTATAAAAATGAACTTTTCAGTCTCTTTACTTTTCATATATTCCTCAAATAAAATAATACATTCTTATCAGTGGTTCCCACCTCTTTATGTCCTTTCCACAGTAGAAAACAATTTTAAATTTTTCAAAAGAGGCTCTGGCCACAAATAACAAAAATTCAGCTGAAAAACCACACCGATCATAGAATTCTCATCACCAAAATCTCCAAAACTAAACTACAAATCTTCTTTTGAGCACAACGACAGAGACAACACAAACTGAAACACAAAAAGAGATTAAGAACCTCGCGCGCAACTACAGTTCCACAAACCCTTCCACACAAATAACATTCTCCAGTAAGAAGAAGGCACCGATAATCCAATTTACAATGCATGACACAGCGTACTCTGATTCCAGAATGAAATGATTCAAAACAAAGCAAAAAATGTTTTAACAAATCCTAATAACGTTCCACGTTCCACAATCTCAGCGATTCATTACGGCAGAGAAATTAATGAAAAAATTAAAACAGTGAAACGATCATTACTGAAGAAGAGGAAGGCGCATTCCTCTGGTTGGTGATGTTGGCGAGCGGCGCTCTCTTAGCAGCCTTCCCGGACGACACGACGGCTGAATTTCGTTTGGCCAAAGACGACGCCGTATAGGAGGAAAACGACGAGCGACGATTCTGCGTCGACATTGGAATGCGTATGTATTGAGAGAGATATGATTTTTTGATTTATTATGAGTAAAAAGGATCTTCGTTTGGTTCTTCTTATGGGCGCAGAATGCAGAGTAGGGAAACAGTGAAAGATGAAATTGGATAATTGTTGTTATTGTTAGGAGGGTAAATGGGTTGGTTCAAAATCCGAACAAATCTGAACCGTTTATTGGGCTAGGTATTCGTTGGGAGCGGGTTGGTCCCACCGATTTCAACTATTTCAAATTTTGTTATCACATGTGGCAAAGCTTTTCAAATATTTCTTTATGTATTGCCATTTTTCTCTAGTTACATGAAAACATATACACTCAGTTTAATCTTGTTACGTGTCTATATTTTTTGAATTTTTTTTCAAATTTTATTTTTAATCCGTAATAAAAAATTAAAATCAATCTTCTTTTCTAAGACTGTTTAAAAATTGTTGAGACTAAAATTTAATTTAATGAAAAAATAGGGTTTAAGAAAACCTTTTTCTTTAATAAGATGAAAGGCTATAAAAACTTAACAAAAAATTATTTATGAAGTTACTTTAGAGAAATTAATGACATGACAAGTTAACGGAATAACCTAATAGTAGGACCCTTATACCTTGACACTGTACAGTAAATACATACTCTTAAAAAAAACAAAATAATATTTTAATTATTTTTATTTTTATTTTTAATTAAAAGTATTAAAATATTATTATAAAGGATTGTTGAATGTTGTTATTTACTGTTATAGTGTTAACAAAACATTTTCCTTGTAAGATGTAAGATATTGATAAAAAAAAATATTTAAAATTCAGATTGTTAAATTTTTTCTTTAAACATTAATAGTAGAATTTGAAAAAAAAATACTAATTAAATATATATTAAACTCTTTACCTTGTGTTTCCTTAGTGGAGTACTGATCATGATGAAGGAAGAGGAAAAATAGTGTTTGGATCAGACTATTTAAGAAAGAAAGTACAGATAAAAAAGTGAAATTGAGTATTTCACTTCCTCTCTTCTAAGTGCAATAATTCTCCAATAAAATTAAGTAAATTTTATGATTTTATCTCATTATCCTTGCACTCAATCACACAAAATATTTTCTCTGCATAATCAAATATTTAAAAATATATTTTAACTAATTAATTATTATTATCATATATAAAATATAATCGATATTATATATATTAACGAAAATACAGAGTTAATGCGTATGTGTATCCACATTTTTTACTATTATTATTATTATTATTATTATTATTATTATTATTATTATTATTATTATTATTACAAGCACTCTCGCATTCACATTTTTTTTATCTTTACAACACATGTGACACCATTAAGTAATCAACCAAAAATTCATCATCAATTGTTCAATCAACATTAATCATGAAAAATACAAAAGAAAAAAATATAATGAAATATGTTTTTTTTTTTTTTGCATTGGACCCACAGAGAGACTTAAGTCAAATCTTTCTTATCTTTTACCACCATCACCATCGTCAATCACTTTCTCTCCATATCCTCCATCACCACCATTCCCTTATTTTTAACCCTCTCAATCAAATCCCAAAACATAAGCATTTCGCTTGTTTGTTCTTCGACTAACTCCTCTCACTCCAACCTATGCACTTTTATCTAGTAGTTTTTTTCCTTTCAATTTTTTATTTCATGAACAAAATCCTACTATTCTTTTTTTTCTTTAATAGTTCTATTATAAGTTTGATTAAATTGTTGTCTTCGTTTGTATTGTATGTCGTTATTTATGTCAGCACAATAATAACAATATTGTCATCATACAATGCCAAAGACATGCATAAATGAATAAAAAAATAAAAGTAAATTCAAACATTACATTTCGATTTTCTACTTTATAATTGAAAAAACAATACTTACTTGTTGGTTTCGTGGTTCTGAAAGGAAACTACGACTTCTCATATTTTGAATTTTGAATATGAAAATAGAAAACGAAAAAAAGTGTTTGATGGGATAAAAGTGAAGATGAACTAGATAAAAGTGAAGATGAACTGGAAAAAAGATTCAATTGTGCAATGCTCCTTAGCAAGCTCAATGTTTAGTTTTGAATTTAAATTTTTTGAATTTAAACATTTTTTAATTTAAAAATAATGTTATGCATTCTGTTATCCTTTTGAAATATAAAATAAAAACTGCTCAAAATGACAAATATCTCCTCTCATATATTTTTAAAATAATAAAATAAAATATAAATATAAAAATAAAATTGAAATAAATTAAAATAGTAGTTAAACAGGAGAATTCTCTTTATATATAAATACAATATATAAATTATATGTATATTATTATTATATGTATTCGTATCTTTTAAATATCAAATATCATTAAGTAAAGATAAGATGAAAACATTTTCTCTCGTCATCTATGAGTATCTACCTACAATTTTAATAATTAAGTTATAGTAAAAAATATATTAAAAAAATTTAAATAATTATAATTATATTAAAGTAATAAGATCATCTGTTTCATTAATTGATTAAGAAAGAATAAAATTAACGTTTGGATCAGACTATTTAAAAAATGATGTACAGGTAAAAATTGAGTATTTCACTTTCTCTCTTCTAAGTGCAATAATTCTCTACTAAAATTAAGTAAATACTATGATTTTATCTCATTATCCTTGCACTCTTTCACACAAAATATTTTTTCTGCATAATCAAATATTAAAAAATATATATTAACTAATTAATTATTATTATCATATATAAAATATAATCGATATTATATATATAATCGATTATACGGTTAAAACAAAAACTTAAGGGATAATCTATTATATATACATAATTCATTATATATATATAATATAATATAAATAAAATCTCATTAAATAAATTTATATAATAAAAACATTTAATAATATAAACAAAAATAATTATTAATAATATAATAAAAATAATATAATTACTTATGATAAAAAAAGTAAATTTATATAATAATAATATTATTATTTATAAAATAATATAAAACAATATTTTTTAATTCAATTTTATTTTATTAAATAAATTATTTTTATTTTTTAAATTGAAATATTTGATTGTATAATTATTATTATTTTAGAAATATTATTCTAATATTATCTTTTTCGTATAAAAAATTATTTTAGTATATTATAATTAGTTATAATGATTTTTAAACCTAACCCTACCCTAGTGTCCAAATCCAAAATGGTTAAAGTGACTCCAAGCATAAAGTTTACACCCTTACTTTAATTCTAACCTATAAGATATTGATTCTTAATTATTTTTCAAATATCTTTTACAGTTTTTAGTATGAAAATAATACAATTTTTTTAATTAATTAAAATCTACACAGAAAAATTTATATTTCATTATTCAAATAATTTTAAGATAATGTTACATTTTAAATTATTTTAAAAAAATAAAAATTTATTCATAATTATCACATCACTCATAAATTCAATAAAAAAAATTATTTTCCTCTCAAATTACTCTAAATCCACTCTCTTAAATCATCTTCTTCTTAATCCAAATACACAGTTTAATTTATTTCAAAAGAAAACCTAACATGGGATTGTTTTAATAATGTAGTGAGCATGTATTCATGGGTATTATTACTGATGTATTTGTATTCGTGAATCATGTTTTATCTTAAATATTTCTAGTTATATGCATAAGCTTACCGTTTAAATATTGTTTTAAAAATTCTTGAAATCTTTTAAATATTATTTGTACACTAAATAAGAACACATTAAGTTATCATATAACATATATAGATTATTTTAAGATACTCAATTCTAAGAATTAGCACTGACTTACAAATAATTGATTATTTGATATCATAATCAGTAACAGTATAAGTAGATTAATTAATTATCTCAAAATATAATTTATTATTTAATTATTGTTTAGAATATTGTTTGGAAAAATAATTAATTATTACTTAAAATAGCTGATTAAATAGTTTATGATAAATTTTCATATTAACACAATAATTTATTATTACATGTAATAATTAATTAGCTTTATTTTTTTAAGTATGCAAATGCAAGCAAGTTTTTTTTTTAATTTTAAATGAAACACAATTTTAAGAGATTTTTTTTATTGCATTTTTACTTTAAAGAAGAGATCAATATTGCTCCAAGATTCAAAAGACAAGCATTATTTAACTCTTTTTTAGAAAAAGAGCTTTTGATAAAGATCATTCTTTTCATGTCGTTTAGGAGAATTTTCTTTGCACTTTATTATGTCACATACACATTACAAATGATATCTTTTCATCATTTTCTATACCTATTATATTTGGTACACCTAGGTTTGGTGTGAAAATGTAGTAGGTTTCTACACTAAAGTTTTTCTTTATAGTTCTTCAAGAAAGTATATGGTGTTGCATATGGCATGTGTGGTGTGTATATAACTTGGATTTTCAAGAATAATGGAACAATATAATAACCACACACGCACGACGTTGTGGTGGAGTGTGCGGCGGTAGCAGTCGCACAACGGTGCAGAGTACAACGGTGGCAGACATGTGACGTGCAGTGTACGGCGACGGGACGCGCTGCAGATCTGTGGCGAGCAGTGTGTGGCGGTGGAAGACACGCCACGGTGCGGTGCGCAGAGGTGGATGTTGGTGGTGGTCCAGTGTGTGGCAAATTTGTGGTGGGTACCAACGTTGCGGTTCTTAGCGGTAGCTTGTTAGTCTTTGCGAATGGCAGAAGTTTTTACAGGTTTTCTGATCTCATTGGATTGTTTGATGGATCGAGAAGTGTCTCCCAATAAGAAAGCATCTGCTATGTCAGGTTAAAGGAAGATATTTGTTCAGGCTTTTGGGAAATGCATGTGACATTCCTTTGTCCCAACTACCTACTCCTTGTATTAAGAGAGACATGATTGATGTCCGGATTGATGAGACAGATTACTTGGTTGGTCTTGAGGATTTCAAGACTCATCTTCAAGGTCGGATTATTCTATCTAAGGGCGATAAATGTCTCACACACCTGGATTTAACTAAAAAGTTGCAACCGGTGTGGAAGACTCTTGGACCGTGGAAAACAATTCTTTTTGGGAAGGGTTTCTATGAGTTTGAGTTTGCTTCTTTAGAAGACATGCGATGGGCCTTTGGGATGGGTTCCTTGAAGTTATCTCCTAGTTTCTTGAGATTGTTTTCTTGGACAAAAGACTTTATTCAAGCCACCATGAAGAGTACCAAAACTCAAGTCTAGGTTAGAATCTACAATTTGCCTTTGGGGTATTGGAGACCAAGGGCGATATTTTCCATCATCAGGGGTCTTGGTACTCCTTTGAATTTGTATGATCATACTATGAGAAAGAATAGGGGTATGTTTGCTAGAGTGTTGGTGAATATTGATCTGTTGTCCCCTATTCTCAATCACCTCTTGGTTGAACATCCAGACTTTGCTTTTGTAGCTGGTGTGGAATATGAATGGCTCCCTCCATTTTGCTCTCACTGTAAGCTGATTGGGCATAAGCTTGCTCAGTGTCGGGTGATTCATGATCAGGTTCGTGTTCCTGAGCCTCAACATAAACCTTCTCAGAAGACAACTTCTGATGAACGGGAACGGGGGAGGACCGCGGCTCCTAAACAACATAAAGAGTATCAGAAGAAAGATCCGCAGTTGAAGCTCGTGGAAGGCCCCACTGATAAGTTGAAAAGTGATGCTCCTGGCGGGACTAATGCAGGGTCACTCTTATGTCGCCTTGCTTCTGATAAAATAGGTGGAGGGTGTTAGAATATATGGCCTTAAACAAGATGGGGGGTGAATTGTTTAAGAAAGATTTTCAGAAACTTTTAAGCTTAGAATGAAAATACTTCAAGAAAACCATAATTAAAAAATCAGTTTTTCCAAAACATAAAGCAAAAGCACAATACTGGAAAAACAATCAGTTGTTTTACCAAAACAATCGGTTGTTTATACCAGTTATCAAATAACAAAACTGAATTTAAAGAGATAGGGATAGAGAGATTGTACACAGTTGTTTATACTGGTTCACTCCAAACCCAGAGCTACATCCAGTCTTCTCAGAAACCCTGAGGAAACCCACTAAGCAATCACACCTTGATCACTTACACAACAACCAAGAGAATGACCTTGAACACCTCAAGAAACACACTCTCCTTGGCCAACACACCAACACTATGATTGCTGATCTTGATCCCCTCAAGAACACACAGCCAATCTCAGCAAACACAGAAATGAAACTTGTTTTTCAGAGTACAAGGATTACACTTGTTACAGAAGTATATCTGAAATCAATACAAGCATAATCTTATTTCATACACTTTGATCAATCACAAACTCTTAGCAATCTCAGCTCTTTGAAAAACTCAAAAACTCTTAGTAAAAACTTGTCAAAGATTAATTGTCAAATCTGTTTTTCTGAATATGTTCAAAGATGTAGTTTGTTATCAAATCTTAACAAACTCTTAAATTGCATTTAAAGATTGGTCAAAGCATTTAATGACTGGAGCGTAAGCAGTTAAAACATTTAAAGCTCAGTCAAAGATAAAACAGTTTTTCTGTTATGGTCCCAAAACAAACAATCGGTTGTTTCCTCGAATCAATCGGTTGTTTTGGTACTTAACAGTTCAACCATTTTAAAAACAGTTTTCAATCTTTTTCTCAAAATACCTAAGTATAAACAATCGGTTGTTTCGACAAAACAATCGGTTGTTTTAACTTAGTTTGAAAACATTTTACTTTCACAAAGATTGAGAATGCCTATGCTTTAGATTTAATCAATGGGTGGATTACAACATCCAAACTACCCCATAACTATACTAAACCAGCACAGCAACATCAAGCACAGCAGAGGCTTCAACATCCTTCAAAGGATTTGGATTCTTCAAAACTTGAACACCACTTGGTTCAACAGAGGGGAGGGTGATTTTGCATATATGCCTCCTCTAGAGGATGACTCAGATCATGATAGGTCGCCATCCAGACAGGGGTTGTCCACTCCCATTTCAGATTTCCCATAAACGGGGATGTTAAGGCATTCACTTGCTATTAATACAAGGGCTCAAAGTCACATTCAGTTACGACTCCTATTAATGATCATCATGTAAAGGTCTCTGCTCCTATGGTTGTACCATCTTCGTTGCGTTCTACCTCTCCTCGGAGGACTAAATCACCTGCACATTCTAAAGCACCAATTAAGACTCCAATTGATGGTCATCATGTGGAGGTCTCTGATATAGTGATTGTACCATCAATGTTGTCTCATACCTCCCCTCGGAAGGCTAAATCTTTTGGGGATGTTAAAGCACTATCGTTGGTCCTGCAAAATCACTTTTCCTCTCTTGATGGTTTGGAAACTACAGATGTTGTTTCAAAATTTTGGGCCGATCCTAATGAGATGGAGGAGGATGCCAATGATACTGGAGAGGAAATAGTTTGCACTAAAAGAAAACTAGGGAGACCACATAAAGGGCAGTGGTCTTCTTTAGCAAATATTGCAGGGTTATCTGATGGTGCTAGCATTCCGGATACAATCTCTCGGTTTTGAACAGGTTGTGATTGGAATATCCTTTTATCTTTACAGTAGATGCCTCATTTTTTAATCATATCATGGTTAGGGAGGAACAAGATATTCCTAATTGGATTCTAGATGAGTCTGACCGGTTCACTCTTAAATTGGCTAGGACTTTTTTCTTGGAACCAAAAGTTCCCTATGGTTGGAGTAAATTCATTTGGTTTTCATCTATTCCACCTTCCAAAACTCTAACTCTGGAAAGTTTTTTATGGACGGCTTCCTACAAATCAACATATTCAGAATAAAGGTTTGCATATACGTTCTATGTGTACGCTTTGAGAAAAACACGAGGAATCTATTCAACATTTATCTTTTGAACGTTCTAATGCTTTTCATATTTGGAATTGGGTTCAACAGATTTTTCTTACTTCTCATTTCTCTAATAAGGATGATTTTCTTTCTTTTATTAAGAGTGATGGCAGTCCTTTGGTTAAATTGATTAAACTTGTTGTGATAACTTTTTCTATTTGGATGATATGGCGTATGAGGAATTATGCTAGATTTCAGGATAAGATTGAGGTTTCTAGAGCTATTTTGACAATTAAAGATTTAACTTGTCTAGTGAAAAATTTGTTTAAAGCTTCAATGAAGAATGATATGTTAGATTTTAATGTGATTAAGTTTTTTGGTATTAATACTCGTAGTAGTAAAGTTTTTTTGTCCTCTTCCTGTTAGATGAGATTTTCCTTCATCAGGCTGGGTTAAAACTAACATTGATGGGACTGATAAGGGGTATTCTGGTTTTGCTACTTGTAGAGGTATTTTCTGTGGGAGTATGGGGAGTTTATTGGTGCTTTCTTTGCACTTCTTGAAGTTCAGAATGTTATGGTTGTTGAGTTTTATGGAGTTATACATGCTATGCAGGAAGTTCAAAAGATGGGGCTTATTAATGTCTGGCTTGAATGTGATTCTGTCTTGGTTTGTGTTGCACTTACTGCTAGGACTAATGTTTCATGGATACTTTGTAATCGATAGAATACTTGTCTTAATTACTGTGGGAAAATAAGGTTCATGGTTACTCATATTTTTCGTGAAGGGAATGTGTGTGTTGATAAGTTGGCTAATTTAGGATTTATTCATAGAGAATAATTTCATTGGTATAATAGACTTTCATCAAGTCTATTCTTAGAATTCTTTATGAATAGGTATAGTTTACCTATATATCGTTTTTGTTAACATATGGGTTTTGCTCTAGCCCCCATATTTTTGTATTTTTTTTTCTTTTTTTTAATAATATTTTTTTAATGTGATGAAAAATGATTGTTGTTACTTGAGGTGTCAGCCTAGCAGAGATGTCAAGTTGCATAATGATGCCTAACATGAAAGCTTTTATATAAAAAAAAATTACATTACAAGAAAATCATTAGTAACGAAATTTATAGACAAAAGATAATTAGTCACTATATTAACTAAACTAAATATTATTCTAGAGATTAAAAAATTATTAATATCTAAATTATTTTGTATTATTAATACAAATTTACAAAATGAAATTGGTATCTAATTTATAATCTAAAATATTAGTAACTAAAATCTTGGTAGTTACTCTATATACCAATCTAGAAACCATTATATAAATTTTTATTAATAATATAAACCACTTTAAATATAAAAAAAAGTAATTTATAAAATAATTTCTAAAATAATAATTAATTATTTTAGTATCTAAAATAGTGTTTATTTAAAGATTTGTTTTAGTGCTAGTTTAAAAATTATTTGTATCCTTTTTCTCTTTCCCTTATCTTTTCTATATTGTTCTTTAGATCTCTTAATGCTCAAGGGTTTTAAAAAAATTGTTTCTTAAATACTTTTGTTTGAGTGATTCTCGAAAAAATTTAAGGAGAAAAGTTTGTTGTTTAAAAAGAACAATTTTACATCAATGTGTCTCTCTCTTAGTTGTATATAGCCTTTTTATTTCTACATTTAGCACGTTTTGATAGTTATTTTAAGTTGTTTATCCAAAAAAGGGTTGGCATTCATAAACCTTTGTTGAGAAGACTTTGATTAATACCTTCACTTTTTACGGGTATTTGGAATATAGTGATTAATGTTTTTTTTCTCTACTAAAACGGTTGATAAAAATACCTAAAAAAATGTATTTTTTGAACTACAAATGAGAAAAAATGTGCTCATTATGAGTAAAAGTCAAAAACATTATTTCTCAACTTTTACACTTGATGAATTCTACTAAGAGTTTATCATCAAGTATAAAATATGTGTGGTGGTTTTAAAATAAATAAAAAAAGTACATGAAACTCTTTCATCAACATAAGTGAAAATAATGAAAAAATCAATAAACGTATCATGTCTTATGGTTAGCTTTGAATCAGCAAATAACAAATATAAGTAATTTTGACTTTGAAGTTTATTCAAATTATGATCAATTGTTGAATGTCTTCGATGATTTGCATGATAAAGCTAAATTGCTTAATTATTAAATGTATTGACTTGATTAAAAGAAGAAAATGATAACTTAAAAATAGATCATGATGCTTTGGGAATGATTTAAAAAAATCATCATGTAACTTGTCATGAAAACTTTAGATTGTAAAAGTTGAAATCATTATGAAGTCAAAAGTAAATAGATTTTGTAAAACTTATTCCAAATTCACAATGGAAACATCAAATCTTAATGCACCCCATAATTTACAAACATCTATCTCATCTTTTGTGACTCTGTGTATTGTTTGAAGAAGGGATATTTATCCAACACATGTTAAGAAAGGATAAATTTTGGGAATTTGAAATGAATTAGATGAACTCAATCAATTTAAGAGAAATTATGTGTGAGCACATGACCCAGAATAAGGTAAGATTTCTGTCTTTAATTTTTAGAACATTAAATTGTGATATAACAATGTGTTTATGAAGCTTAACGTATGAAACAAAACTTCATTACATATATTTGAAAAATAAAAGAACTATTGGGTTTCAACATAAATATGTTAAAATTTGATTTTATTAAATGGATACTATTAATTTAAAATATACTATTTTTCATAAATTTGATTTTATTTCAAAATTTAAAAAATTCAATTTATTTCCTTAAAATTAAAGAAATATATATATATATATATATATTTCATTAAATATTAAATATGAGAAATTAATATAATTATTTAAACTTGTATTAGTTTATGTAAGATCTGAGTTTTATTTTAAGATTTATATTTTTAAATAAACATTAAAAAAATTACGAAATAAGAATTAATTTTGAAAAATAAAATAATTAATTACTATATTAATTAAATTAAACATTATTTTATAAATTATAAAGATTATTAATATTTAAATTATTTTTTATTATGATAAATAGTTTTTAAATATATAAATTTAAGTAAGCTGTGGTTTCTATTAGCAATTCTGTTAACAAAATATTACTAAAAAAATTGAGTAATAATTTCAAAATTTTATCTCTATCTAAATAATTTAGTAATATTTATTGAAATTTTATAAAATATTTATATTAGTGATATTTTTATAATTTGGTAAAAAAATATTCTTAAAGACTTTTAATAATAATTTTAAAACATTGTATCTCTGTTAGAAAAAAAATACTAATTTTTAATAACAGTTTTATAGCGTTACTTTTTTTATTAAAAACAACTAAAAAGATTTAATAATATTTTTAAAATACTATCTTTTAATAAATAAATATTATTAAAATATTTAGTAACAATGTTATAAATGTTTGTATTGATACATGAAATGTTGTTAAAAAATAGTAAGATTTTTTTTAATAAGCAATTGTTAACATTATTAATAGTAGTGATACTTTCTAGATTGTTAATTAAACAATTGATGTTGAAGATTTCGTAGTTTATGTTTTTTTTAACAATGTGTTCATTGAATAGTTATAATAAATAACTAGTCATGATCAATAAACTTTAATAATTCACAATATAATTAATAATAATAATTTAGACATATCAGAAGTTATAAATTAAAAATAGTATTATTTTTCATAAAAAGACAATATTATAAATTAATAATATTATATTTAATGTGACATATATTACAATTTGTCATATGAATAACTTTGATTCAGCACCAGTACTCTCAGTTATCTCAGGAAAAGGTGCATCAGCAGGTTCAAAAGTTGGGTAATCTTCATAAACACAATCATTCCAAACATTTTCACTTCTCTGAAGGATCTGAATCTGGTTTCTCCCATAATTTGGTGACTGCAAAATGTATTTTGTCATATCTTCATGGCAGCGTTTTCCTACATGATTCACAAGTTTGTCACAGCAATAACTGCTAACAGTTTCATTGCCAAAAAATATAGCTGAGAAAATCTTGCCACCACAATCTGGGTATAACTTAGCAGCACATTTTTGTAAATATTCTTCATATGATGACAATGGTCTTGGTGCATGATTTGTTTCACCATAAGAACTGGGTGATGATGTTTCTGGAATCTTGTCTGAAACTCCTGTTTTCATCATTGAAGTAAAGCTAATTGTGAGTAACAGTACTAGACAAAAGTTGTGGAATGTGGCCATGGTTTCAAAGGTGATGATGGCTTTTGAGGATGAATTGCAAAATTTGATGATGGCTTTCAAATGGTTTCGAATACTATAATATATAGTAGAGTTTTTATAACATTTACATTAATCGGTTTTCATATTTTTAATTAATGTGCATTAAAAATTTGATAAAACGTAGGTTATAACGTAATTCGTGAACAACGATTGCTCTATTCCTTATGTTTTGCAAATTAGATTATGTTGTTTCAAATATAACTGTTCATAATACACTGAAAACATAATTAAATTTTTACTCTAAAGCTAACCCTAGACAAGTAAATAGGGTAATATAGGAGCAAATTATCCCTCCACTTCCATATTTATATAAAAAATATTTTTAACCTTTTTAAATTTTTTAAATAATTCTAAATGAGCAAACGATACCTAATCACCTCAAAATACCACAAATTTTACTTCAATCATCAACGTTCATCATCAACCACTACAAACAACCACTTTCACCACTTAAAAAAAAATACACCACACTCTTCAAAATACTCTAGAATATTCTTAAAATTAAGAAAATATAGAGGTGTAGGAGGAATATATAGAAGTGTAGGGAGAATTTGCCTAAAGATAAAATCATATTCTCATATCCAAATCCTTGTTGATCCAATACTTTTGGAATGCCTATTTTTCGTACCTTTATTTTTTAATTAAGGTTTGTTAAAAATTAATAATATGTATGGTTTTCACTTAATTAATGAATCAACAGTTTTTCATATTAGTTATGTTTGCATAAAAATTAGGAAACATGGTTTCAAATATAAGCCGTGCATAATATCCTAAGAAAATAATTAAGTTGTTACTTTATTGGACAGAATAAAGTTAGCCCCAAATAAGTAAAAAGGGTATGATGAAATGATAATTCCATATCCAAATAGTTGTTGATCTACTATTATTAGAATGTCTTTTCTTTTGTACTTTAAGTAAACTTATTTATAAACATTTTTAAATATAGAAAAAAGAAATAGATAAAATAAACTTCTTAAAAATCTAAAATAAATGTATATACAGTCTAACTTTAAAAAAAATACAAAAGATGTTTTACAATAAATTATTCATAAATTAATTCTAACCTAGGAGAAGTTTATTTTAATTTTTTTATTTTTATCTTCAAAAAATGTTTAAGGAGGTAATAAATGAGTGGAAAAATAACTTATTTGATTGGAAGAAAATAGTATAAGGAAAAATTGTTTTTATATCATTATTGAAAATTTAATTCAATTTTTATCTATTATAATAATAATAAATTATTTTTTTATCAGTAATGAATTAATAAAATAAAATGGAACACTTTAAGGGTGTCTCAACCCTTATACATAAGATACTCCTAGTTTAAGCAATCAACAAAGCAAATCAAGATTAAGTGACACACCACTTAACTCAAGAATCTTAAACTATTTAAACAACCCCTGCCCAAACAGGAACTGGTTTTGCAAAAACCAGCAAACCAAAAAATTGATGGCTATCTAGCCACTGGAATTTTAACAATCTAAAAACTTGAAGTCTAGCTAGCTCCCTACCCATTGCAGCAATACCAAACCTACTACCTTGTGCACTACATTTTATTACCAAAGTGAGGCACGTCCTCTACTGTCAGTCTACTTCCAAAAGCTACAAAAATCTTTGCACATCCTCATCTTTTAAGCACCAATAGTTGGTCAACTAACCACACAAAACGTGCATCTACAAAAACTGCATAAGCTTGACCAGCATTGACAACATTTGGACATGGCTTACAGGTCATTTTTTTGCCTAGCAGACCACTCAACAAACCTTTGTCCTGCTTGATGCTGCAATAAATAAGTCATAACCCTTTGCTGCTTAATAAATCACTTCTACACCATCATCTTCATTGTCCCTTCCTCAGCGCCCTTCTTGTAACGAATATATGACTCTACCACTAAGAGAATCATTGTCTCTGCATCCCTACCATAAGACTTTTCCAACCAATAGACATAGATATACAATTCTAACCAATAGCTAATGTACCGAACAGGTAATCCAGATACATATGAAGATAACGAAAAAACAAAGGATCTCATCCAGCACCTAACCCCACCCTAGTAATATCCTTTTAATTTCAAACATATAACATGATAAAGAATCCAATCAGGGATCCCAACATGAAAAACATTCATCATATCTTTCAACCATAACCAAGCTTTGAATCGTCTTTGTCGTGACTTCAGTTAGACCTGCAAACAACTAACAACTAGCTCTCTAAGAGCATTAGTAGCGCTAATCTCATAAACATCACGACAACAAAATTAAAAAAGTTTACAACTGTAATTTACGAGACTTCTTCCTATTAAAACAAACACCTCCTTCTTCATCTTCTCTTTCGCATAGATTTCAGACATTCCGTAGGATTTATGCACCAGTGGGCGTATGTAAATTCAGCTACATTCTCTTTGTTTGTAAGCCACGTCCACGCCTTTAGTTGAGCCAAAGTGAAGAATTCAGAGTTGTCTGTTTGACCTTCCTTAAAAATGATTTGATTTCTTTGTTTTCAAATTTCTCTGACCACTGCAATCCAAACACACCTCCAAGATCTGTTTATCTCTTGCATAGTCCAGTTCATATTAAACTGTAGGAAATGGGATTTTCCTTCCCTATAAACCACTGTTGGTTCCCCACCCATTCACTACAGAGGCACCATACTCTCCAGGCTACTCTACATTCGAAGAATATATGACTTCCACTTTCCTCATCTTCCTCAATAGCACACCTATTGCTTTCTAGGATTAACCCTCTTCTCTCCAAATTAGCACGGGTCAGAAGTTTGTCATTAAAACTCTCCAGGCAATAGTTAATGTTGAAGGTAACGCCTTGATGCTTCAAAGACCCTCATACAATGTACTATTGGCTCCTTCGTCCCTGTTTCTTAAACAATTATAAGCTGAGTTAACCGTATAAGATAGTTTTTCAGTCGTCTTCCATATCCACTGATCCCTGGACCCTTTTAATAAGGTTTTGTTATCTAACAACGATGTGAGTTGGTTTTCCTCACCGATTTCCCACTCGAAAAGATTACGTCTCCATGCCACTTTCCAACACCATGTGTCGCTATTCCAAAAACCTACTTGTGAAAGGCTAGCAGATTTTTCATTGGCAATGGAAAATAGCCTCGGAAATTTTACTCTTAAGGCCTCATTGTCTAACCACTTGTCTTCCCAAAACCTTATATCTTTGTCATCCCCCAACTTCCACGACATTTCGTCTTCGAAGCAATTCCCTCATTCTTCCGACAGCTACACTTTTTTTAAATCTTTCCACCAATTTGACTCCTTATAACTGTTGACTGCTCTTCTTAGTTCTCTCCACCCACCATACTTTGAATCCAACACTTGCCTCCATAAACCTGCCTCCTCTGCATTCGCCAAATCCATTTCCCTAATAACGCCTCGTTAAATGTCCTTATATCTTTAATACCTAGACCACCCACCTCTCTAGATTCGCACACATTTTCCCATGTCACACATGCTATCTTCTTACCTTCCTTCCCCAGCCCCATAGAAAATTTCTCTGGATCTTCTTAATTGTATCTACCACTAACTTTGGTATCTTATAGAACGACATATAAAACAGAGATATTGACAACAAAACCGATTTGAGCATACATATTCTCCCCGCCATTGATAGAAAATAATAATAATAATAATAGCAAAGATTAAAATAAAATACACCCCTAATTAATTATCTTTATAACATTATATTAACTTTATATTAAGAATATAAATTATTATGTCTATTAATTTATGTTTCTTTCGTTCTTATGTAAAAAAAAAAGGATAATTTTTTACATTTATCACATTGCATTGAATAGACTAAAGTCAACAATGGCATTAAAAAGGATAAAACAAAACAAACTAACTAAAATAAAATTAAAAAAAGAAAAAAACCTTTTGATAGATAATAGTAGAATAAATAAATAAATAAAAAGGCTAAAATCAACTTCTGATCCATTATTTTCGAGAATGTGTAAATATAATTTTTGTCTATAAAATTTGTGTCGCTCTTTGGATGTAGGAGGAAGAAGGTGAGAGCGTGCAAACAAAAACCTTTGGACAGTAAAGTTAAAAAATACATATGACGACGATTTTAGGGAAGAATTATCGTTTCAATGTTTTTTAATTTTGAATGAAAATTTAATAGAGAACATTGTTGTTTCTTGGATTTTTAACAATCATTATCATGTTATATTTCTGAATTTTTAACAACAATATTTTGTTAGAACTATAATTACTTTTTGCGTTATCAAATAAGAGTTAATTATCATCAAAAGGTTTGTAAGTTTTGTTTAATTATATGTTTCTTTTTACGATTTTAAGTCTGAAACTATTGTTATCGTTATTCGTCAATTTTGTACTAGTGGTATTATATTTTAGAGTTTTTTTTATTAAAAAACTTACATGATGTTAGACATAGTACTGAAATCTAAAATCTCACAAGTTATATGTTAAAAAAGAAATTCAATGCTAAGAATATATATGGACACTAGTGTAAATAAGATTTTTTATGACGGTTGTACAAGACTTTTTATGATAGTTATACCAACGACATATATACAAGAGACATGAAAAGTTTACACTTTTATGTTAGTTGAAGAACCGTCATAGTAAGTTGAACTTATTATATTGGTTGTATTTCAACCGTCATAAAATACTTAACTTACTATGACACTTTACACTACAACCGTCATAATAAGTCAAACTTTTTATGATATTTATTACAATAACAGTCACTTGCAATTCTCAAATAAATCAATTTATTGATAATTAAATAGTATTATTCAATAAACATAAATCAATTCATTGATAATTAAATGGTATTATTCAATAAACATAAATTAATTCATTGATAATTAAATAATATTATTATGTATACATGGTACAAAATCAATCTTACTATCTTAAATTATGAAATAGAAAATAGTATACTTGACTTCCTCTTTCTACAACTATTTATTAATTTAGGAACATCAACCAATTTTGGCACATCATTTGCAGCCTAAACTTTAGATTGGACATTATTTGTTGCAAGTTTTTGAGTTAGGGACCTCTCCACAACCAAAAAAGATAGTCTAATGATTTTTTACCACCATCATAGCTAACTCCATGACATTCAATTGATTTTTTAAACCTAAAGTTTAGTCTCCACCTTTGATTTTTTAAACCTAAACTTTAGTCTCCACCTCCAAATAATAGAGAAAAATTGCATAAAAAATAAGAAAAGACACAATAACATAAGTGATTATTCATAACAACAAGAAAAGAAATGCTTGAATGCAATAATTGGTTCTACATTTTCCGAGTTTCATGTGATTAAAACCAAATATTGTCAACAACAACCAAATAAATGCTTATCCCTTAGAAAAAAACTTCATGAATATCAAATTATTAATAATTGGAAATTGCAGAAATCTTTAGTTATACGGAAAATCCTTTCCCGCACTCAAAAAAAATGAAAAAAAAATATTATTATTATAATTTTTTAGATAGTAATTATAAAAACTAATGAACTTATTATAAATAATATAATTTATGATTTGATGGACATGTAAAAATGCATAATATATTTCATCATATTTTGGTTAACATCGTTTGTGGTTGAGAAAAGTTGTTGTCAGATGTGAAAGAAACATTTTTTGTATTTATGACTTTTTTTCATAGTGGTGCATTAAACTTTCACATGGACTAGCAAATAAAATGTTTTGCATAAAACCTTTTTTTGAGCAGACCCACATCCAATTATCCTTTCACTATTGGGCCTTTTCAAACTCCATAACAAGTTTCATTCCTATAACCAAGTTTCATACTTAGATGTCTCAAAAAAACATAAATAAATCAGCACAAGTTAAAACTATTTATATGAAAATTGGTGATTCTTGCATAAAACACAATAACTATAAATAAACTCCATAAGTTATTTGAATGTTAACTTAACTTTTTGATTGATTGTAAAATTGTTAAGTGAAAATATGAAGGTACAAATTAAAATCAGTTAAAATATTTTTTTATCCTTGTAAAATTTTCAAAGTTTAGTTTTCATATTTCTAAATAAAAATTTTACATTTTTAGTTATAATTTTAAAATGCGTCACTTTTGATCCTACGGAGTATATAAATAACGTTTTATAGAGATAAAAAAAAAGTATTTTTGATAGCATTTGAAAAACAAAAAATAGTACATTTTAAAGTTAAATCCACTAAAAATATACAATTTAAAAAAAACTTTGTAGACACATTAGTTGGATTAAAACATATTTTTTACACTGAAAAATAATATTAAATATAACTAAAACATTGCATCTAAGTTTCTTTATTTAAAACCATTGTAATAAAACTAACAAAATGTACCTTATTTACCATAACCATGTTTGTTCCTTTTGACTCTAAAGTACAACATTGAAATTATATTGAGGAATGTGGACTCTAAACATTTTGTTTGGGCCTCTGATGTTTAATGTTTAGGTGAGAATTAGAAAAGTGTATTTAATTAGGTCAAGTTGTTCTCTTTCTAAAACATAAGCACAAAACCAAAACTTTGACTAATGAATCTTGAATTTGAACTGCACTTGTCACTACACATCATGAATAATGACCCTATCCTCCCTACAAATTTTGACCTATAGGAAGGGCCACGAAACCTTTCTTTCCTCAAATGGTAAATAAAAATAAGATGGCAAGCAATAAGACAATGATAATTAAATTTAATTACCTTTAAAAAACCAAAACCATTGAAGTTTAATCAAGTGCTCCTAGGTAGCTACCTGAAACTCTTGAAAGAACATCTCCTCTAACTATGTGAGAACCTCACAGATCGATTTTTTTCACCACCTCCTACCACAGTCACATTCAAGCATGCAATAAACATCTATCAAATGTATTTTCACTAGCATTCAAACTTTTAGCTCATACTTTTTTTCATTTCCTTCTTACATAAGCACACTCAGCCAATCAAAAAGCACATAGAACCACATAGCCACATAGCAGCATCACATGATGACATCTAATGTTTGTGACCTGTTAATATAAATGAGATAAAATTAAGGATATCAATGAGAAAAGCGTATGTGATGTCATAATCTTTCCCCAATGATAAATCAAACTGAAATAATTGTTGGAGATCCCACATCGACTAGAGATGAGAGCCTTTCATAGTATATAAGTGGGTGCAAACCTCACCCCTATGAGCCGGTTTTATGGGGTTGAGTTAGGCTTAAAGTCCACTTTCTAACATGGTATCAGAGCATGTTTTCGAGCCTATCCTAGCGAGTATTTGTTGGGCTTATCAGGCCACCCGCTATCGGGCCGCTATCGGACCACCCATAATATATAGTCCCACGCACGAGCTTCTATCTATCACTCTCGGCGTGAGGGGGGTGTGTTGGAGATCCCACATCGACTAGAGATGAGAGCCTTTCATAGTATATAAGTGGGTGCAAACCTCACCCCATTGAGCCGATTTTATGGGGTTGAGTTAGGCTTAAAGTCCACTCTATAACAATAATCCCCAAATAATATAAAGAAGATTGTGAATATCCATTTATACATCAAAAGAAAACCAGGAGACACTTGCCAAGGTATGAGTTGCAAGAACACTAGAAGAAGCAATGAAACTATATCAACCGAGGGGTGTATTGAAGTTCTACTTAGCTTTTCAATTACAAGTATAAACCTCATTCAATAGAAGAAAAGAGATTTGTCACGAAAATCTCCTATTATAGTGAGTTATTAGTGTTATGATAATTGTCAAAGCAAAAAAAAAAGAGTCTGCATAGATACAAAATTTCATTTGACTGTTACTTGCAATATTCTCTTAAACTTAGAGATTTTGTAAAAGCATACATCAACATTTACTAGAGAGTTACCTTGATAACATTTAGTCCATTGTTGATGACACAAAGGATGAATACCCAATGCTTTGATACAAGAAGAATATGTGGTCATATATAGATAAAAATTATTGCAAAGCTACCTCTAACTAGTGCTCTAACGATTTCCAGATTAAGAGTAATTAACTAAAACTAAAAAACAAACGGATTGATAAGAACATAGGTAATTCCCATTCTCAAATTTGCACATAGATGGTTTATTAATACTGAAAAAGGATGTTCTGCATAATAATTTTAGATCTAAGAACTCACTAATTTCAACAAAAAAAATAATAGACCTCTCGTTCAAACAATCTACCGAACCCTTCATGTGCACGAGCCTATTTGTATCGATAATGTCGTACAAATTTGAACGTCCTTGGAGTATGTATCTTCAGCGTCCCAATGTTCCTGGTCGACAACCTCGCGTTCTCTAGCACCTATGTAATCAAGAACACTGCCTTCTCATTTGATTTCAGACCTCACCGCTTTATCGCCACCACGAACTCTAACACAAAATCTCCATCATACCGACGCTCGAGGCGACGTAAGGCACCGTAGTGGAGATTATGAGTCGTTTCTCCTTGTGATTGATCTTCACACTCCTTGCGAAAAATCGCACAACTATGTTAGTGGAGACGAAACATGAAGCAAAATGTGTGTTAGGAATGAATTTTCAGCACAAATAGAAATTAGGGTTGAATGCACAAAACATTGGTTGTTAGAAAAAATGAGAAAGAGAAAGGGAAATGCATAAAAATGACACTATGGGTTGCAAGTGAACAAGAGATAGTGCTCATTCTAACCAAAAATGAGACAATGCTCGTTGCCACCAAAAAAATGCGAAAAAGGAGACGGATCTCTTTGGAAAAGATCACAATGGGAAAACAATGTGAATGAGAAAGAACCCTAAAATGAAAAAGAGATTAGAAGAGTTATTATGACAGTTCCAATTACAATTGAAATAGTAACAACTTTCTATGTCATTTAAAATAATAACGTCATAGTAAAATTTTATTATGTCAGTTTTAATAATAACCAACATAATAAATTTTAATTTATTTACTATATTGCCACAGTTTTACTTATTATGATGGGTAGATTAGACCCGTCATAATAAGTCATCATTGATTTCCAAATTTGTACTAGTGAAAGCATTAAAAATCCATTTTATTTCTATTCTCAAGGTTTGCAAGATCATCATAGTTACTTTCTAGAAAATGTTTGAAACTATAAAGTTTTAATTGCATGGTTGAATGCGCTTTATCCACCAACCAAAAAAGGTTCAAGGAATAAGTGGAGGGTTATAAAAAATTTAACATACTAAAATGGAATCACATTCTTCAAAGATGATAGGTTTCAATAAGCTCAATATAAATAGCCACCACAAGCTCTTCATATAAAGCTTTTTAAAAAAGCTTCAAATCCTTAAAAAAATATTATCACTAGTCGCATGTCTAGGACAATCTCTAGTCATTCCATCAATGTTAAATTTCACCCACCCTACACTTGGCATTCACTAATGAACTTGATGAACATGAGAGTTCTTCTTAGGTCTAGTCTAAATGTCAAAGAATTTTAAGATAAAAAAGTCAATAATACTATTATGCATAAGTTACTTGACTTGCTTATATATCACTAAATAGTGTTTAAAGTAGGTTAGAAATCTAACTTTTGTTGGACCCGAGCATGATTCATTGTTCTCCAAAGCAACCAAATAACATAAGTCACAATATACTATAAGAAAAGTGAGATAAGCTAGTAGAGATAAGTGTCAACTAAGCGTGGGACGCAAATAGAGTGACCAAACAGACTCAAATAGATAAGGATATGTGGATAATATCTACAAATTTATTAATATTAGTAATATTATTAATTATTATAATAATATAATAAAAATATTAATATTAATAATAATGTTAATAAAAATATTAATATTGATAATAATATTGAATTTACCTATGGATACATAGTTGTGGGTAATAATTCGTATGTAGTGTGAAATTTACCCACAAATACAAATAAGTGGGTAAAAACTATGGGTAATGTTGAATTTGCTTACAGATAGAAATTTGTGGATAATATTTTGTAGGTAATGTTAAATTTACCTACAGATTTAGATTCGTGGGTAATAATTTGCAAGTAATGCTGAATTTAACTATGGATTTAAATCCATAGATAATAATCTGTGAGTAAATCTAGTTCTTTTTGTAGTGGTTAAAGGACACAATTAGAATGATGCAACAACAACTAGTCATGATGATGGAGCGACAACATGTCAATGCTTCAATCAGTACAAGTCAATTCCACCACTATTATGTTGAAGACCATGATCACCAACCCCTCCCCTTCCTTGAAGTTGATCCCAAAGAGTAAGTTTTATTATTTCACACTTCATATCTTCATATCATGTACTAAATGTTCTATTTATTAAAATTGTTTCCATTGTTTTCCTGGACTATTTTTATGGATGATATCAATGCTTATTATCGTGCATGGGAGACTTCTCTTATATCTTCTTATGATTTTTTTATTTTTTTTATTTTCATATTTTTATTTTAAATTAAATTTTATACATTGTACTTTTACGGTTGTTTATGTAATTGTACATTTTAGTTAATTGTTACTTCATATCACTTTTAAATTTACAAATACAATTGCATGAATTGCAATGGTATGAGCACTTGATTTTATACTTCAATATGAATTTTGAATTGAAGTATTTATTGGATTTTTTGTATTACAATTAATATTTTAAATTCAATTGAATTTTGATAACTAATGGTTTGAAATAGAAAATTGGATTGTTTGAAATTAGAAATTTATGGGTTGAAATTGAAATTCAAGTGCACAGGTGCCTACTGGTTTCCTCCAAACTACATTTTTTTTTTCATTTTATGTAGTGTCAACTTTAGCGTGGCCAAATCCACTCTACTTTTTTTGTCAGTCAAATCCGCAGATGATTTTTTATTTCAAATTTACAAAAAAATTTCTTCCATTTGTGTGGGTGAAATCCACACTAAATACAATATATTATAATAT
The DNA here is from genome assembly GCF_051622355.1 of Phaseolus vulgaris. Classification (NCBI taxonomy): domain Eukaryota; kingdom Viridiplantae; phylum Streptophyta; class Magnoliopsida; order Fabales; family Fabaceae; genus Phaseolus; species Phaseolus vulgaris. Next base: position 10,782,422 of record NC_143498.1, read on the forward strand.
TTATTATCTACTCTATGTGAACTTGGGTGACGCTATGTGCATCAGTTTTCACACCGACATTAAACTCAATAACTTTCACGATTTTGGCATCTTTCAAAAGGTCGACACATTTTCCATACATATGTGTCCGCTCTCATCACTTTATGTTTTTTTTTATAGATTCTTGTTTAGTATTTTCTTGTAGTAACACTAATATGAATGACTTTTACAAGAGAACTCATTGCATCATTCAAAAAAAATATTCACATTATTACGAAAGATCAAATCTAAGAAAATTTGCAATCATGTCCAATGTCCAAAGCTTGATTGTCATTCACTACAAGAAACCAATTTTATAGACAAAATTATATACTATTTTAGAGACTAAAAAATTATTGGTGTCTATATTAATTTCTATTATTGATAAATAATTTTTAAAATGGTATCTAATTAGATACCAAGATTTTAGATACCAACTTTAAAATCTAAATAATTCGTAGCTAAAATCTAGATAGTTAATTAGATACCAATTTAGAAACTATTTATCAATAGAAACTAATTTAGATAAAAAAAATTAGTTTCTAAAATAATATCTAATTTTGTCAAATAGCAACTAATTATTTTTTGTCTCCAAAATTGATTTCTATTTAATAATTTTCTTGTAGCTAGCAATCATTACAAGCAAATCATGAAATAGAAACCAATTTTAGAAACAAAAAATAATTAGTTGCTATAGTGACTAAATTAGAAACAATTTTAGAGACTAAAAAAATTGATTTTTAAATTAGTTTATGTTGTTGTTAAATAGTTTCTAAATTGGTATCTAATTAGCAAACAAGGTTTTTGCTACCAAATTTAGAATCTAAATAATTGGTAGTTAAAATCTTGGTAGCTAATTAGATATCAATTTAAAAACTATTTAACAATAATAGAAATTAATTTAAAAATCAAAATTTTATTTTAGTTTCTAAAACGGTCTCTAACTTAATCACTATAACAACTAATTATTTTTAGTTTTTAAAATTAATTTTTATTTCATGATTTTCTTGTAGGGATCGAACATTAAAAGAAAATACTTTGAGAACTTTCCTCCTAAAGGTTGCATTATATATGTATTTTTAAGTTGTTTCATTGTTTTTATCTTATTTTATTATTGATCACTTGTTTATAACAAAATTACACATAAAAAAAAAGTATAAAATCAATTTAACATTATGTAATAATAAACCACTAAGTGAATGAAAGAGGAATGACTTATAGATTGTTGCATTGTCTACTGCTTAACAAATATGAATGAGGAAACAAGCATGGAAGACACTATATTACCTTGGAGGGCCTCGAATTCACGTTTGCTAAAGAAATGAAAAAATGAGGAAAAAAAACACCCATAGAATATAATCCAAGTGATTTAGTGGGTAACCAATAACAGGAAAAATATATAAACAAAATAAAGAAAGTAAAGAGGTTATCCAGAAAAATGGTGGCAAAAAAAAAGGCTTTTAGTGGTGGTTTGAAGTTTTGGTTGGGTCATTCTGATGTAATGGGTGCAACATGTAATGAATGCTATTACCAAATTTCTTATATAATGGCAAATTTCTTTTTATATTTTTTACACTTTTATTTTCTTAATTTATTTTTGTTTATGATAATTTTCGTCTGAAAGAGTTTAATACTCAATCCAAAGTATTTTTCAGATTATTGGAGGATCAGTAAGCTAAAATTAAAATTTTAGCTCATCATGGAACATCATCCTAATTTAATATAATTAAAGCATGCATTATAGTAAAAAGCCTTTTGTATTATTGCTGCTTTCAAAATAAGAACTTTTCAGTATAAAATTATGCAATATTTATAGACCTAGTGATTAATACTGATTTTTTTCACAAGGTATATAGTGAATCTTGCATATCAAATAATTATGTATTCATGGAACTTGACTTCCAAGTTACATGAAGATGAATCCCATTTAAATAGAGGTGTTTTCAGAGTTAATTAGTGTTTGTGCATCCATGAAGGAAGATAATAAAGAATTATCCATGTCTAAAATAATCTTTTCCAAATAATATGAGATGAGAACCATGTTGTAAAAGAACTTAATATTAAACCTATTATGGAGTAAAAATTATTCTTATTCATGAAATTATAGAATAATTGTTTAATTTAAAAGAAATAAATCATCAAATCATAAAATTGAAATTATTATTGTATTTTTATAAGATGAAATTACACTATATGAATTTTATAAACTCTTATAATTCAACACTAACACAATCATTCCAAATCTTCTGACTCCTCTCCAAGATTTGAACATCACTGTTTTTGAACTTTGACTTAGTCAAAACATACTTTGTCATATCATCGTGACACACCTTTCCAACATCGTTTACAAGTTCGTCACAACAATCTTCAATAATAGTTGTGTTACCAAAAAATATTGCAAAGAATATGTCTTTACCACAAATTGAGTCTAATTTTGATGCACAATTAGTCAAATAATCTTCGTACGATGACACTGGTCCAGGTGTATTTGATGGTGTCAAAGCAATGTCAGAAAGCCCAATGTTGAACATCAATGACGAACTGATCACAAAACATAACAACAGAGAAAAGTTGTTGAATGTGGCCATTGTTTGATGATATAATCAAATAAGGTTTTGATGATGGTAACTTAACAACACTTTAATGATGATGACACTAAAATAGTTTGTGTGATGTTATATTTATAGTTGAAGAAAATAGTTTTTAAACAAGAGTCGTTCAACCTTAATTGTCTTAGTGAATAAATGAAAACTTATGTCAATAATTAATTAACATCTAAAAAACGAAAACCTTCCATTAATTTACATATCAACGTTTCCACTTATGTTTAACATAAGAACACATTTAATTGTGGGAGAGAAACATTAAAGACATGTTATTGATACCATAATATAGATTTTTTTACCAATAAAAAGTAATTTCACACATTAATTATCAAAATAGGTCAAATTTAAAAATTTATCACAATTGATAAGTTATTTCATTACGAGAAAGTCGTGTTAATATGATATAATTTGAGTATATGACATGATTTCAATATAATCAAATTTTAACTAAAATTGTGTCATTTTAGCACGATTTATCCATTTCAATAAATTTTTAAAATTTTACCAATTTCAATAATTAAACGTGTAAAATTATATTTAATTAGTAAAAAATCTCATAATATAGTTGGATTGTAATTCACACGAACTTAAAACTTTTTCCAAATCAAGAATAAAGAAATGTTAACACTACACGTTTTTTCTTTAGTTTAAGTCAAATTTAGGTAAATCAAACTGAATGAAATCGCATTCTCCATTTACTAGTTCCTAGAACAAAAAATTAGTAGGACTTGCTTATACTACACGATTGTATTAGTTTTTCTTTATTTTTAATACAGTAATTTGTTTTTAAGACTCACATAAAAAAGGGCTCTCCAATTATTTTGGTTTTAATGCTAGCAAAAATTATTTTTTTAACGGTTATAATAATTTTTGTCAAAGAATTATTGAAATGTACTTAGTAAGGTGAGCATGTTATTGGCTTGTTTTACACATTTATAAATCAAATAAAAAGATATTTAGTAAGATATATCAAAATAATTTATTTTAAAAAAAAAAAATTTATAAACTACAAGTTACTTCAACTAATTTTTAACTTGTAGCTCATGGGTTATTTAATTCTTTTTTAATTACGTACAATCCCTTACATTTAAATCTGTGAAATTTGGACACTTTTCTTAAATGGTGTGTCCGTGTTGGACACACGTATCGAACATCGATACTCATAGAACACGTATCGGTGAAGTGTCCAATTGAAAAATTATTTGTTGGATTTCTAACAACTATAGCATGGTTCTAATACAATTTTAAAAAGAAAAAATACATTCATTTTCTAAAAACTTAAATTTATTGTATATATTTTTATAATGATTACAAAAACAAGTAACAAATCATTTTGAATCAATCATGAGAAACATTTTTCCTCTAAAAAAAAAATTAAAACATACTTAAGTACATAAATCTTTATTGTCAATTTATAATTATATAATATATAAATTTGTATTCTCGTATCCTATATTTTAAAGATTATATGTATCTTTGTATTCCCGTGTTCGTGTCTGGGTCGTATAAGTGTTTGTGTCATTGTTTGTGCTAAATAGATTTAAACACATATTCTCTTCTTATTCTTAATTTTTTATAAAAAAAATTATGTACAACTTCTTTATAAATTATGGTATCAATTATGCATTACCTACTATTTCTTATTTTTAACTTTAAAAACACAATTAATTATGGTATCATTTTTAGTATTTTGTCGTGCTACTTTTTATTTATTTGTGAAGTTCAAATTAAAAAAAAAAGATTTAATATTACAAATTGATGTTTCTAATTTTAATGATGTCAGTACCACTTATGATGTGATTAATTATGCTATTATTTGTGCCATTTGTGCAGAGATTTATACTACCATCACAGGACAATGGTTGCTTGATTAGAGGTTGATAATCTACCCATATTCTCCATTAGTTATTCTTCTTCTTTCCCAATATCACTGGGATGGAAAAACAACTTTGTTGTACCTATGTGTTACTTCTAACAACTCACGAACCTACCATTCAATTTGATTCTTTTAAGGTATGGGTAACGATATAGATAGAAGGTGATCCTTCGGGGTCCTTGAAAACAGTTGTGAATTTTTGTAAAATCCCTTCTAGAGGGGTTTATTGCTCCACATTAAGTTTTTTCTTCCGAGTTTGGGTGAAGCACACAATAATTCTTCTCAGTATATTTCGTTAAACACTATGGACCCTTGAGACATTTCTATTTTCAGCCAGAACATTCCCAACACCATGTTAATATCTACCAAATCCAAAAAATAAACACCAATATTGAACTCCCTGCTTTTAATTCAATTGTGAGTCCTTTACAAAGAACATCATTGCACATTGGTGCATAGGTCCATAACATCCACCACACTTAAAACATTGTCCTTTTTTACTCTTATCAAGATGGTTGGAATTCTGATTGTCTGATTAAGAAGACAATTGACACTAAACATTTGGAGGGTGATCTTTTTCCTATGCAGCAGAGGTGCAAATAATCTTAAGCTATGCAGGTTTTTAATAAAAGTTATGCAGGAGGCACTTACAACTATGCAAATGTTGCCTTCAGAAATACCCTTTTAAGCTTTGCATGTCTTGAACTTCTTAACGTATTCGGTAGACCCTTCAGAGTAATCACTCACTGCAAGTCTGCAACTGTTTTTTTATTTCTAGCTTTGGTTGACTGCTGTCAGTTTTGTATGGGGAATTTTTTGTGTGATGTAGTGATTACTGAGTATTTGTATGTCTTAAATACAAATACAAAAATAACAACTTTCTTTACATGTTTTTGTTTTGTCTTTTATATAATCTTTTTTGTACTTCACTTGCACATGACGTGGTTTTGTATTTTAAATAGAGGACCATATGCAGACAATCGTTGGACACGGGCAAGAATCCATAAACAGTTTGCACCCTCTTCCTGTGACAGATACAATATAATCCAAGTAACATGGATTTAGATCAAAGACAGTGAACACAAAAGGTCACTGAAGATCATTCTTCGATATTAATTTTTCCTGTAAAATAACTCAGATTTGTTGACTTAGATGTCAATAAACTTTCCATGTTACTAATACATGAGGAAAAGGGGGCCGAGAAGGACAAAAAAAAAAGAAGGAAGACTGTGTTTATTATTAGAAATTCAATGCATTTCATAATTACATGCACATTAATTATGTCATGTCACGGGGTCATGCATCACTCAATAGGTTGAAAAATATATTATATTTCATTACTAATTTAAATTGATTTAAAATATTTTAATCACTCTAAATAATTTGATAGCATTTTTGTTTTCCTTTTAAAACGAATATTAAACAAAATAAACTAAAACTATGTAGAAATATAAAATTATAAAAAATATAAATTATATAGAAATATAAAATTATATTAAATATTTAATTATTTTCTAAATTCATGTATTTTTGTGAAATGCTATCAACAAAAAATATTATTTTCACTTTTATAAACTAATTAGTTTATTTAACCAATTTTAAATCTTAACTAATATCCTATTATATTAAAATCATCCTCTTACTTTAATTAAAATTAATTTTAAAATAACTTCATTTATAGTTAATGTTATATTTAAATATAAATATAATTCAAATATATTTATACATAAAATACTTTTAAACCAACCTGTTTGAATTTCAAATTAATTTTTCAATTCAGAAATAATTTTCTAATATATTAAAAAAAAATTATAACCAAAATTATATTTTTTTATTTCATTTCTAAACTTTAAATATAAAAATTATCACTATTCAAATAGAATTTACAGATACTCCTAAAAAAATAATCTAAAAGTATATTAATCTAATAATCTTCAATATTACACAATTTTAACATTTTTTTAAGTCACATCAATTCAATCTCACCACTTTTCACTCACCTCTCCATTCAAACAAATTCACTTTCTATCCTTTTTCTCTTCTTTTGATTCCCTTTCCAACCTCACCCTCCTCCAATCAAAAGCAATAGGAAAGATACTATTAACTTTAGGAAAATCAAATGCCTACTTGTTCCCTTTTAAGCAACACTTTCACAGTTTACTGAAACCACAGGGCCTAAAAAGCAAACAAATTTCATGGCACTACTCGTAACTGCTGAAAACAATAATCAAATACAATGATTGTATCTTAAAATTTTAAAACTACCATCGAACCCTAATTAACCTAAACCAGAGTTAGTTCTTGACACAGGCCTCGACAACGAATGATTAGGAGTAGGCTGCACATTACTGGGGCCATTGAACATCGAATTTGAGGAAACAGACTGTGATTGTTGTATCATAGATAGGGGCAACCTTTGCCCTAATCCAAACATTGAAGGCCGCGGGACAAAGGACATGTGTGGATGAACTGGTTGGCTGTTGCCATACCCTGAGATGCTAGGCTGTGAGGAAGAAGCAGAAATCATTTGCTGCCTACTGTTACTATTATTGTTAATCATGGAAGGACCAACGCCTGATACATTCATTGGAGGAGTGGTTCCACCATTTCCAAGACGTGCTGAAACGACATGGGACCGTTCAGAAGCAAACCTCAGCCTCAGCTTCTCAACTTGTTCACATTCTTTCATCAACTGTGTTTCAATTTCTGCAAACTGCTTCAACTTCAGTTCCAATCTTTTCAACTGTCAATACACATAACACGTTATACACCGAACACTAGCACAGGCCACTTTTAAATTTTCCCAAATTGTTTTCATTTACCTATTCCACAAGAAAAATATTTAACTAGTGCAAACACATACATATATATGCACCCGCCAGATTGAAAACGGCAGACACACGGATGAAGTATATGAGGCTGAAGCAATTATGTTAAGAAATAAAAAAGGGAGCAGCTGTACCTTAGTATTAACAATATTAGCACATAGCCTCTGAATTTCTCGCTCTTCATGATCCGCAAACAATTTAGCTTTCATTGCTGCAGCAGAGAGGCCTGCTTTGGCAGCATCTTTGACTTTCTCAGCAGACAGCAGGATCGACCCAGCCTCATCTTGAGCACATGAACCAGGTACTTTTGACTTGTCCTCTGAATTCAAAGGAATTATTTCTCAAAAAGAATTACACACTGGGTATCATCACTTCACCAGACAATAGGGGTATAATTTACACCTTGGCAATTGAAAATGAAACAACCATAAAACTAACCATTTTTCTGATTTGAGTTTGCAACCACTCCATGATGGCCACCATCTCTATTGTTTATGCTTTCTGAATTTGTCCTTCATAGATACAAATAAAAAATCCTAATTATATGAACAATAAAATAAAGCTGGCTCTTGGTGCAGAGGGAAAATAAAATTATGGACAGAGAAAGTGAAAAGAACAATAGCAAATGACAAGATATAATTGTAGAAGTTAAAAATGAAAATGAAATAACTAAGAGAAAACACTTCAACCAAGAAATGAAAGTCAAACTGACACTCACCTGTTTTCATTTTCCAGAGCTTCTATATCTGACACGCTCCCTGAATTATTCTCTGACAATGCGGCTAATGCTGCATGAGCGCAAGTTGCAGCTACTCTTGGTCCAACAGCAGAGGCTAAAAAGGCAACCTTTACAATGTAACCACAAAAATCAAATGCTTAAGAATCCAATAAAAAAGAATTAAAGAATATAATAGACTAGACAGACTGATTTGCTGTGAAACTCAGACACTATCATCACTAATTATATGTTTGGGAGAGCTTTCAGTAGAAAATTTTTTTTTTCAAAAACACTCAGATGTCATAAACAATGATTTTACCAAAATAAACTGAATCAAACACATCAAGATTTTCTCCTCAGAAAAGAGGAGAAACGCAACAAAACAAGTTAATAAGGACAAGATATTAGATGCAGCACTGATAACCACCTACTTGAATTATAATTTTAAGCATAATTCATGTGCATCCATTAATAAATGACAAACTTAAGAATATCATTACCAGTCACCTACCAGTGCCATAACTGGATTTCCAGAATTTGCGAAAGGAAGCCTTCCATCAGAATCCTTGTTATGTATGGGTCCTACAAGAACAGGGATATGAAATCAAAACCATATCACAAGCAGAGGTTACAAAAGTTTCTGGTTTAGTAAGACAGACCCGCAGAACTCCCATTTGAGCAACAATGCAATCTTCCATTACCCTCTTGATTATTGATATTGGATGACAAGGACAAACTTGAAACATTGATGTTTTCCAACTTTCCATCTCCTACAGGTAGACGGAGAAAATGAAGAATGCATTGTGCTTTAGACTTGGTACCAACATGCTCGGCAATTTCATTCCAATTCTCGTTGTAAACCTCCACTGCTTCAAGCAGCAATAAAGTCTCTTGATCAGTCCAACTATCCCCATCTAGATCACCATAATCTGTAGTTGAATCCACTGTAATAAAATCTATACTAGAATGACCAGTAACAAATCTCCCATCATGAAAGCAATCAGTGCAGAGTAAAATATCAACCTGCAACACGGGAGGTGAATCAAAAATAATGACAAATGTTTCCAAAGGGATTCTACAGCTTAGTTTTATACTTGGGTCATCATAATGAACCCATATTTGTAAACTCCTATAAATATTAATGAGAGAAATCCTTCCTTGTAGCGGAATGGAAACTTTCAAAATAATATACTAGTATTGCATTAACAACTAAGAACTGTCTATCTTACAGACTGGCAATCACTTGCCAGCTGTCAGCCTTTGTCATGGTTAAATGGAAGATTGCCCATTTGAAATCTGAATTAAGACATGAGCACACACTGCAGCACGAAGTGAAGTTTTAGCTTCAAATTAGCATCTTCAACTACAACTAACATGGAAAGGTATGTTTAACATTTGTATTAGAAGAGTAGGATTGAAGCCACAATGAGTACAAGAAAAGGAAGAAAACAAAAAACATGAAGATTATTCCAATTGGTTCCCTTTAGCAGAGAGAAATACACAAAAATTCAAGACACTAATCCTGTAAGCAGGGGTGGGATGGTACAATGGTACTCTAATTATGCAGAGAAGGCTAGCAAAAGGTATTTTGAGTAGATTTCTTGGAATTGATAACAAGGCCATAGTTCATTTTCAGTTTCTGGTCTTTCGTATTTTATACTTGCTTGCACTTTGTTTGTTCCACTCCTATAACTTATAGGGCTCTTGTATACTATGATCACATGACACAAGAAAAAAAAAGTTTATAGAATTCTCCATATTAAATTAATATCAAAACTCATCAAAGACACAAATCATCAGATATTTCTTCATTGAGACCTTCAAATATCTGTTTCTGCCATGTACTGTATTTTCGTGAACTCTAAGACGCTTGAGTAACAGAAACAATGCAATATTAATAATATTTTAGATCAATATACCAATATAATAAAACCTCATAAAAAACAGAAGCCTAAGACAGACACTGACATGTGCCTATTTTGATGCCACTTCACAACCACTTCTATTTATAAATAATGATGCTCCCATCCCATCCTATAGAAAAAACCAATAGTCTTTTGTATGGTGTAATCTTTCTGTTACCTAGCATTCTTAAATTTGATTTGTTTTTCAATCAATATTAAAAGCAAGGAAATGGGTTGCCAGTAAGATAAATGGTATGCAACAACAACGTAATGTATAATCTCTTAAAGGTTTGTCTCCAGCAATCATATGTACAGAAAATTCAATAGTATCCACTCTCCATACGTATGCACTGCCATGTGTTAATAACTAACTTTCCAGCATATTAGTCAGAAAGGTAATTGGACAAAAGTAATCGACAGCCACAGGATTATTCATGATAGAGTGATGAATGAGTTGAATTTAAAACCAAAACACCAGTGTACCTCTTTCTGTGATTGGTAGTATACAACAGGAAGAGAACGGGAACAATAGTGGCAATAGTTTTCAGATAGATACTCTCTTATTGTGCCATCCAAATCAGAAATATTGGTATTGTGCATTGTTCTAGATGAATAAATTTCTTCAGCTTTGAATTTACACTTGGGCTTGTCAAACTCAATCAAACTATCTATGGATCTTAAAGCCACTGATGGCACACATAGTGCACCACTTGTGTCCTCCGTCAGGCAAGTATCATTGTCCAAATACTCACGCCTTGGGTCCTGAGCACAGTAATTGATAATTCCCCATTGATCAAGGAACCTGACAATTCGAGTTAAATCTTCATTACCAACACCGACTGACAAAATCTGGCAACTAGGGACTGTAATCCTCTTCCCTGGGTCCTCCATGTATCTTGCAACAATGTAATTCCTACATTCCATGTACTTCTCTGGCGTATGATCTGGCGACTTTCCAGAAAAGAAATGTGGCACTGCTTGTCTCTCAAGTCGATGCACTGAGGCTGGAGAAAACCAATCTGTCCATAAATTTTCAAAATTTATTATATAACTCAACATGTTCAATCAACCAAAATTCATTCTTAACATATCAGATCGAAGAGCTTAAAAATTACACGTAATTCCGTCAAAGGGGAAAAAACAACATAAAAAGGATATTTTAAACTCATTAAAACATAAAACATATCGTACAACCCCTGCACAAAAACATAAGAACTCAAACTTCCAGACAAGTTCAATACATATAAAGGAGTCACATCCTATTTCACATCATCATGCACTCCCTTAATAACCAAATAAAACCCTTCCTCAAAACCCAGAAAAAAGAGAGTTCAAATCCAATAGAGCAAAGAACCTGAATGCATAGGGACCACTAGAACCCTAGTGCCAAACCGCTTAACAACGCCGGAGCCTTTCATAACGGGAGGCGGAGCCGCGACGAAGCTCGAGCCCCCACCGAGGCAATCAGCGGACACAGCAGAGGACGCCTGAAGCTGGCCGTGAGACACATTCTCGAGAACCGGAACGCCGTGCTGCGAGTGCCCCCTGCCGGACTCCAGAGCCACAATCGCCGCGACCGCCGCGTGAGGGCGGGTAACGGTGCGCCTGATCGCCGGCGGGAAGCGCGAAATCTGGAGCCCGTCGCGCGAGACGACCTCGATCTCGAGTCGCGGGTTGGGGTTGGGCGGCGCGTTAGGGCTGCGGAACTGGTCGTCGGAGTCGTTGTCGTCGCGGTCGTCGTCGGAATCGTTGTCGTCGTCGTCTTGGTGGTGGCGGTTGGGGTGTGGTTTGTGGGATTGTCGCTTGCGCTTCTTCCGCCATTTGGTTCGGTTGTCTGTGAAAAAGTAAAAAAATAATAATAATGATGAGAATAAAAGAGAAGTTATTTATTGGAGAAATAAATGAGAATTGAAATTGAAATTGAAATGAAGTTGACTTGAGTTGAGAGGGAAAAAAAAGGTAAGGAATTAAGGAGAATTTTTAGGTCATTGTGGATACCTGAAGGGAAGGAAGGGGAAGGTGGCATGGGAAGTGAGTGAGTGAATGAGTGAGTGGGTTGGGTGTGGGGTCGTTGATTGGCGCAAAGGCTGGTGTGGATTTTGGATTTGGAAGAACCTTGTGTTTGTGTTTGTGCTTGTGTTTGTGTCAGGTCTGTGTGGGCATGATAGAGAGAGTGAAGAGAGCAAAAGAGAAGGCTATGCTATCATTTAGGATTTAGGATGTTGCGTTTGGATGTTCCAAAATTGTAACTATCTTCTGTTGAATTGCTTTTGCTTCTGGGTGCCTTCATTGACACGTCATTTTAACGCCGTTTTCCGATAACTCCTTCACACGCCACCTTTGCCTCACCCATCTCCAATTACTTATTACTTTTCCTTCAAATTTGTGCTTTGGTCTTTCAATATTTTCTTATTATTTATGCATATTTGTATTTTTTTTAAAATTTATCATGAACTGTATTCATATTTATTATAATAAATTATAAATTTTATAACTATTCATTTTTAATTTTTAAATCACATAATAAATTTTTAATTTCATTTTGAAAAATGTAATTGAAAATAAGCTTTAACTTCGTTCAACTCGTTTTTATCTTTATACATACACACTTTAACATCTCATTATCGATCAGACACATAAAAATAATAGATAATTTAATTAAAAAATAAGAAAGAATTAACTTAGTTAATAAAATCATAAATTGAAAGAATAACTTAGTTAATAAGAAAGAATTAACTTAGTTAGTATTATTTTATTAATTTTGAAAAAAAAATCATAAATTGATTTGATTTAATATATATGTATATATATTTTCAAAAGGGAGAAAGAAAAACATTATTTAAACACGTAATATTTCACGTGATAAATTCTCAATTTTCAGGACAATAAGAGAGAATTAGGAAAACTTGACATAAGAAATAAGAAATACAATTATAGATGATTATATACTTTATGAAATAATGAAATTATTTTAATTTACTTATAAATTATTTTTCTATTTTATTTTTAATTATATTTTAAAATAAAAAATCTAAGACATTATATTAAATGTATATTATTATAAAAAAATTATATATTTTATTTTTCTGTTTTAATTTTAATTAAATTTTAAAATAAAAACTATAAGACTATAGTATAATAAAAAATGTAAATATGTAGACATAATACACCATGCGTGTTTGTGCTAATGTTTATAAGATAAAATTAACAAAAAAGTATGTAAAAAAATATAATTACAAAATGCAACCTATAGAATATGTTATTAATCGTTATAAATCACATTATAAAATAATATTAGTTTTTATTCTGCATTTTTTTAAGATTTTTTTATCTCTTTTATCTTTGTAATTCTATCTACGTATAAAAATAAATAACCATTATACTTTTTAATTTTAGATTTTATAAACTTTTTTATATTAATATAAATAATAACTAGTTATAAATTAAATCACGCAAAAGTTATTAAAATATTAGATAAGTATAAATTCACCCATATTTATTTTATCGTTAAGTTAATAGTGATGATTAACTTTAAAATAAAACTTTTATAAGTAAATATAGGTAATAGATCTGGACTCTTACTTTTGAGAGGAATCATCAAATAATAAAAAAGAAATCACATTAACTTTATCAAATTTCAACCACAATTCTATAATGCATATCATCAACAATTGAGAGAATTACTATTGACATGAAGGCATGATCTCATATGCTATCAACAATATCACAATCATCTACAATTCTATCCTTAAATGGAGAGTATCAACAATATCCTAGTCAGCTACAATTTTGAAGATTATTCTTCGATTCCCCAGCTGAGGCAGAGTTCTTCTCAGCATCAGCAGCATCATCTGCTTGGTCAACATCCATTTGATCAATTGTCCCATTGTTATATGAACACTTGGTTGAGAAGAATAAGAGCGCACTGAATAAGAATTATTGGTGTGGTCAGATATCCAACTTCAAGTCCCATTACTCTTGTTACAATCTTCATGTCAGGTTTTGTGTTTCCCTTAGCAGCAATATTTCGATCACATAAACCATGTCCCACAAACCACAAGGAAGCACGGTAAACCTCCTCTTCAGGTAGGCCTTTATTCCTAAATCAAACAAGGCTAAATATATCAAGAAAATTCAAAATAAACCTCCCATACATACAAGAAACCTCTCACAAATACAAAGATAAAATTGTTATGACAAATATGAATCCCTGCGCTACTGCAAGTATATTTTGGGTTTGCAAACAATGTCTTAAAATCTCACCACACCAAAATAGAAAATAAAAAAGTAATAATTCACGCATTTATTTATGCAGAATCAAGCACACACACACCTTAATTGAGTCCAATAAGAGTTTAGCACAATGTGTGAAGTAGGCAGAAGAGGAAGCAAGCGCACACATATCTGAATCGAAGGAAAAACCTTGTTAACCGCAAACGAACTTGCAACCAAGCACAATGTGACCAAGAAGGAAGGTTAAATAGTTGCGTGACTCCGGGTGCTTGGATTGCTCCTTTTTTTTTCTCATTCTCCCCTCACGGTTTTCTTTTGCATTAACCTTTGGCCTAAAAAACCTAAGTTTTAGGGAGTAACCACATGACACCATGTTCCAATCTAAAGTCCAATTTCCCCACTATCTTCAAACAACACGGTGTGCACATCCAGTTCTCCTTCACCTACATCAACTTTTCAATCTTCTTCCTCTTCCGCCTCCACTTGCTCAAGGAAATCAAAAGCAACACCCACAACCAATCAACGAAAAATGAAGCACTAATTTTCACCAAACAAAAGATAAAACGCAAAAAAGAAAGAATTTTGCAAACTGGAACTTTTCAGAGGAAACCCCAATTGACATTTGCCATCAAGATCTGACATTTACCTTACAGAATGAAAGGTGGAAATGGAGTCCCAATAAAACCAGTTGAATGAGAATTTGAAAAACATCAAAACAGAGAAAATGAGAACGTGCAAATACAAACTTAGGTTTCTTTGATTGAAGGAATAAAAGGGTAAGAAATGAGGAAATGACAATCTATTTGAATCAAATTAAAAAATGTTGCATAAATCAAATGAAAAATTGCTTTGTATCAAATGGAAAACTGTTCTTGGTGATTTAAACTGTTTCGTAAATAAAAATGTAAAATTGTCTGTTTCGTAAATAAAATAAAATAAACTTCTTCTTTCTTGAACAAATGACCAAATATTTTTTTAATAAAATAATAAATGAGATATATTAAATGGGTAATATAGGAAAAAATTGTGTACACCAAAAAATTCGGTTATCAATCAGTTTAAAGAGGAATCCTCTTTATATATAGGTATAGATGCGTCTACATGGTATAAGATTTTGTTGTGTTTGGCCTATTTGAAATTTGTCTATCCAAAATTTGTCAATCCAAAATTTTAAAGAGGCTCATGACTTAAAAAAAACTATCTCAGGTAAAAATCTAAGGACATGGCTCGGATAAATATCAATTACGTGTAACATTAGGTTACAAAATTTGGACGACCAGGAAATCCCTAAAACAAAAAATAATATCCACTCTAAGATCTCTTTTAAAAAAGGAAAATGTAGGAATAATCTATAAAGAAGAAAATTGCAAGAGGAAAAGGATAGAAATTTATTTTGGACTAGTTTAAGGAAAAAGTCAAACCCTTTAATCACATTAAAATCCATAAAAGTCTTTGAGCCAGAACAAATTGGTGTCAACCGTGGGGCAGGTAAAATTGTTCTGACATCTACATTGCGATATTAGACAGTACTAAGACCACAATGTGGAACCCAACACCAAATGCAACGATGGAGACAAAAAATGAAATGTCATTTGTCCATCAACTCATGGAAACTATGCGAGAACTTCAACGGGCCAACACGGAGGCTAGAAGACAAGTCAAAGAATTTTGAGCAGTCTAATATGTTAGAATTAGAAGCCTTAAACAAGAAAGGGTGAATTGTTTATGAAAGATTTTTTCAAATATTGAAGGTAGATTGAAAGTCAATAAGAATCAATCAATTAGAAATTTGTTCAGCTGAATTAAAAAATAGTTTTTTCACTTAACAACAGAAAATTACTCGGTTGTTTTTGAGAAATAATCGGTTGTTTATATCAACAATTATAAAATTCAAGCAAAAACATATTTAAAGAGATAAGGGATAGAAAGATTCACACAGGAGATTTATACTGGTTCACTTTTATCCAAGAGCTACGTTCAGTCCCCAGAAAACCTCTAAGAATTCCACTAAGCAATCAAACACCTTGATTACACAACACACACCAAAGTGGTGATCTTGAACCCTTCAAGAACACACACCACCTTTGGAAAACACACCACATATCTCAGAACAACCTCTGGATCTACACACCAAGAGTTCTTACAGAAATACAATAGTCAAAAGAGAAAAGGAATGATAACACCTAGTACAATCACAAATTAAATAGAAGAAGTACAATGCAATCCTATTCCACTCTTAGAAAGAATCCAAAGCTTGAAACAATTTGGAAAAACTTGATTTGAAAGTATTCTCATGAATCAGTAACAACCAGGAGCGTAAAACAAATTATATATACTCCAATCAGTTGTTAAAAGCATTTAATGCAAAAGCCAAATCATTTTAAAATAACCATAACAGATTAAATCAGTCCAACTGAATTTTGTTAAGGATTTTCAAAAATCAACCAATTGAAAACATGAAACAATCGGTTGAATTGGCTTGACAACAAGGTCAACCAATTTTCAAGCTTTTTCAAATTCTTTTCAAAAACACTAAGTGTAAAACAACCGGTTGAAACGACAATTCAATGGTTGATTTTCCACTTCCTTTAGACAACATATGTTTTTCAAAAGAACTTGAATCAAGCAACCTTGGATCATACTATGAGTGGATTTACAAATTCAAACTACACAAAACTCACACACAAGCAGCAACAAAGTGTTCAAGCAATCTTCTTGGATTTGGAGACATCAAAGCCCATGTTCAACACAAGAATCTATATGGGAGGAATCTAGCATTGCACAAGAATACATGTGTCTAAAGTTACAAGAAAAGCATGAGCGTCGAGAAAAGGAAGCCCATGAGGAACAAACAAAACTCAGGAGTAATGTAGAAATGGCTCGAAATTTGATGGAGGATGTTGTCAAGGCCCAAGAAGAAATACAAAGGGAGAACGAAGCTCTGAGAAAGATGGCTCATGATCAAACAGACAAGAGAGGAGGTGGAAATCCACAATCAAACTATGAGGATCCTTTATGTGAGTTGATTTTAGATTGTTCCATTTTAGAGGTGACACTTTACTTATGATTGAGATTTTTGAACAATGATATGGTGAGACCTAGGGAAGATCCCCACTGGACACGAATTTAACCAAGTGGTTAAGTAAGTGTGAAGGTTCACTTCCAAAGGGAAGAAGGAAAATCACATAATAAGGTGACAATGATGCATAGTGCGAAAATTAAAAAGACATGAAAGTAAACACAAAAACATGATGGAAACCGAATTGGAAAATGAAGTAAGAACAAATATAGGAAGCACAAATGAAAGTGGTGTATAGGAATGGTAGAAAGGATGAAAGAAAGAATGCTTATGGTGGGAATTGAGAATGGATACACCACTTGGAGTATGGTTTCTCCAACATGAGTGTAGGAGGACCGCCACTTGAGAGCTCTCAACTCACTCAAGATAAGACCTAAAGCTAGAGAACCAAGCCTCACACAATTTTGTGCAGAGTTTTCCTTCTATTTCAATGGGCACACCCTCTTCTAGGTCATCATCAATCTCCAACCATTCTCTAAACAAATCATGGATGAACCGGTACCCCACATTTTATGGTACCCAAAATCACCCTTTTTTTGGAAACAAAATACCCCGAGAATCACCTCAAAGCCTTCTATGCCCAAATGTTGATTATAGGAGGGTCGGGCTTTATGCGCTACAGGATGTTCTTCGACACATTCACTGAAACGACTCTCCTATGGTTTAGCGAAATTATCGACAACACCATCACCTCTTTTCACACTTTTGCAAGAATATTTGAAGAAAAGTTCGTTGTAAATAAAATCAAGTCATCGAGCATGGCAGATCTATTCGATATAAAGTAAGATGAGGGTTCCTCCTTGAAGAGCTATTTCAGTCACTTTTGCAAGGTGTCAGTGCGTATTTAACAACCAATTTGGGAGATGGTCGTGGATGCGTTCGTAAAGGAACTACGAGCTAATCCTTTCAACGAATCACTACTCAGGAACCAAGCAAAGTCATTGGTCAAAATTCAAAACGTGCCTCAACATACATTGAAGTCGAAGAAACACTTTGAAGAAAAAGGGAGGAAGAGAAGCGACTACGCTCCAAGTTCAAAAGGCATGAAAAGAAGAAAGTAATGGAAACTCAGTGGGGGAAGCCCGAATAGTAATATGTCCCATATGTCGCCAAACGGGGACAACGAAAGAAGAGAAACCCCCTAGTGTCCATCGATGAGTGTCCCTTAAAATCAACTTCTGAGGGATCCTAAGGTTACAAATAAGCTAAATATGCCCAGTCAGACTGATCGACAATTGGGCCATTGCCGAGAAGCATGGTGGGAGTTTCATTGAACACATGGCCATGACTCCGAGAATTGTTACGTTTTGACGATTCAACTTGCCCAATTAGCAGCGACGACGCCCTACAAAGGTGCCTACAACTGTCGGGTGAACGAAAGCAAACGACACCAATGGGAGGCGCTGCACCCAGGGAGACCACTCATGAAGCTCGTATTCTTAGGCATTTCAACACCATAGCCGGAGGATTCTCGGGAGGAAATGTAACCTCGTCTAGCCGAAAGATATATGTCTGGTCGGTATTATCACTGGAAGCTTAGGGACTACCACAAGCTCTACCTATTTTCCTGGTGACTGATCTGGACGACATAACACCTCATGAAGATGACTTGATTGTAATATCAATAATCGTCATGGGCTGCAATGTGTATTGAATTCTAGTTGATCAAGGAATTTCAATAGTTGTCATGTTTTGAGAGACCTTTGTGGGCTTAAACATTCCACAAGATCAATTACGACCCTTTGATGGAACCCTTATGGGATTCTTGGGAGAACAGGGACTTTAAACTACTTTCTTAAACGACACAACGTCGAACACAATCCTGATGAGATGCATTGTGGTGGACGCCACCTCTTCATATAACTTGTTATTGGGGATACCATCCCTAAACAAGCTTGGGGCAGTGGTGTCGACTCCACACTTGAAAATGAAATTCACCTCTCTAGAATGGGGGATCATCACCTTAAAAGTTTGTTAGAAGATAATAAAAAAGTATTACGATAATAGTTTGAAGAGCCGTTAAGGAATGTACACTATTCCAATGGTTGGATCGAGCATAGGTATAAAGGAAGATACTCGGGAAGAGCAAAATGACAAACGTCCTGAACTCGTCGGGAATACACGATAATTTGTTCTGGACAAAAAAAAGTTTCGCATTGAGGCATCTTTGAATGCCGAAAAGGAAGAGGAACTGAGCGAGGTCTTGATCAAGAACATGGGAGCCTTCACTTCATCAATCGCCGACATGTCTTGGATCGACCCCAACTACCTATGCCTCCTCTGACTCAACTTTGACACTCAAGCCAAGCCGATCATATAGAATTGTTGAATCAAGTGTGTTCAAGCTTTGAAGAATCCAAACCCTTTGAAGTTTGATGGAAAGCTGGTTGTGCTTGCTGTTGCAGAGGTGTTTTAGAATAGGATTTGGGGTAGATTTTCTGTATAAATCCACTCTTGATTGAATCCAAAGCTTAAGCATTCTTAAACCTTTTAATTGAAAGTGTTTTTCAAACTAAGTGAAAAACAACATGTTGTTTTGTCTAAACAACCGATTGTTTTATACTTAGGTGTTTTTAGAAAGGTTGAAAACTGTTTTTGATGGTTGACTTGTTGTCAAACCAAAACAACTGATTGATTCGAGTATTCAACCGATTGTTTGTTTTGGGACCATAACAAAAAACTGTTTTGTGCTTTGACTGAGCATTAAATGATTTTATAACTGATTACACTCCAGTTTTAAATGCTTTGACCAGTCTTTGAAAGCAATAAATAGTTTGTTATGTTTGTAACAAACAAGAACAAAGATTAAATCAAAGAAAAACAGAATTGAGTTTTTCACTAATTTTGCTTTTGAAGAGTTAAAGTTTGCTTTTGTTGAACAAGATGCTTTGATGTCTCCAAATCCAAGAGGAAAGCTTGAAGACCTTGCTGTTGGGTGTGTGTGTGTTGTCTAGTTGTTTGAAACTTGTTAATTCACTACTTAAGTTGATCCAAGTTCATTTGAATCTTTAACCTTTTGAAAAGATGTGTTTTCTAAAAAGCTGTCAAAAATTCAACAGGTTGTTTTACCTAACAACAGGTTGTTTTACCTTAGCTGTTTTTGAAAAACTTGGTTGACTTTGCTGTCAAACCAAAACAATCGATTGTTTCGACAAAACAACCGATTATTTTCCTGAAAACCTTAACAGAATTCTGTTAAGCGGTTTTAATGTGTTTTAAATGATCCTAACTAAC
This sequence comes from Phaseolus vulgaris, assembly GCF_051622355.1. NCBI lineage: Eukaryota > Viridiplantae > Streptophyta > Magnoliopsida > Fabales > Fabaceae > Phaseolus > Phaseolus vulgaris. Next base: position 10,802,918 of record NC_143498.1, read on the forward strand.
TTGGCTCCTTTATTAAATGCTTTTGACCACTTGGTGGGTCTATATAAAGGTGGTTTTACGCTCCTAAACTTGGAGTAACAAAAAGAGTTTATCAAAACAGTTTTTCCAAGATTTAAAAGAGCTTTGGATCATTCTTAAGTGTGTGGAATAGGATTGGGTTGTAATTCTGATCTTTAAGCTTTGTAATACCCAGGTGTATTTTATTCCCTTCTTCCTTGATTACTGTATTTGTGTTGCCAAGGAGTGTTGTGTGTTCTTGAGGGGTTCAAAATCAACACTCTTGGTGTGGTTTGCCAAAGGTAGTGTGTTTATTGAGGGGTTCAAGGTCACTACTTTGGTGTGTGGTGTTTGTAATCTGGTTTTGATTGCATAGTGGAATACCCAGTGGTTTCTGGGGACTGGATGTAGCTCTTGGTGTAAGAGTGAACCAGTATAAATTGCTTGCGTGCTTATCTCTTACCCTTTACTCTTTAAATTCTGTTTTTAAGTTGTTTTTATAAACTGCTGATAAAAACAACCGATTGTTTTTCTGATATCATCTTGAAACAGTTTTGGTTCTTTGTTTCTTTGATTTCTTTCTCTGTCATTCAGCATTGATTTTCATTATACCTTCAAAGTTTGCGAAAATCCCTCTTAAACAATTCACCCCCCTCTCGTTTAAGGCCATATATTCTAACAACTTTGAGTTTGCTTGGATCAAGAGAGTGTGGAATAGGATTTTCATCTTGTATTGATTTCAGATCTTTCTGTAACAAGTGTAATCCTTTTGTACTTTGAAGAAACTCTGTGTGTGAAGCTGAGAAGTGTTGTGTGTTCTTGAGGTTGTCAAGATCAGCATTCTTAGTGGTGCTTGTGCTGAGCCAAAGGAAGTGTGTGTCTTGAGGGGATCAAGGTCACTACTTTGGTGGTGTTGTAAGTAATCTAGGGTTGATTGCTTAGTGGATTCCCAATGGTTTCTGAGAAGACTGGATATAGCTCTAGGTATAAGAGTGAACCAGTATAACTCTGTGTGTACAAGCTCTCTATCCCTTGAACTCTTTAATTTCAGTTTATATTGTGAACTGGTATAAACAACCGATTGTTTCTGCGAAACCACTGATTATTTTTCTGGTGCTGTGCTAAATTGCTTTGTGTTTTTGGCAAACTGAATTCCGAATCAAGTTTTCTCGAAGTAATTCCATTCTAGACTTAAAAGTTTGCGAAAACCCTCTTTAAACCATTCACCCCGTCTAGTTTAAAGCCATACATTCTTACAGAAGTGATACAAACCAACTCGACAAAAAGATGACTAAGGACACCACAAACTCTTCACAACTAGGTTAGTCATCTCAACATACAAGACAAGGTCCCACAAAATCTCAGAAGAGCCTTAGCAGAGGGAGAATCAAACATGAACCAAAATATCAATTATTCTTCCTTCTAGTCTTCTTATAAGACAAGTTAAGTAAATAAATTGGGCTCACTTTGAAAATCTTTCTCCTATTTATCTTATTTATCTTGAAAATCTTCTGCATACAACGTGCTTATATTATTAATTAGTCAGAGCTTGATGTTCGAAAGTCAATATTATATGTTTTTGGAAACCCCGCGAGTCTTGTTAGGTGTTTAATTTGGTTATTTTGAATAAAAATATTTGATTTTAAACTCAAGGATATTATCTAGTGAGCAATGCAAGAGATATCTCAATCAATCTTCCTATCAAAGGATTTATTCACCCAGTTTCAGAGAAGATTGTGGTGTGGACTATGTATGATACAACTCATTGTTTCAAATTCTTTCAGCCTGTGTTTGGATCAGGGGTGGCCCTGTAGCGCAGACGGATTATAGGGTGGCCACCCCGTTTGGTTCTGTGGGAGGGAGAGGGTGAGGGTGAGTGGAAATGAGAGTGTTTTTTGGGTCATCTGAAATATGAGGAGAAAGGAGAGTGGAAAGCCACGTAGGATTGGTTGAATGACAATGGTGCCCTTATTCACGTTACACAACATTAACCTCTTTTACTTTGCATTAGAAGCTAATGAAGCAAATACCACATCTGTCTAGCCTTCACACAAAAAGTTGCATTGATATAGGGTGCTTGGAGAGGGTCTTCAGTGAGAATAGAGGTAGGAGAGTGAGTTTGGTAGTTCATGTTTGCCCTGAGTTACGTTTTATTTATTTATTTATTTTTGTTTGAAGCATAATCGATTATTATTGAAAAATAAGGCACTACATAATTGATTATGTAGTTAAAAACAGTTCATAATCGATTACAGTGCTCACATAATCGGTTATTTGAGAATTTTTGGGAACCATAATCGATTATAGGACGTGTGTTATTTTGACCATAATCGATTATGTTAGTTTTTGAACTACAAGCATAATTGATTATGTCTGTGGATAATCGATTATTTGGCTTTTTGAAGGGAAGTGATAATCGATTATGTTCATAGTTTTCCAGATTTATGATTTTTTGATTTTTTTTTAAAATATTTTTTTAGGAACAACTTGACAACTACTTAATATTCATTCTAAATATCTATTTTCTTTTTAAAATATATTCATTTTGTTATTCATAATAATGAAAATCATTATTAAAATTAATTTTATATATATTTGTATATATATATATATATAACATAACATAATTTAAAAAATCATATATAATATTAAAATTATGTAAATAAATTAACTTAAGTAAAAAATAAATTTAAATTATTAAAATGTTAAATAATAAAATTATACTTAAATTTAAAATTATAATTCATGATTTCTTTTAATTTTACATTTTTTTATTTATAAATGAAACTTAAAATTATTTTAATTAACTAAAATATATGAAAAATGATTAATCATTATTTATTCTTTTTTTTATATACAAGGGTAAATTTGTAATCTTACAAATTTTACTATTCAAAATAATTTATAATATTCTTATAACCATCACATCACTCAAAAATTTCAATAAACTTTCCTCACTCACCCACTTTAACATACCCCAATCCAAACAACCTTTAACTTTCTTCACACTTCCACTCCCCCTCACCCTCAACTTTCCACTCCCCCACACTCTCTAATCCAAACAAAGCCTCAAAGTGGAGAAGAGTATCGGACACCAAATAAAAATGAAGATTATTTTCTTTAATATATCAGATTGAATGTGGAAATCGAATAGTGTGTTTTTTTGTTGTTGTGGTCTTTTTCTTATTTTCTAAAGAAAAACTTAAAAAAAAAAGTTGTGCTTTAAGCAATTAAAATAGGAAGTTAAGAGAAGAGTGAAACTAAGAAAAAAAAATAGAGTTAAAATAATTTTGAAACTAAGAAAAAAAAAGTAGAGTTAAAATAATTTTGAAAGCGGTTAGAAGAAAAAGTTATACAACTAATAATATATCAAAACTACTCAATTATAAAATGACAATAATATTTTATATAATTTTAAAATTTAAAAGACAAAAAAAATAATGAAATATATTAATAAAAATAAAATCGAAAAAAAGTGTAAAAAAAATGTTATAAGTAATTATATATTTTTATAGATTATTATTATTATTTATTTATTTTTTTGGTGGCTTAACCCCAAAGAAATGTGGGATGCTCTTCTTCTTCAAATACAAACACTATTTTACAACTTAGTCACAAACCTAAACCAAGAATCTGCATCATCCTCGCCGGAATCAAATTCAAATCATGTCGATCTTCGAGTACAACGGAAGCGCTGTCGTGGCCATGGTCGGCAAAAACTGCTTCGCCATTGCCAGCGACCGAAGGCTCGGCGTTCAGCTCCAAACCATAGCCACCGATTTCCAACGCATTTTCAGGATTCACGATAAGCTCTTCATCGCTCTCTCTGGCCTCGCCACCGATGCTCAGACTCTGTACCCTTTACTCTCCCTTCTCGATTTCCCAATTCTTTGTTTTCCCCCCGCCAAAATATTCATTTTTTTTACTGTATTTCTTTTCCATTATTTACTTAAAGGAATCAGCGTCTCGTTTTCCGACACAAACTGTATCAGCTTCGTGAAGAGAGGGATATGAAACCGGAGACCTTTGCCAGCTTGGTCTCTGCCTTGCTCTATGAGAAAAGGTAATGTCATTTAGATCTAAGGAAAACAAATTGGTTCTTGATTTCTTTTGAAGGAATATTGATTAAGTTTTGATTTTTTTGGTGTTATTACAAATGGGGTTTTCCTAGTGAAGTCTTATGATTGGAACTTGATTGTGGGTTGTTTGGGTGATTGATTCCCTTGTGTATAAAGTATAGGTACATTGAGGGATATTAAGCGGTTGTAGCCCTAACAAGATTCTTTCTAACACTCCTGGTAATTGGCTTTTGTCAAATAGGAAGTGGAATACATACACTTTGGTTCCTAAAAATATTTTAACTAATAATAGAAAATATTTAAAAGAATGTTGTAAGGGCGTAGTGCTAGTATTTTTCTGATAAATATTCCTTTCTGAACTTAGCTGAGACTGGAGTTTCTTTTGCAAAATACCTGTGTGCAGAAATGCCTACTTGTCTCTAGGAACTTAAACATTCCCTATTATTTGTGGCTTACTTCAGTTTGTTGCACTCTTTCTATATTTTGTGTTCCCTTGAAAACAATATGTTTTTCCATTTTTCCTTCATCCTTCCCGTTTTTACCACTCGAACAGGTTATTTATGAATGGTGACTTGATTTGGCTTGATAATGAGCTAGATTTTGGTCTTAAATAAATAACTAAAAAACAAAGCAGGACCTAACAGGGGTGAAATTTAGTTTGTTTCCTTGTGTACTTGAGCATGTTTTACATACATGAGCTCACTAAGTCATTTGGTTGCATTATGGTTTGGAACTCTCAGATGGGAACTGTAGTGTTAACTCTTGCACACCATTCTGACGGTGAAAGGTTTTTGTGCATGGTAATCTTTTGGAAATTTGTTGATACTCACCATTCTAATGGTGGAGGGCTATCGTAATCAGGAGACTTTGGATTTGGTTGAGACTTATGGTTAAATTGTTTTCTCAATTCCTTGTTTAAAAATAGGTATAATGAGTGTGTCAGTATGCATGTTTGTGTATATGTATGTATGTTTGTGTTTGTATATATCTGAAGACTTGATCTGATATATATGGTGTCCAATTCACAATTCAAAAATTAACTTTGCAATTCATAATTTGAATGTTGACCAATAGCTCATTCTAGGTTGAAGGTAAACCATGGTTAATTTTTGTATTTATTTTTGGCCCCCTCCACATGTTTGTAGACGTAGTTACAACAAATCACAGTAAACTATAAGATTCATAAGTTTCTTGTTATGTTAAATTGTTAATAAACTTTAATTTATTATAGTGAAGACAAGTTTGCATCTTTTGCTTTTCAGGTTTGGTCCATATTTTTGCCAGCCTGTAATTGCTGGATTAGGGGATGATGACAAACCATTCATCTGCACAATGGATTGTATTGGGGCAAAGTAAGTTAAATTTTTGTACACTACTGTCCATATTTTCTTGTAGAGGGATGTTGCTGGTACGTGTAAAAACTTGCAAATGTTAGTAATATGTAGTATAAATGTATAATGCAATGTATCATTTACATTTGTGAGTAATGGTTTGCATTTTTTTGTTCATTCGGAACAATTTTGCTGACCTTTATTAATTCTGGCTATTCCTCCAACTACTTGGAAATCAGACATGATCTGATTTTAGAAATCTTTTGTTCTTCCATGTTCAATTGCCTAAAAGTTGGTGATTTTCTATGCTATGATACAAAACAATTAAGAGTAATTAGGGGCTTGTTTACTTCTGTTAGCATTTTCTATTTTTTATTTTTTAATTACAAAATTTTGTTTTCAATCCGTTTTCAAAGATTAGTATAGGTACAGATAAAACCAATGAAAAGTTATTTTTAGTGTTTCCTATGGGAAGACAAGAATTGAATTGAAAACAAGGTTATAGTTTTATAATTAAAAATGGAAAACAGGAAACGAAACTGGAAGTAAACAGGCTTTAATTAAATAATCTTAATAAGTTTGTATGTTGTCATATCAGCTGCATGCATGTAATGGTTTATCTCACAATTTTCTTGTATACAGGGAGCTTGCGAAAGATTTTGTTGTTTCTGGCACTGCATCCGAGTCTCTGTATGGTGCTTGTGAGTCGATGTTTAAGCCTGACATGGTTGGTCACTGAGATTAACTTGTTTTCTGTCTTTCAGATAACTCTTTAATGTGATTATGCAAATCAATATAGTCTTGTTTTACCTTACTTTCACATGGATAATTTATTTCAGTCAACCCAGAATACAATCTATTTATGTCTACTCTTGTTGACAACATTATTCTTGTTAGGGTTGTTCTTGAGTCAGTTTGAATCGAGTCGGAGAGAAAAAGAAATTCAAACCAAAATTTCATTAGTTTGGGTTTTTTCAACAAAAGAAAAAGATCAAAATCTGAACGAAACCAATAAAATCAAGAACAGGTTTGTTGTATTCACAGATCAATTGGATCTAATTATATGCAAATATACCAAATTCTATTTTGAGAAAAAGAAAAAGAACTTAATTTTGCCCATAAGTTTGTACGTAGTTTTATCATGAAAGAGATAAACAATTTTTTTATAGTAATTGACTTACACCAATTAAATAATAGAAAAAAATATAAAAGAAATTATATAATTTTATCATAAAACTTTATATACAATAACTAATAATGAAAAAAAGACATCAATGGTTTGGTTTGGGTTCATTGGATTTGTAAATCATAAATTGATACCCCAAACTAATCATTGGATTTGATTGGTCCGGTTTGGGTTAGATCCATTTTATCTAAAAGTCCATAACTCAATTTAATTGGTTTGGTTTGGATAATGAGGATGATCCAAACAGATGAACATCACCAATTCATCTACAGATGATTAATCAAATCATCATGGGTTTTATTTAAGGCCTAAAAAGTTTGATTAATTATTGTGAAAGTAATTTCATGAGATATCTTGTTTGGTATGGGAGGAAGTTTGTATAATATTGCAAATGCTGGGACATATATTGGGTTACCAAACTTCAACATTAGTGAAACGTCTAATAACTATGAGGTTGTTGGATGGATACAAGATGTTTTATGGTGTGTTAGTCTAGGATTCAAATAGAAGATACAAGTAATGCTTTGATATTGCCTTGATTTTTCAGTTTGGTTTCAGTATCAAAGTTTTCCACTGTCATACTTGTGATTTAAATGCAAACGTTGTAATAATAATTTTTCAATGTTTGTGAAAGAGAAGCAGCTTATGTTTTTTCTGCTTGGTTTCTGATCTTTACACAGGAACCAGAGGAGTTGTTTGAGACCATCTCCCAAGCACTGCTATCTTCCGTAGATCGTGATTGTTTAAGTGGTTGGGGAGGACATGTCTATGTTGTGTAAGTTTACAAATTCTAATTCTCTTAGTAATTTGGTGTATATGCTGTTATTGTCAATTTCTGTGTCAGTACTAGCACATTTATTTTATATGCACTTGTCCATGTAACAAGTGACCGGGACTAAGTTGTGACTTATGCATGTGCATGAAATAATTTGACAAGAAGGCAAGATAAAACACATCCTGAGTAGGGAACTTCCTCTGGCTATTTAGTTATGGTTGATTTTTATGGATTGTATTTAGAACCTTGGGAGAGAATCCAGAGCCATATAAACCCTTACTATAATCTCATACTTCCAATGTTGGACTTAAGCCCTGGCACCGATGCAGCTGGCTGTGCACTAGTTCTTTGAGTAGTTCTGCTTGGCATATACTGCAATAGTCAGCCTCACCACCCATGCATCTCGTCTGCAGCCAAGAGACATGGTGGAAGGTGCGGATACCAATTTAATAGGCACAAACAGACTTGACAAAGAATATAGAATTGAACTTGAATTTTTGACAAAACTAAAACTCTGTAATGTTGGTGCCAAGGCAAAAGAAATATTAAATTGACTACAATGTCTTGAGAAAATTCTTAGAAAGTGGGTGTAGGCATAACTCATCCCTACAAAACTGACTTGTAATATAATTTTATTATATTTAATCGATGTGAGATTTCTACCCAGAGTCTCCTTGCAGAAATGGAGAGTAAAATGATACTCTACCAATGGCAATACATCTATATATTTAGTCCATGTGAGATTTCTACCAAGAGTCTCCTTGCAGAAACGGAGAGTGAAATGATACTCTCACCAATGGCATACATCTCTCTTTCCTTTTGTCGTATCTCCCTCCTCTACTACCCTATTGCCAGCTGCCATTATTTAGTTCTTCCTCTCCCATTTTTCTTTCCTCCACCTGTATTTTTCTCACATATACTCAGCTTTTGCTCCATAGATCCAATATTCACAATACCCCTTCCTTTCTACCTTTCCTCCTTTCAGATTGCTATAGCCTATAGTAATCACTTTGAAAGACAAACTTGCAATACTTTATTTGTTCCCCAAAATATGCGGAACATCCTGTTTATTTAACTTCTATGTTTTTTCCTCCTTTAAATTAGGACATTTGAGTTTGATTTTATGCCTGTTAATTTATTGGAAGGGCTTATTCGTATGTTGACTTGTCTTATGCAGTACACCAACTGAAGTAAAGGAAAGGCTTTTGAAGGGAAGGATGGATTAACTTTGTAAGCCAACTGGGTTTCTGTTTGGTTTGGAGCTGAATTGCATGGCATTTACCATCCTTTGTTGTAGGGTGTACCTTGTTATTGTGGCTTTTGGTTAAAATGTACCCTAAAGTTTTTTTTATAGACGGTCTCACTAGTTCTATATTTTAGATTACCAGTGAAAGGAGATTCTTGAGTCGGCCATGTTGTGAATTCTATTGGAATGTGTTTCAGGGCAGACAGGGTTGAATGATACAAGAATTGCCTCATCTATTTGTCTCCCGTTTATGTTTTATTCTGCCAGTGTCCTAGTGATTATTTTTCCTAGAAGAGATTCTTTTAAGAATTTCTCTCTAGAAGTTATTAAAAGGTGATCACTTGCTTAAACTTTGGTCTAATATCTCAACAATAAAAACGAAAATTTTCCACTGCTCGTCAATTTTGTTGTAATAAAATCGATTTTGCTTGCATGCATTTCCTCAAATGGGTCCAAGAAGTTTGGTTAGGATATCTTAGAGAAAATTATTAGGGGCACCCCATCAATTTTGAACTTGCACGCCATTATAACTGACAAATATGTGCTTGAGGGTTTATAATTAAAAAGTAAGTTTTCCATTTCCTCCTTCCTTTAATCGTTTTACTGGTCTGGTGGTTGGCTTGTGTGATTTGCCCTGTGTTTGCTGCGTATTTAGGATCATTGTGTTTGGTTGCTGATTTGATACATTCGTCGTTGAAATGTTTGCATTGTGTTTGGTTGCTGACTTGATACATAGTTCGTCGTTGAAATGTTTGCTTCGCATATAGGATCTGTGTTTGGTTGGTGATTCGTACTTGTTTCAGATGGTTTCCTGTGATGATTGACACCTATTTTATTTATAGTTCTTCGTTGAAGAAAGTAGTTTTACATTTTTTTTACTTTCTAAAAGAGGTATCTGTAATTTTTCCGGATTCTGGAATAGGGTGGATAGGATGACTTCTGGAATTAGGATTTCTGAATATGTTTCCAGAATAGGCTTTTTGGAACATATTCTGTTTTTGAATTTTGATGGTTTATTCTTCTTGCTGAATGTAAACATAAGCTTATGTTGCTTTTTTTAGCAGGTAAGTTTATTGACCTAATTTGAAAGAAAATAGGGTGCAGGACTGGTATGATGTAGGAAGAATTTGCCAACATTCAATTTAAACATAGTTGGATTCCCTTAGCTTTCCTATCATGGTAATGCTCATCGAGTCTGAATATGGAGATGTGTCTCTAACTCTGATAGTTTTTGATTAATAATAAATTAAAATAATTTCAGCGTTAACTGTAAAATGCTAGATTCTCTAATATCAAAGAGATGATAATTAAGTTGTTTTTCAATAAATTCACTAGTGAAACTAGTGAATTAGTGTTCATAACCTATATGCAAATAGTAAAATTAATACTAACGGTAAAGAGAAAATAGGTTTGTGGAAGTTTAACAGAAAAATAAAATAGATGATTAAAAAACAATTAAAAGAAACAGGTTAACTTTTAAGCTTTTCTAGCAATGAGTTGTTTATCATTTATTCAATCTTCTAAATAAAATTGAATTGATCTAATATGCGTCAACTAAAGACAATCAAAACTAATTAATGGTCCATGCATCTACTCATAAAGGTTTTAATCTTTTACTTCTTGAATCAAATGTCAAAATCTTTTACTTCTTGAATCAAATGTCAAAATGATTGTTAAAAAACTAAACAAGAGTTTAATTAAAGATAGAATTGAATTCAAAAACAATTTCTAAAACAACAATTAAACTTAGAAATACCAGACATTTAACATTTAACACAGTAAAATATTGAAGAACAAAACTGTAAATGCACAAAACCTTTGAATTTATTGTGAAATTAAAAGAGAATCCACCAAAAAGAGTTTAACCTTCCATACGAAGGTAAACAAAAGAATTACAATAAATAAAATAAAGAAAATTTGGAACATTGCTGTGTTAAACTCTAAAGTTTGATGATTTTTCCTTGAAGCTTGTATCCTTTTATAAGTTTTTTTTTTTCTCCAAGGATCTTGAAATAATATTTCGTCTTTCTCAATTTTCAACTTTTCAGAATTCTTGAATTTTGCAAAGGATTTGCTTCCAATTTTTTTTCCTGAGATATTTTAAATTTTATTATTTAATTCTTCTACTCAAATTTTGTTTCTCATTTTTATTCAAAGAAGCAACTTGGAATTTTGCATGATTTGGTCCACTCATAGTGGTAAATGCTTCGTTTAGACCGTTTATTAGATATTTCTTTTAGACTTCTACTCCCTATAACCACTAGATCATCTACTCTGGCTAAAACCAAAAAAATAGCAAAAATAAAAATTAAGGACAAAATAAAGTCAATTAGATGAATCGTACTTAAATTAATGGATTTATACATGATTTTTGTCCAAGACTATGATTAAAGCTATTAGTGTGAGTAAATCTATGCCTATCAAATACTCCACACTTATCCTTTTGCACTCATGGACAAAAAACTTTATGAACTCACAACAGATTAAAGGAATACAATGCTCTCAAATGATGAAAAATCATACCAGATTCCTAGAATGCATAGTAGCAAGCATGATATAATTTCAAGAAATCAAAGAATCAAGACAAATGTGAATAAAATTATTATATTTTAATACTTAGCAGGTAATTGGAATCAAATGATGAATCAAGAATGATATAACTTTTGCTTGACGTCTAATTGTCAAGTGTTCAAGTTTGTATTTACACTCAACACTCATGGACACAAACACTACCATATGCTTAGCATGGATCTAATGTTCACACTAATTGATAAACATGCAATCAGAGAGATCAAAAGGATTTCATAAGGAATGTAATAGGATGAAAGTAAATGTAAGTAAAATAGGAAAAAAAGGCTTAAAAACCTAAAGAAAAAAATAGAGGACCAATGGAGGATAGGTCCAAAAACAAGTGTAATTATGACAATTTAACTCCTCTCTTTATTTTAAGATATCATTTTTCTATTGCTTTTCTCATGTAGTAGACGGTCTAACCAGTGTATCCGACGGTCTAACCAGTGTATAAGACAGTCTAAGTTTATCAGACGGTCTAATCTTATCTTCTTTATGTGATTTTCTTTTTGTTGTTTTATTCTTTTTTTCTTTCTTTTCTTTTCTTTTCTTTTTCGGTATTGAGGAGTTTGTTAGAAACTTCTAGATATGTTAGATACTTCTATATATGATTAGATATTTCTCTTTATGTAATGGGCCTAACCTATATTTTTTGCATGATTATTTTCTATGTAAATATAACCTCATGTGCTTATTAGACAAAATAGATTTATCCTATTTTTCTGTTCCTTTATTTTAATATGGTATTTAGACTTAGGGTAAAATCTCCGACTTCCCAATTGTTCATTGGATTTTTTTGCTGCTGCTACCGCTCTATCATTGGCGGTGCTTCACATTGATAGGATTGCCTCATTGTCCTCATTCTGGATTTAGCCTTGTCTTGTTGATCAGAGCTCGTTTTATTTTTAGGTTTTTTCTCTCTACCATGCGATTGTTCCCTCTCATCTTTATCTGTGGTCTCTTTTGTTGTAGTTTTCCTAACTGCTCCCTTATCTATTATGGGCACTTTTCATCTGGTACTCCTTCATCTGACATCTCAGAACAACCTAATATTTTCAATGAATTTCTCAAATGGTATGAGGATTGTCAAATCTCTAATCCCACTTCTTCTATTATGATACAACCCAATTAGCCAAGAAGATGACCAAAGACATAAGAAGCATTTCACACTTTGATTAGTCATCTTAGCTTACAAGACAAGGCCCTACCAAATATTGTAAGGACCTCAGCAGAAGAAGAATTGGGCATAGACCAGAGCATCAAATGTTCTTTCTTCTGGTCTTCTTACAAGAAAAAAATGTTTGTAAATAAATTGGGCTCACTTTGGGGTTTCCAAATAGAAGAATAAACTAGAGTAGGGTGTATTTAGTAATTTGAGTAGGGTGTGCTTAGTAATTTGGGCTTGTGCCAAGCCCACCTTTCATGACAAGTGTTTCTAGGTTTAGGGTTTCTTTGACCTACCTTCTAGAAGGCTTCTCACAAATGACACCCCTACTGATATGAATGCAATAACAAGAATACATGATTCTTTGACATTCTTAGGAGCAACTTGAGTTGGTCATGAATTGACACTTTACTTAAAATTGGATCAATGTTCTAATTCAAGAACTCACCAAGACTTTGCACCGAACCAATGCTCACATGGAAGTCCATATATTGTCAAATGGAATCAAGCAACAAGAATTGAAGAACAACAATTGAAAACTGAACAGAATTGAAAGATATAACTACTGCACCGAACAGAAATTGAAGACTAAGCTAGAAAACACAAATTTAAACGGTGAAAAAAGGATGAAGAACACTACACATTGTAAACTACCGATTGAAAATGCAAGAGATGAAAGAATGAACACTTATGGAATGAAGCTTGCTGGATTTGAGACTTTGTAACTGCATTCACGCCACTTGGAGTCTTGTTCTAAGATAAGTGAAAGGTTGCCGCCACTTGAAGCTCACCATTGGCACACAAGATAAGGCAAAGGAAGAAGAAGACAACAAGACTCACAATTTCTCTCTAAACTTGAGTATAGTTTCTCTACTTCTAATTTCCAAATGTGATTTGTACAAGGGTAGCACCTTTATTTATAGCCTATAAGGTGCTGAAATGCTAAGCTAATCAAATGCAAATGTGCCCCTAAATGACACTCAAATTCGGCGCCAACTAATGCATGAAGGAAGTGTGACTTTCCTTCCTAGTTTGGCACCTCCTAACTCATATCTACACTCCCCCTAGCATCCCTTACTAATTTCACATCTATTTATTAATATCCGCACCCCTACTCTACACAATAGAAATAAGAAGAGTCATCTTTTGATACTCTTGTCCCAAAGCTCTTGCCATGCTCCTAGTGATTCGTTGGGCTTGGGCCCCTTGTTGGGCTTGGGCTTCATGGGCTTGAGCGTCCTCTACTTGGTTTCCATCATACTCCCCGGTTTGGAGAGAATTCGTCCACGAATTTGGGAAACCTGCATCAAAAGGAGTGAGATCAGTAATATTGAAAGAATTACTACCAAGATAAGTATTAGGCATATCTAACTCATAGGCATTATCATTAATCCTCTTGATGACTTGGAAAGGACCATCACCACGAGGCATAAGTTTGGACTTCCTTAGAGAAGGAAATCTATCCTTTCTCAAATGAAGCCAAACCCAATCGCCGGGTTCAAAGATTAATGCCTTTCTCCTTTGGTTGGCAGTGTCACCATACTTACCAACTTTCTTCTCAATTTGTAACTTGATGCGGTTATGCAAATCCTTAATAAAAGAAGCCTTTTCAAAACCGTCCTTGCATAGAACCTCATCAAGTACAGGAATGGGAAGAAGATCTAGAGGCGTGAGGGGATTAAACCCATAAACAACCTCAAAAGGAGAATGGTTAGTGGTAGAATTTACTACCCTATTATAAGCAAACTCAACATGAGGTAGTAAATCCTCCCAAGCCCCTTAGATTCCCGGAAATAAAGCATCGCAATAATTGACCCAAAGTTCTATTAACCACTTCAGTTTGACCATTAGTTTGAGGGTGGCAAGTAGTAGAAAAAAGAAGTTTTGTGCCAAGTTTCCCCCATAAGGTCCTCCAAAAGTGACTTAAGAACTTGGAATCCCTATTGGATACTATACTTCTAGGAAGTCCATGTAAACGAACAACTACCTTGAAGAAGAGATTTGCAATATGGCATGCATCATCCACTTTGTGGCATGGAATAAAATGAGCCATTTTAGAAAAACGGTCCACTACCACAAAGATGGAATCCTTACCCTTCGATGTCTTGGGAAGTCCTAAGATAAAATCCATAGAAATATCAACCCAAGGCATTGTAGGGATAGGAAGAGGGGTATATAAACCATGGGGTTGGACCTTAGATTTAGCCTTCCTACATGCTATACATTTATCACAGAAGCTATGTACGGATTTGCGCATGTGAGGCCAAAAGAAATGTTCATGCAATGTTTCTAAAGTCTTAGCTACCCCAAAATGTCCCATAAGCCCACCCTCATGAGCCTCTCTAACAAGAGATTGTCTTATGGATCCTTGGGGAACACAAAGTCTTTTTCCTTTGAAAAGAAAACCATTATGTAAGAAAAAGTCTTTGTGACCTCCCTTAGAACACTCTTGATAGATTAGAGAGAAATCTAAGTCATCATGATAAAGTTCCTTTATGTGATCAAATCCTAAATATTGAACATTCAAAACATTTAACAAGGTATATCTTCTTGAAAGAGCATCGGCAACCACATTAATTTTACCTTGTTTATGTTTGATCACATAAGGAAATTGCTCAATAAACTCCACCCACTTAGCATGTTTCTTCTTAAGCTTGCTTTGGCTTTTCAAATATTTAAGGGACTCATGATCACTATGGATCACAAATTCCTTTGGAAAAAGATAGTGTTGCCAATTTTGCAAAGCTCTAACAAGAGCATAAAGCTCTTTATCATAAGTGGAGTAATTGAGATGACTCCCTTTGAGTTTCTCACTAAAATAAGCTATGGGGTGTCCTTCTTGAAGGAGAACGACCCCAATGCCTATATTAGAGGCATCACATTCTATTTCAAATGTCTTAGCAAAGTTAGGAAGGGCTAGAATGGGGGCTTTAGTCAATTTATCTTTCAAAGTTTGAAAAGCGTTTTCTTGCTCTTGTCCCCACTTAAAAACCACATCCTTCTTTACTATGGCATTTAAAGGTGCGGCAATTGTACTAAAGTCTTTCACAAACCGCCTATAAAAACTAGCAAGTCCATGAAAACTTCGTACTTCATTGACATTGGTGGGTGTAGGCCAATGTTGAATTGCTGCAACCTTTGTTTGATCTACATGCACCCCTTTATGACTTACCACAAACCCTAGGAAGTCTATATGATCTAATGCAAAGAAACATCTAGCATGATTAGCATATAATTTCTCCTTCCTAAGAGTTTCTAATACTTGTCTAACATGTGACTCATGATCTTCCAAAGACAAGCTATATATAAGAATATCATCAAAGTAAACCACAACAAACTTGCCAATGAATGCTCTTAAGACATGATGCATGAGTCGCATGAAGGTACTAAGAGCATTAGTCAAGCCAAAAGGCATGACCAACCACTCATATAAACCAAATTTGGTCTTAAAAGCGGTTTTCCATTCATCACCATGTTTAATTCGAATTTGATTGTAACCACTCTTAAGATCAATTTTGGAAAATATTTTAGACCCATGTAATTCATCCAACAAGTCATCTAACCTAGGAATGGGATGCCTATATTTGATGGTAATGTTATTTATAGCGCGACAATCCGTACACATCCTCCATGTCCCATCTTTTTTGGGAACAAGTATGACAGGCATAGCACATGGGCTCATGCTATCTTGTACCCACCCCTTAGCTAATAAATCCTCAACTTGTTGTTGAATTTCTTTGGCCTCTTGGGGATTGGTCCTATATGCAGGGCGATTTGGTAAAGAAACCACGGGCATGAAGTCTATTTGGTGTTCAATCCCTCTTAGAGGTGGTAAGCCTTTAGGAGGATCTTGAAACACATCTTCATATTCCTTTACCAAATTTTCCAAACATGTGAGACTATCCTTAGCCGACTCACATTCAATAGTTCTAGGAATAGCTAAAAAAATAGGCCTTTGAGTAACTATTACCTTTTTAACTTGTTGGGTAGACATGAGAAGGCTTCTCTTGGAACTTTTTTTATCATTTTCTTTCTCTCTCTTTTCTCTCATTTTGACTTGGTCCTCATGCACTTCCTTTGGAGAGAGAGACTTAAGAATGACTTTGTGCCCATGGAAGTTAAAAGAAATTTTTTTGGTAAAGCCATCATGAAAAAATTTTCTATCAAACTGCCATGGCCTACCTAAAAGAATATGAGTAGTTTCCATTGGAACAACATCACACAAGACCTCATCTTTATATTTACCAATGGAAAATGTAATGAGGACTTGCTTGTTTACCACTAGCTCACCAACCTCACTTAACCATTGTAACTTGTAGGGCTAGGACGGTACATGAATACTTTAAAGACTTAGAAACTACTTTGACTAAAATTAATATGCATGATAGTGAAGAGTCAAAGATAGCTAGGTTTGTGAGTGGTTTGAGGAGAGAAATTCAATATATTGTAGAGTTATATGAGTACTCTTCTTTAGAGAAAGTGGTTCACCTAGCCATCAAGGTGGAATCACAACTTTTGAAGAAAACAAATTTCAAAAATACCCATAATGATGGCTTCTACAAATCTTTATGGAAGGATAAAAACAAAATTTCTGCAAAATATTTTCTTTCCAATTTTTCAAAAGAAACCACTTCTCACCATATAGTTTCTAAAGAAAAACCTTCCACCTCTACTAATAAGTCACCCACCAAAACCTCAAGTACCAAATGTTTTAAATGTTTAGGTTTTGGGCACATAGTTGCCAACTATCCAACCAAAAGAACCATGATGGTAAACGAGGTAAATAAAGACCAAATAAAAATGAAACAAAAACACAGAAATGAAAAAGATGACGAAAATAACAAAACAGGGCTCATCACCTCACTAAACATGGTGAAAACCGTAATGTTGATCCGTCAAAAAATAAAAATTGTCGGCTCACTTCGGTATTTTCCTTCCTTCTCTTATTTATCTATTCATAACTCTAATTACATGCAACATTTGTTAGAGAAATGTGGGAATATTTTTCAAAATCTTTCTAAAGGTTTACACCTTATAAGAAGTTTTTTCACACCAAATTCCCTTGGATCCTACACGTTATCTACAAACATTACATGTAACTAGAATCATTCCATCCAAACTCCGAAAAATCAATGAACATAAATTTGCTTCACAACTCATATATAAATCAAGTGAACAAAGTAACTATTTTATTTGTAGAAGTTCTAAATTCGAGGTCGAATTCTGTTCAACTTGGGGGGCGTGATACAAACCACATCAAACAGCAGATGACTAAGGACACAATAAGCACTTCACAAATAGGCCAATCATCTCAGTATACAAAGCCATACCCCACCAAACCTCGAGAGATACTTTTTAGTCAAATCTAAGGATCTAAATCATGATAAACAAGCATTACAAATAAAATGACAATACCGATCATCAATGAAGAACAAAATATTATATTTAAATATCACATCAATACATAAGAGTTTAAATATATTACTCCCAATCCCAAAGGGTAGAATTAGTCACTCATGTTGGTCATTACAAGCATGGAAAGCAAGAAAAGAAGATCCATGATATTTCTCCTTAACGACTGCCTCCTCTAGGGTTTTCTATCACCTTTTATTTTCTCAATGATTGTATAGGGTTTTACCTCACGCCTCATATTAAACCTAATAGGGCTTGTGTTAAATGACTTCTTTCTTGGGCGTGATTAGGCTCGCCTAGGCGAGTTGGACGAAAACAAGCCTAGTGTCTCTGGAGTGATCTTGCTTGGGCATGACTAGGCTCGCTTGGGCGAGATCCTCTAGAATGTTTTTGACTTAGGCAAGTTTTGGGCGAGTGTTGGAGCATTCCAACATTCCCTTTTTATCTTTTATATTCTTCTTTTGTCCTTTCATCTCCATTTTCCCTTAGAATTATGTAATTAAGACAAATTTGGGAATAATTCGTTCTTATTCATATTATAATCACAAAATATGTAAAAAGGTTTAAATTCATAAATTAGGGGTTATATTATAGTTATTTTATCAATAAATATCCATAAGTGCCTTATTTTAATATGAAATACTACTGAAATATGACACTTATCAACTTCCCCTAACTTAGAATCTTGCTTGACCTCAAGCAAAGTAAATGAATATAACTAAATCATATTTGAATTTAAATATCAAAATAACTTTATTCACTAAATAACAGATTAAATTAGAACTTATGGTTCTTCTAACTTCAAATATAGAAAATATGGATACAATCAACTTCCTAGATCAGACTACAACAATAAAATGACAATTCATCACAAAATTTCTTCTCATAAGCTCATAGGTAAGTGTTTTTTCTCTATTTATTGGTTTAATTGCTCTCATTCCTTATTGTTTTGCCATTCTTTATTCTAATCAATCATCATGTTAAGTTTTCATGTATCACAATTTCAACTACATTTGAATAGGGATTCAATCACAATTTCTTTTCTAACCTGTGTGTTATTCATTTCACTATTTAATATTTAAACACAAAGTCTTTTTTTTTCACAATTCAAATTTAATATTGCAGTTCTTTTTATTTAAGAAAAAATAAATATGAAAAAACAACTCAACAATTAAATTAAAACTGTAAATACCTCAACAATTAAATTAAAACTGTAAATACCTCAACAATATAAATGTAAGCAAATTAAATGTGTGGAAAGAAATAAATAAGCAAACTAAACAACTGAAAAGAAATAACTAGAAAGATAAAACCATGTTTTTGTCCTATTTTATGCTCAATCTTCTCTACTTAGCAATTCATACAACTCTATATTAAATTCCTCATCTACAATTGTAGATGGTCCTACTTCATCTGCTGGATCTGCCCCCGGAAAATAGTACCTGTCCCCAACAAATGATCCAAACTATTTTGGGGTCATCAAACCTGGTTTCACCACACAACACACAACTTAAACAAAAATTAAACAAAACACATAAAAACTAAACATAATAATTTAAATACTGGGTTACCCCCAACAAGCGTTTGTTTAATGTTATATAACTTGACGCCTGTTTCTTTATAGCTCCCTCAAAAAAATCATGGTGATGAGCCTTTCAATTTCACCACTTAAATAAGGCTTCGGCCTTTGACCATTGACTACCCAGTTGTTGTGTGACATTGGGTCCTCCAACTCCACTACTCCATAGGATTAAACTAGTGTTATTCTAGGTGCTGGTTGTCCTTCCTTAGCCATGTTACTTTCTTCTTGAATTATCTCAATGTAAGGGACAAACGTAGTTGAAGATTTTTTTCTAACTTCTCCACACTTTTCTTTTCTTACTTCTATTCTTCCTGAGTTGTCTTCTCAATCTCTAAATCTGACTGCAATTGGTCTCTAGAAACTTATTCTCATATTATCATATATCATAAGAGAACTAAAACAAGGATTAACACAAAAAGCAAATAAAAAATATTTTTTTTAAAAATAGAAAAAATAAAATAAAAACTAAAAGTTTAAAATAAAGAAAAAATAGATAATATATTTTTTTAGAAATAAAAAATAAAAACTATTTTTTGTAACAAAAAAATTAACTAAAACCAGAAAATTTAAAATAAAGAAAAAAAAATATAACTAAAAAAATTACAAAATAAAAAAAAAAGAAGCAAAACTAGAAACGTATAATTAAAATTAACTAATTTTCAAAAGCTCCTTTGTTTTATTTGGTAGGGACAAATCTTTGTGAGAACACTAATGTGTTTGCTTTATCAACCTATAAGAGTGTTTATCCTTTGTATATGTCTAAAGATGTTGATCCTTTCTCGTGAGCACACCCTGTTATATTTTATATCACATCATTTTACAAACACGGTTTGTTTAGCCATGATTGTTTGTGGTTCAAATAATACTCAGTTTTAATCAGAAGTGATTGTGTTTCAAATAACACTTTGGGTTGTCTAACCAAAAGTACTCGAGTTATTAACCAAGAATGGGGGATTTTTAAATAATACATGAATTACTTTTAGCTAGTAACTGATGTCTAAATTTTACTTATGTTGTAACTTGCAGCGATATTCTACGTAGTGAAAATTCAATCAATTAATTGAGAATTAGACGTAGTTTGCGTTATTAGACGAATTAATAAAATTCCTAACATAAATATTTCTTTTATTTATTTGGTGTTCATTATATCACATTGAATTAACTAAATGAGACTTTTATGAACTAAGTGTTTGGAAAACTTTTGACAAATCACTTGTCAAGTACATCAACATACAATATCTTGGAAAAATTACACAAAGTATAAATACACAACTTAACTCTCCTTTTATGTGTGTATTCACTACAAGAAAATAATTAAATAACAATCACATTTAGAGTCAAAAAATAATTAGTCATTATATTGGTTAAATTATATATTATTTAGAGACTAAAAAATTATTGGTATATAAATGATTTCTATTATTAATAAAAAAATTATAAAATGGTTTCTAAATTGATATCTAATAAATTAGTTATCAAGGTTTTAACTACTAATATTTTAGATTCTAACTTAGTCTTTAAAAGACTAATAGAAACTAATTTAGAATATAAAGTAGGTAGTAGTTAATGATTATATAACAATTTAGAAACTATTTTATAATTTTTTTATTAAATAATGAAACTACTTTAAATACAAATGATTTTTTAGTTTATAAAATGATCTCTAATTTAGTTAATATAGTAACAAACTATTTTGGTCTCTAAAATTAGTTTTTATTTAATAATTTTATTCCATTGATTTGAATTATTTTCACAGACCATTTTTAATGTAATCAAACCTATATAGGGAGTTAATATTTTTTAACATATGTTCTTTATATGCATGACTACGGATTCTACCTTAAAAGTTTATTTCGCGTTATATATGTAAACAAAATTTTATATTAATAGAATAGTATTTAGTATTTTATGAAGATTAGGATTTATGTAGATTTAAATTTAAATAATATGTACTTTTTAAAAATAATATATTGAAATGTGAATAATTTAATTATTGTTATTCTACTTTTAAAAAATTAAGATAAATATGTTCATAAAATAATTATTATAAAAATAATAATTTTGTCATAACGGCCATCCACGACTCAATAATTATGCAATAAAATTACATTGTCTTTTCATTCTACTTAAATTAATGTACTATGTGAGTGTTTTACTCAAGAATTAATATAAATATCAATCATTTTGAATTATATAATAATCTGTAATTAAATAAAACACCGTGAAAATATTCTCATGATATATATATATATATATATATATATATATTAATTAATTAAATTTAAACATGAATATAAACTAGAACCAGATTACTCCAATAATTTAACTTACTGTATATATACAATCACAGGGTAATTTAATTAACTATAATTGGTAGATGAAACCTTCCATTTTGGAATAAGGTATATTGCAACTTACGGATAATGTTTTGCTATTGCTTCGCACCTACGCTGTGTTATCCAAAAAGAGAAAAGTTAAGGAGATATCACTGGGAATAGTCAAGAATCTGGAATATTGATAAGCATACATGAAAACGGTTTTCTATTACTTGACATGCAAGTTTTGTTCATCTTCAAACAAATTTCCAAATATCTTATGCTTGCATTCATCTCCTCAAATACCTCTAACACATTCTTCTCTTCCCAAACCCCAACTCAAATTCTTTTGGCAAATTATCCATTTTTGTTCTTCAATGGATCAACGTGAAGAAGGCAAACAACCATCCCAGAAAGCACCATCACACAACCCAGTTGATAGTTCTGACAATATTGCTCTAGAAAATGGTTTGCAGGAGCAAAGTGGCACATTCACAACGTTTGCATCGTTAGAAAGTGGAAGTGAGAGTGAGTCCTCTTATAATGACCATGATGAGGATTCTGACTTTTTCCTGAGTCAAGAGTTTGAATCTGAACTTCAGTTTCTTGAGAGTGAAGGAAGCAATGAGGACGATGATGATGATGATGATGATGAGGAGGAGGAAATGGAAGATGAGATCGATGTGGATGAGTTGACCTATGAGGAGTTGATTGAGTTGGGAGACTTTATAGGGCAAGAGAAGAGAGGGTTATCAGCAAATGAAATTTGTTCATGTCTGCATTCTCACACTTACCATTCTGCTGAGAGCAAAAGTGGAATAAATCTTTGTGTGATTTGCCAGGTTGAATATGAAGAAGGTGAAGCATTGGTATCACTTCAGTGTGAGCACCCTTATCATACAGATTGCATAAGCAAGTGGCTTCAAATGAAGAAGGTTTGCCCTATATGTAACACTGAAATTTCTGCTCCCAAGATGGTTAGTTAAGAATACTTGGATTTTAGTTTGTTCAATCCAAATTTGAATGCAAATAGCTCAGGAAATAAAAGCTGCACAGAAACTTTGTAGCATTGTAAATAACAGAAGTTTGATGTTTCATACATACAACTGATTTAAAATCAAATTATATCAAATGCTTGTTCCATTCCGTCAATTTCCTATTGCATGTCTGGTTTAATTTGTCTAGATTTTTGTAGAATTTTTTTATATGAAGTCAAAATAAAATAAAAAAGAAAGAGTACAAATCGTGAGTAAACTACATCCTCTTCATGAAACCAAATAAAAAAAATAATCTTCTAACAGAAATGACGAGCCATGCAATGTCCATTCCTGAAGCATGGTTGAGTCCTGGCAACGTAATTAGAAAGCTTAAATGAGGTTTAATCTCATGATTAAGTTCCTGCACATGATCACAATTCTTATTACCTACTCTAAAGGTATACGATGTGAGTTATAGGGTGAATGATGAACTGTTTTAGTCGTGTCAATTTTAAAAATAAAACTAAGTATTCCCTCATGTGGTATCGGACGAACCTAGTTGGAATCCTCAAAAGAGACATTTTGTATATTATATTTTCATTATTCATATTACTCTTAATAAATTAAAATTGAGGGGAACAAATTAAAATTGTAAAGAAAAATGAATTGGGATGTAAAGCAAAGTTAAGAATAGACCGTCTATAGACAATAATCTAGTAGACCGTTTATCAACATGTGAAATGTAAAGAATTGAAAAAGAAATACATAAAAATAAATGAAAATGAAGCTAAGTACAATTATTAGACCGTCTAACAAATAATTTCTTACTAGATCGTCTAATGGTTCTATTCACATAAATGAAAAGGAAAAGTGTAGAAACATAAATGAACAAGAATTGAAATGTATTACAAACAAAAAAAGCAAAATTCAATATTGGAATGAAAAACAGGGACTTAAAACCATGCTTCAGTAATCTTCAACTTCAAACGAAAGAGACCCAAATCTGGATTCTTTGCTACTGAAGAAAACATAACCAATTGATTTGTATGTTCTTAAAAAACTACTTTCGATCAAAAATAGAATTCCAAATTGAAGAATAAAACACTAAACAAAGCATAATCATACATGATTTTTAATTCACTGTTACCCAATTCTAGAACTAAATTCATTTCAAAAGATAAAATGCATAATGTAAATCAATACAAAATGTAAAGAGGAGAGGAACCACGAGAAGAAGAATAATTCGAAGAACTAAATAAAACTGAAAACATCAAAAACTAAAATAAACTAAAACTAGAGAAAACAAAAAACTAAACTAATTAAGCTACTGCCACGAAGTGTCTAATGTACTCATTATCTAAGTGTCTCTCGCTATATGAATTGATGTCTTTACTTCTATAACTAATATCTATTTATAGAGATTCAAAACTTAACAAATGGATGAGCATTGGTTCTAACAAAAATCAAGCCCACAAAACTGTTCTAAAACTAACTAAACTAACTTCAACTTCTTCTTTAAGTTTTCATTGACCTTTTAGTGCTTTGTTGACCAATGACTTTTGACCATTTAGTGCAAGTTCTACAAATTTTAACTCATTAACTCAATTTTTTGTACTCTTCATAGTCAAATCATTGTCATTGAAGCTTCTCAAGGCAAAGTCTAATTAAAAATTGTTCTTATAAATTATCAAAGCAACTGTTAGACGGTTCAAGTAAAATGTAAGCTGTAAAAGGCAGTTTTTATAAAAACTCTAATACTCTATACAAAATACAAATATAAATAAAGAATTAAGAACAAAAAAAAAGGAAATGCAATTAGTTTAGAAAATTATGAGAAAATTGAGAGTTACAGTGCAGTTGGCTCTAGAAGCGGGGGTTGAATGAAGCCTTAAACTCTGTTTACATTGGATAAAGATAGACTATCTCTTAGACCGTCTAATAAGAATAAATTAGATAATCTAATATAGTTATGTAGGCAGATTGTCTAATTGATTATCTAGTTGGAAGAATATAATAAATAAGAAAGCATGCGCAACAATAAGAGTAACCAGAGATCAACACATAAGAATTTATCATAATTTGTTAGAATATATGACCTTAAACAAGAGGGGGGGGGGGGGGGTGAATTGTTTATAAAATATTTTCGCAAACTTTGAAGGTATAATGAACTCCAATGCAGAATCACAGAGAAAGAAATCAAGGAAACAATGAAACAAAATTGTTTAGGTTGATTTTCAGAAAATCAACCGGTTGTTTTTGCAATTCAATCGGTTGTTTTTATCAGCAGTGATTAAAACAACTTAAAAGCATAATGTAAATGAGTTTAGGGCAAGAGAAAAACACACAAGAAATTTATACTGGTTCACTCTTATCCTAAGAGCTACATCCATTCCCCAGAAACCACTGGGTATCTATTATGCAATCAAAATCCAGATTACAAACAACCACACCAAAGAAGTGACTTTGAACACCTCAAACCACACACTTCCTCTGGCACACAACACCACAGAACACCCTCTGATTCTTCTTACACCACCAATATTCATAAATACAAGTGATAAATAAAGGATTACACCTTATCAATATCAAAAACAAAAGATTACAACAATCCTATTCCATTCCTTTGTGAAAATCCAAAAGCTTGATGCAAATCTTGAAAACTCAAATTTGTTTTCTCAATCTCAAAATGTCTAAACT
The DNA here is from genome assembly GCF_051622355.1 of Phaseolus vulgaris. Classification (NCBI taxonomy): domain Eukaryota; kingdom Viridiplantae; phylum Streptophyta; class Magnoliopsida; order Fabales; family Fabaceae; genus Phaseolus; species Phaseolus vulgaris. The sequence continues at coordinate 10,828,251 of NC_143498.1, forward strand.
ATTTCAATACCTTTAGGAGCATAAAACAACCTTTATATACTCCAAAGGTTTGTTAAAAACATTTAAAGCAGGAGCCAAAACAATTAGAAATCATTTAAAACTGATTTACCAAACTTAACATAAATCTGTCATGGATTTTCAAAAAACAATTAGTTGAATTCTCGAAACAACCGATTGAATTGGTTTGATAGCAAAGTCAACCAAGTCAAACAACTTCAAACCCTTTTCAAAAAACACTAAGTGTTAAACAACCGATTGAAATGACAAAACAACAGGTTGTTTTTCCACTTCTTTAGAAAAGAATATTTTTCAAAAAAGGTTTTGATTCAAATTAGTTTTAGATTCAAACAAAGAGTGCATTACACATTTAATCTACCCAAAACCCACCCACACAAGCAGCAACAGCCTTCCACTAAACTTCATGGATTTGGAGACATCAAAGCACAAGATCATCCTTGATCTTATTCACTAGTTGTCCATATTATTCACCATCAATCTTATTCACTATGAAAGCACAAGTTGTCCATCTTATTCACCATCAATCTTTCAAATGGTGACATTGATGTTATGCGATTTCCTATGTTCCCAACACTTGGTCCAACACCAAAATCAACAGCAGGTTCATCCTCCAGCACCTTCAACAGCAACAACTTGTTCTTCCTCTTCATGTTCAGCTTGCACACCACTTGAGGAACCACCTTGGTCTCCATCCTTACTTATCCATCTTCCACCAATTTTGGTGAATCCCATCTTACTTAAGTGAACCATTGTTCACTTCGTGTGATGATTTCACCACTTCAGTTTGTTCTTCCTCAACATCCACTTCAAAATAATTCAAAAATTTAGAAATCAAGATAGCATATGGATAATGGAAATCACTTAACCTGATGGATTTCTGCATGTGTTCCTTGATGATGTGGACCCAATTGATTTTGACCTTGTTCATGATACAATATATATAGACAAGGTCCTCCTCGGTAAGCACAAAGTGATTACTCTAGATACAACCGGAATTTTCTAGTCAAATGATAAAAACAAGTAAAAAAAAATATCTATTACTTCCAAGAGATGGAACATCAAATGGTCCACGTACATCTGAATGAACAACACTGGGAAGGTGTTGGGAAGGTGTTTGGCTCTTTGAGGTGCTCTTTGAGGTGCTCTTTGAGATACAACAATCTGAAACATTTTCCTGGGTTGCTTCCTTATCACACAACCATCACAAGTCTTCTTGGATAGCGTATTAATGGCTAGCCAGATGCCCAAACCTATAATGCCATAATCATCTTTCTTATTCAAAGTTAACAACTTAGAAAATGAATTGTAGTAGCATTAAGATCTATCTTGAAGGTTTTGTTCTTGGATAGAGGTGCTTTGACTAATAATTGTTGCTTATGATCATAAACCTCAATATAATTTTGTTTCATATTCATGGTGTAACCTTTTTCAGGTAATTGGTTGAGACTTAATAGGTTATTCTTCATTGAAGGAACATACAAGATATCATGTATATAGGTTGTCTTACCATCTTTTCATGTAATCAACACCTTGCCAATCCCTTCTATACAACGGGTAGCCGAGAAGGTCAACATGGTCGAATGACTCTCTTAATCCATACACAACTAATAAACCCACAATTAATCGTAATTACGTCAGCTTAGTTGTAAAACATGATTAAGGCATGATTGGACCCTTTTTTGGACCCAAGAGCAGACCCATGATAGTCAAGGCCCATCCAAAAGGTATAAATATCATAGGAGACCCAGTGCTAGAGGTAATTTTTCTCTCTCGACTCACATGCACATTGTACTCGGACTAACTTGAACGTCAGAGTACCTTTACAAGTTCCCCCACTCATTTAGCAAAAGGAAGAATCAATCGGAGACCACCGCACCTAGAGGCTATGAAAACCGGAAGCAGAAGACAAAAGAAGTCACTTTAGGAGGAACCCGAACTTGTAAGAATATTTTTGGCGCCCACCATTGGGTTGAGAAGAAACCGTTTAGAGTGTCCACATGGTAACAACAAGGAACATGACAGACAACGACAATAATACGCAAGGAGGGGAAAAGACTAGCCAACTTGACCCAATGATGTTGATAATGCAAATGAGGAGGGAGATGGAGGGCCACCTTCTACTGCAGTGGTGCTATTATAAACAAATCTCATACTGCTATTAACATTGGATTCAAGATCTATCAACCATTCTCTATTTCCAGTCATGTGATTGGAACACCCGGTATCAAGATACAAAGAAGAGCATTCTTAATTAAAATTTGTAGTCACCTTCAGTAGCACATGATTTGAATCAAAAGTTTCATCATCTTGTACTAAGTCTACCTTATCAGTCTTCTTACCTTTCTTTTATTTACTGCTACCGTGGCCAGCACTCATAAGAGTAATGACCAAACTTGTCACAATTGTAGCACTGCACCGCCTTTCTTTCAAAAAATTTCTTGTCTCTGTACTGATTTCTACCTCTGGGAACATAATTGTCTTTTTACTCAGTGCCATTGCCATCATTCACATTATCTTGAGAGTTTGAATCTCTAACTCTACCACAACCACTTCCTCCTCTTGACTTGCCTCTTGATCTTTTAGTTAGTCCTCCACGCTATTTATTTTTATTTTAACTGGTTCTATCTTGAAAGACTTGTTCAATAATCTTTTCGGCATTCTTTCTCTCCATCACACGTTGTTCATGTGCCTCCAAAGAATTTTGTAATTCTTCAACAGTCATGTTTCCAAGATCTTTTGATTCTTCAACCAAAATATAATCAAATTAAAGAGTTAGAGATTGAAGCACCTTTTTCAAAAATCTTGTTGTCTCCTATACTTTCATCACATGCCTGTATCAGATTCAACAAAACTTGGAGCCTGTTGAAATAATATGAAACGGTTTCCTTATCATTAATTGAAAGAAACTCATACTGCCTTCTAAGTGTTTTCAATTTCACATTCTTTATTTTTCCAGAATTTCAATAAACTTGTTTTAAAGTGTCCCACGCCTACTTGGATGTAGAAACCTTTGAAATTTTTTGAAAGATTGTTGTTGAAACACACTGATACAGCAGTACTCTTGCCTTATAGTCCATCCTCTTATTTTGTTTAAAAAGTGTCTTATGCTCTTCTCCAACATTCTTGGAAAGTTCTTAAAACCCAATCTTGACAATCTCATCAACTTCTTGGAAACAAAGAATTGCATCCATCTTAACACACCAATCGTCATAATCTTTCCTATCAAATATGGACAGATTTCCTGGTATACCTGCAACAACCATGAAATACACCATAACAATGTTTCAATCACAGTATTTTCTCTTTTGACTCCTTCATAGATCCACAACCTGAGCTCTAGATATGAATATATTGGGTTAAGGCAATACTGACACACTCACTCAAATCTGTTACACACAGACAGATACTGGTCTAGAGAAAACAAGAGATAATTTTCTCATTATTAGTGAATATATATCATACAAGTATTTATATGTTTTGTATGTAAGTTAATATAGTTACAAATTACAATTACTTTGATTATTACAACAAGCTTCAACAATATAGGTGAAGTTGGGTGTTGCACGTGTTCTGATTTTAATCTTTTCTCTACTATTCTTTTTGTGAAGAAAACGCGGTGAGAGAAGAGAAGAGCTACAAGAATGGTGTAGAGTGAAAGAGTGAGTGTATGTGAAGGAAGGTGCAGTGGGGTGAGTAAAAAAAATGAGTGTTGAGTGTGAGTGTGAGTGTGAGGTGAGGGAGAGGCCTGGGTAGTGTTTGTGCGAGTGTGAGTGAGAAGTAATGGATAGTGTAGGGTGTTGTGCGTGATGAGTGATACGTGTGAGTGTTGAGCAGAAAATTGGAGTTGAAGGATGAGTGAAGGGTGGATGAAAGGGTGAAAGAAGGTGAGACTTACGTGCTGCGAGAGTAAGGAGAAAAAAATGAGAAACTGTGTGCTTTGGATGTGTGTAAGATGGTTCATGTCAGTATGAGAAAAAGGAGTGGAAAGAGTGAACTTTAGGTGCTCTTTTTTTTTTTTTTTTTTTTTGTTTTGTTTCCCTCTTTTTTGCTTTATTATTATTTTTTTTGAGAGAACTTGGACCTGAATGGGCTAGGCCCAAAACATATTTTAAAAACATGTATTTATTACAACAAAAAAATAAAAGAAATTTATTATCAATTTTTTAATATTTGAAATGAAAAATTTGGTCATAATTTTTTTTATATTTTATTATTATTATCATCATTTTTATAAAACAAATTTTATATACCCGAACGAGTTTGGATGATGACAACACAATTACAGGATTTGTTCTTCTACTTATTTACATCGATGATATGGTTATTATTAGCTCTGATTTGTTCATGTCATGTTATCATTATGTTAATGAATTTTTTATGAATTTGACGAAAATATATTAAAGTATTTTTAAATAAAAGTAAGATTAAATTAAAAGTTCTAAAAATAATAAGAACAATTTGAAAGAATTAAAAAAATAAATTTGAAAAAAGTTCAAAATACTATAATGAGAAAATAAGTTATTAAATCTAACTAATATATCTTCATCTAATATCTTTATGTTTTCTTTTTAATATTATGGTGAGCTTTAAGTATACTTAATAATATTTTGCTTTGCATCTACCACTTCATAATATTATAATATTATAGTATTATAGTATATTTACTATGGTGAAAAAGGATAAGTTTAGATTTTGTTTACTATTTTACTTTAATTTTTTGTTTTACGTCATATGTTTATTTATTTAATTGTAATAAATAAGAAATTTTTAATTTTCAAATATTTATATTATCTATTTAAAATTATTTTACATTCAATATATTTTTTTTATTTTTTTTCTAAAAAATCAATTATTGTTTCGACCTCAAATCCGTTATCAATTACCACATTCGAGATATTGTCTTTTTAAAAATTTGTGCTCTTACCATTTTGTTCTGAAAAAGTGTCTCGATGGATGGAGGAGATATATAAAATACCGTTCAGTTCGACTCCTTAGTATATCTGTCAATCTGTACTTGCTAGTAATAATATAATGGGATAAGCTTTCGCTACTGATAGCTTACACGTATACCCCTTACGTGTATGCTTCAATTTCTCATTTACGGATTTGATTGTGAAATTGGGCCACAAGTTTTGTTTATTTAATTTTAAATTTCATTAGAACTATTTATTTAATTATATAAATATACTATAACATTATTCGTTAAATTAAAAGATATGCATTACTATTTTAAAAATGTATTTATACCATAATATATGACATTAAATAAAAACTATAATGTTCTAAAATACAATTTAACTCAATGTCAAAATATATAAAATTTATTTCATCACTCCAAACCAACAAATTAATTACCAATTATATCTGAGGCCAATTACAAAACCTACAAGACTAATATTAAGTTCATGCACTCAAAACTAGGCATTTTACATAGAATTATATATTTATAATTTTTTTCATATATTGATGAGGTTTATGATATTGACGAGTTTCTAAAGATAAATCTTCGTCTTCTAAGAGATTAAAAAAGTATTGTAAAAATTAATATTCCTCTTTTTAATTTTTTATTGAAATAATTTAAATATAGATTTTTTTTCAACAAATTTTTAGATATAAAATTATAAATTATAATATTAACAATATTTTGATAATTAATCTTAATAATATTATTTAAACATACTTAAAATTAAAATAATATTATTTTAAAAATTTAAAATACGATGATTAATCTTAATAATAATATTTAAACTTATTTAAAATTAAAATAATATTATCTCAACCAATTTAAGTGGATTTATTGATTGAAAAGTATGTAAAGATATCTACCAAAAAACAATGTAGCATTCGGTTGGCGTTTTTCATTTAATAATACGGTATAGAAACATTTATTTTAATGTTTTAAATGCATAAATGATATTTTTGAATAAATAAGTCAGGTCTCCTTATTTTTTTTATTAAATAAGTGACATAAAGGTTAATATGTATAAAAATATAATATTGTTTTTATAAAAGATAATATTTATTTAGTCATTCAGTTATAAAAAAAAATATGATTAATATGACAAATATAATGATTATGATCATTATTCTAACATATTTTTACCAGTTTCAAAAGATTTAATGAATATAAAAACTCTAGTTATATTTTAAGGATATAAGTTATAAATTAATTAATTATTTTAAATTTGTTATCTTTTCAAATTCTGTTTAAAGTCTACTTCTTTTTAGTTCTCTAAATATTTTGAAATTATTTTATCTCTTTTCTTATCTTGGATTATTGCGTGAAGGGAAACAAATTATTAGGTAAGGAGAATTAATCTTTATTATTGAATACTTTTGGAATTTATTTCCTGTTATCATGGATTTACTAAATGACGTCGTTGAATAAGGATGATTGGGTTATAGAATATTGAATAATTAAAGTAATTGCCTTAAATCATTTTGTGTTGTTTTGACTTTTTTTAGTAGTGAATAAGTATATTTGGAATCAACTAGCAATTCAATGCATTTGTGTATAAATTAGCTTGGATTTGACGCTTAAAACTAGTTAGAATTAATAAAATTAGTCTAAAAAAAGTATATTAGGACCTGAACAATCTAATACAACCAAGAGACACTAAACTATCCATTAATTGAAGTTTGGTAATAATAATAAATATCATTAATTATTGAATTAATTATATTCTTATATTGACTTGTGGTGTATCACATCTCTATTGTGTTTGACCAAATACACAACTTCTATTCATACAAGGTTGCCCTTAAAATAAAATATCAAACACTCTAAGAGTTTAATTGCTAATTATTAAATAAATTCATAAGCAATAGTGATTGATAATATCTACACATATAATCAATCTTATTTGGTAAGAGACACAACTAGAATTGAGCTAAACATTTCCATAGTGTCCCACATCCTTAAACTTTCTATATAAAAAGTAATAATTTCAACAATAATTATAAACTCTAAACACTCTATATAGAAAAAAATTTGATATAGAATCATTTCAAAAAGTACTTGCAACAAATAATATTAAAAAAATAATATTATATATATATATATATATATATATATATATATATTATTTTTGTCTTTATACAACTCAATGGAAACATTATCTTTTACAAGGACACACAACATATCAAGCAAATAAATTAAAATAATTATGCAAAACTTATCTTAAAGATTACATAGTAAAATTATGAAGAATAATGTTAAAACAAGATTACTTAATAAATGATATGCGAAAAATAGAAAATAAACTATGTAGCACAAACACTAACATGGACACTGATACGATAGACATGGATACAAAAATATGTATAATCTCTAAAATGTAGGAAACATGAACACAAATCTATATTATATAATTATGAATTATATAAATTGACAATAAAGATTTATGTGCACAAATATGTTTCAGATCTTTTTTAGAACAAAAAAATGTTTTTCATGTCTGGTTCAAAAGGATTTGTTCCTTAATTTTATAATCATAATAAAAATTTATCTTATTGCACTGTAGATGGTTTACTTATAGCATTCGAATCTAGCACGTATCAGTGTTAGCTGATTTTTAGAATGGTTATTCCGATTTTTTGAGACATTACCCGAATTTGATGGGATGTAACCCTGATTCTTAGGTAGTCTCCACAACTGCCTTAACTACCATTTATTATAACTGTGTTTTAAATATACTTTCGACCGGTCGATGACGTCGTTCGACACCCGACCATTTTCAATAAAATAAATTTTTGAATTTTAAAATTATACCAAATTTTCATTTTAGTTTTTCTTAGAAAAAATTTCTTTTTCAATCTCCATATTTAATAAAAATAATAATTTTATGAGAACTAAAAAATTGTAAACATAAAAAAACCATACTGATACCAAGCTTTTACTTTGCCGAGTTCCAATGAACGAGTTAGTATTTGGTTTGGTTAATAGTTTAATATGAAAAATCTGCCTCATACATAAAATAAATAGAAATATTGCATCCTCATTTTCTTTTAAACAATGTGAATTCTCATTTTCATAAAAACAAACAGATTTTGAAACTTGATGTAGTGAGATGTGTAACTTACGAATTCAACGTTCACGAACATAAACTTTCATGGCACACAAAGTTAATAAGCCCCTTTTGCAGTTCATATTGAGGAAAAAGGGTGTTGGCAAACTTTTGTGTTTTCATGGGAAATGAATGTTCTTACAACTTTATTAGTGGGGGAGAACACCTTTAACTAAACTGAGTTAATGGCTTGATTGAAAGCAAAGGTATTATTGGAGTTGGAGGCAGAAAAACAGTATATTAATGAAGTTTAACTGAAGCAGTAATAACTCCACTCAACATGCCATAATAGCCAGCGATGATAGTGGCTTGGTTTGACCTTTGAAAGTAACGTTTCTTTCATTTTTCACATTTTCTTTTTCAATCTTCTAAACCCCATAATGTGTCCAAATGAAGTGAATTTGATTGTTGGAGTTGGGGTATGATGTGAAGCACGAAAAGTGAATCACGCGAAAGGGGATTCGGCAAGACATGAATAGTAGTTATCTTTGTCCACAAAACAATCCACTTCACAAAACAACAAATAACTTTTCAAGGGATTGTGAATAAAAATAGGATGCTGCCACTCACAGATTTCACCCATCTCTATCTTTTTTCTAGTTTAGCATTCTCCAGAAATCACTTTTTTTCATTTGATCACCACGCAATAACTAATCCACACTTCAACAAAGCAAGTACATGCACGAGGGTGTGTTTTTAGGAAAATTTATCTGTGCCTGCCAGTAAATCAGTTAAATTTCTATCAAAGACACAAATTTTGAGTAAAGAACTAGTTAAAAAATAGAGGGATTAATCTAGATTCAAAGATTTTACCTTATGTCCGCAAGATAATGAAATTGTTAGTCATCTTTTCATCATCACATGTAAGGTACCATTGGTTATTTAGAATTTATGCAACAACTGGATTTCATTTAACCATTTTCTTCAATTAATGTTTTTACTTAAATTACAAATAGAGCTGTGTGGAAAGGATTATGGATTGTTATTATATGAAGGATTATGGATTATGGAAATTAGGAGCTAATGAGCAGAAATAGAATCATGATCAATCACAACTCTTTTTTAGAGGGTCATACATTATTATAATATATATGTTAACCTTTGTTTTTTTTATGTTAACTTGTCTTTTTATGATAAAATTGATATGTCCCTAAAATACTCCTTATTTATTCATGTTAATTAAAAAAACAAAATAAATATATAAATATTTCACGTATAGAAAGTATATATGGATCCTCTAAATTAAACACTTTAACTTAAAAGGAAAGAATAACAAAATATAGATATAGATATAATATGATGAAAATTCTCTAAATTACACATTTGCTTAAACAAAGAATAACAATATTTACTAATATGGAGTGATAGTATGATTGTTTGTTAACCGCATGCAATTATATTTTCAATTTTAGGTTTATGTATGAAAAAAATCTATAGAAAGATGCATTATAACTAAATTGATTTTGTATTATTCAAGGGATTTGTATTTTTCAAGGATTAGCCTTTGATTTTCAGCTGAAAAATACTATGGGTTTGAAAGAAAATAAAATAAAAATTGTATGTTTTAAAAAATAATAAAAGTAATATTTAAGAATAAAAGTTCTTTATGGAAGATTTTATATCTAAAATTTTTTGGAATCATCAAAGTACTAAATGGAGATTTTATATATTTGTAATTTTTTTTTTATAAGCAATGAATAAATAAAATTAAGGGGATACTTCAGGGGTATCCTAACCCATATACAGTAAACCAGAAGTGGACTTCCTATATCATTCACAAAAGAGACTCTCCTTTATGGTTGGGGCAGAGCAACCTTAAAGTGAGAAAACCATACCAAAAAATACAGCCAGCAGGTTACCTCAAGCAACATTCAGCTTTACCGAAATGCCCAGAACCGAGGCCCTCTACATTCACCTTGCCACGCGACGAGTTACCCATGCACATTGCCTTCGGCGACCACCGACTACACCCATATAGAGAACGTCGCTTCCTCGACCGGCGATCATGTTGACCTTTGCATAACTTCAACGACCACCGACTACGCACGCATGGAGATCGTCGTTCGTCGACCGGCTATCATGTTGACCTTTGCATCACTTCGACGTCCACCGACTACGCACGCATGGAGGTCGCCGTTTCATCGACCGGCGATTCTGTTGACCTTGTATAACTTTGGCGACCACCGACTACATACATATGGAGAACGCCGTTTCAAATAACTTCGGCGACCACCGACTACACACATATGGAGAACGCCGTTTCAAATAACTTCGGCGACCACCGACTACACACATATGGAGAACGCCGCTTCATCGATCGGCGATCATGTTGACATATCGCCATTTCAATTACCGGCGATCATGTTGAGCTTTGCACAACTTCGACGACCACCGACTACGCACGCATGGAGGTCGCCGATTCATCGACCGACGATCATGTTGACCTTGTATAACTTCGGCGACCACCGACTACACACAAATGGAGAATGCCGCTTCATCGATCGGCGATCATGTTGACCTATGGAGAACACCACTTCACCGACCGGCGATTATGTTGACCTTTGCATACCTTCGACGACCACCGACTGTAGTCCCATCCACTCCAGATTTGCCACTTCCACCAAGGACCTACTGTACCCATGCCACTTCCTTGCTCCAACTAGTATGGCTATTACCCAGTCCTTATCCTCCTTCTTTCCAGCAACACCACCATTAGCCAGTCTAGCCTGCTATATGCCTCCCCTTGTTATTTAATACTGCAAATGTAGGTCAGCGGGTTCTTAACCCATTCTGCATAGGAGTAACAAAATTTATTTTCCTTGTGTTTCAACCATAACCACGATTTAAGTTGGGCATTGTGGAAAACTTCTTCTGCATCTACAACTCTTTGGTTAAAGATAATTGAGTTTCTATTCCCATAGACATCGGACTACAGTTGCCCACACACCTTTCCAGACCAGGTTTTGTTTATAAGAGTGTTAGGGGAGGGGAAAACCTTCAAAATTGGTCCTAAGATTATTGTGTTGGACAGACCTTATACCAACCCATCTAAAGCATAAGTCCCACACCCGTACTGCATACTTACATTCTACAAAGAGGTGCTGACACGATTCCTCCTTAATATGGCAAAGGGCACATTCTGTGGTGTTCACCATCACCCCTCTCTTGCTCAAACACTCCCTTGTTGGTAGTCTACCCAAAAGCACTCTCCACGCAGTGATGAGCACATTAGGAAACGCTTTTGTCTTCCAAAGATAGCCAAAAGGCGATATTTGTGTACCTCCTTCGGGCTCTTCAAGGCATTATATGCAGACTTCACTGTAAAGCTCCCTGATTCGTCCCTCCTCCATACTTGCTTATCCTGTTCATCCTTTTCCATAGTGACCCTGGAAATAAGCATACAAAACTCAGTTTCGAGGGGGACCTCCCACTCAAATCTGTTGCGTCTCCACCTTAACTTCCACTGCCACACTGACTCCTCCCACATCCCAACCTCTCCCACCGTCTGGCCCTGATGTAGTGACAAAGAGAATAGTCTAGGAAACAGAGCCTTAAGGCTGGCATTCCCAGTCCAAAAATCCTCCCAAAATCTTGCTTTATCTCCTTTCCCTACTTTCCAGCTAACCTCTTTTTTAAACCATCCCTCTCCCCTTCCCTGCCGGCATACCTTTACTAGATCTCTCCACCACCAAGATTGATGGTTCAGTGGGGTGTGGTTTCCATCTTGTTTCGTACCATACTTTGACTCCAAACACTCTTTCCATTTCCCTTTCTCGTTCGATATACATCTCCACTTCCACTTAGCTAAAAGAGCTATATTGAACTTCCGAATGTCACGAATGCCTAAACCTCCTTCCTCCCGCGGTTTACAAATGTTTTTCCAGCTTATCCATGATATCGGCTTATTATCCTTTCCCCAACCCCACAAGAACCTCCTTTGAATGTTGATGATGCTTTTGCATATCGACTCCGGAGCTTTAAACAGAGAGGTAATAGAGCGGTACCGCAGTGATGACAGATTTCACCAAACATACTCTGCCTGCCATAGATAGGAATCTCCCTTTCCATACGCTAAGTCTAGACTTCAGTTTATTCATGACAGGCTCCCAAAACTTTTTCTTCCTTGGATTACCCCCCACCTCAGTACCCAAGTAGTTAAACGGTGTTTTCATCGTAGAGCAGTTTAGAGTCTTGGTGTAGCATTCAATGTCTTTATCAAGGACATTAAGACCTGTGAGCTTTGATTTGTGGAAGTTGATTTTAGCCCTGATGCTAGCTCAAAACCCCTTAGGATAGCCTTCAGAGTCACCACATTGATGAAGGAGTCCTCACAAAAGAATAAGGTGTCATCTGCAAACTGTAGGAGGCTCATAAGGGTCCCCTTTCTTCCTATCTTCAGGCCAGTTAAAAGGTTGGCCTTTACAGCTTCCCTTACTAGCCCCGTAAGACCTTCTGCTACCACCAGAAAGAGAAAAGGTGCTAATGGATCACCCTGACGCAACCCTCTAGATGGTATAAACTCTTCCGTTGGGCTTCCATTTACCAGAACTGATACCGATGCGCTCTCCATACACCCCCTAATCCACAAGATCCACCTATTGTGAAAGCCCATCCTTTGTAGCATATCATAGAGGAAGTCCCATCTAACTGAGTCATATGCTTTCTCAAAGTCCACTTTTAAGCAGAGACCACTCCTCCCACCTCTCCTCAAGTCCTCTACCACCTCATTAGCCATAAGAATGCTATCTAGGATTCCTCTTCCCTTGAGAAATGCCGATTGGCTTTCATCAATAACATGAGGGAGAGCGTTCTTAATCCTTTCCGCCAACACCTTTGCGATGTTCTTATACAAAGCGCCCACCAGGGATATTGGTCTGTACTACTCAAGCTTAGCAGGATCCCTGACTTTGGGTACTAGAGCAACAAAGGAAGCGTTACAGCCCTTCGGAATACATCCAGTTTCGTGGAACACAATCATGGCTGCCACAACTTCATCTTTCATAACTTCCCAGTTTTTCTTAAGGAAGTTAAAATTGAACCCATCCGGCCCTGGACTCTTTGTGCCTTCACACTGCCACACAGCATCTCTTATTTCCTTTTCCGTGAAAACAGCTATCAAACTGAGACTGACCTCTAACTAGAGAGACTTAAACTCAACCCCATCAAGCCTTACTCCGAGGTCTTTCGTTGCCTTGAACCTAGCCTCAAACAACTTCTTAGCTTCTAGACGCACCATACAAGGTTCCTCACACCATTGTCCCCCTACCTCCACTCCTTTAACTTCATTTCTAAGTCTTCTCCATCTCAGAGTGGAATGGTAGAATCTGGTACAAGAATCACCATACTTGAGCCAGCTTACTTTGGCTTTTTGGCACGCTAAAGAGTCTAACTTCTTATCAAGTTCCCTTAGGCGAGTTACCAACACACTCCTTTTCAACCTATCAGCCTCTGTAAGGATTCCAGAACAGTCTTGACAGTCAAGAACCTCAATTTCCTGTAGGGTTCTCTTCTTACTTGTATTGATATCACCGAACACATCCTTATTCCATGCCTTTAGATCACCCTTTAGACACTTCAGTTTTTCTTTAAACTTTACAAAGGCACTCCCCTGAACTGGGTAGGAATTCCACTTCTCTTTCACCATTTCACAAAAGCCCCTCTCCATAAACCATGCGTCAATGGTACGAAAAGGCTTCGGACCCCAGTCTTTATCCAACGACTTCACCACTATTGCACAGTGGTCTGACACTTCTCTATTTTGAACATACTGTTTGCACATGGGCCATTTATCCATCCACTCCCCAGAGACAAGAATTTTGTCTAATCTACTCTTTGCCGAGCCATTCGCGTTGAACCAAGTAAATTTTTTCCCCACTAAGGGGATATCAAACAGAAGATTGTCATCAATAAAGGTATTGAACCCCTTGATCTCTCTTGAATGGTCGTTTGGGAGAATTCTCGTGCCCGCACTTCCTTTCCGTTCGCTATGACTTATGGCATTAAAATCACCATATAAGCACCACACCTTGATTTGTGATGTAACTTTGATGTTAGATAACTCCGCCCAGAGAGACTGCTTTTCAGCCAGGTTGCAACTGGAGTAGATATTCACCACTGCACAATCCAGATTAGATTTGATGTAGCAGCCAAAAACAACTATATACCCCTTTCCCATCAAATGGCTAGAGTACCTAATCACTTCTTTAGACCACATCGACAGAAGGCTTCCTCTTCCGTTATCTCCTCCATAATGTAACCATCCAATGTTGTTATCCCCCCATAGAGAGTAACATTTAGTATCTGATAACTCCTTTGCTTTCGTTTCTTGAATACATACAAAATCCGCTCCCTCCCTATCTATAAGATGTCTCAAGTACCTAGCTTTGGTACTGCCCCCCATTCCTCTAATATTTAAGTTCACTATAATCATGGGATACCTTTCACAAAACCCTCCTTACACTGGTTCACAACCTCCAAATCTCTTTCTTCCAGACTACCATATTCTTTGATGACCTCATCTTCATCTTTTCTGCAGAACAAACCGCACTTTTTTCCGACTTCCCATAGATTGGGTGGTTCTTCTATTTCACACGTATGATTCAGCCGAGAATTACAATTATTTATATCCTTATTAGAGATTGATGCTAAGGATATTTCATACCTATTGCTAGCCGGAGTGGCCACCTGTGCATACCTACCACTCAGCCTTGCCGATCGCCTTGGGTGGGAATAAGGTTCTCCCAAATCAGCAAGGCCTTTCTTCTTCCTCCTACGTGGTGGAGAATTGGATTTACTTCTCTCCTTCACCCCCTCCTCTCCTACTGAGATAACAAAGATTGACGCACCTTAGGGTCTCAGTCCGACTTCTCCACTGTCTTCGTCACCTGCAGTCTTGTGCTCCACCCTGGTGATCTCTTCTGGCCCTAACGACACCCCACGTTGCAATACCCAATCCCCTGAAATTCTATCATCAACGGTTGGTATATATGATGGTACTCGCTGACCTCCTACGGAGCTTTCTCTCCGCGTGCAGGTGAGACCTTGATCGTTGCACTAACCGGGCTCCTCTCCATCGGGCCTACCCACAGACCCCTCCGCTTCTTCTCCTTGTTGGACTGCAGCACCGGGCCCTCCCTCTGCTATTTGAGCCTCCATCTTCCCATTACGGCCCAAAGCCCCATATTTTTTGTTGGAGTTATTTTTATGCTCCACTTCCATGACCAATAATGACAAATCAGCTTGTACAAGTGGCCCCTCTAAACCTACTCCGCAGCCTAATTCTGAACCACCCACCAAGTCAACTCCTACACTTCCCTTATGCCCCATACTTTCCTTATACGTAGTAGTTACTTTTTCTTCTGACCTCTGCCCTACTTTGCTTTTTGTCAGAGAGCCCCCAAAAGGTGATTTTGTCTTATACGAGTACTGTTCATCTTCCACTATTTTCTCTTTCCCTTTCTCCTCCACATTTGCACGGCGGTCGTCCTCCTCCCATAGTTTGGGCACCTCCTCTTCATTGTTCACAGATAAATCTGTCTCTTCTATATATGTTTCTGACAAAGAAACGCTATCCGCCGACTCAGATGAAGGATATAAATCCTCACACCTTCCTCTAGGAGGCTCCGGGGGTTCTTCTTCAATAAGAATGTTACACAACTGATCATTTACCCTCACGCATTTCGCCATCTTCGCATTCTCCAGCTTCAAAATTCTTACTTGTATTCGAGCATACTCTAGTAGCTCCCATGAAGTAGTAGAATCTGCAACAGCCTTAAGAGTGGCCGACTGAACCATAAGACCTATAATTTTAGAAAAGCAATCCCTATTCCAGAAGACAAAAGGTAACCCATAACATCTCACCCACACTGTCTTATGGCTCGGATTGCTGTCAGCTGACCAAGGTTTGACACTCACAAACACAGTGTCAATCCATTCCTTGTTAAGCTTGATAACATCCTCCATGTTCTCCCCTGCTCTTGGCGTAAGCAGCACTAGGTTATCTCCCAGGGACCTCATTTCAACCATATTCATACCCCCTTTCACTAACTCCTCCCCTAGCTGGTCAACTCCCAAGTCATCTCTGAGCTTTCCCACAACACTTCTTTCCATCCACGGTATGATACATCGTTCTGCTTTAATACTTTGGCCCTTCCATTGCTTTTGGAATTCACCTCTTACAGCATCGACATATGACCTGCTCCCGTTCCTCTCCACCCACTTCTCCTCCCTTAACTTTTCCGGATTAGGCTTGTGTTTCAGCTTGTCTTCCTGCCCTGTGACATTCTTCCTCTCCCTGAATGGCTCCCTCAGAATCCTCCCCTCCACCCCAGCTGGTTCAAGTTGTTGACGACAGTATTTTGGTACATTCACAAAGAGCTTCTGGTTCCCTATGTAAATCTTATCCAGATCTCTCTCCAGACACCCTACGTTCTTTACTCCTAAAAACCTCACAAACCCAAACCTCCTTCCCCATTTGTTTGGTTTTCGTGCGATGAAAACCTCTTTCACTCTAGCCCATCTTTGAAACACCTTAAACATTTCAAACTCACCATGATCGTCTGGGAAGTTCGAGAAGAAAAAAGTTGTAGATTCATTTGTTTCCCCGTGATCTTCATGCCAACCGATGCGTCTTTCGTGTCGGTATTGTCGTCCTCCGTCACCCGTCCTCCATCCCTCCTGTCGGGGCATTATTGCTTAGCCCACTTCTTTCGTTGTGTTGGCCTTTGTGTGCTCTGCTGCTGCCGTGTTTTTATATATATATTTTTTTGTTTTTCTTTCCACTAAGTAAAAAAATTATCAGCGGAACATAAGTTTTGAATTTAATCATTTCATCACTTTATAGTTCGGATATTTTCAATTACTCTAAATGTTATATGTAAAGTTTAATTAAAATAAAAACCTGGTAAATGAAACAATAGCTGTCTCACAATCGTATTTAGCACGAAATTATTACCTGATTTTACATCACACGGTTTAAGTTAAGTTTTGCATAACAATGTGTAACAAAAATACATGGCTTTCATATGACATAAGGTTACATGGAATTCACCCCATTTTAACTGCTACAATTTGCTCTAATATTGATATAAGTATATATTGTCACCATTGTTACGTAATGGTTTATATATATATATATATATATATATATATATATATATATATATATATTAAAAAAATACACTAAATTATGAAATGACAATTAATTGTTATATTAATTAAATTAAATATTATTTTATAAATTAACGTATTCATACTAAAGTAATTTCTATTCATTACTAATAAATTCTTTAATAATAATTAATTTTAGAAAAAAAAAATTATTTGTTATATTGACTAAATTTGATGCTATTTTAAAGATTAAAAAAATTAGTATTATTTAAATTTATTTATATTATTGATAAATAGTATTTAAATTATATCTAATTAATTACTAAAGTTTTAGCTACCAAAGTTTTAACTATCAATTATTTAGATTGTTGGTAGTTAAAATCTTGATAACTAATTAAATACAAATTTAAAAATTAATTATCAATAATAGAAACTAATTTAAATATCAATAAATTTTTAATTTTTAAAATAATATATAATTTAGTCAATATAATAAATAATTATTTTTTTATCTTTAAATTAATTTCTATTAGTAATTTTCTTGTAGAGATTATTAATAAAAATTAACAAAAGTAGTTTTTAAAGAAGTACTTTAAAGTTTGAATAAGTCACTACAAAAATTAATTTAAAATATAAATAATTAATAATTAATATTAAATACTAATTTATAAATTTATTTATAAATTTTTATTAATAATAAAATAAAAATTACTTTAGATATTAATAATTTTTTAGTTTATAAAATATATAGTATTTAACTTATTTAATATAGTAATTAATTATTTTTTATCTTTAAAATTAATTATTATTTAATGATTTGTTTTGTAATAAAATATATATAAGTATGACATTATGTTAGGTAATAGTAGAATTAGTAGTATTGTATTTTCTTTCCATAAGTGTGAAAGTAGAAAAATTGTTGAAAATTGAAATGTATTCTAAGAATACACTAGGGAAAGAGGGTTCTAGCAACACGATATTTTGCTCCTTTCTTTGTCTCTTTGTGGTGATATTTGTGTATTTTGAAATTATTTATTGTATTAATCCAACACACTTTATAGAAATTCAGTGAATGTTGTATCCATGTCGGCTAGGCCAAACTCTTCCTTTAACTAAACAAGAAGAATGTGATACATAAATAGACAACCTTTAATATTTGAACATGTTGCAACATGAGATGCTCCAAAAACAATGAACCTTCTTCTAACCTTCTTATCTGCCACCAAAATTCACTATAAAAAGGTGAAAGCAATGTGTATCCAACAACAACTTGGAGTTTAATGATAAAGGTGAGACGATGTTCCACATTTCTGGCATTAATAAAATAATTGTACATATTATGTCAAGTGTGATTAGTATGATATATTTTTTAACCTGAAAATTAATTTAAATGTCACAAGAAATTGAAACTTTCTTTTGAAACGTGACGATTAGATATGTGTAACAATCATGTTAAACAAGTACACATGCCCAATCTCTCTCTTCAAGAGTGTAATTTGTTTGTTGAGTTTGGATTTATATATGGGATTTGTTATTAGGTTATGGAAATAATTAACGATTAAGTGAATTTGTAGAAAAAAGAAATTAAGTTATAGTCCTTCGTTAATTGGGTTTGTTTTATTTTGAAATGGGTGGACTTAACCATGTTTGTATGTTAGAACTTTCAAATATTATTTAAGAGTAATTGCTTATTTAGTTATTATAGTAAAATAAATTCATTCTTATATTTAAAAATATTTTAACTTCTTTCAATTTTGTTAGATGAATTAAAATAAAATAAAATAAAATGTGTAAAAAATAAAAAGAAATTAAAATGTCATGTATGGAAATTAAAATGAAATATTTTTAAATATATAAAAACTTAATAATAATTTTTTTCTAATTAGAATAACTTTATACGAATAATTACACTTCATACAAAATGTTAAACACATGATCATTAGGGATTAGAGTTTAGGGTTCATAACATTAAATATAAAAATATATGATTTTTCAGCTTGAATTCATTTTGTTATTTCTTTATAAATTCATGTTAAACATCTTTATAAACTATAACCTCTCAAATATACTCACATTCCATAGTTAAAAAATTACTTACCACTAAATAAAAAATATATATTAATAAAAAAAAGAAAAATGAAAAAAAAATATAGGATCAAATAAAACACATGCACATAAACATATAAAGGGAGTTGATACATATTATTTATATGCTAATAAAAGATGAAAGAGAGTGAAATCATTTGAAGTCTAATTTTTTCTTAACCCTAAAATTATCAAGTTTATCAGCATAATGATTTTCTTCATAAAAATATGAAAAAATTTAAACTCTATAACATTACAACTCTTCATGCATCTGCTCCATCTTTCTCTAAGAGACCGATGAACAATTTGATGAGAAGAAAATGTTTGGCAGACCAAGGAAGAATTACATTAATCACACTTTCTTGTAGTCACCTTTCCAAGAATACACAATAGCAAAAAAATAGCACTTGTAATTTTCACATATAATGCATTATGACCTCCTAAATAAGAGGTGAAGCATCCAATGAGTTCCCCTTTACTGCCTTTAAAAATACTCTCAGAAGAAGCAAGATCGGAACATTCTCTTGTAGCCCATCAATATTAATCCAACCCTTATCAAAGATCTTTCAAATAATTTGAACAGTCCTAAGATCTTTCTTAGACCTATAGTTTTTATATCAAAGTACTTAAAAATAGTAAAATCACTAATATCATTCTTCATTAATTTTTAGGGTTTAAGGTTACCTAATAAAGAGATATAACCGTTAGTTGTACAAATAACTGATTTCATATCAATGTTTCGTTGAAATCTAGAATGATTTTTCATTTTCCATATTAGCCAAGCATAAAAAATGATAACAACTAAATGAAAATATTTTAAAAGAGACTACACTGGTGCAGAAATATTAAAAGAAGGCGGCTATTTTTTATTTAAAATGGTGATTTTATAGCCACATTTGTTGTACATGTAGTCGTAAATACAAGAGATAAGAAAACGGCTATTTAGTTGCATTCTTAAATATTATTTATAAATACGACTATGATAAATAGTCGTATTCTTATTTAATTTAAAAAAAAAATAAAACTCTAAACCATAAACCCTAAGACAGCAATGGCGGAGGCAACAACGACAGAGCAGTGGTGACCTTTGCCAATACAAGAAAACAAACAAATAAGAGAAACGAAACAAATATATAAACCAATGGTGAAAAAGAAAGAGAGCTCGAAACGAACTTACAATGGCACGAAGAAGACAATGAAGGGTCGCAAAAGACGAGGGGAAGCACGAGAGCAAAAACATAAGATAAAACGAAGCGCCAGAGAACCCTACGCCAATGCAAGAAAACAAACAAATAAATTTAATGAAAAAAAATTATAAAGCATTGGTGAAGAAGAAAAAGAGTTGATCTAAAAGAACTTACAATGGCACGAGAACACAATGAAGCCCGCAGAAGAAGATAGGAACACCAGAGAAAAAACAGAGAGAAAATGTGAAGCGCCAAGAAGAAATAAACTATGAAAGCATAAGTGGCACGCTTCGGAATTAGAGTAAAAAATTATTTAAGAATGCGGCTATTTGTAAATTAGTTATGGTTATTATTATTTATGAATATTAATTATGATTTTATAATTCTTCATATTATATTAATATTTTTAATATTATGTATATAATTATTATGATAATAGTTGGCAGGTAATAGAGATCTGTGGGTGATAGTTCGTAGGTAATAGAGATTAGTGGTAATAGTTGGTAGGTAATAGATATTTGTAGGTAAAAGTTGGTAGGTAATAAGATCCGTGGGTAATAGTTGGTAGGTAATGCTGAATTTCCTACGGATTCAGAATCTGTGGGTAATGTCCGTAGGTAATGTTGTTCGTAGCTAATGTCCGTAGGTAATGCTGAATTTACCTACGGACTCAGGTCCGTGGGTAAAAATTCGTAGATAATACTGATTTTTTTTGTAGTGTTTAAAAAATGTCACTACGTTTTGAAAGACAATGTATAACCCTAAATCACATTAAATAATGGGTCGTTGTTTTAAACTTTTGTACTAGTGCTACCTTCAACTTTAAAAAGCGAATGAAATCAATAGGAGATGATAATACAAAAAGAACACATAGAGGATGTAGACACACCCTTATATTGAACCTCCTTACTAGTAGGCATATGATTATGTAACTACTTACAGATAACCAAAGTTTTAGTAGGGGAAATGAAATTCACCCAAATTAATCTACCCCAATCACAAGAAGATTGAGAAAGTAAAAAGAAAAAAAGAAATTCCATGCAATCTTTTGAGTCAACATTCAATAACCCTCCAAAGACCAATAGGTTCATCAATCAATTAAAAAATAACCAAATTCTTTAAATTATCTAGTTCAGACATATTAGATGGGAGAAGAGATATAAACCAACTATTACAACTCCAAGCTTGATAGACTTTAGTAGAAAGTTTCGACTACTCCCTACAAGGAACACCAATCATCTCATAAATGAAACATTTAGAGCACCAACTGTCATTCCATAAATTAATTTGTTCTCCATTACCGACAGTCCAACAGGTATTATCCAAAACAATATCATACCAATCATTAATACCCGATCAGATAGAGGAGGACTTGTACCAAAAAATCATCTTGTATTTTATACTTTAAAATCCTAGCTCTCATCAAACAAGCCAAAGGAGCATAAGTATATCAAACAAGTCAAAGGAGCATAAGTATAAGAAAGGTCCCAAGCCAATCTTAGAAAAAAAGGATTTATTTTCCATATGAATATTTACAACCTAGAAGCCACCTTCAAGCTTAATAGTACATAAGTTATTCCATTTAAGCGTAATTAAATTGAATTTATTAACATATCCAGTCATATGAAATTGTAATTCATCTAGCAACCTCTTTAACGAGACTAAATTATAGTAAAGAACACCAACTATCATAGAATTAACAAGCTAAATTCTATAGAGTTTAACTTTTCCAAGTCTTGAGACAAATTTTATCACTAAGAGGTTACACAAATTGAGTTTTAGGTGGCCCTATAAAGTTAGGAACAACTAAATAAGAAAACGGAAAAGAGCCTCTTTGACAACCAAGCAAATATTTAATTTTCCTATTAAAGTGTAAAAATTACTCTTAGTAGCATTCAACCATTGGCAAGAAGTCATACCATAACTGTGCAAGAATTTGATGAGGTTAGTGAATTCCTACTCTATACAAAACAAAAACATCATCAACATATAACAGATGAGATGGAAATGAGTAACCCTTGGAACTAGCCATAGGTAATATTTTTTGAGAATCCACCAAAGTTGAGATCCCCCGACTCAAGACTTCCTTAGCTAGGGAAAATAGAATAGGAGAGAAACACTTAGCCTCTCATACCATTTCCTAGGTGCCTGCTTCAATCCATATAACGCCTTCTTAAGCATGTACACATGCTCTGGATTTTTATGATCTTCGAACCCTGGAGGCTGAGATACAAACACCTCTTCATTAATGTAACCATTTAAAAATGCACTCTTGACATCCATTTGAAACAGCTTGAAACCTTGTATGCTGGAAAATGCTAGGAGTAATCTGACAGCTTCAAGACGTGCTACTGGTGCATAGGTTTCACCAAAATCAATTCCCTCTTGGTTATAACCTTTAGCAACCAGCCTTGCTTTATTTCTAGTGATAGTCCCATGTTCATCCATCTTGTTCCTGTACACCCACTTGGTTCCTATGATATTCATCTCATGCTTTCTTGGAACCAAAGTCCACACTTCATTGTATTCAAACTGGTTCAGTTCTTCCTGCATTGTTGTTATCCAATTGTTGTCTTGCAGTGCTTCTTCCAGACTTTTAGGCTCAATCTGTGAAAGAAAGGCCACTGTTCTGCAGAAATTATTAAGTGAATTCCTTGTTGAGACTCCTTTCTCAATTTTACCAATTACATTGTCTAGTGTAAGATCCCTGGGTGTCTTCCATTCCTTAGGCAATCTTGCATTCACAGTAGATTCTTTGACAAAATTTTGATTAGCTGCATCAAGCTCACTAGATTGATTCTTTTGCACCCTTGTTGGCCATTACAAGCATGGAAAACAAGAAAAGAAGATCCAAGATGTTTCTCCTAGACAAATGCCTCCTCTAGGGTTTTCTATCACCTTCTATTATCCCAATTGATGTTTAGGGTTATGTCTCATGCCTCATGTTTAACCTAGTTGGGCTTGGGCTAAGTGACTTCTCAGCTGGGCGTGATTGAACTCACATGGGCGAGTTGGACGAAAATAAGCCCAACGTCTCTGAAGTGATCTCGTCTAGGCGAGATTGGGCTCGCTTGAGCGAGATCCTTTGGGAGCTTCTGGCTTGAACGAGTTTGGGCGAGTGTTTGGAGCGTTCCAACTTTCCCTTCTTATCTTGTATATTCTTCTTTTGACCTTTCATCTCCATTATTCCCTAAAATCCTGAAATTAACAAAAACTTTGGAATAAATCGTTCTTATTCATATTATAATCACAAAATATGTAAAAATATTTAAATTCATAAATTAGGGGTTATATTATAGTTATTTAATCAATTAATATCCATAAGTTCATATTTTTTAATATGGAATATTACTGAAGTATGACACTTAACAACGATCTAATAAGAAAAAAATTGATCATTTAGCATAGTCGTATAGGCATACCATCTAAGTAATTGTCTAACAAACTGTCTAGCCAAAAGAATGGAGTAAATAACAAAGCATGAGTAACAACAAGAGTAACGAAAGATAAACACACAAAGAATTTATCCTTGTTCACCCAAAGTCAGGCTACATCCATTTCTTTTAAGCAACTGCTTAAGAGCTTCCAGTAAACAATTGATTACACGAGTATTCTCACCTCTCTAGGTTACAATGAGTATTATCTTCTCTTCAGGTTACAACGAGTATTCACACCTCTCCAGGTTATACATTCTTAATCTCACACTGAGATTAAAACTCTCAAAAGAAACAAAGAACACTTTTAAAGAGAACACGAAAGAAAGTTCACATGGGTATAACTTCACAAAGTGAAGAATTACAATGGTTTTGCACTCAACCCAGAAAACTAAATGCTCTCAAGACTATAGTAGACGCTCACAAAAGCTCTCAGTATTTCAACAAGATCATAATATATCATTTTATTGCTTAGCTTGCCCTTCCTTTGTTCTCCACCTTCAATCTCTTTATGTTAAATAGGGATGAACAAATTCATTAAATAGATTAAAATCTTTTCATTTTTGAACATAAAATCTCTTTGATTGAACGCGTTTTTAGTAGATATATCATTCAGAAGATTATGTTTAACAATTATACGAAAAACCTGTTACTCATTCAACATGTTCGTTAGACCATATAACAAGAACAAATCTATAGATGCTCGAAGAGTCTACTTTATATTGCAATTGTACAAATCATTATTAGAGCCAAGTAACACATTATGTATGAATTCTGTTATGCACTTAACGATTCTTATTAGAATGTCTAATGAACATATTCTATAGACGTTCAGATCATTTATTTGACTGTTTATCATGAACTTATGTTGTAGATGCTCAAATTGTTTATTAGACCATCTAAAGAACACTACAATTGTAGAAACATTGTTTAGATTTTGTAATATACATGTAAGTCATTCAAACGGTTTTTGTTATCATTAAAACCTAGAGACATGAACTCAAAGGTTTTCTAGAGTTCATCAAAACGTCTAGGGCCTTAATAGACTACCTAGATAGATTTTCTAAGGTCTCAACAATCTTCCATTTTTTTATGATGGCAAAACAACTTCTAGTGTGTGTCTAAAACATACTTTAACCATCAGAGCATACAAATTCAAACAACAAAACATACCCAACCCTACTACAACATCATTAAATATAAACAAATTTTAGAGACAAAAAATAATTAATTGCTATATTGACTGAATTAAATATTAAATATTATTTTAGAGACTAAAAGAATTATTGGTATCTAAATTAGTTTTCATTATTGATAAATAGTTTCTATATTGGTATCTAATTAGCTACATAGGTTTTAGTTACCAATTATTTAGATTCTAAAGTTGGTAGCTAACTAGATACCAATTTAAAAATTATTTATCAATAATAAAAACTAATTTAGATACGAATAATCTTTTAGTCTCTAGAATAACATTTAA
The DNA here is from genome assembly GCF_051622355.1 of Phaseolus vulgaris. Classification (NCBI taxonomy): domain Eukaryota; kingdom Viridiplantae; phylum Streptophyta; class Magnoliopsida; order Fabales; family Fabaceae; genus Phaseolus; species Phaseolus vulgaris. The sequence continues at coordinate 10,853,629 of NC_143498.1, forward strand.
TTTAATGGATATAGCAAATAGTTATTTTTTATCTCTAGAATTAGTTTCTATTTAATGAATTATTTGTAACAATAAGCAATTCACAAAACATACCCAAAAAGAAAATTTATAATTATGATTTTAATTTATAAATTTGTATAATTATGATTTTAATATATAATTTAAAGTCAATAATTATATTCATAAACAAATAATAAATTTTAATTATAAAAAAATATTTTCAATGTTATTATTTTTATACCAAATTTAACTTAAAATTTAAAATATAAATAATTTAATAAAAGAATAAATATGAATAGTATGGTTAACAATTTTGGAATATATAAATTATTTACAATAAAATATTCCAAATAAAAATTATGTATTCGGAAGTTGTCTTTATAACATTATTTAACTGAATACTAATACTTACTCATGAAAATGTATTTTAAAAGTTAATAATTTTATTAAACACAACAGTTTATTATTAACTTCAAGTTTTTTGTCAGAGATTTTTTAAATTGATAGGATTATGTACTAATTTTATTCGTGAAACTACAATTAATATTTATTCAATAAATTTGCTTACACGAAAATTAAATACATATTCTATTGACTCTATTAAAAAATAAATGTCAATATTTTCAATAAATCATGGGTATCAAAAAGTGTTAAAGCATGTGATATAATTTGGCTTTTGACTATTAAAATTTTAAATGAAGAAGGAAGTGTGAACGGTGTAGAATAGTGTTTAAGTTAGGAATAGACAAATTATAAACCACGCGAGAATGATGATCCAAAGCAAGTGCGACATGTCAGAGTGACGTGTATATCTTATCCATCGTTGAATTTCCACCAACCATTTCCAACAACAAAATCTTCACCACATTTCTCATAATAGTTTTTTTATAATTCAAAGAGTTATTAGGACAAATTTTAATTTTCAACAAATCATATACTATGGGCTAAATCACAAGTTCATGTACATGTGTTAATTGAATGAGAACTTAGTCTTTGAAAAACTAAAAGAATATAAATCTTAAAACAATATTGTTAAAGTTAATTACCATATTTGAAATAGTATGTGCTTTAAAAATTATAATTTTTATTTTTAAAAGACATTTCAGAACTAAAAAAGGTATTATATTATTTCACTATAAGAAAAATACAATATAACTTGATAATACTAAAAAATGTATAGAAGTTGAACTTGTTGATTTTGTATATTATTTCTAACAAAATGTAAGTCAAACTCAAAGTGTTTGAAGTTAGAGTGCATTACAGAATTTTCAATTAAGAGCACAACACCGAGATTATTTGAAAAAATATGTTGTGTGAATGTGAACTTTATGAAGAAAAGACTTAAGCGAAAGGATTTCAATCATGACAGCAGCGACTACTCTATACTATGCTTCTGTGTTACTGTGAGAAACAATTTTCTATTTGTGTGTCGATGACAAAATGAGATTTGACTCCAATTATACACAAAAACTCATTGTTGAATTGCGAGAATCTATATTAGCACCCCAATCGACATCAGAAAAAGCTATGGAATAAGAAGACTATGATCAATGGTTCCTACAATGTATCTAAGTATACGTTTGATAGCTTGCCAATGGTGAAGTTGAGGAGCGTGCATGAATTTAGAAACTTTATTAACAGAGTAGGATAACTTAAGACGATTACAAGAAGATATTGAAGGGTACCCACTATGGATCAATACAACGTTGGATCAATGAAAACTTCTGATGAATTTTGTTGAAGACGAGTGGAGGATACCGTAGTAGTGGGTTGAGAGTTGGAAGCCATCATATTTGTGCATTAAAGGAGGTCAGGAATGTACTATGACTACGATAATTGCATGTCCCCACTTGTAGTATGAGATATTTAAATGCCCAAAAAAATGATGAAGAGGTCCCAAGTCCTTTAACGAAAAACAATAATTAAGCTTAGTAATAAAGGAAGTAATTTCAGGATCAAAAGAGTTTGTCATGAGTATATCATTCACATAAACTAAAACAAAAAAGAGTACGGTTAGAAGCAATTTAACAAAAAAAAAGGTATCACTCTTAGTGGAAGTGAAACCTAGTTTATGTAATTGTTCTCGCCGGTTGACTTCGGTCGGACTTGGTGGTGAGATCCGCTTTGACTCGTCTTCACATGATGCTCCAAGATGTCGATGCTTTGTGACAAAGGGAGCTCTACCGGTTGATCATACTCTGACGATCAAGTCAGTGAGAGCATTCAAACTATAAATTTGTTTCAATCTAGAATTCTCAGAAAATACTTACCTTTACTTAGGGTCTTAAACCCCTTTTATAGACATTCCTTCAACAATTTCCTTCAACTAGAATATTACTTCAACAACAAGAATATAATTTCAACCGCAAGAATATAATCTCAACAGCAAAAATATTTCATTAATTTGTACCTTTATTTTATGGTTACAAGTAGAACATTCGTCATCTCATTATACAAGACTAGGCTCCACCAAACCTTAGGAGAGCCTCAATAGAAGAAAAACCAAACATGGAGCAAAATATCAGTTGTTCTTTCTTCTGATCTTTTTACAAGACAAAATCGAGTAAATAAATTGGGCTCACTTTCGGCCCCAATTATAAGAATAAGCTAGAATATGGTGTACCTAGTATAATATTGGGCTTGTTCTAAACCCACAAAAAACTTGCCTTCTAGAAACCCTTTCCAAACCACCCCTTAACCTAGTTTCTAGAAGATGTAGGCTAGCTTGGGAGGCACTCAACTTTGATCTGCCATCTAGAAGGTTTCTCACTAATAACGCTCATACCCCTCTCACTTTTCTCTCCAAGTCACTCTCTCCTATATAAAGGGTGTCTTGCCTCATGTATTTACACATTGAATTTTGAAAAAGAAAAGAAACTTTATCAAAGTGTTTAGTGAGTTGAGTCTCTTAGTATTTTGGGTATTATCTTGAGTGCACTACACTTCAAGTTAGGGCTCTACACCACTCATCTTGGAGTATCCTATCCTCCAAATGACGTGACAATATCTCATCTCCATAAGTTTTCTTCATCTCTTCACCTTTTCCCTTCCTTTTTTTTCGCACCACTCTTCTTCCATTTTTATGTTCTTGTGTTCTTCATTTCATTTTCAGTTTTCATTGTGTTTTCTTTCCATTATATGCTCTTTGATTCCGCATCTCATAATCAATTCACCATATAACTTTTGTTTTTCTCTTGGCCCTCTAGAAGAGAACCTTGACACTTACTTAACCACTTGGTTAAGTTCGTGTCCAGTGACAATCTTCTCTAAGTTTCTCATCATATTCTGCTAATTCGAAAACTCATGAACAAAGTGCAAAACATAAAATGTGCAATCTTAAAATCAACTCACATCAACTTATATTAAAAAAATCCCAACTAAGAGTTTCAAAAGATTTTTTAGGGTCAATCTTGAAGGCAACATTGACCAGAACCAAATTGATTAACTTTTACTGTTTATAACGTTGCAGCTTAAGGTACAGAATTAATCAATTTTTACTTAACATAAGCTATCTAGAGTAATGAACCAAATGTCACAGTTTAGTTAAGGGAACCAGTTCACCCTTCCTATCCTATTACAGATTCACACAGCAACTTGATTTATGATTAGAGGATTGATTAACAAGTTAGAACAACAAATCTATCCAGGTCTAGAATTAACAGATTTAGTTTCAATATAACAGATTCCTTTCTCGACAGATTATGTGAAATTACAAAATTAAGTGCAGGGATGAGAAAAGAATCACACAAGAATTTTTATACTGGTTCACTCATCAAGAGCTACGTCCAGTTCACCTCACTCCAAGGTGTAATCCACTAAAAACCGATACAATCAATTACAAACACACAACAGTTCTTGAACCCTTCAAGAACATCAACTATCAAGGCTGAAAAACACTATTCCAGCATACCTTGCACTCCAAGAAACCTTATCTAGAGTGACTAACGCTCAAAACCAATACAAGAATGAATAAGGAAAAGATTACACCTGAAACAATGTTGCAAGAACATAAACTAGTTGTTCTATTTGCTCCAAGACAGTACCAGCACCTTCATCCAGCACAAGGTTCTTCAAGAACAAGCTCACATGTATTTCACTTTTTGAAAAACCTTTGCAAAACCTTTCCAATTCACTTTCTCACACACAAAATGTTGTATCTCTGTTAAAATTGTGATTGTTCAACATCCCTTTACGTGAAAAGGGCATTTTATTTTATAGAGAATAGTTTCTAACTATTTTTAAAAAATAGTTACAGAGCAGTTAGCAAAACAACAAATTGATTCTGAAAAACAACAGGTTAAAAGATGATAAAGCTGCCAGCTCAGCTTAACTGAAATAACAGACTGAGCTGTACCTTTGGTGCCCTAACAGAATTTCGAAAAGCCTTTAACAGAGAAGAAATAAATCGATTGCTTCTCAATAAAACAGATTTATTTTTGTACTGAATCAAACCATTTAAGAAAACTTTAAAAAGCTTTTCCAAAAAGACATTTAACCACATCATGAGCTTGATCTTACTACCTTGATTTGGTATCTAGGATGGGTCATGCAACAAAAGGCAACCTTGACAACACACAAGCCTAAACAACAGAATCATCTAAGCCATATAGCAACCTACAAAGCAACCTAGCTAACATCTACATCAAACACACTAAGACTAGGTAGAGATGAGCTTCATCCATCTTTAACAGTAGTGACAGCTGGTTCATGGCGACGCGTCGGCAGCTAGGGCAACACGCGACGACTGGTGCGGCACGCGGAGTTGGTGAGTTAGTTGGTGGCGTAGTGGCAACTGGTTCGTGGTGCGGGCGTGATGAGCGTAGCAAAGTGAAGATGGTAGTTGGTCGGTGGTGCTGGATCGCGGAGCTGGGTTTACGGTGATGAACTAAATCCACTGGCACAATGAGTGAGGAGCACAGGCGCTATTGTAGTGGCAAAGAGTGAAGACGGAAAAAAAGTGAAGTGTGTAAGAGTGAAGTAGGAGCAAAAATGAAGTCTGCTGCCAATTTAGTGCGCGGAATTTTGAAACCTTAAAAAATGAGTGCGCAAATTTTTTAAACCCTAAAAAGTAACGATGATTCCTTTCCAAAACCGTCATTATTTTCACTGAACCTTAAAGTAACGACGGGTCCTCCAAAAAACCATCGTTATAAATGCTTCCGTTTGTTTTATAATTACAAGTTTGCCGCCGTTTTTTTTAATGATGGTTTTAACTAAACCGTCTTTATATAGCATCGTTATAGTGATATTTTGTACTAGTGATTATTCAGAGCCATATCACTTAAGTAGGTGATATTTCTTGGTTACATGAGACTTGATCTTACGTGAGCACATTTACTATTATATATTGACCATCTACCCCATTATATTACATAATCTTCCATCCAAATAATGTGTTTTTTTTCTCCCTATTTGGCCAACCTATGGTAATCTTCCATCCAAATAATGTGTTTTTTTTTCTCCCTATTTGGTCAACCTATGGTATTGAGCCCTACTTTAACAAATTATCATAAAATTGCAATACATATGAATTTTACAAAGTATCGGGCATAATACTACTACATATTCTTTAAAATAAAATATATTTTTTTATTAAAAAAAATATAAAAAAGTTGTGAAAGTAAATATTTAAATTATATATTTCATCTAAATATTTTTATTATTTTCTATATTAAATAGTTTATATGATTAATTTTACATACTTTTATATAAATTTTATATTAATTTGTTTCCTTTATTTTCCTCATATATAACATGGAAGTTGAACATAATAAATAAAATTATGGGTTGTGATGAGAAATGGTCAAAGTTTAGTTAAACTAGCATTTGCTTTTTTTTTTTCTTGCTGTTTTTCAGTCAAGTTTTAACTTTTTTTTTAAATGATGTATTTGTTGTGAGCTTGCAATTTAATTATCTAAATTATGTTTTTTTTATTACTTTTGAAGTTTAATTTTTTTATTGTGTTAATGAAGTATGAAATGTTAAACAAATTTCTTCATTTCATTGTATTTTTGGAGTGTGGAGGGATGAGAAAATATTTTTCCACATATATTTATGTACTTTTAATGGATATATATATATATATATATTTTTTTTTATTGGAGTAGAGTTCAACACATCTATATTAATTTTGATTCAATGTGGTTACAATAAAGTATAATTCATGAAAGCACTTTGTCTGAAAGATATATTTTCTTTAACAATAGATCTTGTGAGACACAAATATTTTGTTTAACAGATGCAATAATATCTTGTAATCTTTACTTCTTCTGATAAGCAAAGTCTGACTCAAATGACAAGAACACAGTGTTAAGCTAACATTATACCGTGCAAAATATTCTATTATGTTCTTTTTAGTAGAATGTTTTCATGTCATGTCACGTCTATATTTACGACCTCTTGAAAGATATGCTAAATATTTTTCCACACCAACAACCATCTTAACACACTTCTATGTTAATTCTAAAAAACCTATTTGCCTCGTATTATCTTGTGCTTTACTCAAGTTTGGGTAAAAGCGTTTTTGACCTAGGTTTGATGAGTCATGCCTATTACCAGAATGTTGCTTGAAAAGAGGATAAACATTTACTGTATGACCAGACTTCATACAGTAAAAACATGTTGCAGTATGCATTGCTTTTGAATAACTAAAAGAAGAAAAACCTGTTTTGGAAGGAACAAAAAAACTAGACAGCTTTTTCACATTGCTTTTCATTTCAGAATTATATCCTAGACCATTTTTATTAAAAACAGCATTATGTGAACCTAATAAAGTTTCAAGATTTTCTCTTCATTTGGTGAAATTTGAAAGTGTTTTTAACAAATATTCAACATGTTTTTCCAGCTTCTTACAATTATCACAGGTTTTTATTGATGCATGCAAACAAGTTAATTCAAGGCTGACCAATTCAGTTTTAGCTTTGTGCATCTCTTCTTCAAGAGCTTTGACCTTAGGTTCAAGTACCCTATTTACTCTATTCAATTTGTTGCAAATTACATCTAATCTGTTTGCTTCATCATGTGTTTCCTTAAATGCAATTAACAGATGATCATAATTTTCAGAATCAGTAGAAAAATCACTTACTGAATCAGAGTTATATTCTTCCTCATTCACCATAAAGCACAGATTTGCTTCCTCACTTTCGGTTGAGGAATTACTAGATGAGGATACATCATTTTCTTCCCATGAGATGTATGTTCTTTTGCCTTTGTTTCTTTCACTCTTCTTGCTTGCTGATTTTTCCTTGTTTTGATTGTTTGGACAATCAACCTTTATATGACCTGGTTTACCACATCCAAAACAAGTGTAATTGGAAGAATTCGAATCATTGGGTTTAGAGTACCTCTTTCTTTGTTGAGTTCTGTCACGATTTTTCTTTCTAAGAAACCTGCTGAATTTTCTGGTGAGCAGACTCAAAGTCTCATCATGTTCAGGATCATCTTCTTCCTCACTTGTATCATGTTCCATGGTAGTTTTCAGAGCAATTCCTTTGGCTTTCTTCTCCACAATTTCTTGTTCTTTCAATCTTTTCTGCTCTATTTCATGCTCCATCAGCTTTCCAAAAAGTGCAACAGTGGACATCTTAGATAAATCTATGGATTCTGAGATTGTTGTTACCTTAGGCTGCCAGCTCCTATCAAGGCATTTTAGCACCTTTATGTTGAGTTCTTCCTTGTCAAAGACTTTACCAAGGCCAGTGAGGTGATTTACAATATGTGTAAATCGTTTCTGCACATCTGCAATACTTTCTTCTAATTGCATTCCGAACAGTTCGTACTCCTGAATTAGTGAATGCTTCCTTGCCCGTTTCACATCATCAGTCCCTTCATGAGTTACCTCTAGTACCTCCCACCTCTCCTTAGCTGAGTTGCATTGAGAGACTCTAAAGAAATCATCCATATTCAGTGCATAGGTGATGATATTCTTGGCTAAGGAGTCATATTGGGCCTTCTTCTTCTCGGTTTCACTCCATTTAGACCAAGGCTTCTTTATTGTTTCATCTTTGACAACCTACATAGGTATAAAAGGTCCACTGACCACTGCATCCCAAATCCCCATGTCAATAGACTCCATAAAGATTTTCATCAGGGGTCTAATTGGTTCCTTATTATACTTAACTGCTAGCAGGCCTGACATTATGTTTGTTGTGTGCTTATGTGCTAGATATCAATCTGATCCAAAGGAATCACACTACAATGCAGCAAAGAGAATTCTGAAATACTTACAAGGATCTAAGGATGTTGGGTTATGCTATCCTAACAATGTATCTTTAAATTTAATTGGTTTTTCAGACTCTGAATTTGCAGGTTGCAAGGTTGATAGGAAAAACACAAGTGAGACTTGTCACATGCTTGGATCAAGTCTAATCTCTTGGCATTGCAAGAAACAGACTTGTGTTGCTCTCTCTACAGTAGAGGCAGAATACATAGCTGCTGGAAGTTGTTGTGCTCAAACCTTATGGCTAAGGCAGCAGCTAAGTGATTTTGGAATTTTATTAAACAAGATACCTATAAATTGTGATAATACTAGTGCTATAAATCTGTCTAAAATCCTGTCATGCACTCAAGGACTAAACATATTGAAATTAGACATCACTTTCTAAGAGAACATATAGCTAATGGAACTTGTGATATAAAATTCATTGGCACTGAATTTCAATTAGCTTATCTATTCACTAAACCTCTTGCTAAAGACAGGTTTTATTTTCTTCTAAATGAATTGGGTATCATTAGCTTAAATTGTCCTCTACAGTAAAAATTTCAATCTGTTACTTTATTTTTTAACATGTTTTGTTCCCTGTTTCAGAATCACAGTTGTGACTATGAAAGAGAAAGATTTGCTTCTCTCTCTCTCTCTCTCTCTCTCTCTCTCTCTCTCTCTCTCTCTCTCTCTCTCTCTCTCTCTCTCTCTCTCTCTCTCTCTCTCTCTCTCTCTCTCTCTCTCTCTCTCTCTCTCTCTCTCTCTTTATCTTTGACTGCTTTTACGGTTATTAACCAGCAGGTCTATGCAAATTAGCGTGTGGGTATCCTAACTGATTGGATATTGTGTAGGTGCAACAGATTTGATTTAACAAAATCTGGTTCCAATATATTCTTACATAAATCAACACCTGAACCTGCTGCACCACAAGAATAAAATCTGAAGCATATCTGTTTGATTTAACCCATAATTCTTGAAATCTGATTAAATTGATTTCCTCTAAATATTGTGATTTTTTGAAATCTGAGTTAAAGCTCTATATAAACCTAGCACTAATCAATTTTCTCTCACACCTTCTCATCTCTGCTACGTGTTGTCTAGGTTCAAAACAGATTACTGTGCTTAATTTCTATTTTCAAGTGATCATGTGAAATGCTACTAACCCTTCTTCTAGCTGATTTATCTTTAGGCGACTAAGTGCAGATAACAACAGATCAAGCATGGCATCCTCCTCACATAGAAAGAAGAAATCCAAAGAACAATCTAACAGTAACCAAGGCATCCTGGAAAAATGGTTTGCTGGAGATTCTGAAGCCATGACTAGGTTCATCCATGAGACAAGCAGAAAGCAAGTCAATGCGCCCAAGGTGTTGGAATTTTCATGGTTAAGGGAAGAAAATCTGACTGAAGCAAAAACTCTGCTCAAGCATCAAAAGCTGAAAAACTTCTTAAAAATGACTGGAAATGTCTATCCAGACTTGGTGAAAGTGTTCTACAGCAATCTGGTTCAAGATGGCAAAAATCTGGTCTCTCATGTGAAAGGTGTGAAGCTGGAAATTACAAGGGAAATATGGAGTAATGTGGGAGGAATCAAGTATTCAGGAATGAAGGTTAGCAAAGGGAATACTGCTGGAATTCAAGGGTTCAACAAAATGCAGTTTTATAGGAGCTGTGTTAGAAACCCTGCTGAACCAGTAGCCAGATTTCATGCTGGAAATCTCACAATAATTCCAAGACTTATAGCCTACATAATTGCTTGGCAGCTCACTCTAAGAGGAAGTAATCATGCTACTCTTCATGAAGAGGATTTGATTTTGCTGTACTGCATAATGAATCAACTCAATGTAAATTGGGTGAGTACAATGGTAGAGCATATGCTCAAATCCACAAGGCTTCCAGATTATCGTTTTCCAAATGTTATTTTTGTGTCAAAGCTAATTGATTATTTTGAAGTTGACACTGCAAATGAGAGAAATGACACCATTAAGGCAGCAAGTGAAATAGAGAACTCCACTCTCTTGAAGATGGGGTTCCAAAAGGAAGATGACAGCTGGGTATTTAGAAGGAATGCTGCAAATAGAGCTGAGAATGAAGCAGCTGATCCAGCAAATGAAGAAGAAGAAAATGCTGATGGGGTGCAACACATGGATGAGTCACCAGTGCACTCTTCTGGAAATGAGGATGTTGCTGCTACAAGCCAAAATGCACTGGTTGCATATGAGGAACCTGTGTATAGAGGTGAACCTCTGTCCATGTTCGAAAGACAAGTTCTAAGCAGGCTGGACATACTCACATATGACCAAAAGGCACACTATGAAATGGCTCAAGCCAGGTTTCAACACTTGGATGACCAAATTGAAGGAGTTCAAGAGCAGCTGGTTGAGCTCTACTACCACAACAAGTGATCCTATTTCATAGTCTTTATCTTTTATATCTTGTTGAACAATTTGGGTTTAGTCTGTTTGTCTTTATTCTGCACTGGTTTTAGTTGGTTTTATTTTGGGTTGTAATAGAACTCTATACTGGTTGTTTGTTTGAACTGTTATGAATGTCTATGGTATATCTTTATCCCAAGTCTTATTCTGTTTGATGAATCCAAAGGGGGAGAAGAACAGAGAAACAGCTCACAAAGGTTGATGTTCTGGTTAAAGCTGTAGGGAGGTAGCACGAAACTCACACACTGCTATATTCTGGTTTTATTTATAAATGTTGTTGTGCAGGTTTTGGCAGTTAGTACTGTGCATGTTCTAATCATCAAAGTATGCAAAGCAAAATGGTTTTGTCTCCATCAAACAGGGGGAGATTGTTGAAGATGGATGAAGCTCATCTGTACCTAGTCTTAGTGTGTTTGATGTAAATGTTAGCTAGGTTGCTTTGTAGGTTGCTATATGGCTTAGATGATTCTGTTGTTTAGGCTTGTGTGTTGTCAAGGTTGCCTTTTGTTGCATGACCCATCCTAGATACCAAATCAAGGTAGTAAGATCAAGCTCATGATGTGGTTAAATGTCTTTTTGGAAAAGCTTTTTAAAGTTTTCTTAAATGGTTTGATTCAGTACAAAAATAAATCTGTTTTATTGAGAAGCAATCGGTTTATTTCTTCTCTATTAAAGGCTTTTCGAAATTCTGTTAGGGCACCAAAGGTACAGCTCAGTCTGTTATTTCAGTTAAGCTGAGCTGGCAGCTTTATCATCTTTTAACCTGTTGTTTTTCAGAATCAATTTGTTGTTTTGCTAACTGCTCTGTAACTTTTTTTAAAAGTAGTTAGAAACTATTCTCTATAAAATAAAATGCCCTTTTCACGTAAAGGGATGTTGAACAATCACAATTTTAACAGAGATACAACATTTTGTGTGTGAGAAAGTAAATTGGAAAGGTTTTGCAAAGGTTTTTCAAAAAGTGAAATACATGTGAGCTTGTTCTTGAAGAACCTTGTGCTGGATGAAGGTGTTGGTACTGTCTTGGAGCAAATAGAACAACTAGTTTATGTTCTTGCAACATTGTTTCAGGTGTAATCTTTTCCTTATTCATTCTTGTATTGGTTTTGAGCGTTAGTCACTCTAGATAGGGTTTCTTGGAGTGCAAGGTATGCTGGAATAGTGTTTTTCAGCCTTGATAGTTGATGTTCTTGAAGGGTTCAAGAACTGTTGTGTGTTTGTAATTGATTGTATCAGTTTTTAGTGGATTACACCTTGGAGTGAGGTGAACTGGACGTAGCTCTTGATGAGTGAACTAGTATAAAAATTCTTGTGTGATTCTTTTCTCATCCCTGCACTTAATTCTGTAATTTCACATAATCTGTCAAGAAAGGAATTTGTTATATTGAAACTAAATCTATTAATTCTGGACCAGGATAGATTTGTTGTTCTAACTTGTTAATCAATCCTCTAATCATAAATCAAGCTATTGTGTGAATCTGTAATAGGATAAGAAGGGTGAACTGGTTCCCTTAACTAAACTGTGACATTTGGTTCATTACTCTAGATGGCTTATGTTAAGTAAAAATTGATTAATTTTGTACCTTAAGCTGCAACGTTATAAACAGTAAAAGTTAATCAATTTGGTTCTGGTATTGCTGCTGGTTGATCTAAACTGTGCTGATCTTGTTTTAATTGTGCTAGATTCATCTGTAAAAACAATCTGTTCCATTTAATATCAATCTGTTCTTTTCACCTCTGTTACATAGTAAATTAGATTGTTTTGCGAAAATTTGATAAGCTCAATTCGCCCTCCCCTCTTGATCTTAGACACTGCTTAACTCTAACAACTACATCACGAACTAGCTCACCAACGCGCCAACCTCCTCCACGTGCCGCACTAGCCACGCCGCGTGTTGCCCTAGCCGCCGCCACGATGCCACGAACCAGCTTCCACCGCATCACGAACTAGCTCACAAGCCGCATCTCACCAGACTCCTCTGTGTGCCGCACCAGCCATGTCGCGTGTTACCCTAGCTCCCGCTGGGTCCCGCGCCCTCCACCGTGTGTTGCCCTAGTCGCCATCGCATCCAACGCCCGCTCTGGAAAACTTTCCCTTTCCTCAATTCCATCGTGCGCGCCAGAAAGCAAAACATAAAAAGGTTAGTTTCTCCTTCATTTCACTTCTCATTGCTTCTCATTCTTCTTTTTTGTTGATTCAACATGGCAGAGTCAATCCGGGTCTTCAAGGTTTGCTTTTTAAAATCAATCTTGGCTGACATTGTGATGTATTATTGTATCTTATTAATGTGGAAACCTTTGTAAGTGAAGAAAAATAAAACCGAAACACTGATCTTCTTACTAACATAAACAATAGATGTATTCCATTTCAGTATTTTCCAATTTATGATTACTTGCAACACGATGATGTTTTGATTGTGTCCATGAGAGAATTTGATTTCTCCCAATAGAAATATTTGATGATATTTGTTTTCTGGGGCTAGTTGCGCTGTGAATATTTTATCGTTACCCATGGTGGTGTGTGAAGGGAAAACTAGAAGGATGAAGAGAACTAAAACCAATCCATCTTTTTTTATTAATTTTTGTACTTTTATGCAGATGGATTATTGGTTGGGTATGTAAATTTGAAATGCTAACAGATTTTAAATTATTTCTAAACACAATACAAAAGGGGTCATGTTCCAATAATTGATGGGTATCTCAAATTACATGACGAGGTGAAACAAATAAGATACGAACTCTGTTATGATTTGGGGGTATTTAAATTTCAAAGATCAAGCTGGTTTAGAATGATAAATAATGGGTGTTAGGTAGGAATTTAAAGGCAATTTTTGCATAAGAATGTATAATATTTTAATGTTATTAATGTGCTTTAATTGGAATTGTTTATAGGATTTTAAGTATGTTATTCTACAAATTAATAAATTAAATAATAGATTATAATAGTTCATGAAATGTTTTATTCTACAGATTATCTAAATAAAATTTCAATTTCAGATTGGATAAAAACACTATATTTTGAAAATCTGCATTTTTTTAATTAACATTAAAATTGAAGGTTAAATGAGTCTTTGCGTGCACACCTCTACTTACTACTTTAGAATTATTTCTAACACTAGTCCTGTTTTTGTGGGGTCATACAACCTATAGGCTAGTTAGATTGCAAACTAATGTTTTAAAAAGTTTTTTAATTGTATTTTTTAGTTTTATGGATTCAGTTTTTTTTATACACCTGCACAGACTTACAACGACGGTTCCCGTCTTTAAAAATATTTTTTAAAATTGTTATTTACTAGTCAAAGTAACGACGGTTGATTACATGCGTCGTTATAATTCATTTATAACGACGGTTGGAGAACCGTCGTTATAAATGCCTTATTTTTAACGACACTCGCAATAACGACGGTTCAGGAACCATCTTTATATGTCTTTTTTAACCGTCGTTAATGTCTATTTTTGTACTAGTGAATGAGTCCAACAAAGTTTTATCCTAGTTAGTAATCGTTTTCTTGAGTACTCATTAGCTCCAGTAGACATTGTAGCAAAATCATATCATTGGTGCTTTCATTAACATGTAGAGCGGATTGACTCTGCCATGTTGAATCAGCAAAAAAGAAGAATGAGAAGTGAAATGAGGGAGAGAGTAACCTTTTTACGTTTTGCTTTCTGGCGTGCACGGTGGAGTTGAGGAAAGGGGAAGTTTTCCAGAGCGGGCGCTAGATGCGATGGCGACTAGGGCAACACACAGTGGAGGGCGCGGGACGCGGCGGCAGCTAGGGCAACACACGACATGGCTGGTGCGGCACGCGGAGGAGTCTGGTGAGACGCGGCTGGTGAGCTAGTTCGTGATGCGATGGAAGCTGGTTAGTGGCGCCGCATCGGCGGTTAGGGCAACACGCGGCATGACTAGTGCGACACGCAGATGAGGTTGGCGGCACGCGACGTTGGTGAGTTGGTTCGTGATGCAGTGACAGTTGGTTCGTGGGATCACGGCGGCGGCTAGGGCAACACTCGACGACTGGTGCGGCACGCGGAGTTGGTGAGTTAGTTGGTGGCGCAGTGGCAACTGGTTCGTGGTACGGGCACGATAAGCGTAGCAAAGTGAAGATGGTAGTTGGTGGGTGGTGTTGGATCGCGACGCTGGGTTTACAGTGATGAACATAATCCACTGGCACAATGAGTGAGGAGCATAGGCGCTATTGTAGTGGGAAAGAGTGAAGATGGATAAAAAGTGAAGTGTGTAAGAGTGAAGTAGGAGCAAAAATGAAGTCTGTTGCCAAATGAGTGCGTGGAATTTTAAAACCCTAAAAAATGAATGCGCGAAATTTTTAAAACCCTAAAAAGTAACGACGGTTCCTTTCCAAAACCGTCCTTATTTTCGCTGAACCTGAAAGTAACGACGGGTCCTCCCAAAAACCGTCGTTATAAATGTTTTCGTTTGTTTTATAATTACAAGATTGCCACCATTTTTTTTTAACGATGGTTTTAACTAAACCGTCTTTATATAGCGTCGTTACAGTGATATTTTGAACTAGTGAGACTTTGTGTATCCTTCTTAATAGACTACATCTAAACTACTTTTCTCTTAAAGACTTTGTTTAAGCTTCTTAGACATACATCTAATGCTTTATTATGCTTTATCTAGTCATTTGGCTCTATTAATTTTAACACTAAATAATATTGGTAGATACATCAAAATATCAAAATATGATATTATCTATTATTATTATATACTATTATTATTATGGTTATTATTCTCGTGTAAGGGTTGGGGCCTGGAGAACTATTGAGAGGATACGTTTTCTTCCTTCCTGTTGGTCGATCGTATTGCTCTCCAACCTCCTCTGCTCGTTACTCACCCTCCTTTCGTATCCTCGATCTTCTCGCAAACACCGAATGGGGGGTACCTGCAAAAGGCACTCTGACGCTCAAGTCAGCAAAAGGGGTCGACACTCGGTTGTCAGAGTACTGTAGATAATGACGTACATGTTTCTTAGAATGTGAGCTATTTATATTACCTGTGGTGGGCTTTTCTTGTTGGGTCAGGTTAAGGGGTTGGATCGTGTTTAAGGCTGAGTTACCTAGTTCCTAATCAAGGATTAACATTGCTGACCTCGATTGGACATAATTGGACTTGAGCTATCTGTCAGCATGACGGATGCGTGCTTTGGCTATGTTCGATTGGTCTGTCATTGGGGTATGAGATATTACATCGATCATGCGGCCCTCACCGATACAGTTATTATTATTATGGTTATTATTATTATTATAAAAATTATGGGTATTTGTGGGAAAAGTTTCATATGTATACTTGCATATATAAGATAGCAAAACATGGCTATGTTCAACAAAAACTTCGTAAACCATCACTCACGTGAAAATATGTTATAAGCTTTTTGTACTTAATGCAATACCTATATGAACTTTACATTCACATTTTGATGATTGTCTCTTTTCTTGTTCTTTTTCTTGTTTTTTTGGATGTTATATGATTTTCAAAGCGGTTCTGTCACGATGACAAAAATATCATGTCTGCTTACGATTTCATTTTGTTTGATAACTCTACGTTTTGGAATTGAAAACCCCTATTAATATACATATCTCTTAGAAAAAGGCAAATGCTTCTTCCTCATTAAGAAAAATCTGATCAAGAAAAGGAACAATGTTTATCTGCTCTAAACTTCCATCTCTATCAACTTTCTTAATCTACATCTTCTACAATATTCATTCAGATAAAAAAAATCCTCTCATTGCTACTCATTTCTTTGATCATCATCATTATGAGATAAAATTCATATTCATTTATATTATAAAATATTTATATCTCTAATAAATGTGAATGTCCAACAAACTCTTCTACAATTAATAAAAAGGAAAAAAAAAAGTTTGTAAGGAAAACATAGAATTTATCATCAAAAGATATTGTGTTTTTTTATCGTCCATTCCTTCTTTCTCGGCAACAAAGACTAATACATCTAAATTTGGCATGCCTGAAGCATTATTTATTATTCAGCGACTGCTAGTATATTCCTAACATTGAACGTGATTGTGAATACAGTGAAAGTGCAGGTACCTTTTTACTACTACTTTTAATATAACATCAATATAAATTAAGAGTGATAAAGTAGCAGGTCAAAACCGATCGTAAATAATAATATATTACAAATTAAGTTTTAATTATTAATTATAATAAAATAATTTAGTATGTAAAGGTAATAATTATCTTAATTTAATTTATCAGTAATTAAATAAATGAGTAAGGTTAAATTAATCTTAAAATATTTAAGAAACACAATTTTTAGTTTATTTAAATAATGTTATTTCTATTTATAAGGCCAAATTAATTTAAAACATACCGTGAGTGCGCAGAGAGGATGCGAATCCCTAGGAAGACAGAGGGGTAGGTCCGAACCGACAGCATTACACGACGCCCCACTCCAAACCAAACTAATGTCGTAAGCAGTGACTAAACTTCTTGCTGTGACTTCTGGACACGCACGCACCACACTTCAACACTCGACACGTGTCCTTCCTCCTCACCATCCCAACCCAAACCCTACCCTATCCTCACCCTATAAATTCCCCTCTCTCCCTCACGCTCCGACTTTCAAACGCCGCCACCACATAATTTTCCGATTATTCTCTTTCAGCAAGACCAATGACCGCACCGCAACTTGACTTTCCCCCGGGATTCAGATTCCACCCCACAGACGAAGAACTCGTCGTTCATTACCTCTGCCGGAAATGCGTCAACCAACAAATCACCGTTCCCATAATCGCCGAAATCGACCTCTACAAATACGACCCTTGGAATCTCCCAGGTAAATTTCAAATTCAAATTACTATTATTTTAATATTTTAACTGTGAAATGATTAAATAAGGGTTTTTATTGTGTGCAGGAATGGCGTTGTACGGAGAGAAAGAGTGGTATTTCTTCACGCCGAGGGAGCGGAAGTACCCGAACGGTTCGAGGCCGAATCGGTCCGCGGGAACCGGGTACTGGAAAGCAACTGGAGCAGATAAACCGATTGGTAAACCGAAACCGGTTGGGATAAAAAAGGCGTTGGTGTTTTACGCTGGAAAAGCGCCCAAGGGAGAGAAAACAAACTGGATCATGCACGAGTATCGTCTCGCAGACGTGGATCGTTCCGTTCGCAGAAAAAACAGCTTGAGGGTGGGTATATATACTAATACACCCTCTTTCTCTCTCCATTCCCTACCTAAAACTACTGTTTTGCCCTTTAGTAAATGCTACTGCTGCATTGGTTCACACATCAAGAAGTTTCGGATTACGATAACTTGATACAAACGAATCACGAGAAAAATAAAATAAGATAAAATAAGGGATATTAAAAATTAGAAAGAAAGAAATTGATGAGAAATGTGTGCACATGGTTCTGATTTTGCAGCTGGATGACTGGGTGCTGTGTCGCATATACAACAAGAAAGGCGCGGCGGTTCAGAAGCAACCACCGCTCAAAATTGAGTGCTTCGAATTGGAGGACAAGAAGCCGCCGATTGCGCAACCCTACGCGGAGGCCACAGAGGCGGACTGCATGTACTTCGAGGCGTCGGACTCGGTGCCGCGACTGCTGACCACGGACTCCAGCTGCTCGGAGCAGGTGGTGTCGCCGGAGCTGGCGAGCGAGGTGCAGAGCGAGCCCAAGAGGAGAAACAGCGAGTTTACGTACAATTACGTGGATGCCACTCTGGCGTCGGAGTTCCATAGCGCGAATCAGATGTCGCCGCTGCAGGATATCTTCATGTACCTCTCCAAACCGATGTGAGAGTAAAATTAGGCGCCAAGACGACGCCGTTCGCGTGCGTATGAACGCACGCATCGATTTTTGCGGTGGCTGCATCGCGCGGAAGCACGAGACAAGTGATGGAATGTCCGTGAGTGCGCCCGTGCTGGTGTGCAAGGTGATATTATCAAAACAAAACAAAAAAAAAATGGTTTGTACATGATGAATTATAAGTGTATTAAATTAATGAAATATTAATACAATATAGTACTAATGTGGGGTTATTAATGATACTTAGTTAATGATGTGTTAATAATTTAATGATTTAATACACTAAAAATGATACATTGATTTGTTTGTATGAGGATGGCAATTGTTGGTTGGGGAAGAATGGTAGAAGTGAAAGGTGAGGGAGGTGCAGCCATTATTGGGTTGGTGAGAAATGTATGGTTAGGCATATAAATCCAGTGGTGAATGTTGGGCTTATGTTCAACTTTTAGGAAAGTAAACTATACATTAAGCATAATGTACATGTGATTATTATGACAACCAATAAGGTAATTAAACCTTATTTACACATAATTAAAAATAAAAACTTCTCTCTTTTTAGTATTTTTTTATAAAACCAAAATATAATTTTTTTCTCTCTATCCCATTCAATATTTCTTTATTTTTTTATGGAAATACAAATTATTTTTTTATTTTATCCTTGATAATATTTTAAAGTTACGGTACAAAATTAATCACAATGTAAAAAGAAGAAGAAAAATTAAGAATAATAAAGAAAATTAGAAACATAAAAGAAAGTAACAGAAGTGAGAACAGAGTCTCATTTACATTAAAGAAAAATAACTACCCATGTTTATTTACAATAAGTGTTTAAAATATTTTATTCTTCTATATAAACAAATTCTTTATTCTAACATAATTTTAATACAATATATAATAAAAATATATTTAATTATTTTTTAATAAACAAATCATATATAAAATAAAAGTAATATGTATGTGTATTATTAGACAACGTAATAAAATATACGGATATAAAACCTGACAACGTTTGTATATTTGCTTTTTTCTTTTTCAGTAATAATAATAGTTATTATGATTATGATAATTCACTTAATGTTAGTATTATTATCTATGTCAAATTTTGCATAGAGTCTTATATGAACCATGGTAATAATTTGTGTTTCAGTTTTCAAAATAAAATTTACACTTAATTTTTCTATTAATTGCATAATTATTTTAGTAGGTTTTTGTCTTTCATATTAAACAGGAAGAGTGATTTAGAAAGTTAAGTTTAATTTTTAAGGATTGATAAGAGAGTTGAAAATATTGAATAGATTCTCCAATACTGTTAGTAAAAATTAGAGAATTTATAAAGTATATGAATATTAGTAAATTGTAGGAATAAGTAAGTACTTCCTACGAGATTAATTTATATAGTTGATTATTCAGTATGTAATTTCTATTATTATTATTATTATTATTATTATTATTATATAAATTGTTTAAATAATAGATAAATATTTTGTTATTTACTTCTAGTTATAAATATATCTCTAATATCTAGATGTCTAAGTATATAAGTTTCACAAATTCAAAATTATACATGAAATACAAGTTAAAAGAAAATTATTAAATAAAAATTAATTTTAGATACTAAAATAATTAATCATTACATTAACTAAATTAAAATTACATTAACTAAATTAAAAGTTATTTTATAAACTAAAAAATTATTAATTTTTAAAATAATTTTTATTAATAATAAAATTTATAAAGTAGTTTCTAAATTGATATTTAACTATTAACTAACAAGATTTTAACTATTAATTACTTATGTTCTGAATTAATCTCTAAAACTATTAACTTTTTAGAGACTAATAGAGACTAATTTAGAATATCAAATATTAGTAGTTAAAACTTTGATAACTAATTTAAATATTTATTTAAAAATTATTTTATAATATTTTATTAATAATAAAAATTACATTAGATTTAAATAATTTTTTAGTCTCTAAATTAGTATCTAATTTAATTAATATAGTGACTAATTATTTTATATTTTTAAATTTAGTTATTATTTAATGATTTTCTTATAGTGGAGTTTTAGTACTTATTAAATATCAACTTGGAATTAAATATCAACTTGGAGTAATTAGTTTTAAGATTGTATTTTTACAATATTTTTTGAGGTTGATGCTTTGTGACCTTAAATTTTAAGAAACTAAGTTTATTCGGTATTTCAAGTCAATATGATGTGCTTCATAATAGTGTGATTTTCAATATAAATTAATAAGAGATTATCAACATTAATATTGGGGTTTTACATCTTTGACGATTAATGTTTCACCTTTTTGTACCATGTTATTCTAGGACATGACATTTAACTCCCGTTAATTTGTTTCTAAAACTGAAATGTTTTAACTGCTCGTTTTGATTTATATTAGAACATAGCTTTCTTACATTATTTCCTCTTCATTCTACCTTTTTTTTAAGCTTTCATGAGAGCATTTAGTATTTTTCGTCACCATTCATCGTCATTTTTGTCTAGGTACATTTCTAATGGTTTCTTCTTCTTTTTTCTGATTCTTCTAGCGAAAATAACCTTTTAGTATGTAAAGTGTTTGTTATCATTGGATACTAGTTATCCTTTAGTCCTATGGACTTTTTTTTCTTAAGAAGGGAATGTCGTAGAAGAAAATCCTTCTCTTCCTTCCTTTAATGCCAACATAATGGTTATCAGCGTTGGCTAGAATAGTCGTGGCTAGCTCTTTAAGAGTGAACTCACTCTAATGAAGTGTCTGAGCCAAATGTTGTCAAGAGGAAAAGGAAAAACAAATTTCCCAAATTCTCAATCCCTAGCACTTATGGGTACTTGGGGAAGTTATAACTTATATCCTTCCAATTTTACCTCTAGGGACTTTGTAAAAAAGTTTGTTTTGTCTCTCAACATATGCTCTAATACTATGTCCAAGTTTATTATGATTGAGACTTGTAATGTTGATGATAGGGTTTGACATGAAACCGAGCACTAATTGTGAGATTTTTAATTTTGTGTACGAGTTATTCTTTAAAGAGTTTGACATTCTCTTTCCTTTTTTGAATGTAGAAGAGATGCGTCTTTGGGGATTTTACCTAAGTTATTCATATACTACATCAGGGGAAGCTTAGTTTTTGTTTGAAAAAAATACGTGACTGAGTGGTTATCAATCTACCTTAACCTAAACTTTTGAAGGTTATGTTGTGAAGTCTTAAGTCAAAGGTGTTGTTGATCTTGAAATCACTTGTAATATATGGAAAGAAATTCCTATACTCAACTATGAAGGTGTGCAAGTCAAAAAAGATAATATTGGGGCTACTAAGAACTTCAATAAATTACAATATTTCAAAAGTTGTGTAAAGAAATATTTTGCCTCAATCAGGGATTTTCACGCTAGAAGACTTAAACTTGAAGAATGATGATTGGCTTTCATTGTTGCTTAATAGATAACACCTAGGGAAAGTAATCATGTTATGGTGAAGAGGAACACGTTTTAATTTACTACATTCATAACAGGATTAAGATTAATTTAATTTATGTCATCAAAAATCACATCCTAAAATCCAAAAGATTGTCAGATTATAAATTTTCTTTTGTTTTGTTGATATCTAAGTTTTTGATCCATTTTAGAGTAAATATTGAGGGAGAGCTATTTGAGGTGATTAAAATCACAATGAAATCACCGATGTGACACTTCATAAAATGTGATCATTAGATGAGCAAAGATAATGAAGATGGCTCTACTGCATCAAAAACTAATAATGCTGATGAAGTTGGTCCCAACATCACAAACTAATCAAGACATTGACATTATTGCTAATATAATGATTCTTATTTTTCACCTATTGATCGTGGTATTCCATTATCACCTTTTGAGAATATGTTGTTGATAAGGATAGACACTATGACCATTGACCAAAAAGATCCCTATTAGTTATGTGTTACAAATTTTCTATATTTAGATGATTCAGGATATAATTAATAAACTCAAATTTGCTAATGACAATTAGGATTCACATTTCATTTCTTTAAGTGTGTTGTTACTTTTATTTCTTAAAAAATTTCGGTTTGTACTTTTTAAACTACATTTTGTGTTTTCTACTTTATTTCAATAAGGGAAAATTATCTTAACTATGTTTAACTAGTTGTTTTTCTGCTTTATATTTGTGTAGTGTGTTGCTACTAATTTTTTTTTTCTGGTTCTCTCTTGTGTATTGGTGCAGGTTATTTTAGCATAGGTCTATTACAAAGTCCACAAGACACTCAACTAAATTTTCTTCAACAAATAGAGAGAGTTTGTTTAAGTTGTTCGTATTGCAATATATTATGAGTCCACTTTTAAAAAAATTAGACAAAAAAAACTTAGTTTTGTATAAAGGGTCTGTTATATTATTTTTTTATTTATATCTCTTTCCTCTTTAAGTTTAATTTTAATTTGTTAAGAAATAGTCTAATCCATTAAAACATTTTTATCTAAAGTCCTAAATAACTATAATGAATATTTTAATTGATTACTATATCAATTTAATTAATTAATATTACTTAAAATCATAAGAGAATGTTTTAATTTATTAAAACAAGTTTTTAATATATTAAAATTTTCTATTTTTTAGAATATTTAATTAATAATTTGATTTTTTTTAGTAGTAAGTAAAATCAACAAGTTAAAATATTTAAATCTATTAAAATTGATATGATAAATTTTATATAACTATTTTTTGTAGATTTTCCAAAACATCAATGTCTGAGATTTTAAAACACATTACATTAATTTAAAAGAGTTATTCTTCTCATTTTAATTTGTTCTCTTGGAATTTTTTTTTGTATTCTTGAGATTAAACATATCTCTCTCCCCCTCCCTCTCTCTATATATATAACAAAACTTTCTTGGAAAGGAACTCCAATGCCAAATGTGAGGAAAAAAGTGAGGAGGAGTGGAGTGTAAAATGTGAGTGGTGGCTGATGCAAAAGAAACTCAAGCAAGGGAAAAGGGCTGTCGACATTAGATGGTGGGGTGTAAGAAGAAGGAAAAGCGCAAGGGGTGAGAAGAAATTTAAAATGGAGGACTAGGGTTAATATAGTGTTTTGAGGGAAAAGAAACGGTGAACTTAAAGAAAAAGGGTAAGAATAGCATATATCTACACAAAACCAATAAAGAATGGCCCAAATGGTTGAGTTTGGTAAGGGAAACGATTTGTTTGTTTTAACAGTGAGAAATAACATTTCAAAATCTATGCATGAGTAATAGCAGTGTTGGGGACTCAAATTGCTTTTAAAGAAAATTGTGCTTATACATTTTAACAAAAATCTCAAAGTCATAACAAATGGATTTCTTAAAACGACAAACAAATCGATCGAAAGGGTTAAATGTTTGCATTTACTAAACAATTATGAGTAATAATCAGGGTTCCATCTTGTGAAAATTTGTTACCAATTAGTCTTCTACTCCAAGAAACTAGAAAAACAAAAACATGCATTCGTTTTTATTTGTTTAGAGACAAGTGAATGATTAACATTCATGAACGTAAAAACCTTTTCGTGCCAAATAACATTCTTCATAATATTAGAAAACATATTGATCTTGTCTTAAAAGAAAAAAAAACAAGGTCAATTTTAAAATATATCAAAGTAATTATCTTTATTAAGATATGATTTATTTATTTTTATCTCTACTCTTAAAAGATTTTTTTAAAGAAAAAAATCCTTAAACTTTTCACCTTATATTTTTAAAGGGATTCCTTAAAAGCTAGATTTGGAAACACCATTCAACTGATATGAAGATCAGTAAAGTATGAAACTTAAAGGTAGACAAATGTTTGAATTTTAAATCTATGATTTTTGGTTCGAAGCAGTTTTGGGTTTACAGGTTAGAGTTCTTTAATAGTATATCACAGAATAAAAAATTATAAAAATAAAGGTGAAAAATGGAAAAACCAAGATAAAATTGATAGTATTCTACATATAACAAATAAAAAAAACAAGAAAACATATTAGTGTTAAAAGAATAATTATTGGTAAAAGGTAAAGTCTACCGTTATAAAAAAGTAAAAATAATAAGAAAACCAACATAATAGACATGGGTAATATGGTATTTTTCGTTCATAATTTATTAATTTTATAATAAATGTAAAAATTAGAATGTTTTTTTATAATGTAAAAACAAACCTAAAATTATTATTATTATATATATAATATAAAATATAGATAGGGTCAGATTAATTAATTTAAAATGAATTAAGAAATAATAGAACACAAGATCCAATATAAGTCTGGAGAATCATTGACATACATCTCTGCACACAATTCAAACCAAGTGGATTAAAAAAACAATATTATTACCAACCAAACAGGTAAAAATCACAGATTAAATTAATGAGATTCCAGATGTAAAATATGCAAACTATTCTATTTCTTTGTAGAAATAGAAAACGTTCTAAATAAATAAGGAACCCTACTTAAAAACCTACTAAATAATAACCAATCTCTCTTTTCAAAATCTTCACTTTCACATAGAAAGGAAGAGTATTATGTGCCAATATGATATCCTGAAACTAATAATGAAAATAATGAATATTTTGCCAAAATAATATCCTTATATTCTCTTCTATAATAAATCTAGATTATTAAAATAACTCTATTCATGTGACTACTTTTAGACCAAATTTTCAAATCCATAAATTAATTGCCACATTAAAAATAACACCTGATTTAGACAAATAACCAAATATAGGTAAGAATTCTAGAATCCATAAAAATTCTTAGTACAACATTAAATATTCTAATTTATGGTATCTCTCCCCTTTTGCAGTATAATATTTTCATCATATTTTGATTTCCTAAACTTTTTCTGCCACCAATTTTTTAGTTAGACCTAACTATAGTCACAGA
Source organism: Phaseolus vulgaris (assembly GCF_051622355.1). NCBI lineage: Eukaryota > Viridiplantae > Streptophyta > Magnoliopsida > Fabales > Fabaceae > Phaseolus > Phaseolus vulgaris. The sequence goes on from NC_143498.1 coordinate 10,878,947, forward strand.
ATTAGATAATGTTATTATGGGAGATTCTAGAGACACTTCTTTATTATATAGGTGAATTCAAATTTTAATTTTATAAGTTAATTTTTAAAATTAAATTAAATTTAAAATTTATTTTTTCATATGATATCAAATTTATTTAAAATTTTCTACAAGAATAATTTATTGAATTTTATCATGTTTTATGTTTTATATTTATTTTCTTTAAAATATTTTCTTGACTTCAGTATCATTTACCAGAAAAAACAATGATATCTTGTGTTCATTAAAGTACAATTTATACATAATATATATAAAATAAATAAATAATGAATTTATATAATAAATATTGACATATTTTATTTTTAGTATAATAAAAAATTATATTTTTTATATAATAATTCTAATTACATTAATTTTATTTGAATTCTTTTAATAGCTAACATGAATTCAGTTTGTTTATTAAAAAAAATTAATATTAGTATACAATTAAATTTAAAAAAACCATTATTAAAGACTTTAAATTTTTGAAAGAAAAGACTTCTTTTAAAGTTAATCGCAAATATATCAATACTTAATCTGTTTATCCTAGAGAGATGTTGATAAGAAATGGAGATTATATATAAATAAGTTGTATTGGTGAGTATAATTAATTAGTAACAAGGGTCAAAATAGGTGCATGAAGGCACATGCAGATGGAGCACAGTAGATTCTGATGGATTCATTGAAACAGACATTTGCTATAAATAATAGTTGAAAACAGATCATCTTCACTCACTTCTAACTCCAACCATGCATCTGTCATTTTCTTCACAACCATCCAAATTCAATCAATTCCCTTCGTCCCACACTCTTCCCTCACAACCACACTCTCCTCACTTCTCTTTTCTACCCTCCACTCTTGGGACTTTTTTTATCCTCACTTATCTCTCCTCCTACATGTATTCTAACTTGTAAATAATACATACTCCTATATATAGTAATAAGGTAGCTCCCAACTTACTAACCATTTATCTCATATTGAGTAATCATTCTTCCATGCAACAAGGAAATTGCATCTGAAATATATTGTTATAGATCTCACATTGACTAGAGATGAGAATATTTCATTGTATATAAGTGAGTTAAGTTAGACTTAAAGTCCACTTCGTAATATTGTATTAGAGTCATTTAAAGTCTATCCTAGCGAGTGTTTGTTGGATTTATCGTGTCACCCGTTATGGACTACCTATGATATGTTGTCCCACGTACGAGTTGTCACTCTCGACATGAGAGTGTGTTGGAAATCCCACATCAACTAAAAATGATAATATTTCATTATATATAAATAAGTACAAATATCACTCCATAAATCGATTTTATGGGATTGATTTAAACTTAAAGTTCACTTTGTAATAAATATTTAATGAGTATTTAATCATTCCATGGGTATAGTAAATGTCATAAAAACTATCATTATAGTGTTGGATGTGAAGAATTTTGATAGTAAAAACTGAAAGGAAAAGGGAAATATATATGTATAAATGGCATTTTGTTAGTTAGTTGCCACCATGCCAAGTACTCTTTTACTTTTGTCAGAGATAAATAGTTGTTGGAATGCAGACAGCATGTTGTCATAATAATAATGATGGAATGAGAGTTTGACTGAAAAGGGTTACAGATTGCATAGGATTTCAGAGAAGCATAGCTTTGAACTCACACATGTTTCTGCACACAGTTCAGCTTCAAAAGTTTTTGTGACTTCTTTTGCGTGTTTCAGTACAATCTAACTTTATCATTCCCAATTCACTTACATGCTTTGTTTTGTTTGGAATAGAAAGTATGTTTGAAGAAGTAGATTAGTGTACAAAAATTATATGGTTTAAATTAAGGCAAATAAAAAAGTTTATGATTAATAAGGTAAATAAAAAAGTTTATGAGAATTTGTGAATGTTTGATAAAATTTAAAATATATATATAATAATTAATTAATTAATATTATTATAAATTAATTTTAATTAAATAAATAATAATAATAATAATTTTATTATTATTAATATTATTTATTATTAATTATTATTTTAATTATTTTATTATAGTTATTATTGTATAAACGATTATTAATATTTTTTATTTTAATTATCATTTTATATATTTATTAATATTTTTATTATTTTAATAATTATTGTTATTTATATTATATTATATAACTAAATATATTTATTTTATTATAATATGAATGAATTAATAATATAAAAATATAATATATATTTAAATTAGTTCCGCGCAATACACATTTGCGAAGAAGAAAGAAGAACTAAGATTTTTTTCTTAGTTTTCTGAGTTTTAATAATTTTTTATTCTTTGATTTTTCACTTTATATTTGCAAGAATTCATTCTTGGAACCAGGCTGTCAATGTCTTTCTGGTTGTGAATATTTATGAATAATAAAACTTTTATTTTAGGCGTTTAATAAATTAATATATTCAAAATAGAAATTTCACATAAAGGAATTATTTATGTAATATATATTTTTACTTTAAAAATAGTTTAATATAATATTTTTTTAGTTTTTATTATTTGATAAATTTTAGAATAAATTGTTGATATTTAAATCCAACATTTTATTTTAGATTATCTTTCACTTAAAAGGATAGTCACATCTTATCTTTGTTATTGGTGACAAAAAGGGTAAAATTGTTTAATTTTTTTTCTTTCTACTTGAATTATACCATTTATCATATATGCATTATAATATAGGTAATAACTAAGTCATCACATACACATATGCCAAATAGAATGTTAATGCAAGGCATGTAATAATAGAATCTTCTATATAATAATACGATTAAACGTTTGTAGTATTGTTAATAAAGAAAATTGGTATAACACAATTAACATCCTAGTTTCTATTTATAAATTCATTCATTTATACTATGCAATTTGTTTGATAGAACACTCTAGTGTTCTTTAGAAAACTTGATTATGTATCTGTCTAAGGACGTAAATCCTATTTTAGTTAGCATCCTTATGATTTTGACCGCTTTCTTTGTAATCTTGTCTTAACCAAAAGTGATTGTTTGTCCAAATAATACCCGGTTTAGCTAGAAGTGACTGCTTATCCAAAACATACTCAATTTGTAGAGGTCTAACGAATATTTAGTTTGTATCTTGTAACTTGAGTATATATAAACTTGATTGAGTTGATCAAGATCTAGACATAGTCTCATTTATAGATGAACTAGTATAAAAATTTAAAGCATAAATCTTCCTCATTCTTTAACTCTTTCAAGTTATATATTATCAAACTATTGTTTAATATGTTAAAGAATGAGACTTTACAAGGTTTGTAAAAATCTTTTTGATAGTAAGTTTGTCAACAAAAACTACTTCTGATCAATCATCAAACTTAGAAATCTCTTTTTCGCCATATGAGACGTTGTTTTTGTTAATTATTGCAAAAAAAAATTAATATACAATTTAATCCTCCTTTCTTGTGTATTTGACTTATTTTCACAATAATTACAACAAAGATATTAAGATGAATATTGTTCTACAATTGTCACATTATGAGGAATTATAAATATAAGTTGAAGATATATATAGAGGACACACAACTACAATTATACTCTACAAAAAAAATCAAGCTTATACTCAGTGTGTCTTAATGATTATACAATTGGGAGAGAGAAACATTATTATATCCTTCACTTTGTGTTAAGTCACAACCTTGTAAAGAAATCAATATCATATATCTTCTTTATAAAAGTAATTCCTTAGGTTATATCTTGTTTATCTATAGCTAGAAGTGATAACAAACATTACATATAGTTCTTAATCTCCAAAGGAGGTTATGACAAAATAGTCAGGAGTGGCTTGGTGTGCTTCTATTTCTAAGGAGTGTCATTGTGTTCTAATATTCAGAAGAAATGTCACTCTGTACTCATATTCACAAGGAGTGTCATTATGTACTTATTTGTAATTAGTTTTGATTATAACATAACCTTTAAGATATATTTAAAAGATAACTAGACGTAGCCTAAAAATTAGGAGAACCAATATAAAACATCTTGTGTCCTTCTTGGCTTGGTGTACTCGTGTTCACTAGGAGTTGCATTGTGTACTCATTTATAATCAATTTTGACTATAAGAGAATCCTTTAAGAGTTTTTTAAAAGGAGAATTTGATGTACTCCGAGAGTAAAGGTGAACCAATATTAAAAAATCTTGTGTCCTTCTCAACTATATATAAAGAAGATCTATATGAAGAAGAAACATTGATGGAACTCTTGCCAAAAAAAACAAGCTCTTGTAATCATAAGTATCCTTAGCCTTTGTATTTGTGAGGAAGAACGTTGTTCGTGTTCATAGTTGTTTAGAAAAGTGTGTTTTGTCTTGTTTTTATCGTAAGAGGTTCAGACCATTAATCCATGTTCAATCAGTTCCAAGCCATCCTAAATTATTTTTTCTCAATAGGAAGATTATATCAAAGCTATGATCATATAGATAAGATCCTTATAAGGTTACCAAAGCATGAAGATCTCAGGTATCATTTGCACCTCTATGAATCTAGACAACTTTACTCTCTAGAGGAACTTAAAGGTACCCTCACAGTTCAAGAAGCCCAAAATAAGAAAAACAAGTCATTCTCCTTAAACGCCCAAAATTAGAAGAAACATTCATTTGTTAAAGCCTTCCGTACAAAAGAAGCATTAAATTACTTGTCACATGGTGCAAATGCCCCAAGTAGAGGAGTTTCTTAAATGAGAACCTAAGCATTCAAGAACTAGGAAGAATGTCATACAACACATCTACTCAAACCTGATCCTTACTCAAAAGATATTCAATATTTCTCCCAAACAATAACAATAATAACAAACAAAAGTCAAGCCATAAAGAAAGTTGAAGAGGCTCAAGCATCAAATTATATTTTCAACATTTGTCCAACCAACTAAACTAAGGGCAAATGCTTATAGACATGAAAGATCTGGTCATCCAAGAAGAGGCAAAAGTCTTGTAGTGGTCAAGTAAGGCTCTTTGCATAACCCTCAAATGAAGCTTCCTCACCTACCAAGCTTTAATAGTTTGCAAATTCACCTTCCATCTTCACCTACCCTTGTCCAAGTTAGCAAAAACGAGGATGAACAATGTCACCAATAGAAGACTACATTGTCATTCCGACATCCCATTATGAACCATTCACTCAAACCTTACCCCTTCATGAAGGATAACCTCTCACTATAGACTACATAAACATGCTTAGACTTCACTTTAACCTCTCACCTAAACCTCAAACCTTCCCATTCTTAGATAAGCGAAAATTCCTAATACACCATCAAACCAAACCTTAACTGGGGCCACCTTAACATTCTAAATTCCCTCTACTTGAACTTAGTCACCAAAACCTCACCTTAAACTCTTCCTTATACACTCATGTGCATTATGGGTCGTGCATCCAAGGGATATCAATGCAAAGCCTTTCTATTTGGTTGTTGATTTAATATTTGAAAGCAGTATGACACGTCATCTACTAAAAATATATAGTTGGTGTGCCTGCCTGCATTCCATGTTATGAGGAAGTATACCTTCAAAAAGCATTTTAACAACCCTTGAAGTCTCTTTGATGCACTAATAATATTCTAGCAACCTTACCATTTTATCCCCCCATTTCTTGCTTTGTACCCATCCAATGGATCATCCTTAAGTCATTCTCCCTCCACTCGACCTTTCTTTTCTTTCTCATATCCTCGTCTTGTTGAACCAGGGAGCTTTGATGATTTTTAAATATGTCTTGAAGACCTGTTGTTGTATGTGTGTGTCTAGTCAGATAGATTTTGTCTTGTAAATTTGCATCTCACAATGATCCAAGTAAACCTGATTTGAAATCTCCTTTAAATGTTTTGTTTCCCGAATCTATGTTTATTTTAATTAGTTGATTCGTATATTAATCATTTGAAATTACTTCTATTCAAGTCTGATGATTATAACATTATAACAAGTATTTTAACAAATTGAACACTTAAGTTTTTTTAAAGGATTTAAAAATGATTTATTTTCTTTTTGTCTTTTCTTTTAAGTGAAATCAACCAGTTATTTTGATAAATGAACCGTTTTTTTTATATGGTGACTTCATCTGTTAAAGAAAACTATTAGTTAGTTTCAAAATTCAATTAAATGATTTTAAAAGAATAATGTTATGTTTACCAAATTGTATTTAATTGATTTAAGCATATTTCATTAAATGATCAAAATGTTTTAACAATCTTTCTTAGGCTATATAAAGATGTTTTTATGATCATTTAACATAACACTTTTTTAGAGAAAAAAACAAATTGTTTTAAAATCATTCTTTGAGATTACATTGGAATCTTGGATCATTGTTGTGATGCGAAGTAGGTTTATGAGTTAAGATTTATGTTGTTCTTCATTTGTATCAAACTCAGGTGTATTTGAACTTCATTCTTCTTTACTGTTGTTGTGTCGTAAACATATTAACATATTCATATAGGGTTTCTGAAATATGTGTGTAATTAAGAGTGTTGTGTGTTCTTGAAGGGTTCAAGACCGACACTCTTGGTTGTTCTTGTAATCTTGTTTGATTGCTTTAGTGAATCCTTAGTGGTGTGTCGAGGTCTGGATGTAGCTCTTGGTTTAGAGTGAATTGTATAATTCTCTTGTTCATCATCTATCTCTTACTTTGATATTTGTTATATAAACTGTTTTAAAGTGTTTTGCATGTAAATCAATTAGAATACATAAATCAATTAGTTGATTTAATTGAAGTTTTCAATCTAACACCAATATTTACAGGTAAATAAATGCGAGCTTCGTCTAACTCAACCATCACCTTACCCATCAATAACATCTTTTAAAACAAACGTATACTTGAGTAAAACTGAAACTCTTTGTACCATCAAAATGTAAATTCTATCACATAACTTATATTTATATAATATTAAAATTCATTTTAAATTATGTGACCAGTTATTATTCTCACAAATAAAATCAAGAGATTAAAAATTTAAAGAAAATTATCAATAAGAGAATGAATTTTAAAGATTACGATGTGAAGAAAACATTAAACAAAAAGTTAACAAAGAGTATTAAAAGAATAGATTAAAAAATTGAGTCAAAACAGCTACATGAACTTCTTTGGGGAACTACATCTAAGCAAAGAAGTGACTTGATGAAGTTCTTTCAGAATCCAATTAAAAGACGTTTGATAAAAGAAAATAGTCTAAACAGTTGAATTGAAGACGTGACTTTCTTGATTGCACCGAACGTATCAAAACTTAATCTCTTCGATTTGTGGATTGAAAGCACCAAACTCGCTTTAATTCCGGTTGGAGTAGTGATTAAATGTTGCCGAATCGGGTGCCAAATCAATTGAAATCACCAAATTCAGTTAGCAAGCTGTTTGCATAATTGCAGAGTGATACAACGGCACCTCCCGCTTTAGGCCACCAACAATCAACGAATAATTGAGATTTAAGGCACTAATCATATGTGATAAATGTCAAATAAATAAATATATATTTATCTATATATATATATATATATACTCTAGCGGAAGAGTATATTAAAAACTACAGAAACTAAATATATATATATATAATTTTTTATTTATGAATTTTTTTTTATTATATGAAATATAATAGTTAAATATATTGTTTATTGTAGTTAAGTTATATTATAGTAGAAAGTTTTACCTAAACTGTGAGCAATTATATTTTGTTTTAATTCTATGGAGGAGTTACTTTCTCTGTTAATTAGTTTCTAGTGTGATGTATTTTTTTATATAATATTTTTATATGAATTTTGTGTTTATACTGGAGTCATTCGATTTCGACCACCGACCGACCGAATTAATATACATTAAAGATGCTCAATAAATGACAATAACGACAATTATGGAAACTCCTTATAAATCATAATCATGTCCTACTGAATCTGGGTGAGATCTATGAGAAATCAGCTAACAATGATATTTGATAGATTCAGATTCAGCCCATCACAACAAAGAGTCAATGACTAAACACTATAAATAAACTACTCTCCACAAAGGGGTAAGGTACGCTTTTATCAACTTTACAATACACACTCTTCATTTAGAGTACTTACTTGAGCGTCGGAGTACCATTTTCAAGTCAACCCCGACCGAACACCAACAATGAAAGGAGGAGACTTAAAGTGAGGGACAAGGAAGCAACCGATACGTCAACAATTATACAACTAGTTTCATGTACTATTTAGGCCTCTCTTTGTCCATACAGGTATAGTGTTGTAATTTAAAAATAATTTGTATATATTAAATGGGAAATATATATGTATTCTTAATGAAATTTACATACTCACGGAAGCATGACATTAGGAAGAAAACTTCTTAAAACTTTATTCAATAACTCATCTTTGTTATTATTATGAAATGATGGTAATATTTTTATATTCACTTCATAAAATATATTAAATAATAGTACTAAATAAGAAAATCATGACTACTACTTGGAGGGAAAACCTCATATACAAAGGAGTAAGATAAGGTGATTACATGTCAGATTTAGTAAAAAATAGTTTTTATTATTGCGTCCTTTAATCAAACATAAATTCTTATCATCTCAAACATTTTATTTGTAAAATAATTAAATTTTTAATGTCTTAGTCAAAATATATGCAACGTGTTGTTTAGTTGGACAACATTTGATCTCCACTTTCTTCTCCTCAATCAACTCTTGGATCTTATGAAATTGAATATCGATGTCTTTGAATCATCCATGAAACACTTTGCATAATGAAATTACAGACTTGTATCATAAAATATATATGTGGGAGTATCTTGCTTTTGATGTATTACTTCCAAAATTCTTCTTAGCTAGAGTGTTTGGGTTGCACAACTAGTTGTTACAATGTATTCTTTGATTGTTGATAAGGGGACAATTGGTTATTTATTTGAAGACCATGATAACGTCTCATTGCTAAGATGAAATTATATCTTGATGTGCTTCTATAACTTTTACCAAATCAGTTTTAGTATAGCCAACTAGTTTTGTTTCACTATTTCAACCAAATCATAACTAATTCTCCATTTTTGGTGTAGATAAAAAATGGGCACTTGTAGAAGCAATAAGCATATAAAAGAAAATAAAGCAAAATAGAATAATGACACAGAGAATTTTTAATGTGGAAAAACCTTCTTAACTTGAGAAATAAAAACTCATGAGACCTCCCAAAAAATGTCTCCACTATGAAAGTGTGATTACAATATTTGTTTATTTCACTCTGAGGGTAACACTTAATCGCACCCAACAAGGATGGAAAACAATATCTCTCTAGTCTCTCACTAGGATTTCTAATCTTACACTATGGTGGATATCAACTCTCTCATTTACTCTATATGTTGCTTTTATCACTTGCTTGCATTTCTCTTCCTCACAAGTTCCCTTTATATAGAGAAGGGGAGGAATGTTTCTTCATAAAGAGATAATGGATAATTAATGTTTATCACATTTTCAAGATACCTTGAAAAGACAACCTTTAACTTTTTAACTTCTTAGCGGAAATTTCCTCGGTGAACATGTCAGACCAATTGTCATCTGTATGAACCTTCTCTAGCTGCAACTCTCCATCCTCCAAAGCATTTTGTATCCAATGATAACGGTAATCAATGTGCTTTGTTCGAGAATGAAATGTAGGATTCTTATAGTTAGGTGGATTGCACTTTGGTTGTCACAATGGACAACATATCCTTCTTGAACATGACCCAATTCATGCAAGAGATTTTTCATATATTTTATTTCTTTTCCAGCTTCAGATGCGACAACGTACTTTGCTTCAGTTGTTGATAAAGCAACACATCTTTGTAACTTGGATTTCCAAGATACAACTCCCCAACAAAAGTAGTTAAATACCCTTATGTGGATTTTTTGGAATCTACATGTCCAATCATGTATGCATTTATGTATCCTACCAACATAGGATCTTCATTCCCAAAACATAAACATCTTTTGGTAGTTCCCCTCAAATAGCTTAATATCCACTTCACTACATTCTACTGCTCTTCACCAGGATTGGACAAGAATCGACTCACACCACCAATTGCATGGGCAATATCTAGTCTTGTGCAAATCATGGCGTAAATTAGGCTTCCTACTACTGAAGAATAAGACACTCTGCTCATCTCTTTCTTTTCTTCTTCATTATTCGGACATTGCATTGTGCTTAGCTTGAGATGTTCGGCAAGTGGAATACTGACAGGTTTTGTCTTATCCATGTTGAATCTCTTGAGAACTTTCTTTATGTATTTCTCTTGTGATATCCATATCAACTTCTTGGAGCGATCTCTAATCACCTTCATCCCAATGATCTTCTTTGCAGGACCTAAGCTTTCATGGCAAAAGATTTGCTTAAAGCATTTTTCAAACCATCAATCTTGGTTTTACTTTATCCAATGATCAACATATCATCGACATATAATAGTAGGAAAATAAAGTTTCCATCTTTATACCTCTTGATGAACACACAATGGTCAACAATTATCTTGAAATTGTGCTTGGCCACGAAGGATTCAAACTTCTTATACCACTGTATGGGTGCTTGCTTCAAACCATACAAACTCTTCTTCAGATGACACATTAAGTGTTCCTTGCCTGGTTCTTCATAGCCTTCTAGTTGCTCCATATATATTTCTTCTTTGATGTCTCCATGTAGGAAAGTTGTTTTGACATCAAGTTGTTCAACTTCTAGGTCTATACTAGTTGTTATACCTAATGCTACTCTTATGGAGGAATACTTTACCACTTGTGAGAATATATCATCAAAATCAACTCCTTTCTTTTGATTTCACCCTTTCACAACAATTCGAGCTTTGTACCTTGGTCTTAAGTTTCCTTTTTCAGTTTTAAGCCTATATACCCCTTTGTTTTTCAAGACTTTTCTTCCTGTAGGTAACTCCACCAAATCATAAATATGGTTCTCATGTAAAGAGCTTATCTCTTCTTCCATGGCTTTGATCCACTCCCCTTTCTCAATTGACTCCATAGCCTCTGAGAAGTTTTGAGGTTCATCATTATCTGTCAAAGTAATATAATCTTCTTTAGGATACTTTGATGATGACACTCTTCTTCTTTCAGAACGTCTCAATTTAACTCGCATTTGTTGCTCTAATGGCTTAAATTCTTGTTATATTTGAGGTTCTAACATTATCTGATCATGATTTGGTTGATCATCAGTCTGGTCAGGAAATGGGGGAGCAGAATCTATCCGTTGAGGAATATCTCCCCCTAAATCAATGCAACTTTGGACTTTCACTGATTTTTCTTTTGAATATCTTTGGTTATTTGATCCTAAAAGAACACAACAACTCTGCTTCTAACAATTTTCTTATTTATAGGATCTCACAATCTATACCGAAATTCATCCTTTGAGGACCCAAGGTATCTTCACTCCTTGGTCTTAACATCTAGATTTTTGCTTTCATCCTTTGAAATATGAACAAAGGCTATGCATTCGAATACTCTTAGATGGTTGAATGATACCTTCTTTATGTACCACACTTCCTTTGGAATCTCTCCATCTAGAGGTCTAAAAGGTGTCAGTTTTATGAGGTCAACTACAGTCTTTATTGTTTCACCCATAAAGACTTAGGGAGGTTAACACCTTGTAACATGCATCTGACTTTCTCTTCAATAATATGATTCATTCTTTTAGCTACTCCATTCAGTTGAGGAGTCTTTGGTGGTGCCTTCATCATTTTGATACCATACATCTTGGAATAGGCTTCAAAAGGATCATGGTACTCTCCACTATTGTCTGCTTTTAGACACTTAAGCTTTTTTCCATTCTCACGCTCCACTAGAGCATGAAATTCTTTAAATGCAGACAATACCTGATCTTTGATTTTCAACAAGTATACCCATAATCTTCTTGAGTGATCATTAATACATGTGACAAAGTAGTAGGCTCCACCAAGAGATTTTTCAGATGGTGTACAAACATCTGTATGCACAAGTTCAAGTACCTCCTGTCTCTTTGAGGGATCGCCTGATCTCTGAAAAACTGACTTTGCATTGTTTACCATAAATGCAATGAATACATGATTCCAAGATTTGACCCTTTATACCTGGAAAGTGGTTTTTGGCGAGCATCTAGAGTGCTTTCTTACTCATATGCACCAATCGTTTGTGCCAAAGATCTTTGAAGTTTGTAGCAACATTCGTTTCTCCATAACAAAATCTTCCTTGCATAATGTAAAGGGATCCTTCCTTTGAACCTCTGGCAATGACTAGGTTCCCTTTTGCTAGTTTCCACTTTCCAGTACCAAAGTGGCTTATAAAACCCACATCATCCAACTTACTCGTTGAGATAGGTCGAGGAGCATTTATGGAACATGACTCACTTCCTTCATTACAAGCTTGTTTCTTGTGTCTATTAGTAACACGATATCACCAATACCTACAATCTTGCTTATAACATGGTTTCTCCATTTCATAGTACCATAGTCACCTTTCTTGTAATTTGAAAAGAAATCTTCATGTGGACTTATATGGAAAGAGGCACTGGAGTCAACGATCCAAGAGCAATCACTATATGCAATATTTAGGTAATTTTCTTCTCTAATGAGAAAAGACGATGGTTGTGGTTGGAGTACAACCCTTCTTCTTTGGATCAACTAAGTCTGGATGGAAAATTCCAGCTTTCTGGTCTCTCTTTAGAAATTTGCATTCAAATCTTTTATGACATTCTTTGCTACAGTAATAGCATATTATTGTTCTTGTACGAGATTGATATCGACCTTTGGATTTGCTTTTGTTTCTTCCATGAGATTCATTTCTCCCACAAATTTCACCTCTTCCTTTCTTCTCAATAACATTTGCTTCATGTTGAAAATTTGTACCTCTTTCTTTCCTTCTGGATTCTTCAACAAACTATATGAAATAATGTCCATTGAGATCTTCCCATCTAGGATTGAGTTGTTGAGCACGACTACTGGTGTGTCCCAACTTTCAGTCAACAAACTGCAACTCACCATCAATCTTCATATCTATCTTTGTCAATTGATTGACAAGACCCTTGAATGAATTTAAATGATCCATCATACTTTGACCATCATTGTAGTCAAGTTTCACCAATCTTCTAACAAGAGATGCTTTATTTCTTGGAGTTTTCTTTTGAATCATAGATTCAAGTTTTGACCACAACTCATAAGCATTTGTGTATGTGGACACATGCTCCAACAAACTTTTATCAATATACTTTCGAATCATTGAAACAACCTTTCGATTCAAAAGTTCTCAATCTTTATCACTCTTACCTTTTGGCTTGTCTTTGTAAGAAATTGGCTCATGCATATCCTTACAATATAAGTGATCCTCCATCATGGGCTTCCAATAGGAATAGTTGTCCGCTGTCAATTTGAACATATCACCATCAGTAATGGCTCCTTCCATCTTGTATCAGAACCAAGCTCTGATACCAGTGTTGGAAAAAATCAGAACTAATTCTCCCTCTTTGGTGTAGATACAAAATGGGCACTTGCGGAAGCAATAAGCAGATAAAAGAAAATAGAGCGAAATAGAATAATGACACCGAAAATTTTTAAAGTGGGACCTAGTCTAGAAAATGTCTCTACTATGAAAGTATGATTACAATATTTGTTTCTCTCACTTTGAGCGTAACACTTAATCTCACCCAACAAGGATGGAAAACAATATCTTTCTAGCCTCTCACTAGGATTTCTAATCTCACACTATACTGGATATCAACTCTCTCATTTACTCTCTATGTTGGTCTTCTCATTTGTTTGCATTTCTCTCCCTCACAAGTTCCCTTCATATAGAGAAGGAGAGGAAGATTTCTTCATAAAGAGATAATGAATAATAAATACTTATCACATTTTCAAGTTACCTTGAAAAGACAATCTCGAACTTTCTAAGTTAAACCTCATAGTCTTCTAAGAGAGATAAAATTTCAAGATATTGAAATGTCGATCATTAAATGAATTCAATGGATCAATTATTAAGATTCATTGATCATGGTCTTCCATTAAATGAAGAAGAGATTCTCACGTAAGACTTTGTCTAACTTTATCAAAAGACAATTCAAACTCAAAGCATCAATCATTTTGCTTTAACATGTCGTTATATAAGACAATTATATATTTTCTTGTGCTTTATCAGTTTTCAAGATCAATTATTTTTTTAATATAATTTTTTAAAGTTCCAAGAATCAATTTCTTATAAACGAGTCAAAAATTAAAGGAAACAAATTCAATTTACCACGTACTTTTAGATAAAAAGAAATATTTAGAATTTAAAAAATTACTTATAAGCTAAAAAAGGAATAAAATAAGCTTAAAATTTGCTTATATATCATTTAATTTGTTGAAACTATTTCAAAAACTTATTTAAATTCTTACCTTTAACTTATATAGAAATTAATTTTAATTTATGACAATTTATTTACTTTTTTCTTTCCTATATTTTTTTTTTCCAAACAAATTTGTCAAAATACTCCTAATATTTTAAAACGTAAAAAAATAGATAACATCTTTAGAATTGAATAAAGTAACAAGCAGTATAGTATTTTAATTTTAATTATGGAATTCATCCAAACACGCACATAACATAACCAATGAACAAACTACCAAATCTGGTCTCTTAATTGAGGTATACGCACACAACTAATATTAAACCGATAAAAATGAATGTTAAATCAATAAAACTGTTTTAAAAATCGATCAAACTGCTATCATAATTATTTTAATAAAATAAAGATTAACCTAAAATATTAATATTTGTTTCATTATACATATAAACTTGTCAATATCTATAAATATTAATGTATAGTTCACTTTAAATATGATAAATAAATTTTATGTAAACTTTTAGATTTAGCTTTGATTTTAATTTCTATATTTTTTAATTATTAAAAACAGTTTATTAATATTAATTAAACCTGAATTGAATCATTAATGTTTAAATAATGTCTTAACCAATTTAAAAAACGGGTGCAGATATAGAGTAATCAGTTAAAACAAGAAAATGCACAAATCCCAAACAAGAAAAAAATGTTAAAATTGGACACGTATTTTACCCCCTCAAATGCTGCTACACGCCGTCAAAACTAAAAACTAAACTATAGTACTATTACAATAAATAAATAAATAAATAAATAAATAATCGTACTATTAATGAAAAATAAAATAAAAAGATTCACACACAAGGAAGAAGAAGAAGAAACAAAAGCCATGGAAAGGAAAGGAAAAGACTGAGAAACACTCACTCTCACACACTCTTCTCACTCACTCTTCGTTTCCCTCTGTTTTCGTTGCCTCTCCATTCACGTTCTTCTCACTCACCTACTTATCTGCGTTTCTTCTTCTTCTGAATTTCGAGGTATAGAGATGCGTGAGTAGTTCATTTTTGTTTTCTAATTTTCGATTCGATTCGATTCGCTCTTGTCTTTGTCTCACTGTGCCCTAGCTTCTGCGAACGATCTGTGCTTGTTGGATCTGATTTTGTTCAATTTTGTGAAGATCTGAATACGGTTCAGCTTTTGATCTGTTCTTTTGTTTCGCGGGAATTTGAAGGGAATTGAGGATGTGGTGGCGCTGGAGGTAGTGGAAGGAGGGAGGAGTTCTGCGGCATTTGCATTTCAGCGAGGTAGCTTCTTTTGGCTTTAACTGATTTTGTGTTTTTTTTGCTCGGGGCAGTGTGTTTGATGTGAACATGTTTCCTCTGTGGTGTGCTGCGTTGTGAACTGTGGTACTGCAACCAAGGTTTTAAATTCCGGTCGCCATCTCGTTTCGTTGCTTGATATTGCGTGAAATTACGGACAAATGCAACCGATGCGACTATTGTGTCACTCAATTGTTTTTTAAAACCTTGATTTCAATGTAAAATGTGGAACTTAGGAACTGAGATGCTGGTTGGATGCTTTTGGATTTTGGATCACTTAGCCTCAGTGTAAAATTCTGTGGATTGCGTTTTCATGTGGTCTAGCTAGAGTGGTGTTGTTGATATTGTTGTTGCAATTGGTAGTGTGTGATTTGTTTTAAAGTAGGTTTCTCTCCGGTAAAATTGTTTTAAAACAATGTTTCTGTCAACTAGTCTTGCATGAGGAACCAAATGCGTTTCCATCTAATGTCCATGTGGATTGCTTTTCTGGAATTTTTGTTTTAATTTTTAGAATATGTGAATTTTCAGGCAACAACAAGGAGGGTAAACTGGCGAATTGGTGCAAATGTCAAAGTCTCCCTCTCATGAACAGCGACAGTCCATTTATTCTGCCTCTCTTCCTGGGTAAGTAATTTTCTTTTTTGTTCATCAGGAGTTTATTCTTGATGAAAATATGATATAAAAACTTCAAATAACATTAGTGATAATTGGTGCTTAACCTTTTAGTAAGTAAAAGTACTTTATGTTCTGTTCTAGAATTTAGATCCACAAGGACTTATAGGAGAAATAAATAAGAAGGAAAAAATAAGATAGTCCCGTTAGTTAAAATTTGTTTATGCGTAAGTTAAAATCAACTTTTGAAGAAACTATTATGAGTGAGTTTCTATAAAGTAGCTTATACATTAGCTAATTTTAATTTACAAAAGAATATTTTTTTCCCTTCTTATAAGTGTTTATGGTGAAATTTATTCAAATAGAAGGAATGATTGGTTTTGACTTATCTGAGTTTGGAATTACCTCATTCACTTGCAAATGTGAAAATAGACATTAACAAGTGGCCACTAAATATATACGCAGGGAATTTAATGAGGCAATGGGAATGGATGATCCAGAATCTACAATGGCAACAGTTGCTAATTTTGTGGAGAAACTGCATGCCAACTTGTCATCACCAGTTGAGAAAGAAACTATTACAGCACGCTTACTAGGCATTGCCAGGAGAAAAAAGGATGCTAGAACACTCATTGGTTCTCATGCCCAAGCCATGCCATTGTTCATAAACATTCTCAGAAATGGAACCCCTCTTGCAAAGGTAAATGTTGCTTCAACTCTAAGTGTCCTGTGCAAAGATGAAGACCTGAGGTTAAAAGTACTACTTGGTGGTTGTATCCCACCATTATTGTCACTTTTAAACTATGAATCCACCGAGACCAGGAAGGCAGCAGCTGAAGCAATATACGAAGTTTCCTCAGGTGGTCTGTCTGATGATCATGTTGGTATGAAAATTTTTGTCACAGAGGGTGTAGTTCCAACTTTATGGAGTCAACTAAATCCTAAGAACAAGGAAGACAAAATTGTGGAGGGTTTTATTACTGGAGCATTAAGAAATCTTTGTGGTGACAAAGATGGCTACTGGAAAGCAACATTAGAAGCTGGAGGTGTGGATATCATAGTAGGGCTCTTGTCTTCAGATAATGCTGTTTCTCAGTCAAATGCAGCTTCTCTATTGGCACGTTTAATGCTGGCTTTCAGTGATAGCATCCCCAAAGTAATAGACTCTGGAGCAGTCAAAGCTTTACTGCAGCTTGTTGGTCCTAAAAAGGACATTTCTGTAAGGGCTAGTGCTGCTGATGCCCTAGAGGCCCTCTCTTCAAAATCTACTATGGCTAAAAAGGCCATTGTTAATGCAGATGGAATTCCAATCCTTATAGGAGCAATAGTTGCTCCTTCTAATGAGTGTATGCAAGGTGATGGTGGCCAGGCTCTACAAGAGCACTCAACTCGAGCTTTAGCCAATATCTGTGGTGGCATGTCTGCTTTAATACTATATCTTGGAGAACTTTCACGTTCTCCTCGCCTTGATGCACCAGTTGGGGATATAATTGGGGCTCTTGCTTATACACTCATGGTCTTTGAGGAAAAAGTTGATGTTGATGAGAAACATTTTGATGCAACTCAGATAGAGGATATTCTAGTAACTCTTTTAAAGCCTCGGGACAACAAACTGATTCAAGAGCGTGTCCTTGAGGCTATGGCTAGCCTTTATGGAAACATCTGTCTCTCAAAGTGGCTCATTCAGGCAGATTCAAAGAAAGTTCTTATTGGACTTATAACCATGGCTGCCACTGATGTGCAAGAGTATCTGATACTTTCGTTGACAACCTTGTGTTGCGATAAGATTGGTCTATGGGAGGCCATAAAAAAGAGAGAAGGTATCCAATTACTAATATCATTGCTTGGATTATCCAGTGAGCAGCATCAAGAGTACTCAGTTCAGCTGCTAGCAATCCTAACTGATCAGGTCGATGACAGCAAGTGGGCAATCACTGCTGCTGGAGGGATTCCTCCACTAGTGCAGTTGTTGGAGACAGGATCACAGAAAGCAAGAGAGGAAGCAGCAAATGTTCTGTGGAGTTTGTGCTGTCACAGTGAAGATATTCGTGCTTGTGTTGAAAGTGCTGGAGCCATACCGGCATTTTTATGGCTTCTTAAGAGTGGTGGACCAAAAGGGCAGCAAGCTTCTGCTATGGCACTCACAAAGCTTGTTCGAATAGCTGATTCTGCCACAATTAATCAGCTATTAGCATTGCTCCTGGGGGATTCTCCAAGCTCGAAAGCCAACATAATCCGAGTTTTAGGTCATGTTCTTACTATGGCCTCACAGAATGATCTCCTTGAAAAAGGTTCTGCTGCTAATAAGGGCTTGAGATCTCTAGTTCAGGTCCTCAATTCATCGAATGAGGAAACCCAAGAATATGCAGCTTCGGTTCTGGCTGATTTGTTTATCACAAGACAAGACATATGTGATAGTATTGCAACTGATGAGATTGTGCTTTCTTGCATGAAGCTGTTGACTAGCAAAACTCAAGTTGTTGCCACTCAATCAGCTCGAGCATTAAGTGCTCTATCTCGTCCAACAAAGAACAAGGCTGCAAATAAAATGTCTTATATTGTAGAGGGTGATGTTGAGCCACTAATCAAGTTAGCTAAAACATCCTCAGTTGATGCTGCTGAAACTGCTGTTGCTGCATTGGCTAATCTTCTCTTTGATCCTTTTATTGCTGCTGAGGCTCTAGCTGAAGATGTTGTTTCAGCTTTAACTAGAGTTCTGGCAGAAGGGACCTTGGAAGGTAAACAAAATGCATCTCGGGCACTTCATCAATTATTGTTGCATTTTCCTGTAGGTGATGTTCTCAAGGGTAGTGCTCAATGTCGTTTCACTGTGCTTGCACTTGTTGATTCCTTAAGAGCTATGGATATGGACGGAGCTGATGCTGCTGATGCTTTAGAAGTAATTGCACTGCTAGCCCGGACCAAAAAGGGTGTCAGCAACAATTACTCTGCATGGTCAGCTCTGGCTGAAATACCGTCAAGCTTAGAACTTCTTGTCTGCTGCCTGGCCGAGGGGCCTTCCCCTGTGCAAGACAAGGCAATTAAAATTCTATCTAGACTTTGTGGGGATCAGCCAGTCGTTCTTGGTGATTTGTTATCAACTAGTTCCAGATCCATTGGCTCATTGGCTAATAGAATAATGAACTCCTCCAATTTAGAAGTAAAAATTGGAGGGGCTGCCTTGCTAATTTGTGCTGCGAAGGAGAAGAAAGAGCTTTCAATGGATTCACTTGATATTTCTGGGCATCTGAAACCATTAATATATTCTTTAGTTGAAATGATAAAGCAGACATTTAGATATTCTTCGCTAGAAATTGAAGTTCTCACTTCTAAAGGTTATATGGAGAGAAATGGTTTTCAAGAAGTTGATGAGTTTGATATTCCTGATCCTGCCACTGCCTTGGGAAGCACTATTGCGATGTGGTTGCTTTCAGTTATTGCTTCTTTCCATATAAAGAGCAAGCTCACAATTATGGAAGCTGGTGGACTTGAAGTTCTCTCGGACAAACTTGGAAGATACACTTCAAATCCACAGGTATATTACAAATAGGCTTTTTATTAACGCTGCCTTTATCAGTTCCCATTGTCTTCTAGATAGCCTCTTCATATTTTGTACTAATCCATATCCCCAGTAAATAGAATATGCCTTCTCGGCTGTGTGATGGCATTGCTTTATGCTTTCTGGAAAATATCTATTTGCAATTGGAAAAGTTACAATAACTTTGAGGGCATATGAATTTGCATTTTAGAATTCGTTATAAGTGGATCAAACTTTTGATAGTGTGATAAAAGAAGCAGATTTTTGAAGAAAGAGGTGAACAATGAAGAAAAATTGTTATGTTTTTCACAACATCTTTTATCATTTGGTAAATGACACACTGAAACATAGATCATTCAGAAAAAATCAGTGTAAAGAACTGAATGAGAAGGGTTTAACCAAAGAAAAAGCAAACTTAGAATTGGAGGTTGACCAGTTTTTAGTAGGAAACTGAATTTGGGCTGGGCTTTGTGAAAAAGATTCCAAACTAGGGGTAGCCTGACATGAATCTACAAAAATATGTAGTGATTTATTTTTTTATTAATATGAATTAATATTTTAAATTATAAGTTACTTATCTCATAATTTTGACATATGTGCTTTCTAAACTGTGTTATAATTCAACAGCTTCTTTGAGAATTCTTTTTCCTTCCTATGAATTAATTATTACTAATTTTATTTTAACTTACACTTCGGGCCCTCCTATTTCTATTAAGCTTGAGCTTAAGATTGAATTCTAAACATAAGTAAAGAGTGAAAAGATTAAAGGCTCGATCAACATACATTATACATTCAATTGTTATTCTGTTGCTGATCTACTTATCTTGATTGCTCATTTGATTTTGTGTGTTGATCATGGCATGAGTTCTGTTGCTGAATTAAACAGATTCCTTCCTACCACTTTTGACAGGCAGAATATGAGGATACAGAAGGAATATGGATCAATGCCTTGCTCTTGGCCATTTTATTTCAGGATGCAAATGTTGTTCAATCTCCTGTGACAATGCGCATTATACCTTCTATCACTCTTCTGCTAAGATCTGATGAAGTAATTGATAAATATTTTGCTGCCCAGGCTATGGCCAGTCTTGTTTGTAATGGCAATAAGGGAATAGATCTTGCCATTGCGAATTCTGGTGCTGTTGCTGGATTGATAACTATTATTGGACATGTAGAGTCAGATATGCCTAATCTCATGGATTTGTCAGAAGAATTTTCTTTGGTACAAAACCCTGATCAAGTTGTTTTGGATCACCTTTTTGAAATTGAAGATGTAAAAGTGGGGTCTACTGCCAGGAAATCTATACCGCTCTTGGTGGATCTCCTGAGACCAATACCAGAAAGGCCTACTGCTCCACCAGTTGCTGTTAGACTCTTGATATCCATTGCAGATGGAAGTGATAGCAATAAATTAATCCTTGCTGAAGCTGGAGCTCTTGAAGCTTTGAACAAATACCTGTCCTTGAGTCCTCAAGACTCAACTGAGGCCGCTATATCTGAGTTATTGAGAATATTATTTTGCAATTCTGATCTTGTTAAACATGAAGCATCAATTAGTTCATTGAACCAACTCATAGCTGTTTTGCGTCTTGGATCAAGAACCGCTAGATACAGTGCAGCAAGAGCACTTCATGAACTTTTTGATGCTGACAACATTAGAGACTCAGAATTAGCTAAACAAGCCATTCAGCCATTGGTTGACATGCTTAATACGACCTCAGGGAATGAGCAGGAGGCTGCTCTCATGTCCTTGATCAAGTTAACTTCAGAAAATTCTTCCAAAGTATCTCTTCTTACTGATATGGAAGGAAACCCACTTAAATGTTTATACAAAATACTGTCTTCTGCTTCATCCTTGGAACTGAAGAGCCATGCTGCCCAACTCTGCTTTGCTCTTTTTGCCAATAGCAAGATCAGAGCAGATCCAGTTGCCTCAGAATGCATAGAACCTCTTATATTACTGATGCAGTCAGGTTCCGAGACAGCAATAGAGTCTGGGGCTTGTGCTTTTGAGAGATTGTTGGAAGATGAACAACAGGTAGAGCTTGCAGCAGCCTACAATGTTGTGGATCTCCTTGTGAGCTTGGTTTCTGGTACTAACTATCAGCTTATCGAGGCTACCGTATCTGCTCTTATCAAATTGGGCAAAGATAGGACTCCAAGTAAACTGGACATGATGAAAGCTGGCATTATTGATAATTGTCTCAAGCTACTAGAATTAGCACCTAGCTCTTTATGCTCCACAATATCTGAGCTCTTTCGGATTTTAACTAATAGTAGTGCAATTGCAAGAAGTTCAGATGCTGCAGAAATTGTAGAACCTCTTTTCCATGTTTTGCTCCGTCGAGATTTCAATTTATGGGGACAGCATAGTGCGTTACAAGCACTTGTAAATATATTGGAGAAACCACAAAGTCTTGCCACCTTGAAGCTTACTCCAAGCCAAGTTATTGAACCCTTGATTTCTTTTCTGGAATCCCCGTCCCAAGCTATTCAGCAGCTTGGCACAGAACTGTTATCTCATCTTCTTGCACAGGAACATTTTCAGCAAGATATTACAACTAAGAATGCAGTTGTGCCCCTCGTACAGCTTGCAGGAATCGGAATATTAAACTTACAGCAAACAGCTATAAAAGCATTGGAAAAAATTTCCACTAGTTGGCCAAAGGCTGTTGCTGATGCAGGAGGTATTTTTGAGCTTGCAAAGGTTATCATTCAAGAAGACCCTCAGCCACCACATGCACTCTGGGAATCCGCTGCTTTAGTTCTCTCTAATGTATTACACTCCAATGCCGATTACTACTTTAAAGTTCCTGTGGTAGTTCTTGTAAAACTTTTGCACTCAACACTTGAGAGTACAATTAGCATAGCACTTAATGCTTTAATAGTTCATGACAGAAGTGATGCTTCAAGTGCTGAGCAGATGATGGAAGCTGGAGTTATAGAGGCTCTGTTAGACCTTTTAAGATCTCATCATTGTGAAGAAGCATCTGGCAGATTATTAGAAGCTTTATTTAACAATGTGAGAGTACGAGAGATGAAGGTGTCTAAGTATGCTATAGCACCTTTGTCCCAGTATCTCTTGGATCCACAAACCAGATCACAGTCTGGTAAGCTTCTTGCTGCTTTAGCTTTGGGAGATCTTTCCCAGCATGAAGGACATGCTAGATCTAGTGCCTCTGTTTCTGCATGTCGGGCATTGATAAGTTTACTTGAAGATCAGCCAACTGAAGAAATGAAGGTGGTAGCTATATGTGCATTGCAAAACTTTGTCATGAACAGCAGGACAAATAGACGAGCTGTTGCAGAAGCTGGGGGCATACTGGTGATTCAAGAATTGCTGCTGTCACTAAACACAGAAGTTGCTGCACAAGCTGCTTTACTGATCAAATTTTTGTTTTCTACACATACACTGCAAGAATATGTATCAAATGAGTTGATCAGGTCTTTGACAGGTACATCATAAACTCTCGTATTCAAAATGTCCCTGCTTCACACTGATGCATACTTTTAAGCAACTACCTTTGGAATTTGTCTCATAGCTCTAGTCATGTCTATTTTACATAATCTATTAGTAATATTTGGTTTAACAGATTAAAATGAAATTCATTTAATTGTTCATTTTTTTTCATGGATTAGAAATTGTCAACATGTGCAAAAACACTATTCTCCTTTCTATTTTTGTTTCTTTCGTAGTATAAATCTTTTTTTGAACATAGACTTTTCTGCTTTTAGTTTCATTTCAGAGAAATGGAGGACCAGTAAAGATTTTCTGTAATGTGAGAGTTAGTGAAATAGGTTTTTTATTGTATCGGTCTCAAATTTATATTACTGAGAAAAATCAATTTTCACATATAGATTGGGAGCAATTGTGATCCTTTTCTTTTTTATATATTTTACCAATTTTGTTATGCAGCTGCACTGGAAAGAGAGTTATGGTCAACTGCCACAATCAATGAAGCGGTTTTGAAAACTTTGCATGTGATATTCATGAACTTCCCTAAGCTCCACACATCTGAAGCAGCAACTCTTTGCATTCCTCATTTGGTAGGGGCACTTAAATCTGGTGGTGAAGCGGCTCAGGACTCTGTACTTGACACGTTTTGCTTGCTAAGACATTCTTGGTCAACTATGCCAATAGATATAGCAAAGTCCCAAGCTATGATTGCTGCCGAAGCCATCCCCATTTTGCAAATGCTCATGAAAACCTGCCCACCTAGTTTCCATGAGAGGGCAGATACTCTTCTGCACTGCTTACCAGGGTGTTTGACTGTCACCATTAAGCGTGGAAACAACCTCAGGCAAACTATGGGAAGCACTAATGCATTCTGCCGGTTAACAATAGGAAATGGTCCTCCAAAACAAACCAAGGTACATTGTTAATTTCAAAAATATGCTATAACAACACTAATATTATGTCTTAGCCAATGTATACCATTGAAGTTCTTCAATAATTTTTAAGCTGAAACTGTTGGTCTTTTGTTCTTTGCAGTCCGTTTTCTTTGTTTTCCTTTTTCTTTGAACTTTTTCTTCTATTAATTATTACAAGTTTCACTATGCCCAGTTTTTATGTAAGCACCGTGCTGATTACAATTGCAGTAATTTTGAAATCATTTTATTTAAAATATTCATAGATCTAGGAGTACCCTGCACTTAGCATTCCTGTCATAATTTTCAACTTCTCAAATCTGCAACGAGGTAAAAAGGTTCAGTTTTTTTATCATAGAATTTCACTTCAATGAATCATATTGGGTGTAATTTATCTGTGAATCACTCCAGTTTTCGATGTGATGTGAAGATTTCAGATTTACTTTTCATCGTCCAAAATTTATTTATTACATTATTAATTGATTTTTGTGCCGTCTCTTCTGAGAGTTAAACTTTATTGTACAATATTACTGATACCGTTTATGGTTTTTGGTTCTGTTAGGTAGTGAATCATAGTACCTCTCCCGAATGGAAAGAAGGATTCACTTGGGCATTTGATGTACCTCCAAAGGGCCAAAAATTGCATATCATATGCAAAAGCAAGAATACTTTTGGAAAGGTAACTAGATATTCATTCCATAAGTGATATACTCATTCTCCATTTTTATGTGTGGTAAGTGCATACCAGTTCCTTTTCCGAGAGGATGAATGTCTACCTTTCTTTTTATGATATGATGTATACTAGAGTTATTTTGTTAATAACTGAAAGGATCCCTGTCTATTTCTGTCATAAATGTACTTCACTCTTGGGTGAAAAACCTTTACCCTTTTTGTCACCTTACCTGTAATGTATCTCAACCAAGCACATGCTAAAACTGTAGTGCTTTAATTACTGACTGAAAGTATTGTGCTCTTTTTTTGCAGACAACTCTTGGAAGAGTCACCATTCAAATTGATAAAGTTGTATCAGAGGGGGTTTATAGTGGATTATTCAGTCTTAATCATGATGGTAACAAAGATGGTTCTTCCCGAACACTTGAAATTGAGATTATATGGTCCAACAGGATCTCCAATGATGACATTTGAAAATGACACTAAGCTACTTGTTGGGTGGAAGCATAAAACATAATCTGTAACATGCATGAGGGATGCTGGAAATGGTTTTGCTTGTAATTATCAGCATATTTGGATGATCCAATTTTGTAGTCTGCAGATTAAGTTGCTTCAGTTGTAAGTGTAAATTAAATTATAAATGTCTAGTGGCAAGGGTTTGAAAAGGATGCTCCCACGGTAAAGAAAAAATGTTTACAATTGTACAGGTCAGTCCACAGGTGTTAGAAACTTGAATCATAGGGGAAAATGGCATTTTAATTAAATTGTCAAAAGTCTTTTTCATTTTTTTTTTCATTTGTATCAGTCGCTGATGTTGGGATGTACACTAGCTTCTGCTGTAAAGTGGCTATGTTTTATGTTTGTAAGCCACAAGAGATGTTACATTGACAATATGTCACTGTCCACTTCTGTCGGGAACATGCTCCTTTTTCACCACCTTGCCCCT
Organism: Phaseolus vulgaris; assembly: GCF_051622355.1. NCBI lineage: Eukaryota > Viridiplantae > Streptophyta > Magnoliopsida > Fabales > Fabaceae > Phaseolus > Phaseolus vulgaris. Next base: position 10,904,708 of record NC_143498.1, read on the forward strand.
CCCAATAAACAATTCCTTTTTTCTAATTGATTCTTGGACATTGTTGTAGGTTTATAATTCATTTAATATTCATTCTTAAATATAAACATTACTGTTTTTTCTTCTTTTTTCATTTATTTAATCCATGGTTTGGATCCTTCTGCTTTTCGCTCTTATAGTTTAGCTCTCAATTTGAGCCCAGATTGCATGCAGCACTTCAGCTGCCATGTATCAAACTTGACCCTGCATCTGTAACATTTTTGCACCCATAGCAGTTATTTGATTCACAGCTGTTTAGCTTGATAGTGCCACTCTTTCATTACAAGGAATAAACATGTTACCAACAACGTTGAAATTTAAACGCCATACATCAAATCTATATGTGGAACAAGAGATAAAATTTCATCTACAATGGAATTGGGCACACGGGGTTAATGTACTGAATCTATGAATTGTTTTGGACATTATCCGAGTCTGATTAATTATAAAAATATTCATTGGCCAGATTTTATTTGTTTCTAAACTGAATCATGTTTTCTTTATGCTAATTTTAAAAGGCAAATGTTGACATTGTGATTATCTTCACACACTTTGCCGCAGGGTGGTGTGAACCAGACTAGATTTTACTGGTTGATCAAATAAATTATTTTAATTTTATTTAATACATTACTAGAAAATTATTAATTAAAATATAATTTTAGAGATAAAAAATAATTAATTATTATATTAATTAAAGTAGATACTAGAAACTAAAAAATATTAATATTTAAATTAGTTTATATTATTGATAAATAGTTTCTAAATTAATATCTAATTAGTTACCAGGTATATACTAATTTAAAATTATTTATCAATAATAAAAATTAGTTTAGATATTAAGATTTTTTTTTAATTTCAAAATAGTATCTAATTTAATCAATATAGCAACTAGTTATTTTTTTTTCTATAAAATTAATTTCTATTTAATGATTTTTTTTTAAGAAAGTAAAACTCAATTTTAATATATCTCATATTATTAATTAAAAGTAAAATGAGTAATTCAATAAATCTTCAAAATGGTAAGAAATTTTTGCAAGATTAAAAATAGTGAGTACTAACTAATGGAAAAGTCAGCAAAGTGTCTCTAAAAAGATAGTTATTGATGAGATAAAAAAAAATTACACTAATAATAAATATATGATTGTGTAAAAGGGACTCATTATTACAAGTAGATATTTTTTATAAGATAACACTTGGCTTTTCATTAATTTAAAATTTTAACAGAATAGCTAGATAGGAGTGGTGAAAACAACTGAAGAATTTGAAGTATTGAACCACTCTTTAAGACATGAATCATAATGTTGATGTGGAAGAAAAAGTTAAGACATGAAACTTGTGTCTAGGCCCTGAAGGCAAGATGAAACAAAAGGGGAAACAGCATCTGCAGAGAAGAGATAGTGGGGCAAGAGGACAGTGGGTGGCAGGAGAAGGCCAAGGCATTATCATAATAACTAGAATCCCATATTACAGGTCTACTGCCACCTAACAGGTACCTTGCAGCATGAAAATGACAAAGCATATAAGTAGGTAGAGGAGACACATCAGTGGTCATTTTGGATTAATCATGCACCAGGAGAAACTAAAGAACTGCATGAATTCATTCAGCATTGAAAAGACTTAACTATCATAATGCATGGGAAGCAAATCCAAGTAGATCTCTTCTCACTTCCTTAATCACTCACAAGGAGAAAATAAAGAACTGCATGAATCCATTTTGGCCTGTAACATATGGTTATTTACACCATCAAAACAGTATGAAATTCAAGGTGTCTCAGAAAATAGGCAGTGAAAGACAAAAATAGTTTAGCCAATTGCCACCTCATTGATCTTCTTGTTTAATGTGCACAGGTATACAATATTGTATTTCTCTGGACTGAGAATATATATATATATGGTGATTATGGATCTGATAATTTAAAATAGATTCCATTGTAGAGATACTTATGTTTTCTCACATAAATCCATAAATATGACCCATTGCCCAGCACTTCAATCAATGACATTTCACTTTATGTTCTTCCCTCTGTTGTTATCCCATTTCAGGATCCTTTCTCTTTATTTCTAATCCACATGATTTTTCATCCAGATTATGCTACTGTTGCATAGCAAATATTTATCATGTAGAGGAGTGATACTAACAGATCCCAATTCCAACACAGAAGACAAATTTGTCATAATTATTACAACTCATAAATTCCATTCCAAAGCTGCAGCATAATCATTGCCATAACATGCATTCGTAATTATTTATGAATATATTCCCCATGCAAACTGAATGGACTTTTACTCACATTGAAAGATAAATTAGCTGTGCTTGTGCATACTCTACTATCACAGTTCTAGAGAAAAATATAACTAACATATGTTTGTTAGACAAATCCAAGAGGGAAAATTAACATGGAAAAGAGAAGGATAGCAATATACATTCTATGTCAGCCAAATCATTTACCAAATGCACTTGTTGAACAAACCTGTGATACTGATAATGAAAATAAGATCAATTAAACAAACTGCCTAGAAATTGGACAATCAGTGGCATAAGCCTTACACTGTCATTTCTCTCCCAATATCTACCAGGACAGTCCTTTCCTTGTATTGATCCCAGTATTCCTATCTGAAATGCAAGCTAAAAAGAAAGCAAAATAATGCTTAAAAAATATTAAACACCATTATATGAAGTAAAGAAAAAACTATTTGTAAAAGTATCTGCAAATTGTTCTAGAAACTAGGAAATTTGCTCATTTTTTTTTATTAGCAAAGAATGAAATTAAATTAAGAGGGATACAAAAGGGGTATCCCAACCCTTTTACATAAACCAAACCACATTAAGAATCTCCAAGAATAAAGAGATGAACAAACACCCCAGAAGCAATAGATAGATAATGTTTGTTGCATAAGGTAGACATCCTATTCCAGCTAGCACCGTGCTTGTATTGGAATGCTATAAGCACTGCAAACTGCAGCTACAAAACCATCAAAATACACCAAAATATTGGTTATCTCCACCACCTCATTGACATTCCTTCTACCCAGCTTGCAGTGGCACGATTGTAGCACTTGTCACAGAATTAATCACTTCAATGCAACATCTTCCATTCGCTCCTTTTTGGACTTTGGTTTCCCCCTGTTTGCTCCTTTTAAGCTCACTTTTATCAGAAATCAACTTCCTACTTGCCATGGTCCATCTCGCACTTAGATTGGTTGGAGTTTACAACTTCGACTTACATCCCCCAACATGTTTGAATCCCCACCACAACCTCTACTGCTACCATCCACATGTGAGACCACTAGTTGATCAGCAAACACACTTAGGGATTTCCACAACAACCAAAACACCACATAAAAAAACACAGTTTTTGTTTCCTGCATAAAGAATCCTGAACCAGCATACACCCTGCCTCTATTGGTCTGTTATAAGACATATCAAAATAGAATCCTCCATCATGTCCTTAACATTCCTTTTGACTCCCTTGCATACAAGCACCTATGTCCTTTCCATCTTGCACCAGCTGTAGGCCGTGACAAACCCACCAACACCTCCAACCAACTATAAATCCAGTATAGGCCATAGTCTTAAAACTCTTGGCATTTGGGAGAACTAATTATAACTCCTAATGCAAAGCATTGGATTAAGAATTCAGTTTACGAAAAAATAAGTAAAGGAATGCACCTTGTGCTTCATCCAAAACCAGGATTTGAGTTGAGCCTTCTGAAACACCTCTTCCGCATCTACTAGCCCTTTTTTGAATACAATCAGGTTCCATTGGTCCCAGATACACCTAATAACAGATGCCCAAACACCTTTCCATACTAGGTTTAGCTTCTTGCTAGCATTACTCAGATAAAAACTCATAAAGTGCAGATTTAAATCATTCTGTTGAACAAAAGAGATACCTATCCATTTGAAGCACAAGGACCATACCCTTTGTGCGTATTTACACTCCAAGAAGATATGTTGACAAGACTCCTCCTTAAGCGGACACATTGCACATAGCGTAGATTCCATCATCACCCCTTTCCTACTCAAACTCACCCTTGTTGGGATTCTATCCAGCAGCACTCTCCAAGCTGTCACGATCACATTTGGGAATGCCTTAGTCTTCCAAAGGAGGAGCCCATAAACATTTTTAAATTTCATGAAGAGGTGTTTCAACACGGTCCTAGAAAAGCAACAAGAAATTTGTTAGAGGGAAGTCCAACTGACCCTTGATACCTTTCATTAAGTGTTGTTTAAAAATATATAATCATGAATATGTTTATCCTATAAGACATAAGTTTTTCAAAAAAGTTATGTAAGAGGCAAGTGTTTCATTTGACAAACCCAACAACAAATTACAGTCATTGCCTCATCTAATAAGTGAAGTCATACTCAAACGATACACACAATCTTAATTTATTGTTGTACTTCGTGAAATTTCTTTATATGTTTATTTTGTGTTACCGAGAATGTTTTTGTCTTACGTCTACCAAGAAGATGTCTTAAAGCTCATGTTTAGATAAAAGATCTCTTGAAGGACACGTTAAAATTACTTTACACCAACAAGCATACTAGCACGCAGCTCGTGCGTAAGATAACATATTATGGGTGGTCCGATAATGACTCGATAGTAGGTGGCCTGATAAGCCCAACAAACACTCGCTAGGATAGGCTTGAAATGGCTCTAATACCATATTACGAAGTGGACTTTAAGCCTAACTCAACCCCATAAAACCGGCTCATGAAGTTGAGGTTTGCACCCACTTATATACAATGAAATGTTCTCATTTCTAGTCGATGTGAGATCTCCAACACAGACCCGATTTTATGGGGTTGAGTTAGGCTTAAAGTCCACTTCATAATATGGTATCAAAGCCATTTTCGAGCCTATCCTAGCAAGTGTTTGTGTTGGGCATATCGTGCCACCCGCTATCGGGCTGTTATCGGACCACCCATAATATGTTATTCCACGCACGAGCTGTCACTCTCGGCGTGACGGGTGTGTGTTGGAGATCCCACATCGACTAAAGATGAGAACATTTCATTGTATATAAGTGGGTGCAAACATCAACCTCATGAGCCGTTTTATAGGGTTGAGTTAGGCTTAAAGTCCACTTCGTAATAATGGTTTCTTGCTTTACTCCAGTTTGGGTAAAAGAACTATGATTTATGTTTGATAAGTCATCCCAACTATTGAGATGTTGCTTCAAGAGAAGATAAACATTTCATGATACATGGAGAGCATTAAAGGCATCTCTACGTCTTTGAGTGGTTAAATCCAAGCTTGAAGATGAAAACCCGAGTTGAAGCTTCACAATGGGCAGAAAAGATTTGCAATGATTACTTTCTTCAAATATAAAGCAATCTCTCAAGTTGAAGAAGAATAAGAGACAAGAGAGCTAGAATTGTGAAAACATTGTCAACTTTTTAACACTTAAAGTTTTCAATCCTTTTTGCCCTAAGTTTTGCAAGAACGTTTTTTGTTTTCAATAACTATTTAGAAGTGTGTATACCCTTTTGTATCCATCGAAATAAGTAATATATATTTCTAGTGAGTAACCTTGTGATATTTTAGATCACTTTTCTGTAAACCTTAGTGTTTTAGTTAGAAATGGTTATATTCCAAACAATAGTCATGGTTTTTAGCCAATAGTACGTACATTCAAAAGAATACTTGGGTATTTAGCCGGAGTGACTACGTATTTAAAAAATACTCTGGTTGTTTTAATTAGGAGTAATTGAGGTCTAAACAATACTCACTTTTGCAGCGTTAGTATGCTTAGTGGAACTTGGTCAGTTGATCAAGAACTGGATGTAGTTTTCCTTTATAATTGCACCAATATAAAAACATCAAGCTAAAATCCTTCTTTTCCTTGAGTTTATTTGTATTGCATGTTATCAATTTTGAATCAACAAAAGAAGAAGAGTTTCTATAATGTAGGTTTTTAGCAGATTGTTTGCGAAGTTAAAACTTGAGTTTGACTAAACATCATCCGACATAATATTGCAATTTTCTTTTTATTTTTCTCTTGGATCAAAGATCCATTTACAAAAAGCAACAAAAATTATTTGAATAAGTTTCTTTATTAAAGACAAATGTATTTACATAAAAGCATAAGAAATAAGGCCCTTTATTTTTGTAAAATTTTCGATGAATAGATTTATGGGTCTTTATTTTAAAATTGTATTTTTCTTCATTTTGTTGTGCTATTGCGGTTGTGCTATGCAATAAAAAAATAAAGTGGTTTTCTATAAAATTTTGAGAAAAAAGTTAGAATCATGAATTAAATGAGAAGAGTCTAAAGTGATTTCCCTCTCCTTTTGATTTTATCTTTGTTTTTGTTTTTTTATCCCTATCTCATGGCTCTTTGAACCTAGATATGGAATTGGAGGAGTATCCCTCCCTCTTAAGTCCATGATAAGGTTGTGAAGAGGTTAATATTGAGCATATTGTTGTTCTATCGTTAAACAAAGTTGACCTAGTTCTTTTAAATCATTATAGGGTAATAGTTCAACTTTATCCCTAATCTCTGGGTTAAAATCACTTTCAAACCTAACTATCATTTTCCTAGGTTCTTCTATAATCCCCACCCTTATCATGAATAACTCTATTTTTTGTCTATACTATTTCACTCATGCTCTTTTATTGGAGTGTACGGAGTTAATCCATCAACTCCCTTTGATAATAGGAGGGGGCACATGTCTTTTTCTTGATTGCTCTCCATATTTACTCTTAGATTTACCTTATTGATGCATGTATTGAGAAAACATGGTTTTTAGCTTTTCCTTTGATATTTTTTTTTCTATTTTGTAATTCATCTCTCGAACATTCTCCCTCTCAATCCCTAAAACTACCATGCACGAGATTATATCATACAAACCGCTTCGACAACACAAGTCAAATGCACGAGATCAGAAGCATCAAACACATATTGAAACTGTACATATCAGACGATATAAAGCATTGGTCAAGCATTAGACGAAACATGATAACATGGAAGTATCCATACTTAATCTTTATATTCTTAGAATTTTTATAACACAACATTTATGTTTTCAGATCTTATTTGATATTTCTAAATCATAGAAAATATTATTTTCAAATAAAATTACTGAAATTAAATGATTTCATAAAGGATTTGAATACATAGTGTTTTACTGTGATGTCTTTCGAATACAGGTGTGGAAGCACGCCAAACAAAAATTGCAACACCCACAATCTCCACACAAAATCGCATGGGCATTATATTAGAGTTCATGTTGAAACATTCTTTATTACACGACAAACTAATTAACTAATTAACATTGTCTATTGACCAAGATGTATCATAAGACTTCCTAAAAAGATTAATGCAATAAATTTACACTTTGAATTATGAATGAACCATAATTTTTCATAGTAGTTTGAGGAACATATTTAATAAAAAAATTTGATATAATAATAACTTTATATATCAAAACAGCATTCAAAGTTCATAAAATATAATTAATTGAGTTACTTAACTATATTTTAAATACTGATTAATTCAATTACTAGTGTTCCTAGACATGTCTTAAAATTTTGGTGTAAAAATATTCCAACATTTTTATCTCCAAAATATTTTCTAATTATCTGCAATATTAGTCTTTTAAATATTTTAATTAATTTAATGAAATAAATTATTTTTATCTCATTAGAATTAAAGAAGATGGAAAACAACAAATTACATAATCAATATTTTGCAAAACATTACATTAAAAACCACAACAGTAATTTTTAGAAATCTTGATGAAAACCTTTTATCTTTCAAATTTTAGCACACATAATTTTCTACTATAAAACAAATAAAGATAATCTTGGTAGAATATTAAATTTCCATTTTAATTAATTTTTTTGGTTCCATAAATAATGCGACAGAAGGTGATGTCCTTCTGTGATACAGTACAAGCAAATAAATTAATTAGTTTTTGAAAAAAAATAGTTTTTATTGGTAGAGTTGAAGGGATCCTTTTGTCTAATAAGGACAGACAAAAGGCCTCTGCACTGTACCAGAATTTTTAATATATTTTGGCACAGAAGCTTGATACCATTTTTACTAACCAACAACACTCACATTTCTTAAAAAAATAACCTCAACAATTAAAATTAGCTCAGGGATGATTTAAAAATAAAATTTTCAAATTATACGAAAAAATGTTGATATCATAAAATGTTTTTGTAAAACAAAAATAAGATAAGAAATTACGAACTTGAATAAGATCAACAATAGAACTAGCCATAGACAATTGAAATAAAGAAATAAATAAAAGATAAGAAAAATAGAAGAAAAATATGTATTACTTATAAAAAAAAAGTTAAGTATGTTTTTATTACTTGTACAATAATATGAAATTAATTTTTTATTTATAGCTTAAATTTTAATTTTTTTTATATTGATATAATAATTAAAATTTAAATATAATCTATATTATAATATTATAATATTCATATTAACAATAAAATAATATAAAATATTTAACATTCTAATTCACATTATAAATTTATCAGGAAAAAATAAATTTTACATGGAAATAATTAACGAAAAATATATTTAATTCTAAAAAGATAAATAAATAAAATTCTATATTTTTTTAAATAAGTTCTAATAAAAGTTAAATTATCATTTCACTTCTAATAACTAAAATAAAATTGTAAAAGTGCTCTTTCATAGCCATAAAGGTGTAAAAAATTAGTTCACGTATTTCATTTTATCCAAAATTATTGAATATATATGCAAAGTAATATCATCGTTTACAAAGAAAACTTAATTAAGCAATTTCTTATAAATCAACAATGAATAATTACTAATATTTCTAATTTTATTCCATAGAAAAAAAATAAGTGAGGATAACATAAAGAAGTTAATGTTAAACACAGTATCATATTAAGTTCACATATTAAAATGTTAAATTTAATTAGTTTTCGTTTTATTTTAATAAAATGACAATTAAAACATATTATAATCATTTATGAATAATCGTACATAAAAATTAACTTTACGTTTAAAGTTTCACTTTTATTTAAATTCAAAAGAATGGCAAAAGTAATAAAAAATAAAAATAAAATAAAAAATTGTCCTCTTTTTGGAGGGAGAAGACAGAGTCCAAACTCCAAAGTCTCTGCACTTCCATGGCCGGCACGTGACCCATTCTCTCTCTTTCTTAAACTCTTACTCTTACCGCCTTCTTCTACCTCTCTTTCTCCGTCCATGTCTTCCGCCTCCGGCTACGGCCGATCCTCCCAACGAGCCTCCGTCTCGCCGCTCCGCTCGCGGAAGTTGCCGGCGGGACCCGCCAAGCCCGCCGGAAGACCTACCACACCGTCCTCCTCCTCCACCTCGTCGAGGCCGTCGACCAAGGCCTCCATTTCTTCGGTGGCTACCGCCGCTGTGGCCGACGTGAGCAAGGCGAAGGAGAATGTCACTGTCACAGTCCGGTTCCGACCCCTCAGGTTCGTCAATTTCTCTCCTCTCTAGTTAGTTAGTTAGTTAGTGTGTGTCTTTTCAATTCGTATATTTTTAATTATTATTATTATTATTAAACTATGTGGTTACTGTGTCATGGTTTTGAATAGTGGGAGAGAAATTAATAAAGGGGACGAGGTGGCGTGGTATGCGGACGGGGATCATATAGTGAGGAATGAGTACAATCCTTCCATTGCTTATGGCTTTGGTTAGTTTTCTTATTCACTAATTGCTTTTTCTCCCCATACACACATTACTTCCATACAACAAAGGAAACTCTTACTATATTCCATTTTTTTTTTGCAATTAGATATGTTCCTTCCTTCATTTAAATGTTTGACTTTATTTTGTATGCACTTACTGTTCCCTTATTAGAAATCACGGTAATTATGATTTTTAAGGTAGTAATTGTAAAAGTCGCTTAATTTATTTATAATTGAATGATAGTGTAAAAGTATTTTATATGTATGTATGGACAATATACTCCATAAGCACTTTTAGAGAAACGAAAATAAGAAAAAGTAAAATGAACTTCTCTGTAAGTTACATTATTTTTTTTAAAAAGTTTTTAGTACTTGATGTACAACTATTGACGAAACGAGTGCAAAGAAGAATAAAAAAAATAGTTTGCGTATCACACAAACAGGAGGTGCAAAACAAAGAACACATATAATAAGATAAAGATAAATAACCATCTCGTTTAATAAGCATGTAAGCACTACAATCACTACTTCATTGATTCACTTATAACAAGTAGAAACTACTTCATTGATTCACTACTTTATTGTCGTTCATCATTGGGACACGCTTTTTTGAAACCTCCACCGGAGAGATTTTCAATACAAGGACTTGTGGATCTTTTTCCTTATATATGGTCCAATTTTATCATTTTTACTTATTACTATTTTTCCTCATTACTAAACATACTGTAAATTGACCTTATCTATAGTGGATACGAGATCTCTAACATACCTCCCTCACACCAAAACATATACATCTCAAGCATGGAATTAGATATTTGTGGGTGCTCTGATAGTGTGTCACAATAGGCCCAACAAATCTGGCTAGGATAGACTCTGATACCATATTAAAAAGTGGATTTTAAGCCTAACTCAACCCTACCAAACTAGCTTATAAGGTGTGGATTTCTCCCACTTATATATTGTAATTTAGTTTTATCTATAGTCAATGTGGGATCCCCATCACAACTATAAGTTCGTTCACCATTGGATTGAGATATTTTTGGACAACAATTTTGTAAGAGATGGTTTTTCGTTTTTGACGGTTGGATATTAATTGAAAGTCTAGAGAGGGAGAAAGGTAGTTTGTAACAACTTTATTTGTGGTTTTCAATCTTCTTTCTTATTTGTGTGCATTGTTGTTTGCTTTGCTTTGCATTGTTTATGCACTTGTTGGAAACTCTCTTGTACCCTTTATTGGTCATAGTGTCTCTATTTCGTTGGTCTAAATGACTTGTGGTTTTTACCCTTACACTGAGAAGTTTTCCACACTAAAAATATCTGTGTCTTGTGTACTTATGTTGTCGTGCTCTATTTTCTTTTGTGCTCCTCATAGACTTTTTCAAGTTGGAGAATTGTATTCCATTGCATATTGCTCTATTATTGATTTGTTATTTTGATCCATCCGCATCAGAACAAGTCCAAAGAGCAGCGCACGAAACAATGCAATATTGATTGCAAATCACCCCAACTAGAGGCGTAAATCACCCCAACTAGAGGCGTAGATTGTAGAATAGAACACAAAGATAAAGATGAATAATTGTTTTGCTTATTAAACAAATAAGCGTTATAATTCGATACTTGTTGATTCACTTACAGCAAGCACAAACTACCCTTATACAAGGTACAAAATGGTTACATGTTAGTTTGAAGTACACAACAATAATTAACTAACATAACAAAATGTTTACAGCAAACTACTAATTTGCCAGATGTCGTAACAATGAGTCATCAAACAACTCTACAATTAAGCGATGTCTACAACTGTTAGATGACCTTACTAATAGACAACATATACAACCATTAGACGTATCATAAAAATAGTTTAGGATCCCTAGATCTACCGTACTTGTGAAGAAGTATGCTTAAATCTAAAATGTTTTGTACTAAAAGGAAAAATCCGTTAGTGTGTATGTGGCATAACTAAGGTTTGAGGAATTAATGTTGGGAAAAAGGCTATTTGGTGTGGCTTGATGAAGTAGTATTCTATTTCGGTTTATATGTTAAAATGTAAAAGGATTATTGAACTGATTTAACCAACAATAGTTATTATACTTAACCAAGTGTTAGAATGTTGGTAGGTTATGGGTTAAGTGTATGTTTGAAAGAGTTTATTTAAATTTATTAGAAATACTTGTATATTTCGTATAAGTTTTTTGTTTTAACTTATTTGGATAATAAGTTCTTGGTGTATTTCACTAAAGTTCAGTTTTAAGCCAGTGATTGAGCTCTTGCTTAATAAAATATAGTAAAGTTAGTTTGATGCTTTATATACAAATTGATAGTGATAACATCATGGGGTGAGCAAATTTTTCAGTTCATTTTTTGTTTATGTAGTCCAATAGTCCATACATTAACTGCATATTTTAATCAGATTATTTTGAGATAATTATAGTTTTTTGTGCTTTTTAAAGTTAACGTATTTGAAAAAATGATTATTTTTCCTGTTTATTGAAATTAGCTTATTTAGAAAACAATTGTTTTTTTGTGTACTGATATTCGCTTACTTTAAGAAAATAATATTTTTTTGGCAGTCTTTTAAGGGTTATGAAAAATGATTATTTCTCAAAAGAATCCATTCCTAAACTGTGCTACAAAATCATAGTTTGTTATTCTTTTCCAAATATTTGGAGTGGCGGTAGTTCGTACAAGTCTAAAATGTTAAGCCAAACTACCTTGTATTTTGGCTCCGATCACAACTTTAAAATTACAAAGATGTTGCAACATTTAATCCGTTCCAATAATTCTGAAAGCTGTTGGTCTATGGTAGATGGTGAAAACAAATAGTTCAGACACGAGAGTTATGACTTTATGTGGCTTCAGAATTGTTTCTCACCAGCATTTCTAAATTGAAGAATGCAGAGTACATGTTGGTTTTGTGCGTTCTTTCTATTTGTAACTAAATTTTTTTTCTGTGGCAGATAAGGTATTTGGGCCTGCCACAACAACTCGGCATGTTTATGATGTGGCTGCTCAGCATGTTGTCAGTGGTACAATGGAAGGGATTAACGGTAATGATTTTTCTGTTATCGTTATGTTAAATTGTCTTTTTGAAAAAGGAAGAAATTAATGGATTGAGGACTTGTACTAAGTTAATGATTTATTAATGGCATGCAAGCTGTCTGCAGGAGCAATTTAATACTAATAATCCCAATTGATGATGTTAACTTGATTGGGGTATGTCAGAAAAGCTATTTCTGATGACATTCAGAGAAGAGCAATTTCTCTTAAATCGAATACAAAAATCTTAATTACAGAAACTCCTAATTTACTACAGAGACAATCTATCCTTATAATTTAGCTCCTAATTGGGGAATGTAATTAAACTGTAGAAGTGAATATTATCTCCAACATATTATGGAAGGTAATTAAATCTGTACAAGTAAATATTATCTCTAACATGTTTCAAGGGATTCTGACACTCCTTAAGTTAGTGAGTGAATGTCATCCATTCCTAAATTGCCAACAATAGATTGAAATGTAGCACCACTTAGCCCTTTTGTCAATTACATTTGCAAGTTGAATTCCGAACGTACAAATGTCCCATTATCCAACTTCTCCTTCATAAAGTGTCTGTCGACTTCAGCATGCTCATTTTTATCACGTTGCACTGGTATGTGCAATATTTATTGTTGACTTGTTATCACAATACATTTTTCACAAGTTTCTCCCAATCAATTGTTAGGTCTTCTAAAATTATCTCAAACTATGGTATTTCATAAATCTCTAAGGCCATTGCTCTAAATTTTGCCTCTACACCTATAAAGCATAGACACGGATACGACACGAAACAGAAATACAGCTAAATTTTATAGGACACAGGACATGTCTCTATATATATATATTAAAATGTAGTAATATATTTTGTTATATGAAAAATCAAGAGAAACATTAATAAAAATAGTTTAAAAAAAGATGTACTTATGTAAACCATAATGTTTTATTTTTGCATTTGTTCATCTTCATTAAAAAATACAACTTCTAATTCTGGTTCATCAAAAGATAAGCTAGCAATCTCAAGAATGCCATTGTCATCTACTGAAAAGTCATTTCTTGCAATATCTCATAATTTAGTTTTCTCTTCTTTGTATTTTTGAGGAGTTTCTTGAGAGAAGACGAAGATTACTATGGACAATTACTAGATCCTCTACCCTTTTAGGGCGTCATCTTATTTCTTTTTAAAGAATGTATAAAGAAGTAGGTACTCCAATTTCTCATAAGAGGAAGAACATGGTTGTCCAAATAGTTTAAGAACTATCTTTTGAAGTGTTGGTGCATGAGCTCCATGAACAATCCACCATGATTTTGCATCCATTTTACCTCTATCCCTTAAAGAGTCAACAGTAGCAAAATCTTCTCTTCCATTTGAAAAGTTTGCGAACTCTATATTTACTTGTCTCCTTACTTCGGCATTATCAAAGTACCTCTTAAAACATTTCTTCCTTTTGTGAAGTTCCATATCTTGATATGGGGCAAGTCTTTGTGAATCTTCATTTAACCATTCATGACTATAATATCTACATAAAAAATATATAAACATAAATTAACATATTATAAATTTATGATAAATAATATGTACTTAATAAAATATAATTATAAAATAATTTAACTATATAATGTATTACCTTGGATTTAAAGAATGAGCAAGACAATGAAGAGATGTGCTACTCTTAGTCCAATGATCAATTAATATTGAGTTTACTACCCTAAAAATGATGAATGTTCAGCTTTTGTCTTTCTTTCATGTTGGTATATGACCTTTCTCACATTTTCAATCATTGAATCCCACATTTCATATACTAAATGAAGAGTAGCCATATTTGTATCTGTTTTTTCTGAGAACATCATAAATAGGGGCAGTAAAAACAAGTATGTAATCAACCTTCATTCACCAATTATCAGTCAACAAAGTTCCTTTCACAAATTGTGTACTATCCACATTATCCTCTTTGTAAGAAGACCATTCATCACTAATAACCATCTCTTGGAGTCCTTTTTTTGAACTTCTAAACTTTTTTAGCATAACTATGGTTGAAGCAAATCTTGTTGAAGCAACAGAAAGCAACTTCAATGAGTTGAAGTTATTGAACATTGATAATCTCATAGAGTGCCCCATAATAAAGGTAGCATCATCAACAATTTGTGAGATCCAAGAACATTGTTGATGAGTATCACTATTTTTTTGGGTATATTTTGCTGCACATATATTTTTCAATGCAAGATTTCAAGGTGTACACTATACAAGGAGTCCAATAGAAGGAAATTCTAATTCTATGAGCATACCCACTGCCTTACATACAAATGCATCATCAATTACAATTTGTACTACATTTCTCGGCCCAACCTCCATAATTGCATCTCTCATGTGTTAAGCAATAAAATCTTTGTACTTTATTTCACCAGATTCATCTATTAACTTCAAAAACATTGGTACACTCTCAGTGATAGCCATAAAATTTATAAGTGGTCTTCTTTGATAGCACAAATCAAACATAGCACCTAACACAATATTGGTTGAAAATTGCTTTGCTGATCTGCAGGTACTGTTTTTGCATATGGTGTTACTAGTAGTGGAAAGACTCATACTATGCATGTAAGTTAAATGTTTTATCATCTACATAGAAGTGTCATCATATATGGCACCAAACTCTGTATTATTTTATTTGAGCTTTGCAAAATGGAAATGTCTTTGATAGTCCAACCTGTTCTTGATACCCACACAGTGATTGACAGTCTGAATGTTGCAAGACAAAACTGGTGCAATGGGATTTATGGCTATTGTTTTAATTCTATTTTTTATTGAACTAGTTAGTAGTAGGAATAGGCTTCTGTATCTTTGTTATTTGCATTCTGCATAATATTTTTATTCCCTTTAGTCTTCTGATTTGTTTGGGACAAATTTTAGAGAAACACATTTGAACAGAGCACACAACTTCTTGACTTTGGGGAGGTGTGCTATACTTAATTTACAAAAAGGAATAATTAAGTGAATAATTCTAACTCTATTCCCCACTTTACAATGATTCTGAGCAATTTGGAAAGTGGAATGGGTATATATACATTTCTGTGGTTTCCAACACTTATAAATCTAGTCACTTAATGAAAATTCACAATGTTGGAGAGTGATGTGTAAATGCTAAGTAACTAACTATAAGTTATAAAATTGGCTAATCATCTACATCAGCATGTACTAGTAGTCTAGGAGCTCAAGAAATAATTTCGTATTATGAACACTATAGCAAGAGACAAAAAGAAACTTAGATTTGCTATATAATTTTTGCAGGGGGAGCAAAAATCACCAGGAGTTATCCCACTTGCAGTGAAGGATGTCTTCAGTATAATACAAGAGGTACTGAGTTTAGTTTTCCAAATTGCACTTTAAATCTGTTCATATCCTTGATTGGTTGTGTTTGTCATTTCAGACTCCTGGACGGGAATTCTTATTACGTGTCTCGTATCTTGAGATTTACAATGAGGTTAGCATCACATACTAATACTATGTTATATTGACCTCTCTCGTCTTTATCAAGCTTGTTATACCTATTCTGGGGGAATTCATCTTTAAATAGCAAGAATGATGACCAGATTAACTCCGTTGTTGTCTGAGAATAGCCCATGCAAAATACAAAGGACAATCTAAATTTTAGTTATGACATAAAAATGGATAAAAAGATTAAGTTTGTTTAAATGCAAGTGTGACTTTAACTCAATATGAAATGATTGCAAATGACATAGGATGACACGGATGGACCATTATGTGAGATTGATCCTATAATACAAGTACACACATGGAATTTTGAAAAGAGTACGCATAGTTAGTGTTTGTTTAACAGAAAATGGAAGTTACATGTTTTCTAGCACATAAAAGCCTGTTGGAACCCAGTTTTCCCAAAGGAAAAAAAATGCTTTCCACCAAAGTCTGTTGCAAATGAAAATGGAAAGAGGCTTAGCAATCTCTATTGCAAAAAAGGGTTAGTTATATGATCATTGACTTCTTGCAGTAGACTTAAAATATTAATTTTGGCTAAAAACTTTATCTTGGTTGCATCAGTTGTTACGTGTTAGGGAATATAAGCATACAAAGTTGTGCTTTAAAGAAAAATTATTTGAAATATCTTCTGGCTCAGTGTTGTCTCCAATTTGACTATCATGTCCAAGCCTGACTATTGGAGTTATTTATTTTATTTTTGGCTTCCCTTGACTCAAGTTTCTATGTAGACAAGTTCTACAGGCATGAATCTATCATCTATCCTTGGTGTGTGTGTGTATATTATATATATTTATATATTAAATGATCATGTATCCCTTTTCTTCAATTTTATTTGCTCTTGTTGTAGGTCATTAATGACTTGCTGGATCCAACTGGGCAGAATCTAAGAATACGAGAGGATGCTCAGGTATTTATATTCATTAAATAATATTGGTTTCAAGAGCTGGCCATTATTTATTTTCTTGTTTTTATCTCACCAATAGCTTATCCAAAAGTCTTTTGGGTCTGCTTTTTCTAGAGCTCATAGCTCTGTGTTCTCACTGTTAAAAGTTTTACTTCGGTGAATTTTACAGGGCCAGATTATCTTCAACTTCCGAATGTCTGAACTTTGATTGTTGAAATTATAAGGGGGAAAGAGAGATTTGAGACTTTGAATAATAGGATATCAGATCAATATGATGTATTCTAATATGATTCTTAATTCTAAAAGTTGTAAGGTCCACATTCTTCTAATTCTTGTATGAACAGAACTAGGAAAACAATCCTAATTCTGCCATTAGAGATCCCAATTCAATTTAATATCTGTTAGATATATTTTGTATATGGGCTTGGCCCATCCCTATGCAATGCTTTATACGTATATATCTTCCTAAGTGAAAATAGGAAGACAAAAGGATTATACCACACCAATATATACCATTTCTCTCTACAGTATCAATAAACATAATTCTTACAGTCATTACTTAAGTAATAGCTGGAACTAGCTAAATTTGGTACTTGTTGCTAGCAATCTTCTTTGTTACGCACAAAAGGCTACTGGTTCTTGTTTTCTTGTTGTAGACATTGCATAAAGAAGGCATGATATGCCTTTTAATTGAATCTTATAATAAGACTACAGGTATATGTAATGGTGACAGGGTACTTATGTTGAAGGAATCAAAGAGGAAGTTGTGCTATCTCCTGCTCATGCCCTTTCTTTAATTGCTACTGGAGAAGGTATAATAAACATTTTTATGTTTTTCCCCCTTTCTTATCATTTTAAATCATTGGTAGCATTCACTTCTTTGTTTTTCCTTTACAATGCCTTACGTTCTGCTCCAACTGAAACATGACCGTCCTTTGCTCTTAAATTTTCTTGCCTCCTGCAATTTTATGATCTCCTGGGAGTTATTTATGATTGAAATATTTCCTTTGGTCATGTATTGTTAGATTCTTATTTATTCTAATTCATGCATATTAATGTCTAGTTTCTGAAATAATGCAGAGCATAGACACGTGGGTTCAAATAATTTCAATCTTGTTAGCAGTCGAAGCCACACTATTTTCACCTTGGTATGTCAAGATAATCTCGATATGCTTAAGATTTAAATGCATGCTTCTTTGTCATTTAAAATTCCAAAAGACTTTCTAGTGGGCTTAGATTTAAAATGTGTTCAACATTTTGATGTTTACTCATAATTTTCTATTTGTTGCTAAAAGTCTTATTAAAATACCTGTCTAGATACAATAATATTGTAGTAGTCTAGCAGCAGCAACAGAACATAGGTAAATGTGGTTGCATTTATTATAATCTTCTACCTCTTAAATATTTTTTGTTGCCTCTGGACTTGATGTTAGATAATCAAATTATTAGTGTATTTCCATTGGTAATATTATTAAATGTAATAGTAGAATGCAATAATGAGTATTTTTAGTGTCAATAAAGTATTTGACACTGCAATGGTGACTATTTTGAGGTGTCCGTGCTTCTTATGGAGAAAATGTACTTTTTCTCAGGAGTTTCATATTTTGGGAACATGTCAGAAGAATATTGAGAAGATTATGGAGGATTCTGATCCTACACTACAATCTTAAGACAGAGGTTGCTTGAGAGAAATTGCTTCTTAATTCTTAACAAAATCCTTCTTATTAATACTATTAGTGCATTGAATACAGAAGCTAATCCTGAAATAATTATTGAGCTAGTTAGAAGCTATTTACCACAGTCATAATAATAACAAACTAAATTAGAATTCCAACAGTTCCAGCTAGTTTCAGCGAAAGTACCAATTTTCTTTTCTTTCAAGATGATGGAAAGTGACCAATCAAATTGACAATTCATTAAGAAAATGAAGTTTTGGGGTGTATCAGATGGTCCTGACTCCAAAAAGCATATATTATTCGTGTGCACTAGTTACATTACCGGTCAATTGAAAGATCTAAGTAAAAAAATATTATCATATAACCTTTTTTTCTTTCACTTCCGTGTTTGCACTCTTCTAAGTTTTAAACTACCTTTTGTGGCTTCGGAGGTATATTATTTCATGAATTGGTTAATTTCATGTGTAGCTAGCTATATAACACAATTCATTATGAATTTGTTTTCATCAATCGTAATTGGGATTGTATTTTATTGTTGTTTCTACTTTTTTATGTGGCTCATGCTGTTTTAGTGAATACATTGTTTCTTTTAGACTGTTGAAAGCAGTTCGCGAGGGGAAAATATAGGGGAAGAGGATGTGACATTGTCCCACCTGGTAACCTTCACTAGACCAGGATTATGATTACTATATTGCTCCAGTAATGCCTCCATTGTTTCGTTTATTTCTAAGAGCTCCCCCCCCCCTCCCCCAACTCCTTTTCCAGCACTTAATTGATCTTGCAGGTTCAGAAAGTTCTAAAACTGAAACAACTGGTTTGAGGAGAAAAGAAGGTTCTTATATAAATAAAAGCTTGCTTACTCTTGGAACGGTAATACTATACTATTGTTTTAGATCTTAGTTTTTCTCTTGCCCTGTTTTATGCATGCTTCCGTATTTATTTCAAGGGAGTTACTGTACATGTTTATTGTGTTTGCTTTTGAGGTTAGTTGCATATTTGTTGATTTAGGAGAAAATAGTTCATAAGTTACAATAGGACATTATAACTAATTACAAGTGCGCTGTTAGAAGCTATTAGATGATTTTAGAGATCTTTTTGTAATCATTACTTCAGGGAATTCTCTATATATAGAGATTGATGTATCAATTTAATTAAATCTTTTCTCATTCAGTTTAATATTTTTGAAGTTGGGATCAAAGCTCTAGACTATGGAGTTCTCCTTCCACATTTCTTCATTGTTGTCTCAGCAATGATTCGTTTTGATATAGTTTCCTAAAGTGCATCCAACTTGAGTTTCGTGACCATCGTCTCTACCATCACTATCTCCGTAGCCGTTGGAGCCTCCAATCAGACCAATGATCACACAAAAAGATTCACTATCCTTTGATCAATTAGTTGTCGGAGTCGCACCGCCATCTGAGTAGTCGCATGGTTGTGCGTGCGACTTCTTTCTCTTGAGTGGGTTTTGCACACCACTCGTTTCTGGCACATCTGATAGCCAATCCCACTGTTGCTTACTTCGTTGAAGTCACCCTGAGGTGATAGTTCCAAACCTGCCATTGTTTTTCCCTTTTGCCTCAAGTTGTGTGTCTCTTTTGAAAGAAGCACTATTCAAGGAGACACTATTGTGTTTTCTACTCTGATCTTTTTATTTACTTAAAAAAAGGGTCTGAGGAATCCCTATTTTTGGCATGGCAAGGATGTTGTTTCTCTTACTCAGTTCGTTGAACGATCCTAGATGTTTAACTTCTTATTAAGATTGAATCATTAATATGATCCTCTTAGGGCACGAATTCTTGGGAAGGAAAGACTTCCTTATCTTTCTGAAGTCTTCTACATTATTGAGGTGATGAGATTCGTTGAATGGTCATGATGAATGAGCCCTCCACTAAAGGAGTTGCCATGTTCTCTGAAAAGGCTTCCAATCCTAGGACTTCAAATCCTTTGAACATGAAACTCAACTCAAAAGGAAAGTTGGATTGTTGGTGCACTCATTGTAAGAAATCTGGCCACATTAAGGAGATTGCTTCAAGCTACATGGAAAGGAGAAAGCTCTTGTTTGTCTAGCAAAACTAAAAAGGTCCTCTCTCAAGGAAGGTTAATCAGGCAACTTCAAATTCTGAAAATTTTGGCAAAACTCCTTCATTTTCTTCAATTGAAGAAGGAATGCCTAC
Organism: Phaseolus vulgaris; assembly: GCF_051622355.1. Lineage (NCBI taxonomy): Eukaryota > Viridiplantae > Streptophyta > Magnoliopsida > Fabales > Fabaceae > Phaseolus > Phaseolus vulgaris. Next base: position 10,925,668 of record NC_143498.1, read on the forward strand.
ATTACCCCCTAAAATGGAATGTCTAACCTTTCATGGATTTTTGAATCCGTCATCTTTTGATACTTGCTCTCTACTATGACTGGTTATCACTCCAATTCCTTTTTTAATGTTCTTAAAATTTTATGTAAGGACCCTTGGGTTCTAGACTCTTGTGCAACATACCATATTACCTCTCATTCACCTCTTTTAACTTCACATGTTTCTCTTTTTGGTAACCACATTATTGTTGCCAATGGGACTCTTATATCAAATTGAATCCTTTTACGTGTGTTCTCAACTTCAGGAGGAGAGTTCTATAGAAGTTAAGCCTTCTGAATCTCGAGTTATCTTTTGTTCCTTTCCTTCAGGGTTGTTTCTTGTTGATACTACTCTTGATACTCTTGATAGTTCTCCTGGCACATCTCATATGGATGTCTTTGAAGTTGCTCCTAACTAGGGCAACTTTTTTCTTGAGTTAGGGTCAGCTCTAGAAATTAGTTCTCCAAAGATTTTTTTTTTTTTCACATACAATAACAAAGGAGACAAAAACAATTAATCTAAGACAACTCCAATCGCCTTCGACACCCTTGAACCTTTGGAAAATTTCTTGAATAATAATTGTGAACCTCACCTTGACGACTTACTTATTGCTTTAAGGAAAGAAACTTGGTCTCGTACAAACTTGTGGGGAAGTTCATTTACTTAGCTTACACCAGACTTCACATAACTTATGTTGTGAGTGTAGTTAGTCAATTTATGCATGATCTGTTAAGAAGTGGATTTTAAGCTTAACTCAACCTCATAAAACCGGCTTATAAGATGATGTTTGCACTCACTTATAAAGAATGAAATATCCTAATCTCTAGTCGATGTGGGATTTCCAACACCCCCCCTCATGCCGAGGCTACCAACTCGTGCGTGGAAATATATGTTATGGGTGGTCCAATAATGGTCAGATAGCGGTTGACACGATAGGCCCAACAAATTCTCGCTAGGATAAGTTTTAAATGGTTCTGATACCATGTTAAGAAGTGAACTTTAAGCCTAACTCAACCTCATAAAATCGGCTTATAAGGTGAGGTTTGCACCCATTTATAAAGAATGAAATATCCTAATCTCTAGTCAATGTGGAATCTCCAACATGATCCAAGGGAGAGAAATTTCCAGGTTGTGAACAAAATCATTTAATATTTGAAGACATGTCCAAGAAGGAGAATCTTTTTCAAGAGGAATGAAAAAAAAATGGAGGTGTATATTGATGCAAATTATGCAGGGTTTGTCACAAACAGGAGATCCATCTCAACATATTGCATGTTCTTGGGTGGAAATTTGGTGACTTTGAAAAGTAAAAAACAAAATGTTGTTGCAAGGTCCAGTGCAAAGGTTGAATATCAAGCTATGACAGATAGGGAGGGTGTGTGAATTGTTATGACTGAGAATTATTCTGAATGATCTTAAAGATGTGAATTGTCTATGACTCTTTATTGTAATAATAAATCAATTATTAGCATTGCTCACAATCCAATTCAGCATACCAAGCACATAGAGATAGATCTGCACTTTATTAAAGAAAAACTAGCTAGTGGCCTTAGCACTACTTCTTATGTCCCATCTGGGCTTCAATTAGGAGATCTGTTGCAAAAATTATTCCCACTGAATGATTTCATGATATGACATGCAAGGTGGGAATGATAGATACATTCACCATCTTGAGGGGGAGTCTTGATTCAAGACAAAATATAGTCGATAAGCTACAATAGGATTTTGTAATTAGTTACAAGTGTGTTTTTTAGAAGCTGTTAGAAGATTCTAGTGATCTCTTTGTAATCATTACTTTAGGGTTAGAGTTCTCTACATATAGAGGTTGATGTAGTATTTCAAAGATCAATTTCAATAAAATCTTCTCTCATTCAGTTTAATCTTTTTGTAGTGTATTAAATATAACAATTTTTCCTCTTCAGTAATAGCTTTGGTAATAACTTGTTCTTGAGTTCCTTTAGCATTTAAAAATCCTTATTGGTCCATATGTGCTGTGAATGATTTATCGAGTCCTTTTGTCTCTTAACAATTGTTTGGAGTACAATCTCTGTGTCCACAATAAGTCTATATTATAAGGCTATAAGTAACATTTTGGTTGCATTTCAAGTATTATACTATGCTACCAGGTTGTAGTTTTCTCTACATGTAAAGAATATCAACGGATGCACGGATGCTTTATATCCCAATCTCAAATTTTGTAAGTGAAGTAATTCTCTCTATCTTGTTTCTGCATTGCAGGTGATTGCTAAACTAACAGATGGAAAGGCAACTCATATTCCTTATCGAGATTCAAAGCTCACTCGATTGTTACAATCATCCCTTAGTGGCCATGGAAGGATTTCTGTAAGTACAATTTCTCTTTAAATTTTCTGCCAGTTGTGATTTGTAAATATTTGCATGGCCAACTAATGTTTGAAAATGATTATGGTTTGGTTGTTGAAGCTCATTTGCACAGTTACTCCAGCTTCTAGCAGTAGTGAAGAGACACATAACACATTAAAATTTGCTCACCGGAGTAAGCATGTTGAAATCAAAGTTTCTCAAAATAAGGTCAGTTAATGTGAAAAATGTTGATATTCTGATAACCTCTTGACATATTAATTTCATGCTATTTAACTTTTATCTGATTTCCTGTACTAGATTTTGGATGAGAAGTCTCTGATCAAGAAATATCAGAGGGAAATTTCTGAGTTAAAGCAGGAGCTGCAGCATTTAAAGCGTGGCATGGTTGAGAATCCCAATATGGCGACCACATCTTCACAAGAAGATCTGGTTACTTTGAAGCTTCAGGTTTGTGCTGAGGCATATACCTTGGGTCATATTCTGTATGGTGTTCTTTCATTTCCCCACATTAAGCATTACTTTATTATGTAATAGCTCGAAGCTGGCCAATCCAAATTGAAGTCAAGATTGGAAGAGGAGGAACAAGCTAAAGCAGCCTTGATGGGAAGAATTCAGCGTCTAACCAAATTAATCTTAGTTTCTACAAAGAATGCGATGTCATCAAGCATTCTAGAAAGGCCCAGCCATAGACGAAGGCATTCTTTTGCAGAAGATGAGGTAATTTTTGACAAGGGTACTCCCTTTAGTGCAGCAGTCAATTATATGCTTTGGAATTTGATATTTAAATGTATTGACTTTCAATCAGTGTGTTGTTTTTACATACACATTTTTAGTTTTTTGGAGTAAAATTGTAAATAATATTTATGATAATGACAGATGTTCATCTTCTTTGAATGCAGCTAGCATATTTACCAGATAGAAAACGTGAGTCCTGGATTAATGATGATGCAGGGAGCCATGCTTCAGTTCCTTCACCAGAAGAAAAGGATGATGTTACCAATTTAGATGAATTGGGGAAGGATTACAAAAGAAGCAAACGGCGGGGAATGCTTGGGTGGTTGAAGTTAAGAGTAAGTTATTTTTCTTTTTTATTAAAATATATTATTTATTATGTTGAAATAATTAACTAGCTGATTGATGAATACAGAAGTTAATATGAATATATAAATAATAATAATATAATCCCAATTCATAAATAATAGTTCACTAAAGATTGGGAACTTCTTGCCTAGTGTGATTTGGATTTGACTATTGGCATTTGCTCGATCTAAATTTTACATGAACTTAGTATCTTATATTTGTTGTTAACCGACCAGTAATATTTACCATCAATGCAGAAACCTGATAATGTTGATGGATTATCACCAAATGTTGATAGTGAGGGGTCTGCAAATGGGTCACCTGCGTCTGCTTCAAAATTAACTCCAACTAGAGTTATGCTTTATGACATGAAAGACTCACGCAGGAATTCAGTCAGCAGAAAGGATAATGCCCCATCTATCAATTCTTTTACAGGAAGAACTCAAGCTGGTGATTTATTCAGTGTAACTGTTGGAGGCCGTCAACTTCCTCCGGTAAGATCACAAATACTTGTGATCAATGTTTTTGGAAAGATATATGCATGATACATGTGACCAAAATTGTGCCGAATGACTCTTGCAGACTGGGACTACTGTTACAGATCAAATGGATCTACTGCGGGAACAAGTGAAAATGTTGGCTGGCGAGGTGGCATTCTGCATTAGTTCTCTGAAAAGACTGTCAGAACAAGCTGCTAATAAGCCTGAAGATATCCAATTACAAGTGAGGTTTTTACTTGAGATTGACAAATGAAGAACTACTTTAATATTTTAGAGTAAAACTGGGTGGGTTATTTTGGTGATTATTACAGGAAGACATGCATAAGTTGAAGGGTGAAATTAGCCAAAAGAAGAATCAGATCCGTATCCTAGAGCAACGGATGATTGGATCCTTAGGACATGCACCAAGTAATAGCGAAATGTCTCAGGTAACCAAATTTAAATCTACTTGAAGTGACCTTGACTTAAACTGTGTAAGGAAAATAAAGATTTATATTATTGATAACAATTAGACTAATTACATTTTCATCATTTCTATTTGTAATAATCAAATTCTTTAAAATAAGGAAATAAATATAGACAATTCGAAAGATGTTTTTCCTAATTATCAAGAAGATATTGAGAATATTTTTTGCTAATAATCTACTATTTGCAACACTTCTCATTATGTACGTGACAACCAGACAGCTTTACATGAAGTTTGGTTCTAATCTGTTTAATTAAAGTAACAAAACTGCTAGTGATTATTATATCATGAACAGATAAAAAAATACACAGCCTGACATTGATCTCTATAGATAAAAAGCAAAGAGTCACATTTACTGCTTACAAAACCAAGCTGACGAAGTGGCAACTGCAACCTGTCAAACCATTGTTGTGGTGCTTGTTTTAACTCATTGAGTGCCTTGTTCAATTTACAAACAACAAATTTGTCCCCCACTTCAATTCAAGGAGGTTGTCATATTAAACGGTTTCTTCAAGAAAACCAAACTTTGACTAAGAGTTGTTTGTCTCGGTGGTGAGAATCCCTGGAGATAACAATGTGGGTGTTACTAGACTACTTTTGATAGAAATTTATCTAGTCGACCATGGTCATTAACCCAATGGGTTTGGTTTGGGTATCTACAGGGCCCTATGCTCCACAAATGAGAACTTCAAATTTAATTCTCTTTTCTTCCCTTGTGGAGAGATACCCCACTTCTTTTGGTTAAAATATAAAACTTATCGTACCCAAAGTTTTAGTTGTGATTGTAGTTTCGAATAAATGACACTTCATTTTCAAATGGTTCTTAATGAAAGCGTAGTTTGCAAACTTTCTACGTATTGAAGACCTTTCTTTTTTTCTAAAACAAAAATTGGGGTATATTTTATCGGTAAACATCAACTAACACATAACTTTATTCTAATGTAGGCTCTATCCAAGCTTACCACTGAGCTCAATGAAAAACTTTTTGAACTTGAGGTAGGTTGTCTTGTCCTCAGTAGTTTCGTAATGGTTTCATTGCATTTAAGTAAACATTAATCTGAGTACTATACTAAGGCGTTCTCATGCTAATTGAGCATTCAGATCAAGTCTGCAGATAACAGGATACTTCAAGAGCAATTACAGTTGAAGGTATATTACACAATTGTACAACCTTTTAAGGCGACTTGTTGCAATTCCTGACGTGCTTAAATTCTACAGAATTCAGAGAATGTTGAGATGCATGAGACAATTATTTCACTAAAGAAACAGATAAATTTCTTGGATAAAACTGCAACTAATTATCAGCATGTTGCTGATAATCAGACCGACTGTTCTAGAGATGTATTGGGAAAATATGACGAAGCACAATCAGTCAAAAACATGAATGTAATAGTTTCTCAAGTGCAGGGAGGAAGCAACGATTCAATTAAAAATTCCGAAATTCTTGTGCAGGTTCTCTCTCTTTCTGGCACCTTCTACGGAAGGAAACTTCAATGGATAAATTTGGGAACCGGTTCCTACATGGTTTTGCTTGTTTGTGTTTCACTAGGAGTGATATAATTTTCATTATAAAATTGTGCAGGCAGCTGAAATAGAGAGTTTAAGGGAAGAGAATGTGAGATTGGTGGAAGAGAAAGACGGGCTTGAAATTCAAAGTCAGAAACTTGCAGAGGAAGCTTCATACGCAAAAGAGCTGGCAGCAGCTGCAGCAGTTGAACTCCGAAACCTGGCTGAAGAAGTGACTAAACTTACATATGAAAATGCAGAGCTGAGTGGTGATCTGTCAGCTGCAAAAGAGACACCTGGCAAGTCAAACTTGTCTCCAACATCTTATGAAAGCAAGCAAAATATTAATAATAGTTTTCAACTAGATGGGAAATCAAAAAAGCGGGGGAATGAATTTCTTGTTGAGGAGTTGCAGAAGGACCTTAGTGCTAGACTCCAAAGAGAAGCTGCACTAGAAGCAGCTCTATCTGTGAAAGTCGAAGTTGAAGCTGACCTAAGAAGGACACTTGATGAAATAAAACACCAAAAACAAGATTTGGAATATGAGCTTACAAGCATGCAGATACTGATGTCAAAGATGAGAAAGTCTGGCATTAATGTTGTGGACAAGTCAACGGTTCATGTGCGTGATGATGTACAAACCAAGGTTAAAATTGGATATCCAACATCTAATGGTTACTCTCATAGGAAACAGTACAAAGAAACTGAAAATTTTGGAAGCATGGAAGATATGATTGTATTAGAAGAACTAAGGGCTAATTATCAAAGAGAGAGAAGAAGATGCAAGGAACTTGAAAATCATATTTCTATATTGAAGGTATCTCATTCTGATGATCTCATTTCATATTTCATTGATGTTCCAAGATAATATTAATCATACTAATTATCTGCATTGAGTAAATTTCTAGACTTCTTATCTTAACTAAGATTGGGGGCGAGAAAATGAGTTTAGGTGATTTTTTTAGGAAAGATGATGAAGAAAGAGAAAGTTGAGAAAAGCTAGACTGAAAAGGGAAGAACAATGAATGTCTTCATGATTATATATGATTAACTCATTCTATAAAACTATAATTAATAAAATAGAAATTTCTGTCATAGAAATATAATTAGTAGATAAACATAAATTGCCCAAAATGGTTATTTCCTTTGGTGGTCATGTATATGGCATTAGATAAGCCTAGACTTGGTTTTCTGATTTTCATACGTGAAGAAAGATCGGAAATGATATTACTTTTAACCATGTAATAGGGTGAGGATATCGCTGGTCTGGATGTTATGGCTCTTGAGGAACTACAAAACCTTCATATTGAGGCAATAACAAAGATTTGTCATGCAAAGGTGACATGTCTTACTTGTCTGTAATCTTCTACCTAATAGTATAATCTCTTGCGACCAATCTGTGGTGACTGATTAATGTTATTTAACATCTTGCAGTACGCAAATCAAAACTTGTAGCATCTTTCTGCTGACTGCTGAGTGTTATAGACGGGGTACTCGAAGTGAGTAGCGATTCCTTTGCATACGCACTCTGATTTTTATTTTCTTAATTTAGGTTTTAACTTAATATGCATATTACTATTGCAGATACAGTATACTTTATAACTTACCAAAATACTGACAACCACCTGTCAATCATACTTGTGCTGGTGTATGGAAGCAGTGAAAGCCGTATCAGTTAATTTAAGTAAATAACTAGTTGCTACCGATGGGTGTTGAGGCCGCACAACTAAATGAAATTTTCGCTAGCAAGGATTGGTAACTGTAGCTTGTGTCATTTGATAGTTTCATTTACAATTTCACAAAATTAAGCTTATGAAGCCCAAAATATTGTACTAAGGTGACAAAAGAATCTATGTATATATATGTTGTTCCACATGGAATTGTAGATGCTATCTAATGTACATCCGAGCACCCCTTCACAACAACTCATTGATCGTCTATATTTTCGAAAGATGCAGGGAAACCGTTCCCAAAGATACCCAAATTGGCTGCGTATGGGTGTGGATTACCTTCCAAATCACGATCCACACTGGTAATAAAAAAGGGAAAAAAAAACACACTCTTGTAAACACTTGATGTTGCTCACAATTATATAAGAAATCATAATGTAAACATATTACTTGGGAAGCTTATCACAATTTGCAGAAACCCATCCAATCTGCTGCTTCTCGTTGTCATAAATGACCATTCTGTCTTGTAAAGAGATGTCTGACAGCGCCAAAAGGTGTATTGCCATTGTTAGATATTATCTTTTTCCTATATAAACATAACCCTATGTGTTCAATATACACAAGGGATTTACCCTATTCTTTCTTTTCCTTTAATATGGTATCAGAGCATAAGGTTAGAGTTTAGGGTTTAGGGTTCAATTTTTATTGGTGAATCCACTATTCACTGGAATTTTTCCAGCCACCACCCCTACCTTCGCCGGACCTTCGCCGGACCTTCGCCGGACCTTCACCGGAACTTCGCCGGACCTTCGCCGGAGACACCGCCGGAATCGCTGTCGGAGCCTTCATCTTTGTTGCTCCCGCCAATTAATCGGTGACTGGATTTGTCCTTATCTTTTATGGCTTCTTCCGCTTCCGCTGCCACTATGGCTTCTTCTTCCGTCATTATGCCGGATTCATCTATTTATACTAATTACGTCAATGTTCATCTTTCCATTGACAAATTGGATGGAACCAATTATGACACTTGGGCATCAGATATTAAATTATGGCTTAAGAGTCAAGGTTATGTTGATCATCTTACTCATCCTACTCTTGCTGAAAATGAGGTTGTTCGTTGGTCGAAAATTGATGCTCAATTATGCATTGTTATCAAATCGACCATTCACTCATCTTTAAAACAAATTTTTCGTACCTATGAAACATGTTCAGAAGTTTGGGAACAAGCAAAATTATTATACACCAATGATACTCAACGTCTTTATGGTGTGTGTCAAAATCTTCTCACAATTATTGCTCCCAAACGTCTTGATGGTACAATGGCAGAATATCTAGGTAAACTTCATGCTCTTCTTCATGATTTTAATGAGTTATTACCTCCTGCCTCTACTCCTTCTCAAGAACTAGAACAAAGATCCAAGTTCTTCATGTTATTGGGTTTACATGGTCTTCCTGATGATTATTCTCACGTTCGTGATCAAATTTTGGGATCTCCTATTGTGCCCAATTTTACTTCCACTTGTTCTACCCTTTTGCGCGTGCCAGGTAAACACACCGCTGATATAACGTCTCATGTTGATGACTCTTCTGCTTTAGTATCTCAGCATAATGATCGTACTCGCGCTCACAAGCCGGGCAAAGGGCGTCACAAGTGTGACCATTGTGGCAAACTTGGCCACAAAATTGACAGATGTTATGCCTTACATGGTCGTCCTCCTAGATCTGTTGCGGTTGCTCAAATTACCCCTGTGCAACCTTCTACCATGGACCATACTTCAATTGATACCCCAAGCCAGCCTGCTATTTTCAATGAATTTCTTAAATGGTATGAGGATCGTCAGAACCCTAGTTCCACGGCTTCTGTTGCACATTCAGGTACATCTTTTGTTGGCCTCACTCACTCCACTTCCCATGGCCCTTGGGTTCTAGATTCAGGTGCCACTGATCACATTACTGGTAATAAATCTTTTTTCTCTTCCCTATCTACTACGGGTTATTTACCTTCAGTTACCATGGCCAATGGATATAAGGTACCATCACATGGTGTTGGTACTATTAATCTTTTTTCATCTTTATCTATTGATAATGTTCTTTATGTCCCTGGGTCTCCATTTAACTTATTATCCATTAGTCGTCTCACTCGTTCCCTTGACTGTGTTATTTCTTTTACCAAAGATTCTGTTACTTTACAGGACCGGAGTTCGGGACGGATGATTGGCACCGGATGTGAGTCTCATGGACTTTATCAACTACAGATCTCTGCACATGTTGGCGCAATTATGGATTCTCCATCTCTCATTCATGCTCGGTTGGGTCATCCTAGTCTTGCCAAGATGCAACAGCTTGTTCCATGTTTGTCTAATGTGTCTACTTTATCGTGTGAGTCGTGTCAGTTAGGGAAACACATTCGTAGTTCTTTTCCTCGTAGTGTCTCACAACGTGCTTCATCTCCTTTTGCCTTAGTTCACTCTGACATTTGGGGACCAAGTCGTATTAAGTCTAATTTAGGATTTCAGTATTTTGTTACTTTTATTGATGATTATTCAAGATGTACTTGGGTATTTTTAATGAAAAACCGTTCTGAGTTGTTTTCTATATTTCAAATATTTTACAATGAAATTAAAAATCAATTTGGAATTTCCATCCGAATTTTGCGCAGTGATAATGGACGTGAGTATCTTTCTCATTCTTTTAAAAATTTTATGGCTTCTCATGGTATTCTTCATCAAACTTCATGTGCTTATACACCTCAACAAAATGGGGTAGCTGAGCGCAAGAATAGACATCTTGTTGAAACAACTCGTACTATTTTAATCCATGGTGATGTTCCTCAGCGTTTTTGGGGTGATGCCGTTCTTAGTGCATGTTATCTCATTAATCGCATGCCATCTTCAGTTTTAGATAACAAAATTCCTCATTCTATTTTATTTCCACATGACCCTCTCCACTCTTTACCTCCCAAAGTTTTTGGGTCCACATGTTTTGTTCATAATTTTAGTCCTGGTCTTGATAAATTATCTCCTAAGTCACACAAATGTGTCTTTTTAGGGTTCACTAGATCACAAAAAGGATATAAATGTTTCTCACCGTCTTTAAACCGTTATTTTATTTCAGCAGATGTCACCTTCAGTGAATCTTCCCTTTACTTTAAGTCTTGTCCTTCTCCTTCAATTTCTTCATCTAATCAAGTTAATATTCCTCTTGTTGTGCCTAGTGCACCTAACAATTCACCACCGCCGCCAACTCTTCAGGTGTATAGTCGTCGTCAACCGTCTCATCGTCCATCAGCAGACTCTATTCTGGTGCCAACACCTCATCCCCCTCCGGCTCCTATAGTTGAACCTCCGACTGTTGAACCTGATCTTCCTATTGCTATTCGTAAAGGTATACGTTCTACTCGTAATCCCTCTCCACATTATACTGCTTTGAGTTACCATAGACTATCTCAACCCTTTTATACCTGCCTTTCGTCTATTTCTTCTGTATCCATTCCAAAATCTGTAGGTGATGCCTTAGCCCATCCTGGTTGGCGTCAGGCCATGCTTGATGAAATGAATGCGCTTCAGAATAATGGAACTTGGGAACTTGTTCCTTTACCATCTAGGAAATCTGTTGTTGGTTGCAGGTGGATTTTTGCTATCAAAGTTGGTCCTGATGGTACTATTGATCGTCTCAAAGCTCGTCTTGTGGCTAAGGGTTATACCCAAATTTTTGGTTTAGACTATGGTGATACTTTTTCTCCAGTAGCAAAGATGGCCTCTGTTCGCTTATTCATAGCTATGGCTGCTCTTCAACAATGGCCTCTTTATCAACTGGATGTTAAAAATGCTTTTCTTAATGGGGATTTGCAGGAAGAAATTTATATGGAGCAACCTCCCGGTTTTGTTGCTCAGGGGGAGTCTTCTGGATTGGTATGTCGTCTTCGCAAATCCTTATATGGCCTCAAGCAGTCTCCTAGGGCTTGGTTTGGAAAATTTAGCAATGTTGTTCAACAATTTGGTATGACTCGCAGTGAAGGCGATCATTCAGTTTTTTATCGTCACTCGAGTGCTGGGTGTATCTATCTTGTAGTATATGTTGATGACATTGTTCTTACCGGCAGTGATCACCATGGCATCTCACAAGTAAAACAACACCTTTGTCAACACTTTCAGACCAAAGATCTTGGCAAACTCAGATATTTCTTGGGGATTGAGGTAGCACAATCCAATACTGGTATTGTTATCTCTCAAAGAAAATACGCATTAGATATTTTGGAGGAAATTGGGTTGATGAATTCGAAATCTGTTGATACTCCCATGGATCCCAACGTCAAGCTTCTACCCAATCAGGGGGAGCCTCTTTCAGATCCTGAGAAGTACAGGAGATTAGTTGGAAGATTGAACTATCTCACTGTTACTCGTCCTGATATTTCCTTTGCAGTCAGTGTGGTGAGTCAATTTCTTAATTCTCCATGTGAAGATCATTGGAATGCAGTCATTCGTATAGTGAAGTACATTAAAGGCTCTCCTGGAAAAGGTTTGTTATATGGTCATAATAACCATACCAAAGTCGTTTGTTATTCAGATGCTGATTGGGCAGGATCTCCATCTGATAGAAGGTCAACTTCTGGTTATTGTGTCTCCATTGGTGATAACTTGATCTCTTGGAAGAGCAAGAAACAAAGTGTTGTGGCAAGATCTAGTGCAGAAGCAGAATATAGAGCTATGGCCTCGGCTACTTGTGAGCTTATTTGGCTTAAACAGTTACTTAAAGAATTGCAATTTGGAGAGGTTACTCAAATGACACTGATATGTGATAATCAGGCTGCTCTTCATATTAGCTCAAATCCAGTTTTTCATGAAAGGACAAAACATATTGAGATTGATTGTCATTTCATTCGAGAAAAGATTATATCAGGAGATATCAAGACTGAGTTTGTTAATTCAAATAATCAATTAGCAGATATTTTTACTAAACCCTTACGAGGACCTAGGATTGATTACATTTGTAACAAGCTGGGTACATATGATCTATATGCACCAGCTTGAGGGGGAGTGTTAGATATTATCTTTTTCCTATATAAACATAACCCTATGTGTTCAATATACACAAGGGATTTACCCTATTCTTTCTTTTCCTTTAATAGCCATCAAAACAACAACAAAAAAAAAGAGAAACAAAAGTGGAATTGTTTATACTTAACATTTGACATGCCTTACCTCCGATTATGTTGAGACTTTCTAGTCCTACTTCAGTGCCATCTAGAATCCCCAAGCAAACATTGCCATGTTTCTGCGAACGGACAGTACGTTAGACTATTTCATTTGTTCTCTTAGCTAGAGATTTAGTCTTAAACGGATCTCACAGTGATAATAAGATAAGCTTCTGGCGGTAGCTGCATCTGCACATTCTTAGTTTTTGTGAAGCTAAATGCAAGGGGTTTGAAGTATTTCTTGATATCACTTAACGATTTGAAAGATTTTGGACCCTTCCAACAAATTGGAAGTGATGAATCCTCGGTTGCTCTTGTCAACTGTTTCCCCTTTAAATCATCAGTCACCTGAATCATCATGATCAAGGATAATTAACTGAAGATGTCTAACTAATGGCCATATAAGACAATGAAATTTATGGCTAATATTGAGGCTCTCTAGTTTCTATCTCACCAAATTTACAACAGCTTGATACGCAAGGGAGTTGAAGTATGTGTAAGAGCTCCCACTATCGAAGATAAGTTCAAGACCCTTAACTTTAGTAGTCTTTCCATTGAACAACAGCTCTGCTGGTCCTGAGCTGTAGTGTTTTCTGAAGCAGTGATTGTTTGCAAGCACTCAAGAGTGGCAACAGATGATGCATGTCTGAAACAAAAACCTAAGAAGGAAAAAATAACATCAATTTTAAAACTTACTCCGAAGAACTATGCACCATGGATGTCCAAACAATTCCTGAAGAGGGAACGGGATCATCTCCAAAGAATAAAAACCCTCCTCCTCTTGCACTTAGGCAGTGTCCAACTACATTGCGTATCAGACCCAAAGAATGAAGCTGAGTTAATATGCTAGCTCTGCCGTTGCCAAGGCCAAGGACTCCTGCCGTAGAAGGTGGGGAGGTAGAACCAGAATACTTTTGATCATATCCGCACCTAGCCATGCAACAGACAAAGCAACTCTTAATTATTCACAAAGGAGAATGGTAACTTCTTTCCTGTGAGCTGATCAATTTTGTTCTGTTGTTCTATTTACTTACGCAAAATTTCACCATATTTTTGTTAGCATTGTAACTTCACTAATAGAAATTACTAATTATGTCCCATTAGAATAAACTTCTCTATAAATACTTGTAAAAGAAGAAAACTAAAAGCTAAAATGAATTGAGCTTTTCCTACCTAAAATCAACTTATGCAACAATTCTAGAAAAGTTAAATGAGAGAATTTCTATAAAAAGTTAACTGCAGAAGTTTGTTTTAGCTCATGGGAGGTCAATTCATTTTACCTTCTTATTTTCTTTGTCTATAAGCGTTAATGGATAAGTTTATCCAAACAGAACATCAGTAGCAGATACAACCCGTGTCACTCACTGTAAACAAAAACACTCACCCAAAGGCAATCTTAGGGTGCACCACAGAGCCATTGGTGAATTGAAAAGCAATGTGGTCCCGGACTAGCACACCCAGAGATGATCCATTATCTGCATACTCAACTTCATAGTCACATTGGTCATCTGGGGAAGCACAATTATGGTCTGTTGATAAGTGCACTTCAGAACACAGTTGGTCCACACATTGCACAAGGTTGTGATTGGGTTTATAAAGTTGCACACGAGGCTACAAAGATTGACACCAGGTGAATACTGATTCTGAGGATAGAATTCAGAAAAAGGCCTAATATTAGTTTAAGCATCGCATACCTTGGTGCAACCTTTACATGGTGCATCACATTGAACCCAAGTGATGTCACTACCCGAATCTATGTCAAGGTCGTAAAACTTGGGCGGATGGCCAATGTTGAAAAACACTGTGTAATGCCTGCATAAAGAGGATAAAGATACTTTTCATGGAACCATCATAACTTAAACTTAACATTAACAACCAATTCACTATAGAAGTTCAACAACCACAGTTCCTTGTGTTTCCCCCAAAACATGCATAAGCAAAAAGTGAATTATTTTGTTAATAGAGATGGGGTCCAACTACCCCACCCTTCAAAAATAAAGGACTAGAAAAAGTTAAGAGGCTAGTCACTCCTACTTTTCATTCTTCTCTAACTAAATTATAAATTGAATGGTAGATGAAACTCAATGAAACAGCAGATATGAAAAGTCTAAGACTAGATCAGGAATCAAATATACAAGAACTGATCAAAAACAGAATTGCACTTTTTTTCCAATTTTAAAAAATATAAGAAAGCAGGACAAGAATGTTTCAAAGAAAAACCACAGCTCAACTTAGAACAGAAATACCAGAACAAAGTCATCCAAGAAAAAGAAAACATTCAATAATACTAAACAAAAACTGAGAGAAAAATGAACAGTAAGAAAGTGATTAAGAAGTTTGACCAAAAAATAATGATAGAATGACAACATACCCAAGAGGGTACACATTTCCCTGAACTTTGAAAACAGCTGAGGAGGAAAGGCGACGTGGGGTGGCGAGGTTCTTGACTTTGTGGGGTTGATTGGCTGCTGAGAAAGAGAGTGGGAAAATGGCAGAAAATAGAAGAAATGATACGAAAAGCGAGTGCAATGTTATTCCCTTGCTTCTAAAATCCATCGTTGGAAAGAACTTTATGAATGAAAAGGGAAAAAGGTTGCAATGATACAAGGAAAAGTTGTCTTAGAAACAAGTGAAGAAATCTCGAAAGAAAAGAAGAACGAAGGATTTTCTGTGCGGTGTCTATTTTCTATCTTAAGTTTTTGGTCGGGGGCAGTTGGCATATACCAACGTTATTTAATGCTTTATTTTACATTTGAATTTTTTTAATACGTTTTTTTATTATTGATTGGGATTTTTCGATAAAAATGTGAATTTTAGAAGTTACATAAGAAGTTTTGGTATATGATTTTTTTTATATTCATAAACCACGAATTTTGCAAATTATGATTTCTAAAAAGTTAAAACAGTATATGCTTGATAAATTTTTTTACAAACATTCCTTAAAAATAAATTTTAATATATTTCTAGAATTTTAATTTTTACCATATTAAGTTATATGATAAGAACAATTTGATATTTTCACTGCATTTTTTAAATTTTATTTTATTCTAAAATTTATTCTTGTATTAACTGTTTATGCTAAAACCCTAACTTTCTTTAATTTCAATTACTTTACTTTTTCATTACATCTTAACGGTATATACTTTAGAGTTTATTAAAATGTAAATTATTATATATTTGAACTAAATTAAAAGATATAATTGATATCATATACTCGGCGGATAAAACTTTAGATTATATTGTGGTTATTTTACAGAATTTTTTTTTTTTTATTGCGGACTCGATTTATTTTAAAAGCGTTTTTTTTTATTTATAAACACTATAAGCTCGAGATTTTAAATAGGCATTGAAATGCAAAAACACTCATTCTGAAAGTATTACAAACACCAAATCAATACCAAAATATTTACTCATTCCTAAATGTTTTTACATTTTTTTAAATTTTAATCATTTTTAAAATAAATAAAAAATTATAAATGTTATTACAAATATAATTAATATAAATATATTTTTATAAATTTACAAATATTTATGTATGCCAACATATTATATTTATAAATAAAATTGTAAAAATAGTTAGTTTAATAATAAAAATTAAATTATAAATATAGTAAATACATATAAAAACTAATGATGCTTTTATTATTATATTTTAATTAAATATATTTTAAAAATATAATAATTTATAATTTAAAATATGTTCTTAATTTAAAATATAATTTATTTTTTTATATTTTTATTTAAGTTCTTCTTCTTATTAGTCATTGAGCATCTTCAGCTTGTTTGAATCTCTTTCTTTCACCAGATGAACTTGATAGTGAGAGATGCATTAAATGTATTTCATGCAATATTAAATGTTTTTTTTTCCTTTTTTACATTACAATAGTTGGATCTACTTATCTTATTCTTGAACAATGCATTTTTTTTGGTTAATCTAAATTGTAGTGTCATACGATGTAGACAATTCGTTCAAAGTTGACAATGCTCAATTGAGGAATTTGTTGAAGAAAAGTAGTTTCTATTCTGTCTAAAAAATCTTTTGATGTGACTTGTAGTGCAACATAAAATAAATATGTATATATATATATATATATTTCATTTTGTACGAGAATAATATGCACTTATCATTTAAACACATACGTGTCATGCAGTTGCAAAATAACACTACATAGTGTTGTATCGTCTGTCAGACGAAACACTTACATCTTACATTATCTATTATTAAACTTAAATTATTGTTTTTCACATGAAACATGATATGTTTTATACTTAACTAACTTTAGCACTTAATCAAAATTATAAGGTATTGGAATTTTTCTCTAACAATAGTTAATTAGATTATTTACCACGTTTTTAGTGCATAAATATTCATTTTTAACTTGGTACATGAGTTGTAAAAGAGGGATTAGTTAGGAATGATCTTATATTGTAGGTTCTTATAGATATATATTAATTTTCTTTAGATAGGTGATGAAGACATAAATATGGACAAAAAACTTTCAAATTATGAAGAATTTGGTTAGTGAAAGATATAATTCAGTAGATCATCAACCATTGCAAATAATTATTTTACTATCATTTTGCTTATCAAGGACCTATTAACTTGGTGAAGGATTCAAATTACAATTAATATATTTAACTTTCCATTTTACTCAGCACATGCATTTTTTTGCTTAATGCACTTTAATTCATCTATTCTTTACAAGTTTTCTTCTACTATTATAGCACCTTTAGATTAAAAAATTTAATTCAGTTCTTCTTACTTTTTAAATTTTAATTGGTTCATTCTTCTTCTTTATCTCTTTATTTCCCAACCATGCAATTTAATTTTCAGAACTTCATAGTTTTCTTTATGACTATCTAAATTTCAAGGTTAATTTTTTATTCATTCTTGGTTTATTACTTCGAGATTTTGTTTTCTATGGTTCTAAATGTTAACATTTTGCTTAGTGAAACTTCTTCTTCAATTTGCATTTTGAATCGAATTTAGGTTTACATAGTTTCTTTTCTTGAATTAAATTCATAATACTCATTTTAATTGAATTATGGATAATTTTGATTAGCTGTTTGAAATTTGAATATTAGGAACTTAATAGGTATTATTATGTGGTTAAGATAGAATTAGTAGAATTACTAAATATTTATAAAATCTCAACCTAGTTTTGAAATTGAAATTGAAAATGAGATTAAATCTTTATGCTCCTTGGGAATGTGATATAGATAAATCCACAACACTACATTAGTTGTTAAATCTTGTTTGATGCATTTATGTGACTAAAGCGGTATATTGTTTTCAAAACTATAGTAATCTTCTAGTCAATACTTTACTAAAAGAAATTGTGAGAAGCACCTAGCAGTTATGGTACACTATGCCTCTCTTGTGGAAAAACTATGGAGTTTAGTTATGGTGCACTATGCCTCTCTTGTGGAAAAGCTATGGAGTTTTGTTTCCTACTTGACCATGAGATCACACATAGTCCAATGAATTGACATCCTCCATTGGTTATTTTTCTATCAACTCTATCCCTAAAATAATTTTTTTGCAAAATTCTTCTAATCTAAAACTAACATTTTTCTCCTACCACCAGTACATATTAGTAGATCCTACAAAACACCAAAAGATCCTTTTGACACCTTCTAATGAGACTTTTTTCGACCTCATGAAATCTTTCATATAGTTAGACGTTATGCATAATGAGACGTTATGGCATTTTGGTTGTAAGGTAGAGTAAAGAACCAATCATACCTCAGTAGATTGTCTTATCTATTTTCTTACCATTCATACCCTCATTAAAGGGTTCACACATATGTGTGGGAGTCTTCATGGGTTTCGCATCTGCCATGTTGAATGTCATCAACATCTCCTTGATGTATTTTTGCTAATGTATGATGATATTCTTTTTCCGCTGCTTGATCTAGAGCCCAAGAAAGAACATAAGTTCTTCCCATCATGCTCATCTCAATTTCTCTCTGAATTAAGATAGAAAAATCCTTGCAAAAAAAAATCATTAGTAGCATTGAATATTATATCATCCACATAAATTTAGACAATAACGAAATCCTTGTTAGGTTCCTTGCAAAATAAGGTTGTATCAACCTTTCTTTTGACAAAAACCATTTTTTAAAAGAAAAATTCTCAGTTTAACATACCAAGCTTTTGGGGCTTACTTAAGATCATATAGAGCCTTTTTGAGTTTAAAAGCATGATTTGATTTTGAAAGATATTCAAATTTAAAGGTTGTTTAACATAGACTTCCTTTCAATAAAAACACTTTTCACATCCATTTGAAAAAGCTTTATGTTTTTAAAAGTAGCAAAGGCTAATAAAATTCTTATTGCCTTAAGACGTGCACTAGGTGTAAAGGTTTCCGTGAAGTAGATACTGTTAGAATAGATAGCCTGCAACAAGAGAGAGGCTTATTTGTTTTCAGAAGATTTCCGTAAATACTGGAATCAGATTGAAAACTCAATAAAATCAACTAATTGATTTATCTGTTCAATTGATTATAAAAAGCACAACATGTATATATTCAAAAAAAATAAATCAGTTGTTACAAGAATTCAACCAATTGATTTAAACACAAAACACTACAAAGTAATTGATAAAATAGATATTAGAGTGAGAGAGAGATTGCACTGGAGATTTATACTGTTTTACTCTTACACTAAGAGTTGCATCCATTACTAAGAAAACCATTGAGAATTCACTAAACCAAACACATCAGGTTACACAAGAATAGTCAAAAGTGTAGATCTTGAACCTTACAAGAACACAACACTCTTAACCACACACAAAATTCTGAAACCCTATATGAATATGCTTATAGAAAAATAAAGTGAAAATAATAGAGTTTGAGTACACCTGAATTATTACAAATGAAGCACAACAAAAATGTAAACCCATAAATCTTCTTTATAGAAAAAGAATGATCCAAGAAGCAAACTAAAATATCCAATAATGATTTAAAACTTTTTATTTTTCTCTTTTATGAAAATTTGTTATTTGAAATGATTAGAATACATCCTTATATAAGGTAATAATGATTGTAAAAGTAGTTTGATCATTTAATAAAAAATACTTGAATAGAAGTAATTTCAACTGAATAATACATAAATCAACTAATTAAAAAAAATACAAATTTAGAAAAAACAAACATTTAAAGGAGATTATTATTCAAGTAAATTGGACCATAATGTAATGCAAATTTATACAACAAAAGCTACTTAACCAAACACGCACACAACAATAAGTTTTCAATACATATTGGATTCATCAAAGCTTATTGGTCAACAAATACCTTCTTATTGATTATGGCCATGTGCAACCAGTCTAGCTTTATTTCTTACCATTTTGTCATCTTTATTTCGCTTGTTGTAGAAGACTCATCTTATTCCAATCACGATCTGATTTGTAAAAGGAGGCACAAAAGTCCAAACACTATTTCTGGTGAGGTGGTTCAACTTTTCCTCCATGACTTGAATCTAATCTTTGTCTATCAGAGCTTCTTCTATATTCTTTGGTTTTACTTGAGTCATCAAAGTCAAAATAGCTCCATCTCTAGAAGACGACCCAGACTTGAAATCATTGCTTCTCTCATCTAAAATTTGATCTCAAGGATGAGATGAAACATACTTTTAGTCCCTCTTCAAGGTCTAGTTCACATGATCTGGCTTAGATGGATCTTCGTCTTACACCTTCTTTGTATCTAATTCTTTCTGTGTGTCTAATTCTTTTTATGTTTCTGATAACACTCCTTCGTCTAATATCTTGCTTGATATGAAGATATGCAAAATCTTTATTAAGATATGATAGTCTCTTTCAGTCTAAGCAAAAACATTTATGGTTTCTTTAACAACCAAAGTATGAGATTTAAAAACTTTGTAAACCTTTTATTTGTCTTAGCAACCATGCAATATACATTTATCAACCTTGGAGTCAAATTTTCTAATTTGATCCTTGGTCTTAAACAAGAACAACCAAAATAATGAAAGTAACCTATATTGGGTCTTTTGTTACTCCACAATTCATAGGCGTTGGAAAAAAAAATGTTAAGTTAAGCTTGTTAGAATATATGGTCTTAAACGAGAGGGGGTGAATTGTTTAAGAGGGGTTTTTGAAAACTTTTCAGGTTTAACAAAATTTTTTGTGTGAATCCAGAACAGGAATCAAGTTAGCCAAGAATTTAAGCAATTATACAGCAAAGCAACAGAAAAACAATCGATTCTTTCTTCGAAATAATCGGTTGTTTATATCAGCAAAGCTTAAAAAAGAAATTAAATGAGTTCAAAGTAAGAGAGAAATACACCAACAATTTATACTGGTTCACTCTAAAGCCAAGAGCTACATCCAGTCCCCAGAATACCACTGGGTAATCCACTAAGCAATCAAACCAGATTACAAAACACAAACCACCAAAGTAGTGACCTTGAACCCTTCAAGAAACACACTACCTTTGGCAAACCACACTAAGAGTATTGATCTTGAACACCTCAAGAGCACACAATACTCCTTGGCAACACAACACCAGAAATACAATAGGTTTAGAAAGGATTACACCTGATCACAGTACAATCTGAATTGAATACAATTGCAATCCTATTCCACTCTCTCTTTGAAAACCCAAAGCTTGATGTGAATCTTGAAATCTTATAATCAAATTTGTCAAACTGAATTTCTCAAAACTTTTTCTTGCTTATTTGAAAACATAAACAAACAATTTATATTTTCCAAAGATTGGTCAAAGCAATTAATGAAGGAGTGTATTCAATTGAAAAACATTTAATGCAAATTCACCATTCAAAACAGAATTTTGTTAGGATTTTCAAAGAAACAATCGGTTGAAACCACAAAACAACCAATTGTTTTGGCTTGACAGTTAAGTCAACCAAACCAAAATAGTTTTCAACCTTTTCAAAAACTCCTAAGAGCAAAACAACCAGTTGATTCGACAAAACAACAGGTTGTTTTTCCCTTAGTTGTAAAAACACTTGATTTCAAAAAGGTTTTTAATCACATCAGTTTTAGATTCAACAAAGGAGTGGATCACACTTTATTCTACCCAGATCCCACCCAAACACAGCAGCAACATCAGCCTTTCATCAAACACCTTGGATTTGGATTCTTCAAAGCACTTGATCACTCTTGATCAACAAAGCTAAACCAAGAAGAGAGTGAATTCGTTTTGAATTTATTTTTTTTGAAAAGATTAATCATTTCTTAAGATTTTTTGAAAAAAAAAATGTTATTAGAAAATTGAATGCAATTGATTCTAGAGTCAAAGTTGATAAAGATTATAAATGACAAGTTAAAAGAGACAGAGAAAGAGAAAGGTCACACACAAATTTATACTAGTTCAAATCACCAGTGATCCTAGTCTAGTCTTAGTTATTCAACCTTAGAATAACTTGAATACACTATCTTTACATGTTTAATACAAGCACTCCAATACATGCAAAACATATACAAGGTAGGAAATAGTATAAGATTAATTCCTAAACACAATCAATAGAACATATCCTACCCTTGGATCACACCAAGAAGAAAGAAACTAATACAACTCTTGAACACTCTAGAGGAAACAAACTGGAAACACTCAAGCAATAAAGAATGTTAGCCAATCACAAGAGTAATTTAGTAGCACTACATATCCTTTTGAAAGATTTCTTGAACAATCTTTAAAGCACTTTTTTAACAAATGAAAATAGCTCAAAATGATCTCAATGAACATTTGTAATATCACTTTTAAAAGTACTTTTAGATGTATAAAAAGGTAAATGAGATGTTGAAATATATTTAAGTTTAAATGCCCTAGCTTTCTATACAATAACCTTCTCTCATCTTTTTATGAAAAAAAGGTGACCTTTTTGTTACTAAGATCTATCAGACCAATCTCATATAGATTGTTCTTTCGTTTGGTAGTAAAGATGGTTTGTTTATTAGATGATGATATTATACATTAATTTTTGTTGAACAAGATCATATAATTGTTATCACGTATTGGACTTATGCTTAGCATATTATACTTGAGTTCTTCAAAGTATGAAATATTTTTATTAGAAACAAGGGAAGAAATTTTGAAAGTCAATACCCGAGATCTTATCCTTGTCAGTGCCTTTGAAGATGACCTTGCCTCTATAATGTTTTCTTAAGGTGGGGAACATAAACCTTGCGTATGTTATATGTCGCAAGCATCCATTGTCCAAGAATTAACTTAGTTCCTAGCTTCTTCCCATAAGAAATATATACAATAGGAATTATAAGCTTCTTTGGTACCCAAATTTTCTGGGTCCAATCCAATTAGCTTTTGGAAGTTGCCTCTTGTGTTACATCTGACACTTGCATATCCAGACTTGCCATAATGATTGCAAACACCCTTAATATTTTCATAAAAGCTCTTTTTGTCTCTTTCTTGATTTTCATATCTACCTTAAACTAGACTTGTCAAATGCATGTCTAAATGATGAAAACAAAGAGTTTAGAACTTTAGAGCTCTTAAAAAAAATTTAAAAACCATGCTTACGACATGTAGTTTTTTCTTCCAAATTTTTTATTTTTTCATCATCTTACTTTTAAGTTTTTTCAAGTTCGATACTTCCTCATCTATTGCAACTTTCTTTCTCTGGAATTTTTCATTTTCAGGAACAAATATTCTGAATTTTGGTTTCAGTTTCAAACATAAGAACATTTTAACAAATTAAAAACATTTTTAGTCAATTAAAAATTTCTTATCACTAAGATAAGTTCTAAAATGAATTGAAATGACTTTTTAATAGTAATTATAAGATCAAACTATTAAAAGTTAAACTTACGTAAATCCTAATCAACACTCTCTAAACACATATAAGTCTTCAAACTTCAAAAATCTTCAAGAATAGTTGATCAAATCTTGTTTAACTTCAAACAAAGTTGGTTTCAACAAATCTTGCTCAGCTATAGCAACACCAAAAAGCTTTGAGGAATGAATTTGACAACATTTTTGTAACTCTTGGTTACTTGTTTTTCTTTCTTGAACTTTGAGGATTTCTTTAAATACAAAGTTTAGAAAAGAGACATAAATCCTTTTATGCCTGTTGAGAGTATTCATTTCAAATCTTCATCGATGACATATTTTGTACAAACATTTATAGCCTTGTTGTATAATGAATGCACTTTCGATATAATTTATTTTTTATTTTATTTCATTTCCTTTTATTAGTAATAAATTGGGTTTATTGTACATATTTACTTTAATTTTGTATTCTCATCTCATTTAACCTTTGCTCATTATTTTGGCCACAAATTTTCTATAGATATTATTTTTGGTTGATTCCAGTTGCATTTGATTCTATATTTCCAGGGCTTCAAAATAAACATATGATTTTCTGGATTTGATCTTCTCTCCTATTTTTTTATGATTTAGAATTTGAGACACTTTTGTTGAAAATTTCTAAAGGAACCCTACATATTAGTTTTTGTGTTTTCGCTTACACCTTTATAATTGGGCTTATGGACCTTATTATCACCCATGTTTGGGCCAACATTTGCTTCAATTTTCAAAGCCTATATATAATTCCTAAATAAACTCAAAACAAGGAGACAAAAGTCATTTTAAAAAATTTCAAAGTTTTAGTTTTTTTCCTTTTCTCACTTTTCACTCTTTTTTTCATTTTTGTCTTTTCATATTCTTCTCTCTTTTGCATTCTCTTTTCTTCACCATTGAAAAACTAAATGTCTAAGGCTCAATTCACAAAATCAAGAGCAAACAAGTCTAATTGAGTTTTGGCTGATTGTTCTTCACTTCGAGTTTGTTCTTCTTGTCTCTAATCTTAACTTTTCTCTTTGTGGTATCAAATTGCATTTTTGATTTTAGAATTTAAATTAGTAATCGATTGAATCTTTATTTTATAACTAAATAACAATTGAATTGAATGATATTGAGATTTAATTCATATAATTTTTTTAGTTGATTAATTAAATTTCTTAATTTTTCAAACTTGGATATGATAGAGAGTTCTAATACAGTGGAATATGTCTCCTCTTATAATTGACCTAGGTTATGCTCTATATTATAAAATTTAGAGAATCTTAGTATCTTTGATTTTATGAACGACAATATTCACTTTAAATCTTCATCTTCAAGTGATGGAAGACCATCTTCACATTTTGGAAGAATCTTCTTATTTTTCTCTAGCATTGAAAATTTGTATGGAGTAGTTTAGGTCTTATTTGGAACTTTTTTTTGGTAATTTTCATGGGTCATGTAATGGGCTTAAAAGAGTAGGGTGTATATAGGAAAAGAGGGTGTAAATTGTAAGCATGGCATAAGAAGCATGAAGAGTACACTTAAGCATAGGTAAGGAAGACATAAAGGTCCACATGTCATCTCTTCAAGTGAGATGTTAGTTTTTGTCTTTGTGATACAAAGATGCATTTCTAACTTTGGAATTCAAATCAGTAATCAATTGAAACTTAATTTTATAACTAAATACAAACCGAATTGAATGACATTGAGATTTAATTTGTATAACTGATTCAGTTGATTAATTGAATTTGTAAATTGTTCAAACTTGGATCCAAATCTTTAGAGAGATGTGATATTTGGATTATTTGGTTATTGAATATGTGATTGATCCCTTTTGATCTTCTTGACTTTCGGTTTTCATTTCTGATTTCCTTTTTCAATTTGCTTTATATGTTTTTGAATCCTTAAATCGCCAATTTAATATTTACAAGAACTATACTAAAGATTGAATACAATTGAATATGTGTCCTCTTAGAATGGAGCTAGGTTGTTCCTTATATTATTTAATTTAGAGAATCTTAGTATCTTTGATTTCATGAATGACAATCTTCACTTCAAATGTTCATCTTCAAGTGATGGAGGACCATCTGGCCATCACATTTTGGAAGAATCTTTCTATTTTTCTCTAGCATTGAAAATTTGTACAGAGTAGTGTAGGTTTTATTTGGGCTTGTTTTTTGGCTAATTTTCATGGGTCATGTATTGGGTCTAGTAAAGTAAGATGTAAATAGGAAAAAAGAGTGTAAATAGTTGGTGTGGCATAAGAAACACGAGGATTCCACCTAAGCATAGGTAAGGAAGGCATGAAAGTCCATATGTCATGTCCTGAATGGAAAGGATTTTCCATCAATGAAGAAATGTCACTTGTCAACCTTTAATCTAAGAAGATTTACTCCAATGAGAGAAAGTCATTTGTCACCATGAGAGTGAAGAGTTTTTAAGGTTAAAATCTTAACATTGGTTGCCCTTAGCACACTCCCAATTATGACATACATAATACTCCTCATACACCTCTTGGAGTCATTTAAGTCATACGTGTGTCTCTCGACACTGCCTTATCTCTAACTAGGCATAATCCTTTTAACCCCGGATAAGTGTCTAATTTAACTAATATTTCATATTAAAATATAGGTACTTATGAGTATCAATTGCTAATTTACATATAAAATAAACCCTAATTTGTGAATTTATACTTTTTTACATTTTTTATGATCTTTATTTGAATAAGAGCATTTTATTCTCAAAATTGGTGTTAATTGCAGGTTTCTAGGGAAGAGTGGAGATTTTGATTAAAGAAGAATGATTTGAGCTAAAAAGAGAAAGTTGGACGGTCTCAAAATGCATAAAAGTGCCAAAAAAACCAACTTTGCAACAGGGATTCTCGCTTGAGCGAGAATGCTCCAGTAACATTTTCGGAAATCACCGCCTTTCTCGCTTGAGCGAGAATATTCTCACTTGAATCAGACAAAATGGGCTATTTTTATGTTTATTAAGAAGCTCATTAACGCGACGTAGGAAGTCACCTAACCCTATGAAATTAGGTTAAATAGGGGACTAGAGGCACAACCCTAGTGTTCCAGATTGAGAGGAAAACACCATTGAGTGAATTATAACCCAATTAGAAGAATAAAAGGTGCTAGAAGTATGCATGGCTAATTCTACCCTTTGGGATTGGGAGTAATTTACTCAAACTCTTATGTATTGAGGTGATATCTTATATATTATAATATTCAGATCTTGATTGATTATTGGTATTGTTGTTTTACTTCTAAATTGTTGTGACAAATTGAGAATCTTAAATCTGACCGAGAGGTATTTTTAGGGTTCTGACCTAAACAACAATATTAACATATTTGAGTGCTAGAGATAGACTTGAAATGTTAATTGCCATTAACGTCTGAGTGTGATTCTAAGTTGTTTTTATAAGTATGCAAGAGATCAATATAAATAAATTTTCTACGGGCATCAATTTCAATAGAAGAACTTAACATTAGTACGCTAATCAAAATACATCAGAGTGAGAGAGATGAAACCCAATCCCTATTTTTGCAATTGAAGCAACTAATTCTTTGTCTGTTTTCTTATTGGTTATAACCAACACAATCATTTCAACACTCTTTTTAATTGTTCTATTTTATATTTAACGATTTTTGTACTCGATAATTCACTGTTCCTTATGGGATCAATATCCGTCCTTAGGGACAATTATTACTTCTGACAATGTGGTGGTAGAAAGTCATGAACCCCTAGCAAGTCCACCAAAATAGTTGAAGTTGTAGCAAATTCCATGGGGACGTACATAGGAAACTGGACCACAATTAGGAGATGTAGCAAAGATA
Organism: Phaseolus vulgaris; assembly: GCF_051622355.1. Classification (NCBI taxonomy): domain Eukaryota; kingdom Viridiplantae; phylum Streptophyta; class Magnoliopsida; order Fabales; family Fabaceae; genus Phaseolus; species Phaseolus vulgaris. Next base: position 10,953,065 of record NC_143498.1, read on the forward strand.
ACACATCATCAAGTGCTATCATCATCTCACTGGGAAGATGGAAGGTGTCAGTGTCTCACTTTCATCTTTCCACAAAGGCTTAAATGAACCCTTTATCCACCACCTCAAAACTTATGTTGCACAAAGAAAATAATCCAAAATTAAGCACAAAACCCTCAACTTGAGGATGAGGCAACCTGAATTTGCTTAATTTTTGACTATGAGATACTACCTTCAATCCATGATCCTACTAAATACATTTGTGTTTGTAACTATAAATCAATGTCACCATAATTAATAGAACTTAACTAAATGGTTTTCATTCTTACCTCACCCTCCCATAGCCAAACAACAATATGATATGCAAAACTAACTAGTAGAGACAGGTCTGAAAGTCCTTTAGGGAATCCTTTATGCTCATTAGTCAATCTTTTTGTTCCTGCATCATATTAGCTTCACCATGTTCACCTGTTTCATGACGATCTCATCTATGGATTTTGATGTCGTAGGTCTCTGCCTTCCATTACCTTGTGATAAAGCACCGCTTATTCTAGCTATAAATGTCAAAAACATCGTCCTTACATTAATAATAGTTTAGGATGAATGCTTTTAATTGTTTTTACAAATTTCGGATTGTACAATTTGAAAGATATTAATCCAAAATTTCCTTTCCTTCGTCGTTTCACCCAATCTCAAATGCAAAATTACAACCATAAACAACTTTAAAACAAACCTTGTTAATGGAGAAAGGTAATCCAAGGACTGTGTAACTGCTTTAAACCACACATCGCAAAAGGACTGTGTGGGGGTCCTAAGGTGCACAAATGCTCAACAATGAAGGAAGAAAATGAATGGTGTCCCAAGGGTGCGCATGTGCTAAAGATTTGAGGAAGAAGATGAAGGGCGTGCCAATGTGGTACACCTGCTCAGTAATGGAGGAAGAAGATGAAGGGGTGCCAACAGATGCACAAGTGCTCCAGAATGGAGGAAGAGGATGAAAGGGTGCGCGTTACTTAAAATTGGACGAACAAGATGAAGGGTGTGTGCACTGCTGAAGATTGGAGGTAGAAGATGTGGGATGTAGGGATTTAGGGTTATTTTTTAATTCCATTAAAGATAAATTAGACTTTTCATAAAAAAAAAGAGTATGGAGGTGCAAGAAGAAAATACAAATTTTATGTCTTATTCAACCATTTTCCCCTTCTAGAGTCCAAATGTTACTTTACTCTATGTGTAATGTGGATACTTGGTTATTCTATAATGTTTTAAGAAAAACATAAACTAAAATATAGATAAAATCATTTTTTGAGAATTAAATATTAATTTTAACACTTAAGTTATGGTGTCATGAAATAAGAGAATCTAAAATAGAAAATAAAGTTTTCATAAATTGTCTTATAACTATTTATGTGTAATTCAATTTGGAAATTTGTTTTCCCTTGAAATTGGATGTATTAGGAATAATTAGAATTTAGAATTATAAATATATTTTTTTATATATAAAATTAGAAGTTTTTATTGATATGGTGATTAAGACATAATTACAATATAGTTTTATTGAAGTGTTTGTAATTAATGATGCATGATTGAACTTGATTAATATGTATATCTTGTCTTAGAATTTTGATATGTTAGGAATAGGGGTGGCAAAATAAGGCAGGCCGCGCGACCCGACCCGCAACCCGCAAGAAATAATGCGGGACGGGTTCCCCTATTTGACCCGCTAACCCACTTAAGCTCGCCCGCATAACCAACGGCCCGTGCGGACTTACAACGAGGCGGGACGGGCTGGTCCGTTAGTCCGCAAGAAACCACATCCTGTATATGCAACCCGTTGCTGCTGCCTTTTCTTTTCTCATCAAGAATTTTCAATCCCTAAAACAAGAAACTTTGTGTCACCGATTCCTCCATCGTGAACCGTCCTCCACTGCCAACACCACTATCTCGACGAGCGTCCTCCACCGCGAACACCATCATCTCTGTGACCGTCCTCCATGGTCAATACCACCATCTGCGACCACCCTCCACCGCGAACACCACCATCTCTGTGACCGTCCTCCACCGCCAACACCACCATCTGCGACCGCCCTCCACCACCATCTTCCTCCAGGTTCTATCCCTTCCTCCTTAACCTTTCGCCACTTTGATATAGAGACAAATTTATAGGTGTATTTGTTTGATTTGTATTTTCGAAAGTTGGTGAAGGGTGGTTTGTGATGTTAATTTCAACTTTTACTCATGAGACTATTTTTTTTCCTTACCTTTTTCTGCAGTTTTAAGATTTTAGCAATTCAAGATTTGTAGAGCAACCTCTACATGGTTTATTTTTTTCAACATTTTAGTCATGGACACATCTTTAATTTGATAGTTGATGCCTTCCTCTAATATAAAAGAGATTCAAGTGATCTGAAGAAGCTTGTTTTATATTTGTTGTAGTGTTGGCTTCATAGGTGACATCTTCGTAGGTGAAAACTTTGGGATAATTTTTAAATCCAACGTCATGCTGGTTATGTTGAGTTTATCTCTTTGTATTTGTGGTTTGTTGACATTTCTCGGCAAGTGTACCGAATCAACTGTAATATAGTACTCTTTAAAGTACGAATGTCGAACCCACAAAGAACAATTCTAATTAAGATGTTCTGTTATAAAACTCATTGAGTATAGAAAATAATTTTGAGACTTTGTTCATAACCAAATTAAAGATTTCACAAATAACTCAGAGAGTTAGGGTTTGATTCAGGACGTAACAAAACCAATTTATCAAATATAGAGAAAGATACTTGGGATTGAATTGCGTCTATCTCAATCATTTGTATTTTGGAATAATATAATACATAATACTCAAAACTACTTATTCTTGATGCTTAATTTAAAGTCATTCATCTTGATTCCTCACAGATGAAATTCATAAGATAATTTCTCAAACACTGATTCCTCAGATATTTAACAAATCATCCAGCTTTAGGAACATAATTATAATGCAATCAATAACCCGGAATCTATTCCTAGCATTATAAGTTATCAAGTATTTTCGTTTATTTCAGATCCTTAAAGGTACTTTCCATTTAAATTTAAGGATCAAAATCAAGACTCTATTGATCAGACAGAATCAAGCAATAAGCATAAAACGAAAATACCAAGAACAAGTAGAAAAGAGAATTATATATATATATATATATATATCACCAATAATACATTTGATCAAGGTAAATTACATTCAATCCCAAGTTAGAAAGAACTTAGCCACTCATGATAGCTCCTTCAATCTTCATTCTTGATCTGGATTGCATAAGAAGGGCTGATCTGAGCAAGTTCTTCTCCTAAGAACAGAGGTTTCTTCCTTTTCTCTCACTAGTCTCTCTCTATAAAAACCCAATCTTTTTCCACCGTTGGTTTTGAGTTATGTTTCAGAATTTATATAATCAACTTTAGCTCAAGCTAGCCCGTTTTAGCTTAAGCTAGATCTTTCCGTGCATTTTTAGCTTGAGCTAGCGATTCTAGCCTGAGTTAGATCAATACTGCACCTTTAGTCAACTCTGGACAGTTTAGCTTGAGCTAGCAATTCTAGCCTGGGCTAGAATTGTACTACACCTTTAATCAACTCTGAACAGTTTTAGCTTGAGCTAAATCTTCTTGTGATCCAATTAAGTTTTTACTTTTTTTTTTCTTTCAATGCCATCTTGAATACATTCTTTCAATGCTTTATATTCATCTGCAATTTACACAAAAATTGAGATTAAATTTCTTCATTTGTTTCTTGGTTCAAAAAATATATAATCAGATTCAATAATTCTCATATTAGGGTAATTTTCTTACATTAAGCAACAATTAAGTTCCAAAGTGTTCAATTTTCTCAATCATAAAAACTACACATTGACACTTATCATGGTTATGTTTAGATAGGTTCTTATGTTTATGCTATTAATTAATCAGGATCTTAATTTAGAAATTGGAATGGTTGAAGAGGATATTAATATTCCCCTTTGTGAAAATGAAATTGAGGAAGATGATTTTGAAAAACAATCCAAAACTGTTGAAGGTGACAAAAGGAAAAGGGATAAGACTACCACATCTGATTGTTGGAAGTATTTTACTAAGATTGAGGTGTATAAGGATAAAAAAGAAAGGACAAGGTGCAATAGTTGTAATATATCTAACTGAGTGAAGAAAATATGGCACTTCTCATTTAAATCGTCATGTTATGAAATGTGATAAAAGAAAAACTGAAGATATGGGTCAAATGATTTTAGATATGCAGGGAAAGTTGAAAGGAAAAAAGATAGATCAAGTTTTACATTGTGAATTGTTGTCTAATCTAATTATTAGTCATAATTTGCCTTATAAATTTGTTGAGTATCCCGAACATAGGACTTGAATAAACTACTTGATGAAATTATGATTTCTAGAAACATTTTTAAGGCTGATATTGGGAGAATGTATATCAAAGAAAAAACAGTGCTTAAGGAATTGTTTGTTTCTATTCCTAGTAGGATGTGCTTAACTTCTTATTTATGGACATCTATTAATACTGAGGGTTTCATATCATTAACTGCCCATTTTGTTGACCTAAATTGGAAATTAAATAGCAAACTACTCAACTTTTGTCATATGCCTCCCCCTCATATAGGTTTTGAGTTCCCTAAAAAAATTTATGAATTTTTACAAAATTAGGGATTAGAAAAAAAAAATTCTATCACTTTGGATAATGCTTCTGCTAATGATGTTCTAAAAAATACTTTTAAAAGCCATCTTCTTTTACAAAATGGTTTAGTATGTGGTGGTGAATTCTTTAATGTTCGTTGTTGTGTACATATATTAATTTAATTGTTCATGAAGGATTAAAGGTGCTTGGTGAGGCTTTGAACCAAATTAGAAATAGCATCAAATATGTGAGGGGTTTAGAGAGTAGAATGGTGAAATTCAAACAATGCCTTGAAAACAATGTCCCTACAAGGTGGAACTCAACTTACTTGATGCTTAAAAGTGCTCTTAATTATCATTGTGTTTTTGGAAGTTTGCACTTGGTTGATGAATCTTATAAATATTACCCTTCAAAGGAAGATTGGGAGAGAGCAAAAAAAATTTGTAAGTTCTTGTTACTTATTTATGATATCATTACCATGGTTTCTGCTACAAGTTATCCAACTTCCAACTTGTATTTTTTACAAGTTTGAAAATTCAAAGCTTGTTGATGGAAAATGTGAAAGATGAAGATGCACTAATTAAGAATATTGTTGAATTGATGATAGTTAAATCTGAAAAATACTGGGATGAATATAGTGTTGTACTTGCATTTGGTGCAATTTTAGACCCAAGGATGAAGCTAGAAACATTGAGTTTTTGCTTTGAAAAAATTAATTCACTGACTTGGGAGCTGAAATTGGAAAACATCAAGCAAAAATTGTACAAACTTTTTGCCGAATATTCTAGCAAAGGTTTAAGAACATCATCAAATACTCTAAAGCGTAAGCAAGGATAATCTGTTGATCAAGAGTGATCAAGTGCTTTGAAGAATCCAAATCCTATGTGTTTGATGCAAGGTTGGTGTTGCTGCTGTGTTTTGGGAGGGATCTGGTTATAATAGAATGTGATTCACTCCATTGTTGAATCTAAAACTGATGTGATTTAAAACCTTTTAGAAAATAAAATGTTTTTCCAACTAAGTGAAAAACAACCTGTTGTTTTTTCGAATCAACCGGTTGTTTTACTCTTAGGATATTTTGAAAAGGTTGAAAACTGTTTTAGTTTGGTTGACTTAACTGTCAAACCAAACAATCGGTTGTTTCGTGGTTTCAACCGATTGTTTCTTTGAAAATCCTAACAAAATTCTGTTTTGGTGGTTGAATGTGTTTTAAATGATTTCCAACTTTATACGCTCCTTCATTAACTGCTTTGACCAATCTTTGGAAAATATAAATAGTTTGTTTATGTTTTCAAACAAGCAAGAGAAATAGATTTGATTTTTTCAGTAGTGAAAAAGTTGATTTCAAGATTTGAACATTCACATCAAGCTTTGGGTTTTGAAAGAGAGTGGAATAGGATTGCAATTGTATTGATTTCAGTTTGTTTTGTAAACAAGTGTGATCCCTTCTCAACCTACTGTATTCTGGTGTTGTGTTGCCAAGGAGTGTTGTGTGCTCTTAAGGTGGTCAAGATCAATACTCTTGGTGTGTGTTTTGCCAAGGGGAGTGTGTTTCTTGAAGGGTTTAGGGTTTAGGGTTTAGGGAGTGTGTTTCTTGAAGGGTTCAAGGTGGTGGTTTGTGTATTGTAATATGGTTTGATTACTTAGTGGATTACTCAATAGTTTTCTGGGGACTGGATGTAGCTCTTGGCTTAAGTGAACCAGTATAAACTGTTGGTGTATCTCTCTTTTACCCTAAACTCATTTAAATTCTATTTTAAGCTTTTCTGGTATAAACAACCGATTGTTTTTTTGTTGCTTTGCTGATTTAGTGCTTATATTCTTGGATAACCTGATTTATGTTCTGGATTCACACAAAGAAATTGTTAAACATTGAAAAAGTTTTCAAAAACTTCTCTTAAACAATTCACCCCCCCCCCCCCCCCTCTCGTTTAAGGCCATATATTCTAACAATTGGCATCAAGAGCTTGGTACTTGAAATATACTCAAGTTTGATCCTTAAATCTTTCTCTATGACTAAAAAACTGTCTTTTGGGGAGGGTGCCTCAATTAACAGGTCACCCTTGTTTTGTGGTTTGAATTATCAGTTTTGGAAAGTTAGAATGAAAATCTTTGTTGAATCTCTTGATAAAGGAATTTGGGATGCAATTGAAAATGGCCATTTTATTCCTAAATTTGAAAAGGATGGATCTTCTATTGAAAAACCTTGGTCCCAATGGACTGATGCTGAAAATAAAAAGGCCAAGTTTGATTGTATTGCCTAGAATATCATAACCTCTGCGTTGAATTTGGATGAATTTTTTAGGATCTCACAGTGTGCATCGGCTAAGGAAATGTGGGATACTCTAGAAGTCACCCATGAAGGAACAAATGATGTGAAGAGAGTTAGGAAACATACTCTAATACAAGAGTATGAGATGTTTAGAATGCTCAAGGGAGAATCATTTGCTGAAGTACAAAAGAGATTCACTCACATCATCAACCATCTAATGAGTCTTGGAAATTTTTTTGACAAAGAGGAGTTAAACATCAAGATTCTCAAGTGTCTTAATAGATCTTGGCAACCTAAAGTCACAGCAATTTCTGAATCAAAGGACTTGACATCCTTGACTACAACATCCTTGTTTGGAAAGCTTAGAGAACATGAGTTGGAGATGAATAGACTCAATGTTCAAGAAGGTGAGGACAAGCATGTAAGGAACATTGCCTTGAAATCTACCAAGCACAAGAACAAACAAGATTCAAGTGATGAAAGTGAGGAAGAAAACCTTAGCTTGCTGTCCAAAAAGTTCAGCAAATTCTTGAAGAGAAATTGCAACAAAGAATCCAACAAAGAAAAGTATGGAAATAAGAAAACTAGTGATTTCAATTCTAAAAATTATACTTGCTTTGGTTGTGGAGAACAAGTGCATATAAAAGCTGATTGCCCAAATAAAGAAGGCAAGGAAATGAAGTCAAGCAATAAGGAAAAGAAAGGGAAATCAAAAAAAGCATATATTGCTTGAGATGAAAATGAAGTTTCTTCATCAAGCTTCTCATCAAGTGAAGATGAAAAAGTCAATCTATGCTTAATGGCAGATGGAGATGATGATTCAAGCAGCTCAAGCAGTGTAAGTTCTTGTGCTTCCTTAAGTGCTGAAAATTATAGCCAATTGCTTCAAGCTTTTAAAGAAACTCATGAAGAAGCTAACTGATTGGCTCTCTCAAACAACCGATTGAAAGGGTTGAATAACTGGCTTGAAAATAGAGTCAAGACTCTTGAAGAAGAATTGGAAAAGTCAAAAATTGATTTTGAAAAACTTGAAATGTATTGCAAAAATTCTTCTCACTTGAGTGACTCCAAGTTTTGTAAAAATTGTAAAATTCTTGAGAGTAAGATTCACTATCTTGTAAAAACTGTGGATAAACTTTCAAAGGGTAAATCCAACTTTGAAACTGTCTTGGCATCCCAAAAATGTGTTTTTGGAAAATCTGGTTTGAGGTTTTATCCTCAAAACAAGAAAAATGGGTTTTCAAAGCCTTTTTCAAAAGTGCTAGAAAAACAACCGATTGAAAGATCGAAACAACCGGTTGTTACATGCTTTTATTGCATGAAGAGAGGCCACTTAGTTAGATTCTGTAAAATTAGAAAATATTTTGTTCCTAAAGGTATTTTAAAATGGATTCTCAAAGGTTGTAAGGTTTCAAATGATAAAGATAATCAAAAGAACCCACATTTGTAAGGGGACCAAATCTTGTGGCTTGAACTCATTATGATGCAGGGATACTAAGAGAAGCAGGAAGTCTTGAGTTATCTGATCAAGCCTTTGGAAGAAAAGAAGTGTGTCTGGAACTGAACTAAGGGTATGTACCAGTTCAAGATGTCTTGAAAGCCAAAAGAAGCATTCTTGATCACAAACAATGACTCATTGAAGGAACTTCACAACAAAAGGATAAGTCATTCCCTATCCCTGCTTGTCAATTATAAATTCATATTAAATTCTTCATCTACATATGAGAAATTGCATCTGCTTTAAACTCTTCTCAGTTTCTGCTTAAAATTCAAACAATGTTGTTGCTGCAGAAAAATAACCGATTGTTTTCTCGAAACAACCGATTGTTTTCTCGAAACAACCGATTGTTTTCTCGAAACAATCGATTGTTTCTTCTCTGACAGCACTGAATAAATGGATTTAATTTCTTTATGCATTCTATCTTTTGCATATTTGAATCTTAAAGAGTTTTCAAAGCAGTCATGAAAGCCTAATTTGGTTCTGAAGGAAGTTACTTCTTGTCATAAAGGAATATATTCCATATCTTGAAAATTCAAGTGCCTTTATGTCTAGTCAAAGTCACATGTGCTGACCATGTGTTTTTCTGCTTTGCACTGACGTTTTTCTGTGCAAAAGTTGGACCAAATTTCTTCCTTGAAGATTGAAACCCACTTCAACCAAAGGATCAAAGATGGATTCTGTTTTGCTATAAAAACCCTTTGCAGTTGTTTTCCTTCACAAAAACAATCCATTAGACCATCTCTTGCTACATCTCATTCTCTCCTTTGTGTGTGTGCCTTTTTCCCATTCTGTTTTCATGGATTCCACTCCTCCTACATAAAAAATAATTAAAACCAGGGTTGTGAGATCAGGAGGACATCTTGAGGGTTGGTTTATAGGAGACAATGAATTGATTGAGAGATATCACTTTGAAACAAGTAGAAAAGTGATAAACAACCCAAAAGTTGTCTCTTTTGACTGGTTGAAGAGCCAAAAGCTGGATGATGTGTGGAGGCTTCTCAAAGAACAGATGTTAAAAAGGTTGTTGGAGATGAAAGGAAACATCTATCCGGATCTCATTCAGGTTTTCTACACCAACTTGAAATTTGAAGGTAACAATCTTGTTTCTCATGTCAAGGGTGTGGATATGGAGATCATTCATGAGGTGTGGGTTGTTGTGGCTGGTCTAAAGTATGTTGGGTTGAGAATCAACATAGGAAACATTGGTGTGGTGGAAAACTTCAACAAGATTCAATATTACAAAAGTTGTTTGAAGAATCCTCATGCTCAAGTAAGAACTTGTTCAGTTGGAGGGCTGAAATTAAATGAAAAGTTGTTGGCTCTCTTTGTCACTTGGATTCTAACACCAAGAGGAAGCAACCATTTTGTTCTAACTGAGGAAGATCTTGTCTACATCTACTGCATAATGAACAAAGTCAAGATTAATTGGATACGTATCATCAAGGAGCATATGCAAAATTCTATGAGGTTAAGTGATTATCATTACCCTTATGCTATCTTGATTTCTAAATTCTTGCATTATTTTGAAGTGAATCTTGATGGTGAAACATTTGAGTTGGTGAAGTCAACATTTGAAGTGAACAATGGATCACTAAGCAAGATGGGTTTTACCAAGATCAATGGAAAATGGGTGAGTAAGGATGGTGGACAAGGTGGTTCCTCAAGTGGCCTTCATGCTGAACATGGTGAAGAAGATCAAGAAGATGATGATATGGATTTTCCAGATATAGAACAGCCTGCTACTGATTTTGATGCTGGGACAAGTGTTGGACATCAAGGAGATGGGACTCCTTCAATGTCTTCCTTTGAGAGCTACATGGTGAATAGGCTAGATGGCTTTGCGAAAAATCAAAGGAATCTTCATGATCTTTGTGTTTCAAACTTTCAAAACTTTGATAATAAATTCCAAAGCATGGATACACGGTTTCAAACGCTTGATGAACAGATTGAAGCTGTTCAGAATCAAATTTTCGAACTGCAGTATGGAAAGGAAGACTAAAGAAAAACAACCGGTTGAACTATCAAAACAACTGATTGTTAAGCTTGACTGTCAAGGCTTTGTTGTTCTTTCTATCTTTGTATTGCTTTATTTTGAACTATTTTGTTTAATCTCTTCCTAAAGTCTATTTGTGAAGACAAATAGGGGGAGAATATGGTGTTTGTGTTGTTGTACAAACTGTTATAACTCTGCAATTTTAGACCCAAGGATGAACCTAGAAACATTGAGTTTTTACTTTGAAAAAATTGATTCACTGACTTGGGAGCTGAAATTGGAAAACATCAAGCAAAAATTATACAAACTTTTTGCCGAATATTCTAGCAAAGGTTTAAGAACATCATCAAATACTCTAAAGCGTAAACAAGGATAATCTGTTGATCAAGAGTGATCAAGTGCTTTAAAGAATCCAAATCCTATGTGTTTGATGTAAGGTTGGTGTTGCTGTTGTGTTTTGGGAGGGATCTGGGTCGAATAGAATGTGATTCACTCCTTTGTTGAATCTAAAACTGATGCGATTTAAAATCTTTTAGAAAACAGTGTTTTTCTAACTAAGTGAAAAACAACCTGTTGTTTTGTCGAATCAACCGGTTGTTTTACTCTTAGGAGATTTTGAAAATGTTGAAAATTGTTTTAGTTTGGTTGACTTAACTGCCAAACCAAACAATCGGTTGTTTCGTGGTTTCAACCGATTGTTTCTTTGAAAATCCTAACAGAATTCTGTTTTGGTGGTTGAATGTGCTTTAAATGATTTCCAACTTTATACGCTCCTTCATTAACTGCTTTGACCAATCTTTGGAAAATATAAATAGTTTGTTTATGTTTTCAAACAAGCAAGAGAAATAGATTTGATTTTTTCAGTAGTGAAAAAGTTGATTTCAAGATTTGAACATTCACATCAAGCTTTGGGTTTTGAAAGAGAGTGGAATAGGATTGCAATTGTATTGATTTCAGTTTGTTTTGTAAACAAGTGTGATCCCTTCTCAACCTACTGTATTCTGGTGTTGTGTTGCCAAGGAGTGTTGTGTACTCTTAAGGTGGTCAAGATCAATACTCTTGATGTGTGTTTTGCCAAAGGGAGTGTGTTTCTTGAAGGGTTCAAGGTGGTGGTTTGTGTATTGTAATATGGTTTGATTACTTAGTGGATTACTCAATAGTTTTCTGGGGACTGGATGTAGCTCTTGGCTTAAGAGTGAACCAGTATAAACTGTTGGTGTATCTCTCTTTTACCCTAAACTCATTTAAATTCTATTTTAAGCTTTTCTGGTATAAACAACCGATTGTTTTTTTGTTGCTTTGCTGATTTAGTGCTTATATTCTTGGATAACCTGATTTCTGTTCTGGATTCACACAAAGAAATTTTTAAACATTGAAAAAGTTTTCAAAAACCTCTCTTAAGCAATTCAACCCCCCCCCCCCCCCCCCCCCCCTCTCTCTTTTTTATGTAAGTTGCTTACTTAAAATTGCGCAAGCTTCAATTAGCTAATCAAAGTGGAAGAACACAAGTTGACACTTATTTGAATGAGCCAACTTTGGATTTTGATTTTCTAAGTATATGGATGTGTTAGAGTGGTGGAAAAATAATAGTCAACGTTTTTTGGATCTTGCTTTAATGGCTAGAGATTTGTTGAGTATTTCTATAACCATAGTTGCATCAGAATCTGCATTTAGCATTGGTTCTCGAATTCTTAACAAGTATAGGAATTTTCTTTTGCCTGAAAATGTGGAAACAATTATTTGTATTTCTAGTTGGAAGCATAGATTTTCTTAGTGTAATTTAATTATTTTAACCAATCATATTGTTATTGTATTACTTTTGGAAGCATGGATTTTCTTAGGGTAAATTCATTCTTTCATTGTCATTGTTCAAATGTATGCAGATGATGGAAAATATTATAATTATCAAAAAGTGAAAGATGAAAGTTCTTCTAAGGTTGCATATAATATTCTTGAAGTGGAAGAAAATGATATAATAGCAATTCATAACAAGTGTTTGATGTGGTAACTAGTTTTGATTGTTAATTGATGTCAGTTGCTTATTCAGTGTTGTTTATAAGTTCATCAAATCTCTTGTAACTATTAATGATGTGTACTATGAATGATTTTTGGCCAACTTGTCTAATCAATTTCAGAATTTGTGAGGTGTATTTGTTTGTCATACTTTCTTGTACACCACAGACTTGATTAATTCATAATTTCATATTGCATCAATTTTCATAGACTTGATTTATCTATATAATAGTCAATTTGTAGAAGTTATGCGAATCCACCCACAAGCCCGTGGACCAACCCGCATTCAAGACGGACCATGAAAATCAATCCGCATTATGTATGCGGGACGGGCCTATACAGGACGGGTGAGCCTGTTTTGCCACCATTAGTTAGAAATAGTTATAATTCAGAATAAATTATATAGTTTATAAGTGTTAGGAAATTATATGATATTAATATATCGGGGATAGATTTGTAGCATCAACTTTGTTAAGTTACCTACCATTGTTGATGAAAAAATATTAAATACACGATTAAGTTTAGGAATGGGTATAAACATACGGTTATGTGTCCTTCCTCCCTTTCTAACTTGATTTCACTCTCCCCAATCAACACAGACCAAGCAACCAAACATTAATGGAGGAACTGACCCCTATGAACTTTGTTCTTTGAAAAAGAAGATTTAAAGACGAATGAAAAAAATTCAATCATTAACACACTTAACAAAACGTTAAGTAAATCATTGGCAATTTAGTCTACAAGATGTGCACTGACATGGCTTCAACACCTTATCAACCAAGAGTCAAAGTAATAATGGGAATCTTCTAATTGGCATGTACTTTAAACTTTAAAAATGTTTAATCTTTTTTATACTTATATGATCAACTTGAGAACATCTCACTTCTAAAAATAAAAGGGACCCGTAATTATAATTTTACATTTTTTTTACATATGATATCTAAAATCACATTTTTTACAAAATTATTCAAAATGTAAAACTATATACAACTCGCGTCTATAATATATATACGTGTTTGTTTTAGAATTTCAAATTAATATTTACAAATTAATACTTTTTCACTCAACTTTTTCCCATACCTAATTGTTATGACGGTATGATCTACTCTTCCATCCTCTCTTCACGCAGATAAGGTGTAATTGCAACATTCTCTTGGTTACAGTTTATTAAAAGTTACCAAACCACAGGATACTCATTAAATAAAATGTGAAGCCTATGAAACTGTGATTTTCAATAAGAATTGCCTTCGAAAAGGCATTTTATATATCTTCAATTGAGAATAAAATGATCTTTTCATACCCACTTTTTTTAAATTACCCACTTCACAACCAAAAGTAATAATAAAATATTATATCTAGATTATAATAATAATATAAATAAAATTTTGAAATAAAATAATAATAGAAATAGTTTATAATAATAATATATCAAAGTTATCAAAATATCATAGTCCTGAATAGAATCATGTGCATCCAAGGTTTATTTGCATTTGGCACAATAAAAATGACAATTCAAGTAAGAGCAACTTAGATTTTTGGATTTGAAATCATATGACTAGTCTGTACGAAATTAAGGAAAGAAAATTATATTTTGAAATCAACTTCTCACTTTATATAACCAAGTTATGTACTGGAGCAACTTTGGCAGCTTATGAGAAAAATTCAGAGGATTGAATCTACAAAGTATCAAGCTACGCAAGTCGGTATCTTACTACACAATAAACCCTTTGCCCGATGTGGTTCTGAAAAAACGTTATAGAACTTGCTACCAAGTAAGATCAAGACAACTAATCTAAACCAAGATTTGTGCCATTATGATAGGAATATCAGTGTTTATTAGCGTGGAAGCTGATAGGAGATGATAACTTAAAACAAATAATTTGAAGAATAGCAATATATACATAAAATTTACTTTCATCCACACAAGTCATGGTTGATGAGTTGAGTGAACAGGAGTTAAAATACAAGACATAATGAAAGCAGTATTAATAGCATCGAGATTCCAATATACTTAAAATTAAAGCCTAGGACCAACCAAACAGGGCACGAATAATACCAAGTATGCCACCGCCAATAAGAGCTTTTAGCAATCTTTGCTTTGTAGTTGTGTATGGTGGGTACCTTACTGATGCATCACCAATAAAACTGCGATAGAGAACTGCCTTTTTGTGGCTAAATGCATCAAATGAGAATTTCCCGTGGTATGCCCCCACTCCACTCTCACCAACTCCTCCAAATGGCAAAGTATGAACCGCAAGCTGCATCCAGGTAAAAAACCCAAACGGAAAACAGAAACAAATATGAATAATGTTTTTAAACAATAAATAAAATGTGAGCATCTGTAAACGGAAAAACCACATTTAATACGAAGAGAATCATTTCAGGATCAACCAATCATGGGTCGGAAACAACACATTTTATTTAAAAGAAGCTCCTTAGTGTATATAATGGAATCTGAAAAAGTTTGAAGATATTATTTTGAAGTTATTTTCTTTAATCTTCTGCAGTAATACAATTTATCGCATGGCCTCTAGTCTTTATTTAGTCTTGAAAAAGATTTAAGTGATAACTTATATTGCTGTTCTGTTCTGCTTGCATATAAGAATAGGAGGTACTCAAGGGTAGAGTGTAAAAACAATAAAACAATTACATGTAAAGTGGTGTCATTAACAACCAAGCCGCCAGCTGAAATATTCATAACAAATAGCTCCTTGAGCTTCTTGTTATTTGTAAATATGTATGCAGCGAGAGGCTTTGGTCCTGAATTGATCACTTGAAAGCTTTCTTCCAGTTTGTCTACCTGTTTCAAGCAAAAGAAAATGGGCTTACCATAAAAGGTATCGATCATCCTTGAGCAATTTGAAAAACTGTGCATATTTGTTTTCATTAGACTACTCACTAGTGTAAAAGCAAGCAACCAAAGAAACTAACGAGAGTTTGAAGAAAATCTCATAGAACAATTAGTGTGGTGTAATGGTGTCTTAACACCTACCGTGAGGATGGGAAGCAAAGGACCAAATATCTCCTCACTCATAATCAAAGAATCCCGTGGGACATCCAATAGAACAGTGGGGCTAATCTTCCTGCAATTTTGAGAAAATAAGAAGCTAGAGTCAATATCAATTCGATTTCACAAAATCAAGACTTTATACGTAAGTACCCCGAAAAGCATATGCAGAACTTACAATTTGCTTTCATCCTTTTCGCCTCCATAAACAATCTTACCAGAAACCTTATCATCATCCAAGAGTTTTTTCAAGCGATTAAAGTGATTGGAGTTCACAATACGGGACAAATCTTTTGATTCCAATGGGTTCTTTCCATAAAATTTCTCCAATTCAGTCTTTAGCGCATCCACCTAGAAATAGGAGACAACGAACACTAAACAAACAGCAGAAAACTAAAAAATTCAAACTACAGTTAGGAAAAACTTATTACCAACTTGGCAGCATATTCTTTTGTTGTTATAACATAATCTGGAGAAATGCAAGCTTGTCCATTATTACAACCCCACTTTCCGGCAATTATTCGTCTTGTTGCTACCTTGACAATTCAAATTCAAATTCAAATTAATTTAGATAAAAAAAAAAACGCAAAGAGATCAGAGTGATGACAACTAACTGATAAAAATAAAACATGACAAAAGTATACCTTTAAATTGATGTTTGAATCAACAACAACTGGAGATTTTCCTCCGAGCTCCAGCACAACTGGTGTTAGGTGTTTTGCAGCAGCAGCCATCACAATACGTGCAACTCGTCCATTACCTAAAACTCCAACAATTACACGTGAGACATTGTAATAAAACTTATAAACATTTAAGATAATTCAGCATCAGATCCTTATATTGATAATTTTACCGGTATGATCTCTTATTAATGGGGAATGTAACTTATCTAAAGTCGGTTATAGGACCCATTAATTTTATTAACAATAACAAGAAAGATTGAATAAAACTATCCAAAATCTTAGTCAATAATAAGGGATATCTACTAGTGATACTTGAAATCAGTTGATAAGATACAAACTTTAAAGATTAGATAATATTAGTTAAGATTCAGAGGGTAACAAACAACTAACTAGAACCTATAAAATACGTATCTCACTGTGAGCAAGGGTACTCAACTTAAATGCTCTGGTTTAAAGTCATTTAAACTTTGAACCAGAACAATAACAAACTAGATTTCTTGAATAAGACTGACACTAAGAGTCTGACAATATGTTACAGATCACAAACACAGTCAATGCATCTGAAAGTCTAAAACAAGTACAAGGGGACTTGGTCAAAACTCAACCATTGAAAGTAGAATAATGCTCAAGAGCCAAGAGAATCAAAAGTAATCTATTTCTTATCATCAATTATCCATGTATACTGTTTAGAGCACTGTCAAGTTCCATACTACCTATAAGCGATTATCTCACAGATTTCCAGTTGTGTATCAATTAGATACAGCTCTTCGATGTTTCTACTTAAATTTATCTTATCCATCACTGAGTCGCCTTCAGTATGTCGGTTAAAATATTCTCATCCTGTAGGATACATTACCTAAACTTGAGAAATGATGTGAATCATGCGATTCAACAAGGTATATGGCTATATTCTTCTAAACATATTGCTCAAAATTGTTATCTGAACTATCTCCATGACCAATAATAGTACCATCTAGATGTATTCCAAACTGTACAGCAATCGTTAAACCATAACAGCATTGTCAATCACTGTTTAGAATGAAGTATTTTCTTCTTTTAAAGAAGAATTTCAAGAACAGCTATATAAAAGTATATAGATTTATGAAGCCTAAAACATAATTTAATACTCCTATGCTAATTATTAAAAAATGAAATACTTCCGTTGTTGTCCACCAAAATAAATTAATATAAACTTTCATTGATATCACACCTGTTAAAGTAATTGAAACAAGCAATATTGGATATGTATGATATGATCGCTTACAATAGCATGCATCAAACTATTCATCGACTAACAATAAAAGAATCCACATTGATGTTTTTGTAGCATGCATGCGAATTTTTAGAAGCTTAATGAACAAATGTTATCCTCGAACTGATCTTTTGCAACCAAAACCAAAATAAAAAGATTATAATGTTCCGTTTTTCTTTTCTAAATGCACCAGTTACTACCATAAAGAAAAATGCTTGCAAATGGCTCATTCCAAAACATTTTCATTATAATAATAATAGAGTAAAATCTTTGTGGGTCCCACGTGGGACTCACATGGATTGCATCAAATAATAAAGACAGTTGAAAAAAGTTAGTTACGGAGAATTGCTAACAGCCCAATATGCCTCTAATGGAAACAATTGTCAATGAGAGCAGCAAAATCATTTCAGGATTCTAATAAACCGTCAAGAAAACAAAGAGTTGCAAACAAGAACCTGTATAGAAAATTTTGTCCCACTTTTGCTGTAGCAATGCGGAAGTTTCATCAACTGCTCCCTCAACAACTCTAATACATGACTTATCCATGTAGTCTCCCAGCAGTTTTGCCAACAGTGACGATGTGGCTGGAGCAATTTCCGATGGTTTTAAAACCACAGCATTACCAGCTGCTATAGCTCCAATGACTGGATCAAGTGACAACACTGGAAAGATAGATGGAAAATGTAATATTATCATCACTAGAGATTTTAAAGAACTTGGAGGAAAGAAAAAGGTTAGAAGTCAGCTCAAAAGCAAATGAAACAAGGTCAATAGAATATTAACATACGAAAAGGGTAGTTCCATGCCGAGATGACTAGCACAACCCCCAGTGGTTCAGATACTATTTCAGCTGAAGAAGGAAAACTTGCGAGTGAAGTTTTGACCTGCAATAAAGGGAAATTCATGTGATAAATAAAAAAGACTTGTGTCAAACAGTATCAGCAAAGAAATTCACATACATATACCTTTTCGGGAGTTATCCAATGTTTCAATTCTTTGAGCGCAACTTTACATGAGTTTTTCAACATAGCAATCTGCAATACAAACTACCCGCAGTTAGGAGAATTTGGAAAATATCATACTCAACACCATTATAAAAATATGGACACAACCTATTAAGCAGTAATCTGGAAACTAGGTTTTCATTCTACATTTTCAGATTCATGTCCTTATTTAAAGCTCCAAAATGTTCGGTTAGTAATAATTAGCAAGTATTATTTCTTAATCTGTAATAAAAATTCAGTATCCCTTGGATAAAATAGATTTAGTGTCTTTCCTATCTAAGGGGTATTAATAACAGGATATAGACAGGACCACTGGTTGCACATCATCAGAGATCTCCAATCCACGTACACAGGACCTATCAACCTAAAAACCTTATTCAAAATCAAGTGGAGAAAATTTGAGAAACAAGGTAGCAACGATTGAGCAGCCTAAGATATCAAAGTCCAAAATTTTAAAAATAGAAATAGCCAATTCAATATGCATACACGCAATGAAAATTATCATTGCAATTTCAAGATCTGCAATTAGAATTGCCTACCATACATTTGGCATTACTAAAAAAAATAACGATGTAATACGTCAAGACACCCTGGATCTTCTCCAAACGCAAAGATTTTCTTGTTTTGGTAAC
The DNA here is from genome assembly GCF_051622355.1 of Phaseolus vulgaris. Lineage (NCBI taxonomy): Eukaryota > Viridiplantae > Streptophyta > Magnoliopsida > Fabales > Fabaceae > Phaseolus > Phaseolus vulgaris. The sequence goes on from NC_143498.1 coordinate 10,972,043, forward strand.
AAATTTGGGAGGCGAGGATGCAGTACTTTAAGATAAAGGCATGCCACAAGTCTCAGAGGAAAGCTTATATAAGTACTTCATTGGACTATTTAAGTACATTTCAATCCTACATGTTTACTCAACCTTAACTGGCACATGTTTTCCTGCTTAAACTAGCACACAAAGTGTGAATTGCATTGTACTTGAAAAGTAGTACCAAATGATGTGGGCATGTGCCATTAGTAACTTCATATCCAGAGGCATCTCGCAGCTAAACTGAAATCCTTTTGTCAACCGCATGAAAGAATAGAAGTGCTTCTGAACAAGTTATTGTGTTCATACATTCAACTTCTCTTACAATTTGCTTTCAATCATTTTTCTTCCTATCTCCCTTTTCATCTTCTATCACCCTTTTCATTTCCTAACACATTATTATCACATCATCAGTTTCTCTCTCTACTTTTTTTCCTTCATCTCTCTAATTATTTCCTCCACATACCCAAAAATAGTGTGCACGTAAACAGTTTTCAAACAACACACCACAAACACTCAATTTAATTAAAGAAAATCAAAAACCAGAATAGTGCAAGGACAAAGTGGCCTGCAACAACACATCCAGTGGCAGTAGTTTGGGTAAACACTTTGACTGCTTTACATTAAACGGTACTGGCAACATATTTAGTCATTTAACCAACTAAAAATTAAAAAGTTGTCATTAACCCTTGTGAACAAATATCTCCTCATTCAATCACATACCGCTATATTTATATAAGATGATTTTTTTCATCATAAAATTTTTTTAAAAAGACAGAAGAAAAAATGTTTTTTGATCAATTCACAGTTTCTAGTCGTCTGCCCGGTTTTAGTTGTCTAGATTCAGCCACAAGTACTGGCATAAACAGAATCAATGAATTAAAACAGTCAAAGCCACCTATAGTAGACTCAAAAACAAACTCCGAGGCCCACAAATTGACCATCCTAAAAGTAGAACGCAAAGAGTGCACCATTAATGCTCACACCAAACCCACCCAGTGTCAAACGGCAAAAGAAAGGCGAACCGCAATCCAGAGAGAAATCACCAACCAATAAATTCAACTATACCCCTTCCAACAAAATTAAAATAAATAAATAAATAGAAATATCCCCAAAAAAGCACAATGCAACACGTCAACACTGCACACAAAAAGCATTTCTCAGAAAACAAATCTGAGGCCGTGACACACGGCATCACTCAGTCACCATAATAAATGAACTGCACAAAATCTCTATAACAAAATCCACCTGCGAATAACAGTTTTCGAAACATTCCCCTTCCACTACCGAGGTCAAAGGACACGCACCACAAATATAGAGAAAGTAAAACGCAGAGAGTAACAGCGACAGTGGAATAAACGACAGCACCTCGTAAGCGACGGTTTCGAGCGGCGGCTTCGCGAGGTCCTTTTGGAGCGCGTCGACGATCTCCTGCTCGTGATCGGCGACGAGTTTCGCGAGCGCTTTGACCTGCGACACTCGCCACTCGTAACTGCGAGGTTTGCCCGAAGCGAAGGCTCCACGCAACTCCGTCACGAGCCGCGACGCCGCCGGCGCGTCGAATGCACTCGCCTCTGACTTCGTTTTGTCCGAGTCCTGAAACGACATTGCTGCTGTGCGTGCCGCGGACAAAACGACGCAAAGAAAAACAGAGAAGAAAAAACACGATTTGGTGCAGTGTTGTGTGAGGATATTCAATTTTATAGCTTACACAAAACACACACAGAACAGAAGCTGTGTTCAAAAGGATAATATCATAATAATTAATAAAATATCAATATATTGATAAAATGAAATTTTGAATTTTTTGTATTTATCTTAGTATTAATTAATGGATAAAAATGTGTTATATCTTTCCTAGAGTGAAAACATTTCTTTATTAATTGAATATGATATAATATGTTGTCAACTTATCATGGTTAACAGGATCCAATGGTATGCTTTCTTATTTTGTTGGTATGCCTTCTTATTGGTTCATGTAAATTAATGATAACACCATAGTTTATTAACATTTATTAATTTTAATTACATGATATGATTAGGTTTTAACATATTTTTATGACAATTAATTATAATTATAAATTATAATGGTGAAGTCTTGGTAATTATATACTTCTAAATTGAATTAAAATATAGATTTTAAGTAAACCATCCAATTAAATTTTGAAAACTGTTTTATATGTTTAAATAAACAACTTTATTTTACAACAATTTAAATAAAATAAAAAGCTTAGAGAGTAAGATTATTACTTCAACTATCACATTCTCAACATTTCATCTTTTAGATGTGATATCACACAATATTACTGGATAAAAATATTATCATTTTTTATCTTTACTTACATATTATATCTTCTTAACTATCCATTAACTTTAATCAATCTGTTTTTATTTATTTCTTTAAATATTGTTTTTAAAGTTTAAAATAACCTTATATCACATCATAAATTATTTATAAATTTATTAACTGCAAAATTTAATTATAATATATTTATATATGTAAAAATATTTATTTATTTATATTATAATTGTATTAAATGACTATTTATGTTATAATAAAAATCATAAAAATTGTTGATATTTTGAGTGGTTGGTATGTTAGGGGAGGAGAGTGTGCAACACGATGATGGGAGCGCGTAACGGACAAGCAAGTTGCTTGTCCATTTGGACAAAGAAATTGCTTCTTCAAATGTTCATTATACACGTTTTGTTTGGTTTCGGCCATTTGAGGAGATTCAAATTTACAAAGTTTGGTGCTCCTAACACTTGCTTTATCTTATCTTCTTCTTACCTTTTCTATTATTACTTTAGTTTAAGTTGGATTTTTTTTTATCATTTTCTATATTGTAATGGGAAGACTTCATTTTTTTACATTTTAATTGGTTCAATTTATATTTTTTCTAGATATAAAAAATGTGATTTTAATTTTTTTATCAGTTGAGTTTTTCAAATGTTACAGTTATATAATTTTAATCCTCTCATTAATTAAAAATTAATATAGAAAATACGCTATACTATTAACTAAAACTTAATCAATATTATAACTGTTTGAATTTTCTATTTATATAATACTTCTCTGTTATAATTTTCTAATTTTAAGTATATTTTTAATAATATATAATATATTTAAAATATGATTTTAGGAATTAAAAAGTTCTCTAACACTTCTCTCTTAGCCATGCTTTATTTTTTTAAATTTGATCTCATATTATATTATATTTTTAAAATATAAGAAATTTTATATTTTAGAGATCACATTAATTAGAAATATGTCTAGTTTTTATTAAATAGGTGAAAGGAATAGTCAACTCACGAAAAGTATTATAAGAATAAGTTAGACTTCAATTCAATACCAGATTTTATTTAACAAAATTTTTTGTGCTTATCATATCAAACTCTATAAAATTAATGTTAAACTACCAACAAAAATACCTTAACTACAGATAAAATTAATTTACAGTATATAAATGGGGAGAATCCTCATCTTATTTTTAATAATAAGATTTTTTTAATATTAATTTCAATTTATGATTTTATCACTATTTAATATTTATTTTCATTTTAAAAAATTATTAATTATCATAAATGTATTATATAAACTTCATATTTTTTTATTTATTTAGAACACTCATCTATACTTACGTACCTGGCACCTCTAATTTATTAGTTATCATAAACATGTTGTATACTCTTTATATATATTTATATATATATATATATATATATATATATATATATATATAATAGAGAGACAGAAAATGTTGAGCTCCGAAAGTGAATAAGCAAGGTACCATGAGAAGCCATGTACATAAGTCATTCCTAACGTTTAATTATAAGAAGAAGAAGAAGAAGAAAATGTATTAACAACTATGTATATAACCTTTCTCTTTCTCTTCTTGGTAAACTACTTGTGTCTTTTTTAGATTTCAAAACCACAAATTTCACACCTATATTTGATGGGATCTTACATAATTTAATATTCATTTGTGATTATCACCTCACAATGTAATGATGTATATTTTAAACAATATTGGCATAAATTTTATAAACTATTATATCATCAATAAATTTAAATCAAAAGGTAAACTTCTTCAATCTAAATTTAAATTATATATTATTACGAATATTTATAATAATACTTCAAAATTAAATAATAATAATAATTAATCAAATGATTCATACTTAAATATATGTTTAAAAAATGTACATTATGTCAACTTTAGTCTATAACAATGGCATATCAAATTCTTAACTTGTAAAAGCAACTTTCAATCGAAGGATAAATTATGAAAAAAAATATTATTCAATTGATATTATTTTCTACTTTGAGCATACAACATTAAGATGACTGACATACTAATTAATGAGAGAATATACATATATAAAATAGACATAAATGTGGAAAAAAATATGCAAACTTTAAAAATTTGAGATAAAATTTTAAATTTTATAATTTTAAATAATTAAATTATCTTTATAATAGTGTAAACAAATTGTAGAAGAGAAAAGTAGTATTTCAGAAAATCACATACAAGATATATACACTAAATAATTAATTTTTATTTAAATTATGATATCTTATTCAAATAAGTTATAATTCCATATTAGTTTTTTATTTTTAAAATTAATATTTTTTGGAAACATTTTTTTCGTTTAGCATTTATGTAATATGGAATAATACCGTTCTTTTTTATTTTATTTAAAAAATAAATTAGTGAAAGATTTATTAACTTTATTTCAGTGTTTGTAATTATTTTAAGTATTTGGATAGTTCATTTTTATTTTTTTAACTTTAAAGTATAATTAAGAGTAAAATAGGAATATTGTGTACAATAAATAAGTTTTTTTTATATTGTTATAAATATGTTTTTTTTTTTAATTTTAAAATATAATTAAGAGTAAAATAAGAATATAAAATCTCTATCATAAGATTGAAATTGACCAAATGTTTAGAGTATTAAAGAAGATATTTCATATCATAGTTTAGAGGTGTGAAATTCTATTATTCCTTTGAAACCATGAGAGATACATTTTTTGCTTGTTGAATATTGGACAACTTTCTAAGTGGTGTGGGCAATAATGTTGCATTCTTAGTATATATATTTGTAACACAAGTTCTTTGAGGGTGATTATAGAAAAAGGGAAAACTTGAAGGAAATGGTAGAAAAGCAAATGTTGAATGATTATCACCATTGACCATTTTTATTGTTATAACTCACTAATAAAATTAAATTATTGTATCTATTATTTCCATTTGTATAATGAGATACAAAACAATGATCTAATATTGATTATTTATCAATATATAAAAAAATGGGTGGATTATATGGAAAAATTATTGCTAAACTCAATTGTTGATGAGGAAAGGATTGATAATAGAGTATATATATGGTAAATGGATAACCCAAACATATTCAAATATCTTTGAAATTTTAAGACATTATGAGCTGACAAAAATTATGAAAAATAATGTGAAAGAATAAGAAAAAAAGTTTAAAACATAAATTAGTTTGTGACTGTTTAGTTGTCTTAGTGGTTGTGAGAGGAGCTGATAAAGGTAGCTATGTTGTGTAACAATTATTTAAAATTGTATTTCTTTGTCTTATAATTTTTTTGGATATTTAAATTTTTCTAAAATATTTTATCAAGAAGTTTACCAAAAACATTGCCACCACATAGTTGTTCTCAAGCTTTTGGTTTCCCCACATAAACATCTTCCAAAATTCACCAAACCGCCACAAACTCCTCCAATTGGTTCTCTAAAATGACCAAGAATGATGGCTAAGAACTTATACCTACACATGTACTAGCTCTCACACAACACCTAATAATCTCACACAATACCTAATAATTTATCCAATAATCTCTCTTAGAAACTGTCCCAGACTCATCAAAATCCATCCAAGAAACTTATAAGTCAAGTCACCTTCTAGATCCACCGGATGATATCTCAATGATACGTTATTACCAGAAAATCACTAAATAGAAATTAATTTAAAAATTAAAATAAATAGTTACTATTTTACTAAATTAAAGACAATTTTATAAACTGAACAAATTATTGGTTTCTAAAGTAATTTTAATTATTAATAAAAATTTATAAAATAGTTTTTAAATTGGTATTTAACCATGAGCTACCAAGGTTTTAGCTACTTACTACTTTATATTCTAAATTAGTCTCTATTAGTCTTTTAGAGAATAATTTGAAATCTAAAATATTAGTAGTTAAAACCTAAGTAGCTAATGGTTAGATACCACTTTAGAAATCATTTTATAATTTTTTATTAATAATAGAAACCACTTTAGATACGAATAATTTTTAGTTTCTAAATTAGTATCTAATTTAATCAATATAGTGATTAATTATTTTTGTCTTTAAATTTGGTTTCTATTTAATGATTTTCTTATAGTGTGTATAGTGTTTGAGTTCTTTCATGTGTCTATTCTACATGATTTCAGTCATTTGTTGTTGGGAATTTCTACTAGAGTTGTTTGTTGACGTGTTTCTTGGAAGATGGTGTGTTTTAAACCAATTCTCTTTTACTAATACCTTTTTCTACTCTCTTTTTTTGCAACTTTGTTCTTATTTTTTATTTTGTTCTTCATGGATGCCACAAGCTTATCTCCTTTTTCTACCGGAAATGGCTTCTTCTACACCTTATTAAGTTAATATATTCATCCACCTTTTCAAAAGCACATCAACAAATTAATTTATTATAAGCGCCTAGAAACAAATAACTTAATTCATATAAAATAGACGCCTAATGAAAAAACTCAAGCACGTGACACATCATTGAGATGTCATATTGTCTACTATCTACAAGTTGACTCAAACAACTCTATGAATAATATGACACAAAATACCAATCATCAATGTGTGAAAACTCTATTTGGTATTGAAAGTAATACAAAGTCATCACGTAAATAAAGAGTGTGATCTAACCACTTCATCATACACCCAGGCAGAGGTTGTTAGTAGAAATTCACGAAACTTTAAAAAAAAACTTTCACCTGATAAAGAACTCCCATGCAAAGAATAAAGAAGATCCAAAGAGATGCAACAAGTGATCCACATGTGCATGTAAAAAGTGTTAAAAAGCCTCAAGTGTTATAATTGTAGTTCGTCTTTTAGATGACACAAAAATAGAGAGTAATCTTAATGGTAAACTCTTCACTATTATGGATTAGTAATCCCTAAAGCAAGGAGCGTTTATTTTCATATCCACACTTGTGAGTGTGAACCTTATAGTCAAACAAAAATTATTTGTTGTATAGCTTGGAGAGACTTTGTGCACTTATCTTGGAGAAAGTTTATGTACTAAGATAGTTTGGGAATGTTTTATGTACTCATTGTAAAAAAAAGTAACAATAATAATACATGTAATTTTTTTTTATATAGAAGAACCCTTTTTCATTGAAATTGGAGAATTAGATGTAGCTTAAGTTGGGGTAAAATCTAAATGTTGAACCTTTTATTACGCGTGCAAATCTTGTTGGTTGTCCCTTTAAAAAGGGTTTGTGAACTTATTTATAAAACCATCAGACGAGCCCTTACTATCGTCTATAGGCTACTTGTGAAAAGGCTTTTTAAAATTATTTTATTAGCTTTATTCAAACTCATTCCCTTTGTAGAGAAAACATGTTATTTCAAACATAAACATGAAGATAAAATAAGTCATGAATTTAAAATTACAAACTTGTAGTTGGATATTAATCATTGTAGTGGGTACCCTTTTGGAGGTTCAAAGTCCTCTAAGTCAAGAAAAAAGCTCTTCATGAGTAACCTCACGTAAAAGTATTGTATGTGCAAAACAATTCAATCTTCTTCCAATTTGCAATTTAGGGGAAGGTTCCCTTATTTTTTTTGCACTAATAAGTTTCACATAATAATTCTAATTTATCACACAATAACCAAAATCCATTAATGTGTAGGCTCCCTCGACAATGTTATGCACATGTTGAACCTTAAGAAACAAGCATTCAACCCACAAACAAAAACTATGTGGTCAACGCTCCACCTACGAAGAACAATTTTCAAAACATTCCTCTTCCACTACCGAGGTCATACGACATACACCATAAATACAGAGAAAGCATAACACAAAGAGTAATAATGAGAGTGGAATAAAAGTCAACACCTTGTAAATGATGGTTCAAGTGGCAACTTCGTGATGTCGTTTTATGGCTTGTGATCGAAAACAAGTTTCGTGAGCATTTTGTTATATATCCTAAAGAGAAATTGTGTACTTATCCTGGAGAGACATTGTGTAGTTAGATAATTTGGGAAGACTTTATATACTCGTTGTAAGACAAAAGTAACATCAACATCATGACCTAGTTTTATTTTGGACACAACCACTTTTGGCTAAGCATGAATATTCCCCACATTTCACTAACAAAGGTTGTTATCTAAATGATCACATGTTTCGCTCATAAAGAGAGAGTTAACATCTTAAGATGAATACATGTTTAAGAAAACTCTTCTAGATAGTTATGAACATAAACAATGTTCTTTCTTACAAACTGAAGCTAAGGATTACTTAAAAACGCATGAGCATTAAGAGCTTTTTCATAAGTGTCGTTTTCAACATTTCTTCTTTACAAAGATCTTCTACATATATAATTGAGAAAAAAGAGTCATTGCAAATCCTTTTAGAGTTGTTGTAGGTTATGTACCCTTAATCTTCTATATCTTGTGTCTGACCACATTCAACCATGTAAATGCATTAAATGCTCTCCATGTAGCATTAAATACATGTGACTTATTTAAACAACTCCTCTGATACACAACATGACTTATCAAGCCATGGATGAGTAACTTTTTTTCGTTTTCACATAAAACATAGAAGTTGAAATAGTTTATTGACTTCACAACCATTTTTCCTTTTCAGAAAAGTTGTTTGCATGAATCAACTTTAAACATATTCTTCAAGAGATCTTTATGTGGTTACTTCATTGTGAGATCCTCTTGAAAGAAACAAAGAGACAAACATTCCATACACACATAAAATAAGCATGTATAAGTCTTCGACATTAATATGAATGCCCACACTACATGTAAGCTTTGTTTGTCCAAGCAAAAATTTATTAGACGAAGTGAGAACCCTTGTGTCTACCCAAGAAAAAAAGCTTATCGAACAAAGTATACTTATAATTTGTCTAAGCAAAAGCTCATCAAACAAAGCATATAAGTTAAACTACTTGTGTTTGTTTGCATATAAGCTTGTGTTTGTTCGGTTAGACGAAACTATAAGCTTGCATTTGTTTGTCCAAATGGGCATTTGCGTCTAACAAGACTTATACTCACAAAGTTATGCTTCACACTTTGTTGTTAAGCACATAATCAAAACCAAATTAAAAAGTATGTTAAAATTTGATCTAACCATTTTTTTCCCAAAAATATGTTAAGTTGACTTTGATGGAGTGACATGAATCTTTCATTTTTGTTATTCATTGAATGATTACATTTATGATTTCAAATTTTGACAAGTATTGAGGTGTGATGAATGGAGTGATGGTTATAGTATTAAGTTAAAATCTAGGTTACAAAGTTAACTTATTGGATTTTTTCTCTCTTCCTAAATATATGGAGAGAAATGAATTGTAAAATTGAAAGGGTGAACATTATTCGTAGAAACTTGGTAAGAAAGTATGTGATGTAACCATGAAAGGAACATCACCATCTAAACTAGCCCAACTTTACAAGAAGAAGACCAAGAGCAAAAAAGATTATTCAAGACTAGGTGAAGCATAGGACACAAGGCCCCCATCCTTCAAAAGATCATCAAGAGCAGAACACTAGAGCATGGGTCAGGATACCAACTATTCTTTCTTTTAATCTTTTTAAGAGGAGGTGTTAAAAAACATAAAAATTGAGTTTGTTCATGGCCCATAGAAATCCTAACATCTAGAAGGTTTCCCATGTTCAACCCCTAGTCACACTTCCCACATTAAGCACATGCTTAAATGTGAGCAACATGACCCCTTTTAGATCCACAATTAGTGGCACATGTTTAGGAGTTAAACTAGCTAATTTTGAATTTCAAATTTCCCTCCATGCCTTAATCACATGGCACCTATCACTATAAATAGGTGGCCACCCCCTCTTGTATGACAACACATTTTTAGTAAAAAAACTCTACTCGAGTGAATTTTCGCGTATCTAGTTTTCTCTAAGTCTTATCTTGGCAAAGACGTTTCAAGTGGCGACTCCCTTTATCACTTATCTTGGACTCCTCCTCCTGCAAGTGACGTGACTCCTCCATCTCTCCACCTCCATGGAAGTCTTCAACCATCTAAGTTCTTCTTTCTTAATCTCTAAATTCCTCTCTTTCATTTTCACAAACTCCTATTCTAGTATCTTTTAATTTATTAATTTTCCACTTGCATTGTCATTCCTTGTGTGAGTCTTTTTCCCTTTGCTATTTGAAGAGAACATTCACACTTACTTAACCACTTGGTTAAGTTTATGTCCAGTGGTAATCCTCACTAAGTCATCACCTTACCTTGCTAATCAAAATTCTAGTCCAAGTGAAATCTATAAAAATATGTGTAATTCTTAAATCAACTCATATCAATATGAAATGAACATGAAGGATAAGAAGTTAGATTCTTTAACAAAAAAATTAAATCTAAACGTATATGAGAGTGTTGTTGGAAGAAAAGATTCTTGGAACATCAAGTTGCAAAGAAAAATGAGCCATCAAATTATAAGTATGAACCTTATTATTATATGGAGGAGCAATGTAGCTTGATTTATAAGAATATTTCGACATTTTGTTTGGTTAAAGACTAATGGGTTAAAAACCTGAACTTGGAGATCATTACAACATATTTTTTTTTAAATTTTTATCTCATTAGTTGCCTCCAAGTCTTCATTAATTAGTATAGATTTCTTATTTCACATCATAATAGATTATATCCAAATACTTTGAAAACCTTTATGTATGTCCAAAATTGAATATGGGCTAACTCATCAAATTAAATATTCGTAGTAGTATAAATTAATTCTTACAATTCATAAATTAATTTTTATTTTAGACCCTTCAAAATTGAAAATACAAGATGAAGCTTAATATAATATTAAAAGAACTAATGAATGATGATGTTAATAACTTACTCCATTGATCATAAGTTTTATTTATATATTATTTATTTAAAAAAATCAATTGGTCAAAATGAATCTATTAATAAGAAAAATATAAATGTTAGAGTGTGATTTGATTAAATTGTACATTTTTTAGACTTGTCCATTAAAATCTTTTTAGAGATATTACTTTCATTTAGACTTATATTTTAAGTACTATTTATTTGTATTTATATTTTATAATGTAATTTATTTAGATTTATATTTTTAGAGTATCATTTACTTAAATTTATACTTTTTAGAGAGTGTGTTTTTTTAGATAATTTTATTTTAAAAAGAATAAAATATGTGTTTATTTTAAAAATATCCATAAGAATCAACAGATACTAGCAGGTGTAAAAAAACCAGTAAATATTTTACAAACAGGTACATAAAAGGTAACAAATAATGAGTACATATTATCTATGTTCAGGGCGATTTGTTATCATCCCTAATTTCACAGAATCTTATTTTAATTTAAATAAAAACAAAGATATAAAAAAAAACATATAACTCACTTGTTACTATTAAGGGATATATAAACCCTAAATCTAACTCATAACCATATATGTTCATAATGTGAACTACTCACCACTATAATGAATTATAGTTTTAATGACTGTGTTATTTATATAATCAATGAAGTTAAAGTAGTAAATTATTTATTTTTTATTTTCTATATTATGTTATAATATTATTTATTTAATATTTAAAACTTTAATTACAATAAAGTTATTAAAAACTTAATGAATTAAATAATTATTAAATTTCATATTCTTCATTAAATTTAATAATTTAATAAGTATAATTTAATTATTAATATTAATGAATTAATTAGTAAAACTAATATTACTTATTAGTTAAATAATTATGATTTAATAGTTTGATTTTACAACTTAGACTTATTGACTTTTTTATTATTCTAATTTTAATAAAACCAAACAATATAATTTATTTTTAAAAAAATCGAAAAAAAAAGAAAAAGGACAGTGAATTGGAAATTGGATCCGGATTCACACAGCAATAGTAATTTTAGTCATTTAGGAAAATATATGGAGCTATTATATTGGTAAATTTCTTTGTTTTTCCTGTTATTTTAGAAAAATATTTAATTTCCAGACACTTAAGTAGTAGTAAATTTCTTGTTATTAGTTGAATTTCCACTAATAAATATTTGTTATCTTTTAAACAATATTAATTGTGTTTCCTAAAATATTTAATATTAGATGTGTTTCCCAAAAAAATAATATTAGATGCGTTGGTAAAAATATAATATTTGTTTTTTTATTATATTAAAATTAGCATCGTCAGAAACAAAGAAAATTAGAGTTCTCTACCAGTTTTAATAAAATATATTTATTGTAGTCAATCAGTTTGATATTTTTAATTCATTAATTTATATAAATTTGTTTTTATTTCAGTGTCATCTTCCTTCCTACCTATATGCCACAGGCTGTAGATATTATAAATTAGAGAAAGGTTATAATATTATTCCCGTAATGTTTATTTCTTTTCATCACATCACCTATCTTATTTTACAGATATCACTATTTTATTTTAATTTTTTAAGTAAAAATTTATTCATATTTTCTATATTTAATAAATATGATTATTTTAAACATAATGTTATCAAATATTTAATATAAAAAAATTATTTTTTTCAATTAAAATATCAAATAACAATTTCATTAGTATTAACTAATTATAGAAAAAAAGTAAAAATAAGAAATATATAATCTAGAATATCAACTAAAAGAAGTTAAGATAATTTTTTGGATTACCTAATACATTAAAGTGTTTTACTAATTTAAAATGGATAGAAAAACAAAAATAAAAGTGAGTATTTAAGGCCAGAGACTCAACCTATACATACTATCCTATATGGTTCAGGGACTTCTTTTAAATAATATGTCCGTGTGGGATACACTCGAAAGACATTCATAGGAAACGTATTGGATAAGTATCCAATTCAAAAAGTATTTATTGGATTTCTAACAATTTTAACACGATACTAACACAATTAAAAAAAGGAAAAACACATTAATTTTCTAAAAACTCAAACTTATTGTATGAATTTTTAGTAGGATTATAAAAATAAGGAACAAATCTTTTTGAATTAGTCATGAAAAATATCTTTATGCTCAAACAAAAAAAACTGAAACACATACTTGTGCACATAAATATTTATTGTCAATTTATATAGTTCATAATTATATAATATATAGATCCGTGTTTCCGTCTTCTACATTTTAGAGATTATACATATCTGTGTATCCCGTATCCGTGTCATGTATCTGTATTATTATCTCTATATCTAATTTAAAAAATTAAATATTATTTATATTTATCATATTCTTACCAATTAATACAGAAATTTCCTATTAAAATTGAGAGGAGTTCTAACATTTGTGATCCCCAGGGAACCTACCAAATTATTATTTCTTTGGATTGCAAGAAGAAGAAAGTAGAAACCGAAAACGTAAAGGCACATAAAATTCTAAAAGCAATAAAATTAATTATAGTTTACCTCTTGAACAAAGGCTTCAGTTTCAGACTTGGATAGATCTGAGTGAAGAGCTTGAACAATCTGTTTCTCATGTTCTTCACTCAACTTGATGAGTGCCTTCAACTGGGAACTTCTCCATTCCAAGCCACGTGTCTTGCCACAGTCAAACGTTGCTCTCAGTTCCTCAACCATCGCCAAAGCTTCTTCTGAACCAAACACTTTGCTCTCGGTGTTCCTCGCCATCTTCTACGATGAATTTTGAGCATACACAAATGTTTTCTAGGTTTCACAAATCACAAACATAGATGTAATGCCAATGCTTTTTACTGCCTTATATTCATCTACTTTGTCATTATCAGTGTCTTATTCTTATAACTGTAGTGTTGTCATTATTCACTTTATATATAAAATAGTGTGGTCCGACGGAGGGAGCTATGGCTGTCTTTTGTCTTCTTTACTTCACATTTTCTTAGTAAATCAATTTCATTATAATTTAAATTGATTTTTTTTTCAAATTTAAAATCGTATTTTTAATATAAAAATATTGAGATGAATTTATTTTATGTAGAATTGGTTTAATTTTAAATTTTATCAATCCATCAGAAAATAGTTATAGTTAGAAAATAGTTATAATGAACATCAGTTTATTTCCATCATTTAAAAAAAAACTTAATCATTTTACAATGATTTATTTCAATCATTCATACAAGTATTTGAATGGTTGAAATTTTAAACCAAAGATAAAAACCAATTTTGGATTATAGAATAGAAATTAAAAACATATTCAACTTTAAAAATATATTTACTATACAACTTGTTAATAGTAATAAAGAAATTCATGTAATTGAAAAATAAGATTTTGTGTAATAAAAAATTAATAAGCAGATTCATTATTTGGTTCTGGGTTTTGTGGTATAGTGTAAAGTGAATCATTTAACATGCAAACCAACATATGTGTAGGATAAGACACACATTTATTAGTTAAGATATTTAAAAGTCAGGTTGTACGACCTAGAGTTTGTAGGTTACCGAGCAAACTCAGTTGATTTTTTCAAATATGAATTATTGTTCTTGGTTAGGTTATTGGTCTTTGTAGGCTAATGAGTTACATATAGACGGTAACACCTCAACCAACTATAAACTAATAATAATAGAAATTCTACTATTCAAAATAATATTCATCATAATGTTTACATAATTAATTTTAAAAAATCTATTATTCACTTATTTGCATTGATATACAACTTAAAAAAAAATCCTTCCAAAATTAAATCCTATAACATTATTTGCACATGTACCAATTATAATTAGAGTAAAAAGTGATACAATAAATATAGGAATGGTATGCTATCAAGAATACGATCATACTTTTCAATTATAATTCAATTATATCATAAATGTAATAGACTATATCTAATCAATTTAAAAACACTTTAGATCAATCAATGAATGAATCTAAGCTAAAATGGATATAAGATAACAAAAATATCAAACAAATGCCTTATGGAAGACTACATTAAGTACTTTCACTATAAATTAACATCAGACTCATTATAAATTTTTTTTTATCTATGCGCGTATCTCAACTTCATAATTCAGGTTAAGTTAATTGCATAAACAATCATACATCCACAATGTGTTCTAGTGGTGCGAAAAGTTGGAAAACTGATTTTAAAGCCAAGTTTGGATTCTACAAGTGGATATTGGTGCCTTTTGGCCTTACTAATCCACCAAGGACATTCATGGGACTTACAAATCATGTTCTTAGGGATTGCATAAGAAAATTTATAGTTGTTTATTTTAATTATATTTTAGTGTATAGCAAGAGTCTTAATGAACACTTAGATATTGGAGACATGTTTTGTTAGTCCTTAGGAATAATCATTTCTTTGCTTATGCAGATAAGTGTTCCTTTTGTGTAGTTAGTGTTATTTTTTAGAGTTTGTAGTTAGTAAAAATGGATTTCATATGAACCTTAATAAAATGTAAGTCACACAAGAGTGGCTAACTCCATAAAATGTGAGAGAATTTATGAGCTTCCATGGTTTGACAAGCTTTTATAAAAGATTTGTTCCTCATTTCTCTAGTTTATCTTCACCAGTCAATGAGTCAGTAAAGAAGGATATCAAATTTTATTGGAAAGAAAATCATGAACAAGCTTTCCAAAAGATTAAGGCTCAACTTACCAATGCACTAACTTTAGCCTTTACTTGGCTTTTCTAAAACCTTTGAGTTAGAATGTGATGATAGTTAGTATAAGTGCAATTTTGTTTTAAGGAAGGCATCCAATTGCTTACTTTAGTAAAAAAAAACTTCATGGTGCCTCCTTCAACTATCCCACTTATGACAAAAAGCTATATCGTTTAGTGCAGTCCCTTCAAACATGGAAACCCTATTTAGTGTCTAAGGAGTTTGTCATTCACATTGACCATGGGTCACTTAAATATTTGAAAGGCCTATGATTAAATACAAGAAGGAAAAAACAAACACTAGAGTTGGTGCCTTGTCTAGAAGGCATGTTCTACTAGCCAACTTGGAGTCCAAATTCTTGGATTTGATCACACAAATATGTTAATAACTATGATTTCCTCCTCCACCTTTGTGGATTGACAACAAAGACACAAGGAGGGTTCTATGCGTATGAGGGATACTTGTTTAAAGAAGAAAGAATTTTCATTTCTCAAAGGTTCACATAGGAAGTGATCTTAGTGACTCACCACCCTTTCTTGGGAGTGAACTCAAAGAAATTTTGACTCTTTAACCTTGAGAGAAACTTTGAACTTTGAAAATCTATTTGTGAAATTTTTTATCACTCATTGTTGAATCAAACTCTAGTGAAAACCTTTTTCATTTTATATTCAAAATGAGTGATCATATCCATGCATCAAATGTACAAGGAAGTAATAAGGAACCAGAGGAGTCATATGGTTGTAGAGAGGAGACAAGGATTACAAGAAAATATATGGAAAAACAAAAGGAAAATATTGATAAAAAATTTGGTGATATAAAGGATTTGATTAACCAACTTTTCATAAATCAAAATAAGGGCAAGAGACATAGAAAAGAGGAGTCTAATCATAGAAGAAAAAATAGTCATGACTCCAAGTCCCAAAGTGAACGGGTGTAAAATAATCATCATAATGAAGACTATTATCAACCACCCCCAAGAGACCATTATAGACCCAAACATGACTCTTTCCCTAGAGAACCAAAGATAGATATCCCCCCTTTCTATGGTTGAGAAAATATAGAAGAATATTTAGATTGAGAGATAAATGTAGAACAAATCTTTGAAAACCACCAAGTGAATGAATTTAGAAGATTTTCCATGGCTACCATAAGTTTTCAAGAATATGTCATGTCTTGGTGGACACAAAGGTAAACTAATGTTAGAATTGGCAGAAAATCAGAAGTATTGAATTGGAATTAATTGAAGGCGTGTATGAGAAGAAAATTTGTTCTTCCTTGTGAAAAGGAAAAATAGAAGAGAAAAAGAGTTTAAAGAAAAATTGCAAGCTCTTGTCAGAAAGAAAGAAAAAAAGAAAAAGAGAGAATAGAAAAGGAAATAACATTAAAGTCTTTGTCTAAAGTTGAACTAGATATTGATAACATTATATATCTTTTATAGAAAACTATTATGGTGATGTGCTTGATGAAAAATCTATGTCTGGAGCTGAACTAGATAGAGATACAAACTTTTCCTCAACAGAAAAGTCAAATCAATGTTTGTTTGAAAAAGAAAAAGAAAAAGAGGAATCTAAAAAGGACGAGGAGTATCTTATAAAACACCTTACAAGCCTAGTTGAAAAAGCATCCTTAAAGGGGAATTGAAATACTTTGAACTCTCATTTTTCTTTAAATCATGATACTTACTCTTCTTCCCAAAAATTACAAAAGCAACCCGATGAAAACTCATTCAGCCTCGAAACATTTGGCAAAGAAGATTGGAAGCAAAAAAAAGGAGCTTAAAACACTCTCATCTCAAAGAGAACAAATTGTTGTCTGCTTTTCCATTTTTCTCTAGTTTTATAAACATTGTATAAAGTAGTATAAGCTTTATTTTGGGCTTGTACTTGGGCCATTTTCTAGGGCCATGTTTTGGGCCAATTTTCATGGGTCATGTATTGAACCAATTAGAGTGGTGTAAATAAAAAAAATAAAGATAGTTAGAGTTACAAATGAACCTTCTTGGACCTAATGCAACTTTAGACCATCTAGGGAAAAATTACAAAAGCAACCTGCTGAAAACCCATTTAGCCTCGAAACATTTGGCTAAGAAGATTGGAAGAAAAAAAAGGAGCTCAAAACACTTTCATCTCAGAGAGAACTAATTGTTGTCTGCTATTCCATTTTTTTACTAGTTTTTATAAACATTGTATAAATTAGTATAGGCTTTATTTTGGGCTTGTACTTGGGCCATTTTCTAGGGCCATGCTTTGGGCTAATT
Source organism: Phaseolus vulgaris (assembly GCF_051622355.1). NCBI lineage: Eukaryota > Viridiplantae > Streptophyta > Magnoliopsida > Fabales > Fabaceae > Phaseolus > Phaseolus vulgaris. The sequence goes on from NC_143498.1 coordinate 10,990,133, forward strand.
TTTATGGGTCATGTATTGAGCCAATTAGAGTAGGGTATAAATAGAAAAATAAAGATAGTTAGAGTTACAAATAAATTACTATAGTACAAATAAAAATCATGTAGTGGCAAGGAAGACATGAAGGTCCACATGTCATCCCCTCAATGGAGAGGATTCCCACCAATGCCAAAAGGCCATTTGTATTAATGGGAATGAAAAGGATTGTCTTCAATTAGAGGATGACACTTGTCAACCTCTAATTTGAGAGGATTTGCTCCAATTAGATCATTGTCCTTCTATGAGTGGAGTTAAAGCTTGCACTTTGAATGCCCATAGCACTATAAATAAAAGTTGATGGAAGAGGCCCAAGCACAAGCCCACATGCAAGCCCACCAAAGGGTAGATTTGGGCCAACCATAGAGTTATGGCCAAGAGAATCCAAGAAGACGTTCTTTTACATGTTCAAATGCCATAAACTCTAGTGTAGAGTAGACTTTAATTTCTTGTCAAAATTAGCATAGGAACTTTATTTGTAATTTTCTTAGAATTAATTTTGGCACCTAAAACACCAACCTAGGTAAACTTAGAGTTTCTAAAAAAACCTCTAAATTTACCAAGGCCGGTCTAGAAAGCCCATGGAGGGGGTGAGCATAAAAACTAGACACACCCCTCCCCATGTGCTCATTTGTGCACCCATGTGCCATGTGCACCCATGTGCTTCACATTTACATTTCATTTGGCTAGCATTAGGGTTGCATTATGGTCCTCCTTAGCCTATAAAAGGAGGAGCCTACACCTTGTATTTTCAAGTTTATTGTGAGTGAAGTTATGCTGCCATTTTGTGCCAAGCTTTGCTTCTCCCTAGAACTCTAGGCTCTAAACTTCACATCTTTCACCTTTCCTTGGGCTGGCCGAACCTCCCAATATTCATACACATCATGCACCTTCAAGATCAACACCACTCTTAGGAGGATCTTGCACACACACATCCATAGCTTCCGCACCATATCTTACATGATTCAAGAAGACCTTCATGAAATTTGCCATCAAAAGTGCTAGCCCCCTTGTAAATTAGCTTAGAATTGTTGTCCAAATTTGTTCACATCTTTTCTTCTTTGCTCACTCTTTTCTAGCACTAGTTTTGTGTCTAGATTAGAACTTCTTAGGATTTGGTCTCACCTCTCTTAAGCTTCATTATCATTCTCCATATACCAATACTTCATGGTTTCTTTTCACTCCTTTTAAGCAACCAAACCCCTCCAAATTCTGCACCCCAAAAATATAAAACAAAAGACACAAAGCCATGCAAGTTAGGATTGCAGCAATTGGTATTAGAGCCTTGATTGTCTTCAAGAATTAAGTTGTTCTAGCTTATGTTTTTTCTTTTTTTTTCGTCTTGTTTGCTCATTATTTTTTATGTCTTGAATATGTTTTTCTTTTATTTCCACTGTTTAATTGTTGTTTTTTTTTGTTTAATCGGAAGAAAAGTAGGACTGCTATTTGTGTTTGCTTGTGTTCTTTTTTTAAAAAAATAGTCTTCTTTCAATTTTTTCAGCACATTCAGTTTATTATGTTTTATTTTCAGTTTTTAATCCATTGCATGTTTTCATAAGTCATGTTATTTCCGTTTATGTCATAAGATTCAAGTAGTATTTTGATTTTTGTTTCTTGTTTTGCAATGAATATCCATTTGATTTGAGTCATTTTATGCTCTTTTTTTTAGCTTTTCTTGTTTTCTTTGAGACTCGTATCTTGTTATTAGATCATTAACAAGTTCATTAGAGTTAAGTTTCTATTATGTCTTGAACTTTCAAAGTTATTTTTTATTTACATTCCCTAGGTTTCTTCTATCCAAATTTTGTGAAATTTTGTCTCAGTTTTGAGAACCGTTTGGGTTTGTTTTTCGGTAAAAAATCTGAAAAATTCACAGAAATAGATTGTTATGTTGTTTGTGTCTAGTTAAAAAGGAATGTCCAAAAAATAATAGAAAAAAGTTATAAACAGTAAAAGCAATGACGTTTTCTGGTCAGAAAAACAAGTTTTAGTATGGTGTTGTTCTCGGTATAAAATTTATTGCACCTTATTCCTTGGGTTAAACCTAAAATGTTTACTAGACCTTATTTGATGTGTTTTGGAGTTGGGATAAAAATTTGAGCCTCTAATTCGTTATATATTTTCGCCAGTAAATACTTGAATCATCTTTGCCATTGTTGAAAAAAAAAATAGTTTCAAATTTTAATATTGGTGCTGCTATGTTTGATTTATTTCTCTTAAAATACACATTTTTTTTACCTAAAATTTGTTTCGTTTGATCATATATTGTGTAGAGATTCACACATAAAAATTTCATACACAAACTGTTTCTAGATGAATATTTTCAAAAATTTTGTAAGTTTCCGTGTCTGAATATTCTAGAATTTTCATTTTGAAATCTATTCTAGTGTTATTCTTAGGTTTCCATTTTGTGAGCTCAATGTTTTCCCAACTTTATATTTCTTGTGTTGTGTTTTTAAAATTACTCTTTGAAGTTGTCAAATTATTTCCAATTGAGTTTAGTTATTTTTAATTGGGTTTTTCTTGATTTTTTACTTGTTAGCCTCCTAAGGTGAATTTCATCTTGAATAGAATTTTTGTTTTGGAGTTGTGAAGCTAATTTTTTCTTTGGTGGTTCATTGCTAAGACCATGTTTATTTGGAGAGGTAAACAATTGAGTTTCAAGAATCAAGAACATACAGTGAAGGAAGAATTTAACAAATGAAGAAAAAAAAAAGATATTTGTAATTTTGGCATTGTATCACAAATTCTAATTCATTTTGTGTCTTTAATTTTCTTGTTTTCTTTATGTTTTGGTAAATGATTCTTCACTATATCACTCCATTGTTAGATCCCTTCAATATATACTCATAACACATCCATAGTTATTTTATAATATCAATAAAGTACTACTCTTCTCTCCTTTTCACTTCGTCACGTGACTTCATTCAATAGAAAGAACTTACTCTCACTCACATACCAAACACTCTACAAATTGCTGATATCCTTACTAAATCTCTATTCGGTTCATCCATTGTTTAGGGATAAACTAATGGTTATTCCAAATCCAACCATTAATTTAAGGGAGATGTTACCTAACCCATATAAATAGCTTTCACACATATAAACTATGTATCTCATTCTTTTTGTATCGGCTATCCATTGGTGCAAAAAGGTTAAAAGATGGCAGCTATTTTCACTTTAAAACTACAGCTTTCTAGCCGCATTTGATGTACACATGGTCTTATGTCCAACAGAGAAGAAGGCGACTATTTAGTCACATTCTTAAATGTGATTTATAAGCGCGACTATGTAAATAGCCGCATTCTTATATACTTCAAAATGATTTATAAAAGGTATGTGTAATGCATTTATAAATGCGACTATTTACCATAGTTGCACTGCATATAAGAATGCGGTTATGGTAAATAGTCACCGTTGTATATTGGTATTTTTTTTAGTACATTCTGTTTATGCTAATTCCCATCTAAGTTGACCTGTTCAATTATAACCCAGTCAGACAAATACATAAATTAAGATAATTAATTTATATATATTGATATGTATTACAAACATTCGTAATATATCTTTACTTATATTTCTATCTATCTATCTAATTCCTACACTATTCATTAGTTATCATAGAGTTATAAAAATTTAGGAAATATGTGGACCAAGAATGTCTCATATATGCTATGGCTTCTGCTCTCGCCGACTGACTTCGGTCGGTCTCTAAGTTAAGCTTCGTTTTGATTGGTCTTCACTTGGTGCTCCGAAACGCTGCTCCAATGGGACAAAAAGGGCTCTACTTGTTGATCACACTCCGATGATCAAGTCAATGAGAGCATTCAAACTATAAACTTGCTTCAGTCTCTAATACTCAGAAACAACATACCTTTACTAGGGGTCTTAAGTCCCTTTTATAGTTATTCCTCTAACAGCTTTCACTCACAAGAATATAAAATCATAAAATAATAATAAAAAATCACTTGCTCACGTGCACCTTTCATGTTTGAGTGCAAACAACGGGAAAGTATTCTATCCACATGCACCTTTACTCACGGCGCTAACAGAAAAGAATCTCATGCACCTTTATTCTCGGGTGCTCTCTACTTATTTAACAACTTCATATATTCAACTAACAACTTTATGCATATATTTATTTAACTAACAACACTGTGCATATTCATATATATTCTATTCTAACAACTTAATATATATCGACATATATATTTAACTAACAGTTTTATATTAATATATGACCAAACTTGTTATTTTCTTCATTTTAATTATTCTCCACCGGGCTTACCAACGAAACTGGGCCGAGCCTATGACACGCCCTTTGGGCCCAAAACCGAGCTGATCATACCCAAATATCTGGACCGAGGTCCCGAGCACACAAACACTCATGTCCAGTACAACTTCCGAAGACATTGGTCACTCTTCTATGAAGTTCTGCATTTCAAAATAAGATTAAGATAAATTAATGTTAAGGTACATATATGTTAAAGAATTATAAAAACATTTACCATCATGTTACCTGCTCCCAATCATTTTTAAGGCCTAGTCTTACAATGATAGTCATCCATTGCACAATGTAATAGTCACACTCATAGCTTCCTGGTTGTCTATTACATTATAATTCAGTAAAAAGTAAAAGTTAATATTGATAAACAATGAAAAGAGAAAGATAAAAATTACAAACTTTTATTGTCATCCACTTCAGACTTTGAAAATTTGACTTTGATCGACCTTTTAGGATGTTATATCCACGCCATGAACTGATTAATACAAAAAAAACGTGTTAGTAGATGCTTAATTAGTAACATACGGAGTTAAGTTTATAGTGTACTTACTTATCAATGGTATTCTTCAGATGTGTGGATGACTTCTTATGGGGGGAACAGAACCACACAACAGTCTTATCAACCGTTGATAAGACAAGTAACCGCCAATGACCCCTATATCATACATGAAAAGAGTTAGTAAATATTTAAAACATGAAATAGTAATAATTGAGGACTTATAATTAAACTTACTCGTTAATATAAGGGCATAAATAAATTTATTTTCTCTCTCTTTCAAGGGTGTTAGTGATGTATGATTGGGTTTCACTTTTCACGAATCATGTCCTCCAATCGATCATCATCTACTTCATCATGTACTGCATCATCCATGGTGGACCTCACATATTCTTCAGTTACGGAAACACATAGTAAATTTAATAATTCACCATGTCATGTCCATGTTGTATAAGATCATAGAAACCCATCACATAGAAGGTGCTCCCTGATTTTCTTAACATCCAGCATCCTTCAATTCAAACAGTTGACGCACGGGCACCTAATCTTTGCTCTGTTATGACCACTATTATTTGTGTTACGTTGCGCAAATTGTATAATTTTTTCTACTCCTCTTTTGTACTAATCACTTATGCGAACAAAATTAATCCAATTTCGATCCATTATATTCTGTAATAGTCATTCAGGTGTTTACTAATGAGTGTTCTATCTCACATTTGTCAAGGGTCGAACACCCCCGGACTCAATACCAGCACATATCAATTGTCGAGGGTCGAACTCCCTCGAACTCAATACCAACACGATAATTCTATTCTAACCTAACAACTAACATATTTAAATTAATAATAAATAAAAATTATAATAAATACTAAATATACAAATTAAAAATTATTAAATTAATTATAAATATTAAATAATATAAATCTATCTACCATCTAATAATTTAATAATTCTATTCTAACCTAAAAACAAAAATAATATAAATTTTAAAAATAGAAATTATAATAAATAAAAAATAAACAAATTAATAACATTAAAAAAATTTAAAATTTAAAACACCACCAACCTTATGCGTGAAGGCAACCGTGGTGGTGAAGAGCGGCGCAACAACAGCAACGACAACAATGTCGAAGAAATTAGGGCACAGTAAACATCCAAACAACAGCGAGGCAATGAAACAGTGAGCTTTGAGCAATGGCATAAAAGAAACACATAAGAGAAACGAAAAAAATACAAGAACCAATGGTGAAGAAGAAGTAGAGAGGTCAAAACGAACTTAACAATGCCACGAAGAAGACAAATGCAAGCTCAAGGAAGAGGAAAGGAAGCACCAAAACAAAAGAGCTTAAGAGAACGAAAGTGTCAGAGAAGAAAAAGTATGAAAGCGTAAGTGATGCGCTTTAGTGTTAGGGTAAAATATGTTTTAAGAATGCGGGCTATTAGGTAACGTCACATCCCTAAACAAAACGCTTTGTTTCAAGAATGTGACTTTACTTAATAATCGTTCTTTTAAATGAAGTTAATTTAAAAAATATCACTATATTTTGAATAATAGTTATATTTTGAATAATAGTGTCGTTGTTTTGAATAATAGAAACTTTTCTTTTTGTTTCTTCTTCTTCTTTTCGTTTGTGTTTCGTCTCTCTCTTTCTAACCTCACAAGAAGATCTTTGTGAAAATATTATAAAACCCTAAACCATAGTCATTAGACCATTTACTAGTTCAAATGTTTTCTAACAACAGAATGTTTAATAACTATTTAATCCCCCTTCCAAGAATTAACCTGTCATTTCACAAGTGACATTTTGAGTGAATTAATTGGTAAAGATAAGATATGTTTTTGCAAAGACATCAACTTCCTTCTCTCAAGTTTCAAAACTCCTATCTCAATCTGTCCACCTCTTACACTCACTAATCATGAAATTGTTCTCATTAAAAATCAGAATGCATAATGAGTTGGATTATCTCGTGGAAATCAGATTCAATAATGATACTATCGGTTCAATGAAACATAACTCAATCACAATTTACCTAATCAAATCCATTTGGTGGAAGATCCCAACACCTTAAATGAGCATCACCCATTAAAGTTTGAATATGACCAACAAGATAGGAGGAAGATACGTCTTCTTGCACGAAACAGCTAGATATCAATAAGATTCATTTAGCTTGTGGGTCAAATGTCATTAGGTTGGATAAACTTGTTTTATAAAATAATTATTATATTTTTAAGAATATAAAGTGATATTACTTTATATATATTTATATATATATATATATTATCATTTATACACTACCTATTAAATATAAACCAATTTTAGAGATAAAGAATAATTAATTATTATATTAATTAAATTATATATTATTTTAGAAAAAAAAAATTATTAGTACTAAAGTATATTTTGTTATTAATAAATAATTTTTAAATTGATATCTAAATAGTTACTAAGGTTTTAGCTACCAACTATTTTAGATTCTAAAATTGATAACTAATTAGATGTTAATTAGAAACTAGTTTATAAATTTTATTAATAATAGAAATTATTTTAAATATTTAATTTTTTTTAGTTTTTAAAATAATATTTAATTTAGTGAATATAGTAACTAATTATTTTTTTATATAAAATTTGTTTCTTTTAATGATTTTCTTATAGTGATATATCAAATTATTTTATTTAAATTAAAATTAATTTTATTAATATGACTTAAATTTTATAATTATATTTTTAAAATTTTGTGTATTTTTTTTTAATTTTTAAGCGGATTAAAATGACTTATTGATCTAACGTAGGATTGGACTAAATTAAAAAATGTAGTTTACGTATAAAACAAGTTCCAACAGTCCAATACAATTTTTTTAAGTGGCGTGGTAGAGAAGACTATACCAAATTGGTATGTTTAACATTTCTAGGAATTACAATAGTTTTTTAGTTCAGTTGAATTAGAATGAAAGTTGGGTAATAAAGAGTAAACATAAACAAATGTAAGTTTTAAATATTTAAGTACTTTTTATTTATGGTAAGGTGAGTTTTTTTAATCTTTTTGAAATATTTTAATTATTTATTCCATCATAAGTTATATAAATAACTTAATTTAATTTAATTAATTGAATTAAAATATCTAAATTTTTCTTCATTTTTATTTTATTAAATTGTTATTAATAATAATATAATTATTCAAAAAATAAATTAAATAACATTTAATATTAATTTATATCGAAATAATCATTTTAAATTATTACATCATTCAATATTAATTTATATTATATTTTTTAATTTAATAAAAAAATTCATTTAAATTTTCTAATAATAATTTATAATATTAATAAGTGTAAACTTTTTCAAAATCCATATATTTATTAACAATAATTTATTTTAATTAATATTAAATAATTTATTTTGATAGTTTATATAATATTTATAAAATAAATAATTTAAAAAAAATTCATTCTTATTTTTATTTTCTTAAACAAAAGGAAAAAATTAGTTCCGAATTTAATTTTCGAATAATTGAATGCTAATAAATTTTTAGTGCACGGAGGGCTACGAAGGTCACAATTTTTGTGTTTGACAATGCAAAGGGTATTTTTGGAGAAATAAAATTTAGGAATTACTTTTTATGATTTTGAATATACACATAATTAACATCTGAAATTTTAAAATTGTTTTTTATTCCGGAAATAAAATTTTGGAACTAAAAAAACTTTATCTTGAAAAAGAAATACATTTTTTGTATTTAAATTTAAAAAAAATTCAAAATACAAAAAAAAATACATTTAAAAAAAGTTATTTAGAAAAAAAAAATTGAAAACATACTGAAAAAAATTCCAGAATTCGAAAAAGTGTTTCAGTATTTGGAATACCAACTTAAGAATACATTTTCGTCGTCACCTTTTACTCTATTTAAAAGTTATAAAAGATATTTTTGATTATTTCGCATAAGTGATAAGGTGAAGTTAAAATTTGTTGCATAAAAAGAATTGCCAAAAAATTGTAATATGCTATCTTTTCTATGCAGAAATAAAAGGTATAGTAAGTTATGTGTTATAAATAGTGGTAATGTGAACAAATTCATTCCATTTTGATTGCTCTACTTTTAGTTTGTTAAATTCTAACATTAGTTAGTGATATAAAATTTATAGATACATTCTAACATTATAACATTTATATAAATTTTGGTTTAGTTATTATATTTTTTATTTTTATTTTTTTTTAATAATACTTTTTTTATATGATGATAAATGATTGATGTGTCAGTCTAACTCAAATGTCAAATAGCTTAACATAAAAAAAATATTATTAACTCTATAATTACATGTTTAGAGGTAAGTTGGTAGTATAAAATTGTGTGAATTTTTTTTTATGGGTGACGTTTTGGTAAAAGAATTGGAAATATGGAGAATGAACTTGCAATTTTTCTAAAGGTGTAATGTAATGTCATGTCATTGGTGTTTAATAAGACATTAACTACACTTTCAAAGAATCTAGCATGTTCACACTTTAACATATGTCTATTTTTGTGATTGAATAGGAATACATAACTACATAATATTTTAATGGTATCATTATACCTTATTTTTTAATGAATATTATTCTTTAAAAAACCTTATTTGATTCTTTGAAATTACACGAGTCAACTGTAAGTGTATTTTCTTTATATCAAATTAATTTCTCAAATTTTGAAATGGACACTACATCAACTACTTTTAAAAAAGTTGTTAATAAATTAGAGTGTCAAAATTTCAACTTGCCATTAAATTAATTTCTTAAATACTTATTAGTAGTTTCGTACATTTGATTTAGAAATTTCGTGATAAAATTTGTATAGTTGATGGAGAAATTTATTAGTAAATAATACTTATATAAGTTAAAATTAATTCATACATGGGTTAATTTATAGAAATTTAATCAAAATTAAATATTTTAACTCATATAGAAGTTATATAAAAAAATTACTTTTTTTATTTTCTTCTTTAAAAGTATCATAGCAAGAAATGTGTTAAAGTATACGGTTAATATTTTTTTAATACAATAATGCATGTAATTTTACAACTTCAAATGAAAGATTTATTTATGTATTATACTCGTACATCTTGACCATTTATTTCAAAATTATTGTAATTTTCTCTGTCTTATATTTTTTGATGAGTTTTTATAGAACCTTGATGTCTTGGGTGATGCCGCCAAAAAGCAATAAAAGGTTATATCATACTAGATTCTTTCCCCATGTCCACAATTGCAATTTTTTCTTTTAAATATATATATATATATATATATATATATATATATGAAGTTGACTTCACCAAAATATAAAATGTAGTTTAAACATAAAGTGTGAAGTTATTTTAAATATTAATAACTTCATTTCATTTTTACATTTCAACAACTACTCATTCACAAATTCTAAATATAGCTTATGATCAGCTCAAGTAATTATAGAAAATGATAATCCTAGTACTATTTTACAATTATATTGTTTTCTGATGAGCAATATATTTTCTATATATATATATATGCTCAAATTTAACAAGAAACAAATAAGAGTAATAATAAATTTATTCTTATAATAGGCTAATTCTTTCACTACAAAAAAATTATTAAATAACAACTAAATTTAGAGAAAAAAAATAATTATTTACTATATCAACTAAATTAGATACTATTTTAAAGACTAAAAAATATTGGTATTTAAAAGGTTTCTATTATTAATAAAAAGTTATAAAATGATTTCTAGAATTTAAAGACAAAAAAAATAATTATTTACTATATTAACTAAATTAGATATTATTTTAAAGATTAAAAAATATTGGTATTTAAAATGTTTCTATTATTAATAAAAAGTTATAAAATGATTTCTAGATTTATATCTAAATTAGCTATCAAGGTTTTAGATATTAATATATTAGATTCTAAATTAGTTTCTAAAATATTAATAAAGACTAATGTAGAGTATAAGGTAGTGAGTAGTTAAAACCTTGATAACTAATGGTTGGATAAAGAAATTATTTTATAAATTTTTATTAATAACAAAAACTATTTTAAATGCCAATAATTTTTCAGTTTATAAAATGGTCTGAATCTAAAATTAGTTTTTATTTAATAACTTTTTTTTGTAGTATTTTTATATGAATATATGTGATGTAATATTTATAAAATAAATGGGAGGACTATTAGTGTAATGCTTTTTTGAAACAAGGAAGTTGATTATTGTAAGGTTAGAAAAATAAGAAGTGTCTAATAGAAATTTGATGTAATCTAAAAAATTATCAATGTAATTTATTGTATTACAAATGGAGAGAATAAATCACATAAGTCATGTTACTTTTTTTTAAGTTACTTTTTTTAAAAATAGTGATGTGACTTAAAACATTAACCATTTTTATGAATGATTGTGCATATAGGTTAGATTTTGTGGAAGTATATAAGGCAAGCAAACATTAACTAAGAATATAATAATTATCAAGAACTAATTATAACTTAAGAAACAAATTTATAGGAAAAACACAACATAAAACGTAAATAAAGCAATAAAGTAAATTTAAAATAAATAATTATAAACATATAATTTAAGAGACTATAAAAGAAGAATAGCTATAATTAATAAAAAAAAGTAGAGATAAGAGAAAAAAAAAATTAAGTGTCTAGTCGAACAAATGAAAGATAAAAAGATATAATCATGCTAATTTGTTAGTCACATATATAAATATCATTCAAATTGGGAGAGAAGAGAAGTTGGAGAGAGATGGAGAAAATAAGAAAAGAAGAATTGAGAGAGAGAAAAAGAGGGGGAGGGGCGATTGTATTTTCTTTTTTATGATTATTACACTCTCCAAGTCTTGCATGCAAGTTGAAAAAGTTCTATGGCAACTTTTGTGAGTTTGAGTTTGCACTAATGTGTTTATTTGCTAGGTTTGAATTTATAGAAGTAATATACATGATCTTTTAGCATCATTCACTCATCTTTCTCACCAAAGCTTAATTAGCTTGAAGAACAAGATAACTTGAAGCAAGAAACACAAGTTTTTGCATTATCCAATCACAATCACATATATCATGACACTTCATTTCTTCCAAATATACTAAACAACCAAGTGTTTGTGAATTTCTCATGTTTCACATAACTCATGTTAGAAATCCAATAACATAATTCAATATCCCTTATGCTAGAAATCCACAGACATTCAAACACACATACACTTGATTCTACTTCCGAAAGACCTGTGTATGAATTTAGCACTCAAAGACTTGAATTTGTCATATTACCATCTCCTCATCACAATATAGTCTCCCCTTCAGGAAATTCATCCTCATATCCATATGATGTGCTTTGATTAGTTATTTCAAACCTCAAACTTAGTCATATGAACCTCCTTTGACTCTTACTACCTGATACTCTCCATTTATGTGAATTCACGATATTTGTAGAGTCAGGATCGTCCATTTCACAAATCACTCACAAATCAATATACCCTCCTAACAATCTCAACACAATATTTCCTTTACTAAAAATATTATGTCTTGATTACACATGATTCCCCTTTCATCTCATTCATCAACATATCATTCTATCATACTGGAATTTATACGTTTAACGCAATTAAAAAATATCATCAATAGTCACAAAACATTAAATTTTAGAAAGAATGTGAGAAAATTGGTTTAAACACTTAAGTTGCATAATTTTAATCAAATATAGATCTTTAAAGGTTGTAATTATTTATAATTCACAAATTGATAAATTTTCAAAAGATTAATTAATTGAATTTTATAACTTATAAAAGAGAAATAAAATGTAATTAAGCAAAGATATCAAATGTTGTCAAAATGGCTTGAGCCCAGGAAAATTAGTTGAGAGAATTTAAATTTTGTTGAGCAAATTTGAGATAAAAAAAATTCAAAAAATGGAAATCTCAAATTCACTGAGCATATAGGATTTCGCCGAGTAGATTTAGGACAAAAAAAACATCCAAAACTGCATCTCAAATCCGTTGAGCGAATGGAAAAATGCTAAGAAGATTTAGGGTAGGGAGCACCCCAAAATTGCCACTCCAATCCGTTGAGCGAATGGAGATTCGCTGAAAGAACTTGGAGTTTTAAATCTCCCCTAACTCTACATGTAAAATATGCTTTAAGCAAGGAAAAAGCATTCAACAAATTTGGGACTAAACGGATTTGAAACCGAGAGTCGGTATACCTCATTTTAAAACCCAATTTGTCAAGTAAAAACCAAGATTAAACTTCATAATTCTTACCATAATCAATTTAAATCATCAACCACTTATCTAATTATTTAAAACTTTCAATCCTTTTTCATAAATTTACATTTATTAAAGAAGAGAATACTAACTTCCCTTACTTGGAAAACTTGTCTCCAAGAGATTTTTTAGACCAAGACTATTGAGACTCCGTTTGAAAATTTGATCGGGCAGATATGATCCTTGTTGTATTAGTTCTAGTCCAATTAGTAGACTCCCACCATCTTAGAACCAACACAAAGGGGTTTTGTACTTTTTCCCATACAATGCCTCAAAATGAGTAATTCTTATGCTTGCTTGGTAGCTACTATTGTAGGTGAAGTCTACCAAAGGTAAAATTCCATACCAACTACCCAAATGATCTACATACAAGTCACGAGAAAATCCTTTAAGGATTGGATCATTCTCTTAAATTTTCTATCAGTTTGAGAATGGTATGTTGAACTGAGTCTAAAATTAGTCTCCAAAGCTTCCTGAAGTGTTTGTCAGAATCTAGAGGTGGATTTGAGATCTCTATCTGAAGCTATGCTAAAAGACACACCGTGCATCTAAGTATTTGGCCATATCTTGATCTAAAAGCAGTTTTTTGAAAATCTTCAACTTTTTTGCTAAAATTTGATGATAACCTGAGTGCAAGTCTATTTTAGAAAAAAAAATTGCCCCGTGCAATTGATCCATCAAATTATCAATTCTTGGAAGAGGATATTTTATTCACTGGAGCTCCCCATGGAGAAATACTAGGTCAAAATAATTTTTTTCTCCAATAAGTCTTCCAATTGTTTCTTCAAATCATCTAACTCAGTTAGTGTCATTCGATATGGAGCAATTGACACATGATATGCTCCAAGAATCAAGTTTATTTCAAATTCTATCTCTCTTTTAGGATGAAGTCCTGAAATCTCATCAGGAAAGACCTTCATAAATACCTGAATTACAAACATATCCTTTGTTTTATCATTGTTTACAAAACAAGGAAAATGCATGAAACATTCAGCACCTCCTTGTACCTATTTTTCAAGATGTTGAGCTAAGATAACTTGTTTTTCTTATGATTTAGGAAAAATCAATTTCTTTTGGCCACAGTCTATAAGGATATGGTTAGTAGATAACCAATGCATTCCTAAGATACCTCCAAATATTTTAGAGGTATACAAATCATATTGATATTGCACCTCCATTCATCTATAATCATTAGACACTCAACACATATAGAAATGTTATTATAACACCTTATGTTGGTATAGATACCACCAATTCAATATCTAACTCACGTATTGATAGCTTTAGTTTCTTTGCACAATCAAGAGAGATAAAAAAATGGGTTTCCCCAAAATCAAATAATACAGATAAACATGTTCCAAAGATTAAACAATTACCTCTAATAAGGCTTATCAGATTGTGAAGCCGTAACTCCACTAACGACAAAAACTCTCCTTGAAAACCTAAAGCAATTCCACAAATCCTTCACCTCTTCACTAATTCATTCAGTGAAACTTTCTCCTCACATATTCCATTGTAAATACATACATCATACTCACGGTTTTGGTTGGGTTTCATGCAAGATTCAACTTGCATCATAGCAAACAAGATTTGCGGCTCGCACACTCCATTCTAGCTAAGGTTACTTCGGTTAAAAAAAATTAATCATTTTTGTGTTGTTTCTTTCATTCTTTGTCATTTCCACTGTTTTGTTTTCCAATTTTAACCATTTAAACATCAATTCTACCAATTAAAATCAACTTGTAGTGTTTGTTGTTGTTGTTCTTGCTTATTCAAAGTTTTTCCTCCAATTTCACCATTTAATCTTGAGTTTCCTCGGATGTTTGTGTTTTTCCACCGTTTAATTTTCAATATAAAAAGATTAATCAGTTTGTTTAATGTTTTAATCACTCCAAACATTGTCAAACATTTCCATAAGCAATTTGCTGCATAAATTTTTAGTGTCCATCCTTGTTCTTGTGTTTTTAATGAGGGTACTCACTGTTTGCACTATAATTATGTGTTGTTTAGTTAATTCTTATGTTTTAATCGGCCAAAGTGTGCAATTAGGACTTAATTTCAGTTTATAATCCTTGCATGTTGTTTTTCACATTATGTTTTTTTCCCTTAAGTGTTAAATGAATCAAGTTTTTAGCTTAGTTCATTAGGTGTTTGATCATATGCTTCTTAGAATGCACATTAGGTGTTTGTGAAATTGCCTGTAGCGGTATAAGCCTTTGAACCTTTTAATTTTAAGATCTTTGAGTTCTTGCTTTGTTATTTATTCATTAGTAAACATCTAATACATAATATCCTTGGTGTCTTGTTGTCATATTCTCAATTTCTTTGGATTCTTAGGGTTTCTCTCAATTCCAGATTTGTATGTTTTCTGAACTAAATTTTTAATTTTATCCTGAATTCATTTCACATATAAAATTCATGAATTTTTTTTGTATAAGAGCTTTGATAGATTTCTAATATCCAATTAACAATGCACGTCCAAATAAAAAATACAAAAAGGAATTAATTTCTAAAAGCCTAAACGTTCAATGTTGACAAAAGAGTGATTTAGTATGTTGTATAACTCTTGGTTTATCATTTACTGAACCTCACTCTCTTATCTTTTGATGCTGAAATTTTGTCTAAACCTTACCTATTGTGTTACCTCATTGTGGTTAAAATTTGCGACTAAACTTAATTCTAGAAAAATTTCCACAAATTCTTGAACCAACATTGCTAGAATGCAAGTCTAGCATGGACGATGTTGTAAACATTACTTTTGGTTTTGAATTTATTGTTCCTTATTTCGTGATCCATTTGTTTAAAAATAATTTATAAAGACGACTTATTGTGTATTTTCCTCGTGGTTAAAAATTGAGACACAAATTCGCTATACACAATTTGCAATAATATTTTACACGTAACATTGCCAATGTTGAAATTGAATTTCACAAATCAGTGATTCAACCTGCGCTTTTCCAAGAAGTCTATGATTTATTTCTTGTTGTATACACATTCGTTTTTACCCAAATTTGTTGTGTTTGATCACAAATTGAGTTGGTGCATGATAATTGTTAGATTTCAGTAATATTTCATATTAAAATACAAACACTTATGGATATTAATTGATAAAATAACTATAAAGTAATCCCTAATTTATGACTTTAAAACTTTTTACATATTTTGTGATTTTAATTTGAATAAGAACGATTTATTCCCAAATTTGTGTTAATTTTAGGATTCATGGGAAGAATGGAGATGAAAGGGAAAAAAGAGAATATACAAAGATAAAAAGGGAAAGTTGGAATACACCCAACACTTACCCAAGCTCGCCCAAATTCGTCCAAGCCAGAAGCTCCTAGAGGATCTCACCCAAGCGAGCTTAATCTCGCCCAGGCAAGATCACTCCAGTGACGTTGGGCCTTTTTCGTGCAACTCACCCAGGCAAACCTATTAACGCCCAGGTGAGAAGTCACTTAGCCCAAGCCCAACTAGGTTAAATATGAGACTTGAGGCACAATTGAGTGGATTGGAATCCAATTGGGAGAATAGAAGGTGTTAGAAACCCTAAAGGAGGTAGTCGTTATGGAGAAACATCCTGGATCATCTTTTCTTGCTCTCCCTGCTTGTAACAACCAACATATAAGGCTAATTCTACCTTTTGGGATTGGGAGTAATTTGTTCAAACGCTTATGTATTGAGGTGATATTTAAAAATAATATTTTTTTCTTGATTGATGATTGGTATTATCATTTTTTTTTGTAATGTTCTTTTACCATGATTTCGAAATTTAGATTTGACTAAAAAATACTTCTAAGTTTCTCACCCAAATGATAATGTTTAACATATTTGAATGCTATGAATAGATTTTAAATGTTAATTGCTATCAACGTCTAATCTTAATGATAAGAAGTTTTTATAAATATGCGAGGAATCAATATTTATGAGACTTCTTAATAAATTTATATGTGAGGAATCAATATAAATGATTTTTATACGGGCATCAACATCAATCAAAGGATAAAAATTGTCATGCTAATCAAAATACAAAAGAGTAAGAAAGATGAACCTCAATCCCTATTTACAAACAAACTCTTTGACTTGTTTTCTTATTGATCATTGCACTCTTAACAAACCCCAACAAATTTTATTATTATTTTTTTCTATTTAGTGAATCTTTTACTTAATTATTCAACTGTTCCTTGTGGGTTCGATATCCATAGTTAGAGAAAAATTATTACTTCTGACAACACGGTTCACTTGTCGTAGAAAAGTCACCAATACTATGATTAGGGAATTAATGCAACAACTCCATAGACTCACCCAGAAGGACTTATTTGTAGAACAATATAGGAAAAAAAATGGAGTTGTTAATGTTAAGGGCAGGAATTCGCAAAGAACTATAGCTCATTTTCAAAGTGTTCTTAATTTGGATATAAGGAGAATGACCTATCTGTAGAAAAATATAGGAAAAACAATGTAGTTGTTAATGTTAAGGGCATGAACTTGTGAAGAATTATAACTCGTTTTCAAAAGTGGTCTTAATTTTGATATAAGGGATAAATTTGAACATTGCCTTATAATGACTTTAATGATCTTGTTCAACTTTATGTTAGAGTAGAAGAACAAACAAAAACAAAATCATCTTTTAGAAAAACCCTACTCTAGCACTTCATATATCTCAAAAAAGTATAAAAAGATAATTATTTTTCCAAAGAAAAAGAAAGACCACAAGATAGCGTTAGACCCTAGGAGATTGGGAAAACTTTAAAATATCTAAGTCTCTTAGAGAAACTTATATTGCTCTTTTTTTAAGGAAGGATCCTTGAAGAAGAATTAGGAGAAAATTAACTAATGCATGAACTTAAGAACAAGGATAGAGCATTCAGTAAATTAATTCTCATTCATTAAATGGTGAGTAATACTTGGATCAAGGGGTTTTATTTATAGATGTCTAGTTCTTTTGCACTTAATAACACAAAAGATGTGGGACTAATAAGACTTTTTAGGACATCATATACAAGGGATAAATGGTTCTAGATTTAGCCTAAAAATGGCTTATTCCACATTATAACTTCATTCTTTAAGTTTCTTCTTCCATGCCTTCTCCATCTTTGGTTAAATTTATATGGTGTTTTTGGCTTTTCAAGCCTAAATCAAGGCCGAATGGAAGACCACTCATGTCTATAAAATCCTACAAAATACAAAGAAGAATGTACAACTACACAATTTTTACAAGACTATAAAGAAAAGAGTAAATCCTAGCGCTTTACTCTTTAAACTAGTAGAATTTTTTCATTGAAACTTCATCTTCTTTTATTCAGTTTTGTGGTTGGATGATTTTCATCACCACCTAAGGCCCAAGGAATGAAGATATTCTTCTTCTTCTTCCTTCTTTCCTTTCTCCTTCATGACTTCTCTTCAAGTTCTACTTATTAGTTTCTCCTTAGGTGAGTGGTTCTCCTATTTCCATCAATTTTCTCCTTTTATGGTATGAGATGTGACATAGGAGAAATATAGGGTTATGAGCTATGAAACTCCAACCCCCAAAATCATTTATAACGAGATATATCATCTTTTGAACCTTTCCTATGATATGAGATGTAACATAGGAGAAATATAGGGTTATGAGCTATGAAACTCCAACCCTCAAAATCATTTATAACAAGATATATCATCTTTTGAACCCTTCCTATGAGATATTTCTAGAATCGCTATTTTTATTACATATAGTTCTCAGATAGAGAAATAAAGTATTATATCTTATGAAATGTTTTATGAGAATTGTTGAAAGTTATTGTTACCTTGAAACATAGCTCCTTGTGTGATAAAGTTTTAAGAATTGTCCATATTTCATAAGTTGTTTGAAAAAAATATTGTGAAGTACGTTTGTAAAATAATATATCACTTAGAGTATTAGATTTTCGTCTCTGAATAACCTTGAGAGCATATGAGAATCCCCTTAGTTCCAATTCCTTAAAGAAAGTATAAATATCAATAATTCATGACACATAATAGAACGATCATTATCAAAATATTTCAACTCAATATTATCTCAATAAAATTAAAAAAAATTAAAAATGATTTTTAAAAACAAGCACACCTTCATATAATGTATCTTTAGTTTAATTTTATATTGTTGGTTCAAAAACATTAATGTGTGGAAAAAGTATTATACTATATAGATATTCATTTATTATTTATATATATGTCATTATTTACGTTATGACAAAATCCTTTTGGTGTTACATACCTAACTTGTAACAATATTATCATTGATCCAATGACTTTTTTTTGCACATGGTATGATTGGAATCAAGTCTTTCCATTATATAGATTGTCTCCACGAGAATAAAGAGAAAAATTTACATAAAATAAAATCGTATTTTTTTTAAAGGTTTAATATTTATAATTTTAACAAATATATTATTTTTAAATAAAATAAGAGATTACGTGCCACCTTATTACAACTTGTGAGTCAAGCCAAGTTTCTGGTTTCTAATAATTATTTTATCTGCCAATGAAAAAAAAAATCTTGTATCTGAACCTGAGATTGCCCTAACTAAGTGCAACGTAGAGAGTAGTAGCACTTTACTGAGATTTAAAAATATTTGATTTTTATATATTTATTCTATAAGATTGGATTTAGGAATTGTATTTCGAATTAGTTCTAACATTTTCAAATACATTAAGAGAGAAATGGTCGGTTAAGAAGAGTGAATTTAAAATAGTAATTGCATAATTTTAGTTATATAATAAGCTTAAATATTGATTTGTTATCTAATAAGTAGATAATGAAATTTATTGGATTTGGTAGCCAAACCCTTCACCCGTCCCAGATTATTGACGTAGGCTGCTATTTTTATCCCTTCACTTTTCCTACTTTACCACATTAAGTTTTTCTTTTAAATCTACATTAAAATTAATTTATTAAAAAATTAAATTTTAAAGGTCAGAATGTTTATGTCATATTGTTTGAAGGAGTATATTATAAAATTATTATAATTTAAATTATAAATAATTGAAAATTAATTTTTAATTAAGATTTAATCAATATTTAAATCATTAAGTTTGTTATATATATATATATATATACACTAAAAAAATCATGAAATAGAAACCAATTTTTCGAAAAAAATAATAATTAGTTGTTATAGGGACTAAATTAGAGACTATTTTAGAGACTTAACAAAATTTGATTTCTAAATTATTTTCTATTATTGGTAAATAGTTTCTCAATTGGTATTTAATTAGTTAACAAGGTTTTAACTACCAATTATTTAGATTCTAAATTTTGTAGCAAAAACTTTGGTTGCTAGACCATTTAACAATAATATAAACTAATTTAGAAACAAAAGAATTTTAGTTTCTAAAATAGTCTCTAATTTAGTCACTGTAACAACTAATTATTTTTTGTTTATAAAAATTGGTTTATATTATTTCATGATTTTCTTGTAGTGATATATATATATATATATATATATATATATATATATATATATATTTTGAAAATAATAGAAAAGAACACTCAGTTAAATATTCTTCATTTGCCTATTTTTATTGATGCTATATATTGATATCGTATACATTAAAAAAATATTCACTTTACATCTTAATAAATTAATATTTTAAGTATATTTAATTTATTTTTAATTTACAATATTATTATATTATGATAAGGAGAGTTAATAAATTAATATTTTAATTATATTTAATTTATTTTTAATTTAAAATATTATTATATCATTATAAAGATTTCTAATTGGATTTTATTATTGGTAGTGTCACAAACTTTACGTTTTTTTACGGGTTAAAAACGGTTTAGTCATTTTTATCATTTATTAATGAGTTGTCTAATTTTTCTTTTGTGCCTAATAGAAAATATTTAACCTCTTTCTTTTCTAATAATATTTTTTTCTTCCTACAATCTAAAGCATTTTTTTTTGCTGTTTAAAATATCATCTAAAATGTCTTTATAATAAAAAAATAACTATAAAGAAAAAGTTTAAAAATATCGATAAGGACCAAAACCAAATTATATAATTTATTATTATAAAAAGATTCTTAAATGTCATAATTAAATATTCAATTTTTAATTCAAACATTTCATAATAACTAAAGAAAAAAATAGTTTGGAAAGGGGTCAATGAATATCAAGTTGAAGAATAGACGGAATCTTCGCTTGTGATCTAAGTATATATAAATAGTGTTTTTGTCTAACAATAATGCAATTTTTTTTAATTCTTTCCCTTTAGACACTAAGAAAATATTAATAACCCAAAATAGAATGTATAATTATATCAAAATTTCCCTCTATTGATAATAATATAATTAAAGTCGTTGTTATGGATAAGGAATATATAACTTAATTAGAACTTTAAGAAGAATCTATCTTTTAAATTAATAAGCATATCAACATTGATTATCTATATTAAAATGATCATATATTCTCTCTCCTCTTACTCTCCCTAGATATATACTTCCTATATACATTTTTTTTTTCATTAAAAATAAACTTTCAATTAGAGCGCAATAATTGTGAATATAAATACATTTTAAAGTTATGTAAACTAATATTTTAATATGTACTCAAACTAAAATGAAAAATAATATATCAAATGTTTCTAACTAATAAAAATTATTTATACTAATATTGAATACTAATTGGTAACTCATATTTTTTTTATACTTGCATAATTTATTTAAGGCTTATATACAATAGTTAGATAAATATTTTCCTTTCCTTTTTATTTTGATAAAAGCATGTCCCATAACGTTTTTATTTATTTATTTATTGTAAGACAACTATGCTAAAGACACACTGATAAACTCTTTAGGTTCACAAAGTATACTCATAAAGAGTAAAATTGGTAGAAATACAGACGTGTATTTATATTTTTTATTTTTATTATAAATTTATATGTATCTGTATTTTTTAAATATTATTATAAATTTATATGATAATATTTTATAAATTTATGTATAATTTATATTTTAAATATATTATTACAAATTTATATTAAAATATTCCAATTCATTATAAACTTATATGTATTCATATTTTTTAAATATTATTATATGGTTTTTAAGTATGAACATTTGATATCCTTTTCACTTTCTAAGGGATATACTCAATATTATGATGGAAAGAAGGAGGGGTCGTGAAGGAGGGGCTGCGGAGAGGACATGGAGGGGTCGTGAAGGAGGAAGTCGAAGCAAATGGCATGGAGACCATGGTGCGTCTCAGGACTTCACTACTTTCTTCTTCTCCAACTTTCCCAATGAGTAGAGAGAAGTGGAGATGTTTAAGGTGTTTCAAAGATGGGCCAGGGTGAAAGAGGTTTTCGTGTCTCGCAGGCTAAACAAATGGGGGAGGAGGTTCGGGTTCGTGCGTTTCTTTGATGTGAGAAATGTGAAGTGGTTGGAGAGCGAGTTAGACCAACTTTATGTTGGCAACAGGAAGTTATATGTCAATGTGCCAAAATATCGCAGGCAGCAGATGGAAGCAGAAAGGTTTGAGAGAAAGGAGCCGAGGAAACATGAAGCGGGGTGCTCGAAGGATGCAGGGGTGGAAGGAAAAAATAACTATGGGGCACAACAGAAGAGGAACGGAAAGGAGGTTTGGGTGGAGAAGAAAGGAAACAAGACCTTTGCTGAAGTTGTAAAAGGATCACAGGAAGGGAGATGGAGGGGTGTAACTGTCAAAACAATACAAAAGTCTCTCTCTTGGATGGAAAGAAGTATCATTGGCCAGTTTAAATAAAACTTAAACATTGAATAGTTGGGGGAGGAGTTTGTGAAAGGGGGTTTGAACATGGTACGAGTGAGATATCTTAGGGATAATTTTGCGTTGTTGACCCCGATAGAAGGGGAGGACATGAATGCAATCATCTTGTGCCATAAACAATGGTTTGATAGTTCTTTTTACAACCTTAAACCGTGGACGCCAGAATTTGTAGTAAATCACAGATATGTATGGGTGAGGTGTTATGGACTGCCTCTATCTCTTTGGAACAAGGACTGCTTTACAAAGGTGTTGGGAGAGGAGGCATCGGTGGTGTATATTGATCAAGATACTTTAGCATGGGAAAACATTGAGTTTGCTAAATTGCAAATACACATTCCACAAAGACGAAGTTGTAGGTGGACGAAAAACATGAAGATTAATGATGTTATGTATAGCATTGCTATGGAGGAGGAAATGCTAACATATGGGGGAGGCAAATGCAAGTGTTATAGCTGGGACTCATCGGATAGTATATCTTCATCCGAAACTTATGTTGATGAAACATCATTCTCTGCTAAGAGCTGCGAGGAGGTGAACCGGCAAGGGGAAGGGGAGGCCCTCTGGCCAAATGGGGAGGAGGCCGGTGGCCAGACAAAGGACAGGGGCAAACTGGGGATAAGCACGTCCAAAGTGGTGTTTGAGGAAACAAGTACAAAAAGCAGAGACGAAAAAGGGGATAGTTGTTTTTCTTACACGAAAGAAGAATGTAGGAATCAGAAGCCTAGGGGAGGCATTGACTTAGGTGTCTTATCTGCATCTGCATGCGCCCCTGTCTACACTAGTAGACTTGATGAGATGGCCAAAGTAGTTGTTGATGTGGAGTCCGATATTATTATGAAGGGTAATCAAATCGGGTCGGGTCATGAGGGTCTTATGGAGGCCCAATGTGGGCTGGGCTGGGATCCTTTTCTCGCCAAGTTTCAAGAGGATGGGCCAAGGCCCACGATGGAATCTGGTGAGAGGAAGGAACGATCCGATTCGCAAGAGAGTGAGATGGCAGGGGACCAAACAGAAGGGAAGGAGTACAACAATGGAGGAAGCGAAGAGGAATGGGAAGGTAAATCGTCAACGGAAAAGAATGAGGCGCCGAAGAAGGAGGAGAACAACGGAGGTGAGGATTTAGCCGAGCACCAAAGCTACAACGAGAGTGGTGAAGATGCAGGGGGAATCAACATAGAAGATCCTTGTGTGCGCATCTCAAGCTTGCCTAAATCCCCATGTCGCCAGAGGAAGGAGAAGGGAATCGTTGATCTTGGGGATATATTCACACTCCAAAGGTGGCGATACTCCTGCAACACCGAGAAGGTACGCGCTCTTCCTCCTCAATCTCGGATGGGGATATTTATAGTTGCAATCAGCGGTTAGGTGTTACAGGCATAGGGGCCGAACCACTGGAATTGTGGGAAATTGGGAAGGAAGCAGGGCTAAGATGCCATAAGGAAGAAGGGGAAGTGGTTAAAGAGTACATATGTATGGAGGACAGAGATGTGGAGATTGTAAAAGGGGAGCAGGAGGGGGATAAGGATGGTCCCTTATGTTAATTATAAATTTGAACATAAGAGGGTTGGGGGGAGGCACAAAAGCTAAGTATCTGAGACATATCATAGCTAGAGAGGAAACGGTGTTTGTGTGTATTCAAGAAACCAAAGCATTACAGTTCTCGGATGCTAGATGCTACTCACTTTGGGGAGACAACAAAGTTGGATGGCTGCACTTTGAAGGTGATAATGGGGGTGAAAGTCTTTTATCTATGTGGCACAAAGACGCTTTCTTATATGAAAGCCATGAGATGGGGAAGGGATTTATAGTCGTTTATGGGAAGCACATCAAAACGAATCGGAGGTGTGTGGTGGCTAACATATATGCCGCATGCTCCTTGAGGAAGAAGAAGGTCTTATAGGGGGAACTGACGCACATTAAATCGGTATCCCAAGAGAAGATATGGTGTTTGTGCGGTGATTTCGATTCTATAAGAAGGGTAACTGAAAGGCAAGGTGCAAGGGCAAGGGATACTCAATCAAGTGAGATTAGAGACTTCAATGGGTTCATCGAAGCTAACCTTTTGTTTGAATTACCTTTTGTTGGAACGGAATACACTTGGTTTAACTCCAATGGTTCGGCCAAGAGTAGGCTTGATAGAGCTATGGTAACTGAAGACTGGATGGAGGTTTGGCCCATGTGCAAACAGTATGTGCAACGTAGGGAAGTCTCTGATCATTGTGCATTGATTATAAAGTCTGTGGAGAAGGATTGGGGCCCTAAACCGTTCAGAACCATTGATGCTTGGCTGTCAGAGAAAGGCTTTTTGGAAATGGTGAAGGTAAGATGGTTGTCGTACCCAGGACAGGGGTGTAGCTTTATGAAGGTCAAAGACAAATTGAAATGCTTGAAGGGCGATCTAAAAGAATGGAACAGGGACGTTTTTGGTAATATTGAGACTACAAAAAAGAGGATTCTACAGGAAATAGAGATCCTGGATAATCAATATTGCAACAAAGGCCTAGTGGTAACCGAAAGGATAAAAAAGGCTGAATTGGTTAGCTGTCTGAAGGAAACGGATAAAAAGCTTAAATCCTTATTCCGTCAAAAAGCCAGAATAAGCTGGCTTAAAAAACGGGGACTCGTGTACAAAGTTTTTTCACTCAACTTTGAGATGGAGACGTAGGAGGAACGAAGTTAAAGGTGTGGAGGTGGGAGGCATATGGAGTGAGGAACCAAGCACAGTACGCTATGAAGCAAAAAAGATGTTTGACAATAGGTTTAAAGCAAGGAAGGACTTAGGGGTAAGACTCGATGCAGTTGAGTTTAAGTCCTTATCTGAGTCAGATAACTTGGGTTTGCTAGAAGGATTTACCGAGAAGAAAATAAGGGATGCAGTGTGGCAGTGTGAAGGTTCAAAAAGCCCAGGACCTGATGGATTCAACTTCACTTTCATTAAGAAGAGTTGGGAGTTTGTGAAGGAAGAGGTTATGGCAGTGATGAAGCAGTTTCACGAAACAGGGTATATTCCGAAGGGATGCAATGCGTCTTTCATTGCACTTGTACCTAAAGTAAAAAATCCTGTCAATCTTGAGCAATACAGACCCATCTCTCTTGTGGGAGCCATCTACAAGATTATATCCAAAGTGCTAGCCGAAAGGATCAAGAAAGTACTCCCCTTGGTCATAGATGAGTGTCAGTCGGCTTTCTTGAAAAACAGAGGGATTTTAGACAGTGTGTTGATGGCTAATGAAGTGATTGAGGATATTAGAAGGGGTGGAAGGAGTGGACTGTGCCTAAAAGTGGATTTTGAAAAAGCTTATGACTCGGTTAGATGGGAGTTCCTTTATGATATGCTACAGAAGATGGGGTTTCATAGTAAGTGGATTAGTTGGATCAGAGGTTGTTTGGAAAGTGCGTCTATATCAGTACTAGTCAATGGGAGTCCGACAGAAGAATTCAAACCAAAAAGAGGGCTAAGACAAGGTGATCCGCTTGCTCCTTTTCTTTTCTTGGTTGTAGCCGAAGGCTTGGCTGGTTTAGTTAGGCAAGCTATGAAGGCTAACATCCTTTCTGGGCTTAAGATTGGTAGAAAAAAGGTGGAGATTAGTATCTTACAATTCGCTGATGACACTTTGTTTCTCTGTGAGGGGACTCATTCAACAATGTAGTAACTTTGAAGGCTATACTCAGGGGGTTTGAGTTAGCCGCAGGCTTAAAGATTAACTTCCACAAGTCTAAGCTTGCTGGAATTAATGTGCATAGAAATAATCTCCTGTGTTATACAAAGACTTTGAATTGTGCTCAGATGGTAGTACCGTTTAAGTATTTGGGGCTAGAGGTGGGAGGCAACCCAAAGAGGAAGAAATTTTGGGAACCGGTAATTAAAAAGATGGAAGGTAGGCTTAGTACATGGAGAAGGAGGTACCTCTCTTTGGCAGGGCGTATCTGTGTAATTAAATCGGTCCTTACAGCAGTCCCTCTATACTACTTATCCTTATTTAGAGCACCGAAATCGGTCTGCAAGAATATTATCAGCATCCAAAGAAGGTTTTTATGGGGATGGGGGAAAGAGAAGAAACCGATCTCTTGGGTGAGTTGGAAAGTCGTATGTAAATCAAAAGAGGAGGGAGGGCTAGGTCTTACAGACATTCGTGAGTTCAATTATGCTATACTGGCAAAGTGGAGGTGGCAGTGGCTATCGGAGGAGGAAGGGAGATGGAAGGATATCCTAGATTCAAAATATGGAGAAGGAAGACAAGTCACACAATCAACTCTAAAATTGCAATCATGGTGGTGGAGGGATATTGATAAAGTGTGTAAGGAGGGAGGAGGAGAAGGGTGGTTCCAAACAGAAATTGGGTGGAGATTAGGTTGTGGTGATAAAGCAAAATTCTGGGAGGACGTATGGATTGGGAACACTAATCTCAAAAATGTCTTCCCTAGACTGTTCTCAATTTCTAGGAATCAGGGACAAAAGGTTGCAGAGGTAGGCACGTGGGAAGGGTCTGACTGGAAGTGGAATCTAAGGTGGAGGCGTGCCAGGTTTGAGTGGAAAACGGTGATGGAAAGGGAACTTGTAGTGCATATCTCCAGGATTACTATGAAAAAGGAAGAGCAAGACACTAGGGTGTGGGGGAATACCGAACAGGGGTGCTTTTCTGTGAAATCAGCCTATGCAACTTTAGCCAAGAGAGGTAAGGGTCATCCTGTTGAAGTCTTTCAGTTGCTGTGGAAGGCTAAGGCCTTTCCCAATGTCTTGACTACCGCATGGAGGGCCTTGCTGGATAGACTACCAACTAGAGAATGCTTGACTAGGAGAGGAGTGATGCTGGACTCTAACCTTTGTGTGTTTTGCCAAATCAAGGTTGAATCTTGTCAACACCTCTTTATGGAGTGTGATGTGGTTGTGCGGGTGTGGGAGTTATGTTATAGGTGGATTGGCATATTATCTGCTCAACATAATGAGTTGAACAACCATTTTGAAAGCTTCTGTCTGGTTCAGCTTAGCAAAAAGCAAAATATGGTTTGGAAAGGAATTTGGGCAGCCCTTGTACGATGCATTTGGGAACATAGGAATGCGGTTGTCTTCAAGCAAAGTGTAGTAGATGCAGAAGAGGTATTACAACAAGCACAGCTCAAGTCGTGGCTTTGGATGAAGAATAAAGCTCACCGGTTTAACTACTCCTTCACAGATTGGATCTTAAATCCAATGCTTTGTATCAAGAGTTATAATAATAGGGACCCCAAGGTAAGGGGCGCGTGAACAATATGATGGCTGCTTGGCCCTGTGTTGGGAGGTTTGTATCTGGTTTCTTGCTAAAAAAGGGTGGTCATTATCACTGTTGTTCTGGTATACAAATTCTTGATACAGGTGTGGAATTACAGAATGACAAAGCTGCGCTGGCTCGGGTTTTTGTAGTCACTGTAGTGATTTTACTTCTGTAGCTTGGCAGCACATAAGGAATGAAGGAATAAAAACTCCATGTTGTTGCAAAGGTAGGGTACTGATAAGGCTGCAAGTGTTAAAATGGGATTCTAGCTCAGTTAGACTAGATGGTTAATGGGTTTTGGAGGATGCCACCTAACTGAAGTCACGAACGTGGCAGCGTGGTGAGTTGCTGGAGTGTTAAGGGAGAGTTGATGCATATCATCAACCCTGCTGTAGCAACACTAAACCATGCAGGGGCGGTTGTTGGACAGTACCAGAACATAATCTGGGTTCGCTGCTGCTGATAGGTAGCTTATTAGTTTGCTTGCTCTCTATGGATGGGGTTTTGTGCTGGTCGGTGTAGGGTGAGTAAACACATGTTGCATACATGGGCCCTACCAAACTTAGTGGATACGAGGTAGGAGCATGGGTATATGAAAGGTGCATAAGGTGTGATGCAATTTTGGGCTGGGCAAGGGTAGAAGGACGACGCAACAATGGGTTCTGAAGGAAAACAGAGGAAGAAAAAGAATTGATAAACTGATAATAGCAAGCTGGTTGTTTGCATTGGTGCTGGAGTTTTGATGGTTGGGCTCCAATTGACTGGTTCGAATTTAAAGCAGCAACTGATGAATAGCAGAAGCAAGGAACTGCTGGTTTTTTGTCGTCAGGTGCGAAACATTGGAAGTGGCTGTGAAGATATCACCAAATGCCTACAATCTAGCGTAGAGGAAGATACTATGAGGGAGTGTTGGAGGTTGTAACACCCCATAATTTACATATAACTATTACAATAAAAGTTCTACCAGTTTCTATACAAACTTGGAGTTTTTCAAAACATTCCTAATACATGATTAGGATTTATAGAAATACAAATATTTACATATCCACAGCTCAAAATAAAACTCTGTAACCTCTAAGGCTCTCCTGCACCTGTATGGTCATCTGCTCATGTACATAGTACAGTCATCGCAGTTCAAACACAGCAAGAAAAGCAAGGGTAAGCTACTGAAAATAGAATTTTATAATATACACACTTAAATCCAAAGAGAAAACCAAGTTACATGATCAATTTCTCAAATTACACAATCTTCTTCAATTCCCAACATTAAAACAATCACATAGATCTCACATGGATCTACACATCCAGAATATTCAACAAACAACGTCTTCCGGAAGACCCGTATTAAGTAAGTCCTACCAGAGACTAACACCTGATCCAAAGATTACCAGCGAATCCACAGAAAGGATCAGGGTAAGTTCAATACAATCCAAGTCGTGCATCTCATATGTCACGGTGTGCATGAACTCCCCCATCAGCTTCTCACCACCTGATATCTTAGTCTATGTGACTTAGATCATCAGTGAAGCTCGGAGATCTCTGTTACCACATAGGCATCAATACTTAATACACAACAAACATCAGTCCATACATTATCCCGACATCAATACTTAATACACAACAAACATCAGTCCATACATTATCCCAAATGTATGAATTCAATTTCATACCATTTCGTCATACAATATTATTTCAAAAGTTATCCACAATATTCAAAAGTTTATTTGACATAAAAAAAATACACTTTAATACTAAATCATCAAAACCCAATATTTCCACAAATTTAAATAATATATAAACAAACACACAATATATAAACAAATAACACCCCTGTAAGAGAAATTCAATATTGGGACCACGTCCCTTCCGCATTCAGATCTTCTATCCTAGGGTGCTATTAAAAATTAAATTTAGCTTCCCTTACCTCAATTGCTTGCTTTCCAAGCAACTTTTAGAATTTTATTCCCCACCGTTTGGATAAGCTTCAAGGTTTACGGGCCTAATGCAAATTATCCAAACAGAACAAAGTTTCAGTATATAATAGAATAAGTTGAGAGGATTAAACTTCTCAACTGACCCCACCAAGATTGATGACTAAATCCTAAGGAAAAACAGAGAACAAAGGATATTTAGAGTAAAAATGAACTTACTCTGTTTGAAAATCTGATCGGGTAGAAATGTTCCTTAACTCCTCTGCTACAGCGTGGTATGATCAGATTCTAAAATAGATGAAGATTGGGAGAGAAATTAAGGGAGAGGGAGAGAAGAGAATTGGAGAGAGAGAGAGAGAAAGAAGAAAAGATGGTACTGTGGTGTGAAGAAGAATGTGGCACGTTGTTTCTGTTTCTTTAAAAAAAAGTGTCGTTACATTATCTCCAACTACAAAAAATTTCGTCCTCGAAAATGAACTTACCAAGAAAGAGATTAGGGTATGATGCTCGTATCACTTCTTCAATTTCCCAAGTGGAATCTCCAGAGGTGAGATCCCACAATACTTCCACCATGGGAATACTTCTTCCACGAAGTTGTTTCACTTGTGAATCTAAAATTCTGATTGGCTTCACTTCAAACGATAAATTTTCTTTCACCTGGATGGAATCAGACTCTAGAATGTGGCTAGGATCAGGCACATACTTTCTTAGTTGGGATACATGGAAAATATTGTGAATGTTAGCTAAAGGAGGAGGCAAAGCAATTTCGTAAGCCACAAGGCCTATTCTCCTGAGAATTTGATAAGGTCCTATGAACTTAGGAGTCAATTTCTTGGATTTGAGTGCTCTTCCTACACCAGTGAACGGTGTAACTCTCAAAAAGACATGCTCACCCGCAGAGAATTCTAAAGGTCTTCTTCTTTGATCTGCATAAGATTTTTGCCTGCTGAGAGATGTTTTCAATCTTTCCTGAATCATTTTGACTTTCTCATTGGTTTGTTGTATTAATTCTGGTCCAATTAACACACTCTCACCATCCTGAAACCAGCACAGAGGTGTCCTACACTTTCTTCCGTACAATGCCTCGAAAGGAGCCATTCCTATGCTAGCTTGGTAACTGTTATTGTAAGTGAACTCTACCAATGGTAGAATTTCATCCCAACTGCCCAAATGATCTAACACACAAGTCCTAAGTAAATCCTCTAAGGACTGGATAGTTCTCTCTGATTGTCCATCAGTCTGAGGATGATATGCTGAACTAAGTCTGAGTTTAGTTCCCAAAGCTTCTTGAAGTGTTTGCCAGAATCTGGAGGTGAATCTAGGATCTCTATCTGAAACTATGTTGGAGGGTACACCATGCAATCTGACTATTTCATCTATGTAAATTTGGGCCAACTTTCGCATAGAGATTCTCAAGTCTATAGGTAGGAAGTGTGCCGTCTTTGTCAACCTGTCCACTATGACCCAAACAGAGTCATGCTTCCTCAAAGTATGTGGTAAGTGGGTAACAAAATCCATTGAGATACTATCCCACTTCCACACTGGAATGTCTAACTGAGTTAACATGCCTCCAGGTCGTTGATGTTCAATCTTTGATTTCTGACAAGTCAAGCAAGCAGCTACAAACTTGGCCACATCATTCTTCATGCCATGCCACCAATAAGACTTCTTGAGATCTTGATACATCTTGGTCATCCCTGGGTGTAAACTGAGTTTGCTTTTATGACCTTCAGATAAAACTGTTTGCTTTAGTTCATTATCCTCTGGTATACATATTCTATTTTTGAATCTCAAAATACCATCCACTCCTAAAGAGAAGTCTTTAGCTTTTTCAATATTTAATAAGCCCATGAAGTTCTTCAATTTTGAATCTTCCAACTGCTTCTCCTTCACCTTCTCCAAAAATTCATTAGTTATAACAAGTGTATTACAACTAATGCAATTTGAAGACATGGAAACCTTCAAATTCATACTCCTGAAATCTTCAATCAATGCTAACTCTCTAATCATAAGCGAAGACATTTGTATCTTTTTACGACTCAACGCATCTGCAACAACATTTGCCTTCCCAGGATGGTATATTAGCTGGAAATCATACTCTTTTAAAAATTCAATCCATCTCCTCTGCCTCATATTTAACTCCTTCTGATCAAACAAATACTTCAAGCTTTTATGATCACTGAACACATTAAAACTAACTCCGTAAAGAAAATGTCTCCATATTTTTAAAGCAAAGACAACTGCTGCCAATTCTAGATCATGAGTTGGATAATTTCTTTCATGCACCTTTAACTGACGAGAAGCGTAGGCAACAACTTTCTTATTCTGCATTAGAACACAACCCAATCCCTGATAGGAAGCATCACAGAAAACTTCAAAAGACTGATTGGTATCAGGGATTGTCAATATAGGAGCATTAGTCAACCTTCTTTTCAACTCTTCAAAGCTTTTCTCACATTGTTCAGTCCATGCAAAAGGATGATCCTTTCTAGTCAATTGGGTCAAAGGAGCCACTATTTTAGAAAAACCTTTTATAAATCTCCTGTAATATCCTGCTAACCCGACAAAGCTTCTAATTTCAGTAACTGTTTTAGGACGTTCCCACTGAAGTACAACCTCCACTTTAGAAGGATCTACTGATATTCCCTGTGCAGAGATGACATGTCCTAAAAATTGTATTTCTGACATCCAGAAGTCACATTTTGAAAGTTTAGCATATAACTGTTTTTCTCTCAAAATGTTCAGGACGGTTCTAAGATGTTCTGCATGTTCTTCCCTTGTACGAGAATAGATCAAGATGTCATCGATGAACACTACCACAAACTTATCAAGAAAAGGTCTGAATATCCGATTCATATAATCCATGAAAATAGCTGGAGCATTAGTCACCCCAAATGGCATAACCAGAAATTCATAGTGACCATACCTTGATCTAAAAGCAGTCTTCTGAACATCTCCTGCTTTCACTGGAATTTGGTGATAACCTGAGCGCAAATCTATCTTAGAAAAGACAACTGCCCCATGCAACTGATCCATCAAGTCATCAATTCTAGGAAGAGGATATTTATTCTTTATTGTTAACTTGTTTAATTGTCTGTAATCTATGCATAGACGTGACGAACCATCTTTCTTCTTCACTAATAGCACTGGAGCTCCCCATGGAGAAACACTAGGTCGAATGAATTGCTTCTCCAATAAGTCTTCTAGTTGTTTCTTCAATTCAGCTAACTCCGCTGGTGCCATCCGATATGGAGAAATTGACACAGGGCCTGCTCCGGGAATCAAGTCTATTGCAAACTCTATCTCTCTTTTAGGTGGAAGTCCAGGAATCTCATCAGGAAATACATCCATAAACTCCTGAACTACAAACATATCTTTTTGTACTTTATCAGTAACTATAGAACAAGCCAAGAGCATAAAACATTCTGCACCTTCTCGTATCTCTCTCTCAAACTGATGAGCTGAGATAACCTGCATTCCTTCTAATTTAGGGAAAATTAACTTCTTCCGACCACAATCTATAAGGATATGATAAGCAGACAACCAATCCATTCCCAAGATAACCTCCAAATCTTTTAGAGGTATACAAATCATGTTGATCTTGTATCTCTGCCCATCTATAATTACTGGACACTCAGCACACATGGAAGAAGTTACTATAATACCTTCTGTTGGTGTAGATACCACCAACTCAAATTCTAATTCTCGGACTGGCAACTTAAGTTTCTTAGCACAATCAAAAGATATAAAAGAATGGGTTGCCCCAGAATCAAACAATACAGATAATTGTGTTCCAAGGATAGAACAAATACCTCTAACAAGGCTATCAGACTGTGAAGCTTCAACTCCACTAATAGCAAAAACTCTGCCAGCAGCTTTGGGTTTTTTATTACTATTTTGTTGTACTTGCTGCACTCCGCCAGAATTTGGAGCTCCCAATTGGACACGACAGTCTTTTGTTGCATGACCATACCTGTGACATCTATCACATGTCACATTTGACACTGGATGAGGGCAAAATCTAACAACATGTGGCCCACCGCATCGAAAACATTTGAAACTAGGTGGTGATTGAGAACTGAGTCTTCCACAGCTATAAGATTGAGGTCTGAAATAAGGTTTCTTTCTATCTTCATATTTAGGCATGCTTTTAGAAGGTCCTCCCACTTGAGGCTTAGCAAGTCTGCTACTATTTTTCAAACTCTCCACTACTTTTGCTTTCTCCACTAGAGC
Source organism: Phaseolus vulgaris (assembly GCF_051622355.1). NCBI lineage: Eukaryota > Viridiplantae > Streptophyta > Magnoliopsida > Fabales > Fabaceae > Phaseolus > Phaseolus vulgaris. The sequence goes on from NC_143498.1 coordinate 11,024,383, forward strand.
AGGGAAATCTCTAATGGACATAGGAATCACCACTTCTTTAAGTTCTTGCTTCAACCCAAATTCAAATTTTCTACATCTCCAAGCTTCAGTCATGGTCTGGGTGTAGAATCTAGCTAGGTGTTTGAACCTAGTAGCATATTCAGTGACTGAAAGATTTCCTTGTTCCAGCTGCATGAATTCAATTTCTTTTGCATACCTGACACTATCAGGAAAATACTCCTCCAGGAATCTTACTTTGAAGTTCTCCCAAGTGGCATCTTCTCCTTTGTCTTCCATCATTTGTTTCATGCCTATCCACCAGAATTTAGCTTCTTCAGTTAGTACATAAATGGCATAGGATAACTTTCTCTTTTCCGGGCATTGAGTAGCTTCAAAGATTCTTTCTATGTCTCTCACCCACTGGTCTGCTCCATCTGGATTTACCTTGCCATTAAATTTGGGTGGATTGTGTCTCAGAAAATCCTCCAGACTAAAGGTATGGGGTTGTTGATGAAGTTGAGATGCTTCTGCTGCTAATCTAGCTGTTTCTAATTGATGAAGGGCGGCCTGATGCTGTTGTGCCATAGTAGCACTCTGTTGTTGCAAGGTTGTTGCCATCATCTCTATTGCCCGAGCTAAGTTGGGTATATCTACTGGTGGAGGAGGAGTAGGTGGTCTACGTGCCATCTACTAAGCACATAAAGAATTGGATTAGAAATTACTAAACATTTTCAACTACATCTTTAAGACAAATTAACTTCAAAGAAATAATCATACGAAACAAGTAAAAACCAATCAAAACTTATCCCTAAAATGTACTCTAGCTACTTAGAATTAAGATAGAAAATAATCTTGATCTAGTCATGAGTGTGCACCCTCACCACTCTATCAAGATTCTTTTCATTCTTAATACTTTCATCTTTATTCATAACAATTAACTTGACTCGAACACAACAAGATTTCAAGAAAAAACTTTGTCAAACATCTTATTAGAAACTTTTAACTAAGTCTTGAGGCTAGATGTAACCAAAAATCTACACGCAGGAGAAACAGAATAAACCCACTACCCTCAGGTTATCCTAAGGATGAACCGCTCTGATACCATTAAATGTAACACCCCATAATTTACATATAACTATTACAATAAAAGTTCTACCAGTTTCTATACAAACTTGGAGTTTTTCAAAACATTCCTAATACATGATTAGGATTTATAGAAATACAAATATTTACATATCCACAGCTCAAAATAAAACTATGTAACCTCTAAGGCTCTCCTGCACCTGTATGGTCATCTGCTCATGTACATAGTACAGTCATCGCAGTTCAAACACAGCAAGAAAAGCAAGGGTAAGCTACTGAAAATAGAATTTTATAATATACACACTTAAATCCAAAGAGAAAACCAAGTTACATGATCAATTTCTCAAATTACACAATCTTCTTCAATTCCCAACATTAAAACAATCACATAGATCTCACATGGATCTACACATCCAGAATATTCAACAAACAACGTCTTCCGGAAGACCCGTATTAAGTAAGTCCTACCAGAGACTAACACCTGATCCAAAGATTACCAGCGAATCCAACAGAAAGGATCAGGGTAAGTTCAATACAACCCAAGTCGTGCATCTCATATGTCACGGTGTGCATGAACTCCCCCATCAGCTTCTCACCACCTGATATCTTAGTCTATGTGACTTAGATCATCAGTGAAGCTCGGAGATCTCTGTTACCACATAGGCATCAATACTTAATACACAACAAACATCAGTCCATACATTATCCCGACATCAATACTTAATACACAACAAACATCAGTCCATACATTATCCCAAATGTATGAATTCAATTTCATACCATTTCGTCATACAATATTATTTCAAAAGTTATCCACAATATTCAAAAGTTTATTTGACATAAAAAAAGTACACTTTAATACTAAATCATCAAAACCCAATATTTCCACAAATTTAAATAATATATAAACAAACACACAATATATAAACAAATAACACCCCTGTAAGAGAAATTCAATATTGGGACCACGTCCCTTCCGCATTCAGATCTTCTATCCTAGGGTGCTATTAAAAATTAAATTTAGCTTCCCTTACCTCAATTGCTTGCTTTCCAAGCAACTTTTAGAATTTTATTCCCCACCGTTTGGATAAGCTTCAAGGTTTACGGGCCTAATGCAAATTATCCAAACAGAACAAAGTTTCAGTATATAATAGAATAAGTTGAGAGGATTAAACTTCTCAACTGACCCCACCAAGATTGATGACTAAATCCTAAGGAAAAACAGAGAACAAAGGATATTTAGAGTAAAAGTGAACTTACTCTGTTTGAAAATCTGATCGGGTAGAAATGTTCCTTAACTCCTCTGCTACAGCGTGGTATGATCAGATTCTAAAATAGATGAAGATTGGGAGAGAAATTAAGGGAGAGGGAGAGAAGAGAATTGGAGAGAGAGAGAGAAAGAAGAAAAGATGGTACTATGGTGTGAAGAAGAATGTGGCACGTTGTTTCTGTTTCTTTAAAAAAAAGTGCCGTTACAGAGGTCTTTCACACTATTGGGTGTTTTTCTTTTTTGTTGTTCGATAGAGCCAAGCACTAGTGTAAGACTTCTAATTTTTCTGTAATTATCAGCATTGCATTTTTTTCCCTTTGTGGGATGGAATTACTGTGCGATCTGATAAGTGTAAAAGGGTTGGGATACCCCTTTTGTATCCCTTTAATTTATATTCATTCTTTGCTGATAAAAAAAAAGTATGAGAACTTGATACTTATACACATAAGCTTATTGGTTCATAAAAAGAATTATAGATGACAATGAGAAATTTCTGTTGTGTGGATATATATACTTATAGAAATTTTGAAATAATTTGGTTATGTAAACTTCTTAGATGTTATAAACTTGTGTTTTAAGTTTGGGTAGAGTTAAAGATATACTAAAAAAACGTAAAAACACATAGTAATAATTTAAAAAAATCTTATGTAAGATACTTCACAAAACATATTATGATTAAGAAAAAGTAGAGCATAAATAAATTAAAAGGAAATTAATATTATTGTATCAATTAATAAGGATATATATATATATATATAAATAAATAAATGAGATTCTTCATTATAACCGTTTTTTGGTGTACAAATTTTTTTTTCCGATTCTATCCTTATTTAATATCTTATTTTATTAATGCAATAGAGTATTTTGTCATTTCATATGAATTACTTAAAAAATAAAATTATTTTTAAATTAATATTAATGTACATTTTTTTATATGATTCCCCTCACTTTTTTCTTAATTCCTTATTTTAATACAACAACAGGAAGAAAGAGAAAACATACTCTTACCCATTTCCACATCAAATCTCACATATCAAATAAAATAACTTCCATTTTCAATCATTCTCTACACTCAATTTTTTTTTCAATTTTAACTCGTCTAAAATTATTTTTATATGTATATTAAATTTCAATTATGGACTCTATATCATATTTAGCATATTTCTCTATACGAAGTGAATTGATTTAACTTAATGAAAAGATGATGAAGTTGTTAATATATGTGATTGATTTAATTCAATTGATAGATGTTGGTAGTTTTTTTTTTTTTTTGTAAAGTTAAAATTCTCCTTGATATATATTTTAAAATATAAATTAGGTAACAAAAATGTAAATATATATATATATATATAGTTTCTAATGGTAAGATTGTTAATTTATCTATATAATAGAAATTACAAATATGAAGTAGTTATAGAAAAATATACTATTTTTTATTTTAGTATTTTAAAAAAAGTTTATGGTTATAAAAATAAAAGATCTAATCTAAATTGAATTGGAAAATATTATTTACTTTGACTAAATGTTATGTTTAATTAAAATAAAACTAAATTTAATAGTTAATAGTTTTACATTTTAAATAAAATTAAAGTATTTTTAATAAATTATGTTGGTTAACTTAAATAAACCTTCATTTAAATTCACAATTATTATAAATAAAGGTTGAGTGGGTCCTGAAAATATTTTTTTTTAAATAATATGTTTATCTTTTTTAGGTAAGAAAACATAGATATATATAAAGTAATTTACAATTTCGAAACATTTTGTAGAGAACAAATATACATATTTACATTTTTATTACCATGTTTTCAAAATTATAGATATAATACAATTAAATATAAAAACAATTTTTAATAAATATATATGTTTTAGTCGTTAACTAACTCTAAATGTATAATATTATAGTTTAATGTAATAAATACAAAAAAAAATCAATATAAAATTTGAACTAAAGTAATTAATTAAGAAATTAATAAAATATAAAATTCATCAAAAATTTAATTTTAATTGATTTATGAGTATTTAAAATGATTTTAAAATTTAAAAAAAAATGATTTTAAAATATTTCTCTTTTTGAATTGATTCAATTTTGAATATTTTACTCTCTTTTTTCAATCATAATTAAATATTCACGGTTGACTGACAAGTTCTGATACTATCTATCTTTGGAATTTGTTCTTCCCTTTGTTATGTTGGAACGCAACTCCGTTGAGACAGAGGGGGCCCTACCTGTTGATTGCACTTCAATGATCAAGACGGTACATGACTTATAAGAAACGAGGAGTAACAAGTTTCAGTCTTAGAAACAGCGTACCTTAACCTGGGATCTCAAGTCCCTTTTATAGTTTACCTCTTGTAACAACTTTCTATCACGAAAATATAATCTCAACTAAAAGCATATTCAACAGGAAAATATTATGCTAAAGGGCACACTCTCAGGGTGCTACATCAGATCGGAATCTTTCCTCTAGGGAGTGCATAAAATAATAACAGAATAACCACCAGGTACCAACTCATGTACCAGCATTAGGGATCCAATCTATTTAAGTAGCCACCCTCAGCGTAGCGCTACGGTCCTCTTCTGAATACATGCAACCTAACCTTTAGTGCCCTAGCACACATGGACTTAGGTTTAAAAGAAAATATTTACTTAAGCTAGACTCCCTGCGCATTAAGCACACCCCTAGGTCCAAAACTACCCCTCGCTAGCCACCTAGGTTTTATGCACAAAGGGACTAATACGAAAAAGGGACTAATACATACATCTGGGGCCCAATCACATGGCTCGCCAATTTGGCCCAAGAACCGAGTTGACCTGTCTATGGCAGGTGCCGAGGTCCAATCACTGAGCGTTGAGCTTTGAGCGCTCTGGTCCAGTACATTCACCTTAAAACCTATAGTTTTTAAATGAGAGATTTAATTCAACTTTTCTTAGGAAATTGGGGTTTTAGAAAAATCACATAGAAGAAGGGGAAACAATTTGGGTATTTGTGGATTCCATCGCTCTCCACTAACACGAAAAGCCTCACTTTTGAATTCGTTCAACGGTGTTGGAGATACCCACATTGTTCTTCTCCAAGGACAAAGGGTCAAGTTTGAGCCTTTCGAGGAATTTTCCTGAGATGTCATCCACGCGTGCGATGGCGCCACCGATCAAAACGACCGTGTGGTGGTCGCAACGGTGGAACCAGGACAACACGATGATGTCGAGGAGGTTGTCAGCTAGAAAGACTCCGCGGTGAGGTCGAAGTCACAATAGACCTTGACCGGTAAGGAGCACGTAATTCAAAATGTTGGTGATGGACTTGACCAAACTGTGTTCTTCGAGAATTTCAATGACGTTGCTAAACATCCCAAAAATAATTCCCATTATTATAATACAATTTTTATAGATTTTTATTCAAGCTTAGAGTTTTCTAGAACATTCATAATGCATGATTAGTACTTATAGAAATATAAATATTTACAATTCATAACTCAAAACAAACTTTAAAGCCTTCCAGGCTCTCTTGCACCTGTATTATCATCTGCTTGTGTACATATCGTGTACATAGTACAGTCATCGCAGTTCAAACACAACAAGAAAAGCAAGGGTAAGCTAGTAAAAATAAAATTTTATAATATATACAATTAAATTAAAAGAGAAAACCAAATTACATGGATCAATTTCTCAATTATTCAATCTTCTTCAAATTCCAACATAAAAATCACATAGATCTCAATGGATTTACACATCCATGATATTCAACAAACAGAATAACAACTGACGCCTTCCGGAAGACCCATATTAAGTAAGTCCTACCAGAGACTAACACATGATCCAAAGATTACCAGCAAATCCAACAGAAAGGATCAGGGTAAGTTCAATACAACCCAAGTCGTGCATCTCATATGTCACGGTGTGCATGAACTCCTCTATCAGCTTCTCACCACCTAATATCTTAGTTTATGTGACTTAGATCATCAGTGAAGCTCGAAGATCTTTGTTACCACATAAGCATCAATACTTAATACACAAACCAATATTAGTCCATACATTATCCAAAATGTATGAATTCAATTCCATACCATTTTCATCATTCAAAATGTGGTTCACAACATTCAAAAGTCTATTTAACATTAAAAAAACAACACTTAAATACTAAACCATCAAAATCTAATATTTTTGCGAGTTTAAATAATATATAAACAAATAACATAATATATAACCTCACATCATCCCTACAAGAGAAATTGAATATTGGGACCACGTCTCCTCCACATTCAGATCTTCTAGCTTAGGGTGCTATTAAAAATTAATGTTAGTTTCCCTTATCTTAATTTCTTGTTTTCCAGGCAACCTCTAGAATTTTAGTCTCTAAGTGTGGATAAGCTTCAAAATACAAGGGTCTAATACAAGTTATCCAAATATAACAAAAATTTAGTATATAATAGAATAAGTTGAGAGGATTCCTTTTCTCAATTGACCCCACTAAGATTGATGACTAAATCATAGAGGAAAACAGAGAATAAGGGATCTCTATAGTAAAAATGAACTTACTCTGTTTGAAAATCTGATCGGATAGAAATTTAGTTTGAATCTTCAACTACAACATGGTGTGATCAGATTTTGGAACAAATGAGCTATGGGAGAGAAATTGAAGAGAGAAGGAAGAGGGAGAGAGAAAAAGGGAAAAAAAGGTGTGGGGGCAGGGACGCTTTTTTCTTTTACGACTGTTACAATGAAAATGAGTGATCTTTCTAAAGCAGAAATGGAGGCCATTAGAGGTGTCATTGTGTTACTCTTGTTTATCTTTGAAATTGAGTGGATGATAAATGATAAAAACTGTTTATTGACAAGAATAATGACGAAATGACAAATGATTATTGTAATTTTAAAATTTATTAAAAAATAAAATAATAAAAAGACATATAATAACATGAGAAAAATTTATAAGAAAGAATCCTATAGGTATAGATGAATCAATATAACATATCTTTTAACTTTTGTTAAGAAATATTTTAAAAATAAATAAATAAAGTGTTTTTCATAATTCAAAAAAAATATATTGTAACTTGATTTAAGCCATAAAAAAGTTTTAAATTTTAGTTTAATTTTATTTTTTCTACAACTACTTCTTTAAAACATTATCCAAACGTAGGCAAGATTGCATTTACTTTGCTAATTAGCATCCCACCAATGTATATACATTAATGAGAAGAGAATCCAACTTTCTCTAAATTCTTAAATGTCAACGTCTATCATATAATGAAATGCTTGATGAAATAAGATATATATGTTGAGTCAACTACTTCAATAAACATAAGCAATTAATCAAATAAATTTAAGTTAATGATGTGGAAATATCATGTTGGAAATTTCAAGAAACAGCATCTATCAATTTTTAAAATGCCTCAAGTTGTCATAATTTTCCTCAGTGACCCTGCCACATTTCCTCTTTCCTCATTTTTCCAGAAAAATAATTTCATTATTCATCATAAGATCAGTGCTGATTGATGGTGAATCTGTAGACTTTGACTTCATAACTGAAAACTTGAAATGTTCAACCCTATCCACATGTGAGCAACAGGCTCAACCCAAATGCTGAAATAATTAATTAGGAACGCATTTATTTATTTATTTATTTTTATTTATTTATTTATTTTTATTTATTTATTTTTTATTTTTTTTTAACTGTATCAAAGTTTAAAATAATACAAATAATTTTATTATTATTTATGTTCTTATTTGTACCGGTATGGGCGAGGCCGAGGTCCACCTGACCGAGACCAGGGGAACTTGGCCGAGAGGCCGAGACCTTGGAAGGCTTGGCCGAGACGACAGAGGGGTCGAGACCTTAGAAGACTTGGCCGAGAAGCCGAGACCTTGGAAGGCTTGGCCGAGACGACCGAGAGGCTGAGACCTTAGAAGACTTGGTCGAGACGACCGAGAGGCCGAGACCTTAGAAGACTTGGCCGAGATGACCGAGACCACTGGAATATGGCCGATGGCCGACCCATGCCATGATGATTTGCTCGACGGCCGACCCCTATTACAGTTAACGTTCAAACCAAGATTAGTGAAGTTAATCTATCATTAAGAATTAGGTAATGCAAACCTAAGAGGTGTCCACCTCGATAAATGGGCCCAATAAGGTAGGCCCACTAGAATAATATAAATAGTACGCATCCCAAGGAGTAAGGTACGTCATTTATTACTGTTCACCTACCTGAGAGCTGACCACCCGCTTTACTGACTTGAGCGTCGGAGTGCCTTCGCAGGTACCCCCACCATCCCGTGTTCACCCGACGACCGAGTCCCGAGTACCGAAGGATAAGCAGGAAGACGAGAAGAATCCCAGTTCATCACCCAGTCACCTGCCCGACCGAAGAAAGGAGAAGAAGACTTCAATAGTTATCTAGGTCCCATCTCCCTAGCAGGAACATTATCCTTCGCCAAATCTTTAATTAGTTTATATATACTGTGATATAAAATAAAAATGATAAAGTAGAAAATATAAATATTTTATTCTAGAAAAAAAATTATATTGATTTTTTTAAAAAGAAGCTTAATAGGGTTCCCCTATGTTCGGTTGCAAGAAAGAAAAATGAAAGATCCTGTAAAAAAGTAGAGTAAAAAATATCTATTCATTTGAGGAAAAAATGACATGAAAATAAAGGAAGTATTGTCATTTAAAAATAATAAATGAATAAATTAAAGCTAAAGAATTGATTTACAAAATTACACATTTTTTTATGCGGCTGAGGGGTAGTTTTGGAATCAGATTTGTTTATTCTTTTCATTATTTATTTTTATATTTAATTGAAAAATTAAATATTTGTGACCGAGTGACATCTTTTTTTGTCATGTTCCTTATTTAACAAAGACAAATGATTTCTTTCAACTTGTTTTCTTATGTTAATTATTTTTTACTCAGCACTCCTTTTTTTTTATTCTGATCTAAATGATAATTTTTTAAAATATATTTAAAAAAGTAATAGATGGAATAATTGTTAATCTAGAACCTTCTGCATATAATGGTAGATTTGTCGTTGGGTTGCTCAACAAGTTGTTATGAGACGGAATACCATCCAACAAAACAATGATTGTCACCCAATAATCAGTAAAAAAACACCAAAAAAATGTTAACGTGTGGTGCTAGTGTATAAACTTTTCTTAATTAGTTAGAAAAATACAAAACCTTAAGAAAATAAATTAGGGAAAACTACCCAAAAAGAGAAAAAGTGATTAGTTAATTAAATTTTGCACTTAAAATATATTTTTTATATAACTTAAAATTCTTCAATTTCGATTTTAGTGCTTATATTTGAAATTATTGTCCATTGAGAATTTAATTTTAATTTTTTATAAATTATTTTTAAAAATTTTACTCTTCAAAAATTTAAATCATTATCTTTTTTTTTTCTAGTTTGGTTGTTTCTAACTACTTTCTAAATACTTAAATTTAGAGTGTTTTATGGTTGATATGAATATTAGAGTGAATTGAGTTTAATAGTCAACAACTTTATGGATTGATTACAAAACTAGAAACAAAGTATTTATTAGTGTATTATTTAGTTTATTTAATAGTGTAAATAATATATGTGAATATTTTTTTTCTTATTTAGAGTTATTTAAAGAGTTATAAAAACTTATAAATACATAATATAATTAAAGGGAGTGTGCATTTTTTTACTCATCATACATAAGAGTCTAGCTCACGAAAGACCTAAAGCTTGTTTACAACGACTCGAACCCAAATTTCTTGGTTACCAAAGAAGCTTTAACCACTAAATCAAACAAATTCTTTTGTCATATTATGATTTTAATTATACTTATTATTATTATTATCATTTATATTATTAAAATTATTAACATTAATAATATTATTAACTATTGTTAATATTGTTAATATTATAAATATTAATATCATATTATTAATATAATTTATATTATTAAAATTATTAACATTCATAATATTATTAACTATTTTTAATATCATTTATATTATTCATATTATTAATATTTTTAATATTATTAAATACTGTTCATATTATTAAATACTGTAAATATTATTAAATATTATAAACATTATAAATTTATTATTATTAAAAATATTATTAAATATTATTAAGTATAGTTAATATTATTAAATATTGTAAATATTATTAAATATTGTAAATATTATTAATATTTTAAATATTATTAGTTTTATAAATATTAATAATAATAATACTTATATTACTGATAATAATAATATTAATATTTGTATTAATATTAATAATTTAATAATATTATTAGTAATTTATTACTAATAATATTATTAAATTATTAATATTAATAAAAATATTAATATTAATATTATTATTGTCAGTAATATCAATATTATTATTATTACAATTATTAAAAATATTTAATCCAAATCCGTATGTAAAAATATGTATGTAATGCTCACTTTACATACGAATCCAAATCCGTATATAAAAATTCGTATGTAACGCTGACTTTACATATGAATCTAAATCCGTATATAATGCTCACTTTACATACGGATTCAGATCCGTATGTAAAAATTCATATGTAAAAATTCGTATGTAATGCTGATTTTACATACGGATCTAAATCCGTATGTACAAATCCGTATGTAACGTCACTTTACATACAAATTCAAATCCGTATGTAAAATCCGTATGTAATGTTCAATTTACATACGGATTTGAATCCGTATATAATAATCGGTATGTAAATAACAAATTTCTCGTAGTGAAAGACCACAAGGGTTTTTCTCACTTGAGAGGACTAGCGTCTTACAATGCATATAAAGATATGAAGTCTTTTCTAGTTTGCTATGTGAATACAATAGTGTTCTCTATAAAACTTAAAAACACAAAAAGATTTAAGCAGTGTTTTGGAACTTAGCAATTTATCTCTTCTCTATTTTCTTATTCAAAGGATAACTTTATATAGGACTTGGAAGAAAGAGTCGTTGCAAATTCTTTTCTTATTATTGAGAGATTTTGAACTCCGATAGCTTTATCTTCCTTTGTCTGACGAGTGTGGTTGTAGAGGTGCATTGAATTAAATGACAATCTTATCTTCTAGAAATATATGATAGTTGACAATACTTATCAGCACTAGGGCGTAGACATTTTTACTCAGAACAAAGTAAAAGCAAAGATAGATAGCTTGACTAGAGTTAATGTAAGCTTGTGCCATGATGATTATTGAAACAAAATAGCTTTAGCTTGTATCCTAAGCGATTTTGATGTAGACTTATAATTTGCATACCATCTAGGTAGATAGAAGACAAAGACATTCCTTGCAACATAGAAATAAAATTCAAGAATATTTTTGTTAGGTATAATGTATGCTGAAAGACTGCGTTTGCTAATTGTCTGTTAGGGGTTTCACTTATCCAAAAAAATGAAGACTACAAGGTGTTGTATCGTTTGTGAGACAAATACTTGTGTCTTACACGATCTGTTGTTTTTCATAATTCATCATCTTATGGACAAAGTATCTTCATGTTACACTTTGTTGTGACAAACACTAAATCAAAACTACGAGACTAGTGAATTTTACTCTAACATTAAGTTTGTAAGAGATAATAAAAGGATAAATCATCTAGGTGATTATAAAACTTAATTCTGTAATTTACACATGAAAGGTTTTTAATGGAATGGAAGAAAAAAAAATTAATCAAGTTTATCCCTTATATTAAATTCGTCATGTCATGAACAATAATTAGGGGTAAAAAATATTTTTGTTCTTATTCGAGTAATTGAATCTTATGAGAAAGAGACCTAATTTTGTAGTCTTGTCAATTCGTTTTTTGAAACTTTGATCAATCTTATGATAGGTAGATTTTTCAAAAGATATATGATAAGACTCAAGATAATTTTACATCCCTTTATTTGGTCTAAGTTTTTGTGTAACTTTCATACTTAGTTTAAATAAACTTACTCTATTAAATTAACTATTCGAGTGTGTGATTCATACAAAACTTCATTTCACCAATGCATTTCGTTTGTTCACGTGACAAATCCTCCATCTTGAATCCAAATCATATTTTCATAATGTGTAAGATGAGATTGTGATTTTGCTTTGTCTTACATGATTTATATTGGATTAAGCATGTGAAACTAAGTCTTGGATTCATCAATCTTGCAAAATTTCATGAAACTAAGGATAAGACGAAGACTCAAGTCCATTTGTCCTTTAGAATCCACTAGACGAAACTTCAAGTTGTCAAAACTTTAGAATTTGTCAAGAGTTAGAAAAAAATCATCAATCTGATAACCATATTTGACCATATTTAAGTTGAAATCTTTAGTTTATTAACTAGCATATCGGATGTAACTTTCTAGGCAAATTCTCTTTTTCTCTAAATGATTTAAATCCAAAACATATACGATAAATTATCCAAAATTTTTAATATTAAACAATATTATATTACAAAATTCTGGCATGTTACTAAGAATCGTTGTGTATCTATCGTGTCTCAATCCTATTAAAAAAATAGTATTATACCCATTTAAAACAGGTATTCTTCCTTAAAATTAGAACAAACTGAAGTCACATGTTAGGGTTGTTTGGATGTCTAATTAGGACTAAAGGATTAATGTTATCACAATGGATCTATTTGATAGATACTACTTTGAATAATTAGTAAACATGATTGATTTGAAAGTTATAAGAACATGGTCTATGCAGAATTAAACTATCAAAAAGTCATTTGGAAGTGATACACTGGATTTGATGAAAATATGGTTGGGAAGGGAATATTTCGTACCAGTAACATGAACTCTATCATGTGAGCTTTGGACCAACCAATTTAAAGAAATAACTAAAAAATTTAAATTATTGAAATTAAACACGTCTTAACATTTATATATAAATTTGTTGTATCTAAATAATTATTAATTAATAATAAAACATTAAACGTAGTTTCGTTTATCTGATTTAAATTTAAACCACTTTTGGGTAGTGTTCTTACAACAAGGACCAAGAACACTAAAATAAGGTTGACAAGATTAACTCTTATACAAATCTTCCGAACTTTGGGCTGGACTCTCTCGGTCTCTTCTCACATTGGGTGCTCTAGACTTCTCCTCAAGGTAGATGCTCTCGGCTTCTCTTTCGGCTAAGTGCTCTCGGCTTCTCCTTCGGCTAAGAGCTCTCGGCTTCTCTTTCGGCTAAGTGCTCTCGGCTTCTCCTTCAGCTAGGTGCTCTCGGCTTCTCCTTCAGCTAGGTGATCTCGGCTTCTTCTCGGGTTGGGCTCTCGGCTTCTTCTCCTCACAGGTGGGTGTGTGTACCTGCAAGGCGCTCCGATGCCAAAGTCAGATATAGTTTTTTGCTTATCAGATCAATTGAAATTCTCCTTACCTTTTGAGCTGAACCTCTATTTATAAGGCTCTCTTATTGGGCTTAAGAGTTACTTAGGTCTTTTCTTTTTGCACCTAACATTTTGAAAACACACACCTGTATATTTGGGCCCATCTTATGGGCTTTGCTATAATCACTAATTTAATTTTACGCACAACCTTTCGGTCGGTCGAGACTTTCGGTTGACCTTTCGGCCGCACAACCTCTCGATCGGTCAAGACTTTCAGTTGACCTTTCGGCGTCAGAGCCTCACGGTCGGTCGAGACTTTCAGTTGACCTTTCGGCGTCGAGACTTTCGGTTGACCTTTCGGCCGTACAACCTTTCGGTCGGTCGAGACTTTCAGTTGACCTTTCGGCTTAGACAGTACACTAGCCCCCCAGGCATGAGGATTTGAAAAAGACGTTATGCCTAATGAAAAGGACAAATTTTGTATTTAATACCTTCCGTATCAAAGTATTGCCTTGTTTCGTGTACTTTTCTTGATTATGTCGATTAACATGACGAGTTATAGTTGTGATATCGTAACGCTTCGGTTGGAAGGGTTTTTTGTTTTTATTGATTCAGAAAGATTGAACCGAATACTCTCAAAAGGTATAATGTCTTCTTCAAGCTCTGTTTCGATTTCTGATGAATTTATAGAATTCTTGGACATGAGTAACGAGGCTATCAGGAAAGTAATTGAGATGAATCGAGCAAATTTGGTGAGAGGTCGGCCGGCACTCGCGATGATAATAGAGAGAGCGGGCGTTCGGCCAATACTTGCAATGTCATCGAGCAAGTTTGGTGGGAGGTCGGCCGGCACTCGTGATGATAATCGAGTAAGCGGGCGTTCGGCCAATACTTGCAATGTCATCGAGCAAGTTAGTAGTGATGAGTTCAAGTGAAGAAGCTATAGATCTTGAAGCTGAATAAAGAGTTGGTTGAATCCAGCAAGAGTCTTGAATAACATAATTTTTTCTTTGTTTGAAGATGTGTTTACCTTTTTCCTTTCGGTCAACCTTTCGTCCTATAACTTATTGAAAAATGATAACAATTGTTTGGAGCCGTTTACCTTTCGAGCGAGCGTAGTGAGCGGCCGGCCATTACTTGCGATCATAATCAAACGAGCGTAGTGAGCGGCCGGCCATTACTTGGGATGACAATCGAGCAAATTTGGTAAGTGGTCGGCCAACAATGAGATTCAACGTTTGAAAGGAAACTTCGCTGAAGCTGATAATAATCTTCGTTTAGAATCTGTGATAAACCAGTTGAATTCAAGGGTTACTCGAGCTGAGGGTTATGTTGTTCAGCAACACAAGTTGGGTTTTGTAAAACCTCTCCAGCAAGCCGAGTATTTTTGCAAGATTCCATTGGATGCTGGAAATTTCGACATGGGCAAAGATTTTTATAATGACGAACTGATGCCCATCAGTGAAATTCCTTATGATGAAGATGAAGATGGTGGCACTGATGATGTTAGACGTGCCGGCGCCGAATAGCTTGTTTTAGTTGGTTTGTAAGAACTCCCAAGTAAAGTTCCAGGGTGGCACTGAGGATGTAACATGTTTTCTCCCAGCCACTTGATGGTTATTTTGGATGTATAACATCAAGTTATATATAATATTCTATTTACTTTACACGTATCCCAATTATTTGCTAGTGAATAATCTTTATTTATCACAAATGTGCATGAAAGATAAAGTGAAGATGTGATTGTCCACTTTCAATTTTTGAGTTTGAACCGAAACTAATTGTCTATGAACTTTCTAATTTTTGAGTTAGAGACCAATTTTGACTGTTTTTATAGGCTTGAACTTTTGGACTTGATACTGATACGCCAATGTTTATTTAGACTTCTCGGTTTTGTCTTGAGACCTCTCGGTTTTGCATTAGAACCTTTCGGTTTTTCGATAAAACCTGTTGGTTTTTGTTTTATGTCATGCAAAAAATGAGACCTCTCGGTTTTTGTATTAGAACCTTTCGGTTTTTTATAAAACCTTTCAGTTTTGTATTGGAACCTTTCGGTTTTTTATAAGACCTTTCGGTTTTTTATTGGAACCTTTCGGTTTTTTATAAAACCTTTCGGTTTTGTATTGGAACCTTTCAGTTTTTTATAAAACCTCTCGGTTTTTGTTTTCTGCCATGCAAAAAATGAGACCTCTCGGTTTTTGTATTAAAACCTTTCGGTTTTTTATAAGACCTTTCGGTTTTGTATTGGAACCTTTCGGTTTTTGTTTTCTGCCATGCAAAAAATGAGACCTCTCGGTTTTTGTATTAAAACCTTTCGGTTTTTTATAAGACCTTTCGGTTTTGTATTGGAACCTTTCGGTTTTGTATTGGAACCTTTCAGTTTTTGTTTTCTGCCATGCAAAAAATGAGACCTCTCGGTTTTTGTATTAAAACCTTTCGGTTTTTTATAAGACCTTTCGGTTTTGTATTGGAACCTTTCGGTTTTTTTATAAAACCTCTCGGTTTTTGTTTTCTGCCATGCAAAAAATGAGACCTCTCGGTTTTTGTATTAAGACCTTTCGGTTTTGTATTGGAACCTTTCGGTTTTGTATTGGAACCTTTCGGTTTTGTATTGGAACCTTTCGGTTTTGTATTGGAACCTTTCGGTTTTTGTTTTCTGACATGCAAAAAATGAGACCTCTCGGTTTTTGTATTAAAACCTTTCGGTTTTTTATAAGACCTTTCGGTTTTGTATTGGAACCTTTCGGTTTTTTTATAAAACCTCTCGGTTTTTGTTTTCTGCCATGCAAAAAATGAGACCTCTCGGTTTTTGTATTAAAACCTTTCGGTTTTTTATAAGACCTTTCGGTTTTATATTGGAACCTTTCGGTTTTTTGATAAGAGCTCTCGGATTTCTATTGGAACCTTTCGATTTTTTGAAACACACTCGAGAGAGGGATTTCACCTGGAGTGAAAGCATCTTGATCCGAGAGGCTTGAAGATCGAGACACACTCTCGGGAGGGATTTCACCTGGAGTGAAAACATCCTGGACCGAGAGGTTTGAAGTACGAGATACACTCTCGGGAGGGATTTCACTTGAAGTGAAAGCATCCAGGACCGAGAGGTTTGAAGTATGCGAAGCATTGATGGATTTAACAATTTGACTCTTCATGTGAATAACTTCTTCATTAAGTGTTTCAATCTTGAATAAGACTCTCTTTATACATGAAAAATCATCCTTGACCGAAAGGTTTTACATACAAGGATGAGTGCTTAACTGCCTTGGACTTTGTCTGCTCCTTATCCCTCCATCTCTATCAAAGCGTTTCAACTGCCCAACTTGAATCAATTCTTCAATTCTATCTTTCAAAGCTACATTCTTCGTGTATGACGACCATGATTCTTGTGGTATCTTTCAATTCCATCTCTATCAAAGAGTAGTGAGCGGCCGGTACTTGCGATGATAATCGAGCAAGTTTGGTGAGCGTTCGGCCGGCACTTGCGATGTTAATCGAGCAAGCGGGCAATCATTGGGCCAATACTTGCGATGTTACTCAAGCAAGTTTGGTGAGTGTTCGGCCGGCACTTGGATGTTAATCGAGCAAGCGGGCAATCATTCGGCCAATACTTGCGATGTTACTCAAGCAAGTTTGGTGAGCGTTCGGCCGGCACTTGCGATGTTAATCGAGCAAGCGGGCAATCGTTCGGCCAACACTTGCGATGATAATCGAGCAAGTTTGGTGAGTGTTCGGCCGGCACTTGCGATGTTAATCGAGCAAGCGGGCAATCATTCGGCCAATACTTGCGATGTTACTCAAGCAAGTTTGGTGAGCGTTCGGCCGGCACTTGCGATGTTAATCGAGCAAGCGGGCAATCATTGGGCCAATACTTGCGATGATAATCGAGCAAGTTTGGTGAGTGTTCGGCCGGCACTTGCGATGTTAATCGAGCAAGCGGGCAATCATTGGGCCAATACTTGCGATGTTACTCAAGCAAGTTTGGTGAGCGTTCGGCCGGCACTTGCGATGTTAATCGAGCAAGCGGGCAATCGTTCGGCCAACACTTGCGATGTTACTCAAGCAAGTTTGGTGAGTGTTCGGCCGGCACTTGCGATGTTAATCGAGCAAGCGGGCAATCATTCGGCCAATACTTGCGATGTTACTCAAGCAAGTTTGGTGAGCGTTCGGCCGGCACTTGCGATGTTAATCGAGCAAGCGGGCAATCATTCGGCCAATACTTGCGATGTTACTCAAGCAAGTTTGGTGAGCGTTCGGCCGGCACTTGCGATGTTAATCGAGCAAGCGGGCAATCATTGGGCCAATACTTGCGATGTTAATCAAGCAAGTTTGGTGAGCGTTCGGCCGGCACTTGCGATGTTAATCGAGCAAGCGTAGTGAGCGGCCGGCCATTACTTGCGATGATAATCGTCAAGATTGGTTGCCGGTTTTTTGCAAAGTCTGTCGGCAAATGGTCTCGGTTTCAGTGCTGTAATCATATGATGCATTGTGACTTTCGGACTGAGATTGCGGATACTTAGTGCTACCTTTCCAAAGCACTGCATAAATGTTCTTAGGGATTCTCCCTTTTCTTACCTTATATTCACTAAGGCAATTGATGTCAGATGATGTGGTCGGCTTGTAGCAAAATGAGCTACAAACTTTTTTACTAAAGTGTTGAAACAATCAATGGATAACGGTGGCAACCGAGTATGCCAACTCAGAGCCCCTCCCTTCAAAGTTGTTGGGAATACTCGGCACAAAATGGCATCATTCCACGTATACAAACTTATCTACGTTGTGTATACTGCAATGTGTTAATCAGGATCTGTACCTCCATCATATTTCTCCATGGTAAAATTCTTCCCATTTTTCGGGCAGTGAGGTTTCTATAACGGCTTCAAAAAATGGATGCCTCCTGACAAATATTCCTACAAAGATACCAGAAGTCTCTGGTATTCTCTCCCTTGTAGTTTCAAATCTTTTCTCATTATGTACCCTTTGGTGGACATGTTCTTGGTTGAACAGTTTCAAATGATGTGTTTAAATTCGTCTCTTCATTCAACTTCCTTTTCATGTACGCATTCTCCGCCCTTAGCATACTTAACTTTTCTTCATTGCTTCTCTTTAGTGTTTCGAACTCTCTTTGTAACTGCATGAGCATAGCCATTGATATGGAATTTTGATTATCTCTCTGCTCCCCAGATTGCTCTCCACCTTGTTCTTCTCATTTGATTCATCTTGTCTTCAACCTTTTTCAGCTACTTCTCGGCCCCACGGTGGGCGCCAAAATGTTCTTACAACAAGGACCAAGAACACTAAAATTAGGTTGACAAGATTAACTCTTATACAAATCTTCCGAACTTTGGGCTGGACTCTCTCGGTCTCTTCTCACATTGGGTGCTCTAGACTTCTCCTCAAGGTAGATGCTCTCGGCTTCTCTTTCGGCTAAGTGCTCTCGGCTTCTCCTTCGGCTAAGAGCTCTCGGCTTCTCTTTCGGCTAAGTGCTCTCGGCTTCTCCTTCAGCTAGGTGCTCTCGGCTTCTCCTTCACCTAGGTGCTCTCGGCTTTTCCTTCAGCTAGGTGATCTCGGCTTCTTCTCGGGTTGGGCTCTCGGCTTCTTCTCCTCACAGGTGGGTGTGTGTACCTGCAAGGCGCTCCGATGCCAAAGTCAGATATAGTTTTTTGCTTATCAGATCAATTGAAATTCTCCTTACCTTTTGAGCTGAACCTCTATTTATAAGGCTCTCTTATTGGGCTTAAGAGTTACTTAGGTCTTTTCTTTTTGCACCTAACATTTTGAAAACACACACCTGTATATTTGGGCCCATCTTATGGGCTTTGCTATAATCACTAATTTAATTTTACGCACAACCTTTCGGTCGGTCGAGACTTTCGGTTGACCTTTCGGCCGCACAACCTCTCGGTCGGTCAAGACTTTCAGTTGACCTTTCGGCGTCAGAGCCTCACGGTCGGTCGAGACTTTCAGTTGACCTTTCGGCGTCGAGACTTTCGGTTGACCTTTCGGCCGTACAACCTTTCGGTCGGTCGAGACTTTCAGTTGACCTTTCGGCCTAGACAGTACAGGTAGTATAACTCAATATGATGATCATGTTATTAACTGTTACAAAGTCAATCTCATTTACTAGTTATTCAAAATAGTCTATCAAACTAGATTCGTTGCGATAACAACTTAAACATTAAAACTACACTTAATTTGAATATATTATTTTAAATTTTTAAGATTACGGCTCAAAATCCACCACTGATTCCTTCTTTATTCTTTTGAGTTTTAAGGATTTAGAGAGAAAAGTTAATATAAATCCACTCATTCATTGTTAATATTCCATGTAGCAGCAAAATAATTCTCCAAAAAAAAAATTGTGATCAGAAGTAAAGATTTTAATCAGCTCACGGTTTTAAGCAAAGCCAACAGAATTGATGCCGCAAGATACGTAAATTTTTCTCTCTTTTTATTTCCTTTCAATTAACATATTAGAAATTTTTAATTTTCGTTTGATTGTGACTTTAGAATTATTAGAAAAATTAATTAAAACTCGAACACTGCTTCTTAAGAGTAGGGTGTCTACCAATTTCACCACTCCAAAGCATAATAACCAAATTGGAGTCAATTATCGAGATTCAAACAATCAATTCAAATACAATATTTATTTACTAAACATTCAATAAAATAATTTTAAAGAATTATATTAGAATCTTATAAAAATGTTAGAAATATAAAAAAAATATAATAAATAATATTTATTAAAATACAGAGATTTATTATATTTTTAATTCTTATATTACAGAATAAAATAAAAATAGAAAGAGTAAACACTATACACTAATAACCAACAACGAAAATCGGTGAAAAGAGAAAAAAAAAACAAAAACTAACGAGGCTACGTGGACTTTATTTATTGTTGCACTAGTTTTCAAAACACTTGAAGTGTAGATGATAACTCTCTCCAAGGTCAAACAAAAGGTCACCGTCAATGGTTTTACAGAGAAAATTCATAACCCAAAACGTTGAGAAAGTTATGTTTCTGGATTCGTTTAGAGCAATATAATAGATGTGCTAGCGAGACTCATTCCTTCAAAAATCCACTTGATCTAAACACAAAACTTAAATTGTATTCATGAGAATCTGGCACACAAACATTTATTGTAAAACAATTGATATGATATATAATTCTTATGTAAGAACAAGTAGCAGTTCTTAAGAATTTTAAAACAAATAACGTAAGATTCATTTCATTTTCTCAGAAGGTTAGAAATTAGAGATAAAACTTTGGTGATAAAAAAGTCTTGAATCTTAGATAACATTTTGGATCCATTGATGTTTTAGTCTGTATAATATTTGTTTAACAATCAAAAGGTGACACTCATCATTTCTTTATATATATGTTGATTAGTTTATCACATCATGTTACTTATTTTACTCATTTTTTTTCACTCTCTCTATAACATGCTGTGTCTATACGTCATTTTCCCATAATTATTAACGGAAGTCCATGCTAAAACTCTAATAAAGTATAGATACAGAACTCCAGATGTATGCTGCGGCACAAATATGATATATATATATATATATATATACATATATAATATGCATTGCAGAACAGGAAGAGGGTTGAGGGAGAAGGAAGAAACAAAAATGAAGAGCACTAGGAGAGAAGTGGAGAAGAGATCAGAGATAGGTTCTGTCATTGAAGAACTTTCCATGATGGGCACAGTTAAACCTGGTGAAAAGCATGAGTCTGGTTATATCCCCACCAAGCCTTTCCTTTCTGTTTGTTATTTTGTGCTACAAGTTCTTGGTGAGTACTTGGTCCTTGATCTCTTTCTTTAAGTTTCAAAGATGTGACGTGACGCCTACAACATTGCCATTGTGTGTCTAGCAGATAAGATAGGACCAACAATGGCTGTTTTGAGACAAGACGTGTACCAGAATATTAAGGTTAACCACCAAACCACTTCTCTCCGAACAATAACTATGGCAATTGATAATCTAAACCCACTAATGTTTGTATATAATACATAATAAACAATATTAATTTTTCTAATGAATTGAAAAACTTATGTACATAACAAGTAACTATAGATTGAAAACTTACCTACCAATTATTAGTTAGGCTGTATGTTGATTTCTGTTTTGTTGCAGACACTGGAACTGATGCATGAATCAAATACCTCAGTGAACTCGAATTTGGTCGAGATATTGAAGTCGGAAGCGAAAGAAGGCAATGCAAGAAAAGGGTCTAGCTGCAGTAAGGCCATGGTTTGGCTCACTAGGTGAAAAACCAGACACATTAATTTATATAAACAATATAATATTTGCTACTTTGATACTACTCACTATATCAGCAATGTGTATAGAAATTGTAGGACTAAAATGATATCTTTTGTGTAACTTTGCAGGACCCTGGATTTCACCTCCTCATTATTACAAGCACTAGCAAAAGACCCTGAAAAGAGAATGGAGCAAGTAGTTGAAGAGGCCTATGAAGTCACCTTAAAACCCTGGCATGGATGGATTTCATCAGCTGCTTTCAGAGTAACAATCACTTAATTTTTTTCTTCCATGGTTTAACCACTTCTTTGCTTGTTGATGGATTAGCTGGCTAATTTACCTGTAGGGTACAACTCAAATACAATATGTGTGTCTATTTTGGCGTTTGATTACTCTTATTTCACGTCTTTGATCGGATATAAAAATAGAAACTATTCAGAGTAGTTTTGAGTGGATCATAGATCCGAGTTTAGCTTTATCTTATGTGAAACTAAAGATACACTATGATAACCCCTTTTTCACCACATTCTTAAAATGACCAAAAAATGTTTACATTAAATGGAATTGCAGGTGGCTCTAAGACTGGTACCAGAAAGTAAAACATTTGTTAATATTCTTAAAACTGAAGAGGAAAACTATGACATCCTAAAGGAGAAAATGCAGATGTTGGTTTCTCTGTTTGTGCCTTTTCTTGAGGATGTACATTGTATTCTTGTAAGCTTGGTTTCCTGATTCATAACATAACAATAATTGGTAATGAATTTTTCTGTTGTCTGCTAACATTGTGGATATTTTTGCAGAGATTGTATAACTTGGACAAGATAAAGTCAACCTGAAGTCAAAGAGAGAATAAATAATGCTATGTTTTGTGTATTTTCTTCTGGAGAGAAATTATTAATGGTTTGAGACAGTTATGTTTTCTATTATTCCTTACACTAATTAAGTATTACTATTTTTTTTCTGTAAATTTAAAAACATATATATTATGTAAAGATTAACAGAGGTCATAAATAGTTATGGTTTCATTTTCCTTTCTGTACAGTTACTTTAATGTAAATGAAAATGTAAATATTTTCTATACTAAAGTTTGTATGACAGAATTAATTATGGCATCAAAGTCAGAATACGCGTTAATGGTTCTCTCTCTCTTAAATATATTTAGAACGTGACCCTCAAAATGCTCCTATGCTTGAGGTTGTATAAATCACATGCTCAAGTGGCTAATTTAATATGTGTTGAGCTTATGATTATTTCAAGTAATAAATATTAGTGTTATAGTATAAGGTTTACATTTATTTAAAAAAAAACTCTTAAAATTTGTAAAACAAATGTTGTTCATTTATCTTAAAATAAATATTATAATTAAAAATAATAATGACAGTATGGGTTGTTTTGATCTGTTTTAACCTATTTCAGTGTACTCAGCAAAAAAGTAGGTCAAAATAGTTTAATCCACAACTTGCAAGTTACTTTCTCTAGCTTTCTCCTGCATAATTGTAGGATGGTACTCTGACCCGTGTTTGAAAAATAATTTCAATGCCCAACAAAATATGAAAGAATGGGTTAACTCTAAAAAGGGTGGTGTGAATAGAGCTAACGAAAACACTTTTAGAAAACTTTTTCACAAATGAGTAATCAAACGCTAATGAGGGTTATCTCACAGTTTTATAAAACACCTTCACAAACCTTTTCAAAAAGGATAGCCAAAAGGTAATGTGCGTATTCACAAAAGGTTCTACTAAAGAAATTAAATTACGAATATTACTATTGTCACTTCTACTTACAATGAATATATAAATTCACTCCAAATTATTTAAGTACATAAAGCCCTTCCAAGATAGGTACATAAAGTCTCTTCCGTTTACTTAAACTATCTCTATTTACTTAAACTCCCTCTATGCTTAAATGTGAGTACACAAGGTCTCTAAAAAAAGTAAACAATGTCTCTCCAAAATATTCATCAAAAGTCATGTTTACAGGACTCACACTCAAATGAGTGAATATGAAATGCAGGTAACGTTGTTTTAAGAGATAACTTCACATACGTGAGTGATTTACAAAAAGATCACTTTCTCTTTTAAATCTCTAGTATGACTACAATTTTAGCACTTGAACAATTTTTCACATTGATCTCATGCACTTGAGGCTCAATGGTTTATATTTGAGAACCTTATCTTTTTCTACATTAAAGTTCTACTTATATGGATGTTCAGAAACAACTCTTTTAGGTAGCGTGCTTCAAAACGTCTTGGGTCATAACTTTTCCAAAGATTTATTACTTTCTACTAACAACCTTTGTTTTGTAGTACAAGAAGTTGGTGAAACCACAATCTTACCTCTGAGATGTCTTTGTACCACTATCAATACCAAATTGAACTTTCACACATTGATAAATGGTACCATGTGTCAAAATCTTTCTTGAAAGATGTTATTGGTTAATTCGTAGGCTTTAAAATGTAATATCGCAATGATGTGTCTTATGTCGAGCACATGTGAATTGTGTTTATTCCATTAGGGATAGATCGTCTATTATTTGTGCTTTTGTAAACTCGTCAATTCATTGTCTTAGCTTCTATGACTACCTACATCTTCTTTTGTTTTATACGTCTATTTTGTACTTGCATTTTATGAACTCGTTTTTCTGACTTTTTCTTTAGAGATGCTTACTTTAACTTGTGATCTTTAAGCCTTTTGTACTCTCATCTCGTAGGATATGTGTGATGATGAATCCTTTTACAACAACAAAGCTGATATGAATCCAAATAGGAATGACAATAAAATTGAGAATTTAGGGTTACGGAACAGAATAAATTCAAACAGTAACAATAAAAACCTGGATAAAGGAAGGCGCCACAAACAAGGTTTGATAAGCCTAAGGATGATCGCCACAAGAATTGGTGGATTCTTGATAAGATCGCAAGATACAGGAAAAACCCTAGCAGAGAAACACTCTAAAAAATTGTCAAAATATTCGTCCCCCTAATCTGAGGTCCAATAGTGTATAAATTACAAAGGTTTTTTCTTGTTTGTAAGAAAATAAGATGATACTACAATCCTTATATTTTAAGAATGATCATTTGTCCCAATGGTTAGGTTGATACTCTGTACTTGGTCCTGAGTTCAAATCCTAACTCCAAATAAAATAATAATGTTATTTTATTTTAATATTCCAATCTTGTTGTGTGTGGCCCTTAGGCTTGGATGTCGGCATCATTCCCTCCCTCTTGAGAAAGACCTTGGAGGATGTCTGCATCATTCCCTCCCTCTTGAATTCAAGGTCCATCTCGTATTGAAGCTTGGATTTTCTTTGTCTAGTTAACATTTCTTTCCTCATGTGTACCCAGACCCATCTCCAGGATCAAAGATTACTTTCTTTCTTCCTTTGTTAACTTGTTTAGAAGAACATTCAACTTGTGCTTCAACCTTTTTATGTTGCTTTCTCACATAGCCAACCTTAGCCTGTGTATCTTTATGCTTTAAAACAAAAATGTTAGGCATAGTTAACAAATCTATTGGAGTTAAAGGATTTAATCCATACAAAATTTCAAATGGATCACAATTCGATGTGTTGTCAACAACCATATTGTAAGCAAACTCAACATGATGTAAACATAATTCTTAGATAGCATTCACTTTTTCATAATCTACCTGAACTCCTTTAGCACTTACCACAAAACCCAAGAACGCAATTTGTTCAGTACAAAATCTGCATTTATCAAGATTAGCATACAACTTTTCTTTTCTAAGAACATTCAAAACAGCACACAAATGTTCCTCATGTAATTCCAAACTAGTGCTATAGATCAAGATGTCATAAAAAAACACCACAAAAAAGTTGCCCAAAAATTCTCTCAAAACATAGTTCATTAATCTCATAAAAGTGCTTGAGGCATTTGTTAGCCCAAATAGCAACACACGCCAGTCATACAATCCATATTTTGTTGTAAAGACAGTTTTCCATTCATTCCCATTCCTAATCCTCATTCGATGGCAACCACTTCTTAAGTCAATTTTTGAAAATATACAACCACCATACAATTCATCCATTAAATCATCTAACCTGGGAATATGGTGTTTATACTTAATGGTAATGTTATTGAGTGCTCTGCAATCTGTGCACATCCTCCAATAACCATCATTTTTAGGCACCAAAATTACTGGAACAACACATGGGCTCATGGTCTCTTGTACCCATCCTTTGTTCATCAATGCTTCAACTTGAGTTTGGATTTCCTGCAAAACAGAATCAACACTAGGAAGAAAATTAATTTGGTTAGAATGGTCAGCAACCAAAGTGTTTTTTTCGCAATAAGGTAAATAAAGAGGTTTGCTAGAAAGTAGCAACTTCTTCACTTCATTCACTTTCAGTAATCCACTCATTTTTCTCTCATGAGTTTCTCTCTTTTTAAGTGTTTCTGATGGAAACCATCCAGCCACATACATCCACATAATGATGATGAAGAAGAAGCATTGGATTTGACGACAAATCCTTTTCAAGAGGGAGGGGATGATGGAAGAGGCCCAAACCCATGATAGAAAAAGCCCAAGCCCAAGCCCAACAAATAGAAGATATGGGTAAACTAAGCATCATTGGATGTCTTTCTTTTGTAATTGGCTTTGAGTATTTTTTAGTAGAACATAAAGGGAGGTGTAGATATAAATATAAGAGGTGCAAATGTAAAAAAAGCTAAGTCACACCTTCCATGTGACACAAAAGAAGGTGTAGGTATACATTTAGGAGGTGCCAAAAAAAAGAAACCAAGCCACACTTCCCTTGTGACTAGGAATTGGCTCCAAATTCAAATACTTCTCATTTGAATTTCCCTCCACTTTCTTTTGAATTTCCAGCCCTCTAAACACTATAAATAAGAGAGCTTGGCTCTTGTATTTGCAAGATTAATGAGAGTAATGTTATGTTGCCAATTTAGTGCCATACATTGCCTTTGCCTAGTTTCTAGGACCTAATCTTCATTTTCATCATCTATCAAAGGGCTGGCCGAACCTCCCTTCTTCCATACTCTTCATGCACCTTCAAGGTCACCACAACTCCTAGGAGGACCTTTGCCCATTGCATCCATAAGCTTCCGCACCATTTTTCACCAACATCCAAGAAGAGCTCCATGAGAATGCCATCATTTGGTATCATGAGCAAAGGTTCTTCAAATATGAGTATTTCTTGGTCATTTTCTTTTTGAGTTCTTCTTTAATCCGTGTTGTTCTTCATCTTCCATATTTGTCTTGCTGTTTTTTTTTATTTTTGCTTTGAATTGGTGTGCTGTTTGGAAATTCCAATCGGTGCATCTTGTTCAATTGTTCTTGAGCAATCTTTGGCAATTTTTGGTAGGATTCCATATAGTTTGTGTTGCTGTTTTATTTTAGGTATTTGAGTCCTTATTGCAATTTTAATTGGTTCATATTATGTTCATTTGAGTCTTTTAATTTCTGAATCTATATGTGTTTTGTCTAGTCATGTTCTTCCAAAATGTCATCAAATCATAGTAGTACTTTGTTTGGCTTATTTGTTTCTTGATTTTGGTATAAATGCTTGATCTGAATCTGCTGTGTTTTTTATCCTTTGATGCTTTTTATTTTTAGCTTGAGTTCATATTTGTGTTTAGATCTACACAAATTCCATTTCATCAATTCCATTGTGTCTTTCTTTTGGTATATCTTGTTGTTTTTCCAGATTTACAGAATCCCTTGTTTTGCATAACTCTGTGCTGGCTGTTTTGCTTAAGAAAATTTATTTTTCCAAATAGGAAATTTTTTATCGTCTGGATTATGCAAGATTGAGGTGTTACAGAAAAGACAAAAAAAGAATCAGTTCAAAAGAGTCAATAGAAAACAAATGATAAATATTATAAAAACAGTGTGCAAACACCTACCAAAAACACCACATACATTGGAAGGCCCAACAAAGAAGAGACAACCAAGGAAGTGCCAATAGAAAAAAAAAATCAACAAAGGGAGTTTCACTTATTTTCTTTGTAACTTAACTTTTGTTAATTACTTCTTTAATTACGTAATTAGACGGTGAGTGTGTCTTCAAGGGCTCCAAGTCTCCAAGAAGCCTCACCTAGGATCGACTAGTTTAGAACTATCTAGCTTAGCAATTGTTAATTGTTTTAATTGCATCTTTTTACCTTTAATTAGCTACGCTTATCAAACTGTTTTGTCTTGTTTAAGCTTTGTTAATTTTGCTTGGTTGATTAGATAGTTTGCATTGTTTTCTTGCATTAAAAATT
Organism: Phaseolus vulgaris; assembly: GCF_051622355.1. Taxonomy (NCBI): domain Eukaryota; kingdom Viridiplantae; phylum Streptophyta; class Magnoliopsida; order Fabales; family Fabaceae; genus Phaseolus; species Phaseolus vulgaris. The sequence goes on from NC_143498.1 coordinate 11,052,543, forward strand.
TGATTTCTCCAACTTAATTGTGTTTTAAGTGGTTTACCAAGAGAAAGATTTGTGTGAAGACATTGAGGGATAGTTTTTGGCTAAGGCAAGACTTGGTATTTAAGTAGTCCATTGTGACTCACCTCTCTTACCTGGAAAACTACCTTCTTTAACTTCCCTCATTTTTCTCAAAGTAAAACATTTCTAGACTCAAAGCTCTAGTCATGTCTTCTCATTCTTCAAAGTCTATGGAAAGTGATATGAAATCCATCAAATCCCTTTTGAAACAACTTTCCAAAGATATTCAATCAATTTCATCTAAACAATTGGAGAATGAGACCAAAACTAATAAATTGACTAAAGCAAAGGATGAGAAGTCTCAAATATAAAAAAAATTACATTCTCATGCATATAGCTCTCAAGTTTATGATTCTTTTGGGGAAGAAAGTCTTGGGATAAATGAACCACCCCCTAGGAGAGCTAGAAAAGAGAGACAAGAAAACCTAAAGGAGGTTAAGGTAGAGCTACCTCATTTCTATGGAAAAGAAGATGTAGAAACATGTCTATATTGGGAGATGAGGGTAGAGCAATTGTTTGCTTACAACCATGTGAGTGAAGAAAAGAAAGTACCCTTAGCTACCTTAAGTTTTCAATGTGATGCTATGTATTGGTGGAAAGCCCTAAAAAGAGAGAGACATCTCCACAAGGATCCTCCCATTACATCTTGGAATGACCTTAGGGGAGCCTTGAGATGTCGCCATATTCCCTCACATTACAATAGGAAGTTGATGAACAAGCTCCAAAGACTTCATCAAAAAGAAATGAGTGTAGAAGAATATTGGCAAAAGATGATATCATATATTGAGAGGGCAAGGATTAACGAAGACAACCATACCACCATAGCTAGGTTTCTAAGTGGTCTCAAACTTGAGATAAGAAACAAAGTTGAACTTTTACCTTATAGAGATTTAAATGACTTGATTCAACTTAGCATTAAAGTTGAAAAAAAAATTTTGAGAAAACAATCAAGTCAAAAACAAAGTTCATACTATGTATCTTATGACAAGGATGAGTTCCATAGAGGGGAAGAACATATACAAGAAACATCTCTAGAACTTTCCCAAAACCTAACCAAGCATATCTCTCACACTTAAGCTAGAGAAATTCCATGTTTAGAATACCTTGGCAATGATCAATTAGCATCTCAATGTTCCAATGAAAGATCTATGATCTTAAGGGACAAAGATGAGAATAGTAGCCAAGAAAAAGAAGCTAGTGAGAGTGATGAAAATGTAAAAATAGAAAAGCAAGAGAACCTTGTGAAACAAAAGGCGTGGGAGAAGAGTGTTCCTTCCCACAAGGTCATTCAATAAGGCAAACACATTGAAAATACCCTTGAAAACATGCTTCTTGTTGAACAACCTAGCCTTACCTCTTGTAAAGGAACACTTGCAAGCATAAGCAAAAAAGAAGAGTCTTTAAAAGAAGCTTGCATAGATAAAGATAAAGTAGATTATTTCTCATATGTGCTAAGATATCACCAATTGAATGTCAAGTTATCTATAAGCATCTACAAAAATAAATTTTTATGTGAGGTAGTGCCTAAAGAAACTTGTCATGTCTTATTGAGACAACCATTGCCAAGTGTACAAATTCTCATAAACAATGGTTGTAACAACGAGACTATCTTTACACATAAGAGAGAAAGTCTTCATGAAGGAGAACTCATGGGTCAAATTAGAGTTGATAAAACTCTAGAGCTTTTAAAAGGAAAACTTTTGTCCCCCATGAGAAAAGAGGTTCAAAGACATTACCTTAGGTACAATTCTTGTTTTCAAACTACACCTAAGGCAATGTCTCAAGAACTCTATACTCCTTCACCTTTTGCAAATGATCCTTGGGAAGACACAACTTTCATATTAGAGCTTCCTAGGACAACAAAAGGTTTTGATTCCATTTTCATGGATATGGATAAACTCTTCTCTAGAGAAGTGATACATCCTCATGGTTTATCTTCAAGCATAGTGTTGGATAGAGCTCCAAATTTCGCAAACCATGATTTGAGGATTCTCTTGGGAAAACTTGCAACTAAGTTGTACACTTTAAATTCTTATCATCCTCAAAAGCATGGTCAAAATACATTTGAAAATCTAGCTCATTCTACTATGCCTAGAATAATCATAAAAGGACAAACATAACTCTAGAGATGAGCATACATACCATAGCGTAGTTCACAAAACTACCAATATTTTCCCATTTGAAGTTGTATATGGACTTAATCCTCTTTCTCCTTTAGATTTATTACCCCTTCCTAATCCACATACCTTTGTGCGTAAGGAAGGAGTTGCAAAAGATGATTTTGTTAAGAAAATGCATGAGAGGATTCAAGAACAAATACAACAACAAATAGAGAAATATTATGAGAAGTTGCCAAAAACAATAGAAAAACAAAAGGAATGGCAACTTCCTGAAATTAATGTTTACACAACTGCTCAAACTAACACATTTGATTTGTTTGATGACTCACAGACATGGACATTTGATCCTGGAGGACGAGCCTAGTTTTCAAAATAGGAATAAGGTTGTTGTTCGAGGTCAAACCTGTAGATCTGAGGACAGATCCTCTCAAGAAGGAGGGGATGATGGAAACCATCCAGCCACATACATCCACATAATGATAATGAAGAAGAAGCATTGGATTTGAGGACAAATCCTTTTCAAGAGGGAGGGGATGATGGAAGAGGCCCAAGCCCATGATAGAAAAAGCCCAAGCCCAAGCCCAAATACAAGTTCAAGCTTCAACTCAAGCCCAACAAATAGAAGATATGGGCAAACTAAGCATCATTGGATGTCTTTCTTTTGTAATTACTTTTGAGTATTTTTTTAGTAGAACATAAAGGGAGGTGTAGATATAAATATAAGAGGTGCAAATGTAAAAAAAGCTAAGTCACACCTTCCATGTGACACAAAAGAAGGTGTAGGTATAGATTTAGGAGGTGCCAAAAAAAGAAACCAAGTCACACTTCCCTTGTGACTAGGAATTGGCTCCAAATTCAAATGCTTCTCATTTGAATTTCCCTCCACTTTCTTTTGAATTTTCAGCCCTCTAAACATTATAAATAAGAGGGCTTGACTCTTGTATTTGCAAGATTAATGAGAGTAATGTTATGCTGCCAATTTAGTGCCATACATTGCCTTTGCCTAGTTTCTAGGACCTAATCTTCATTTTCACCATCTATCAAAGGGCTGGCCGAACCTCCCTTATTCCATACTCTTCATGCACCTTCAAGGTCACCACAACTCCTAGGAGGACCTTGCCCATTGCATCCATAAGCTTCCGCACCATTTTTCACCAACATCCAAGAAGAGCTCCATGAGAATGCCATCAGTTTCACTCTTGCTCTGTTTAGGTGTTTCACTCATCTCTCTTTTCTCTTGGACTCTCTTTTCTCTCAATTTGATTTGATCCTCACACACCTCTCTAGGAGATAAGGGTTTGAGAATGATCTTTTTATTATTCTGCATGAAAGAGATTTTATTGGTGAAACCATCATGAATAGCCTTGGTGTCAAACTGCCACGGCCTCCCTAACAAAATGTGAGTTGCCTCCATTGGAACCACATCACATAAGACATTGTCATTATATTGTCCTATGGATAGGTTCACCTCCACTTGTTTACTCACTATCATCTCTCCATCTTCACTAAGCCATTGAAGCTTGTATGGCCTTGGGTGCGGTTTTGTCTCCAAATTCAATTTGGTAACTAGTCTTGAGCTAGCTACATTGGTGCAACTTCCTCCATCAACTATGAGTGAACATATTTTCCCTTGAATGGAACATCTAGTATGGAAAATATTTTCCCTTTGGGTTTAGTCCAAAGCTTGCATTTTGCTTCCTAAAAGCCTTCAAATCATCAACAAATCACCCTCCAATGCATCCAACTCCACCTCTACATCCTCCTTTTCTTCTTCACTTGAAGGTTCACTGTCTATTTGTCCATTTGATAACATGTACATAGTTTTTTTTGTTAGACATTCTGCAGCATAATGTCCCCTTCCTAAGCATTTGAAACATTTGGCATCACTTTTCTTCCTTTTAGGTGGTGAATTATTATATCTATTAGATGACTTCCCACTTGAAGACATGCCTGAACTTGAGGGAACTCTTTTATTCTTCATCACCTTATCCTTCCAGTTGGAATTATTATTATTGTTAGAACTCCTCCTCATGATTCCTTTCCTCTTGAGTTGTTGTTCTACTTGGTTAGCCTTATGCAACAAGTCCTCAATGTCAACATACTCTTGCAGCTCCACAATATCCCTAATATCGTAGTTCAGTCCATTCAAAAACCTAGCCATGATTGCTTCATTTTCTTCATTCTTTCCAGCTCTAATCATGGTCACCTCCATCTCTTTAAAATACTCTTCCACACTTTTATTTCCTTGAGTCATTTTTTGGAGTTTGAGTTGCAAATCCCTATTGTAGCTTGCTGGAATATATCTCTTCCTCATAATCTTTTTCATTTTTGTCCAAGATTCTACCATGGGTTCTTCATATCTAGTTCTGTCCCTTTGGTATTTATTCCACCAAGTTAAAGCATAAGCTGAAAATTCAGCTGCTGCCAACTTCATCTTCTGCTCCTCATTGTACTCATTGCAAGCAAATACATGCTCCACTTTAATTTCCCACTCCAAGTAAGCATCAGGATCACTTTTCCCATTGAATGTGGGAATATTTAATTTTATTCCATCAATTCTCAGAGTTCTTTGTTCTCCATCATTTTCTCTTCTCCTCCTCCTATCTCCCCCTCTATTTTCTGGATTTACTTGTTGTGCTTTTGCTCCATTTGATCCAACCTCTCATGGAGTCCATCACTTTGTTGTTTCATTATCCTTTCCAAGTGTTGTGTTAAGGCTTGCATCTGTAGTTGAGACAGTCCACTATCTGACGGTTCCCTGCCATGCTCAAGTAAACAGATTACAAATAACAATAAGTTTGGGCCTCACGCCACTTTCTCACGTGTTTATACTCAACACTCGTGTTTCACACAATAAGACTTTTTTTCTAATGATCACACTGCCTTTTACCACTCTTTCTCTACTTAAGGTTCTTACAAGAATCAAACAATCAATAATCCAGAATCAAAGTAGCAATCAGAATCAATTAAAAATAATAGTAAAGAACAAAATAGTGAAGAACAATTTCACTATCAACAAACAAGCAAGACAATTAAAAAACAGCAAGCAAAAACAATATATAGAGAAAATAAAATATGTAGACAGGACACTTTTAAAACTTTTAAGAAACACCAAGTATGCACTGAATAAGAACTATTTTTTTTTTCTGTTTTCCTCTTGTTTTTTTTTTTCTATTTCTGTTTTCCTCTTCTTCCTTTTTTTTTTTTTTTGTTTCTACTTTTTTTTTAAAAAAAATTTAAAAAAAATAAATAAATAAACAGTACCGTGAACAGTGTCATGAACAGTATCCCGTGAGCAGTAATGAGGGGGAAAAAATTCAGGATGCACAATTATATTATGACTCAAACCTTTGCTCTGAATACCAACTGATATTAATCCAAATAGGAATGACAATAAAATTGGAAATTTAGGGTTACGGAACAAAATAAATTCAAAACAGTAACAATAAAAACCTGGATAAAGGAAGGCGCCACAAACAAGGTTTGATAAGCCTAAGGATGATCGCCACAAGAATTGGTGGATTCTTAATAAGATCGCAAGATACAGGGAAAAACTCTAGCAGAGAAACACTCTCAAAAATTGTCAAAATATTCGTCCCCCTAATCTGAGGTCCAATAGTGTATAAATTACAAAGGTCTTTTCTTGTTTGTAAGAAAATAAGACGATACTACAATCCTTATATTTCAAGAATGATCATTTGTCCCAGTGGTTAGGTTGATACTTTGTACTTGGTCTTGAGTTCAAATCCTAACTCCAAATAAAATAAGTTGTGCGTGGCCCTTGGGCTTGGATGTCCGCATCATTCCCTCCCTCTTGAGAAAGACCTTGGAGGATGTCCGCATCAAAAGCATTTGTTCATAGCTTGGCAAAGTCGTCTAACACTCTTTTTCATCTGAGTTATTTGTTATTCTTTGACAAACATGTATTTCAAGTTCTTATGAACTTGTCTTTTGTACTTTAATCTTTGACTTACATATTTTTAATATTTTTTTGCTTTATTTGTGATTCAAACATCTTCTTTTGTTTTTTATGTGACCCTAAAAGTGGAGTCTTCAAATAAAGAAAAGCTTGACGAATATTCCTCAAGAAGACAAGTCAATGAATATTAACATGCAAATAAAATATAGAAGAAAGTATTTCATATGAAAAATACATTGAAAAGAAACATATGTTAGTAATTTCTAGAATAACTTACTCTAGATTATAATAAGAATAAGGAGATGCTCTAACACCTTAGGTGGGAATTAAATTTCACTTTTGTAAATGAGGTTGGATTCTTATAGCCAAGACCTTATAAAAGAAACTCATATGAGCATTGTAAAGACACCTTTGAATTGAATATACATTTGAGATCTTGAATAACTTTTTGCATGCTTTTTGGTTGAGATTAAACTTACTTGGTTGAGTTTTCCTAAGTATTATCTCCTTCTCTTTGTCTTTCTTGGAGAAATCAAGAAAGTGTGTCAAGATACCTCCAAGGATTTTTTTTTCAACCTTATAGGTTGTGTATATTTTGTAAGATACTCATTATGCTATCTTACTCCTATTCCATTTACTTTTTAGATGTTTACTATCTTCCTTAGTTCTTATATCTTCTATGTGTTCTTGTTAAGGATCACCTCCTAAATCTTTTCAAGAACCACCCAAAATTACAAATACATATTCATCCAAAAACTTCCACACCTAACTTCAAGATTCAGCTAACAAAAACATGAAGAAGCACCAAAGTTTCTTCAAGAACACTTACAACTCCCAAAATTTAGCCTTCTCCTTTTTGGCTACCTAAAACTGTTTTATAATTCAAATCAAGCCCTTCAAACCCTTCCCCTAGGTGACCAAAACAAATTCCTACATTTTGAATACTTGAAAACTAAGAAACACCACCAAAAACATTTTTTTTACCTAGCATAACTTCCATAAACCTTGGTTGAGTTTCTGAGAAACTCATAAGAAATCAACCAAAACCTTAAAGAAACATTTCAAGATAACTGATAAGTGTCAAATTTCAGTAATATTTTATATTAAAATATAGGCACTTATAAGTATTAATTGCTAAAATAAGTATAAAATAACTCATAATTTATGAATTTATATCTTTTTACATATTATATGATTTTAATTTGAATAAGAACGATTTATTTCCAAATTTGTGTTAATTTCAGGATTCTAGGGAAGAATCAAGATAATTGGGAAAAAGGAAAATATACAAAGCTAAAAAGAGAAAGTTGGAATGCATCAACACTCACCAAAGCTACCCAAACTCACAAAAAGCCAAGATGCCACTAGTGGATCTCATTCGAGCGAGATAACGCTAGTAACATTGGGTCTTTTTATGTTTTACTCACCTATGCAAGCCTATTAGCGCCCAAGCGAGAAGTCACTTAACCCCAACCAAATTAGGTTAAATAGGGGGTTTGAGGCACAATCTTAGTGTGCACGATTGAGAGGAAAACACCAATGAGTGACTTGTAATCCAATTGGGAGAATAGAAGGTGTTAAAAGATGTGTGGCTAATTCTTCCCTTTGGGATTGAGAGTAATATGTTCAAACTCTTATGTATTGAGGTGATGTCTGAATATAATATTTTTTTCTTGATTGATTATTGGTATTATTGTTTTGTTTATAATTCTTGATCTAGAATCGTAAATCTGACTGGAAAGTATTTTTAGGGTTCTGACCTAAACAATAATACTTAACATAATTGAGTGTTAGGAATAGACTTGAAATGTTAATTTCTATTATTATTCCAACAAACTTTTATTATTTTGTTGAATATTTAGTGAATATTTTACTTGATTATTCAATTGCTCCTTATGGGTTCGATATTCGTTTTTAGGGACACATTATTAAGTTTTTGACATCGTTGTCTAGGAACAGCTTAATGTTTGAGTATAAATACCTAAATATTATGAATATTCTAACTATTTTTTATTTTTGTTAATAATTCTTAATTTTTGTTTATACTTCTTTATTGTGTCTATATTTGTTACTATTTTTTATTTTGTTTTATGTACAAAATTGTTTTATTTTATTTTATTACATATGTGTTTTTATTTTATTTTGTTTTCTTTTAATTTGAAAATCTGATTTTATTGTTTTAATCCTTATTTGGAATTTATTTGCTTTTATTTATTTTAATTTATTTTCATATTTTTGAATTTATTTGTTTCTATTTATTTTCAGATTTTTTTATTTTATTTAATTAGAATTTTTTTTCTTTTTTTTTAAATTTAGAAAAAAAAAATATTTTGTTACTGCTAGTGTATCCTTATTTATGAAGCTCGTACACTTTTCATGATAGGCGCTCTCGTGCATCGAACGCGTATCGAACATAGACACCCATCGAACACAAGGACGACACGGTGTCAGATGCATTTAGCTAGGCCGGACACGACCCAGTTTGAGGACACGCCGGATGACACTTTTAAGTAAGTGTTGCATTGACAGAGAACGAAGAAAGGAGAAGGAAAATGAAGAAGATAAAAGTAGAAAGTTCTCCACATCCTCTAATGCATGTTTGTTATTACTCGTCATATTTCTAGTAGTTACCATGTAGCTTCTTAGTAAAGTTTTCTTTTGGTCCCACGATGGGAGCAAAAAATGTTTCTTATAAAGCTGAATTTCGTTATATGTGTCCTTCTCGATCTTCGACTTCTCAACTTCTCGACTTCTCGGTCTTTAACTTCTCAGTCTTCGATTTATCTATTTCTTAGTCTTTAAGTCCTCGGCAGGGGTACCTGTAATTATACTTCAACTTTGAAGTCAATTCTAGTTCAAGTAAAGGATGTTAGTTCAAGATCAGGATTATGTTAAATTTGGCCTTAAGATGTTTTCTTATTTATAGTAGTTGTGTTGGGTCTTTGGTTGTATGGATGATTAGATCGGACCCAATAGAGTTCAATTATTCTTTGATGATGATTTGTGAGTATTTACTATAAAATATTCTTTAATAACATTCTTGATCTTATAATTTTTTTTAAAAATATCTGTAATTTATTCAGATGTGTAGTTTAGAGTTTAAGATTTAGTTATCCATGTTATATAAATACTTAAAGCAATAAATCAATTCCCAACAAATACATCGATAATCCAAAGTATAATATGCAACCTCATTCTTATATTAGTGTTCGATAATACACTTAAAAAAATGTAATTCAATTAAATAGTATCTAAATCTTAAAATGTGAACTGAAACACCTAAAAAATTGATAAGTATTATGATGTGGCAAAGATCATGCATGGTACTAGACTCACTATTAATCATAAAAAATTATAAAATCTAGAAACTATTGTAATTACATTTTTATACTTTTTTATTCTTTGCATCTTTATATTTATTAATAATTCTTTAGTTTTCATTATTTACAAAATTATCCATAAAAATTAAAGTGTTATTTTATTCTGTAATCAATGATTTTATAAATTAAAATTAAAATTTATTACTTATATATATATATATATTATCTTTATGGTTTAAAAAAATTTACAAGTTTTCTAATTACTAAATCATGTTAAAGTTAATAAAAATTTATTTTTAAAATTATTAAATATATATATATAACTTTTAATATTTTTGTATTTAATTTTGTTATAATAATTATTTTATTATTAATATTATTATAAAAAAAAGTGGACACAGTAAGTTTCCAGTTATATTGAGAAATATTTTAATTTTTTTATACATTAAAAAATTAATTTAAATTAAGTATTTATTTTGTTAAGAATTAAATTGACACTTCTTGCATGAATAAAAAAATATAGAGATTTCCAATAGAGAAAAAGACAGATCCTCCAAAGTTGGATCTCTTGTTGATCCTCTGCATTGCTCCCCTTCCAAGCAGACTTCTGCAATAACAAGTCTCTGCAATTTCACTCAAACAAACCAAAACTTTCAATTCTCCATTTTCATAATTATTTTCTCTCATTCCAACTCAGATCCTTCAATTCAATTCTCTTTGTGAATCATCAGAGCCTTCAAACACCACATTTTCCCATTCACTGCTTCATGTGAGACCTTCTTCACCAGTCCTGCTTCCACAGCGATCCAATGATTCCCTTGCTTAGCTTCACCATCTTTGCCAAATCATAGAAAACCCCATTACAATGAACTCTCCCCCTTTTGGATCTCAGCCTCCCAAGTCCTTTATCGCATACCCAGAAAGCGATTTCGACGTAGAATCAGGAACCGCCACAAAACGAACACGAAAGCCCAAAAGGTCGCCCTTTCACCCCATCAGAATGATAAAATCATTTGGGAATCGATTCCACCACTACCTTAAGCTTCACCCTCTACTGGGTCTCTTCCTAGCCTTGTCCTTTGTGTTCACACTTTTCTTTATTTTCTCTTTTTATGGAACCCAACATATGGTGCAAAGTGGCTCTGTAAAAGCTGACGTGGGTTCTGATGATTTTCCTTTCTCCAAGCTTAAAAACCTTGTGATGGTTGCTGGGCATTCTGTTTACACTAGTAGTAGTTGTGGCAAAATTGACAAGGAGGATTCGTGGTTTTTAGAGTCTTATCAGAAGAATCCTGGCCAAGCTTCCACTTTTGTGACACACATTCTTGAAGGGATTGAAATTGCGGCGAAGGATGACTATGCTTTGCTCCTGTTCAGCGGTGGAGAGACTCGGAGAGATGCGGGGCCCCGCAGCGAGGCGCAGAGTTACTGGGCTGTTGCGGATTCAAAAGGGTGGTTTGGTGAGTTATGGCGCTTGCATTGTAGCATATTTTGTCTGATTGATGAAACTAAATGCCTGCTCAATGCTTATTGTTAGGGATAATAGGTTAAGAACTATTTTGCTGATAAAATAAAAGTTAGGAACAATTCCAAAGGATAAGGAATAGAATATAATTGCCCTGATTGTACTTCTTATGTTTGTCAAGTGTTTGGCACTGCTGCTTTGGATATGTAGTTTGTTGCTCTCTGGAAGATCAGCCACTATGTGCGAGATATAAATGTCCAAAAACAAACTATAACTTGTTATAATAAAAGATGATTGAAAATGGTCGATTAAGTTGGGAATTAGCTGGTCTTGGGTTGCATAGGTATGTGAAAAAGAACATGAGAATTGGAAAATTGAATATGTGATTTTCCTTATTTACAGACATCTTTTCTCATTAGCAATAAGATCATATATCCCTTGGGAAGTGCTGTAATATTAATAAAACATCATATTTAATTTTAGTAGAATTATTTTTCATATTTCATGTTATAGGATATTTCTTTTAATGTTTACAAGTCATTTGACAGCTTGAGCACTCCAAGAGATGAGGCTAAGAATTTTCTTATGGGATAAGATTGCATCAAGATTCAGTCATAAATCTTTACTCGTTCAATTTAATCTTGGATGTGCTTTTCAAGGACATACGAAAGATTTGGTCATAAATCTTTACTGGTTAAATTTACGGGTTTTTTTTTTTTTGCGGATGACAGTCTTCACTGAGGGATGAACATGAAGGGAAATAGTTAACATTAGGCTTGAACTTCGGACACACACTTTGGAAACAAAGGGTTTTAGCTTACTAGGAATACACTAAAGTCTAAGCATTTTAACTTTAGCAAGAGACGAGGAATCTAACTTGGAAGTAAAAATTGAAGATATTGTACAACAAGTTTATAAATTTAAATATAACATAGTTGGTTGAGCAGTTGGTGAGTTATTGTAAATGCACTGGCATGGGAGTTTGACTCCTTCCTAAGAATGAAATAAAAAACATATCTAGGATTAATATTACAAAGTGATAGGGAAATTAATGAGGATGTTACACAAAGGATACTAGGCAAGATGACCAAAATAGAGAAAAGTTTTGAGAGATATTTTTTATTGTAGAGTATCTACTAGTGTTGAAATTGAGTTTTATTCTTTTTTTTTGTCAAGCTATATTAAATGGTAGTGAATGTGGTGGTTTAAAGGGATGACATGAAGGAAAGAAGGAAGTCATGATACATGTGAGGCCACACAAGAACTGACAACATACAAAATTATTATATACAAGAGAAGATTGGTATAACATAGATTGAGAAAAGATGATGAATATCTAAAAAAGTGGTTTGGACACATACCAAGAAGGCCATGAGAGCCACCAATTAAAATAGTAGATTGCATATTTTAGTTTTGTGAAAAGGAGAGAAAGACCAAAAAAGGCTTTGGAGGAAGTTGTCATGGTCTTTAACTATGTTCCCATGAAGTCATATGATCCATGTAACTGACTTTACCTAGTAGGATAAGGTTTTAATGTTCTTAATGTTTACAATCATGTGGTTGAATCAATGTTGTTAAAATCATGAGTATACTCTCATACTCGTGCGATTTTGCGAGTAAGGGGGATGCAGTGAGCTGATGTCACGGCAGATTGGGAGAAATGCGGATTGTAATAGGATTGTGTTGTTGCTTGTGAAATTAGAGAATCGTGCAACGTGTCCACATTTGTTTGCTAAAAAACTTAACTTGAAAAAGAAGCCCAACTCTTAAGGATGGCTCTTTTCCCCTTGGGTTCCCATTCACAAATCAAACAAAACCAATGAACTCTCAACAACACATGCTCTCATTATCAACAACACAACCATCACCATCATCCTTGTTAGCCATCTCAACACGGATGTTGTTGTCAACGCTAGCTTTACTACTGTCGTTGGCCATCATAACTCTCATGGTCATCACGTCCCCATCTTCGACTCTCACATCAACATCGTTGGTAGTTGCCTTCATCTTCAAATTTTTTCTTAATACTTTCTTCAATTTTTAGTGCCATTTTGGAGAGTGTTTTGTCCTCTTTAGAATTTGAAGAAGAAGAAAAAGGCATCACTGAAGGTGGTTCAGATCAGGCTGCTAAAAGAGAAAGTGATATTGGAACAAGCATTGATCCTGCATGGAGTCATTGGGTTTCAATTGATGGGAAAACAACAATGTGAAGTTTAAATATTGTGATAAAGTATTAACAAGGGGAATTTATAAATTGAAACTTAATTTAGCAAGAACTTCAAAGGATGTTGGAGCATGTATAGCAATTCTTGAAGATATTAAAAAATTAATGTGGGGTGTTGTTTATCAATTGCAAAATTTGATCAGTCAAAATTCAAATGATTTGAAGGGGGTAATAGCATAGGTGATTCAGAGAATGTTAGAAAAAGGCTAAAACAAGAAGCATAGATTACAAGGATAAACACTCTTTCATAGTTTGCTAATGAATACTACAATGTTCTTGTAAAGCTTTTGGGCAATGAGAAAATTTTGCAGGAATTTGGCACTATATAGTGACATAACTTCTTTATCTTCTCTTCAGAGCTTGTATTTATATAGCACTTGAAGAATGTTGTCATTACAATCCCTTTTCTAGCTGCTAAGTAGCTTTGAACTCATTTGAATGTCCATCTTTCTTCTATCATCTGATGAGCTTGATCGGTGAGAAGCGTTGAATGTGCTTCATGCAACATTAATTTATCTTATTTTCTTCACACAACATCCTTGATAGCTAATAGTACTTATCTTTCTAGGTAGCATAACTTTTTGCACCAAAATATGGTAAAAGTGCACATCGTAATGGGCAGATAGCTGGGTTAGAGTTGACATATGCTTGTTGTTAGAATGGTTGATAGACATTGCAACCTTAGCTCGTATCCCAAGAGATCTTTGACGTAGACTTTAATTTGGCGTTGATCATCTTGGCGATACATGGAGAAGACATTCCTTGCAACACAAAATTAAGCCTAACAAATATTCTTTATGTTAATGTTAGCTTAAAATTTGTTCACTTATTGTTTGATCATCATCAACAATTACAAAGTGGAAAATCTGCATGGTGCTTTATATGTTAGACGAAACACTTGCTTGTTGCATGATATGCTTTTTTTTATATAGTGTCTGTCAAATGCAACTATTTCATATTTCATGCTTTGTTGGATTAAGCCCTTAGTCAAAATTGGTTTGTGCAATTATGCTCTAGCACACAATGATCTTGAATTTAAAATTGACTATGAAGTGAAGTGTGGAATTTATGATTGTTTATAGGTAGGTTGGTGAGACATTGATGAGAAAAGATTGATGCTTAGATTGAGAGTTTCAAGAGCAAATTTGGATTATTTTAGTAGTTTATTAGCTCAATATGCACTAAAAACCAAAACTCCAACACGTGACAATCATATGGTGTTGAACATCTAGAATTACAAAGGTTAGAGTTGAGTTTGACTTATAGTTCATTTGGTTGTGAGCATAATTGGAATACTTTTGAAAGGATAAGAATTTGAATTTATCAAATCGATTTTATAATTATTTTTCTATACCACCTAATAGGCTAGTATGATGTGTTAGTTAATTGTATAATTATTAAGTCCACACAAAGAAAAGAAATCATTTACAACAAAACATCATGAATGATGTGATGTTTCTGATTTGCTAATTCAAGATTGAACAAGAAGAATGTTAGAAAACAAATGACTATAAATTGGTGATCCTACTTTTGATGATGAATGGATTGTGAAAGAGAATTAAGCAAATTTAGATTTGGATGCTTCAGATGAAAACATATTAGTTGAACTTGGAGAATGGTGGTGGTGGTGTACCTATGGATGAGTTGGAGGTTCCTCTAATTGCTGACAATGATGAAGGTGATGGGATGACAATAATAAACATGAGGATTATGTGGAGGAGGATAACTATCTTGATTTTAATATAAATGGTTTCCTAGGATAGTTTGTTTATATTAAAAAATTATGAATTTATTATACATTATGAGTAATTTTATAAATTGTGAACCTATTTTTAGTTGTCACTATTTATGAATTATTATAAATTATTGTTCTTGTATGCATGCATAGGTTTTTGAATATAGTGTTTCATACACTCAAACCCTTACAAGTTGTGTCATGATTTTTTTTTTGGTTCCTTCGAATTTGACAACATTGATCTGAATATATAGGAATAGTGCATGAATTAGGCTTGTCAACTTTAAAATCTAATGAGTTGGCTTTATGGAAAGCAACTTCAATTTTTCAAATATCTGATTTTTATGTTGGGTCTTGGGTAAACTCATTCTAGTTGAGTCCAACTTGTGTGATTTGAAAGCATAAAAATCATAGGGAATTTTTTTTAAATAGGGAAAGAAAGGAAGAACAGTCAGAGGGACATTCATCTTTCATCTTGTAAAAAGTGTTTAAACGGCTTGTGTTCTGAATAATGGCTTATGCCATAGACCTACTAACTAATAAATATAATGTTAGCTTGATGAATTTCTGCTGCATCATTTTTCTGAGGGTGCTGACTATCTTTCATCTTTAGTTTATATCCATATGCTTTCCAAATTAACCTTTATCAGAAATGATCTCATTCTTTTGGGTTGTTTGTAGGTAAAGAAAAAGGTGTGAAATGGAGAGCACTGACAGAGGAGCATGCACGTGACAGCTTTGAAAATCTTCTATTTAGTGTCTGTCGATTCCGGGAGCTTACTGGCTCCTATCCCCAAAATATAACTGTACGTAACCCTTTCTTATGTCAAATCAACCATTTTATTCCTTTATTGCACGACAAGCTTTTACTGCTTACATTTATTACTTGCTTCCAAATGCTGATAAGAAATAAAATAAGAAATCTTTGAATCTGATTTGTTGAATCTGGAAATCAGGTTGTAAGTTATGATTTCAAGGAAAAAAGATTTGCACATCTACATCGATCTGCTATTGGGTTTCCAGAGTCAAGGTTCTTCTATGCAGGTACTCCTGCTACATCAAATTCAAAAGCAGCTGCTCTGAAAGGTGAGGAATTGGTTAGAACTCAGTTCCAAAAAGACCCATATGGCTGTCGAGGTTCACTTTATCACAAGAAACTAAAGCGTGACCCTTTTCATCGCTCAATTCCTTATCCCACTGGCTGCCCTGAAATTGAAGGTTTATTCAAATATTGTGAACCAAATCCTTATCCTGATACACTTCCGTGGACACAGTAAACATCACACAGTCAATACAATTGTATACTAACAAATACAAACATTTGATTCGAACACTAAGATGTTCATAAACAATGTGAAGATTAAATTTTGTTCATTGGAGATAATGACAGATTGTGTAGATCAAAGTGTTGCATTTTGTGAGGTTTATTTAAATTATGGGTTACTCAAAATGGACGGTTCAAAGACAAATGTCCAGGTTTCATGTTGTTGCAGTTGGATATGCCATGTATGTATTGAGGGAAATTTTGCTTATTTTCATAATCGATCATAATTTAGTTATTTTAATTTTATAGCTTAGCAGAAAAACTTGAATAGGAATATCTTCATGCAACCGATATAAGGTTTTAGGAGGAGAGGCCTTTAAGCAGATGATAAAAGATCTCTGACAATTGCTTCCTCCATCATCATATCACTGCAATACCAATGAAAAAGACGAAAATGCTCTTAATATAATATTTTTTTTATTCCAGAAATTTTTATTCAAAATGAACTTTTAAATTTTGTTTCTGGATTTTTATATTCAGAAGACAACAAATTCTCTTCCAGACCTTTTCGGAAGAAATTATTTTAGAGTTAGGCAACACAACAAATTCACTTCCAGATCTTTTGGAAAGAAATTATTTTAGAGTTATTATTTTCATTCCTCAATTTTCATATCTGTTTATATCTGGAATAATTTGGAAGAAATTATTTTAAGGTTTAAGATTTAAGTATTATTTTCCTGAACTTTCATATCGGTTTATATCGGGAATAAAAGATATTTTCGAAAATATTAGGTGTTTGTTATAATTATCACTTGTTATAATAATCATGAAAATAATCTTGTTTTACTTGTTTTTAGGGTTCAGGGATTGACTTAAATAATCTTCAAATAATCATTAATATATATACTTTTATTCATATATTGTTAATGAATTAGTTGGTAACGTCTAGGGTTTAGGGTTTTATATATACTTTTTATTCTTATAAATTCCTTTAATTGTTAATGAATTAGATTGGTCTCAACTTTTCTCAACTTTTCTCAACTTTTACCTTAAAAGTTATCTTTGGCCAAAATTCAGTTTTGGCGAATTTTTTCAATAGTGTCAGGATGAACTCAGGTTTGAACCCCTTGAAAAACGAATAACCTTGAAAAACGAATAACCTTGAAAAACGAATAACCTTGAAAAACGAATAACCTTGAAAAACGAATAACCTTGAAAAACGAATAACCTTGAAAAACGAATAACCTTGAAAAACGAATAACCTTGAAAAACTTGAAAAACAAATAACATTGAAAAAACAAATAACATTGAAAAAACAAATAACATTGAAAAAACAAATAACATTGAAAAAACAAATAACATTGAAAAAACAAATAACTTGAAAAACAAATAACATTGAAAAAACAAATAACATTGAAAAAACAAATAACTTGAAAAACAAATAACATTGAAAACAGAAATAACATCAGCAGAGATCAAATAAAATCTCAAAAATCGATTTTATCTAAATTACTCATTGAACCTAAAACTAATAAAAAATTAACTCAACAATATCAAACAAAACAAAAATTGCCCCGAACATATCACTATATACAAACAACTACAATTTAAATCCAATTTAAAAATTCATTGTAAAGAAAAGATTTGAACTTCTAACAAGTACTCAGATGAAATACAAAACCTGACTAAGGAATATGGCATGAACAGGGAACCATCAGAAACCAAAAATTTATCCCCAATAGCAATAAATGCTGTACGGTCCGCATCATGGCTAGGGTTAAAAAACCCCATCACACGGTTCCCTTATCCAACTTTAGATCCAAATCACGAACAATTAAAAACACAAAAATGTAAAACCCAAAAGCATCAATTTAAAAGGATAACCTAACTCAGTAGTGTTTAGAGAAAAAGAGCTCAGATTAAATGGGTTTAGAGTCTTATCAGCACTGAATAATCAGAGTGGTGCATGACTTTCTCTTCATCACTGCTCGAAAATTTCAGTGTTCCGTTAAAATAAACAGAAACAACATAACAAACAAATGCGAAAAAAAGAAAACAAGAACCTGGGAAATATGTGGGAAAAGAAGTCGATGGAAGAAGCAGGGTTGCAAGGTCTCTTATATAAGAGAGAGAATACGCATAACCCTAATTCACTATTGGAAAGCCCATTAGTTTCCTTACAAAACGACCTGTGTGTTCTTATTGGGCCTTTGCTTCATTCACCTCCAAATTGCAATTTGCACTCCATTTATTTTATTTTTTATAGTTTATTTCAACGGTGTCTCATTTTTCTTAGTTTTCTTGCTTCCAATACTTTTTTTTTACTCCATTGCAAGTTTGTATTTCATTACTACAAGTTTAAGGATTCCGACGAGCTTTAATGGTGATTTAAAGTTGGTTAGGCAAAAGGTATAAATGGGACCAATGGAGTTTTTTTAATGGATATCTCACAAGTTTATGTATCAATCAATTTGAAAATAAACTTTTAGAAAAAAAAAATCTAGAATATATTCATATAAAAAATAAATATTTTGAATTTGATTAATCGGAATATGAATTTTGACTTTTGGATAGAACATTTCAAAATAACGAGACCATTATTATGAATTATCTATTCTAAAGAAGTTTTCTAGAACATACATATCTTACATTATTTAATACATTTAATTTTGAAAATATGATATGCTTTCTAAATTTTCTAATTAGAATCTTAAATATGTTTTCAAAGATTAAATATTACATAATACATGCAAAATGCGAAATATATATTATAAATTAGATATTTTGGAAAGCAAATAATGTATTGTAGAAGGTCTAATTCGAAATACATATTTCACATTCTAGGATTAGGTGCTCTAGAGATCAAGTGTTTTTTTTTTCAAGAGTTGATTTTATAAAAGCGTGTATATTAGTTTTTGACACTTAAATTTTATTTTGTTAGATTTACTATGGATGAAGACTTTTACACGAAGATATCAAATGAAGTTTCCATGTTTTTGGGTATAGACAACATTGATATGGACTATGTTCTCCCGCATAATAAATTTATGTCACATGATTGTAGTGAAGCATTCACAACATATTAGGTATATATAAATATTGTATAATTATTTTCATTTGGTAAACTTGTTAACATATTGTAACATTGTAATATGCAACATATGTATATCGTAGAACAGATCGAGGTCATACAACTAAAATGTAACAACTAATGATGTTACTTGAGCAAGAGATGTATATTCATTGGTGTAGGTTCAATGAAAGTACAAATGTGGTGACAAATATATTTTGTTAGTTTAAATTGGTTTGTTGCTCTTAATTAACCAATTCAATAATAATTTTTTATTTTATTTCAATTCAATTCACTCCACTCAGACCCTAAAAACTAACACCTATGACCAAGACCTAACCCATAAAAGAAAACCAAAGAAGCAATAAAAGGAAGCTTGCCAAAGGTTGGATGAAGAAAAGAAATCTGTTGGTAAGTTATTATCCTTAAAGCAAGAGGCGGTCCCTTTCAATTAAGAAACACAATTTATAAAGGAAATAATGGTTAATATTGATCCACATGAATAGACTAACTTCCAAGAACAAATTGTCTAGAGGAAAAGGCAAAGGTTGTTCAAGATAGCAATTCAGTGTCTTGGTGCTAAGGAACTTCTACTCAAATGCTTTTAAAAATGATTATATCCCTTAGCACCTACAAAGCATGGTGCAAGGGATACTTATCTCATATAATTGAAATACAAGAAATAGGAACATTGGCACCTATTGTACACAACATACTAGAATGAGCTACAGAACAATGGAAGAATGAGTGTTGGTTGCAAAATACACCTTTTGGAGATGAGAGGATAAAGAACACACAAATTCGTCATATTATATTATGTTGTGTAAAATTTCATCAATTCTTCGATTAGCAAGATGACAACTCTTGTATAGAGTTATATGATTCTTGAACCTAAAGTCAAGCCCTTGATCAATGTACCACTCAAAAGCAATGACCTAAATCAAACCTAGCCTTATCAATACACCATATTCAACTTATATTGAATGAGGCATTATTCCCCACCATTGTTCACCATTAGATTCCTCAAATTTGTCCCAAGCTCTTGATTAGTGTGGCACCCAAAAGCAATGCTCTGAATTATATCCCTTCTTATCAAAACACCAAATTCAACTTAAAATGAATAAGGCACTCTTCCCCAACATTGTTCACCATTAGATTCCTAAACATTGAATTGGGCCTTTAATTAGTGTATCACCTAAAAGCAATAGTCAGGATAAAATATAGTCTTCCACAATGCACCAGATTCAACTAACACTCAATGCGGAAATGTTCCCCACTACTGTTCATTTTCAAAATCTTAAAATTTGACACAGAACCAAACCCTTGTTCAATATGCCACCCAGAAGTAACATCTTGGATCAAATCTCTTCTTATCAACACATCAAATTCATTTCACATTGAATGAGACATTATTTGTTAATATTGTTCACTACTAGATTCTTGAACTTGACATAAACCCTTGATTAGTGTGTCATCTAAAAGTAATGACTCAGATCAAATTTCTTTTTATTAATGCACCATATTCAACCAACATAAAATGAGTCATTGTTCACCGATGACTATTTTACGACAAGTGTATCGTGTCAAAAGTAATGAATTTGTCCACAAGAACGGATATCGAACCCACAAGGAACAATGAAATTCTCAAGTATAATATTCACTAAATAGAAAATAATATGCAAAAGTTTGTTGAAAGTTTGTGGTGAATGATGAATTGCAAGAATGTAAATAAAGCAAAGTAAAAAATTTGTGTGATTCATTAGGAAAATTGGGATTGAGGTTCATCCTTCTCATTCGTCTATATCTTTACAAAAGATTATAATATTTAGTCTTGATTGATATTGATGCACATATAAAAATCATTCATATCGATTTCTCAAATTCAAAATTATTAAGAAAGTCTACTAAATATCAATTCCTCGCATATTTATAAAAACTCCTTATCACTACGAACAAACGTTATAAAGGAATTAACATTTCAAATATATTTCTAGCATTAAAATATGTTAAGCATTATCATTTAGGTCAGATTCTTATAAATATTTTCCTGAAAGATCTAAGGATCAAAATCATGAATAATTTAAGCTTTGAGAATAAAATGATAATATCAATCATCAATGAAGAACTAAAATATTATAGATAAATATTACCTCAATATATAAGAGTTCGAACAAACTACTCCTAATCTCAAAGGGAAGAATTAACCACTCATGTTAGCCACTACATGCATCTAAAGCAAGAAAAGAAGATCCAAGATGTTTCTCCTTAACGACTGCCTCCTTTATGGTTTTCTATCTCCTTATATTCTCTCAATCATCCCAATAATGTCTAGTGTTATGCCTCACACCTTCTATTTAACCCAATTGGACTTTGGGTAAGTGACATATTATTCATAATAATATATCCTTTTGCTTCATCTTTCCTTAAATTCTTGAAAATAACACAAAATTGGAAATAAATCATTTTTATTCATCACATAATCCAAAAGTATGTAAAATTGTTTAAATTCTTAAATTAGAGGTTGAATTATAAATATTTTATCAATTGTGTAAAATTGTTTAAATTCTTAAATTAGAGGTTGAATTATAAACATTTCTAATTTTAAATGTTTTTTTTTTAAATATTCTTTCATACAATTTTAAATTATATCTTTTTAATATTATGAATTCAACTAATTATACTTAAATAAATATATAATAATATTTATATGTTAAATTCTTTTATACCAATGAAATATTCATTAATTACAAATCTAATTAATTTTTTTAATATCAAATTATCCATATTAGTTAATAAAATGCACAACATTATTTATTTTACCCTTATAATATTAATTTTCAATCTATATTAGCAAACTTTATTTTTATATCATTTAATAAATAGTTAATTTGAAATTAATAATGTTTATAAATTTAAAAAATATACTTTGTAATGCCTTTTTCACATATTTTAAGTACTTATTTTATATTTTTATAATGAATAATTATAATGTAACATAAGTATTTATTTTTTTATTATTGCGAAAATAGGTAAAATACATTATTATAGAGGGTTGAGTTGTGTATTTAATTTGTTTGAAAAGTTTTTGCAAAGCTTCATTTACTAGATGCGAACAATTAATACTACAAAAACACATTGTCAAGTAAGTTTTAATCGTGTTTGATGAAAATTCGTCATACACAACTTTAAGTGGACATATGCATTGTTTAAACAACTTTTCAAAATTCGTTTTTGTTGGAGATCCCACATCGACTAGAGATTAGAGCCTTTCATAGTATATAAGTGGGTGCAAACCTCACCCCATTAAGCCGGTTTTATGGGGTTGAGTTAGGCTTAAAGTCCACTTCGTAATATGGTATCAGAGCCATTTCGAGCCTATCCTAGCGAGTGTTTATGTTGGGCCTATCGTGCCACCCGCTATCGGGCCGCTATCGGACCACCCATAATATATAGTCCCACGCACGAGTTGGCAGTCTCGGCGTGAGGGGGGTGTGTTGAAGATCCCACATTGACTAGAGATTAAAGCCTTTCATAGTATATAAGTGGGTGCAAACCTCAACCTCATGAGCCGGTTTTATGGGGTTGAGTTAGGCTTAAAGTCCACTTCGTAATAGTTTTCAAAAATGTTTCATTCTTAATCTAGTTAAAAATTAATAACATGTAGTATAAAAATACAAGAGTTGAAATAGAATTACACAAGTTATTTTTATATTGGCTTGTCAGCTAACTTAAACTACGTTCACTTCTTGATCAACACGTTCAAGATTCCACTAATGCACACAATTGTTGTAAGTTACACATATTATTTTGATCTAACCACTTATGACTAAACTATGTATTTTTTTTTACATAACCACTTCTAACTACAATAACAAATATTGTTTGGACTCATTCACTCTTGACTAAGACCGAGTATTCTTTGGACTTTACCACTCTCAGCTCCAACTACAAGTATTGTTTGGACCTAGCCACTCTTGACTAAAACATTTTGATAAACAAAGGTTGTGATCTTAAAGATCACGTGGTTTGCTCACTAAAAGATATTAACATCTTAAAATGAATATAAGATTGAGAACACTCTTATAGTTAGCTATGAACATAAACAATGTTCTTTCTCACACAAAAAAGGCTTAGGATTGCTTGAAAACGTTAATAACAAATGTTGTAACCATCATTAGCCTTTCTTCATCACAGAGATCTTCTTTATATAGAGTTTAGAAGAAAAAAGTCATTACAAATTCCTTTGGAGTTGTTGTGAGGTTTACAAGCCTCTCATCTTGTTTGTCTTTCGTCTACCCACATCCAAGCACACAAATACATTAAAGGCTCTCCATACAACATTAAATGTGTGACATCTTTACACAATTCCTTTAATACATGACATGACTTATCATGCGTAAGTAGGTAGCTTCTTGTTCCTGCCAGTTGATCGATTGCCTTCGTACGTCTACGACGATCACACACCCAATTCTCTCTGCCTTCGTTCGTGCTTTCCTACGATCAAACACCTGAAAATGAAAAGACAAAGGGCGCCCTAGAGGCCATTTGCACTCCGACGCTCAAGTCAGTACTGGGGCTAGGAAACACCAAAACACTTAGTCGTAAAGCTCTGTGAAATCTGTGTGTGTATTAGCGTAAAAGTTGTGTACCTTATTAGGTTTGTTACTGCCTATTATATACTCTAGGGTTTCCGCTATTTCCGCTAACCACAATTAGGGTTACTGAGGGTGTGCCTTAGCGCCACTATCACCCACTCTCAGGGTAATCTAGCGCGTAAGGCCCCCTTACTGGAGTGCAACCTCTGACGGGATGACCACCTGGGTACCAACTTGTGCACCTAATCTCTAGGGCCATCCATCCTGGGAGTGCCATAGTTGTTCACGTGCCATGCATGCAGCTTACCCCTGGAACGTAACCCTGATAGGTCTTCGCTCTTCCAGGGGCTCTTTACTCGTGTTACGCCTGAACGCGTCATCCACACCACATGCATGGACCCCTCGTGATATAGACTTCTCCCTACTGATAACTGGTGTGTGGTCTGGGATCCACCGTACGTGGCCCAGCTTTGTTGTTTGAGTCACCGATGTCCGATGTCACATCGCCCTCACTCTGTTGCCGAGGACACATCAACACATCTTGGTGATCGATGCCTGACCACTCTTCAACACCTTAGCTCACATGCCTTGCGAGACACTGGCCCATGCCGCTCGTGGGACCCAGCTTATGTGGCCCACCATTACTAGCGGTCAACTTCGTTTGAGGACTGATCGGTACATAAGCCCCCCAGTCTCGAGTTGTTAACTTGTTTAGTGAATAGACTAAGTTTTCGGCCCTGGCGACCTACGTGGCTCTGTGTGACGGGACGTGAACAGTGCACCGAAGTGACACTTCTCTGTGCCCGTTTTTTATCTGCGCACACGTGTCTAGATCAACGACCATGACTTAACGCTGCTTGCACTTCTTTGTTTACGTTAAGCATTCAAAAACGCGCGCTTCGATCACTGTTCCATTACTTTCAAAAACTCTTTCGATCGCTTCAGCTTCTTCTTCGAACGCTCACTTTCTCTTTGCAAAAACCAAAACTTTCACTTCCCTTCGATCAAAAGGTAAGACCTTTATGCATCATCGCCCTTGTGTTTCGATTTCACTGCTTGATAACTGCCTTGGACTGTTTAAATTTCTGCATTTTAGGTTTTCTCTGGTTTTTTTCTCTATTCCTCTGTTTTCTGGGTTTATCTAGGTCGTGTCCCCAACTCCGATTACAAGGCCCTCTACCCTTGGGCCTCTGGTGAGGATGTGGCCAAACACCGGGAGGACAAAGCTGCTCATATGACTTGTGTGTTTGGGGGGGGGGGGGGGGATGTGACGCTTATGTCTCTGTTCGCCCCTGAGCGGAGGGCGAGCCTGTGTGTGTACGGGAAACCCTTCTTCCTCTACGCTACCATATTCAAACGAATTAAACTCTGTTAGCCTCTCACGGGGTTCAAGCAGGCGCTCCTAACCGAAATAAACGTGGCCCTTGCCCATATGCACCTCAACGGCTGGGCCTTTGTAAGGGCGTTCGTGATCTTGTGCAACCACCTGGGATTCACCCTTTTTGTGGACGTCTTCCTCTATTTCTTTGAGGCTAAGAGTCCAGGGAAGAAGCTTTGGGTAAGCTTCAACAGTGTGGTGGGGAGAACCCTCCTTATCCTCTTCCAGCAATCCTACAAGGACTTCAAGGGGAAGTTCTTTAGAGTGCGATGCACCGCCCATGACCCCACCCTTCTGGACTGGGTGGGGCAATTGAAGCTTAAGAAGCCCAAAACTCTTGAGGAACTGGCCCCTCCCAATCGCGAAGTGTGTCAAGTTCTCGCAAATTTAGGGGCAGTGTTCAACACTACCCAACTGATCAAACATGAGTTCAGCCCCTCAAGCCTCAAGGGCTATATCGGTTCACCTCTACTACCTTCTTCACTTCACTGTGTTTGCCTATTATCAGTTTAGGGTTTAGGGTTTAGGGTATGCTTGTGTGTTCTACTTCTTCATACTTATGTATTTGCTGACCTCTTGTGTTATGATAATCACTGCTTTCTCATGTCTTCTTATCTTGGTGTAGGCATGATATTTAACAAAGAGAAAAGGGCAAGGCTGACTGATGCGCTTGCCCAGCGTCAAGGGGCGCTTGGTGGTGCGAGTGCCTCTACTCCTTCCGCTCCCATTGATTTTGCCCAAACCGCGCCAACCCCCATTACTCCCATCACTGCCATTCCCCTCGCCACTGCTCGAGCCTCGCCCACACCGACCCCTCTTGAGAGGAACAAGAGTGTGGTGGCGATTGAATTCGACGAAGACGAGAACACCGCGGAAGAGCACATTTTCAAAAGGCGAAGGGCGGTCGCAGCGACGACCTCCTACTCTACTATCATCAATTGCCCTGCATCATTCATGGACTATCCGCCAAGCGCTTCTTCCCCCCGCGCCCTCCTTGCGCAGGCGATGGTGAGAACGCCCCTGGAAATGAGCAAGCTCCACCCGCCCCCGAGCTGTTCGCTTTCCTTCAGCATGCCCTCAAAAGCTTCCAAAGAGGGGCAACAGAGGACTTGGACGAGGATGTGATAAGGGAATGCAAGGGCCTCAGTCTAGGCAAATTCCTTGTCCAATAAAATGCCCTTGCAAGCAAGACTGAGGTGAGGACCAAAGAGCAATTGGCCCTAGTGGAGGCAAAGGCTAAGGAAGACGTAGCCCTGGCAGAGGCAAAGGCTAAGGAAGACGTAGCCCTGGCAGAGGAGAAGAAGAAGGACGAGCTGGCCCAACAGGCTCGAGTCTTCGCTACTCGTGAAACTGCTTTATTGCATAAGCTAAGCAGCCTCTGCCAGTCTGAGAAAGTGCTTGTACTCCACCTTTATCTTTAAAGCTTCAACTTTAATCCTTGCTTCCTCCCTGAATTCATCCAGTAGGTCCAAGTTCACCTTTCTCTTTTCGTTGGACTCTTTAACCACGAAGTTCTGAAAGCGTGGCGAGCTCTCCTGAATCTCCACTGGAATCAATGTGTCCGATCCATACACCAAGTTGAAGTGTGTTTCTCTGGTGGTGGACTGAGGAGTGGTGTGGTAAACCCACACAATTCTAGGAACCTCCTCTGCCCAGGTTCCTTTGGCCTTCTCGAGCCTTCTCTTCAAACATCTGAATAGGACTCTGTTGGCAAACTCGACCTGCCCATTCGTCTGAGGGTGCTCGACTGATGCGAACACCTGCTTTATTCCAACTTTTGTGCACAGCTTGCGCAGCTGTTGGCTTGCAAACTGTGTCATTATCAGACACCAAATGCTTCGGTACCCCGAAGTGACACACTATGTTCTTCCACACGAAGTGCTGGATCTTGTGGGTCGTGATCTGCACCACAGACTCGGCCTCTATCCACTTCGTGAAGTACTCTATGGCGACCACGAGGTACTTCATCTGTCGTATCACCAAGGGAGAGGGTCCTAGGATATCAATTCCCCAGGTATGGAATGGTCAGGGGCTGTAAATCGACCTGAGCTCTTTTGGCGGCGCCTTGTGCAAATCAGCGTGTTACTGACACTACTTGCACTGTTGTGCGTACCTCGTGCAGTCTTTTCTTACGGTTGGCCAATAATATCTCGCACGAATGGCCTTTGATGCTAGAGATCGTCCACCGATGTGACTCCCACATATCCCTTTGTGGAGCTCTACCATTATATGTGCGCATTGGCTCCACTTACACATACCAAGATTGGGTGGGTAAACCCGTGTCTGAACAACTCTCCGTCGATGAGAGTGTACTTGGCATAATTTTTCTTTATTTTCCTGGCCTCTGTGGGTTCCAATGGGAGTATCTCATAAGCCAGGTAGCTCTTGTAGAGCGTAATCCAGGTTTCTCTTCCTTTGACCAGGCAGACCGACAATGATTCTTCCCCACAGACTGCATATGTGCTTACCTTGGAGTTTTCAGCGTCTCCTGAGTCAATGACCGATGACTCCTCACGCCTCCTCTCGACGTGTTGATTTGATGTACCCCCACCAAATTATTTGTGGTGAAAGTTCGAGGTGTCTTCAGGGTTTCCTGTATGACCGTCATCTGTCTGCCCCCTTGCCTGAACTGGCGAGCTTAGCTAGCAAGTCAGTTCGGGCATTTTTCTCTCTAGGGACGTGCATCAGCTCAAACACCGAGAATGAGCCCTTCAGAACTTGGACGTACCTTAGGTATGTGACAATTTGAGGGTCTTTGGCCTGGTATTCTCTCGTCACCTGATCTGTGACTAGTAGGGAGTCACTCTTTGCCAACAAACTATGCGCACTCATCTCCTTAGCTAATAGCATGCCAGCGATGAGGGCTTCGTACTCCGCTTGATTATTGTGGGCCTTTGACGACGAATCGTAGGGTTTGCTCAATCAATAACACGTTCAGTCCCTCCAGGATGACGCCAGCTTCGCTGCCTTGCTAGTTAGAAGACCCGTCTACAGAGAGCACCCATCGGAAGTTGGCTTCCTCTTGGTGTGCATCTGCCGAGGAAAGTTCTACCACAAAATCTGCGTAGACTTGGCCTTTAATAGGACCTCGGGGCTCGTACAGGACATCGAACTCTGATAGTTCCACTACCCATCATACCATCCTTCCCGCCACGTCAGGCTTCTGTAGGACCTTGCGGATAGGCAGGTTTGTCATCACCATCATGATAAAACTCTGGAAATAGTGGCGAAGTCTCCTTGCTGAGAACACCACTGCCAAGGCTGCCTTCTCTAGAACCTGGTATCTTACCTCAGGCCCTTGGAATACTTTGCTCACAAAGTATATAAGCTTCTACACTTGGTCTTGCTCCTGCGCAAGGACTGAACTGATCGCCCGTTCTGTCACAGCGAAGTACAAGCGGAGCGGAGTACTAAGTTGTGGCTTGCACAATACTTGGGGACTGTCTAGGTACTCCTTCAACTTGAGGAACGCCTCCTTGCACTCTCTGGTCTAGATAAACTTGTTGTTCCTCTTTAGTCACTGGAAGTAAGGGTAACCCTTGTCTCCTCCAGCTAATACAAATCTGGACAGAGCGACTATCCGCCCTGTCAACTGCTGCACCTCCTTCACTGAGATCGGACTTCTCATTACGAGGATTGCAGCGCACTTCTTGGGGTTCGCCTCTATTCCACGCTCGGTGAGTAGGATACCCAAGAGCTTACCTACTTTCACCTTGAACACGCACTTCTCAGGGTTCAACTTCAGTCTATACTTAGTTATTGTTGTAAATAGTTCTTCTAGATCAACTACATGTTGATCCTTCACCTGTGAGGTCACCACCATGTCTTCCACATAGGCTTGCACATTTCGCCTTATCATGGGCGCAAGCACTCTATCCATTAGCCTCTGGTAGGTGGCACCTGCATTCTTCAGCCCAAAGGGCATCACTGTGTAACAGTAGCAAGACAGCTCTGTCATGAATGTTGTCTTGCATTCGTCCTTGGGATGAATCTTAATCTGGTTGTACCTAGAAAAAACATTCAGGAAGTTTAGCATCTTGCAGCCCGAGACACTGTCCACCAAGGCGTCAATGCTTGGTAGGGGGTAAGAGTCCTTCGGGCAAGCTTTATTGAGGTCCATGAAGTCAACGCACATCCTCCACTTGCCGTTGACCTTCTTCACCAAGACCAAGACCACGTTTGCCAGCCACTCAGGGTACTAGATCTCCCTGATGTGTCTGATGCTTAGCAACTTCTTTGTCTCTTCCTTTATGACTTGCCGCCTCTCCTCGTTGAACTTTCTTCGTTTCTGGCGAACAAGCCTGACCTGAGGGTCCATGGTGAGGCGATGACATAGGAAGTCTGGGTCTATGTCAGGCATGTCCAAGGTGGACCATGCAAAGGCATCCAGATGTCGTGCTATAACCTCGGGAATCTAGTCATGTGCCGCTTGACCTAATAATTTGCCAAGTTTGAACATCTTGCCTCCAATCTCCCTCTCCAGGATGTCTCCTGCTGGTTCGGGTCGCCTCTCTTGGGCGATCTCTATGCGGGCAACCCCTTCTTCATTTGGTGCTCGGGTGGTGACCATGAACACCCCTCTCTTTGTCTTGAGGCTATTCTTGTAGCACCTCTTAGCCTCCTTCTGATCTGACTTGATGGTGATCATCTTTCCTCCCAAGTCAGGCAACTTCATCTTCATGTGTCGTGTCGATGCCATTGCGCTTAGCATGTTTAGTGTGGGTCTACCCTACAGTATGTTATAAGCTGAGAGGGCATTAACGATGAGGTACCTGATATTTACGGGATGCGACATCATCTGTGAAGGTGGTTCTTAGCTCTAAGTGTCCCCGTACCTCCACCTGGTCTCTCGCAAAACCGTATAAACAACCAGTATAAGGCCTCAGCTGTCAGGAGACAACTGCAGCTTGTTGAAGGTCGTTCAGAACATCACGTCTACCGAGCTTTCCTGATCCACCAGCACACGGTGTACCTTTCTCCCTGTGGTTACTACTGAGATCACCACCGAGTCATTGTCGTGGGGGACGACATCTCAGAGGTCGGCCTTGATGAAGACAAGGTCGACGTCAAGAGCCTGATCTGCCTCTTGCGCCTCTACTGACATCATCGCTCGTGCATACTTCTTCCGCTGAGAAACGGTGCATCCTCCACCTAAGAAACCCCCCGAAATAGTGTGAATCTCACCATGGATGGACATCTCGTGCCCTTGATCTCCTCCTGGCGTTGTCAAGTTCTGGGCCCCTTGTGACTCCACCAAGTAGTCCTTCAGAAAACCATTCAACACCAGCTCGTCTAACTGGTGCCCCAACGCCAAACAATTACATATGGGGTGGCCAAACGCTTGGTGGAACTCGCACCAGGCGTTCTTGTTAGGCCCCGACTTCTTGTCAGTCTTTGCGGGTATCTTCAGTCTCTCCGCTATGTTGGGGACATAGATTAGGTCTTTCAATTCTACCACGAATTTGTGCCTTGGTGGCACATTCTCCCCCGCACAGCCCCTAGTTTGGGGCTTCCTGGGCTCATAGGGCTGCTGCTTTGTTGGGGTCCTCTTCTCTGTCATTGTCTCATGCACCCTCAAGGGCAGAAGTCAACCTAGTGCTCGCGGGCACGAAGGAACAAGGCATGTGCGCTTCTCGTTTACCTCTCCTTCTGCGACAATATGGGTCACCGCTCGACGCCTAATCTCGCTGAGAGTCTTAGGGCGGTTCCTGATGAGCGATTCACTAAAGGGTCCCGACGCAATCTCCTTCCTGAACGCGTGTACCATCATGGTCTCGTCCTTGGTGTTCAACTTCACCACATGTGCCCCAAATCGATTGAGGAACTCCTTCAAGGACTCTCCCTAATACTGCCTTACGTCAAAAAGATCGTAAGAAATCGGTGGGGGGACCGGATTGGCTATATACTGTTCCCTGAACAGCTTAGAAAGTTGTGTGAACGACGTCACGTGGCCATCAGGGAGGTTGATGAACCAATCCATCGCTATTCCTGCCAGTGTAATCATGAACAGCTTGCAACGCACCGCGTCAGACCCCCTAACCAACATCATCTGCGTGTGGAAGGTCGTGAGATGAGCCTCTGGGTCCTTTACACCTGTGAAGGTGGCTTTGGGCCCCACGAACGTGGTTGGTATCACAACGTCCATGATCAATTGCGAGAATGGCATTGGGAAATCCCTAGGTGGCGTGGCAGGTTTTTGCTCTTCCACCTTACGTTCCCCTGCCTGATTTCGCAAGTCCCTGCGCAATTCCTCGTTGGTTCTGTTCAATTCTTCATTTCTTGCTTGCGACGGAGCCAGATCGATCTGGATGCATTATTGATCCGCTCTTGATGTCGCCACCGCTTCTTGGAGGACCTGCACCGTTTCCATGATCTGTTACAGGATGAGGCTCTCGCCTCCTTTTGGTGCAATGGATCCTTGCCTCGTGTTTCTCATCTTGATGGATCTTTCTTTTGTTCTTGTGAATGGGACAATGATTTAAATCGTGCCCCACAGTGGACGCCAAATGTTCCTTCCAATTGACTCGATTACCTTCGTAGGTCTACGACGATCACACGCCCAATTCTCTCTGCCTTCGTTCGTGCTTTCCTGTGATCAAACACCTGAAAATGCAAAGACAAAGGGCGCCCTAGAGGTCATTTGCACTCCGACGCTCAAGTCAGTATTGGGGCTAGGAAACACCAAAACACTGAACCGTAAAGCTCTGTGAAATTTATGTGTATTAGCGTAAAAGTTGCGTACCTTATTAGGTTTGTTACTGCCTTTATATACTCTAGGGTTTCCGTTAACCACAATTAGGGTTGCTGAGGGTGTGCCTTAGCGCAGCTATCACCCACTCTCAGGGTAATCTAGCGCGTAAGGCCCCCTTACTGGAGTACAACCTCTGACGGGATGACCACCTGGGTACCAACTTGTGCACCTAATCTTTAGGGTCATCCGTCTTGGGAGTGCCCTAGCTGTTTACGTTCCATGCATGCAACTTACCCCTGGAACGTAACCCTGATAGGTCTTCGGTCTTCCAGGGGCTCTTTACTTGTGTTACACCTGAACGCGTCATCCACACCACACTCATGGACCCCTCGTGATCTAGACTTCTCTCTACTGATAATTGGTGTGTGGTCTAGGATCCACCTCACGTGGCCCAGCTCTGCTGTTTGAGTCACCGATGTCTAATGTCACATCGCCCTCACTCTGTTGCCGAGAACACATCAACACATCCTGGTGATCGACGCCTGACCACTCTTCGGCACCTTGGCTCAACTGCCTTGCGAGACACTGGCCCACGTCGCTCGTGGGACCCAGCTTACGTGGCCCACTATTACTAGCGATCAACATCGTCCGAGGACTGGTCGATACACTTCTTTTCACTTTCACGTAAAGTGTAAGTCTTGACAACAGAATGTTGTTGTTGTTAGGAATCCAAGTATGAGTTGAAAGTCTCATATTTAATATAAATGAGAAAGTTAAGTGATGTATAATGAAAAAAAGACCCATAAACATTAAACTTTAAGGTTTTTGGTTGAAGGTGGTGTCATGGTTTCTTATATATTTGACTCATGTCTCATTCTCCCTAGTGTTATCCCTTTAAAAAATTCTCAACATTTGTAAGATTGTCATTTCACTTTTTCAGAAAAATTGTTTGGATAGAGTAACTTTAAACATATTCTTCAATAGATCTTAATGTACGCACATGATTGCGAAATCCTCTTTAAGAAAAATGAAAAGGCTAATATTTCTTGCACACAAAGAATAAACATTTATAATGTTTAAGACTTATCTTATATGAGATGAAATACACTTATGGTTTATAAAAAAAAAAATTAAACAACAAAGAGTACTAACTAAGACATTTTTATTTATTCGATCATACAAAACATACCAAATAAGGCATGCGTCTTTTAAATACTTATAAATTATATTTTATACTTTATTGTTTGAATACAAAATCAAAATCAAAGTAAGAAATTCATCAAACTTTGATCTAAGACCTATTTTATCAGTTTTTCTATAAATCTTTATTAATTATAATAATTTATATTAAAATTAAGTTCAACAACAACAATAATAATTTATATAATTTATTGTTTTATTTTATTTCTTAAATTATTTTTAATTTAGTTTAAAATCCAAAAACAAAATCATAATAAAAAAATTATTATTTATATTAGTTTTTTTTTATGAAAATAATGGAAAACAAACTAAAATAATGACCATGAAGCATGAATGAGTTTATATATGTAAATAAAATGTGAGGGCAATTTTTTGTAAAATGGGTTTAATTTAGGAAAACAAAATTCCCGAAATGTTTTTATAGCTGAAGTGTTTGATATTTTTAACCTAATATGCTGCTTATTGAGTATTAATTTAATAATAAATCATAAGGTTTCAAATAACAAGGAAGCAGCTTTGGAAATCTAATCTCCAATCAATTTTTTTTACCCATTGTATTTGAATTTTTCTTAACTAAGTGTTTTACTTTGTTTAATCTAATATCATTACAACAAAAATTATAACCTCTCTCTCTTTATATATACTAGCCAGAACATATCCGCATTTTTTATTTTTGTTTTTAATGTATATCTATATTTTATTTTTATTATTTGTATCTAATATTTTATTTTTATAATTATTGTGTTTTTTTATTTTTTTATTTTTGTTATTAATGTTATTATGTATCAATATTTTTTATTTTTACTAATTTGACTATTCATCAAATCTATAGTAGTTTGATTTTTCAATATGTATGATCTTGAACCATAAATAATGATTCTTTAGAGTTTGGATACTTGATTGATTTTCAATACATAATATACAATTTATTTTTATTATTTTTTCTATTTAAATAAACCTAACTTAGTGTGGTTTTTATATTGAATGTTATTTGAAACATTTTAGAATGAAATTTCTTTTTAAACTTTGAAATTGTTAAAGAAGTATTAATCTATTAAAATATTCTTATCACATATTTTCTCATATTTTTAATGATTTTTTTTTAATTTTATATCTATTTTTTTACTTTTATATTGTGATATCGTAAAAAAATAAACAAATATTTTAACATTAGATAAATTACTTGAATTAATTTTACAATTAAACAAAATTTATTTTAATTTAAATATTTTATTACTTTATTTATCTTAATTAGTATTTCAAACTAAAAGAAACTTAGGTCTTAATTAATACATTGTTTTAGTGATTATAGTAATATTTAACCTTTTAAATCAAATATATAGACAATCATATATATATATATATATTCGTTTTGTTTTAATGTAGTGCAATATTGAGAAAATACAAGTTCTATGTTATCAAATTACAAAGACGGTCACAACACCAGGCAGAAGAAAATCACAACAGATTAAATGATCATAAAACAATAATTAATATGTATTTAACTTTAATGCTTTATAATTAAGATATAAAAATTTGAGGTATATGTATTAGATTTTTTGCACTTTTTTGATACCCATTGAAATAGGACTCTTTCGCAACCAACTTTCTCTCAAAATTGCAACCGTATTCTTCTCTCCCAGAAGAAAGAAATGTAGTGTACATCTACATACAGCAATATATATGCATATAATTCAAATTCATGGTAGATAATGAATTGCCCAAAGAAGAAGAAAAGGAAGAAAACAAAAAGGGAACAACGAAAGAAAGTAGGTTGTTAAGATCATATGTCATTGATTGTAAATAATGAATTGCCCAAAGAAGAAGAAAAGGAAGAAAACAAAAAGGGAACAACGAAAGAAAGTAGGTTGTTAAGATCATATGTCATTGATTTGCAAAAGTAGACTACAGATACTCAATCTCGTTATGTTGCTTAAGAAGGTCTTCGACAAATTCTTCTTCTAAAGAACTTACATCAATATCTTTTTCGGTCTTGAGTATAGGCGAGACCCTCATTAGACACAACAAAACCTTCATAATCATTAGACAACAAAACCTACATAGTTCCTTGAAAACAAATAAACCTTGGAGAGATGCTCCCAATCACTAATCCAAAGCCATTGCAAAAAAACCCCAAAAACTCACAAACAATCAATGAAAAGTGCATGACTAATTTTCATCTAATATGTTAGAATAATGTGTTTAACATCCTGCAAGTTAGCTTTTTCTGTTATTGAATAAGTCTCCATAATTTTAGGGATTTAATAATTCTGTTTTAACCACTGGTTGGTTTGTTACCAGATTTAATTCCTGTTTTTTAGAACAACTTTGTTCATTCTTGTACAACTTTGTTCATTCTTGTACATATACATAGCTTTCCAGCTTTAATATATCATCTCAGTTGATCAATAAAATATTTGTTTTGTTTTAAGACTAACAAATTGGTATCAAGAGCACTCTTCTTAAGGGATATGTGAGGTCAAAATGGAAGGAGAATCAAGTTTTTCAGCCGTTGCACCACCAGTCTTCGATGGAGAAAATTACCAAATGTGGGCAATTCGTATGGAGACTTATCTGGAGGCTTTGGATCTTTGGGAAGCAGTAGAAGAGGATTACGAAGTTCCTCCACTTCCAGCAAATCCTACTGTTGCACAAATCAAAGCACAGAAGGAGAAAAAAACCAGAAAATCAAAGGCAAAAGCTTGCCTATTTGCAGCTGTATCTCAAATGATCTTCACACGAATAATGTCCCTCAAAACAGCAAAGGAAATTTGGGATTACCTCAAGGGTGAATTTGCAGGAGATGAGAGGATTCGTGGAATGAAAGTCCTGAATTTAATTCGGGATTTCGAGTTGCAGAAGATGAAGGAGTCCGAGTCAGTGAAGGAGTACTCTGACAGACTTCTCAGCATTGCCAATAAGGTGAGATTACTTGGTTATGTGTTTATTGACTCTAGGATTGTTGAAAAGCTGCTGGTCACTGTTCCTGAGAAGTTTGAAGCCACCATTACTACTCTGGAGAACACCAAAGACCTGTCAAAAATCTCTCTTACAGAGCTCTTGAATGCTTTACAAGCACAAGAGCAAAGAAGGTCTATGAGGCAAGAAGGGGTGATTGAAGGAGCTTTACCTGTCAAGCATCAAGACAACAACAGGTACAAAAAGAAGAAAAACTTCAAAAAGGAAGGAGGTTCCAAAAAATCCTACCCACCTTGCCGCCACTGTGAGAAGAAAGGTCATCCACCATACAAGTGTTGGAGAAGACCCGATGCCAAATGCTCCAAATGCAATCAACTTGGACATGAAGCTGTGATCTGCAATGTCAAAGGTCAAGTGCAAGAAGTAGATGCACAGGTTGCTGGTCAAGAAGAAGATCAATTGTTCGTGGTCACTTGTTTCTCAAGTAGAGAATCAAGTGAGAGCTGGTTGATTGACAGTGGGTGCACAAATCATATGACAAGGAGCTTTTCGAAGAATTAAAAAACACTGAAGTTAAGAGAGTGAGAATTGGAAATGGTGAACTCTTGGAAGTCAAGGGAAAAGGCACAATAGCTATAGCAAGCTATGAAGGTACAAAATTTGTTTCAGATGTTTTATTTGTACCTAAAATTGATCAAAATCTCTTAAGTGTTGGCCAGCTACTTGATAAAGGCTATAAAGTGTTGTTTGAGAATAAACAGTGCTTGATTAGAGATGCTAGTGGCAAAGACTTGTTCAATGTCAAAATGAAAGGAAAAAGCTTTGCTTTAAATCCAATGGAGAAAGAACAAATGGCCTTCAAGTCCAGAGCTAGTGCCACTGAGATTTGGCACAAAAGACTTGGGCACTTTCATCATCAAGGATTGTTTCAGATGCAATCAAAGAAGCTGGTTGAAGGACTTGCAGACATTGATGATAATATTCCTCCTTGTCATGCCTGCAATTTTGGGAAGCAACACAGGCAACCTTTCCCTAAACAAGCTTGGAGAGCCTAAAAAAAGCTGCAGTTGGTGCACACTGATTTGTGTGGTCCTCAGAGAACACCTTCATTAAATGGTAACCTCTACTACATTATTTTTATTGATGATCTAACAAGAATGTGCTGGATTTGCATGTTGAAACAAAAGTCAGAGGTTCCAAATATATTCTGGAAATTCAAAACCAGAGTTGAAAAAGAAAGTGGATGCTCAATTCAGATTATAAGGTCTGACAATGGCAAGGAATACACCTCTGATGCTTTCAACAAATTTTGTGAAGAAGCTGGAATTCAACATCAATTAACAACACCATATACTCCTCAACAGAATGGTGTCAGTGAAAGGAAGAACAGATTCATTATGGAGATGACAAGGTGTATTCTCCATGAAAAGAATCTTCCAAAAGAATTTTGGGGGGAGGCAGCAAACACTGCTGTATTCCTACAAAATCGAATTTCTACAAAAGCCTTGAAAGATCTGACACCATATGAAGCTTGGTATGGCTACAAACCTTCTTTGAAATTTCTTAAAATATTTGGTTGTCTTTGCTTCACATATATTCCACAGGTCAAGCGTGATAAGCTTGATAAAAAAGCAGAAGCAGGCATCTTTGTTGGATATAGCACTGTATCCAAAGCTTACAAAATTTTTCAGCCACAAACTGGTCGTGTGATTATAAGCAGAGATGTTCATTTTGTTGAAAATGAGCAATGGGATTGGGAAAGTTCAACTAAGGTGAATCAAAGTCCAAATGCTCCAAACAGTTCAACCCTTGGGAGCATGACTGAAGAATCTGAAGATGATGCTGCAGTTGATGATGCCCCTGTCAGAGGAACAAGACTGTTGTCTGACATCTATCAAAGGTGCAATGTAGCTGTTTGTGAGCCTGCAGGATTTCATGATGCAAAAAACAGTCAACACTGGATGGCTGCAATGAAGGAGGAGCTTTCTATGATTGAGAAAAATAAAACCTGGGAGTTGGTTGATCGACCTCCAAACAGAAAAATAATTGGAGTAAGATGGGTTTTCAGAACCAAGCTAAGTCCTGATGGTTCTATCAACAAATTCAAAGCAAGACTTGTTGTGAAAGGATATGCACAAGTTTTTGGTGTTGATTATTCAGAGACATTTGCACCTGTTGCCCGGCTTGACACTGTAAGATTGTTGCTTGCTCTTGCTGCTCAAAGGAGCTGGAAAGTATACCATTTGGATGTTAAATCTGCATTCTTAAATGGAGATTTAAAAGAAGAAATTTTTATTGAATAACCTGAAGGCTTTGTGAATGAGGGCAATGAAAATAAAGTCTACTTTCTGAAAAAGGCTTTATATGGATTAAAGCAGGCTCCACGAGCCTGGTACAGCAAGGTTGATGATCATCTGGTGCACCTTGGCTTTCATAAAAGCCAATCTGAACTCACATTGTATGTCAAACATCAAGGTACAAATATTTTGGTCATTTCTCTTTATGTGGATGACATGTTAGTTACAGGAAGCAATGTTGAAGAAATCAACTGGTTCAAAGTGGAAATGAAAAAGGTCTTTGAAATGACAGATCTTGGTCTTATGTCATACTTTCTTGGTATTGAGATCAAACAGAATCAAGATGAAGTTTTCTTAAGTCAAAGAAAATATGCAAAGGAGATACTCAAGAAATTTCTTATGGAAAATTGCAAAACTGTGAACACTCCCATGAATCAAAAGGAGAAGCTAATCAAAGATGATGGTTCTGACAAGGTTAATGAATCTGAGTTTATAAGTTTGATAGGTTGTCTGATGTACTTAACAACAACCAGACCTGACATCCTAAATGCTGTGAGTATTCTTTCAAGGTTTATGCATTGTCCAAACGAAACACATATGATAGCTGCAAAAAGAGTTATCAGATACATCAAAGGAACTTGGAATTTTGGTGTGAAGTTTCTGAAGCAAAAAGAAATGAAGCTGATTGGTTTCTCTGACAGTGACTGGGGTGGATCAATTGATGACATGAAGAGCACATCTGGTTACTGTTTCTCCCTTGGATCAGGCATGTTCTCTTGGAGCTCAAAGAAACAAGAAACTGTTGCTCAATCCACTGCTGAAGCAGAATTTATTGCTGCAACCACTACTGTTAATCAGGCCTTATGGTTAAGAAAGATTATCTTTGATCTAAATCTGGAACAAAAGCAAAGCACTGAAATACATGTTGATAATCAAGCTGCAATTGCAATCTCAAATAATTCAGTCTTTCATGGAAAGACAAAGCATTTCAACATCAAGCTTTTCTTTGTTCGAGAAGTCCAGAAAAACGGTGATATAATTCTTTGTTATTGCAAATCTGAGAATCAAATTGCAGATGTCTTTACCAAGCCTCTGCCAGTCAGCAAGTTCAAAGATTTCACAGCTAAACTGGGAGTTTGCAGCATTTAAACAAGGAGGAGTGTTAGAATAATGTGTTTAACATCCTGCAAGTTAGCTTTTTCTGTTATTGAATAAGTCTCCATAATTTTAGGGATTTAATAATTCTGTTTTAACCACTGGTTGGTTTGTTACCAGATTTAATTCTTGTTTTTTAGAACAACTTTGTTCATTCTTGTACAACTTTGTTCATTCTTGTACATATACATAGCTTTCCAGCTTTAATATATCATCTCAGTTGATCAATAAAATATTTGTTTTGTTTTAAGACTAACATAATAGAAGATAAAAATAGAAAACAAAAATATTTTGTTCCTTGAAAACAAATAAACCTTGGATAGATGCTCCCAGAACATACCGAAAACACCATAGTTTCTCAAGATTTTCCCAATTACTTATCCAAAGCCACTGCAAAAAAAAAACCCAAAAATCCACAAACAATCAATGAAAAGTGCATGATTAATTTTCATCCAATAGAAGATAAAAAAGAAAACAGAAAAGGAAGTATTTTGCAAAGTGAGAATTTTGCAGAAGAAACCCCAATGCCATCAAGATTTAACGGGATATGGAGTCCCGATAAAACAACAAATGAATGAGAATTGAAAAAATCAAAAGAGAAAAAAAAATAGCAACATGAACATATAAAAAATGAGCAAAACGTATAGAGGGAAAAAATAAGCATGTTTTCAATCCAAAGTTCAATCTCCTCCACTCTCTTAAACAAACATCTAGTTTCTCAATCAGTTTTTTTTTCAAATTTAACATTAAGACTCATTTTTTTCTCAATTTTTAATTTAAGTAATATTTTTCAATTTTACCATTTCAAAACTGTTGTAACTGTTCAAGTAGTTACAAAATAATTAAATAAAATAATAAAAGAGAACCAACCACGTGATGTGCAGAAACAAAACTTACCAGATATTGATTTTAAAAAATAAAAAAATATTAATTTTTTTAAAAAAAAGAAAAGCAGTTTTCAAAATCAAATCTCATAAAAATTGTAGTATATTTTGTAACTGCTCAGAAAAATGACAAAATGACTGAAATATCCAAAATAAAATAATAAAATAAATATTGAAATGAGGGTAAAATAGAAAAACAATTTATGTAAAAAGAAAAAACAGTTAAGAGAGGAATCCCCATTATATATAGTTATATATATATATACCAAAAAAAAATGGATCTAAAAACATTGACATATTTAGATAAATTTCTTCGTAATCTTTTGCAAGAGAAGAAGATTAAATAAATAACTTTTTCAGCAAAAAACTAGTTTGTATATAAACTAATTAGAAGAAATTGACATCTTCGTATAAACTAATTTAACTCCAAAAAGAATTGATTTCACTCTTAGTATAGAAAAATTTACCCACAAAACACATCTTCATCAGAGAAGATATGATTTTTTTCCTTACAAAGTATAAAGGCCACTAAAACAAACATATCAGTTGTCCAATATTGAAGTGGAACCTATAATAATCCTTCAACATTTACGAGGAGCACTACACATGAGGCATACACCTTGATATGTTATACGTATAGCAGGTTTATTGTGTGTCTCACTATACCTCGATTACCGCATGTTAAATATATACATTTATATTTCAGTAATTTCACCAAAATATACCGACGTACTTTAAAATTTCACGTCGATTCGTGTGTAACTATATATATACACTGAAATGTTAGGAAAAACACTATCTTCTACTTCTGGTGGTTCCTGCTTTGGATTGAAAATACTGTCGTTTTCCACTGGATAAGCCACTGTCGCTGAAACTTCCATCACCCATAGCATCATGAGCGTCAGAAAATTCTGGCATTCGTGATCGCAAGGGTATAAGATAAGAATCATCCTTGGTGTTTTGGGTACGCTGCTGCTCATGGCGTTTCACATTTTCTGATATCTGATGGAAGGTTTTGTTTATCTTTGCAATGCCCCTTTCAACGGGCTCCACCACATGAGAAACTGTGAATTTCATGTCATCGACAATCTGAAACATAAAAGACAGCAGATATCAGACAGTGAGACAGAGATATGACAGGATTTACAGGTCGAGCAGACTCAAGTGTTCATAGCTCACAATTTCGCCACTTCCAACAACAACGTCCCGAACACTTTGGGTAAATTTCATAGGTTTTTCTCTCTCATTAGGAGCTCCCAGCCATGTTCTTGTTGTGCGCTGACAGTCTCGAACCTCTTCAGGGTCTGGAGGCGATCCTAGCGACGCATAGTTGGCCATCACTGCTACATTACGGACACACCTCTCCCCCCTTTTGTAAGGTTCTGCTGGGAAGACATAAAGGTGCACAACAGCAGCCACGCCCATCTATTCACAAATTTTAAGATGGCAAACCGCATGAAAAAGGTCTTCCCAGAACTTCAAAATGATTGAAGACTTGTTTAAGTAAACCACACCCAACTCAAGAATTTATAGTTTAAACATAACCTGACTTAACATAACATGACATATAACATAACATGACATACCAAAGCAGTCACTGGCCACAAAAAAAGGTCCGTAAAATAGAATCGAACATTTAAACGATCATTTAATGTACTGCTGAAGTCCTCGAAAATAGTTTTCCATCATCTTATATGCATGTGCCTCATCAGTCATTCAGGAATCAGGAGCAGCGAGGCAGATATAAATCTATATAACATCTAAACATGTGCATATTGTTGAAGCAAAGCAAAATTTTGAACAAAAACAAAGCTACTTAGAGAGTCATTTATAAATTAAATACAAAGGATATGCATATTCCTTATTCATTCAGATGTTAACAGTTTATAGTTCATTCACTTATTTCAATTATTACCCAGGCGTGTCAATTCTGGTGGGATAGCAGGATGCTGCAATACACTAATGCTAAAAAAAGAAAGAATTATCCGTAATTAAAGGCATTCATGATTACTAATGAAAAGTCATAATATAAAATACGATCACAATAAAGAAAGGAAGACAATTGCATAATAAAAAGAATACACTCAACAAAGAGGGTGTGCGAAAACCCAAATGAAAAAAAAGGAGAAGACCTGTGGGTGCGAGCATTACACAACACAAAATCGAACAGAGACTCTAGACTAACAGGTCGCTGGAAAGAAGTGCATGTTCTGGAAAATGCCAGACTGGGCCACGACTGATGTCAGAGCATAGGATCATGGGGAGGTTGACTTGGTTTGAAACAGAGGTAAGCTATCAAGTGTGTTTTCCATGAATGACGTGTGAATAATCAATCAAGTGTTTCAAACTCAAATGTTTCTGACATCCAAAATGAAGGTGGAAGCACAGAAATGTAAAGAAAGGGTCGAAACAGATACACAATGGACAGACACCTGTAGCAGCCTCATATCACACTTTAAGCAGAAGAAAATGAGGAAATAATAAATAATCTATACCTTTGTATAAAGATACAATTTTTTGTCCTTTATTAAATTAAAATAATTTTATTATGTGATAAAACACATAAATGTACAATCTCAACAATAATTTGCATATCACCTCAACTCAAAAATAATCATTAAATTCTCACACCTTTCCTTATAGATATATTTATTATAATATCTCTTTTAAAATATTATTTTAATAGAAATGCAGATCCGCATGCGCGGGAGTGGATGTGTTTACTTTAACAATAATAATAATAATAATTACAATGTCTCTATGTGCATTCATATACAATACAAATATTGAACAATCTGCTTGACATATATAGAAGGGAAGAAAAATGCAAACTACCTCAAATATCCATACTTGTGGCATGGCCCATGCTTTTCATGCAGTAAAAATGATAATGAATACAGTTCAGATTAATTCAAAACACAAATTCAAATGATAGGAATATACCAGTACACCTTAAAATATAAATATCTACATATTTAACATTGTTGTATCGGAGAAGATAATATACATTATTAGCAGCACAACTAGCTCACCTCTATACAGATGATGTAGTCTGGTATACGTGTTTTCAACTCCTGAGCCAATGATCCCCTAAAAGCTCCCACATAAAATAGAAATGCAACAGCCACACTTTGCCACCATGTCAGGAAGACAATTGACTTAAAAGTTAGAAACTTTGCCAATGGTTTGATTGGTTTCAACTTATCTTTAATAACAGAATAGAACTGTACAAGGCAATATAGGGCCCATGTCTGACTAAAGTTAAGAACTAATGCCAAGTAGGGATACCTGCAAGCACCACAAGTGTGTCAAACTAGAGGGGATAAAAATTACTGCTACCCAACCTTGCACACCCTCACCACAAAAGAGCAAAAGGTATAATCATCAATATTCATCTTTTCAATTGACATACGACTATAAATAACTCTCTATCACTCTGTGTGTGTGTGTGTGTAATTGGAGAAGGCTGGTGAGCAATTTTATCATTACATGTCATCTTCATCATGCATATTGAGAGTTCTTTGTACTTGAAGACCCAAAATTGTTGGCATTAACCCCGAACCAGTTGATCAAACAGACATTTTTATACCATGTTAATAATCAATTCTCAATAAATCTTAAACAATGATTTTCATATCTATAATATTTACACTTGAAATCAAGATCAAGACACAAGATGGTATAATCTTACCCATATTTCCATTCAAACTTCCCCTCTCCATAAACCCCAAAAGATTGGAGAATTGTTGCCAGTACTGCGCATATCATCTTCAGTAGCATCTGCAATGAAGATTTTAGGGAGCAACACGAGAGACATTACTTGCATAGAAACAGCTAGAGGGAATGGGGGAGGAAGACATTAATATTACAAAATCATACATACATATTGTACAATGCCAATCTTCACAGATTGATAGAACTCAGAGCCTAGATTCCAATCCTTTAAGAAGAGATTTACGGGAAATGGATGCTCTACAACTCCATATGCATATGCTTCTTTCAGAAGAGGAATGCTAGAGTCTGTTAGGTTCATATTTTCCATAAATTGAATAGTTCTGTCCTCACCACCTAAAAGAAAAAAAATATAAATATAGTATTAAAGAGCATTACAGCATAATAAAATTCAACCAATTGTTTTTTTGAAATCTATCACATCCTCTTCTAGTCATGATTTATAACATTCAGGTCTCAAAATTTGAAGAAGCTTGAAAATTGAGGGAAGGAGAAGCGGAAAATTCCACTAAAAGATCTAGTCGTTTGGCACATTTGGAAAATATATCCACACAAAAATAACAGGTACAGTTAATGAAATCTTATGGGCATACAATGAATTTGGCATACCTAAGCAAGCTATCAAATATCTCTCAAAGCAGTATAATGCAAAAGCTTCATAGCATTCCCGGATAATTTCACTGTTAAATGCTGCATCAGAATCCAATACTGACAAAAACTGCACCATACAAACATCAGTACTTAAGAA
The DNA here is from genome assembly GCF_051622355.1 of Phaseolus vulgaris. NCBI lineage: Eukaryota > Viridiplantae > Streptophyta > Magnoliopsida > Fabales > Fabaceae > Phaseolus > Phaseolus vulgaris. Next base: position 11,097,316 of record NC_143498.1, read on the forward strand.
TGAAGTATTACATTCTATTCAAAAACAGAAATATAAATAGAAAGATTAAGAACTAGATTATGTACATCTGGAAGAAATGGTAATACTAATGCTTCATGCAAACTCAATGCAGATAGTCATTGTACAAAATGAAGCCAAGATTTTCTAAAATTTGTATTACCAGTTGGAGAACAGGATGTGGGAGTGTATTTATGAAAATAAAGGAAGTAGTTGTTCATTTAACCAAGTCCCCCATAAAGATGCAAGAAAACGATTCAAAAGGGAAACAATGGAAGTGAGCTGCATCTCTCTGGGACACAGAATTGTTCAATTCTTGATGGGGCCATACTGTTTTTCCCCCAGCTTGAAGGGAGTTAGGATCCTGGAGTAGGCTGCTCTCACCCATGGCATGACATGGCCACCCAAAAGATCCAAGTGTTTTCTTTTAGTTTGACAGTAAAATAAACTGATGCACTAAGTGTCTGTTTAGTAGAGTAGAAAGAAATAGGATGGATGAAAATTAAAAAAAAAGGTGAATCTAAATAGCTAAGAAATAAAGTGAAATTAAAGGAGAAACATAGGAAAGAGATGGGAAAAACATAAATAGATAAATGAAAATAGGTGAGAAATAGTACAATGAATTCCATCATTTTAAAAAAATGTTTCCACTCTTTTTTCTCTCACACAAAAATACCACACTTAATTCCAGCCTTTCTTCCCCTTACATTTCCTCAAACCAAATAGAGGTTACACTTTCCATGACTAAATAGTTCTTTCTATATGTAAAAAGCGAAGACAATTAATCCTGAAGCTGAAAAGGTAAAGTAACTAAACAACATGCATTGTGTTATACTCCAGAATTTCCAATGAAGCAGAATGTCATAGATCCCAATTCTGGAATTAACCAGAACTAACGTTCAAAACTGATAACACAGGCTTCTCCTCTAACAAAGAGTTTCCTCCTTCAGAAACAATGAAAAACAACACACCCAACCTAATTGATCTCCTTTCCTATATCTATATTTCACAAATAACTGCTACTTTTAAAAAACAACTGCCTATTTCCACTGATACTTAACAATAACTGCTACCTGTGAGTTTATTTTTGTTGATACTAACTGCTCTATTTAAAAAACTGTCATACATAAATAACAACTGTCTTATTTTTTTCTAACATAAACCTTCAATGGAATAATAGTAAGTTCCAACCTACTCCCATGAGCTAGCAACTAAGTTTATCCAAACATGTAAATCAAAAACAAGTGGCAAGATGAAAAATATACAACAAAAAGGAAAACATGGATGCTTCTTCACAAGAATAAATGCCATAAACCCAAGTATAAAATGTAATAAAAGGAGAACAGTAAGTATTATGCAATTTAGTTAGTGTCTCTTACTGATTCCAATGCATAAACAGGAACCATTAAAATGATACCAATCAAAAACTTCTGTTCCTGTAAAGTGAATATTGGAAGATAAAAAAGATAATTAGCTATAGACAATATTACAAAAGGAAAAACACTGAGGTGAAATAGGAAGTCAGTTAAAAATGAAAACAGGATGCACCTCAGGCTGATTATAGGCGGCTAAATGCTCAAATACTAAATACATGGAGAGAACAAGAGCAGCAACTACAAATATACTTGCACTGAAGACGGTCAAACTCACAGTTCCTCTGGTCTCCGAACCTATGTTTTGGAGCCACATATTCCCTTCTCTTCCAGTAGATGCAACTGGGATAAAAAGAAATATGGAAAAACACAAAATACCCATCAAACCCATTCGATAGAAACTTGTAATTGGTACTAGTCACAAATGGGGTGTCATTCATGACATTCACATGTACGTATGATTCACTCCAAGAGTCTATGCTCCCACGGAAGCTTTTATCTTATCTACTTTCCCTCTCTCCTTGTCTAGGTATAACAGCAATTCCTCAAATTCAATAGGTTAATGCAGAACTAACACATTGCACCAACAATTGACTACAGTTCTTGCTTTTTATTCACACGGAAAATCCAAAACGAGATCGCACAAGAATCCTGCATTGACAATCATGTTGATTAATGATTAACAAAAGGTAAAACAAAAAACATTACAAATTTTAAAAATCTCAAAACTCTGTGCTTCAAGGCAGGTACTGGTAGTTTAATAAGCTAGTGCATATATGTATAATCTTCAACAGAGGTAAACAAACAGAAACATAAAACCTTCAATGTTACAACGTCAGTTTCAAAAATATACATTTATGACCGATAAGGTGTGTTAAATAACGAAATTAATTATTCATCATCAATGAAAGGTCAAAACCCTAGGCTTTAGAAAACAAACTACTTACTGCATTAGAAACAGAAGAAAGATAACGAAGCAATGTAAAATCCATCGAAAGAGAATGAAGAAGAGAGTTCAAACCTGTTCTCTCGACTCTTTTTCCTTTTTCTTTTTCCGCGAAAAAGGAAAGGAAAAAGGAAGATGGTGCTTTTTACCAAAATAAAACGCGATTTTGCCTTCGCAATTGGAAAACAATATTACAAAAATTGCTAAACTCGAGGAAAAATATATATAATTATTTCTGGAATTTGGGCGATAAGGGCAACGACATCACGATAAAATGTTATTATATTAATTTTGTCTTCAAATATTATCCATTTTGTTTGTGTATGTAAATTTTTTATTTGGTATTTATAAAAGACGATAGGGTGGGCCTTGGCTTAAGGAGAGTGAAATAGGTGTTTTTTAATTCGTCGTTACTTCATTTTGATATGTCTATCTAGTTTAACTTGTTTAACTGGTGAGTAAATTTTGAATGATGGAAATATATAATAATATTATAATTTATATTATTATTACTAATAAATCAAATTAAATTATTAATTATAATAAAATAATTTAATATGTATAATATTTATTAATTTGTCTTATTAGAAACATTAATTAATTAATTAAAAATTTAAAAATATTTATATAATTAAATATGCTTTAAAATATGTATATATATAAAGTAAATTTTAAAAATACAAAATTTTGAAAAAAATTGACAAGTCTTTTCGTAATCCGTGGAACAAAATAAAATTTTTAACTCACTTTATTACACTATTTTTTGGAAATTTTTGCAAGGTGAAATAATTTTTCTCCCTTTTTACCAAATGCCGAAAAAATTATGAATATGAAATAGTCGTATAAATTTAATATAATTTTTTTAAGAAAAATTGTGTTTTACACAATTTTAGTTACATTGATACAATTTTACTTGTGAAGAGTCATGTCATATTGAAATGACTTTTTCGTATCAATAACTTTTTCAAACACAATTTCATTTTAATGAAGAAAATGAAAGAAATTATACGATTTTTATAAAATAATCGTTTTGTAGTCAATTGATGAGTTACTTGACTCCTTTTTCACTCTTAATTTTTGTATTTATAATTTAAGTCTTTTTAATGAGTTTATATGTTTCTTTTAGATGGAGTTTGGATGAAGAAAGCAACCAACTCACAATTAAATATTTTAAATTTAAATATATTTTTACCCCAAGCATTTAGTTTTACTTTCCCGTTAAAGGTTTGTTAGTTTTAGTTGTCTTATATATTTTTTACCAAGTCTTTATCATCATGTTCAACATTAAAAATGAAATTGATGATGAAAATAATAAAGAATATTTAAACAAAATTTTTAATTCATAAACATTTTTTTTAAGGAATGCAACAAGCATTTATTAACTTTTGCCTAGATATTCTTCGTATTTATTTTCAACAATTTGATTTTTTGTCATCTTTTTTATTAACATTGTATATATGTATATATTATAGATACTGAATATTGAAAATATGTATATGTATACTTTAAGTATCAATGTAATTGATGGAACAAATTTAATAACTTCTGTAGTTTTTAATAAGGATGACACCATCCTGCTAAAAAAAATTCTTAGAGATCTCTGAATCTCACAATAAGCTTAAGTGTCAACTAATTTTCTTCTATTTTTTTAAATTTTTATTTAATCTTAATTAGATAATGTTTAGGGATTAAATGACCTAAATAATATTTATGGATTTAGAACACTACGTCTAGTCATATTTTAAAGGAGTTTACCGTTTTGATGGATAAGACTATTTTTTTCAAAGTTGAGTGTAAAAATATCAAATTTTTAGATTTGAGCAAAATGTTTGAATTGAGGGATGATAGAGTGGATTTATGAGAATGATTTATTGAAATTTGTTAGTGATGTTAAAAGATAATTTAGAAATTATTTTAAAGGTGTAAAATGTAAATTTACAAATTTATCCTTGTCATTAAAAAATATTTTAATAATGAATTAAGATATATTTTTTTTTGTGTAAGTTTGAGTTAATTGTTTTTTTGCAATATATAATATTTATAATTACTCTTATTTTGTAATAAAAATAATTTTGTGTTAAGTTCAAATAAATTTATTAAATATATTAAAATTTATGAAAGTAATATTTATTTTTATATACATTTGTTATTTTATATAATTATATATGTTTTGTTGATATTATCATTTTATTTTATTATTTTTATTATTTATAATTATATGTTGTTATTAATAGTATAATTAAATATATTTGAAATTATTAAATAAATTTATGTAATATTTAATTTTTCATATTGTATATTGTATGTATATAATTATATTAATAATTATAATAGTACTAAAATAAATAATACTATTAATATTTTGAATAATTATATATTTTAAAAATAATGTACAATTTAAACATAGTAGCACAATAAAATTCACATATTTTCATAAATATTATGAAATATTAACTACCAACATGAAAAAAATTATATTTTATTTTTTATGTATAATTTTTTCTCTCAATTTGTATCCAATAAAAAAAAATAATAACAACTTTCGTTTATCATTAATAAACATTAGATTAACATGAAATAGTCGATGAATAAAATAAATAAATGAAGTCATTAAATTAGAATCCTAAATGATGTTGTGCCATGAAAATTTAAAAAAATTACAAATATAATAATGTCCAATAACGCATTAAATTTAACTGACAATCAAAATAAGTTCAACATAAAAAATAATAATAACACAATAAAAATACAATTAATGTTCTTCATTGAGTTTAAGTTGGTGAAGTGTATCTTCGATTCGGTCCAAACGTGTGTGGATAGTGTTGATATTTTCCTGCATATTTTGAATTCCCTCCCAAATTTGTGTTAACATTGCCGAATCATGGGGGATTTGGGGTTGAGGAGGACCGTCTGCAACATGAGGCAGTGGAATGTCTTCGTGTTCTTGTTCATGTTCATCGTTAGGCCTTCCAAGTTGCCACACACCATTGACCTCAAAGATATTCATTTTCTTCATGGTTTTTTTCCCGAAGAAGTTATTTCACCCTAACGTGATTGATGACTCTCCCATCAAGTTCATGCCATATAGCAACATGAGGTATGTGATTAAACAACCATATGGAAGAGGCATATCATTGTCACGACATTTTATCATATGTTGCATGATATAATGAGACCAATTAATCATCACATTACTTTTTAGGCACCATAACATGAAAACATCTTCATGAACCAACTGTGAGAAGTTGCTCCCCCGAGGACACAACATGTGCACCCATGTGTAATGAAGTAGTCTATCATTCATAGTTAAACTACCTACGTTTCTTATATTTTGGTCGTGCACCTCTTCTCTTGTCATGGTTAATAGGGCTTGTTGACGATCAAAATGTATGTCCTCAGGGATGGTACCAGGGGTTAACAAAGACCATCATATTTCAGATTCGCCACGTTCATCCAATCCCTATGTCTAATTATAATCTTGTGGGTGTCAATCTAAGTAGCAAGGTAACCATGTGTCGTTAGATGGAGATTTGAATAAAAAAACCCTAACCATATCCTCATAATATGGTAGTTTTATACTAAGAAAGTTTTGCAATCTTTGGAAGTTCAAATATTCTTGAAACTGAAAACCAGATGTGGCAAAAAATGGGAAATCTAAGACTTTTGGAGGTATGACTGGTCTTCCATGAAATTTTTTCTCAAATGCAACCATCTGACGTTTGGTTTGGAAATACCGGGAATAATCTAAAACACCCTCTCTCCTTTGTAATGGGATCATAGGAACTTCATCATCATTTCGTCCGCTTTTACCCTTACCCTTGGGCATTTTTTGTCTCTTCGTGGATGAAGATGCCATCGATAAAGAAATTCTAACCTATGATGAAAATGTTACGAAACAATGACAAAATAATAGTATATTAGAAAATATCCTCACACATAAATTTCAAATGAAAAACAGTTCAACAATAATAATATTAGAAGTCAAATAAGAAGTTCAATGTATGTCTTAAATTAAAAGTAGATGCAATTAAATTACAAATTGAAGAACATAAAAATATAATTAAACATAATTTATTGACGTCGAGTCATGATGTTAAACAATTTTGCCACTCTTCGCTCTTTCGGCATACTAAATACTCGCATCGCAATAGCTGGATTTTCACAGAGAAAGTTATAGCATTGGTCCATGACTGATTCATCTTGAATATTTAGATCAATTAGCATGGACCAAATATCAAAGGCGAGTATTGATACAAACTCTTACGACGATCATTTTGTACGTGTTCACCATAATAGTCATTCCGTCGTTTGATTTCCGCAGCGATTTCTTGTGATGAAGTGGCTTGTACATGAGCAATGGCTAATACCTCATCAACGACATCGTTACCACGGTTCATGGAAGCGACACAATTTTGCAGGTTCGTATTCAACATATTGAACTGATTCTCAATTACATCCACCATGGGGCCTTTTCTCTTTGATCCCCTACATGACGATGTCCCACCGTATTGCTGAGAGGGCGCAGATGGAGTATTACTTGGACTGTCTGTTGATTGAACATGCGCTACAAGTGAGCATGGAAGTTCGTGGTCTGCAACATTAAACTCTGGCGGCTCAAGTATGTAGTCCATGTTATGATGGCCTAGGTCCACACTTAAATTTTCTGTGTGCACCTGTCTAGATGCCAATCGGGTTGTCCTTTGACCACTTCCAATGGCCTTGTCGTTTGGTCACAACTCCTCCATAAGATTGTAGTGCCGAATGAATTTGGCACACCACTTATCAGCAGATGGTTTCGCCTACAAAAAGTCGGGTGTTATTATAATAACAAATTATGGGATATTGTCATCTATAATTATTGGATATTGTCATCTTTAATTACTTTACCTGAATCAAGTTTTCCCAGACTTCGTCCTCGGCCTCAAAAAAATTTGTGGCTTGATTTCCAACCAAAACCACTAAGACCACTAAATAGGTCGTGGACCTCCCGCCACCTGTCCTTCAAACATTTTTGTCTGTTCTTTACATTATTTTTCATAATGGTAGGGAGTCCGACCTCGTGTAATGCAAGTACACTGTTGTTATATCCTTGAGTCGTCCAACTGCCATCGATTCTTGACCCTTGTCGTGCCTCGTCCACCATGGCATTAAGCAAGATAAAATCCATATCCATGGTCCACTTTGTTGTCTTTGTGAATCCAATGGATGAACATAGTTGAACACTTTTACTACGATCCATCTAAACAAGCATTATGAAAGTTAGGACCAAATAGGGTAAGCATAATATAAAACAACATTTAGTACAATATCAATTGTTTACATAATCTTGCCACATTTCATTTGCTATAGTGTCCCTAATGTGTGAACCTAGTCTATGATCATCGTCACAGACTTGAGAAGCTGAAACTTGTATATCTTGTTGCAACAATTCACCATCCACTTCTTCTATTAAAGAGTCATCATTGTTCACCCCGCGAAGAAAGTTATGCAAAATACAACAAGCTAAAATAATATTTGTCATGGTATGCAAATCGTAATGTGGCTCGGTCCCACTAGCTACAATTGGGAAACGTTTTTTCATGACACCAAATGTCCTTTCAATTACATTTCTAAGCGACGAATGGCGATGATTAAACAATTCTCTTGAATCCTGTGGTCCTCTTCGAGAATACTCTTTCAAGTGGTATCTAACCCCACGATAAGGTGTTAATATTTGTGGTTTTAACATAAAACCTACATCGCCAAGATAATATTTTCCTACAAACATTCCAAGGAAACATCCATTAGTTATGTATATTATCACCTTTGTATCTATTTGTTATGAATTCTCAAACACCTTAAACTTGCCTTTTGGAATAACCAAAGGATCCTCTCCTATGAAAGCCTCCTTTAATATCCTCGAATTTGAGGCTGTTCCTTCCCACCCGGCTAGAAAATACGTGAATTTCATATCCAAATCACAAGTTGTGAATACGTTTTGAGTTGGCCAATCTTTTCTTCCTCTGAAACGAGGTGCATCAGCATGTGAGACCTTCACACGTACATGAGTGTCATCAATGACCCCTAAACAATCCTAATGGTAACCAAAATTTCATGTATAAAAAAATACAAATACAAAAGAGATTATGAGAATTGTAAAGGAAATTTGTAATAAACAAACCTTAAAGTACGAGAAAAATCGATTATTGTGTAAGATTTGGGGTTGGACATCAATACCATCTGCTTGCTTTATGAATTGTCCTTCCAACATCAAAATTGCATTTAATACGTTGTGAAAATGACGAGAAACTATTTCTCCAGACTGATGAAAAAAAACGAAAAACTTCGATTCTTGACGTTATGTCCAATAATATGAAAAAATTTAGCAACTTGTTCTTCAACTATTGAACGATATGCATCCTTAACAACTTCGGTTGCCCTAATCCGTTCACATAATTGAATGAAAGCTTCTGGTCCCATGCGAATAATGTCACGAGAATGTTCGGTGTGCACCAAATACTCCATCAATTCTTGTCTACGACGCTCTTTTCTTGGTTCAAACTCAGTAATAGAGTTCGTTGTATCACTTAACATACACAACAAATTCAAATCAAAAGCAATGATGCAAAGAATCATCACTGATATAAGTTGAGTATTTCTTTTCAATTGTTCTTGTATTTTTGAAATTAGATTCATGTTCGCACGAGTAAGATCATTATAAATTGCAATTGTATCCTCAAATTTTTGCATGTCTTCATTGTCCCAAAGTGGTTTCCAATTGTTCTCGTTATCCATGTAATCTTGACCTTGTCATTCACAACCATAAAATAGTTTATGGATACACGTGAAATAGTTTATGTTACGAATAACTCTAACCACTTTAAGTTAGAGTTGTTGTAATAACATTAGAGTTAGGATTAAGATTATGTGAAGAATACTAATAGGGATAACATGTACTTTAATCCTTATAATTAAATCTATACACAACTAATACCACTACCAATAATAAAAAGAAGTAAACACATAATAATAAAAAATTTAAAAAAGTAAACATATAATAATAAAAAATATAAAAACAGTAACAACAAACACATAATAATAAAAATATAAATATAATTGTAAAAATTAAAAACAGTAAATACATAAAATAAAAAATTAAACAGTAAAGACATAATAATAAAAAATATAAAAACATTAAACAAATAATAAAAAATATAAAAACAGTAAACACATAATATAAAAGAATATAAATACATTTATAAAAAAAAATTGTAAACACATAATTAAAAAATGTAAATACATTTATAAAAATTAAAAAAGTAAACACATAATTAAAAAGTAAAAAACTGTAAATATATTTATAAAAATTAGAAACAACTATCACATAAAAAATTAAACAAAACACTATAAACCTAAGAAAAAAAATTAAATACAATTACTAAAATTAAAAACAGTAAACACATAAAAAAACTAAACAATTTCTTGTTTTTAAAAAGATTAAAAACAATAAACACATAATAACAAAAAAAAAATATATATATATATAAAGAAATAGTAAATACATAAAATAAAACAAAAAGAAAGTGTAGATCCATTTATAAAAATTAAATACAGTAAACACATAATAAAAAAACAAATAAAAGTCTAAATAAAAATCTAAAAAAATGCAAATTCAATTATTAAGATTAAAAACAGTAAACATATAAAAAAAAATTAAACAGTATCTTGTTAATAAAAACAAATAAAAACAATAAAGACATACTAAATATATATATATATATATATATAAATATTTATAAAATCAAAAACAATAAAAATAAAAAACTAAACAGTAAACACAAAATAATAAAAAATATAAAAACAGTAAAAAAATAAGAAGAAGAAAATATAAATAAATTTTTAAAATTTAAAAACAATAAACACATAAATTTTTTTAAATACATTTATAAAAATTAAAAATACATAAAAAAATAAACAAAACAGTAAATACCTAAAAAAAACTGTAAACAACAATTATTAAAATTAAAAATGATAAACACCTAAAAAAAAACACGTAACATAAAAAGACGTAATAATAAAAAAAATTAAAAAAATTAAACACCTAATAATATAAAAAATAAAAACATTAAAATCATAAAATAAAAAACTACACAATAAACATAATAGTAAAGAAAAATAAATACATTCATAAAAATCTGAAAAAAAAACGGTAAACAAGAAAATAAACTCAACAATAAACCCATAAAAGAATATAAATATATTTATTAAAAACAATAACAGTAAATATATAGAAAATAAATGTGAATATATTTTTAAAAATTAAAAAAGTAACAGCACATCATAAAAAAAAACTGTAAATATATTTAGACAAAAAAATTAAAAACTTACTTGAAGGTGAAGATAGGGATGGCAAAGCGGGGCGGGCCGGCCCGCGATCCGCAGGTAAAAAACGCGGGGCGGGCTAACCTTTTCAACCTGCTAACCCACATTAGCCCGCGGTTCGCGCGGGCCAGCAGCGGGGCGGGCTGGCCCGCTAACCCGCAAGAAAAAAAATGTCATTGTTTTAATGTGTGCAGATGACGGGGAAGATTACAATTATGAAAAAATGGATGAAAGTTCTTTTAAGGACATCCAATGTTATTGAAATGGAAGAATGTCAATAATGTTTATGTTTAATGTTTTTGAATTAATGTTTATGTTTATATTTAATATTTTGGAATTAAGTATGTTTAATGTTTTGAAAGTGGAAGAATAGTGATATTTGATATTTATCTTAATGTTTAATTTTTTGATGTTTGACTATGTTTGAAAAGGAAGAAAAAAAAAATTTGGATTTGATAGTAACAAATATATAGGTTTAATTTGACAAATTTTTAAGAACAAAATGTAAAAAAAAATATTTAATTTAAAAAAAAACGCGGGCTAGCCCGTAAACCCGTGGGCCAGCTCTTATGCGGGGCGGGCCAACCCGGCCTGCATTTTTGTGGGCCAAGTGCGGGACGGGCTGGCCCGCTTTGCCACCCCTAGGTGAAGAGCACAAGAAGAAGTACGGGAAAGAAGATGAAGAAGCAATGTGATGAAGAGAATTTGAAAAAAAAAAAATACATAACAGAATCCAACATTTTTCTCACACAAGGGAGAATTGATTCTCCTTCTCCCTTCAAAAACCACAGAATCGATTCTCCCAAATCACTTATATAGAAAATCGATTATGCATCTTTTGGAAAAATTTAAAATCAATTATGCACCATCCAACTATATGGAAAATCGATTCTACATCATATACAAAGATAAGGAAAATCGATTCTACAGCATGTACAGAGATAAGGAAATCGATTCTATAGCATCTACAATGATAGGAAAATCGATTTTGGAAAAAGATGGAGACAAATCAGTGCGCAAAACAGTGAGTTTTACCTTGCTCAAACCAATTCTCTCTCGTTTTCTTGTTCTGGGCACAACACAACAATCAAACCTAATCTCATTTATAGCAAACACAACTATAGTTTCACATTCACGGGTCTACCAATTTAGTCAAGATTCTTCTGCAAGGTAGCATTGGAGAGTCTAATGAAAAGAAAAGTCATTGGCTGAGAACTGTGCACCACAGTAAACTCATTCACATGTGCACAAAGGATAGGAAAGTAAAATGTTATGTCTATGGTCTTTGCCACCTGTAATCCTCTCAACTCTTCTCACTTTTGTGAAGAGGAGAAAAAATTCCCACTCCGCTCTCCCATCCACGCCCATGCCTTCAAATAAACCGATCCAAACATGAATTGCACCCGTTTGCCCCTCCCTCCTCCTTGGTCACACCCGGAAACAAACAATGCCTTAGAGTTAAAAAAAGTTAGTATTAATGTCAATATCATTCAAAAGTTCAATGATAGGGGCATGAGTATTGTGGTATGTACTTTATTATCTGGGTATTTGATTGTTTTATTTATTTTTTATATCTTTGTCGTTGACATGAATTTTGATATAGATATTAATGATGTTCTTTGGAAGGATGTGTAGTGTGAAAATGGAGAATTCTGCAAAATAAAACATAAAATCAATTATGGTTCCTATGTTTGAATTGCAGAGGTATTCTTTGATTGCATTAAACTATTCTTTCTCCAAACCATCACAAGTTTGTATAATCTAATTTTCTGTAGTTATGTTTTCAAGATTTGTTAACTAGGTTTTCAAGATTTCTTAACTAGGTTTTGAGCAATGATGTGGAGTCACACCACTTAAAAGAGAATGTGGTACTACTTTCCACACAACAGAGGATGACTTTCCCTTGAAGACCATTAGAAAAAGTATTAGAATTGAGAAGTGAGAGGTGTAAGTTGAAAGTGTATATGTGAATTGTTAGATCATGTAATATTTAGAAACAAGTTATAATAAACTCTGTAATATAATTCAGTAGTTGTATTTTATGATATGTATTAACAACATTTTATGATAACATTTTAATGTAATGTTTTCTATTACATTGTTCAACGTGTTCTACAAATGTAGGTTCCTATAATAACTTTAATAGTTTATAATTTCATTTCTACTTTTTTACCGATCATTCAGTGACTTATTTCAAATGTGTTGACATAATTTCATGTGCTCAACACCAATTTTCTACCAGTTATAGAAAAACAACTAAAGTTCTTACCAATGATAGATTTTATACTACTTAATTTTTTTATTTATTCACGTGTTTTTTAAATTATTAATATTATTAATATTCTTCTTATTATTACTTATCTATGAATTGTGTGTTGAGTTTTGTTCGAAACAGACATGTTTCCTATAGTGTTAAATGATAATTTGTTGAGTTACAAAATAATCAAATCTGATAATTCTTTCAATTATTGAGGTTGGTTTCAACATTTATATTTAAACAAAAATAAATTCTTCTGAGTCATTTTTATTTTTTAACTCATGATTTGCTAACTTATTAGAAATGTGTTGACATAATAATATGTTACACTAAATTCTTGCCAGCTATAGAAAACCATCTTAAGTTTTTAGCAATAACAAAATTTGATTATTTAGTATTTTTTCTTACATTATTCAGTTTAATTTAGGTAGGCATGTATATTATTGTAATAAGTTTAATAGTTTATGGTTTCATTTTTATGGATTAACTGATCATTTCGTGGCTTATTACAAATATATTTTGAAATAATTTCTTTATATGTCATTATTGTGTTTGTTATTATGATTATTATTTACAAATTCTATGTTGGATTTTATTGAAAATTAAAAGGTTTTCTACAACATTTAAATGGAAAAGTCACCGGTGTAAGTGGAAAGTATTTATGTGAATTGTTGGATTGGGTAATAGATAAGACCAAGTTATAATGAACTCTTTAATGTCTTTCAATAGTTGTATTTTGTGATATGTATTGTCAAAAATTTCTTCCAGTTAAAAAAAAACACAAAGTTTTTAGTAATGATAGATTTTACACTATTTAATTATTTTATTTAATCGTGTTTTATAAATTATTATTATTATTATTATTATTACTTACGTATGAATTGTTTGTTGGATTTTATTTGAAACGTGAAGGTTTTTTGTAGTGTTAAATGATAATATATTGAATTACAAAAATGTCAAATTTGTTTACTCTCTTTCAAATATCGATGTATGTTCCAACATTTATATTTAAACAAAAATAAATTCTTTTGAAGCTTTTGCATCATTTTTATTTTTTAATTAATGATGTGTTGACTTATTAGAAATGTGTCTACAAAATACTAAGTTGTCAACACTAAATTATTGTTAGCTATAAAAAATCACATTAAGATTTTAGCAATGACAAAATTTCATTATTTAATGTTTTGTCTTACATTGTCTTAGACAAGTAGGTTATTCTAATAAGTTTAATAGTTTATGGTTTCATTTTTATGGATTAACTAATCATTTGCTAACTTATTACAAATGTGCTCACATGATTTCTTTCATTATTATGATTGTTATTATTATTTATAAATTTTATGCTGGGTTTTATTGGAAATTGAAAGGTTTCCTGCAATGTTAAATGATAATTTGTTCACAAATTTTCTTAATGAGGTATGTTCCAATATTTCAATTTTAAAAAAAGACTAACACTAGTGCAAAAAAAGACTTTTTATGACGGTTCTACAGGACTTTTTATGATGGTTCTGATGAGAACATAGAATCAGGAGTTATAAAAACTCTATAATTTATATGTCATTTAAAAAACTGACATGGTAAGTTAACTTACTATGACTATTGTCTATGAACTATTATAAAATGTACAAAATACCTATCATAATATGTTCAGACAAAACTTTCTATGACTGTTATTTCTACAACTGTCATAGAAAATACAACTTACTATGATGGTTCTATACAAAACCGTCATAGTAAGTGGTTTTCTATGACTAATATTCTTACACCTGTCATAGTAAATAAGACTTTTTATGTCATCTATTGCAATAATCGTCATAATAAGTTTATTTTTTAAAAAAACATTTTTTGCATTCATTAATAATAATCATCTATATATCAATCTTATCTAGACAATTGCATACAATTTTCAAACAAAATCATTCATTGATCAATTTTCCCTATTCATTAATAAATATAAGATTCAATTATATATTTAACTAAACAATATAAGAGCTTCATTCCTACTATCATAGCATATTTTAATTTGTAATATATAAATATATGTTAATTTAAAACATGAGTGTTTAACAGTCAATTGGAAACTTTTGAGATTATAAAATTATAGAACAAAGATCAATACAAATAAACCTAAAACTACTAATTGGTACACGTAAACTTAACCAAAGAACTTTAGTAATAATATTAAATATATACTTTTGTTTAAAAGAAATAAGGAACTTTAGTCAAAGTATTAAATTATTCACATTTTTTTTATGATTTTGATATACTGAAGTCTAATTAGCTATTTATATCATAAATTATAGTTTTTATAATTTATTTTATATTTTTAACGTATTTCACAATTTGTTTAATAATTTATCATAAACAAAGGTACACAACCTTCCTCAATCTGTTTCAAATCATCAACAAGCATCTCATAGTGTCTTTTCACTTCTTCCACTGTTTTCCTCCCACTGCCCTGACCAAGTTCTGCCACCGATCACGGGTGTCCTTGTCGTAGATGGCTAAAACATTCTCAAACTTCTTGTTCTTCTTTGTGTCCAAACTGAGCTTGAGGCCATTATGACAAGTTATATATGTATAGTAATAGCAATGGTAATAATAATAAAAGACAAATAATGGCAAAGACATTTCAATGTTGTTATGGCAAAGCTATGAAGATGAGGAAGATGTCATTGGTTATACATGCATGCTTTCCATTACCAAAAGCTTGAGGCATTTGGACTGTATATAAAATTCTAATAATAATGTGCTAAAATTGACATCACCATTAGTCTACCACACTAAGTGTGTTTTTGAAATTGAAATAAATAAACTTTAAAATCTATAAAAATAAACCTTTTACACATCACATGATATGGGTCAATTCCCACAATCTTGATCTAAGATTTAAACTAAAGACTTTTACACATCTAATAAACCTCATACATAGATACCGACCTTTGGGTTAAAATAAAAGTAATAAAGGAGGAATAACAACTTTAGATTACTACCCTCATCCTATTGGTGAGATATGATTATTACAAATTCCACTGATACTTAACAGCAAATAATCCCTCAATATGAAGAAAGTCTATTGAAAATTGGCACCTGCTTAAGTTTCTCTTCCATTTCAACGAAAAGGGGCATGTTGCCAACATAAAATTTTTTGCAACAAAAATATCACCTTTAAGAATAGCTTTGCGATGTAGGCAAATGACATAGAAATTGTCTTGACAGAAGCTTATTATATATGGGCCTTTAAATTCCATGAATATAAATCTTAGATTGCAACCTGATAAAGGGAACCCTGAATTCATTTAGAATTCAGGTCTTCTCTAGATACGACTAGGAAGAATCAAGTTAACTACCAGATAAAACTAGAAATAAAATCATATGCAGAATAAAGTCAAAATTGTCATATGTATAATAGAGTCACAACTAAGAAATATCTTTTTAAAGGCACATAGAAAATTGAGAAGGTTGCCCTGTAACAAGACACAAACATCCAAAAGGGAAAGGGAGAGGAAAGGGGATACCTTTGCAAGAAGAGTAGTACCAAGGAAGTGGAACAATTGGAAATGTTGTTCATGTATCATTCCCGATATAGGATTAGGATAAAGCAGGTGATCAACTGTTTCCTAGATGCATTGACAATCAGCACGCAAGAATCAGTAAATACCCAAGAACAATTTCTTCATATGTAACCTTTGTGTAGTAATTAACATCAGAACTATTAGTTTAATGATTAAAAATAAATATATCTTCAGCGTGAAAAATAGATATACAACATATACATGAAATAGTAAATTCAATAGAGAAGTGTGTTTCTTTCTACGAAAGGAACTATTATTAATAGTTCTATACCTTGTGATGTGGGATCACCAACAATGTACCTAACTCATCAAAGTTGCAACAGAGGCATACAAAGATTAAGATGCATGAAACACAACAATAATAATGTTAAAATAATGCAATTATAAGAAAGAAGTAAGCAGATAGCCCGATCTAACACAGTGTACAAGAGCTTTTTGTGGGAAAAAGTAAAAGTTGAGGCGTGCTTGTTATGACTTCCAAAACTATGAAGATACAATATAAACTTATATAACTTGTTGTGGTTTCAATTCTTCTGAAAAGCACCCATTTATGGTTTTCTTAGAGTTCTCTCCAAATAGATCTGATGTATAAAAGGTTCAGATTATATGATCCATGTGGAAAGCCATAAAAGAAAGGGTTAATGGGGGAGAAATATCTTCAACTTTGAACACCACTCATCCTAATCCACAATTTTGAAAATCCTGATAATTCAATTTTTTTTATCAATTCTAAATTTTTGAATGATTAATCCTGATAATTAACCCAAAATTACATTTAAAACATTGCTTTGTAATTGAAAATAGAGCAATAATACATAAAAAGAATTTGCAAATCACTCAAGACCTAAGCAAATCATAAATGAGAAAATACCTCCTTGATTCCTCAAGTAAGGCATGCTCTTCTGCTCATTTATCAGAACCAACATTTACTTCACCAGTGGTATAGTTGCAAGCCAAAAGGAATATCCTATGTCATACCATTACATGCATAATTTTCTTTAAGTATGTTTTTTAACAATATTTTGCATTATTATTTTTATACCTTTGATTTTAACATTGCACGTTTTAGAGGTTGCACTTTGTTTAGGATTTTTTGAATTAGCAATTATGGTGATAAACTCAAAGAAGATTGTCACTGGACACAAACTTAACCAAGTGGTTAAGTAAGTGTGAAGGTTCTTTTCTAGAGAACAAAAGATAAAACATAATTATATGATGATGATGAGGTGCGGAATTTTAAGACAACAAAAGGTAGAAATGATAAAGATGACCGAATGGAGAAGAACATTAAAGAACATGAAATGGAAAGGAACAATGGCGCAAATAAAGAAGGAAAAGAGAAAGAGTAAGAAAAGCTTATGGATGATGGAGGGGTGGTCACACCACTTGGAGTGGTGGAAAACTTCAAGATGAGTGGTGAAGAGCCGCCACTTGAGGTGCACTAAACCCAAGACAAGACCCAAGAACAATTTAGGAGACAAAGCTCACTAATCACTCAAGCAAAGTTCCTCTTCTATATTCAAATTCAAGTGTAAATACATGGGGAAAAACACCCTTTATATAGGAAGAAGTGACTTAGAGAGCAAGATGAGAGAGGGGTAGAAAAGGAATGGAGGAGGGGCGACCCTAGCATTGACTATGGTCAATGTCGTCCCCTATACCTATTTTCTAGAAGGTAGGTCAACAAATAATGTTTTCCTCATAAACATAAGGCTTAGGGTTGCTTGACAGCATTTAGAACAAAAGTCGCAAGCTTTGTCATGTTGTTATATCCAACATTTCTTCTTTATATAGAGTTGCGAAGAAAATAATTGTTGCAAATTGTTGTGGAGCTATTGTAAGTTATACAAGCCCTTCATCTTCTTTTGATATTAAATGCATGTGGTCTCTCCACATAAATTTTCTAATACATTACATGACTTAATAGATCCAGGCAAGTAATTTATTTCCTATTTAGCAAAAAGCATGAGACCTAACATGTGGTTGACTTCGTAACACTGACATTCTACCTAATTTGGAAAAGTTTTTTTGTGTGGATCAACTTTAAGCGTGCTCTTCAAGGAATCTTTATGTTAACATATTATTGTGATATTCTCTTAAAAGTAACGAAGAGACGAACATTTCATGCATATAAAAAATAAACATATAAAGAATAAACATTTATAAGTCTTTAATGTGTATCATGAAACTTTTAAGACTTATCATCTTTTAAATGAATTATACTTATCATATATCCAAACAAGAGCTTATAAGATGAAGAGTATTAAACAAGGTGTTTTTGTCTGTTAGACGAAGCACATAACACTTGTGTTTGATGAGACATGATGTTCATATGAATATGTTTTATACTTTGTTATTTAAGTACAAAACTTAAAACCAAATAAAAAGGTATGTTGAACTTTGATATAACACTTAATATTTTGCATCCAAAGTTATAATATGACTTGTGTTTATCTTCTTTTGCATTTGACACCCAATGCTTCTCATACATTTCATCTAACTAGTTGATTTATCATCTTGTGTTATTTACATTTTAATTACACATGATAGACTTTTCTTCAGATAATGACTATGATCCACGTTTGACCATACAAACTTATGAATTTGAGTGATCTTGCATCTAGAGCTTTAATATAACGTATTTATCTTCTTTTACGTTTGACACTTGTAATTTTCATATATGTTGTTGATTTATAGCTATGATCTTGGACATGATAGACTTTCTTCAAACTATACACATGTTGCCTAAGTTTAACCATACAAGCTTATGGATTTGAGTGTTCTACTACACATTAAATAACTTTATTAAAAAATAAAAAACATATTATTTGTTATCATAAAAAAATATGAGTATTTTAGGCTAGATTATCAAATATTGACTTTGGTCTAATTACAAACAATAGATCTATACCTTAATAATAATAATTCCTTTATCACATTGCTTAGATGATATGGTCACTCCTGAACATGTAATCCATAACTTTTAAATGTATAGTAATTTAAAAATATAATATCCAAATTGAATATAATATATCCTACTCAACGTGTTAATCTCTAACTAATGGCATCTCCAATTAAAATAACTCAAATAAGTTGCTTCCCACATTGAAAAATGTAAAACATAAATCTCATAGTGGCATATCATCTTCAAACATCTCACATTCAATTATATTCCAATAGAAAAATTATAAGCAAGTTATTATTTTATATATTTTTTATTTAACTTTGATTATATAATCATATTTATAAAGATAATATCTTTTATTTAAACAAGAATTTGCTTATATAAGACCAACGGGACTTTTATTGTCATGTCAATACCTTTCAACAATAAAGTTACTTCAACAACTCTAAATATTTTGGAAGCATTTCTCGTTAGCCATAAACACGGCTAACAACTATATTGTAAGTGGCATGCGTAATTTATATATATATATATATATATATATATATATATATATATATATATATATACACACTTTAGGAATGAAAATGCTAGTGATCCCATGCAAGAGCGTGAGTGATACTTTTATGTGAGGAAAATAAAATCTTATGAAATAACTTTGTAGGCATTTTTTTTGGAGGAAAAAAACCTAAAAGGAGTCACATTATTAAGGAGATAAATGTATTTATCTAACACCCCTACTTTTACTGCTAATTCTTAAATCGTTCAAAGCATTTTGGGAGAGAAATAAATGGCTGTAACAGATATCAGTATAAAGCTTGGGAATCACTGCAGAAATGTAGGTATCAAGTACTAAGTTCCGAACCATCAACCCCATCATCATGCATCCCCTTCCAAATTTGAGATAACAGAAACAATATTCAATTCATCATTCATGGCATTTTTTAAGGTAACATTCAATTCATCATTCATGGCATTTTTTAAGGTAACAGTAACTAGTGATGCGAAGTTACAGCATGAAAAGACAGAAAATACAGCGAAAACGGCGTCAGGTAAAGACATTTAATGAAATATTAGTCATTTACTTTCAATATAAGAGTAAATAAAAGATATTTAATGAAATATTAGTCATTTACTTTCAATATAAGAGTAAATAAAAGATATTTAATGCTCACAATGCTTTCAGCGTATAATCCTTTGACCTAAACAATACTCTGGGACCAAAAATAGCCTTATGCCATCATTTGCTTGTAGATGAGGGTAATGGAAGAAACAAATTTTGCAAACACGTAGAATCTACAGTGAATATATGGAAGTATGAACTACGATGAGAAATAAAGTCATAAAGAAGAGAGAGATTTGGTTTGGACAACAGGTGGCGAATTGTTAACAGTGGAATTATCTGTCCAATTCTTTTCACCCCAATGCCATAACATGCTCTCCCAAAAACAGAAATCCTCAAAGCAAGTTTTCAGTCTTGGATCTTCTATCTTGATTTTCCAGTGACCATCACTGTAGTTTCCTTTTTCTGCTTGTCTACGATCCCACTCTAATGCAGCCTTCTGCTTGGACCTAAGCAAACAGAACTTATGCAAGTTTTCTGGCATTGCATCATGCACCTTCCACCATCTTGCATGAGCCACATCACTTGCAAACTCCTGCAGAATGTCCACATTCCAGTTGCAGTCATAGTCTCGAAAGCAAAGCCATGGTTTATTACCCAGATAATGGATGACATAAAGGATCGATGGATCGGCTGCGAAGAGACGAGTTTTCATCACTTTTTTCTCTTCCTCATCACCTTCCCAGAAGTGCTTCAAGAAGTTCATATGTTTTGGAATCCGGTGCCACCTTGTGAAGATTTCATTAAGATACCCCTGGTCCCCTCCGTTGTAGGAGACAATCTCATTGATGTGATCCATAAGCAGTTGGAATGTACAATTTGATGGTTCAACCACCATTACACCTGAGTTGAACAGCGAGGCATTGTTTCCTATTGCAGTAATTTCAGGCATCTCAAAAAGGAAATCGATATTTCTAAGAATAAGAAGGTCAGCATCAATGAAAATTATTTTATCATAATCTGTTAGCTGCCAGAGACGGAATTTGCTGTAGTTCCACTCGTTGTATGCCTCTGGTTCTGCTTTCGGATTCCTGATTCTTTGGATTGTATGAATCTTCCACCCGGCAGCCTCCAAGCCCCCTCTATGATAGTCACTAATCGTTTCGTCAACAAGAATCACAAGATCTCGTGTTGAACCAGCCATTCGAATACTCTGTGCAGCAGTAATGGCTCCACAAACATACAAGTGCGCAGAGTGCAGGATGGTTGCATAAGCTTCTCGGTGTGGCCTTTCTGAATAAAAATTTTCTGTTAAAAGAAAATAGTTAGTCTCTGATAAATATGTCCAGTTAATTTCATAGATCATGAAACTTCAAAGGTAACCGAATAATATACTTTCAGAAGCCACATTGCCTTTCTGGAATATATCATGAAAGAAGTATATAATAACCTAAAACATGTTTTGATGCACCAGAACAGGATTCAATTAATTTAAAAGTTCATGCTCCTTGGCCAACCTTTTATTTTAATTTTAGTCTTCAATAAATAAAAATGTTGTACACTTAAATTTTGAAACTTAAACTGATTGTTGCTTAAAACACAGGATGAAAACAAGATTCAGGGATCAGGACAAATGAAAACCAAGGACATAGCATAGGAACAAGTTTATTTGAACCTGACCTTTAGCATTCATAGGAACTGCTAGTTCACATGAACCAATTGGTAGCTGCAGCTTATCTCTCAATCTATTCAGGTTGGGTTCATAAAGCCAGGCATTTCCTTCATGCTGTATAAGGTCCTTGCAAGTAAATAAATTTGGAATGGGGAAGCAATCCGTGACCAAAAGCACACGCACTGGATGATATCCTTTAGAAGAGGCAGCAAGTCTTGCAGCTTCAACTTGCAAGTGCAAACGAGCTACATCTCTAGACCAGCGTCCTGATTTGTGGCAGGGAAGCTTGGCAGCAATAAGATCAAGCCGGGGCTTTCCTGGTACCTGAATCCTAGGTAGAGTTGGACAAGTAGGGAACTCATATTCTTCTTCTTCATCTATCCATTCAGGATACAGAGATTCCCAAGTAATATTACTTGAAGCATAGTCCAGCCAAAGGACTACATGCTCTGCATCTGGAATCAGCTCCTTCCAGTGGTCATTCTCACTGTCATTGAAGTTTAATAAGCCAACACCCTGATATGTGTCCTTATCCTTCAAATTTTCAAGGACATTAGATATTTGGTTCCACTCTATATTGAGAAATGATGCATAACGTGAATCAGTGCCACCAAATCCTCCTCTCCAGCTGTTCATAAAAGTTGGCCTGCAAAAAAAAAAAGTTAAAAAGACAAAGAAAGATGTAACCATATAAAATCACCCTTTACGATCTGAACAAATAAATTCCCAAAGTATTTCAAGAAGACAAGGCATAATCTTCGAAGGGACACACTTATGCATAGACAGATGCAAATTAATAACAGTAAATGAATTCTCCTTCCAAGAAGGGATCAATGCATATTGCAGTGTTGGAGAAGGAATCCAAGAGCAAGCTTCCTTTTCTAGAAAAGCAAAATTTAAGAAACAAAACTATTTCGAATATATGATAAAAGGAAACTACCAAAGCTCAAAATAGAAGGATGCAAAAAATGAGAAAGCATGGAGAAAAACAAAAGACATACCGCGATATAATAGAGTTTGATAAATGATCGGTATTATAAACAGCTGGAGGATGGAAAATGGTAACCAAGGTTCCCAATGTAACAATAACCAAAACTAATTTCCAATTTGGCCTGCAGGTTATACTCCTCTCTTGGAACGGAGTATGCAACACCTTCTCAACATCTTTGAAATCTCTGCTTCTTTGAGACCTTCTCTTGCTAGTATCTTCACTGCACCAACAAGAAAGCAAAATAAATAAAAATTCAGCATCCAATAAACACGAGAAAGAGTCCAAGTAGCAAAAACTTATTAGGCTTCAATTTCCCTCATCATTACTCACTTTACACTCATATTGCATTGCTAAGATGCCGAGATCCTATGAACATATCGCGCCAATTCTCAATTACGACGTAAGAAATATAATTCACCGGCAAAAGATTCGGTTCTATTAGTAGAAATAAATAAAAGCATAAATTGAAGTAGATATCTAAGATTTAGAAATTCTCTAAAAGGCAAGTGCAAAAGGTAGATGTGACGTCTAAAATGAAGTTCACAGAAAAGATTAAAAACAAACGCAAACGCAAACGCAAAATTAAGTAACGGAGTAAAACCTAAATGAGGAGGAGGAGCGGTAGCGCGGCTCCACAAAGTTCGGGGACAGTCCCCTCATTTTCCGATTCTGCTCAAGAAAGCATCAGATTCGGATAAAGAATGGGAAAATGGCGAGGTAACAGTGAAAAGGATGAAGTATGATTGGATTCAAATGGAGGAAATTGGATTGAAGGAAAGAGGTTTGAACAAATGTCGCAGAGGGTTGAAATGCTTGTAAGAACAAGTAGCACAGAGACCTAGTCTCTCTCTCTATATACATATATTACTCTGTTGTTACACTCAACCTTGATTAACGTGGAAATAATCACTTTTGAGTTCATTTCGCTGTAGCTGATTCGACAAATTCTCTTTAATCATTATTCTACTGGTAGAGTAACAATTTTTCACATATTAGTAATTTCAGTTTTTAAATTTTTAATTATCTCAAATTTCTGATCTTTAACTTTTTACTCATAAGTTGGTTTACTTCTAATTTAATTCTTCAATTTTTTATTATTACTTGGGATATTTCATTGTATTTGTGGCTTTTTTATGAGGTTCAGAAAGATTACAATGATAGAGTTTATTACTAAATAGAATTTGATAATCATTCAATATATTTTTAAAAGTTAAAATTGAACAATATTTTGATAGATTAAAAAATAAAGGAATTACAATTATGCAAAACAAATTAGGAATTGAAATTGTTAATAATTAAAAGTTAAGAAACTAAAATTGAATATAAAGTTAAGAGATAAAACCTGCAAATTTTGTGAAATATAAAGAATAAAAATACAAATAAGTCAACATAAAATTTTACAACTATTTATACTCACTAGTTCAAAATAAAATACTATTTACAACTAGAAAACATAAAGGTATTCAAAACATAAAGATATGCAAAAGAAATTTCGTATTCTAAATATTTATTGATATTGTGTACACTTGCTTCTTTATGAAAAGTATTTTGGATTGGGAATTTGTGCACAATTTTTGAAGTAATAGAAAATCATCCGGTTATAATATCATATAATAAAGTTGATGAAGAACTAAAATTTTATTATGGTCCAATTTTTGCACTTCTCTGATCCATTATAAATTCGTTTATTTAAATCTAGTTTTATTTTGATCCAAATTTTATAACTTTTCCAAATCAGATTTCCATTTTATTTATAGAAATTTTAAAAATTGAAAAATCTAAATTTTCAATTTGCATTCCATTCAACTCTACATCTGAAAACTTCGAACCACTCTTTCTCTATGCACCACTTTCAGCAAAATGCAACCAAAATGAAGCACTCTCTCTCCACCTCCTCCAGCAAATCGATTTTGTTGCAACTTATTGCCTATTTTTTTTTTTCAATTTCGAAGCATTCTCTTTATCTCTCCACCACCTCCAACAAAAGCAACTTATAGGTAGGATTCATTTTCATCCATGACCACTTCTTTTTGGATGATTGTTCTTGATCTGTATCTTAATATTTTTTAATTAATTCCAAGAATGTGCTTGATGGTGAATACTTCTAAACTGATCCTTAATGAATAAGAGTGAAATTCAGTTCTTCAGTTATAGGATGTTTTGGAGGGAGAAGGACATGATCTTTTTGGGAAGAATCACTTTATGTTAAAAAGGGAATTCTTTTTTTCTCTGTTGGAGCTAAGCTCTATGACCAGTGGACATATTCTCCTTTTGCATTTACTATCATATGTTCAGAAATCAAAAAATATATTATCTTCGTTCATATTTGTTTTCATTTGTTATTGCTTTTCGATATTTGGTTCCTAACATTATATCATGTGTTGTTTCCCATTTAGGTGTGTTGTTGCTTATATCAATAATCATTTAGATTTTTTTTTTCAACTCATTATTACTTCTATGTTTGCAATAGTTTATCCAAACATGAGTCATCTCATCAGTTCCAAACCAAGAAAAAACACCAACAACAACAAAATGGTGAACTGAGTTTGTGGCAAAGTTGGTTTAAGTTTTTAGTACCAATAAAAAGTAAGTGCTAATATGGTAAATGTTCTAATGATATAAAAATTTGATTAAGCAGCTTATGAAAATGTCTTAGATAGTTTGATATTATATTGGTATGAGGTTCATTAATTAGATGTTTTAATAAGTGGTTTTATACTACTACATGTATGATTAATTTAGTAACTCATAAATTATTATTTAACATGAAAAGGTGGTTTATTATACATTTACACATTTATAGGGTGTTTATTTGTTTGTTGAACTATCCCTTACTACAAAATAAAAGATGGGAAATTAGTTCCAACCTTAATGGAGTCTAGAGAGTGATATTGTCTTCACTTCTCTTAGCTTATCCTTAGAATTAAATTATAAAAATATTATAACTTTACTAACTTTCATATGAATTACTGAAGTAAACTTCATTCACTATATATTTTTAACATTAAAAATAGGAAATTACATTCTTACATTTATATATTGAATATATATATATTAATTATTAAAGGTGGTTGAGTAATTTCATTATTTGAAGCATTTTGTTTGGCACCTTGATTTAAGGTGAGTCCAAGTGCACGTGAGAATTGAAACAGCTAGAGGGTGCATGAGTGCATGAAAAGTCCCACCATTATATATTTTACTTTCCATTTACCCTAATGAATCATGAAAGAGCCTATAGTTTTGTTTTTAGCATCATATATAGAAATTGAAGTTGTGTTCTGGTCCATATTTAATGTGGTAAACATATTTGGATGAACAACAACGACAAAAACCTTATTGTCGGTGGAGACTTCCAAAGGGATTTTATCCATCCAATATATACATGCATGTATTATCCAATATATTCTTATTTGGAATTGTTAGTTTGATTCTTGTTTGTGTGGATAAATTTTCTAATCATCATTTAAAAGTTAACTAGCACATTTCAAAAGTTAAATAATCATAAAAAATAATAATAGTATGAAACACTAGAGATTGCTTTCCTTATAGTTCTGTTGTACCTTCTAACATATGAGTGCACATTAGTATTTACATATTGCTATATGTCCATGGTGTTCCATATTGCTATATGTCCATATTTTAACCTTTGTTTTTCTTAGTCTATGCAGATTACTGTTATGCTTTCATGCAGTCCGATTTCTAATTTCCTTACTGTTTCTAGTTTAGAATTATGCACATCTAGTTTATTCAATGTGCAAGAAGATGATTATCTAGTCTTAAAATCAACTGCACATGTGGTTTCTTATAAGCATGAAGTCTTCTGTGCAAATATCCAAGTTATATGAATTTAGTTTTCTTAGTTGATTTGTTTTTAGGAGTCATGCTGATTTTTTTTATCTTCTTTCTTAATTTATTTGTTTTTTTTTTCTTATAACTTCTCTACATGGAATATTTCAATATTGAGGTGGAGACAATTTATGATACAAGGAATATTTCAATTTATGATACAATGTATAAAGATAGAAAGTATGTATTAAATTTGTTTGTTGTTCTTTTCTAAGGGATTAATTATAATTATTATGGTTTCACTTCCCTGAATTAATTTATTATGGACTTAATTGCTTTGATGCTTTGCAAATATTTATTCAAATGGGATACCCTCTTCATCTACCATCTGGATGCCTAGGAAGGGAGTTAGGATTTATGTCTCCAATCTCGGTAGCCTTGTTCAATGGGCTTTGGAGTTCATTCTTTGAAGAAACCTATGTTTTATTTAGTCTTTTCTTTTTCACCAGATGCATGTTGATGACTTTAGGCAAGATCATTATGGTGTAGTTTCAGGACTTAAAAGATGGTAGATATTATCATTATGATGATATCACTCTTGTAGCCATTTGGTTCTCTTATTTTTTTGTTTATGTACACTTTGTCATTGTATATCACTATTTTTTTTGTATTCGTCATTGATATTGCTGTCTGATATTGGGGATGAGGTGCTAACTGAGGTGGTTTGGAGAGAATTCATTAGACAATCATAGTTAATCATAACAATAGTTACATATTATTTAAGTTATACGTGCAAATTTTACAACCTATGGTTGGGAATTTTTTTGTAAGGCAACATTATATAGCTGCTGTTAGTGTGAATCTTACATATTCTAAGTATTTTATACTTATTAAATTTTTGGTATTATTAAATTTTAATTTTATTATATTTTCTTAATATTTATATAATATTAAATTTTTTGTTACATATATATTAATATTATGTTAATTTTTTTTAGAAAATGCAGATTTAGATTTAAAATTCAATTAACTTTTTTATAAAAATATAAATTTGGATTTACTAAAATCCAAATTGTTTTTATAAATAATATGAATTTGAATTCAAAATCCAATTCAAATATTTGAATTTGAATTTATAAAAATCTAAATTGATTTTATAAAAAATATAAATTTAGATTTAAAATCTTATACTTTTGAATTAGATTTTCCAAAATTCAATCCATCACCCTCCTTATTGAAAAGTTATAAATAATGCATGACCACCCTTATTGAAAAGTTATCGACGGATGGGTACGTAGAAAATAACTATTTTTCTCATAGATATGAATTTTTAATTTTCAAACTCTATTTCATAATCACTGTTTAAGATTTGAAATCCTTTATTCCGAAACACTTTGAAACACTCTTTTTAAGGTTTAAAAAGAATACTCATGTAAATTTTATATAGTTATCTCTTATAACAATTTGCTAATTCTTTTGTTGTTCAAACTAGATATATTTGTAATAGTCAGTGTGGAAAAAAAATTCAAATTACAAAATTCAATCTACAGTTATCCATATTCATATTAGTTTTAATCTATTTAAATGAATTTATTTAAAATTTAAATCCATATTTTTGGATTTCAAATGACAATCCAACTGATGTCAAGTCGAGGGGGCCTGAGTCGATGTCTAACCGAGCAATCCCGGACCCATATCGAGTCGAGCGGGCCGGGCCGATTTCGAGCCGAGCGTGCCCGGGCCGTTGTCGAGCCGAGCATTCCCGAGTCGATGTCGAGCCGAGCTGGTCTGGGCCGATGTCAAGCTGAGCTGGCTCGGGCCAATATCGAACCAAACAAGCCCAGGCTAATGTCGAGTTGTTGGGCCCACGCCGATGTCAACCCGAACGGGTCAGGCCAATGTTGAGTTGAGCAAGCTCGGGCCGATGTCAAGCCGAACAGGCCCGGGCCAATGTTGCGCCGAACGGGCTCGAGTCAATGTCGAGCTGAACGGGCCCAGGCCAATGTCGAGCTGAGCAAGCCCGGGCTGATGTCAAGCCGAACGAGCCTGGGTCAATGTCGAGTTTCCCGGGTCCGGGCCGATGTCGAGTCGATTAGTTCGGGCCAATGTCAAGCCGACCGAGCCTGAGCCAATGTCGAGTCTCCCGGGCTCAGGCCGATGTCAAGCCGAACGGGCCCGGGTCGATGTCGAGTGGAGCGGGCCCGAGTCGATGTCAAGTCGATTGGGCCCTGACCGATGTCAAAGCCGAACGGGCCTGAATTGATGTCGAGTCTCTCGAGCCTAGGCCGATGTCGAGTCAATTGGGCCCGGGCCAATGTCGAGTCGAGCCGGCCCAAGCCAATGTCGACTCTCCTGAGCTCAGGCCAATGTTGAGCCGAACGGGCCCGGGCCGATGTTGATTGGAGCGGGCTTGTGTCTATGTTGAGTCGAGCGGGCCTGAGCTGAGGTTGAGTCATCTGGGCTCGGGCCGATGTCGAGTCGATTGGGCTCAGACCGATGTCGAGCCCGGGTCGATGTCGAGTTGATTGGGCCCTAGCTAATGTCGAACTGAGCGGGCCCTGACCGATGTCAAGCCGTGCGGGCCCGAGCCAATTTCGATTCATCCAGGCCCGGGCCATTGTCGAGTCGTCCGGGCCGATGTTGAGTCGATTGGACCCTGGCTAATGTTGAGCCAAGCGGGCCCGGATCGATGTCAAGCCGAGTGGGCCCGAGCCAATGTGGAGTCGTCCGGGTCCGGATCGATGTGGAGTCGTCTGGGCTCGGATCGATGTCGAATCGTCCGGGCCCGGACCCATGTTGAGTTGTCTGGGTTCATGCCGATGTCGAGTCGTCCGGGCTTAAGTCGATGTCGAGTGGAGCGGGTCGGGGTCGATGTCGAGTCGATTGGACCTTGGCTAATGTCGAGTCGAGTGTGCCCGGGCCGATGTCAAGTCGAGCGGGCCCAGGCCATGTCGAGTCTTCCAGGCCCGGGCCGATGTCAAGTCGTCTGGGTCCGGGCTGATGTTGAGTCGTCCGGGCTCGGGCTGATGTCGAGTCATCCGGGCTCGGGCCGATGTTAAACCGAGTTGATTCGCGTTCAGGTTGAGTCGACTTAGGCCCAGTTCGAGTCAAGTTAGTCTGTGTCCATATCAAAATGGATTTAATGTAATTGACAAAGTGAATTTAATATAATTAAAAAAATGGATTGAGTCTAGATTTAATCCACTTTAAATGGATTTAAAAAAGATTCATTTAAATTTAATCTAGTTAAAATGGGTATAAATTTTAAATCCAATCCACTATCACCCTTATTTACAACAATCTAAAAGTGAAAACCTTAATATCATATTTAAAAGACTTTTTTATTTTTTTCATTTTTGAAAGGTCTGACAAAGAAGATTTGTTTTCCAATAAATGTTGGGAAATTCTCTTATTAACTTTTTCTTTGCAAGTTTTTGTAATATGTTTTAAATAAATGATGGGATTTCTCTCTAACAATTGAGCCTATTTGCTAGAGAAATAAATTTTCATTTAGATACCTATATAAACTTGAATCTTTTTTATTAGATTTTGGGGTCACATACTCCTCTTTTATTATAAATAAATGATGTGTTTATCTTTTTATAGTCTAATTCTTTGTCGTTTGAAGAATTTAGAGATTATCTTAATAAAATATTTAATATGTTATCTCCGTCAATAGTGGAAGATATGACTTTTTTTTAGTGTCATTTTTCAATATTTGGTTTCTAATAATTGAGAATGGTCATCTCCATACGATATTTTATCTCTCTAAAGTTTTGGTTATTAAAGCAAGATTTTTTTTTCCTTTCCTACTTTTCAAATTTTGAATTAAGATTTTCAAAGTTCTCTTTTTAAGTTGTTAAGTTATGAGAAAACAAGTTGAATATTTAAGAATAGAGAGTTGAACTATGTATTAAATCTTTTCATAAATATTCACAAAAGCAATGTCTTACCAAATGATCAAACAAAGTTTTAGTCTTACAAATTTTATTAAAGGATATAGATACCAGAGTTATAAAAGGATCCTAATTTTAATTGTGTCTTTCTAATTCTTAGTTGTTTCCCTTTATAGAGTTGAATAACCTTTATTTTGTCTTTGTCTGTTATGATTGTAGTATTTATTGATTTATTCTTTCTCTCTTTAGCTAGACCTAGAATGAGTGTACTGCTCGTATATATTCAAACTATTTGTCTTGATCTCAATGTATAATATTATAAATATTCATTATCATATCCTTTGCCTTTCTTTTTACTCTTTTGTTCATCTATGTTCTATTTTATAATATGGTATCAGAGCTCTGGTTGCTACATTTATCCATGGGTGAAGTTTTTGATCCCTTACAAGATATTTGTTTACCTTACCATGTTAGTTCATCAAATAATCCATCATTTCTCTCTCGTTACACAACAAGAGAGGAAAAATTTTGGTAATCAATCCAAGACAATGATTGCTACTAGCAAAGGAGGTTATAAAAACAATGCTACCATCTATGGCAGAGGTAGTGGATACGGAAGAGGAAGATATGGAAGAGGATATGCTTCCAAAATTTGTAGTCATTGTGGAAAGACAAAACATACCATTGATACATCCTATAAAAAGCATGGTTTTCCACCTCATTTCAAGTTTAAAAATCAGAACCATGATCAGAGTCATACTAATGCAGTTTTTCAGAATACAAATTTTAATAATAATGAGCAGAATCATGAAGGTTCGAAATCAAAGAGGTGGAGTCTCAACAAATTGGTTTTACTCCTTAGTAGTATCAAACATTGTTAGCTCTTTTACAACAGGCCAAATCCAGTGACAATGTTTCTAGTCAAGTCTCTGTTATTCCTTCCAACATGACAACACAAACTGGTAATGACTTTATTTCTTCCTTCAGTTCTTGGATTATTGATAGTGGTGCTACTAATCACATTTGTTCAGCCTTAACTTATTTCACTCCATATCATCAAATTAATCCTATTTCTGTCAAATTAGCAAATGGAAATCAAGTCATTGCCAATTATTCTGGTAGTGTTTTTCTCAATCAAAATCATGTCATAGATGATGTGTTGTATATTCCTTGCTTCACTTTTAACATTCTTTCAATAGCAAAATTGATTGATAAATTATCTTGTGTTCTTACCTTTGACTCTAATGGTTGTCACATTCAAGACATAAACCTTGAAATGATTGAATCTTCTAAGATGTAAGATAAACTTTATATACTCAGGATCCCATCTTACTAGAAACTTCAAATCAAACCAATCAAATCTACACACACCATCAATACTGTTAATGTCAGTGCTAGTGATCTATAAACCCTTTGGCATTTTCGATTAGGTCATATTTCAAATAAATGTATTGATGTTATCAAGAATAAATTTCCTTTTGTTAAATATAAAAAGTCTTTTGTTTGTGATTTTTGTTATTTTGCAAAGCAAAAAAGGCTTTCATTTCCTATTAGTACATCTAAATCAAAAGAATGTTTTGATTTGATTCATGTAGATATTTGGGGACCATCCTCATTACCATCAATTCATTGTCATAAATATTTCTTGACCATAGTTGATGAGTATTCGAGGTACACATGGATTTTTCCTTTAAAACAAAAATCTATTGTCAAGGTTTTGGAAAATTTTGTTGTTTTTGTTCAAACACAATTTGAGACAACAATAAAGATAATAAGAAGTGATAATGAGATTGAATTTTTTATGACTATTTTCTTTGTCAATAAAGAAATAGTACCTCAAACATCATGTGTCAATACTTCAGAACAAAGTAATATAGTTGAAAGGAAACGTTGGTCATTTATTAAATGTAGCAATACTCTCATCATACAATCTCATTTACCAAAAATTTATTGGTCATATTCTGTGATACATGTTGCGCATATTATAAACATGCTTCCCACACCTGTTTTAAACTACTTTTCTCCTCATGAAATGCTTTACAAAACTGAAGCAAATTTTAATGGATTAAAGGTGTTTGGTTCTTTAAGTTATGCTAGCACTTTTTCAACAAATAGAAGAAAATTTGATCCAAGGGCATCAAAATGTGTTTTTATTGGTTTTAAAAGGGGGATAAAAGGATATATTTTGTTGAATATTCAATCAAGAGAAATTTTTGTGTCTAGGGAAATTTTTGTTGAATATTCAATCAAAAGGATATATCATTCATCATCTGTAGAAGAAATTCAAATAAAAATAGTGAAGAAAAAGATCTACATTTGAGGATGGAAAGCGGGATTGCATCAGAAATTCCACTCTTAGAAGGTATAATAACGAGAAATGATGTCTATTGTTGTAGTTGTTTTGCATGTGGAGGTTGGTGGGGTATGTTAGTTCTAGCAAGATGAGATTGATAAGGAATATGAGTGTGTTGTGATGAATTTCTCCATATCAGATTTATGGTTTCTCCAATCAAGGTTGTATTTGTTAGAGAAAAGATCATGATTGTAGTGCTTTTGAGAGGATCCATTAAAAGTTAAATCAGTAGATGACTTGTCATTACCATATATGTTAGTAGCGTAAGCTCGAGGGAATTCAATACCTTTTCCTTCATATACATGTAGTGTGCAACAAGAATCAATGGGATGATCAGGAGAAGTACAAATCCCACACAATTTAGCAATTTTCTAAGACATTGCTAGTTGTTTTAACATAAACGCTATATATTCTAACTTATTCTCTATCTTTGCATGATAAGCAACATATGATATCCCCATCTCATGGACTCCACTCGTCAAGATCATTGAATTGCCTTTGATGTTAAATTGCTTATTATTCGAGGGCATGTTCTCAATTAACTGCCTTGCTGGTATTGGAGTCTTATCCACCAAATCTCTTCCACTAACAACGTTTATCATCTGCTTGTCTATAGATAAAAGGCCTTAATAAAAATATTGAGTTGCTCATGAATTTGGTGATGTGGACAACTTGCACATAATCTTTTAAATCGATCCTAATACTCATACAAACTTTCTCTATCCATATATCTCCTTCCTAATCGAATTGACTTTGGATGTTGGGTAATATTTTTCCAGAAATATTCTCTTCAAATCCTCCAGTTGGTGATTAATCTTGGTTAAAGGTAGTATATCTAGTCCTTTGCTCCATCTTGCAATGAGAATGGAAATTCCTTGAGCTTGATATGTCCTCGAGTAGCCTAGACGGTCTCATGATAATGTAAACAGTGTGAAATTCTTTGAGATGTTTGTGTGGATCCTCACTTACAAGACCATGAAACTTG
This sequence comes from Phaseolus vulgaris, assembly GCF_051622355.1. Taxonomy (NCBI): domain Eukaryota; kingdom Viridiplantae; phylum Streptophyta; class Magnoliopsida; order Fabales; family Fabaceae; genus Phaseolus; species Phaseolus vulgaris. The sequence goes on from NC_143498.1 coordinate 11,131,476, forward strand.
GATTACAAACCCTATTTCAAATCACATGGCACATCTACATCAGGGTATTGAATGCATAAAGTTGAATAATAACATTAGGTGCAACTAGCTCTCTTAAAGTTCTCCCAACCATGGTATCAATATTAGAATTAGAATAAAAAGGATAGATGAAGTAAAACAATTAGAAGCTCTATCAATAAATAGTCTATCAATAAAAGAATTATGCAATTTTTTGAATTTTTGATTGCCTGAAAAACCTATGGTATGTATGATCAATCTCTAGATCAAAAGAATATAAATCACTTGGCTTTGCTCTAGTCATTCACTAGACGAGACACACCACAACATGCTTAGACACTTATAGAAACAGAGACTAAAAGAAGTCTTAGGGTGTTGAATTCACAAAAGGTTTTGGTTTAATTTTTTTTTTTTAAGAAAATGTGTTTAAAGTTCACTAAGTAAACTCCCAGAAAAGAGAGATGATCACAATTGGACATGCTTAAGTACCAAGTCTTTCTTAGACCACTTTCACAAATTTTCTTGTATAAAAACTTCAAAACGGATTCTAAAGAGTGTGTGTGTACAAAGACTCCTAATATTGGCCCTGCAAAACACAAAGATGTCATCAACATACAAAACATGAGAAGCGAAAGTGTAACCTTTAGGTCCTGCCAAAGGGAGAATTTTCAAAGAGTTGATAAGCTGAGAAATGCCTTGTTGAGAACCTCTTCAACAAAGCAAAAAAGCAAAGGTGAAAGAGGATCACCTTTCCAAACACCCCTACTATAAGGTTCTCATTCACTCTAAATAGAGAAGAAAATTTCAAAATAAGACTACACTTGAAAGAAGAGTGAAACTTGCATTTGTGCAAAACTTGTAGAAGAAAATTCCAATTGAGGGTGTAAAAATATTTTCCAATGTCAATTCTAAAGGTCGTATTACCTCCTTTAACCTTTTTTGGGAAACAAATTTATGGCTTCAAAAGTAATACAAATGCATTCCCTGATACTTCCAGCTCTAATAAAGCCATTTTGGTTATGAAAGATGAATACTAGCAATGATAAGTTTATTAACAAAAATCTTAGAAATAATTTTAAACTTGTAATTACCCACAACAATGGATCTAAAATCAAATATAGACCCAACACCAATAAATTTGGTAATGACAAACACCAAATTAGAGTTTATCCCATGTAAGAGTCAATTCTCAAAAAGAACTGTTTGACAACTTTGCACACACCCTCACCAATAATATCCTAGAAAGTGTGATAGAAGGAGCCACCAAACCCAATCCATATTAAGATAAAAAAAAAATGCATGCTTTATCTCAACATTATCAAGGAATTTTTGTGATGAAAATAAGATATATTATTCATATTTTCGGTATATAAATCTTTGTAAAAAGAAAAAGAATGTGATCTTCAATTAGCACACCAACTTCAAAATGGCAATAACATTGTTCCTTTTTTAAACCAAAAAATGGAAAAGGCCATTATTTCTATACCCATCTCAAAACCAAGCCTTTTTAGCCTTTTATTTTCAGAACATGGTTTCTCAATCCAAAAAAAATTAAGCTCATCCATGGTTTTCCTCTCCTTAGAGAGAAGAGAATACATATCATTCAAAGGAGCATTATCTAACTGCATTTGAATTGAATTTAAAACCTGTTATTTTCCAGTGACATAAACATGAATATTTCAAAGACATCTTTGTTGGAAGCCTTAAGGACAACCTTTAATTAGGGTGGTCATGGATTCGATTCTTTAAAATTCAATTTAAATCCAATCCAAATCTAAACAAATGGTTTGTATTTAAAATCCATATCCATTTTAACTAGATCAAATTTATTTAGATTTTTTCAAATCTATTTAAAGTGGATTAAATCTAGATTAAATCCACTTTGTAAATTAAATTAAATCCACTTTGTAATTAGATTAAATGTATTTTGTAAATTAGATTAAATCCATTTTAATTTGGACAAGGGCTAACTTGACTCGACTTGGGCCTAAACCGACCCGACCTAGACCTGGACTGAATCGGCTAGACCTATACCTAGGCTCACTCGGCTAGACCTGGATCCGGGCCGACTCAACTAGACTTGGACCTGGGCCAACTCGACTCGACATGGGCCCGACCCGACTCAAATTGACATGGCCCCAGACTGACTCGGCTCTACATGGACCAAGAACGACTCAACTCTACATGGACCTGGGCCAACTCGGCTCGACATCGACCCGACACGACTATTCTCGACATCGATCTGGGCCGACTCAACTCAACATCGGCCAGGACCGACTCGACTCGACATCAGCCAGAACCAACTCGGCTAGACATGGGCGTGGGCCGACTCAGCTAGACTTCGACCCATACCGACTTGGTTCAACTTCGCCCCAGATCGACTCAGCTCAACGTATGCCTAGACTCTCTTGGTTAAACATTGGTCAGAGCCGACTTGAGTAATCATCGACCCGGGCCGACTCGGCTTGACATCGACCCCAACCGACTCGGCTTGGGCAGACTTAACTCGACACAAGCCCGGGCTTTCTTGGCTCGACTTTTGCCTAGAAGACTTGGCTCGACATTAGGCAGAACTGACTCGGCTCAACAACGCTCAACATGGGCCCGAACCGACTCGGCTCGACATGGAGTTGACTCATCTTGACATGGGCTCGAGCCGACTCGGCATGACATGGGCCCAGACCGACTCGACTCAACATGGGCCCAAGCCGACTCAACTCAACATCGGTATGGGCTGACTCAGTTCAAGATCGGGTTGGGCGGACTCGACTCGACATCGACCGGGACAAACTCGGCTCGACATCGACCGATATAGACTCGACTCGACATCGGCCCGGACCGAGTCAACTCGACATCGGCTTGGGCAAATTCGGTTTGACATTGGGCCTGATGGAATTTTGCCTTCATTCCGATTGGATTTTCTTGGTGGAGAGATGCGGAAGCTTCATGGATTGAAATGGAGAAGGAGCTCACGTAGAGCTTGTGGATTCCTTGAAGGTGAAGGCTAAGTATGGAGAGTGATAGGTGAGGCCTAATCACTTGATCTAGTGCAAATTTGAAGACTAAGTGTTTATCTTAAAGAGGTAGAGACAAGAGTGAAATTGGCTAACAATTTGGGCAGCAATTCACTCATTCATTAATCTTCAAAATACATGAACCAAGCACCTATTTATTAGCACGAGAGGGCTGGATTTGAACAAGTAGAAATGGTGGGAAAATTCAAATGAAATGAGTCTGAATTTGGCGCCTAAAATGAACTCACATGGAAGGTGGGACATGGTGTGTAACATGTGCTCATTTTTAGATCTAATGGACTGACCTAGGTTAATTAGGAGTTTTCTAGAAACCCTCATTTGACCTAGGTTGGTCTTTAGATGCCTAATCCCATCCTAATTACAATTTAGAAAAATATAAGTAAAATTCTTATTCTACTTTTGATAAGAAAATAAATTCTACTACAATATTAAAACTAGGATATTGGCTTCTTCAAACATGTAGAGAAATGTTTCTCTGCCATCAGTAGCAACATCTCGGTCCTCCTGTATCTCCTTTACCATAGACCTAGTTGTGGGCCCCGATCTTCTAGTTGTTGGGTTTGCACTTGGGCTTGTGTTTGGGCCTCTTCTAGTAGTTGTTTATGTTTTAATGAGTTGGAGGTATTCTTGGATATGTTTGTACATTCCTTCAACCTAGAGTTGTCCTCTTGATTGGGCCTACAAAAATAAACAAAAGCCCTGTTAGAACCATATTTGCAATTAAATCAATAAACAACCTCTAGGTTTGCATCCTCCTTATTATATGGTTGTGTGAGGCTGGACGGTTTCCATCAGGGCCGAGTGGACTCGACTAGACATCGGCCAGGGCGGACTCGGCTCGACATCGGCCCGGGCCAACTCGGCTCGATAGGGACGCATGCCGAGTCGAATCGATTGGGACGCATGTCGACTGGACTTGACATGGGCCCGAGTCGACTTGGCTCGACATGGGTCTGAGCCAAATCGACTCGACATTGGCCCGAGTCTACTTGGCTTGACATGGGCCCAATGCCAACTCAACTTGGGCTTTGGCCCACTCAGTTCGACTTGGGCCAGGGTTTACTCGGCTCGACTTTGGCTTGGGCGACTCTACTTGACTTTTGCCTGGGCCAACTCGGCTCGAGTTTGACCTAGACTGACTCGGCTCAACTTTGGCCCAGACCGAATCAACTCAATTTTGGCCTGAGCTGAATCGGCTTGACATGGACTCAAACTGATTTTGCTTGACCTGAGCCCGAATTGAATCTACTCAATCTAGGCTGGGGCCAAGTCAAAATCCAACCAAAAATTTATTTTGGATAATCCAAAAATGTATCCAATCTATATCTAATTCATATCCAATTAAATGGATTGGATTTAAAATCTAAAAATTTGGATTTGGACTTGGATTTGAGAAAAATCTATTTAAATGGATTAAGAGTAATATGGATTTGGATAATTATGGATTGAATTTGGCAATTTGGATTTTTTGCCCACCCTTAATTAACATGGGACAACCTACAATATATTAAGTCCAAGATTAATTAATTTATTTTTTTTACAATGAGGGTGATTAATCCACATTTTTAGAGATATAAAAGAAGAAGGTTTGCAGGCAAACTGGTAGAGGATGATAATCAGAACCCTTGGAAGCACTTTATACCAAATATCTATACTTGAAAATTACTAAGAACAAGTTTTTTTTCAATTAGGTTAAATAGAAGGTGTGAGGTATAATCTTAGACATCATTGGGATCATTTGGAGGAACCAAAGGAAGGAAACCCTAAAGGAGGCAATCGTCAAGGAGAAATGATTTGGATCTTCTTTTCTTGTTGTCCATGATTGTAATAGCCACCATGAGTGGCTAATTCTTTTCTTTGGGATTGAGAGTAATCTGTTCAAACTCTTATGTATTGAGGTGATATTTATCTATAATATTCAGTTATTGATTGATGTTTGATATTATCATTTTATTCTCAAAGCTTGAAACTATTAATGATTTTGATCCTTAATTAGATTTGTCTAGAAGTACTTTTAAGCATTTGATCTATTAGGTATTTAAATAACTGTTTCTTGTGGGTTCGATATCCATCCTCAAGGACAAATTATTACTTCTGACTCGATACACTTGCCGTAAAATGAGTCATCAGAGCTCCTCACTAAGTTGGATAAATAGAGAGGTTCTGACACCTCACTTGGAGGCTCAACCTAAGGTTGGAAAATAAAGATACATATTAAGGTCAAAGACCAGAGCCTAGGGGTTGAAATAAAGATAAATAGTAAGGTAGAAGACCAAAGCCTAAGCTGACCAACAACATTCATGGATCCATGTTTTTTTTTCTTAGCTTCTCCTCGTGCTTAGTGTTGTTGGGTTTAATAGTGCCAAAGTTCAAGAGGGGGGGTGAATTGACCTTTTAAAACTTTCTCACAGAAACAGTGTTTAACACAGTTTACAGAAAATAAATCGATTTATGTGAAAATGAACAGATTTATTTCAGCACTGTTTTTGTTTGAAAAGCGTTTATACAGCAAGGTTAATCACAAGATTATGCAGATAGATTTTTCAGATGCACACACACTGATATTAGAACGAAAACCAGTGAACCACAAAATAGCAAACTTCAATTTCAAACAAGTGATTAAGGTTCAATTGATAGCATGCCAATTAATTGAGTGACCTTTACAAACAACCTGTTCCAGTGGCTTTTAACAAACTATGAGTGTTCTTCTTGATGTCAAGCAATTTTCCAGAAATTAAGAAACAATGAATCACAGAACAGCAAGCTTCAACTTTAAGCAATTGTTTAAGGTTCAATTAATGGCTTTGACAATTTCTTGAGCAACCTATCACAGTCAATCTGTTCCAGTGGCTTTTAGCAGATTATATATGTTCTTATCAGATTCAAACAACTTTTTCAGAAATTAAGAACAATATGCACAGTGCCCAGAAAGAATAGATTTATTTTCAATTGAACAGATTTATTTCTTTGCTGTTTTATCAATTATGCAGAAACGAAATTGCAGAGAGTGAGAGAGAATGAACACAAGCAGTTATACTGGTTCACTCAACTGAGCTACATCCAGTCTTCACCAAAACCAGGTGGAAATCACTAAAACACAATACAACTAAGTACAATTCCCACTGTTCTTGAAACCTACAAGAACTTAGGTACTCTTGCTGAAAAAACCTATTTCAGCTCACACACACTCTCCAAGAAAACCTATCAAGAAGAGTGTTCAGCCAAACAATTACAAGAAATGAGAAGTGAAACGACTACACCTGATTGAGGATACAAAGATCTGCCTTAAATCAGTAGGCAAGATTGCTAGAACAGTAGCAGCACCTCACACCAAGCTTTTGGAACCAAACCAAGAACAAGCACTTTGTGATTTTTGAAATCTTTGAAGAACAAATGCTAATCCTTTGTAAACTTTTGATTCTCTGCTGTAAAACTTGTTTTTGCAAATGTATGAATGATTGATAAACTCAGAAACAAGTTTTCATTTTATAGAAAACCAACTTATAACAGTTTTTTTTTAAAAAACAGTTAAAGCTGTTATAAAATGAACAGATTGAAAAGAAAATGAACAGATTTATTTTCAAAAAGCAGTTAGAGAATTTGTTAAGTGAGGAGACTTAGTCAACCATTCTGGTGCAGAGATAAAACTGAAAACGTTTAAGCTTGACATGGCACCAGAGACAAAAAGAATCTATTCATTTACAGATGAACAGATTTATTTTTCAAAACGAAAACAGAGAAAGTTTAACTGTTTAAAACTCAGTCGTTTTGAAAGGTAGAAGACTTAGTCAAAATACCTTATGCACAAAACCTAATTTTCAAGACTTATCCAAGGCATCAGTTAAAAAAGAATCTGTTTATTTAGAAAAGAACAGATTTATTTTTATGCAGTAAACGTGTTTTTTGTAAAACATGTGAAAAACAGTTTAAGAAAACTTATGCTTGTTCTTATCACATGGTCAGTGGTTATGAGGTGAGTTACTCAGCAAAAAGCCCTCTCTTAGACAACCTCTAAGCACTACCTAAGACATACTTAAAGCACAGCAAAATACACATGAAATGTACATAGAAGTCTTCATCAAACACAATCTTGAAGGAGCAGCAACCATCTTCAACAAGTGTAAGATCTATATCATGAGTTCCTAATTTTTCTTATTGGGATTGGGAAAAAGTGTAACATCTCTTGATTTATTATTATTTATGAATATATATTTTCTTTGAAATTCAAGTTTTATTGGTTTGATAGTACACATAATGCTTAATGAAGAGGAACAACCATTGATGCCCATGGAGCATGAATGAGGCCAAAAGGAGAGTTCATGTATCCGAACCCTTTCAAATAAAAAAGTATGTCAATTGCCAGGAATGGAATTTAGTACTTCTTGGCTTCAGTTGTTCCATCTTAATATAGAAGCAAGTTATCATGATGAAAAGAATTGATTATGATAGTTTGTGGTTTTAGATAATTTACTTGGTTTGGTCATAAAATAGAAAGAACTTGAATAAACATAGCATTTGTAAGTAATAATAATAACAAAAGAGATTTACGAAGCTATTATAGTCCCAACACTTGTGTTTTATTGTTATTCTTTTACTTTAGTTTTGTCAAAGTTTCAATCTTGCTAAATATTTTATTAGGATTATTATAACTATCACACACCATTTATGCAATCAACTTTTATTATTTCCTCACTTCATTTTGAAAGTTATTACTACTCTAATAATCTTTAATTCTTTGTGGATACGACAATCCTTAGCTGTACTACAACTAACTCAGTTTATTTGTTGAGAAAAGAATTTTAAATTCACCCCATTAGTATAACACATTGTTAGGCCTAGTTTCCCAATCGAGAGAGCATATCATTAAAACCACCTAGAAAATACCAAGGCAGGTTAGATAAAGCAAACCAAAGATTTCTTCTAAGAACATAAGATATGGAACCATAAATTCAAGCAACATTTATCTAAAATCTTAAACCATAAAAAAGTGAACTCAATTAAACACTGCAATATTTACAAGACATTACAACCACCATGTCAACCCGTAAATGGTGAGATTAGTCCAGAGAATTCCTAATATTAAATACAAGAAATCTTAAGAAAAATAAAATATTTGTGATTCTCAATAACACACAATTTTTTTGTTGGTTAAAATTTCCAATTTATTGTATGTTTAAAACTTGTTTAAACTTATTTTAAATGTAAAAATCTTAATTTCAATAATGGGTTGAACACGTAAAATTAGGATACTAATTATCTTTATTTTAAAATATGGGATACAAAATATAATTTATTTTAATATTGGTTAAAATTTTCAATTTATTGGATATTTATAACTTGTTTAAATTTTTATTAAAGATTTAATTACCTTTTAGTCCATATATTAAGAGTAAAACATCAATTTCATTTTCTTCATATTTAGAAAAGTTTAATGTTGTTTTAACTTTTTTAAAACAATTAAATGCGATAATTCTATTTTTTTTAAACAATTCAATGTGGTAACAATTTAGGGTAAATATGTTTTAATGACAATGTAATCAAATAAAACACATTACATCGGTAAAAAAAATTAAAACTCTATTAAATAATTTAAAATCTTAAGATTGAATTGATTTTTTTTTTTTATTTTAAGAAATGTACTTTAAGCCTAACTCAATCCCATAAAACTGACTCTAGGTTTGCACACCCACTTATATATTATAAAAGACTTTAATCTCTAGTCGATGTGCGATCTCCAACATCTTTAATATGAGACTAAAAATGTAATTAAGCTTATATTAAATATAATTTTTTTAATTTCAATAATGGACTGAACACACTAATATTGTAAAATTAGGATACTAAATATCTTTATTTTAAAATAGGAGATAAAAAAATATAAATTTAAAAAAATTGGAAGATTGATACTGTATTTGAACCTGGAATGTATTAAAATTCAATTTGTTTAAGTATTAGTTAGTTGACTCGTTTGATCAGCTCTTGATTACCTTATCTTACTTTTTTCAATAACTTTCTTCTTTTTGCCTTTAATTTAAATCCATGTAAATCATGCCGAGACATGTAATTGTCGAAATGCAGGTAGAAATCAGTGTTTTCCTAGATTTATTATGCTCATTCCTTCATGCATTTGGGCCATACTCTATGCAATTAAGATCTTTAGGTGGGGACATTTGCTAAAGCGAACCCACGACTCACGTGCCAACATAAGTCTATTAAACACAAAGTACCATAGTTAATTTTCTTCATTTGACTTGTGGAATAAACTATTTGGAAAAAAAGACTGCTTTTTTGAGAGTGAGGAACTAGCCTTTAGTATATATGTTCCTGATTTAGACAATAAAGATAAAAGATTTGTGGGAGAATGGACAAAGGGTGGCTTTCTAGTGAGGGTGTTGGAGGTTTGGGGGTGATGGGATACATGGGTAGGTGTTGGTTAGTTGGGGTCATAATTGTGGTGGGGTGTGCCATCTTGCTGGGCACTGCTGGAGTAGAAGGGTATCCAGCTGAGGATTTGGTGGTGAGATTGCCTGGTCAACCTAATGTTGGGTTTAAGCAATTTGCTGGGTATGTTGATGTTGATCTCAAGCATGGAAGGAGTCTCTTCTACTATTTTGTGGAGGCTGAGAAAGACCCTGACAAGAAGCCCCTCACACTTTGGCTCAATGGAGGTTGGTTATGGACTTATGTCACCCTTTTCTGACTCTTCTTCAATTGCCACACCCACTTTGTAAATTTTCAAAACAAGCATCGTTTCATAACTTCATTCATTAAACCTACATGGTTCTTTAACCCTATGTAGCTTCTTATGAGATTTGAGTTGCTTCAAGTGAATCATATGATGTGGGTGCTCCTAAATGTAGTCAATTTGGTTCTTGAAAGTTTCTTGTGTTGTTTGTTTGCAAAAATAGTTTCTTCATGCTTTTGTTTATTTGTTTACTCTGTGCTTTTTTATTCTTTTTAGGCGAGCCCTTGATTATTTTGATTCCTTTTTCTTTTCTTTTTATGTCAAGCCAAGGAAGGTGTCATTGATTTGTCCACAAGGCATTCAAGTTGTGTTGTCTTTTTACTCAACCGAAAGTGCTGTTTGCTTATACTGTTGCTCTCTTTTGCAGAGCCTGCTAAATAACTGATAAAAAAAAGTGAAACGACTGAAGTTTTCTGTAGTACCTTTTTTTTGAAAACCTTTAACAGTTACATCAAATCACCCAGCATAGAGATTCTTTTTTCATGATTGTCAGTCACTCTATCAGATAGCTCACTGTAAAATTTACTCTAAGCAGGGTTCATTTTACCTTATTTTTAAGGTGAGCTATTGACAATTCCGTCTAGTAAAGAGAATTTTCTGAAATGTGCAAGGGTTTGTGAGAACAAAAGTTGCAAAAGTGCTTTTAGAAATTCCTTGACAAAACAAAAGTAAGAAATTAGACATTGTTGCTTGGAAAACATAAACATTTTTGTACTCTTCCTACTACAATCCAAAACATGCACTAATTAAAATTTCGCTCATGTTCACCGTAGACAAGACAGTACTTAGTCTAAGTTTGTTTATTGGTTAATGCTGTGAGAAGACAGAGCTCGGCATGTTTAAGGTTAATTTGGATATTTTAAACAGCATTGAAATAAAACAATACTTAGCCCTGTGAATTTTTTACACTATGTTATTTTCAAAAGGAAACTACAATATCTAGTGAAAAAAGCCAACAAATTCCATTGTTTTTCAGGCCCTGGATGTTCTTCCATTGGAGGAGGTGCTTTTACTGAATTGGGACCCTTTTATCCTAATGGGGATGGACGTGGTCTCCGAAGAAATTCGATGTCTTGGAATAAAGGTATGAAACATGCATACATTGTGGTTCAAAGTTTGAATCTTGATAATGTCACTTAAAATATGAGATAAATGTTGAGAAGAGAATAATCATCTATCTTATGTGTGCTCAAGGTTCGGACAATATTCATTATTACTTCCAGCCATGGATAATTCCTTCCATTACCATGGTTAAAAAAATAGAATTTTTGTTTATATATTTTTTGGCGACACTGATTCCTGATATTTTGTCATTTGTAGCATCCAACCTCATTTTTGTAGAGTCTCCTGCTGGAGTTGGTTGGTCATACTCAAATACAACTTCAGATTACAATTCTGGAGATGTCTCCACTGGTAAAAAATTGGTCTATTCTCTTTTTTTGTCATTTCAGCCACTATGCTTATTTTCTTTAAGGCTTCAAACTTTTATTTTTACATTATCCCCTGCCCCTTCGTTTTCCTATGTGTTCATCTAAAACTGAGAAAGTGGAAAACTGTTTATAGAAGGGCAAATTTACATACAGTATTATAGCTACAGGTGCTCTCCATTCAAATTTTTGGAATTTTACTTCAGTAATTTACATTAGATGCATTGCATATTACTAAGGTGAAATTCTAAATATAATTGAACAACAACACTAACAGTACATGAGTACTGTATGTAAGTTTCCTCCTTTATAATTATCTAAAAGCTGGGTGAATGAAATGGAAAAGAGCATAAATTCTTATTTGTGATTTAATAGAAGCATTAAGCATTGCAGATACAAGAATATTGAGCTAGATGAGTTGAAATTACATGAATATATTGGGAACAAAGTTAGAGTAACACTTAATATGGAAAAGATGATAGAATCAGCAAGAAACTTTTGTCCATGTGAGGGAAAAACCAATACAAGTGCAAGAGATATAGAGGTAAAAGAAAAATAAAAAATCTAAAATGATAATAATCTAAAGGACCTTGAACTAAATGCTCTTTCTGAAAAATGAGAAATTTTGTGAGAACACATATACATTTGTTTTTTGGCAGCCAATGATATGTATTTGTTCTTGTTGAAATGGTACGAGAAGTTTCCATCATACAGAACAAGGGAGCTGTTCCTCACTGGAGAAAGCTATGCAGGTTTGAAAACTAATTAACAAATTCAGTTTTAGAATTTACTTGTTCAATTGAAATTCCATGATGAGAATCTCGTCTTTGAAAATATCTGTATACTTGGTTTAGTTAGATCACAGTTATTTATGAAAATTTGCAAATGCTAGTTAACTATGACATCCTTCTTAGCAGTGGTGGAGGATTATAGGGGTGGGAAAGTGCCTTGCCTCCCCCAAATTTTTTAAATTCCGTGTGCATATTATATATAGATATAATGAGAATTAAATTTAGAGGATTTCCAATTTATTTTATAATCTGTCTTTCAATTTTAATAAATATTAAAACATAAATTAAATATAATAAAGAATAAGAAAATTAAGATATTTTTTGTATTCTCTCTCCTAATTTATTCACCTCATCCTCTGTTTTTAAAACATAAAACTCATTGCTTCTACTCGTGTCTTACCTGGATTACTCCTGAAGAAAGAAATGAAGAAAAACAAAAACTCATTGATTATACTCATGTCTCACTTATTTTGTTCCATTTCTAAAAGAAAAAAAAGTAATTCTCTCTTCCATTTAGCTTCATAATATATTATTTATTTCTGATACATGGGGTTTTACTTTTTTTCCATGCAAAAAGACATCTTTTTCCATATGCGGATAATGTTTAGAATATAAGAATTTGAATAGCTATATTGTGTCTTTTTTAAGTTCTTATATTCTACGTGTTCTTATATTTTTGTATGAAAATTCTCTTTATAAACATAAAATGAAATCTTAACCTTTGTAGTTTTTTATAACTTGTTTTTAAGTGTGACTTATTTATCATAGATTTTCCCTTTTATAATTATGTTTCTTAAAATTTTATTTCCGATTCAATTATTGATTGGTTGAAGAATTTGAAGGAATGAAGGAAAAATATGGGATTTTTCTTGCAGTTATAGTTATATTAATTTATGTACTCATTTTAAGTGTATTGGTCAAAATGATAATATATATATATATATATATATATATATATAAATTTTTAGAGTATATTATTTTGATTTCCCCTAAACTATTGATCAAGATCCCCACTACTTCTGAGGGGTAACTCTGCAATTTATAGCACCTACTTTTTGTTTGTTATTTTTCATTGCCGTACACTTTATTAACAATGAGCCTTGAACTCATGATATATTGGGTTTCTTATTAAACTTTATTGAGTCATGCAGGACACTATGTACCTCAATTAACTAATGTTCTCTTGGACCATAATGCTGGTTCAACTGGTTTCAAATTCAATATCAAAGGAGTTGCTGTAAGATTCCATTCACCTGATACATCTTTTGCCTTTAATTTTCTGTTTGTGTTACAATTGGTGAAGTCTCATATGTCTCAGATATTTTAAAGCTCATATTAATGTACCCTTTCTTTTATCAGATTGGAAACCCACTTTTGAGACTTGATCGGGATACACCAGCAACATATGAATACTTCTGGTCACATGGAATGATTTCTGATGAAATTGGCCTTGCCATTATGAATGATTGTGATTTTGATGATTATTCCTATGCAAGTCCTCACAACGTTTCTCATTCCTGCAACAATGCCATATACGAAGCAAATCTCATTGTTGGCGATTACATAAACAACTATGATGTAATTCTAGATGTTTGCTATCCATCCATAGTGGAACAAGAACTGAGATTGAAAAGAATGGTAGACCTTTCCCAATTTTGTTCTGGTCAAATGTTATCATTATTTTTTATTCTATGAACTTGTATATATGATATCCTTATAATTGAATGCAGGCAACAAAAATAAGTGTAGGTGTGGATGTGTGTATGAGTCTAGAAAGACGGTTTTATTTCAATCTCCCAGAGGTTCAGAAGGCTCTTCATGCAAACCGTACAAACCTTCCTTATAGCTGGTCCATGTGTAGTCAGTAAGTAAAGAAACACTTTACAATAATCAGTGGCTATGAAATAATTGTCTTGAAAAGCCGTATCAATGGATTAAAGAAGAATGTGTTTATTGACCTTAACTCTCAAGTAAGGTCAGATTTTTGAATGTACTAAAACAAATATACATATTTAACTAGCATGCCTGAATATTCAAAGTTTATATTTAACTGAATATTCCAAGAAAATTGATCCTTATGCAACTCCATCTTTCAAATCTGATAACGTTTCTTCTTGTAGTGTTCTAAACTACAGTGACACTGATGGTAACATCAACATCCTTCCAATTCTCAAAAGAATAGTCCAAAACCATATCCCAGTATGGGTTTTCAGGTAACTTCAATTTAGGATAGATAGATACCCTTAATGGGAAATCCTCAGTATCATTGGATAGATACATAACCTTTTTGTTTATCTCTGATTGTTTAATGTTGAATGATCTCAGTGGAGACCAAGATTCAGTTGTGCCATTATTGGGATCTCGAACACTCATTCGTGAACTAGCTCATGAATTGCAATTCAAGATTACAGTCCCATATGGGGCTTGGTTCCACAAAGGGCAGGTAGGTACCTGAAAATTTTCTTTTGTTTTAAGAATGTTTTACTTTGAAGTTATCACGTTATTTTAGGTTGTTCTTTTGCAATATTAATAAAGACAATTTTACTAGCTAGTGAAGTTATAATTGGATGGTGAATGGTGGTATATGTAGGTTGGAGGTTGGGTGACTGAGTATGGAAATTTGTTGACTTTTGCCACTGTAAGAGGTGCTGCTCACATGGTACCTTATGCTCAACCTTCAAGAGCACTGCATCTGTTCAGTTCATTTGTTCGTGGCAGGAGATTACCCAACACAACACGTCCTTCTATTGATGATTGAAGGAAGACACTTATCTTAGACTAAATGGCATGCATTCTACCACTTATCTTAGACTAAATGGACCACAGAAATGGAAGTGAGAGAAAAGACTGTTCCATTATAAGTTCCTAGTGATTGTATGGAAAGTTAAAGGAAAATTTAAGAGGGAAAAGAAAAATTTATGTTCCATCGTTTTTATTCTTCATTTAGTACGTAGCACAAATTTCTTGGCTTCATAGTTTGGTGCCTTGGGATTCTATTGAAAAATGTAAGCAATTTTTTTTCCAGTAATATGCATTTGTTTTCAGTGAAGAGTGGATTCTTAAATAATGTCTAATAGGTTGCAGAACTTATATTTGTTAAACCTTATACTCAAAGTTGTCATAAGTTTTATTTGAAAATTTGAATAGTCAATAATTACTACCTTTAATTATAGTTTTAATTGTAATTTATACTATGGTTTTAAATGTAATTTATAGTATAGCTGTTATTAGAGAACATGTAGAATTTAAGAAGTCTATTTTGAAACTATTTAGAGAGATTGTAATCTCATTTGGAAAGTAGTGGTGAAATAAAAAATATAGCATTTGTGCACAAATTGGTATTAGAGCTATGACTAGTCTAACCAATAATTTGTCACTTGCCTCGACCAACAAAGATGACCAATTATGACAATTGAATCATTCAAATGAAAGTCCTTCTTAGATCTCAAAATTCTTTAGAGGTGGTTCAAGAAGGTTTTGAAGAACCAGAAAATACCACAGGTTAATCGGGAGCCCAAAACAAAACATCGAAAAAGACACGATCAAACGATAAGGCAACTTTGTACATGTTGTATTGAGTTCTTGATGCGGCAATTTTTTAAAAGATTGTTAGTGCATCCACTTCAAAGGAAGCATGAGACATTTTGGAAAAGGTGTTCAAGGGTGCAGTCTAAGTTAAACAAATGCGTTTTCAAACTCTACGAGGTGAGTTGGAGGCCATGAATATGAAGGATTCAAAAGATGTATCTAGTTACATCACTCGTGTGTAAACGATAGCCAATCAAATCAAACGCAATGGAGAAACTTTCACAGATGCAATGGGGGTCGTCGAGAAAACTCTTTGGTCATTGGCCGATGACTTTAGAAATGTTGTATATGCAATTGAGGAGTCAAGAAACTTGGAAGAGATGACCATTGATGATCTCATAGCACATGAACAACGAATGAAAAAAAAAGAAACAAGAAGTCTTGGTGGAAGCCTTACAAACAAAGATGATCATCAAAGAAGACAAGGTGATGTACGTGCAACATAACCGAGGAAGATGACATGGATGTGAAGGTCGCAGTTTTGATCGCAATGAAGGTCGTGGTGTTGGAAACAAAAATGAAGAAATGGGACAAATGAACCATCAAAATTGGTGTGCACGAGGCCGTGATCATAGAAGAGGTGATCGTTCAAATCCTCTAAATATTGAATGTTACAACTACAACAAATATGGACACTATGTAAAGGAGTGTTATGCCAAGATGAGAGTGGAAGAAAATACAAATTTAATGGAGGAAGATGAGACAAAAGATGAAGGAATTCTCATGATGGGCAAGGAAGACGTCACCATGGATAGTGACATGATATGGTATCTAGACATTGGTGCTAATAATCATATGTGTGAGCACAAACATCTCTTTCTTGATATACAAGAGATAGAAGATTGACATGTGTCTTTTGGAGACTCAACTAAGGTTCCAGTCAAAGGTCGGGAAAAAATATGTTTTTCCCAAAAGGACAAAAAATAAGGTACTAATGAGGAAGTCTATTATGTACCTAATTTGAAAGTAATTTTCTTAGTATGAGACAATTATTGGAGAAAGGTTGTTCGATTTTCATGAAAGATCGGATTTTGCACTTGAATGACAAAAATGGACGAGTGCTCACACTCGTGGAGATGATAAAGAACTCCCTTTTTTATGCAAAAATTGAGCTTGAAGGTTTAAGGGCAAAATCAAGTAGCTTGGTAGAATTTTGTAATTTACTGCATATACCTAATTTTGTAATTTTTTATACCTAATTTTCCCACAGTAATTAATTCTCCTTTCTCTAATGTGGATGATCTTCTTTCTTTTATTAAGAGTGATGATAGTCCTTTGGTTAATTTGATTAAACTTGCTGTGATGACTTTTTCTATTTGGATGATATGGCGTATGAGAAATTATGCTAGATTTCAGGTTAAAATTGATTTTTCTAGGGCCATTTCGGTCATTAAAGATCTCAATTGTCTAGTGGGAAATTTGTCTAAAAGCTCTATGAGAAATGATATGTTTGATTTCAATGTGCTTAAGTTCTTTGATATTAATACTCATGATGGTAAAGTTCTACATCCTCTTCCTAGTTAGATGAGAGTTTCCTTCACCAGGTTGAGTTAAAATTAACACAAATGATGTTGTTAGGGATTCTCCTAGTTTTGCTACTTGTGGTGGTATTTTCCATAGGAATATAAGGGAATTTATTGGTGGTTTCTCTGCTTTCCTTAATGTTCAGACTGCTTTGGTTGTTGAGTTTTATGGAGTTATACATGCTATTGAAGAAGCTCAAAAGATGGATCTTACTAGTTTATGACTTGAGTGTGATTCAGGCTTGGTTTGTGTTGCATTTAGTGCTATGACTAATATTCCTTTGATTCTTCGTAATAGGTGGAACACTTCTTAATTACTATGGAAAAATTAGGTTTAGGGTTTCTCACATTTTTTGTGAAGGGAATGCATGTGCTGACATAATGTCTAACTTAGGATTTATTCATAGAGAACAATTTCATTGGTATAATAGACTTTCATCTAGTTTTTTCTTAGAATTCTTTATTAACAGGTATAAACTACATGTATCGTTTTTGTTAATATATGAGTTTTGGTCTTATCCCTCATATTTACTTGTATATTTTTTTTAATAATACTTTTTTCATGTGGTAGCAGATGATTATTGTTACTTGAGGTGTCAGCCTAACTAAGATGTGAAGTTTCATAATGATGTCTATCATTGAAACTTTTATATAAAAATAAATTTAACACTTGTGGCCAAATATTTTATAATGTTTTATTTTAAATTAAATAAATGTAGTAAGTAAGACTATATTTTTTACCTTAAAATTTATGATGGATACAAAATTTGAAGAGATATGAAAGGAAGTATTATATAACCTAGAATTAGTTCGTATCATATAGTGTTTGAAGAGATAAGAGTGTTTTGCCCGACAACTACTGTGGATCTCAAATAAATATGCGAGGTACTTGGTTTAAAAAAATTCTTATTAAAATCAAACCACCCATTATGAACCTTTGAAATTAAGAATAGGTCCCACTTACACCAAGTCAATTACATATTTTTAATTAATTAAACCACACTTCAACATAATTCTAACTAATTTGATGTTAATAACCGAGATGTGATATACATATCCAATTTGGCAGGTTTAGTTTTATTTGAAAATTTACTGTTTATTTTTATTAATGTATACGCGAAAAAATTATTAATATTTTTCTAAACACAAGTTAAACAAAAACATATTAGAATGTTTCTTTAAACACACATAAATTCTTCCAAAGTAAACTATGGTACATCAGCCAAGATGCACTTTCCCAATCATCACTCTCATCACACTTAACATCTTTTCAAACAAAAAAATAGAAAGAAGATGAAGCAACACAAGTCAAACAAGCTAAGTAAATCCATAGAGAAGTGTTTTCCACTACAAACAAACCCTAACAAAACTTCGCATGCGAGTCAAGTTTCTAAACATACCACATACCTTCATACCCAACATTTTTCTTATAAATCTACTGCGAAATAACACTCAAACCACAACAAATTCAGCTTTTGAAAGACATCAATTCTTCGACATAAACAAAGTTAAAAACAACCAAAATGGCTTCAACTCAACCCAACAACTTTTTCTACCCACGTGTCCCTCCACCACCCTTCCAACCCTTCAATCCTCCACCACCACCTTCACATTCCTTCAGCCCTCCACCACCACCTTCACCCTTCTTCAACCCTCCACCACCTCCGCATTCATTTTCTCCTCCTCCTCCTCCTCCTCCTCCACCACCATTTGGATCGCCACCACCGCCACCACGTCAGCCATTTTCTCCTCCATCCCCAAAGGCGCGCCCACCGCCGCCACCTCGTCCCATTCGTCCTTCTCCACCGCCACCACCTCGCCCAGTTCGTCCTCCCCCACTTCCCCCTTCCCCTCTCGTACCTCCTCCCTCTCCAAGCAACCCAACTGTAATAATAGTCGTGGTGGTCTCATTGGGTGGCCTCTTGCTGTTCTCAATGCTCGCTTTTGCTCTATTCTGCTGCGTTCAGAGGAGGAAGAAGAAGAAGACCCAAGAAGTGGAAGTCATTCACTTTGATGAGCACAAAACGGTAAAGGAAACCATCGTGCCTGGTCCTTTCGGACGCAATACAGTGGTGGTAACAGTTGAAGATGATGTGCATATCGATGAAGAAATCAAGAAGAGTGAGAAAGTTGGTCATGGTGTGCATGCCAAATCATCTTCTCCACCTGGAGCAGATGAAGCTACTTCTAGCAGCATTGTTGAGCTAGCAGCAACTCCTCCTGCAGCTGAACACCATGAAGATCATCATCACCACCCTGAAAACAAACCATGATTGAAAGATGTATAAATGCACTTTCGGATGGGAATTCATATCCTTGTTCAAAGACTCCTAACAAGGATCGAGTACTTCCCTTAACTCAGTTCAACGAATAAATGAATATCGATAACTTTTTCCTTTATTTTCGGTTTGACAAACCCGTCATTTGTTGCTTCTTCTACCTTGTAAAGTTTGAAAGTTTGAATTTATGGACTATAAAACTTTAAGTTGATACTGTTTTCTTTAGTTTTTGGCTATATTATATTCTCTAGCTCTAGGTTATTATAATTAAATTTAACATTTAATTTAATTTAAGTAACGAAAAGTAATATAGCTAAATTCCAACAAGGTTACGTCGATTTTTATTAAACAATGAAAAATTAGAATGAATATAATTAATATTCTATATAAATATATAAATAGGTGGAAGTTGATATTTTAAGGATTGCATCAATTTGAATTAAATTGGAAATGGTTGAGTACTTACATTTCTATTTACCCTCAGAGAGTGTTTAATCTCTGTTTTTTTGAGAACAAATCCATTATTCTAAATAAGATTTACCCAATTAAGATCCCTGTTATTTTAGACAATAATTGAGAACAGATCCATTATTCTAAATAAGATTTATCCAACTAAGGCTAATTGAACTTTAATTGAGACTATTGGCTAAACTTAAATTTTAAACATATTCTCACTTTTCTTGGTTTCTAATTATCCGCATAGACTTTGTACCTCGATGACTACTTTTCAATTGAAGAATTAGAGTATTTTGAAGTTTGGAAAATTATGTTGAGAAAGGATTTGATGGTCGCATTAGATGATCTTCCTAGATTGTCTATAACAACTACTCTTTGAGTGGTGAGATGCAAGTGTTTTGTGATTTTGTTATTTTGTCAAGAAGCACATTATTCTAAATAAGATTTACCCAACTAAGGCTAATTGAACTTTAATTGAGACTATTGGCTAAACTTAAATTTTAAACATATTCTCACTTTTCTTGGTTTCTAATTATCCGCATAGACTTTGTACCTCGATGACTACTTTTCAATTGAAGAATTAGAGTATTTTGAAGTTTGGAAAATTATGTTGAGAAAGGATTTGATGGTCGCATTAGATGATCTTCCTAGATTGTCTATAACAACTACTCTTTGAGTGGTGAGATGCAAGTGTTTTGTGATTTTGTTATTTTGTCAAGAAGCAAGGACCAAATTTGATCAAATTTTGCAAAGACATTTCTTCATATATTCAATCCTTACTTGATTTATAGTAAATCTCCATTAGATTTACTATAAGATCTCTTGCAACAGATTTGGTTGTGTTGAACTTAATTAAAAAAAAATCCAATTTACGCATCTAAAATAAATTTGTAGATAAAATATCTGAAAGATAAGCAAGAATGCTAATCTACAACAAAGGGTATTGGAAAATAGGATTGCGACTAGGGTTAATTTGGTAAGGCGCGGGGTGGTGGTTGAAAACCCTGTATGCTGCTTATGTGGGAAGGTTGACGAGTAGTCGTCGAGTCACTTGTTCGCCGTTTGTGACTTTGCTTGGAGGGTCTGGTGTCTTTGCTTTGAGTGGCTTGGAGTGTCGTTCGTAATCCATTTGGATCCTATGCAAAATTTTATCCAATTTAGGTTGAGTCAGGCATCTGTTTCGGTTAATGATGTTTGGGGGGCAATTTGGGTTGGAATTGTGAGTGAAATTTGGAAGCATAGGAACTCGGTCATCTTTAATGGAGGAGTGACAGATGTGTTAGAAGTTTTTGCCTCGGCGCAAGTAAAGGTGTGGTCTTGGATTGCTGCAAAGTCCCGCGAAGTTTATTTTTCCTACCCTTGTTGGGTTCTGGATCCTTTGGCCTATATACGGCTGATTCGATGAAGCTAGTTAGCGCTTGGTTTGGTTGGTCATTTGACCGGCAGTTTTAGGGGTCGAGTTAGGAGTAGAATTTTATGTGTGCTTGTAAAAGGGTTGGACCACCCCTGAAGTGGTTCCCATTTATTGATTTTTTATTGCCGATAAAAAAAAAACAAAATTGAAAAGAAGATATCTACAAGGCAAATTGTGACAAGAAAGGAAACAAATTATGTTAGGGAGGATTGAAATGCAATATCTAAGACAAAATTTGAATTCAAATTCAAGAAGAAAAGAAACATATAAATAGAGATTTCAAAGGAAAACAAGGAGGCTCAACCGCCACACAATACACTTTATACCTAATTTTATTTCCTTTTTGTAATTTTCTTATTTTTTTTCTTCCGCATGTAAAACTAAACCTTTATGGGTGACTTTCTTGTAATTTTCTAATAAATTTGAGATTTTTGTTTAATAAAGTTTTGTTCTTAAATTTTGTTGTTTGTGTTAGATGGTATGATGCTTTTGAATTCTGGTTTTTATTAAGAAAATATTTTTGAATGAATGTTGAGAATATAGTTTTTTTCTTTAATTAAAATTCTTGGTTGGTTTGCTCAATTCCAATCAACCACTTATTTTCAAGAGGTAGAAGATAAACATCTCATGAGTAGGCACTTCGAGATGAGTGAGATATTGAATACATTAATAGACACTTATTTTGTTGATAAAATTACGTTGAATTTGATGGACACTTGTTTGATTTAGCTCAAATCTATGTGAGAATTGAAAGAATGATAATCTTAGGATAACTAATGACGAATTTAGTGATGAATGAACTTGAGAGTCAACCTACTATCTTTATTGTTTTTCCATGTCTTTTATTTTTCTGCACAAACAATCACAAAACCCCTTTTTCGAAATATATTGAAGAGAAACTAAACTGAGAAAGATTTATTCTAAACTTGAATATATTGATATTGTTTGGATTAATATCTGATAATGCAATGATAATTCTAAAGATATTAAGAGATATTCAATGATATATTTGCTCTGAGATGTTGAAATTAATAATATCACTCGTAATCATAAAGGTTTCTAAATGTGATTTTAGGAATCATAAAGATGTAGAGGAGAACAAAGACAAGTTCCTTTATTGAGCGTCCAACGAGCATAATGAAGTTATTGTAGAGCGAGATTCATGAGAAGATATTGAAGACATTTAAAGTTGTTGCATATAACGAAGAAAAAGAGAATCTCAAAAGAGATACAATTGAAAAGAATACAAGTCTTGTGAGCTTTCATTGTTTGCCTTCTTGTTGAGAGTGTTTTTCTCACTTGTTAAGAGATCTTAGTCTTAGGGGGAGATTAAGACTTGCTTCCTAGAGAGGTGTTCAATATTTGTTACCTGAAGAGTTGGAGAATGCTTGTGTACCTGGAGAGGTGGAGAATACTTGTGTTGATAAAAACTCTTAAGTGGATTCTTAAGTGGACATGATGTAGCCCAAGTTGTGTGTGAACCAATATAAATTTTGTGTGTGCTTTTCTCTTTATCCTTTATCTTTATATATTCCTCTGCCTTGATATTTTTGCAAGTGCGAAATTAGAGTCCATGCTCTATTTAACCCCCCACCATGGTTTAGGTCCCCCTTTTTCATTACTGAATTGAGTTTCGTTGTTCTTTAAAGTATTTCTTTTCGATTCACGTTTGTTTACATTTATGTCCTTTACATTAGAAATTTACATTTCACTTTCACTTTTAACATATTTTAAATCGTTCTTAGTTCACATTTCATCATTCCCTGTTTTACGTTCACAACTTTTACATTTCTTTATTTTATAATTCCTGCAATTTATCTTTTTGGCCTTTACACTTCCAGTCCTTTACATTCTATGCAATTTACTTCGCAATTTAATTTTCAGTCATTTACATTTTCTCACAATTTACTTTCCAGGTTCTCGTTTCTATCATTTTTCATTATCTCTAAGTAGAACTATTAGATAATCTAGTTAGTGATTGTCAACTAGAGTGTTTAATAGTTATACTTAGTTTATTTCAATTCATTTTACATTCTACTATTTAAGTAAACACTTTATGTTCTTTTTTTCTTTTCCTTCGATGTATAACTATCAAATAGTCTTGCAGACGATGGTCGTCTAAATTGTCTAATACTTGTACTTAGTAATTTCTTTTACAAATTTTCTTTCGTGTTTCATTTTTCATTTTAGAGAAGTTTACTTTCAATTAGATTCATGAATTTACAATTTTTTAATGTTCTTTACATTTTAGCGTCTACTGCTAATTTTGTACAATTTTCTTTACTGCAATTTCAATTTCTATTCCTTTCGTTTATGTTTCTAGTTTATAATCTGAATTCTCATTTTACTACTTTATAGTTTATCATTTACTTTTAAGTCATTTACAATTCCCCCTTCATAATTTTTTTCATGAAAATAACATTAAACAATAGATTATTAACATGTTTTCATTAGGATTTGACCTATGTTGACCCTATATTACATTAGTGGAAACATAATATTTTTGTTTTGAACAACTGAACGCGACTAAGCAATTATCACGCTAGTTTTTGCAAGAGATATTGTAGAGAATTTACTGGAATAAAACCTTTGAAGGATATTTGCTCTTTTTCTTGCGTGTTTTGCGGAGACATTTCAATGGCACAATTTGAGAGAATATGCTCACATAAGATTGAATTGGTTTCATTTATTGCTTCCTCATAATGTAATAGAATCACCAAATCAATATCTTCTTTGCCCAAAAAGGAGCATGCATCAGCAAAGGCTTCAAGAAGATTGTCTAGCAGACTCTCATTAAACCATCTAGTCATCCCATTTACTTTGTGAAATAATAGATCGTGTGTTAAAACTGTAGAAGATAAATCAACATTAGACGATCTTATGACAAGAGACTCTAAGCATGTTTTTATGATAACAAAAGATCATCTCTAGTGGTAAGAATGAAGAAGTTTCCAAAACACATCAGAAGATAAAATAAATACATAAGTAGATAATTGTCTCATGTTACACAAAGTAACAGACAATGACAAGAGGGAATATATTACTAGCTAAAAGTTCCAGATGATGGTCAATCTATGAAAGAACTATACTAAGGTCCCATTAAGATAATATATGATGTCTACAAAATAAATTAATGGACCAACCTCACTATAGATAAAGCTATACTCAGTTAGCAGAAGATGAAAAGCACTACAACGCGGCAGACGAAGATCAAGTCATACAATGACAAACAATGATGTGTGTTGGATGATTTTCAGAGGGAAGTTTCCAAACTTAGTATTTGCATTCTATATATGCTCAAATGATTGTTATATGTTTTCTATACTCATTTTGATATCACGAATTCATTGAGAATGATTTAAATCAAAACAAATAGTTGAAACTGAAATAGAATGTGTTTGCAAAAATGATATAGGGCACATATGGTTTTATGAATATATTGTGCTTAAATGTTTTAGAAAGAAATAGTTATTCCTAATTGTTTAGAAATTGATAAAAATCAAATCAGTATAAGAAAGATTTAAACTTTGTGGCGACCAATTCTATGACGATTTAGGAAACCGCCACACGCATATATTGTGATGTTTATAAACGTCACTTTATAAGAAAATAATTGTCACCGCATACACAATTTTTTCTAGTGAGTTAATAAAGAATATATCATTGACTTGATCATAGATAACATTATGTCAATTTAGTATTCCATAATCTATTACAATAGATAGAGGGATTGTTTGTAGAAAGAAAGTGATTCAATATGCTAAGACAAGACAAATTAAATTATTAGCTTCGATACCTTATTATGCTTAAGCTAAGGGATAAGTCGAGACTATCACTAAATTTATAATTAATTTAATAAAAAACATATTCAAAATAAACCAAAAAATTTGAATGAAACAATAGTGTAGATTTTATGGGCTTATCGGAATTCTCCTAGTAAAACAACTCCATATCAATTAGTCAATTAGTTTATGGTGATGATGTTGTCTTATTAGTTGAGATAATTTACAATCAATTAGATTACAAAGACATAATGAATTACTTATAAATGAATATTGGAATTTAATACTTGATGAATTGAATAATCTCGATGAATAAAGAGTTAAAGCTTTGGAGTGTATTATTAAACAAAAGGAGAAAAATTCTTGGAGTTGTAATAAAGAAGTGAAAATTAAATCTTTTTTGAAAAAAAGAATATTTTGAAAGTTATTTTGCCAATAGATAAAATATCAAGACAATTTAGAAAATTCTAAATATCAAGACAATTTAGAAAATTCTTTCCTAATTAGGAAGGACTTAAAGAGGCACTGTCTAATAAATCTTATGCAATAAAAGATATATATGTGAGTAAATATATTATGTTAATAAATTGAAAATACTTGAAGTGATATACTAATGGAGGAACATATGAAAGAGTAGGGTTTAGGATTTAGGATTTAGGGTTTAGGGTCCATGGCTAGGACGATTGAAGAAGAATAAGTCTTTATGAATTTTTTTCATTCTTTATAGTCTTTTAAATTTGTAGATAAAATATATAGGAGTAGTTTC
The DNA here is from genome assembly GCF_051622355.1 of Phaseolus vulgaris. Lineage (NCBI taxonomy): Eukaryota > Viridiplantae > Streptophyta > Magnoliopsida > Fabales > Fabaceae > Phaseolus > Phaseolus vulgaris. The sequence continues at coordinate 11,157,279 of NC_143498.1, forward strand.
TATTTTTTTTTATCAGCAAAGAATTAATTTAATTAAAAGGGACATTTCAGGGGTGTCCCAATCCTTATAAAAAAAACGCCAATTCGTCCACTATACTTATGAATCAAACTGCAACTAACCCAAAACATGCATAGAAGATAGGAAAGTGTACATGGCTTGGATGTTTACTTTAAGCATTCCTACTTCCCTCTTTACCCATTGCAAAAGTAGATTCCATTCCAGCATACCCATTTCTTCTGATTTTGTATCCTTACCTGCACCCATTTGTAGAGAGACGTATGGGTCTCCATTGGACCCTAATTGGTCCTACTTTTGGGCCTCACTTGGACGACCAAACCTAGGAAAGAAAATCCATTCTTTTTCTATCAAACACTAGAACATAGGATACATATAGTATAAGTCTCAAATCAAGTGGGATATGCCACTTTTAGGCAAAACATGATTGGTTCTTGTTTGACACCTAAGGTGCGTCAGTTTTCCTTAGTTTACAGTTGCATTTGAGGTTTATTTTGAAGTCTCATATCCTTTGTAGCAAGATGGGCAAGAGGGCCAAAGCATATATATATATAGATCCATTTACCTCTTGTAAATTTCACCTTTGAATTGAACTTGAATTGAATTGTTATTATGGTTTCTTCTTGTTCTTCTAAGGTCTATAACATGGGAGTATTCTCCTAAGTTCTGTACCATATTATGGTAGTATTCTACTCTATGGGTAAGATAGTCGTGTTGATCACCGATACTGACAGAGTGACAATGTAACCCACACATGCAAGTCTGTGATTACAAGCATATGAGTCATTTTTTTTGAAAGATATTTAGATTGCATATTATCTATTGTGAATGGTGTGATGGATATACATTGAAATTATGTGAATATGTGTTCTTACATAATGATATTACTTGTGAGTTGTTATTTTTGAATCGTTAGTTTACCTTATGTTTGACCTGCTACTATGATTGTATTATGTTACACATCAACATATGTTTTGACAAGTAAGAAGGATGTTTCTTAAACTTAGGGATATAGATGAAAACTATTATATTACACATATATAATTTTGTTCACATAATAAAATCTCATATTATATAGATTTTTGTTTTACTTAATAGAATAGAATTTATATATATTATATAAATCAATCAATGCAGATTATTATTTTGCACTGGGTATGATAATAGTAACTCTCAACTACCTCAAGAGATAGTTAACTCAAAAAAAAGTATAACAAAGGAATCAATAAGTTATTATTGGAAGAGTGGGTTGTAGGGTAGTTATTGTAGTAAATGAGGCTTTAAAGCGAACAAAATTGGTTTCCCGAGACGTGAGTAATCACTATCTGTAAGGACTTATCTGCGATGTATTGCGCAAGTCTCCCAAGATACAACAGGAACTTCCCAGTAATTTTCGAGGATTAGATCTAGCAAGTTACTCTTAAAAGATTAGGAACCCAATAGAACTCAATATAATATTAAAATAAAATAAAGTAAATGAGGAGAGAGAAACTGGAAAAGGTGAGAGGAAGAAGATGGTGAACGGAGTGGGTTTGAAGAAGATGAAGAGGTTAGTGTGTGAGATGCATTTTTTGAAGAGGGTGGAGCTCTCTTTATATAGGAAGAGGATCCAAGAATTCGTTGCAACTTCTAGACCCACGTGCTTCCGTTCAACATCTCAACTATCGGCAACGTTCTAAAATCCCGAAAGACCTGGCACTGCGAGCGCGGAAGCGGAGCAACGTTCTTCAACTTTCGAAGGACCAGGCAGTGCTTTCCTGGTCATGCGGCCACGATCCTGGGTGGAGAGGGCAACGAGCATGACAATCTCGGTAAGTTCCAATCTCTACTGCACTTCTGAGATCTCCTCCAGCGGTATCGAAAAATCTAGGGTTTTCCACGCACAATCTGATTTGTTTAACATACTCTGTTTTTCGTTTATTATTTTGCAATACCTGATTCTGTTTTACAACAATCCCCCACATATTGCAAAAGATAAAACATAGAGATAGAGAAAGAAAAAATAATACTAGGTTCATCTAAGATGTAATGCATCAGAACTAGTATAGCAAACTATATGAATCAGTCTTATATTGATGAACTTAACACATAGTGTAGTTGGTATAGCAAGCTATATGAATGGAGGTTTATTAATCACAATACACCCCCACATTTACTTGTTGTTATCGTTGTGTTGTGCTACTAGGCCATGCGCCTGCCCCGTATTCATTAGTGTTATAGAGATCTTGCCAAGATCTCATGCAAGCGGCCCCACTTGACACTCATATAGGTGATTTCATCAAGCGTATGTTGCAAATCATACACCACCCATAAGGGATATGAAAAACATTAAAACTTTGTAAATCGTTAAAACTCTTTTACCTTTAAATTTTAACTACAAAGTTTATCCTCTCGATAATGCAGTATCTAGCACTTTCACACACACCATAGGAAAGGACAAAATTGATTTTAAATCAATATTAGTGCTAGTAGAACTAACAAGTGACTTGTTTTTATCCATATGAACCTTATTCATGGGATCTCCTATCACAAAGGTTGGGTTTCCATCACTTGTTTGTTTGCAAGTGGCTTAAGTCACATTCCCCTCGATGTTTCTAAAATCATTTTTCTCCCTAGGGGTTTTGTCAGAGGATCTGCCAAATTTCGTTTTGACTTGACATAGTCAATAGAAGTCGTTCCACTCTTTAACAGCTGTTTCACCAATTTATGTCTCAATTGTATATGTCTATTCTTTCCATTGTAGCTTTTATTTTTAGCTATAGCTATTGCTGATTGGCAATCACAATGCATTGATACAGATGAGGTTGGTTTCATTCCTAAAGGAATGTTTGCTAAGAAGTTTTTCAACCACTCAGTTTCACTACCAGCCATTTCTAGAGCAACAAACTCAGATTCCATTGTTGATCTTGCAATAATAGTTTGCCTGGCTGACCTCCATGTAACTGCACCACTCCCAAGTGTAAATACATAACCACTAGTGGATTTTGTCTCATCTGAATCAGAGATCCAGTTAGCATCATTGTACCCTTCTAGCACAGCGGGAAATCCACTATATTCAATGGCATAATCCATTGAACCTCTCAAGTATTTCATGAGTCTTGTAAGTGCATCCCAATGACCTTGACTAGGACATTGAGTGTGTCTACTTAGTCTACCTACTGCATAAGCAATATCTGGTCTAGAAAAGCTCATTAAATGCATAAGCTCCCAATTATTTGGGCATACTGAGTTTGAGAAATAGATTCTCCTCTGTTCTTCTTTAATTAAGAGTTAGCATCATAAGGGGTGCTTACTGACTTAAAGTCATAGTAACCAAACTTCTTAAGAAGTTTCTCAGTGTATTTTTCTTGGGATAGTAATATACTATCTCCCTTGCTTATGATTTTAACTCCTAGAATCACACTTGCTTCACCCATGTCTTTCATCTCAAACTTAGATCCAAGAAACAATTTTGTTTTAAAAACTATATCATTGCATGTACCAAAAATTAGCATGTCATCCACATACAAACATATAATGACATATTCACCATTTTGAGATCTAGAATACACACATTTATCAGCATCATTGACAAAAAAAACATTCACAAAGTAAAACATTATCAAGTTTTTCATGCCATTGTTTTGGTGCTTATTTCAAACCATACAAAGATTTTAAAAGTTTGCATACTTTTTCCTTTTAACCTGGAACTACACATCCTTCAGGTTGAGTCATAAAAATTTCCTCTTCTAATTCACCATTCAGAAAAGTTGTTTTAACATCCATTTGGTGAATTACTAACTTATGGATAAATGTTAAGGCTAACAACACACGGATAGAGGAAATCCTAGTAACAGGTGCAGAAGTATCAAAGTAATATATGTTATGTTTTTTAGTAAAATCTTTAGCTACTAATCTTGCCTTAAATTTCTCTGTGGATCCATCAGGATAGTACTTCTTCTTAAAGATCCACTTACAACCAATGGGTTTTGCTTCTTTAGGCAGATCTACTAAGGTCCACATTATTTTTCTTAATTGAATCAAGCTCGGTTTTAATGGCCTTATGCCAATGTTTAGCATCAAGAGCACTAGTAGCTTCTATAAAATTTATTGGATCATTTTCAACTAGATAAGTGTAAAAGTCATCTCCAAATGAGGTTTCCTTTCTCTGCCTTTTACTTATCCTAACATCCTCACTCAAGGCATCCCTAGTATTATCTATATGTTCTTCAGATGTACCACTACTCTTTAGAGGAAAGATGTGTTCAAAGAACTCAGCGTTTTTCGTCTCTACTATAGTGTTACGTTCAATTATATCACTATTAAGAACTAAAAACCTATAGGCAACACTATGTTCTGCATATCCTAAGAACATACAATCAGATGTTTTAGAGCCTATTTTCTTTTTCTTAGGATCAGGTAACATCACTTTAGCTAAACACCCCCACACTCTTAGGTATTTCATATTAGGTTGATAACCTTTCCACAACTCATAAGGTGTTTTACCAGTTTTCCTATGTGGTATCCTATTTTGCAAAAAACACGCAGTAAGCGGAGATTCACCCCATAAATTATCAGGAGCATTAGAACTAATAAGCATGGCATTCATCATTTCTTGAAGAGTCCTATTTTTCCTTTTAGCTACTCCATTTGACTCAGGTGAATACGGTGGGGTTACTTCATGAATAATACCTTCTTTTACACAATAATCATTAAATAAAACATATTCACCACCTCTATCTGATCTAATTCTTTTAATTTTCTTATTCAATTGATTTTCTACTTCTGCTTTGTAAGTTAAGAACATGTTAAAAGTTTCATCCTTATGTTTAATTAAATACACTTTGGTGTATCTAGAAAAATCATCTATAAAAGTTACAAAATAATTTTTATCACCTCTAGACATGGTTTGTTTTAAATCAGCAAGGTCGATATGAATTAAACCAAGAAGTTCAGTTTGACATTCTACAGAGTGACATGTTTTCTTCATTATTTTAGATTCTACACATACATCACATTTACTATTTTGTTTGTCATGCATGTTGATTAATCCTAGTCGTTGCAATTTCATAACATACGAAGAATTCACATGTCCTAATCTAGCATGCCATACATCATATGAGTCAACAATATAAACAGAAGATTTAGATTCATTCATAACTTCATAAATGTTCAATACAAAAAGACCTTGATCACAATATTCCTTTCCCACAAAAACATTGTTTTTTTCATAACAATCTTGTCATATTCAAATGACATTTTAACCCCAACTTTTCTTAGCAATGCCACAAAGATCAAATTAACTCTAATTGATGGCACATGTAGCACATCACTCAAAGCCAGAGTTTTACCAGATGTGAGCTTCAGAAGAACTTTTCCTTTTCCTAGGTCAGGAGTTGTCCTGGAGTCACCGAGATAAACTTGTTCTTCTCCATCCCCCACACTTGTGTAGGAGGTAAACACATTTTTGTTTGCACAGATGTGTCTGGTAGCCCAGAGTCTACCACCCATTTGCTCACATTTGTCACAAGATTTACTTATGAAACGACTGCCACAATAGTATCTTCCCCTTCGGCTAGATTTGCCTTAGGAAGATATGGCCCTATGTCTGCACTGAGGTGCATGACGACCTGGCTTTCCATAAACAAAGCAATTACCCTTTTTCTTGAAAGTGAGGTTAGTTCCATTGGGACGAGAGAATTTATTATATTTATTTTTATGATCAAATTGTTTCTCGTACCTTTTTGGAGCTAGTTTGTCTTCTACCATGTTTGCTTTGGCAGACAAAGTTTTGGCCTTTGCAGCAGTGCACTCCTTCCTGTTTGTGTCTTCGATGATGATGTGGGTGATCAGATCTGTTAGTGACATTTGTTTGTGTTTGTGCTTCAGTTGTTGTTTGTAATCCGTCCAAGATTGTGGAAGCTTTTCGATCAAAAGTTCGGACACGAATTCATCCGGCAAGGTTATGCTTTCAGTTTTGATATCTTCAATTAGCTTGTGATATTCGTTTATGTGGATTTTGATGTCTTTGTCTTCAATCATCTCCCAGCAGTAGTAGTTTGCAACTACGAACCTTTGTCTGACGATGTCTTCGACAGTATATTTGAGGATAAGAGAATCCGAAATATCTTTTGCATTCTTATAACAAGCATAGACATCGAACAAATCGTTAGATAACACACTGAGTAAGGTGTGACGACATATCTTATTTGCATGGGTCCAATCATCAACTTGTTTCGCAGCTGTGGTTGAGTCGGGTTTGGAAGTTGTAAGTGCAAGAGCAACTCCCTACATGTCCAATAGGGTGGACACGCGTTCTTGCCAATGTCGGAAATTCTGACCGGTGAAGACTTCAATATTTGAAATATCCGGAAATGGTTTCACAAAAATGGTTTGCGTTACGGAAACAACATTTGACGTTTCCGGAGCAGCGTTGTTGTTGTCTGTATTTTCAGCCATTAAGTCCTTATGATTGTAGTAAATGAGGCTTTAAAACGAACAAAATTGGTTTCCCAAGGCGTGAGTAATCACTGCCCATAAGGACTTATCCGCGATGTATTGCGCAAGTCCCCTAGGATACAACATGAACTTTCCAGTAATTTTCGAGGATCAGAACTAGCACGTTACTCTTAAAAGAGTAAGAATCCAATATAATATTAAAATAAAATAAAGTAAATGAGGAGAGAAACTGGAAAAGGTGAGAGGAAGAAGATGGTGAACAGGGTGGGTTTGAAGAAGATGAAGAGGTAGGTGTGTGAGATGCGTTTTTTGAAGAGGGTGGAGCTCTCTTTATATAGGGAGATGATCCAAGAATCCGTTGCAACTTCCAGACCCACGTGCTTCCGTTCAACATCTCAATTGTTGGCAACTTCTAAAATCCGAAAAGACCAAGCACTGCGAGCGCGTTCCTGATCAGGCAGGTGTTTTCCCGATCATGTGGCCACGATCCTGGGTTGAGAGGACAACGAGCGCGACAATCTCGATAAGTTCCAATATCTACTGCACTTCCAAAATCTCCTCCAACAATATCGAAAAATCTAAAGTTTTCCACGCACAATCTAATTTGTTTGATTTGTTTAATATACTCTATTTTTAGTTTATTATTTTGCCATACCTGGTTTTACAATTATGAGGACATTGAAGAATAACTATAACACACATATAAAGCATTTAATCAACTTTGAACATAAAGAAAAAATTATTAAAAATTTATATATTTTTTTTAAATTCAAACTATCATATAATCATTATAAATTGGACATACACTTTACAAACTAAAAATACATTTGTAAAACTCATGTAAATAAAAACATCATGACACAGTATCAATCAATTAATATTATAATGTATTTCTCCAATCTTTTTGTCTCTTTCCTTTTTTTTAAGGTTTTTTTTCTCCTTTTAATTTCTTGCACTTAGTTTTTATGTACTTTTTTCTCGATACATAGTTAAGAACATATATAATAAAGTTTAATATAAAAATACATTTATTATTTACATGGTTAATGGAAAACTAAATTGTTCACATAAATATATAAGTACATTAATTTTACATGTATTTAAATTCAGACATTTGTACAATTTAAAAAACAAATTATCTAAAAACAATAAAATTAAAACGGCTATTCGTTATCTAGAATACTCCTGTTACATCATGTCAACTAATTTTGTGGTAGCAGTGGCTAATAATAGAGCTATTGTAAGAGAAATAGGGGTGAAGTATACTTAAATTTTTATTATTGTTGATAAAAAAAATAATACTTGATTATGGTGGAGAAAGACTTGCTATCCTAAAAAAAATGAAATTAATTAGTGATGAAAGTACTACTAACTATATAATAGTCATAAAGTATAGGCATTGACAAGTTAGGAATCACTCTTGAATTTTGAGCCTTATATTATAAAGTTCTTTATGTAACAAAAACTGAATACAAGTAGAATCAACTTTTTCAATACTCTTAAAAAAGAAATCCTTTCCTTCAATAATTACCCATTGTGGTGGATTATAATATGTGGTATACACAAAATAAAGTAAATTAAAGTCCAAATTAAAAGGAAAAAGAATATTGTAATTGTTACAAAAGGACTTTTGCTTGCGCATTTCTAAGCCCGTTTTCCATCCGAGGCCAAATTAGGCAATAATTTTCAATCGACGAATATTTTAAATGCCTTGCTTGCATGTATATACTTATTTTTTGAAAAGTGAACTGCTCATGGAGATGAATTAAGACAGTGATTAATATTCGACTTTTTAATTGGAATCGAATTGAAATTAATTTGGCATTGGTAAAATTATTTTAATATCTAAAAATAAAATAAATTATTAAAATATATATTATTTCTTTAACTAAACACATTTTGGATCTCCACACGATTATAGATAAAAACATTTCATAATATATCTAAATCTTATTTTATAAGTCTGAAAAACATTTCATAATATATAAATTGTATGTAAATTTCATCTTATGAGTTTATTTTATAAGATTGATTTAAATTTAAAATTTATTTTTTAATATAATATTAGAGTTATGTAATAACGAAGATTTGTTAATCTTATTAGACCTTCCATCGAACTATCTATAAATATATAAATATATAGTACTAGATATAAATTAATAGAAATTAATAGATGGCTGTGAAGTGTATTAGAGATCTCTTATACCATCTACTAGCTTTTTTTTATCTTAATATGTTTAAACAAAGAGTCTCCAAGTGGTTAAGTGGCATTAGAAGGATAGAATATGTGCTAGTTAATTTACTTCATGTCCCTTCTCATCTACCTCCTTTAACAACCAACAAAGCATGTCTTGGTTTGATCAAAATCACATTCATTATGTTTCCCAACTTGGACCTCATTCTCCTCACTCTTCTCCATGCCTCATTCGTTATCTTTGTGCTACTTCTGGTTATCTTCATCATCCTTTTGCTTTTCTCAGTGGCCTTCTTTCTGGGTCTCTCTTCAGTTTTCCTTTTTGATTTGCACCATTTTTCGTCACTTCTTTCCCAATATTTCAACATGGTAAAGGATGATCTTGAACTGGGTGGGGTTCTTGTTCTCCTTTCCCTCACCCATCAAGCTGTTGATTTTGTTACTGTCTCAAAACCCTGGCAAAAACGCAACAAGCTTGGAGAATTTGGAGGGAATAAGGCACAAAAGTATTCCAAAAGACATTACATTCATGGCTTGAAGAATGTACAATAAGATCAACAACCTTCAGCCACTCGCACCAGATCGTTGTCAATTCTCATCTCTCAACTGTTCAGACCAGCTTTTTGTAAGAATTTATTCATCGAAATCTCACATGAAAAAGCTAAAAACTGATTTTTTTTTTTCAGAAATTAATGGTCATTTTTTATTTATAAGAAGTTAATTTCATTATTTTTTATATATTTTTTAAAATTCTTGTAGAAAAGCTAGTCCAAATAAATAAATAGTGTGTCATTATTCCATTCCAAGTAAATATTGTAAATTAATAATGACACTCACCTTATTACGTCCCAAAGTCTCATTGTGGATGATAATTTGTACCCTTAAGCAACATAATGTGTTGCAGCCATATGAATTCACTTACATCTATTTTTGCTGTTTGATACCGTAGGGAAAGAGTAAGAGATCAATTTTCTGTTTTTAGCCTTCAAATTTTATATTTAGGACCAACTTTTACATGTACAAATATACTCCAATGCAATCATTTTCATCCTGTGGAGATACTTCAATAAAATTTCTCAATTCCCATTAATATCCTGTTATTTACTTTAGTAATTAAATTGTTCATGATATTTTTAAACTATTTTATGACAATGGGTAACCTTTAAATAAATAATATAAGAGTTCAGAATTAACTAAAACAAATAAAAATATTATTTCTTAAGGAATTGTTTTCATCTACAAAAAAAATTAAAATTTATATAAACATATTACTGATGTCATTTAAAGCTGACAATTAATTAGTTAAACTACTAATTTTACCAAATATGTACTCGAATATGCCTACTTAACATATATTAACTAAATATTAACTTTCAAATAATGTTTATGTTTTCCTAAAAATAATTTAAATATTAAACTAATTATGAATAACATATTATAATATCATTAAAATTATAAGTATAAATATTAAATAAAATTAATAAATTAAAATGATTATAAAAGTATGTTAATTTTAAAGGAATTAGATTAATAAATAAATAAAACTCTAATTAGAATTAAAAAATCAATTCAGTAATATCGGTACGTACCCACATTATTTGTCCAAATAAAAAGGAACCATCTCGCGAAGATATCATACAAGAAATTCGTCATACAAATTCTTCTACGTACCTTAACCTTTAACATAGCGACTCAGAAATAATAGAAAAAAAATGAGTTTAGTAATGTAACTTTTGTGAAATTCAGCTTCGGTTTCATACTTTCATTCAGAAGAATTAGTTGTCAATTCTTGAAAAATATTTAAATTTAACTATTCTTTAAATTTTTTGTGGTAAAAGATAATTACTAATATTTATATTTAAGTGTGAGAAAGACTCAATTCAATTTTTAAAATTTGAGACTAATTTATCAATTTAAAAATATAGAAATTAAAACCAAAGTTTATAAGAACTAAAAATACCTTTCCCCCTAAATTTTAAGTAGCTTTAGGTAAAAAGTGGTGGATTAGGTTAATTTAAAAGTTTGATTTAAGCTATTATTAAAGTTGGATATTTAAATTAAGTTTTACAAGTTAAATTGTGAAATTTTATGAGGTAACAATCATAATCAAATTGAAGTCTATTTTCGAGTAGTATTCCAACCTTTGTGAAATAAATTAAGAGTTATGATCCTATCTTTATGTGAAAGGTGTGATAATATAGCTTTTTTTAACCTTTTTCTCAAGTATAAGATATTAACGAATTTGTTATGATATATATTATAAAAGCCTAAATCCTAAAAGTTATTACACTGGTTATATCGAAGTTCTCTAAATGTGAATAATACATAAGTCCTTCGAGAAGTTTGAAATTTGAAAATGTAATAAAGCAAGTTGACAAATTTGAATCTCTTATTTTTATGAAAACAAACAAGTTTTAATAAGTTTTATAAATTATTGAGATATGATTTAGTATAGTTTGAGTTAGGGATGATAAAACAGGTCGGACGCGGTGACCCACCGTGATTCAAGCAGCATGGGTTAACATTTTGAACTCGTTAACTTGTATTGGTCCAGTCCGTCTAACTCATCAACCCGGCAGGCCACAAGCGCGGAGGGCTAACCCATCAGTCCACCTTTCTTTACTTTTGGCACTTTTAAAGAGAAATTTCATGTTTTTTAATTAAAATTTGTGGTAGTTAATGTTTTATATAGAGCTTTATTTACATTAATTTTTTTATACATTGATTCACTGAAATATTGTTGATATTTACTATATTTTGTTAGGCATTAAACCTTCTTTGATTAAATATTAAAGTTTGATTCAATTTTATTGCTCTTTCTTGCCTTTTTATTATCCAAAAAGTGATATTAATGACTACAACCAAGTAAATAAATCCAAAACAAAATAATGGAAAAATTTAAAATAAAATTAAAAAAGTGGCAAGTCTGCCCGTCAACCCAAACGGAGCGAGTTACTAATTTTAACCCATTGATAACTATTTTACGACAAGTATACCGTGTCATAAGTAATAAATTTGTCCCTTTGTCCCTAAAGATCTCTATAAGAAAATCATGAAATAGAAACCAATTTTAGAGATAAAAAATAATTAGTTGCTACACTGATTAAATTAGATACCATTTTAAAAAGTAAAAAAAAAAATGATTTCTAAATTATTTTCTATTATTGTTAAATAGTTTCTAAATTTGGTAGCAAAAACTTTGGTAGCTAATTAGATACCAATTTAGAAACAATTTAACAATAATAGAAACTAATCTAGAAACCAAATTTTTTTTAGTCTCTAAAATGGTCTATAATTTAGTCACTATAACAACTAATTATTTTTTGTCTCTAAAATTAGTTTCCATTTCATGATTTTCTTGTAGTGGATGAATATCGAACCCACGAGGAAGAATTGAATTATCAAGTATAATATTAACTAAATAGAAAACAATATGTAAAAGTTTGTTGTGTATGATGAATTTGCAAGAATTTAAATAAAGCAAAGTAAAAGATTTGTGTGATTCAATTAGAAAAATTGGGATTGGGGTTCATCATTCTCACTCGTCTATATTTTTACAAAAAGATTATAATATCCAGTTTTGATTGATGTTGATACATATATAAAAATCATTCATATCGATTCCTCGCATACAAAATTATGAAAAGAGTCTCCTAAATATCAATTCCTCGCATATTTATAAAAACTCCTTATCATTATGAATAGATTTTATAAAGCAATTAACATTTCAAATTTGTTCCTAGCATTCAAATATGTTAAGCATTATCATTTAGGTCAGATTCTTATAAATACTTTCTAGTTAGATTTAGGGATTAAAATCATGAATAATTCAAGCTTTGAGAATAAAATGATAATATCAATCATCAATCAAAAACTAAAATATTATAGATAAATATCACCTCGATACGTAAGAGTTTGAACATATTACTCCCAATCCCAGAGGGAAGAATTACCCATTCATGTTGGCCACTACAAGCATGGAAAGCAAGAAAAGAAGATCCGGGATGTTTCTCCTTGATAGTTGCCTCCTCTAGGGTTATTAATCACTTTCTATTCTACCAATTATGTCTAGGGTTATGCCTCACTCCTCCTATTTATCCTAGTTAGGCTTAGGCTAAGTGACGTCTTGCCTAAGCGAGTTATTACTTGCTTGGGTGAGTTTGACTAGAAAAAGTCCAACTTCACTAGAGTGAACTCGCTTGGGCGAGTTTTGGGGAGTTCCTCTAAAGTGATCTTGCTTGGGCGAGTTTGGGTGAGTTTGGAGCGAGTTTCCAATGTTCCAACTGTCCTTTTTCATCTTGTATACTCTCTTTTAGCCATTTTATCTCATGTTCTCCTAGAATTATGAAATTAACACAAATTTGTGAATAAATCGTTCTTATTCAAATTATAATCACAAAATATGTAAAAAAAAAAATCCTAAATTACGGGTTGAATTATAGTTATTTTATCAATAAAAATTCATAAGTGTTTGTCTTTGAATATGGAATATTATGAAATATGACACTTATCACCGACTCTCCTGCTTTTTGGCAAGTCAGGTTGGTCGTTTTGCCAACCCTAGTTTGAGTTTAAGTGAGTTTTTTTCTTTAAAAATTATTTAAGACATAATTGAATATGAAGTTTGTTATAACATTTTTTAGTTTTGAAGATCCATTATCAAGAGCTTGATACCATTATGACATCTTAAGAACTATAACCTTGAGAAAAATATGGGTGTAATAAAATTGGTAATTCAAATGTCATATTGCTTAGGAGTTAAGGTCAATGGTAGTTTATGTTGGAGCTCAAGTTTGTATTTGATGAATCGAACCCTCTTATAGATTGAAGACCTTATTTCTTAAAGAAGATGACTTAGAGTGTGTATTAAGGTATTGTGTTATATGGTTTGTAGTCTCTTAATATCAAGGTAAATAATCCATGAGAATCTAAGAATAGAGGTTTTAAAATGTTTTTCTAAACTATCTAGAACTTATTGTTAGTATTAACGAAATTTAATTTTGTCGAAATTTAATTTTGTCGAAATTTAATTTTAATCAGTTAAAATTAATTAAAACCTCAAAATTTTGTGGAGATGTTTAATCTGTTATTTAAGAGATTGAATTCTCTTAATTTTTAGGATGTTGTTATTTGTTATGTTTTTAATAGATTAAAGCTCGAATTAATCCATTATTTTCACTTTAAGTGAAATCAATCGGTTGAATCGCTTTTTTAATCCATTAAAAATAACATAACAGTTTGAAAAAAAGTGTTTTTAAGTGAAGATTATAAAAATATCTTTTGAAAACCTTATGAGTAGCATATTTCTAAATCTTCAAAGAGAGAGTTTAACAATTTTTTAGAGCACATTTTAATATGAGCAGAAGTTTTTTATTCTTGGAGCATTCTTGTGGTATTCTTGGATTACATATCTTGATTGAAGGAGTTTTTCCTAAATTTCCAAAACCTAACTATTTCTATTGTAATTCAGGTGTAGTTGTTCCTTAACTCTTTTGTTTTTTGAGTTCTTGTATTGAAATTAGATAGTGTTTGTGATTTCTATAGAGTAACATGGTGTTGCGTTTGGGGTAGATAATTCTTGTAGGGTTCAAGAGTGGTGTTCTTGAGAGTCTTGTGTTATAAAGATTATATGTTTTAGCGTAAGTGAATCAGTATAAAATTTCATGAGTGTTTTTCTTTTTTCTCTCTCTTTACATTTTTGTATTCAAATCTTAAAGTAATTCTTATGTATTCAGAAATTTAACTGATTAATAGTCTAACTTGATAAAATTTAACTAGTTAAATTTTCTAATCTCTACTAGTTAACATAACTTTAAATATGTTTTTCTATATTCTAATTGGTTGGTTTTTCTTAAGAATTTCATTCTAAAGAAGATTACGAAGAAAAATTTAAAAGTTCAATTCAACTTGAAAATTTAAAAGTTCAACCACCACGCCCCATTAATAGTCTAACTTGATAAAATTTAACTAGTTAAATTTTCTAACTAGTTAACATAACTTTCAATATGTTTTTCTACACCCCCAATGATGCTACCTTAAGCAAAAATTGTTAAAACTAATCAATCTAGTAGAACTTAACACAAACACAAGAACAAATTAAGAATTGAAATTAAAAGAGAAAATGGAGAAGACTCGTATGGATGGAGGAAGTGTAAGAGAGAGAGAGATGAAATAGAAATTTTAAATCTTCTAAACGCTTTAGTGTGTCACTCCAATAAGAAGTAAGTGGGAGTGAGGTTAAGCATTTTTTATATTACTCCTAATAAAATTTTTATTTACTTTTTTTTTTCTTTTATATATATTATTTTATTTATTTATTTATATTTATGTTATTTAATTTATTTCTAGTTACGCACTAGTCTTGTTTATTTATTTATTATTTTTATGCCATTTAATTTATCTTCAATAAAGCACTAGTTCTATTAATTTATCTTCAGTTATGTAGTGATACTTCTTATTTATTTATATTTATATCATTTAATTTATCTTCAGTTATGCATTGGTTCTATTTATTTATTTATTAATATTATTAGTATTATTTATATTTACGTCATTTGAGTTATCGTTATTACACACTGGTCATATTTATTAATTTTTATTTTTACTATTTTATTTTCTTATAATATACTTATTCATATCTAATTATTTAATTTTTTTCTTTAATTATTATTTTATTTTATATTATTTTAAATATAATTTTTTTATAATTCAAAGAAATATATAAAGAATAATAAAAAAAAGTAAAAGTAATTATTAGTTTTATTTAATGAGTTTGGATAAAAGAAAGTTACCTATATGCTTTATTTTATTTTTATATTTTTTGAGCTCCTTGAATGGTGTGTATAGACTATTAGTAAGATAAATGTGAAATATCTTAATAATCATCATGTTATGTGATTCTTGAAAGTATCAAAGAATATGTTCGTTGATAAATAGTCATAAAAATCGTTGCATTGACTTCTGACCATGCTAATGTTTGAGTCTTTATGTTTGGGAAGTCATAATTGGGTACGCTACGGGATGAAAGGTAGGAACCATGGTGGGGTCTAAGGAAGTTATCAAGTATGTGAATATCTAGATAGTTCAGAATAGCACCATCGATTAGGATATTCATAGGCTAAACTTGAGACTATACGATACCTGCTTAGTATTGCCAAGGTTAGGTAATGAGTATATATCTCTTTATGGACCAATAAATTGTTAATATTCTCGAGAAAAATAATTATAGTTTTACTAATATTTTTAATGAGAAATACTCAACTACCTAATCACTTCCTAAGTAACTTTTGTTGTTCATAGTGGATCACCATAAGTGGAATATGGATCCATATGTTGATAAAGAGAGATTGAGTCTTATGGTTGTAGGTGAAGTAATAGGCCCCCATTGTCTATATTCTGTATTAAGTTTATTAAGATTGATATTTAAGGCTTACAAAGACCTCACTCCTTTTCAGGTGTACCTATCATATGAGTATAAGTAGAACCTGTTTAGTAAAAGTTGTTTAGGGAAATTTTTGGAAGATCTTCTCTAGAATAATGACATGTGGAGAATTTAGAATATTTAAAATATATAGATAGTTACCTACTCTGATGTATAACTCTTATTATTATTTTGAAAAAGTGTTTTGAGAACAAGAATTTTGAGAAAGATATTATCTCTTCAAGTGTTTTGAGAAATATTTTTTCCAAAAGAATTTGCTAGAAGATTAAAAGTTTTGAAATAACTAATTTACCCTCCCTTTTGATTAGTGATTTCGGTCTCATATACCTCACATATAATTTTCAAGCACATGTGATGGTTGTAACTTTCTTTACATGTCTCCATCAAGGGTGATACTTTTGTGATGGTTTTTCTTTTATTTCCATTTCAAAAGAGTATCGAAACTCCACATTATAAATAGGAGTTTCTACCTTGTACAAATTATACTTGAATATTGACTATAATTAGCTATGTGAGAATACTTTGAATGCCTTGAAAGTATGATACTTTTGTACTTTGGTTCTTATTCTTGCAAAACTCTTGATCGGATGTTTGGAGGTGGTCCTAAGAAGATTCCCTTGCAATTGTCGCTTCAAATGCCCAACGATCTCAAAGTTAATAGAGGAGCTCCACTTGTTGACTAAACTCCGACTATCAAGTCAGTGAGAGCATGAAGATATTAGTGATTATTGTTGAGTATCCAAGAATCCCTCCTTATCTATGAGGATTCGCTTCTCTTTTGTAGTGCCCAATCCTCTTCTTCATGGAGTCATCTAATCCCTCTTTTTGTGGAGTCATAACAGATTCATCCACCACTTCCCAGGACTATAGCCACGTAGTTATTTCTTTCCTGTATATCTTAAGCAAGTCAACATCCACCTAACCAAAAAGCCCAAGAATCCAGACACGTTTATAGAAAACAATTATACACTACATGTTGCTCGGTGCTTTACTCGACTATTAATCAATACCAACCGATCAGTGCAATTCTTATCTTGAAAACCTTATTCAAGTGGTGAATCTTCATTGAACTTATCCTTGCAATTCTCTCTAAGGTGGAATGTTTTATCCATTTTCTTACCTTTAATCCATTTTGTAATTTCTTTTACAAATTTACTTAAATTTTTGCTTTGTTTTCTCCATTGTCGCAAACTTTGTATCAAAATCCTCTTTGAGTTTATAGAGTCCCCCTCCTTCTATGGAATACATCATTAATTGAGGTCAATTTTATGCCTAAATCTAAAAATGAAAAGAACATCAAAGGGTTTATCCAAGTTAAGTCAAATAAGGACTAAAATTGACATTAAAGAATAACAAAGTCATCCCAAAAAAATTGTTCCTACTTTGATACATCTTCTTGTCACACAAAAAAAACATGTCTCAATATTGTTGGAACATCCACTTCACATCATTAGTGTGTGATGTTTTAAATTAGGTGTCTTTTATGTACCATTTCATAATAATCTCGTCAATAAAATTTAAATTTATATCTTTCATGAAATTATTATTTCTTATTTCAATGACTATTATGTAACAAATGTAGTTTTTATATTACAATAATATTTGAAGACTAAATTTAATTTTTTAAATAAAAAACAATTTTACATTCTTAATTTAATATTAACACAACTTTTAATTCAACATTAAACACTCTTCAATTTTATTTGTATAATGATATTTAAAAAATCACAGCTTTAAAATAATTTTTATTGTGTGCCACAAACTTCCTACGTCTCATTTCAAAGTATCAATCTGCATTGTATGGAATTAAGCAACAATAATGAATGTAGTGTTATATGATAATAAATTATTGCACAATAATCCAAACCCTTCCTTTTTTTCATGGCAAATTGATCAAGAATAAGTTAAACAAATGAGGAATGTAACCCCAAATAATATTTCGTGAAGAGTACCTTGTATACTATGAGTTCAATCTTGTGTGTTTATTACGCTATAATTGATATATACAATTTCTTTAAGAAGGCACAAAAATCATGTTTATCTCTAAGAAGGTACACAAATCATTCAAAATACTTTTCAACTATAAATTGAACCATTCGTGACACTAAAATCATTATGTAAAATTCACCATTCTCCCTAAACAAAGAAATTCACTCTCTATCCATAGTATTGATCTTCATATGGAGTAAACTTGCATCACAAATACTAAACATTATTTCAATTTTTATCTTGTAGTTGTTTTTTCAAATGGTCAAATCACACGAAATGAGGAAGGTGTTACTTTCAATGTGCTTCTTCTATATTGTTTAAGATCACATATGAGACATTCTTTAATTTGAAGGAAAAATTATGCACTACTTTAGGCTTTTTTTATGACATAACAATGAAGTTGTATTACCATCAATCTACAGTCACAGATGACAATTTATCATGTATATACTGAGATATTTGTTGAAAATAGAAAAAGATTGTTGAACAAAATGATCAAGATCAAACAAATTGAAGTATTAAAGATATTTTAAAGATGAACCTTAGTGATATTGTATTGTGTGTTAAAATTCAATCCTTATTGTGTCTATCCATGCATTTGAGTAGTACCATCATTGATACTAAGCACAAGCGAGCCACAACACAAACTTTTAAAGAATTTCATGTTCTACAAATCTTTTAAAAAATTTATGGACATTTTAATCAATTACCTTACATTATAATCAATTATCAAAATTTGATTATCATTAGTTATAATTGATTATGTCTTGTACAATTCAAATATTTCAAAATTCAAATATTTCAAAATCCATGCTTAGAAATTAATCAATTATTAGTTTACATAGGTATTCAATGTCTTTGGCTTTTCAAAAATCCATGATTTTGCATTTAATCGATTATTTTTTTTATGATTAATTAAGTAGTTTGTCTTAACTTTTCAAATTCATGCATTCACATTCAATCAATCAATTAGCAGAGGACATAATCCATTATTTTGTTCAAAGTGTTCAACATTGCTTTCATATTTAATCGATTAAAATTAAAGATAATCAGTTATGTTTAAAATCTTTCAATTTGATTTGCTACACCTTTCATAATTAATTAATTAATTAAGTTTTGATATAAGCAATTATTCTTTTATGTATCAAAGCATGGCTTGCACAATTAATTGATTAGATTGGAATATAACTTATTATTTTGTTCAGATTTTATTTCTAGATTATACGTAGAACAAAATAATTGATTAATGTTAAAAATAATTATTTGTTTAGCTTTGATTTGCTTTATAAATACATTTGTAAGATAGGTCTTGAATATAATTCATTCATTCTAAAAGTTTATCTTATTTTGACAATCAAGAATTTCTTCGAAAGAAGCAAGCTTATGTATGAAAAAGATCATTTAAAAGCTTGTGTGGTAATATCTTGTTGTTGAAAAAGTCAATGTTCTACATTTTCTTAATTAATCACTTTTAAGGTTATATCTCTGTCATTTGTAACTTGTTTATGAAGAATTATGTAGTAGATTTTTGTATTTCTCTCAAGTGTTGTTTAAGAGGTTGATAGTGAAAATAATCATTATAAAATTGAACAATTGATAATGGATCTAGAATTAAGAAGATTTGAACCAGTCTACAACTTCTTTTTTCGATCATTTTTTTTCCTATCTTTTAAACCTTTTTGCTTCTTTAAACCTACTCTCACGTCAAGTTCTTAAAAGAAAGATTTTTCAAAAGATCTATTAGTGACTAAAAAGATTAAAAAAAAAAAAACAATTTAGCCCCTCTTAATTAGTGTTTCTAACAATATTAATCAATGTTCATGTACCATAGATGATTCCTTAGAAGTTTCAATATCCTGGTAATAGCATCATTAAATTCTACACTTCATTTAAAATAACTATTGAATTTTTTTTATAATGCTTATGAAAACATCTATAAAAAGTTCATCCACAAACCCTAACTCCATCACTTAAAAAAAAAAACTTTATTTTAAAGTACTTATCAAAGGGACTATCATGAAAAGTTCTAATAGTTACAATATTAATCCCAAAAGTTTTGTACTCTAACACAACTGATTTTTTCTCAGCTATTGAAATAATAGACTATAAAGACTATAAACAACTCACAAAATTAGATGTCTGATTCTAATTTCTAATTGTTAATCAAAAGATTCTTAACGACTTGGTAGAAATAAAAAATGATGCTTTTATGACAAATAATTTAACATTGGAAAAAAACCCAAACTCTTCATTCAAATTATTGCAGGACAACCCATAATAAAATAATATTTTTTCCCTTTCTTTAGACTATTTTATTAAACTTTTATATCAATCGTTACTAATACTAACAATTTACATAAAAAAATAAATCAAACAATACTACTAATTTTCATTTACGTTGAATTGTTTTATTATTTTTATCTAAATTAATTTTAATTTAATTTATTTTTTAAAACCGAAAAAAAAACGTTTATTATTATTTATTTAATCTCTGTTAATTGTTTAATGAAATATTAATTTTTTATTTGATATTAATATAAATATTAATCATCAATATTAATATTTATAAATAAAAATAAATATATTTTTAATAATCTGAAAAAAAATATTAATTAAATAAAATATAAACTTTTTAAAAATTTCATTTCAAAATTATTAAATATAATGCAGAAAAAGAAAAATCTGCATCGAAATCGACTCCGTAAAAGTGAACTTTCAGCATAAAATCAAAACATAAAAGTACGCGTTTGCCTTCGACATTTAAGACCTACGAAGTTCTCGAACACTCCTCTTAAATGGGGTATCGGTGTCCAATACTCGTATTGGATATTAATACTTGTATGACACCTATTGGACACGTATCCATGAAGTGTCCAATTTAACAAGTATTTGTTAGATTTATGACAATTCTAATACGGTTTTAACATAATTTTAAAAAGAAAAAATACATTAATTTTCTCAAAATTCAAATTTTATTATATAAATTGGTATTATGATTATAAAAATAAGAAATAAATCCTTGTGAACCAGTCATGAAAAACATCCTTTCTGCTCTAAAAAATAATCTAAAAAATATACTTGTGCACATAAATCTTTATTGTAAATTTATATAATTAATAATTATATAATATATAGATCCGTATCCCCGTGTCCTACATTTTAGAGATTTTATGTATCTCCGTATCCGTGTCCGTATCGTATCAGTGTTCGTGTCAGTGTCTGTGCTACATAGTTTAAGACATCGGGAAGACAATTTTCTATCTTCAACAGTAATTAAGTTTATTTTTTAAAATAAATATTGATTTATTAAGGGAATTTATTTTGAGTTTATAGAAGAAAAAAAATCATTTGGTAAATAAATATTAAAATTAGAGCTATGATGAGAATCCCTCTAAGATTAGACAATTTAATATCCAATTCACAGCGCGAAAAGGTTCAATTAATTAAAAATAAAAAATAATAAAAGCATAAAATGACTTACGGGTGATTTTAGGGACAAGGAATTGAAAAGTGATGCGACTCATGCACGCTACGCTTCGTTGTTGGATATATTTCATGTCCACCTACGTCATCGAAAATCTTTTAAATATAAAATACGTAATTCCGAAACTAACCCCACTATGTAATCTATTCTCCTCTCTCTCCTCTTTTCTTCATATATTCCAAACCAATGCACGCATCTGACACCAAAACTCGTTCTCTCCCTGTATCAGCAAAACGTTGTCGTTTCATGTTTCAATGGCGAGACTCGTCGGCGGAAAGTATAAAATCGGTGAAAAAATTGGGAGCGGATCATTCGGTGAAATTCACATTGGTAGGAAAAGTTTTAGGTATTATTTATTTTTGTGAAATAAGTTTTTTTTTTATTTCAAATGATTTTTGAAAATTTTCAAACTTAATATAATTGTTTTTATTAAATTCATAGTGATAGCAAATTATTGTAATGTAACTTGATTTTTTGATGTTCAATGTTACTTTTGTCCACAATTTAATTTTAATCGGTTATATTTTATTTTTTTATTTACTGTTCATATATTTTGTTCATCAATTTGATAAAAGAATCTATAATAATTTAATTTTCATTAAAAAATTCAAAATAATATCTCATAACATTAAAATAAATTTTTATATAACTTTTACTTTTTAAAGAATTTAGTTAATAAAGTACTTTCTGAGATAAAATATTTACAGAATTAAAATAAAATAAATTTTATTTTTAAAGAACTAATTTAGTAAATACTTTTTTAGAAAATATATCCAATAATTTATATAGTTTTTGTTTATTATTATTATATATATTATATGTTTAAGTTGTGTATGTTTTATTGCTGTTTTCAGGGTCACATATTGAGACTTCTGAAATCGTAGCCATCAAAATGGTGAGTCTTAATTCCTAGATCGCGACATTCCAAATTTATTGACTTCCATTTATGGCATTCTTTAACCTCATTGAAGTGATTTTTTTGACTAAAAATATTTAAGAGTTAAATACTTTTTTTTCTTTTGGTAAAACAGGAGTGGTTTTATTTCAATTTCTATTATTTTTTGCTTTTTATCTTTTTCTTTCTAATTTCTTCTATTAAATGTAATGGTAATGACATTACCATGATGATATTATTTATTATATTGGCCAAATGAATGACTTTCACGTTATAAAAAGTATTCATAAATATACTACATCGTTAAAAATAAAATAAAAATGGTATATTTGTGAAAATTAAAAAATATTTCAAAATAAAAAGTAATTTATTTATAATGATTCAATATTAAAAATTAAAAATTTATATGAAAATATTTCAAATATTTTATTTTTTTTATCATGTTATTTATCAAAAATTATATATATAAAAATAAGGGTTTAAATCTGGTGGATCAACTGATTCATAATTTCAAAACGAGCTAAAATATTTGGATAAAAATAATAAAATAAAAAAAGAGAGAAAAATTAAATCATTCATTTTATAAAAATAATTTAAATAAAGATTTTGTTTGAATAATATAAAATATATTAATGATATAGTTTTGAATTTTTTTAAAGATAATATGTAGACTAAGAAGAATACATAGGTTTTTATCTCTGATGGTATATACTTGTACTTCTCTTTCAGAAAAAGCATCTAACTGATTACATCTTACCTTTGTCCATTCCACTACAAGGTTATATCAATTATACTATAACATAATTAGTTGTCCTTGTACTTTCCACATTTTGGTAGGAATGTTTTATAGAACCACCCTCGCTGATATGTCCTTTGTTTGTCCAAACTCACCTTGTTCTTCATGCCTTCTAAGATGGATGTTCCATACTTTATTCTGCAAAAATAATTAAGAGTGCCAAAATTGGGCTATTGACTTGTTCCATCGCTGGTTCTTTAAAAATGAGATGAGTTTGATTCAACTGACTCGTTAAAATTATACAAATTAAAATTGGTAACTCATTTTATTATAGATGAGTTGGTGGACTCACAAGTTATTTTTTAATTTTTTTATAGTACCACCTCTAGTTATATATACTTTTGTGTACATGCTGCAATTATAAGTTCTTTGGTTGTCTTATAATATGGATGTGTTTATATTCTTGATTTGAAAAACAAAGGATGGTAAAACGGGTTGGAAAAGGATTGACGATTACTTCTTGTACTCGATCAATTTCAACTTATACCCATTTTGTTTTAAATGATACAAATGTCCTTAAATAAAAGTGGAGGCGTGGATCAAAAATACTTTTGGAACCCCTTTTTGGAACATGTTTCTTTCTGGATTTAGATTTATGGAACACTTTTCTGAATTCCAGGGAATTTTTTGGGAACGTATTTTTTGCATTATGGAATTGCTTTTCCAAAATGGGATTTTCAATTTCAATTTCTATTCCTAAATTTCATTTCCATAACACAATAATTTATTCTGGATTTTCTTTTTCATAATGAATTTTTTGAATTCCAGATTTTTATTTTTAAAATGAAGGATAATTTTGGAAATTTCGAAAGAGGATAAGGTACATGTGAATTCATCATTTAGGTAGGGTATTCATCATTCCAAATAAAAATATCAAAATTTTAAATATATATTACATTTATATGTTAATTAACATATAATGGTTAAAAATTGTGTAATTTATCGTCTATCAATTCTAACACTTTAAAGTGTAGTGTCAAAATGATAAAATAAATATTGCAATTAATAAAATGATTAAATAAATAGTATTATAAAAAAAATAGAAAACTAACACTACAAGAAAAAAGACTTTTAACAGAGGTTATTTAGCGGAGGTTAATATAACCATAGGAATTGATTTAATTAACAGAGATTTTTTTAGTCTTGTTAAATTTGAAAGTTTTATTCTAAATATTTCGACAAAGTAATGAAAGTTTTTTTAACCATTGTTAAGTTCCAAAGGTTATTTTAAAATCTCAACAAAGTAACAAATGTTTTTTTAACCTTCGTTACATTTCAAATATTTATTTTAAAACCTCAGCAAAATAATAGAGGTTTTCTTAACCTTCGTTAAATTTCAAAGGTTTATTTTAAAACCTTAGTAAAATAACGAAGATTTTTTTAATTCTCGTTAAATTTCAAAGGTTTATTCTAAAACCTAAGCAAAATAACTTTTTTTAAACTTCGTAAAATTTCAAAGGTTTATTCTAAAATTTCAAAAAACTAACGGAGGTTTTTTTAACCTTCGTCAAATTCCAAAGATTTATTGTAAAACCTCAATAAAACACTCCAGATTTTTTAAAATTAAAAAAAAATTAAATCTATTTATAAATAAATAATTAAAAATTATATACTTTTAATATATTTTATAAATAAATTCTCTAAAATTTGGAAAGTGTAACTTTACATTACAAATAAGTTTTCTAAAGTTTCAAAAATTTATTTTAAAAAATCAGCAAAATAACCTTAGATAATAAGTATTTCAACAACTAATCTTGGATAATAAGTATTTCAATGGTATTTACATATTTCTTATGCTTGATGGTAGTTGATTTATATAATGCATAATTTTTTTTGTTACGATCTCATACTTCAAAAAATGGACTTATTTATTTTTAGCTTTTGATGTACATATATTTTATGTGCAATTTTAGTTTTAGTTATAATTGTTAATATTTAATTTTCATAATTTTGAAATATTTTAAATTAAGGCCTTTATTTTAAAATGCATTTAAATTAATTCAATGTGAAAGTGAAAAGTAATAAAGTTAATTTCTCTTCGCAATATGTTCTTGCAATCTTTAACCAAGAACACACATGACTTTAAAGCCCACATTTGACAGATAATGCAATTATTTAGGATATATAAAGTAATGATAAACACTAGTTGTTGTCGAGCTAGGTAATAGTGGCTTGAAGTTGGGGCAGTAAGGTGATTGAAGAAGCAATATTGGATTAAGAAGAAGATAATGCCTTATCTAGTATTTCTTCTCCTTATATATAATATACATAAGTGTGGTTGAATTGTGATTCTTTGCTAGGACTGCCATTGACAGTCATTGAGTCTGTGCCGTAGAACAGTGTGTCTAGGATGGAAGAGAGAAGTCAAGAGGATCGTTAAAGATGATGAGAAATGGGGTTGAAGGTTATTTCAAACGACAAGTCATTTTACATAAATTGTGAAACTCATGGTATTTTATGAAAGTTTTTAAACCCATGGTACTTAACGAAGGTTTTGAAAAACATGGTATTTTACGGAGGTTCTTAAACCCATAGCATTTAACAGGATTCTGAAATTTTTTTCTTGAGGTTTGAAAAAAACCCAAGGTAACATGTTTCCCAAGAATGATTTAGCTAGAGAAAGTGCAACCCTGGAAAAATAACTTAATAAATGTTTTAATCTTGAATAATGTAAAAACAAACTCCCGTTAAAATCATTTTTTTGTAGTAATAATTATTTAATAAACGGGTAAATAAGAAAATTGTATCTTATATAAAAAATTAATAAAAATCTTACCTTATGATAGAAGTAGAGAAAAATAAAATAAAATCTTACCTTATAAAAAAAGCTTAGAAGACAAATTTAGTAAATAGTTTTAAAATAAAAAAAGGCATCCGTATAAAATTTAAGCACTATTTAATGAATAGTTTTTCATCTACAACCATTAAATGTATGACTCTGGTTAAGATATGATTGGGGGAAGTTGTTGGATGACAATTTAATATTGGAGGTTTTAAGGTGTTCAATTTATTATCATGTTGATGATGATAAACTTAAACATGATATAAGAAAAAGGTGTTCGTGAGCTACACGAGTGAGATGAAAGGTTTTATAAAATGATAATTTTCTAAAGCACGGGAGATTGTCAACAAAGACATTGTATTTAATGAAGTTTTTGTGATGCAAGGGAAGTCTTAGGAGGTAGGGATAGATATTTAGAAAAGTTTAGGAACATGTTGATTTCTCTTTGAAGGAGTAGTCTGCTATAACTTTAGTGTCTATAGACGAGTCATGCGAATATTTAGTAAGTATAATACAATAATAATTTGATCATCAAACCTTTGTTTAAAGGTATCAAGGCAAAAAATTTAATATGAGAGATATGGGTTTAATGGTACACCTCCAAATGCGCCAGCTACACTAGGTGAAGTTGTCTAAACCAACTATTTTTCTTAGGGTAGTTGTTTGTGTTGAAGGTGAAAAGTGGATTCTAGCCATCCACAAAGAGATAAAATCATTGCATAAAAATGAGACTTGGAAGCTAGTAAGACCACCCAAAATCAATTGTATTGTTGGGTGCAAATGGATATTCAAAAAGAAGTATTTGTTGAAGAGTTTATCTCAACGTTTGATGACACAATGGATGGTAATGTGTCTATCTTGAGAAGAGTGTTTGACTGATGAAACATCTACATCAGAAAAGATATCTAACGGTAAAATATTTAGTAACATGTCTACGTCAAACTACATCTAATTTAGAGCTCAACTAGTAGCTAATGTCTACGGTCAGAAGGAGGGTGTGTTGTGTAAGGTGAAGAGATCGATGTACGGGATGAAACAAACTCATAAAAATAATGTAATATATTTCACCAATTCATCATCACTCAAGGTTTCATAAATGTCTTTATGATCCATGCATCTATCATTAAAAGGTGGAGAAAAGGTAAGTCCATATATTTATTGTTGTATATAGACGGCATATTGATAACATCTTAAGACGAGGGTGAATGATTGAATACATTACTAGGAAATAAATTCAAAATTAAAGATATGAGCATATTGGAGATGATTTTGAGATGAAGATAAAGAGGAATTGAGTCCAAAAGAAGTTTTTTTTTTGTGCCAAAGGAATTATATCCATAAAGTTCTGAGATGTTTTGGGATGGAACATGCTTAAGTCATAAACACACCTTTGACAACTTCTATATATCTCTTTATAACTCAACACCACTCAAACTATTGTGGAAAATACATATCTTGTGCTCCTTATGCTAGTGTGGTTGGAAGTCTTATGTATGCAATAATATGCACTAGACTGCTCCTTATCAAATTGTTAGTCTGGGTGAGCAGGTGTGCTAGTAAACTTAAGAATGAGCATTGACAAACGTAAAAAGGATCTAGGAATATCTAAAGGGGATCAAAGACATTGAAATAATCTTCAAAGTTGATTCACAATGTGTTGTGGTAGGATTCTTAGACTTTGACTTTGTGATAATCTAGTATTGATTATGCTTTCCCAGTTGACAACTCTCTAGTAAGTTGGAAAACTAATATCTAACTAATAGTGATTTTATACACCAGGAGGGATATTATATATTGAAGGGTTTGATGCAATTCTGGATTTGCTCAGGGGAAGACATTCATCTTCTCATATAGTTTGAATGTAATATATTTAGTCAAAGTGTAGTGCAGTAGGCCAAAGATCAATATGTTTGTATAAAAGAAAAGATTGAAGTGAAGAAGATCGACACCAAGGAGAATCTCATAGATGTTTTCACATAAGCCAACTCCTAGAAGCAAGTTCATGCATTAATTTAATTTGTTGATTTTGGATTATTGGTAGTAATTCTAACAAAAACTAAGGGTAGTACAAGGTGTAGTTTGTAGGATATTGTGTATTAAACTTCTTTGAGGACAAAAGCATCTAGTTATAAGGTTAAGTAGCTTAGAGTGTTTGACAAAGCTTCTGCTTCTAACTAGACACATTTACTTGGCTAGAATATCTATTTATATTAGACTTAGATGGTAAATATTAA
The DNA here is from genome assembly GCF_051622355.1 of Phaseolus vulgaris. Taxonomy (NCBI): domain Eukaryota; kingdom Viridiplantae; phylum Streptophyta; class Magnoliopsida; order Fabales; family Fabaceae; genus Phaseolus; species Phaseolus vulgaris. The sequence continues at coordinate 11,185,547 of NC_143498.1, forward strand.
CAATATTGCAACTCTTTCAATTCAGTTAGTTAGAAGTTTATGAGTACTTTTAACTAAGTCGTAATTGTCTTATAGCTCTACGTAAGAGCAACCGAACAATGGTCATAGAGATGGCACTACAAGAAAATTATTAAATAGAAACTAATTTTAGAGACAAAAAATAATTAGTTGGAATAGTGACTAAATTAGAGACCATTTTAGAGACTAAAAAAATTATTGGTTTCTAAATTAGTTTTTATTATTGATAAATAGTTTCTAAATTGGTATCTAATTAGTTACCAAGGTTTTTGCTACCAAATTTAGAGTCTAAATAATTGGTAGTTAAAACATTGGTAGCTAATTACATAGCAATTTAGAAACTATTTATCAATAATAGAAACTAATTTAGAAATTAATAACTTTTTTAGTCTCTAAAATGGTCTCTAATTTAATCATTATACCAACAAATTATTTTTGGTCTCTAAAATTAGATTTTATTTAATGATTTTCTTGTAGTGTGCCTAGATATAAACTTGTATTAATACAACAATATCTAATACACAAATATTCTTTGTTTTTTTTTTCTTTAGAAGGTGTGATTTACAATTATCATTGTCCTAATTCTTTGTTATTCTATCCCGATTTGATATTGAGAATCCAATAAATAATACTAAATATGTTTCTTATATTATATTTCAAATTTTAGTTTTAATTCATATAAAATTAGGTTTAATTAGTTATTTGTTGTCAATACCTATGTTAGTTGTTTCTTAGTCTTTAATTAAAATCTATATTTTAGTGTTATGACTAAGAAACTATATGATTTAGTTCTGATATAAATTTTATTTTACATTTTAATCTTTTTTGTTTATTTTGTAACAGTTTTAAACTAATAGAAAATTAATAATAGAGACTAAAACATACACACATGCAATAAAAATATGCACAGATCTTTTCCTTTTTTTTTTTTTTTTTATCTATTTTGATCAGCTAAAAGGCTTCTTTGACCTACTTGGCAAATGAATTTTTTAGTGGTTTGTTTGGTAAACTATTTTTTTTTTTAATATTTAGCTTTTAATAACGTGTAGTGTTTTCTAAGACGCTAATTTTTAATAATTAAATTAAATTTTTAAATATAAATATAAATATGTTCGATATGCCATTTTTTGCATTTAGCCACTATTTTAATAGATAATTTCTCAAATTCTAATACTTAACTAGTTTTATAAGTTTCAACTATTGGTTATCAATTAGTTTTTTTAACTTTGAGCTAACATCGTAGACATATATTTTTTGTACATTTACACTTTCATTTTGCAAGCAGTTTCACTTTTTCTATTATCCTTTTATGCCTGTCAATTAATTTTGAAAGTACAGATAAGATTTATTAGTCATCTAATAACTTTCAACTATCCTTTAGTTTTTCTTTTAATTTTCAGATAACTTCCCATCTATATATTTTTATCAAATATAAATAAATTCTTTTGTACATTACACTAGAAAATTATTAAATATAAATTAATTATAAAAACAAAAAATAATTATTTATTATATTAATTAAATAATATTTTAAAGATTAAAAAAATTATTAGTATTTAAAGTAATTTTTATTATTGATAAATAATTTTTAAATTAGTATTTAATTAGCTATTCACGTTTTAGTTTTTTTTTAACTAAAATTTTAATAGTTAATTATATATCAATTTATAAATTATTTATTAATAATATAAACTATTTATCAGTAATTTTTTTAATTTTTAAAATAATATCTAATTTAATTAATATAATAATTAATTATTTTTTATTTAATTTTTTTTTATATTACAGTTCATTTTTTCTATTATCTTTCTATATCTATGAAAACTATAGATATTGTAAAAAGGGTTTCTAAAAAGCAATTTCTTGTTCAATAGGAGAACAGGAAAACAAATCAACCACAGCTATTGTATGAGTCCAAGTTATATAATATTCTTCAAGGAGGAAGTAAGTTAACAAAAGCTCAAAAAGTGCTGTTGCAACAGTTTCCATGTATTGTGCTGTGTTAATAGATTCTGATTCCACATAGTCATGGAATTGAAGGTGGAATTCCAAGAATGAAATGGTGTGGTACTGATGGGGACAACAATGTTCTTGTTATTGAACTTCTGGGACCAAGTCTTGAAGATCTCTTTTACTTCTGTGGGAATAAATTATCACTCAAAACAGTTTTGATGCTAGCTGATCAGATGGTAATCACTGATTCATTTCAGAACCTGTTTCTTAGTTTTTTTATGCAGATCTTATCCTATTTTGTGTATCCTATTGTAAGTAATTAGTTGTTATAGTAATGTGATAATAAGATAAAGAAAATAAGATTTCTGTAGGATAACAAGTTATAATTCTTTTAGAAAAAAGATACAAGTATTTAGAGATTAAGTAAAATTTCATTTCAGTTCAATTTTTACTCAATGAATTTTGTTTTGGAAATTGTATTTAAAATCCCAAAACTTGTTAGGAGCTTGAGTTCTTTATTTCCAATAGCAAAAATACAACAATTGAAAGATGTTTACTCATTTTCCTCTATTTTCATATTGTTCAACCTCTTTTCATTACAAAAAAAAATTAATTAAATAAAGAGAAAAAAAAATTATTTACCATATTGATTAAATTATATATTATTTTAAAAACAATTTAAATTAGTTTTAATTATCTAATTTTGAAAACCAATATATTCATTTTAAAAGTAAAAATGAAATGCACATTGATATGATTTTATTTAATTGACCACAGCTTACAAGGATAGAGTATTTGCATTCCAAAGGATTTTTGCATAGAGACATTAAACCGGATAACTTCCTTATGGGTCTTGGAAAGAAAGCAAATCAGGTACAGCTTTATCATTAGTTCTTCAATTGCTAGTTTAAGAATGTGTGGATAAATTTTTTTTACTTAGTATTTTCTTTAGCTTTCAACTTTTAATATATAATTGGTGCAATCTCTAACACTATCAGATATACATGATTGACTTTGGACTAGCAAAAAGATATAGGGATCCAATCACAAATAAGCATATCCCTTACAGGTACTTGTATTTTTCTGTCTGTTTTTACTATTTTATCTAATCTATTATTGTTACATATCTTAATGGTGTGTGTATGGTTCAAAGGAGATGCCATGTTAGGGTTCAGGTTCAGTAATTATGGAACATCCAATTTTATTATATAAAAAGGAATAGTAGAACAAAATTATAGATATTTTATTATCTGCAACTCCTTTATCTTTGTGTGGTAATCTTGTATTAAGTATCTATTGAAGTTTATAATGATTTAGATTCATTATAAAAAATTTATTAAATAAAAATTAATTTTAAAAATAAAAATTAATTAGTTATTATATTCATTAATTAAGTTAGATATTATTTTATAAACTAAAAAATTATTAATATTTAAAATAGTTTTTATTATTAATAAAAAATTATAAATTAGTTTCCATATTTAACATTAACTATTAAAGTTTTCAACTTAGAACGTCCAAACTTTTATGATTTAATATGTTTTTACTATTTTGTTTTTTACGTTCCTTTAACCAAGATCAGTCAAATATTACAAATCTCAAATATAAATTTCATGTAAATTGAACCCAAAATCAATTCAAAATAAATTTTGTAAATTAGGTCAAAATTACACAAATCTAGTAGTGAAGGAAACCTGAGGAATTTAAACAATTTATAAACTACAAAACACAATGAAATTAATGAAATAAGATGCTTACTAATTAACTAATAGTAAGGTAGAAACACAAATATCATAAAATCAAAAGGCACCCAAGCTTATGCTAGTGTATGAATGCAAAACATTTTATCAATCAGATTGTTTGCATTCTATGAGACATTGTCACAAACAATTTGTAAACTACTTGGAAAAGTAGATTAATTGACAATTATGGAAAGAACAAGAGGTAAGACATGACATGAAAGGATTACAAACTAAAAATAACACCTAATTGCACACTTTGACCAATTAAAACTAAAAATTATGCAAAATAAGTCTGAATGTAAAAATAGTAAGAACATAGGAACAAACTGTGAGAAACCTATGAACATGAACATGAACGATACATAATTTTTTTGAGGTGATTTGCACCGATTAATTTGTTGTTTGAACTGATTAAAAACTTAGAGAAGATGATTAAACAGTTGAAAGGAAAGATTAACCGATTTTATTGAAAAATAACAGTGGATATGAGATGTAAAACCGTGGAAAAGAATAAACAAATGGTAGAAATTCAATTTCAATCAATGAAACAACAAGACATGTAAGGAAATGTGATGAACAACATAGATTTATAGGATTTTATTTTAAAACAAATTAAACACTTAGCTGGAGAGTGTGCCGTGAGATGGATCTTCTTTGTTCTGATTACCACATGATGCAAGTCAGGAAAGATTGAATGTTCATCTAGCAAGTTGAACTGTGAATGATTGAAGGTTTGACAATGAAAGTGTTTGGAAGTGGATTGAACCTGTGATACAATGAAGTGTGGAAAATATGAAGGATTCAAGAAGAGGTTAGACCTACTTATTGAGGTGTTCTAAGCTTAGTTCTCTAGGAACTCTAGCAAAGAGGATTTTGAGATTCAAGGAGAGTTGAATTCTGATTCAGTAAAAAATTCTCAATTTGCAAAAGTCTAAATTACAATGAGCATAATGTCCTATTTATAGGCTAGAGGAAGAGTATGAACCGTGTGGTGCAAGCTCCCTTACAAGTTAGGGTTAGGATTAGAAACCTTCAATAGGTCGTGCAGTGCTTCTAGAAGTCCTTGCTTGAATCCTTATGTGAGGGTTTCTAGAAGTTCCTCATACTCTTTCTAGCTTGTACTTTTATTCTTGTCTAAATGTGGTCCATAATACAAGGCCTAGATGAAACCTATTTTGTAGAGCTTCATAGTCGTCTTTACTCTTAGCTGAAGGTGTGGTGGATTGTAACGTGGGGATGGTCCTCCATCACAAAATCTTTTTTGTTTCTTCAATGATGGTAGCAATATGTTCAAACTTTATATCTAATGATATAATAGTTTTCTCCATAATTTTTATATCATCAATCCTTTCACCATTTGTCTTAAGTTGATTAGTGACCGTTTAGACTATAGAGAAATAATCAATATGATTTTACCTGAAATCTTACAAACTTGGCTTTTAAAATTTGAAGACACTCCTTATTTATTAGGAACTTTTCCTTGTATGAAGTTTGACGATTCTTCCATGATTCTTTTTCCAACTTTTCTTTCAATATCTTCTTAAAATCATTGTGATATAATTCTTGATATATTAGATAGAAAGCCTTTTTGTTCTCTTTCTTGGGTCTCTCGGCTATCCCTTTGAGTTTGAGAAAGATTATCCTCGTTCTCTAGCTTAGTATGACCTTCATAATTATCTCGAGAACATTTTGCACACTAAAGAAAGGCTTCACCTTGATGGTCCATGTCATAATTGCTTTTGTTAAAAATTGAGACATAAAATAGAATCATGCCTATGTAGCCATCACTTTAGATAAGATCTTTGATGCCAATATGATGGAATGATATTTTAGTGGTGAAGGAAACATTTGAAAACCGAAGAGACTAGAATTTTGGAGAAAAATGGTACTTATAATTGATTACTATCTATTTTTTTTGAATTTTTCACTTTCTAGTTTTTTTGATTTTTTAGAAACTCTAGGACAATCACCCTATTTACACCAATGGCTCTGTATGTACCATGGTTGGGATTTTGACAACACATACTTAATTTCATGGCTACAAGATGTCTTAGAGAACTTTCTCCTCAAATACTAGTTTGCTTAAATATATAAAATATTTCTATATACTACTTTAGAGCTATCTTTTAAGGAGATATTTCAAAAACTTCTAGCATGTCTCTTTATAACATACTAAAAATATTTAGAATTTTAATTTTTTGTTAATTAAGACAACTAAGGACCAAAATCAATTTTATATATCAATAGATAATTATGATTATTGTTGCTTAAAATTTGTTTTTACATTGATAAATTCATCCAGAGAGAACAAAGGCTTAACAGGGACTGCACGTTATGCAAGTTACAATACTCACTTGGGAATTGGTGAGTACAAAGAATTTTTCTTTATTTTTTCTTTATAAATTGTAACTTACAATCTCTCTCAATTTTTGTTTTACTTATTTAGAGCAAAGTCGTCGAGATGATTTGGAGTCTCTTGGCTATGTTTTAATGTACTTTTTAAGAGGAAGGTATGTGTAATCCTATTGAATGTAATCTTAAGGAATCTAGATTTAATAAAAAAATGTGATTATTAGTTGCCTAGGTTTTCCAACTATGTATAGCTTGACTACTTGGTTCTTGAATTTTTTTAGTCTTCCATGGCAAGGTTTGCAAGCTGCAACCAAACAACAAAAGTATGATAAAATTTGCAAAAAGAAGTTATCAACACCCATTGAGGTGTGTTCACCGATCATTTTCACTTTTACTATGAATGATTCTTTTTCTTAAGTTGTATATGAGAAAATTTTATGATGCATTTATGGTCCACAAACTACTACTAAAACTGGAATGGAGTTTGTTTGGTGTAGATTTCCTTTTCATCTCTTTTTTTTTTTCTTCATTTATTTGGTTGAATAATGAAAGGCAGGGTCAAATTGTGAAAAAAATAGAGAAAAATGATAATAAAAATTAGACAAACATGGGTAACTTGGGTTTGAAAACTTGAATCCTTGACTTTATAATCAAACTATTAGTTTTTTAAAGAATGGTATCAAGGTTTAATCAATGTTTAACTCAGTCATCATCATCCTAAGAGATATTTTCCTATTGAAATTTTTGTTATGCATATAAGTTTACTTACTACATTTTATGTTTGTAGGTACTTTGCAAGTCTTATCCTGTGCAATTTGCTTCTTACTTTCATTATTGCCGCTCTTTGACATATGATCAACGACCAGATTATTCTCTTTTGAAGCGTCTATTTCATAATTTGTTCACTCGTGCAGGTATTAACTTTTGATTTATCTGATAAAAAATGCATGCAACTCATGCCTTGTTGTAGAAGTTAATTTGCTTGTTAGTTTATTATTCCCACCAAATTAATTGTAGTAGTGTATGATATTTTATTTAAAATGAAATGAATGTATATTATTGTGAATTTGAGCTCTAATTTTGTGTGTTTTGACGTGTTTAGGCCACATACTTGACTATATTGCTCAAGCTTAAAAAGTAAAATGTATGAATTTCACATTGACTATTTTATATTTTTGTCCACAAGAAGAAAATTATTAAAAATATGAACATTAGTAAAAAATTAAAAAGAAACATGAACAATACCTATAAAAGATAGAGATATATAATAAAGCATACAATGAATCTACATTATTGAAAATTAATAGATTCCAAATATAAAATAAATTTTGCTTATCATATTTTGGTAAAATTTGGTTAATCTGGTGGATTGATTTGAGCTGCTTAAAGCACTTTAATCGTTCAACAAATTATCATAATCTTTATTCATTAACAATTTATTAGTATTAACACCCTCCCTCAAAGTAAGGCTTAGGATAAAGGAAATTTGTTTCAAATATGCATGAGAATAACCTTGAAGACAAGGTTAGTAAATAATTCAACAACTTGATCGGTGATAAAAATATGATGAGTGGCAATATGAACAAGTGGAGCTTGTTTGTGAATGAAATGATAATTCAGTATATTTGTGTTTGTTGTGAGCATGGAAGACTATACTGATGGTCATGTGAAGGGTAGTGATATTGCCACAAAATAACAGTAGAGAGAAGGCAAGTGAAAAGTTAACCATTTGAGTTCACCTGTAGTCTTTTCAATCGTCTTATATATAGTTTCAATGTTGGAGCAAGACTATTGGTTGTTTTTTAACAGACCATGTGTAAGGAATTAACTCATTCAAATTCACTATACATCGTGTACCACACATTTAAAGAACGATAATATAGAAATCCATAGAATAAATAGTAGAAGGTAAACAATAAGAGAAAGAATAAGAAAGAATCACACACAAAAATTAATGTGGTTCAATTGAAGTATTCATGAACTTCAATCAACATCCATATGAGAATACACTAACCGCAAAAATTACAACTTTACATAGTTTCTCTCTCAGCAAACCCTCACTCAAAGTATAACTCAAACGTAAGCTTCATCTAAAGATACAAAGGTCTTATTTACATATTATAGCTAACACATGTGAAACACACTTAGTCTAACAAGGAAGACACATGAACAATGTTCCTCATTATTGAACTAGACAGTCGCTTAGAAGGTTTCACCAGATGATCCATAACTCAGTAGATGCTAAGAGGCTAGACGATTTATTGAGACAATCTACCAAATATTATAAATCGTATATCTAACACTGGATGGTCTAGCATGGTTAGGAATTTTAGGAACCTTTAAGCAAGATTTTTACTGATCATAAATCTTGACCATGGTTCAAAACAAATCTTCTGAGCGAGAGTTATTTTTTGCCACTAAGCCCATTACCGGCTTAGTCTCCAACTAGCTAGATCAAATTCAAGCAATGAAAGAACTTGTTTCCTGACATAACCTTCATAATCATATCAGAGGGATTATAATTTGTTTTCATCACCTTCACAAATTCTCATACAATCTCCTCTCACAAAATACGGTTTGACATTAATGTGCTTATTTATTTCATGGTAGAATGGATTCTAGGACAACTGTATCACGATGCTTCACAATAGAAGATGACAATTTGGTCTTGCGCCTTCAACTCCTTGGCTAGAACCTTCAACCATAAGGCTTCATTCACAGCTTCTGTAATGACAATGTACTCTACTTCAGTGGTTGATAAAGCCATTACCTTCTATAATCTAACCTTCCAACTGATAGCAATACTTCAGTGGTTGAAAGACTTTCTGGTGTCCGAACACCTACCAAAGTCTGAATCAACAAATCCTTTTATGGAAGCATCTTTGACAGACTATCTAGCTCTACCATAAACTAGAACTCTTTCAAGTGAACAAAGAATCCACTTAAGAGCTTGTTAATGAGCTCACCCAGGATTTGACATGAACATGCTAACAATGCTCACAACATAGGCTATATTAGGGAACATTCATACAATCATGTACATAAAAAAAAACCAATATTGGCATGTGGAAGACTTTCCATGTAATGTTGTTTCTCTATCGCCTTAGGAGATTGTTCATCACTCAACTTAAAGTGAGATGCAAGAGTTGTCAATATAGGTTTTAAGGTAGTCAAACCAAAATTTCTCAAGAACTTTTCTGAGATAAATCACCTAAGACACATATAGATACTTCAAATCATGTTGCCTAATGATATTAATCCCCAATATCTTCCTAGTAGCTTTAAGGTCCTTTATTTCAAACTCATCGTTCAACTCAATTTTAAGCTTCTAGACCGTAGGCTTATTATTTCTTTCTTTTGAATGTCATCTACATACATAAAAAAATAATGAGTATTTCCCAAATAGCATAGATAATTTCTAAGCCAACAATGAGTGCAAGTGCTTCATGTTAAGCATTAAACTCAAAGTCGCCATCAATTTTGTTTTCCGTGGAAATTTGAATAGCCAATAATTATTACCTTCAATTTTGGTTTTGAATGTCATTTATAGTATAATTTTAAATGTAATTTATAGTATAAATGTTATCAGATAATAGGTGAATTTGAAAAGTCTATTGTGAGACTATATAGTGATATTGCACTCTCCATTTGAAAAACAACAAAATTAAAAATATATTATTTGTTCACAAATTGGTATCAAAGTTGTGACCAATATAACCAATAATTTGCCACTGCCCCAATTAACAAAAAAAACAAACTATGACAATTAGAGCATGCAAATGAAAGCCTTAAGGTTTAAGAAGGTTTTGAAGAACTAGAAAATACCAGAGGATACTCGGTGTCCCAAAACAAAATATTGAAAGAGACACGATCGAAAGATAAGGAAACTTTGTACATGTTATATTGAGTTGTTGATGAGGCAATTTTTGAGAAGATTGTTGGTGCATCAACTTCAAAGGAAGCATGGGACATTTTGGAAAAGGTATTCAAGGGTGTCGTCCGAGTTAAACAAATGTGCCTTCAAACTCTACAAGGTGAGTTGGAGGCCATGAAAATGAAGGATTCAGTAAATGTATCTAGTTACATTACTCGTGTGCAAACGGTAGTTAATAAACTCAAATGCAATGGAGAAACTCTCACAGATGCAAGGGTTGTGGAGAAAATTATTTGGTCATTGACCGATGATTTTGAAAATTCTATATGTGCAATCAAGGAGTCAATAAATTTGGGAGAAATGACCGTTGATGATCTCGCAAGTTCTCTTAAAGCATATGAATAACGAAAGAAGAAAAAGAAATAAGATGTCTTGGAGGAAGCCTTACAAAAAAAGATGACCATCAAGGAAGAAAATGTAATGTACGTGCAACATAATCGAGGAAGAGGACATGGATGCGGAGGTCGCGGTTTTGGCCGCAATGGAGGTTGTGTTCGTGGAAACAACAATGAAGATAGGGGACAAATGAGCCTGCAATACTGGCATGGAAAAGGTCACGATCGTGGAAAAGGTGGTCATTCAAATCATCCAAATGTTGAATGTTTTAACTGCGGAAAATATGGACACTATGCAAAGGATTGCTATGTCGAGAAGAAAGGGGAAGAAAATGAAAATTTAGTCGAGGAATTTGAGAGAAAAGATGAAAAGATTCTAATAATGGCCAATAAAGACGTCACTTTGGATAATGACATGGTATGGTATCTAGACATCGGTGCTCGTAATCATATGTGTGGGCACAAAAACCTCTTTGTTGATATACAAGAGATAAAAGATTACAGTCAAAGGCCAGGGAAAATATGTTTTCCCAAAAGAACGAAGAAAAAGGTACTATGGAGGACGTTTATTATGTACCTGAAATAAAAAGTAATATTTTTAGTATGGGACAATTATTGGAGAAAGGATGTTTAGTTTTCATGAAAGACTGAATCTTACACTTGAAGGACAAAAATGATAGAGTGCTTGCACATGTGGAGACGTCAAAGAATTGGATGTTCAAACTCCACTTAAAAATATATGACATTTACAGTTTGGACACTTACACTATGGTGGGCTAAAAGAGTTAGCAAAGAAGAAGATGGTCCATGGGTTACCGGACATGGACTACATTCAAGGAGATGTCTTCAGTTTGTTCATACCAACATATGGGGCCCAATCACTTCCAAGTCTTTTAGTGAGAAGAAGTATTTCACTACTTTCATTCACAACTATGCACGGAAGACTTAGGTTTATTTTTTGAAGGAAAAATCATAAGCATTTCAGGTGTTTAAAAAAATTAAGGTGATAAAAGACAACCAATTTATACATCTAGGCTTTATAGTGAAGCACATAATACATGTCAACCGCTTCCACAAACTATTGTGAGGAACAATGTATCAGAAGATTACACCATATTCACCTTAGGAAAATGGTGTCGTGAAAAGGAAAAATCAACTGATACTTGATATGGTTCAATCAATGTTGAAGAGCAAAAACATGTCGAAAGAATTTTGGGCGAAAGTAGTGCAATTTGTTGTGTATGTGCAAAATTGATGTTCGCATACAAAATTGGTGAATAAAACACCACATGAAGTATGAAGTGGTCATAAACCAATTGTATCACACCTTAAAATGTTTAGTGCGCATGTACCAGACCAAATAAGAATCAAACTTAATGATAAAAGTAAGAAATATGTGTTTATTGGGTATGATGAGAAGACAAAGGATTTGAAGTTGTTTGATCCAATTGCCAAAAAGGTGATTGTTAGTCAAGACGTACAAGTAAGTAAAGAAAGTGCATGGGACTGGAAGAACCAAATGGAGGAGAAACAAGAAGAGTCATTGAGTGTTGCACCAATAAATACTCCAATAGTTTCCCCAAATCCTGATGAATAAGAAGAAGAGCCACACCAACCTAAGATGTAGAGCCTACAAGATCTTTACAACTCAATTGATGAAGTGCATTTGATTTGCTTATTAGCAGACTCGGAGAACATTGCATTTGAGGAAGCATTAAGAAACAAGAAATGGAAAGATGTAATGGATGAAGAGATAAAAGCATTTGAAAGAAATGCAACGTGGGACTTAGTAGAGTTTTCAAAAGGATATAAACCCAAAGGTGTAAAATGGGTGTACAAGAAAAAAATGAACTTCCAAGGGGAGATTGAAAGGAACAAGGCATGCTTAGATGCAAAAGGTTACAAACAAAAGACAAGAATTGATTATGATGAAGTTTTTTCTCCAGTTGCAAAAATGGAGATAATTTGACTTCTTTTGTCTCTTGCTGCATAACTTGAGTGGCCAATCTATCAAATGGATGTGAAATCCGCATTTTTAAATTGAATCCTTAAAGAATATGTCTATGTAGAGAAGTCGCCTGGATAAATGAAATATGGAAAGGAGAACAAAGTATTGAAGTTGAAGAAATCACTGTACGGGTTAAAGCAAGTGCCATGTGCCTGGAACACCCTAATTGATACATACTTCAAAAAGAATAAATTTAATTTTTACAATGTCCTTACGATCATGCACTGTACATAAAGAAAGAATAAGGTAATTTACTTTTTATTGCTATTTATGTTGATGACCTTATTTTCACGGGGAGTAATCAGAAGATGGCTGCAGATTTTAAAGAAGTTATGAAGTGAGAGTTTGAAATGACAGACTTAGGATTGAAGAAATATTTTCTTGGCCTTGAGATTACACAAAGATATTTTGGAATTTTTGTGTCACAAGAAGCATATGCGAAGGATATCTTGAAGAAAAGTAAGATGGAAGATTGTAATCCAGTAACAACGCCAATGGAGCTTGATATGAAACTCTCTAAATTCGAGGGAGGAGACCAAGGGAATGCAAGTGAATACCTTAGTTTAGTAAGGAGTCTTCAATATTTCACATGTACAAGGCCGACAGATGGTATAGTAAGTCGATTCATGCAGGAGCCAAGATGTTAGCGCCTAAAAGCTATTAAAAGAATTCTTCGATACATCAGAGGAAAAAAATCACTTGGGCTACTCTACTCAAAGAAAAATGAATTTAAGTTGGTTGGATACTCTGATAGTGATTGATGTGGAGATGTAGATGATCGAAAAAGTACAGTAGGATACATGTTCTACATGGGAATACAACATTCACATGGCTCTCAAAGAAGCAACCAATCGTAACTTTGCAACATATGGGGCGAAATATGCTGCAACATCTTGGTGTGTGTGTCACACGATTTCGTTAAGAAATTTATTATGTGAGTTAAATTTGTAGCAACTTGAGGTAACCAAAATATGAGTCGACAACAGATCAACTATTGAATTGACAAAAAAATTTGGTTCATCATGAGAGGAGTAAACATATTGATGCTCATTTTCATTTTATTAGGGAACATGTGAAGAATGGAGAAGTACAAATAATGCATGTAGCAAGTAGTGACCAAGTAACAAACTTTTTGACAAAGACTCTACCAACAACTCTGTTTGAAAACTTGAAGGAGATGATTGGAATAAAAAATAGGAAAAGTTTGAGTTTAAGGAAGGAATTTGTTAAACATTAAACTCAAATCCATGGAGATTTGAATAACCAATAATTATTATCTTTTATTCTGATTTTGAATATCATTTATAGTATGATTTTAAATGTAATTTATAGTATAGTATATTATTAGATAACACATGAATTTGAAAAGTATATTGTGAGACTATATAGTAATATTGTACTCTTCTTTTGCAAAACAGTAGAAATAAAAATATATTTTCTGTTCATACTTATTTAGATAGTGTTCCAATTATCAACTCTCGAGAAAGACGATATTCCTTTTACCAACTAATGAATCTTTTTGTTAATTTTGTGACAAAGTTTTTGAGTTTGTTATGTTATTGGGATTTGGTTTAGTGCATGGGTGGGGAATAAATCATCATTTGTCATGTGACCGATCAAGTCTCTTGATTGTCTTTTGGGATTAAGGCTTGTTCACGCCATAATAGGTAGGTTGTAGAGTTGAGTCTAAGAATTATAGAATTACTAACATTGAAGGATAATGAAGTCATGAAGTAGCAAAGTGTTCACAAGTACTCCAAATACTAAGAAGAAAAAAAGATAAACGGTATAGATTTAAATATAAATGTAAATACTACCTATACAAGAAAGATAGAGAGAATATATATTAGATTGGATTCTAAATAATTCTAAATATATACTAAAAGTCAAGGTTTGGTCTTGGCTCTACTCTAAGTCTAGTTTTAGGTCATTTTTTTTCAGCAAATAATTAATTAAATTAAAAAATAAAAGGAATACTTCAGGGGTGTCCCAACCCTTATACAACCTACTCTCTACCTATTCTTGCATCTTGATCAGATTGCTATATTATACTAATTGTTCATGACTTAATAGAAATTACATTAAAAAGTTTGTTTCCCTTTACAAGTGTTGATCCACCTCTCTAAGATAGCAACAAATCTGCAGAATTTGTTTCCTCATACCAGCATGCTTCACGTACTCCCACAATAGAAAACTCCTTCACCATTGTCACATTTTGGCTAATTGTTACGCATTCTAATTATAACCTTTTCTTTCTCTTCACGTACCTTTCATCTTACCCTTCCCCCACTTTCTTAGATAAATTATCACGAATGGGTACCTTCTACCTAGTTGTTCATTAATGACTGCCATCTTCTCTATCACTTTTTGTTGAAAAGGTGAACCTTGCACCCCTCAATAATCCTTGCTCCTCAAAATATCCAAGCCGAATTCCATCTAGACAAAGCTGCCTTTTATCTTACTTATTGGGTTCAGCTCTCTCACTTTCTTAACATCTTGTTTTCTTCCTCTTACTATGTTGTCTGCAAGAATTTCTTACCAATACTAGCTTTTTGCCCGTTAAACAACACTTCTTACTCCTCCCTGCAAAAATTCCAAATATATTCATCACAGCACCACAACTGAATATTGAACCTCACCCTTCCAACTACAACAACTTCTCTGTCCTCTGCTACTTATTATTGACATCTCCTCATCCTGTTTACCTGCAACACAAAGCAACTACCTTCTATTCCACTCAAGTGACATAAAAACAGAATGTTCCATAACCATGGATATACAAATCAAACACAGTTCTTAGTACCATCCAACCTTTCATGCTTTGTAAATAGAGTATGAAATAGTTACACAGATTGCAACAAGTTGAACTTACTTTGTTACCATATTAATACAGGTTAGGGGTGATAAAATCTATTCAGAATAAGAGAAATTCACTTTCCTTTCGTTATGTTTCATTCAAACCCAGGATTGTACTTGTGCCAAAGTAAAGATTTTCTCTGCATCTACCTTCCCTTGGTTAAAAATAACCCTGTTTATATGCTTCCATATACACCACACAACTGAAACCCACATGCTTTTCCATAATCTGTTGCCTTCTTTATTTAAGCATAAGCATGAAAATTGTTCGAAATGACAAATCAATTCATTGTGGTTCACCGAACTAATCCCCAACCAACTGAGGCACATATTCCAAACTTTAATTGATTCCTCACATAAAACTAGGATGTGTGAAGTTGTCTCCTCCTCATTCCCACATAAAACGCATAAAGTATCCCCCATTGCAACACCCCTTCTCTGCAAATTCTGTTTAGTCGCGATTCTATTCGAAAAAGCCCTCCACACATAAAACAGGCCTGAGGGCATAACCTTTAATTCCCAAAGATGTTCAAACACCTCCAACCCCCTCCCAGTTGTGTGATTTGCTATCTTATTATAAGCTGATTTTACTGAAAACGAGTATGATGGAGGGTCATTCAAAAACCTTTTGTCCTCTGTGCCTTGGTGTAATGACACCTGTGATATTATTGTCATAAAATCCTCTACCATTATTTTTTCCCACTTAAACCACTCTCTTCTCTATCTAAATTCCCACACCCATCCTTCTGTAGTCCATCTTCCACATCTATCTATGGTCTTATCCTTCAACTCTGAGTTATTATATAATCTTTCAAATCTCTCTTTGAGTTGACCAATATCTAACCATTCATCTTCCCAAAATTTGATTTTCTCCCCAGATCCCACTTTCCAGACTAAGTTCGCATTGAACCAATTATTGCCTTGATCTGAAGTTCTGACTTTTGTTATATCCTTCCACCATCTAGATGAGTTTGTTAGCCTCCTCAAACCGTACTTCGAATCTAGAAATTCCTTCCAAAGTCCTGTCTCTGGTGATTCTAATCTCCATAACCATTTAGCTAGGAGTGCCTTGTTGAACACATCAATTCTCCTGATTCCTAGTCCACCCTCCTTTTTCGCTTTACAGATGTTCTCCCAACTAGACCAAGCGATTTTTATCCCTTCTGCTCCCCACCCCCATAAAAACTTTCTTTGTAGTTTTGTGATCTCCTTGCACACTCCTACCAGGACTTTAAAAAAGGATAGAAAGAAAAGTGGTATGGCGTTGATGACAGATTTTATAAGACAAACTCTTCCCGCGAAGGACAAGTTCCTCCCCTTCCATACTGAAAGTTTCTTTCTAATCTTTGATAGAACAGACTCCCAGAAGGAACACCTAGATGGATTACCACCTATAGTTAGTCCTAGGCATGTAAAGGGTATATTAATTGGTGTTTGAACCCTTTGGATTGTATGAGGTTGGTTTGGTGAGGTTTTCAGTGTTTTTACCTTGATGTTAGTTTGGTAGACGTCTCTTGGGAGGGTGGAGGTGGTTAAAGCGTGATTGTATAAGGGTTGGATCACCCCTGAAGTGAATCATATTTATTAATTCATTTTGTTAATAAAAAAACAAGAATATATATTAGATTGTATTCTGTTCAGCTTAATTGTAGGTTAATAATTCTAAATATATACTAAATTTCCTTATTCTATTGAGATAAATTTAGGGTTTAAATCTTGGTTGTTAGTAGTTGGGAATAAATAAGTTATAAAGTGTCATGCATTGATGTGTTTATGTACTTCATTAATTGCACTGTTGGTGTTCTTATCTGTTATACATTGTGGTGTAATATTTGTCTTCTCTGCTAATGTTATAAAATTTTCTTTAGCAGGATATGATTCTGACTCTTTATTTGATTGGACTATTCTAAAATATCAACAGATGCAACAACAAAAGATACAAAGTCGACCAATTGTCAGTAATTCCTTTCCTTGTTCAGTAATTTTGAAAGCCTTTTTCAGAGAATTGTTGCTTTAAACACCCAATCCCCATCCCCTTTTCCACCATTTTCTTGAGTTTTTTTAAGAAAGTTTATGCTTTCACAATATGGAGAGTTATATATAATTTTTTATGAAAGTTTTAATAAAAATAATATAATAAAAGATAAATTAGTAATTAAATAATATAAAAATGATTAAAATAATAATATTGAGAGTTGTAGAGTAGGTATAGAGAAAAAGTTAATTTTCAATGAATCATGGTTCTTTCTGTAAAGATGTAACCTTCATTCTCATGGTATAGAGGTTGTCTCAATAAGGTTTATGGTAAACACTTACGTAGAAAAAGGAGAAAAATAAATAAGCTTATATAAGTTAAAATCAAGTTATACATGACTTAATTTAAGTGTTTGAAGAAGTTATTTCCATTTTTGTTTCCTTAAAAGTGTTTATAAAACATTAATCCAAAAGAGTTTGTAGTGCTTTTCTTCTTTCTCTTAACTTCAAATCTCTGTTAAAAAAATTTCTTTTAATTATGGTTTTCTGATTTCATTACAGGATAATGAATAATGATATGTGGGTTTTTTGATACTTATGTGTTAAATATGTACTGATTTATTGAATATCTCACTTCACTATTTTGGAATTTAGGCTCCACTAGCTGTGCCTACCAGTCTTGAACAAGTGGAGGAGGATAATAATAAAGGTAAACTCAGTCTTGTATTAGGTATCTGAAGAATCAATTCTTATCATTTTGACATGGTGTTTTGTATTATAAGTTATGTGATTTCCATGGTGAGGTTACTAGCTCATAGTACAAAGGGTTAGAAATTTGAGGTGATATTTAAAAAAAAAAATTCTCAGCAGGTGATATTTTAGTGACCATTCAAGAAAGAAAAAAGAAACAAAATTTTAATGGATTAACTTTTGAAGATATTTGTTGCTGAAACCAGAAAAGTATAGTATCATTTGATATACTTAGGTTTTGGTTGATATGGTTTATTTGTTTCACAGAACATATCTGAGATAGCATTATAGAGATAATTCTCTGCAAGAGAATGTTGTTGTATTGAACACATCTGATTCCTTATTTCCTTTTTCAGGAGTCAATGATTCCACTCAAATTGATGTAGAAAGAACACCAATCAATGTTCAACGGGTTTTCAAAACAACATCAAATATTCAGAATCTTAATACCAAAATTGCATCAGAGAAACATGTATATTCCTGATGAATGTTTTACCATTGTTTTCTTGCCTCTGTTATTTTAGTGTCTTATTCAAACTAAGCTACCTTCTATTCCTTGCTATTATTAATTTCATTTTGTGTTGCCCATTTTGTTACCACAGAGGGGGAGTAACAGGGAAGAAATTTGAATAATTTATAGTTTATTTTAGGATGAACTTGTGAGTGAAATACAGGAACAAATTACTATATTTTACAAACTTGATAGAAGTGGCATAGTGGTTAAGGTTTAAACATCTTGCATTCACACATTATAGAGATTATTTATTCAATGAAAATCCAATACTCAATTCTTAATGTGTGCATAAACTCTTGTGGCCAATAACAATTACATGTTTTATATTTCTAAGATGCATGTTCACATGTGTTTATAGTTGTTGATTTAACTATATCCATCCACATATTTAACTGAAGTAACACATTTGATGGTAATAAAACTGTTGCAGACTGTGAACAATTCAGCTGTGTCCACTGCTATGCCCAGAGTCTCCACAGAAAATGTGTCAAAACCAACAAGGCTAGTAGGAACATCAAATGTGGGTCACGGATTTGGGAGTAAAACTGGTACTTCGGGAGGCTTTGTTCCTTCACTACGCCGAGTTTCATCAACAAGAAAATAGGTAAGTGAACAACTAAACTAGAATTTTTAACCTTATCTCTCACTTTTACTACTTATTCTTTCACAAATTGCTACACACTACTAAAGGTGGGATTTTTATGAATGTGATGCAATTTTACATTTTATTAAAATAGATAAGTCATGATATCTTTGCATTTTTGTAGTTGAAATTTGATTATACGAAAATTGTGTCATTTTACTCGATATCACTCTATATCAGTATCACTCTATATCAGTTTAAATGCACTAAAATCGTGTAATCTTATACGACTTATTCAAAATGAAATCTATTCAAGTTTACACAACTTATCTAATTAAGATATAAAATTACATACATAACAAATCCAATAAAGGAAGAGAATTTTGGTGAGTCACTTTGTTTATTTCTCAAACACTGGATTTGGAAGTGTCATGTGTGTTTCTGGCAATTGGGATTGCAAATGTAAGAAAATGTAAGGGTAATTGGTGCTGTAAAGGCATTGTGTAATTAAACTTGTTAGTGCTGGGAAATTATGCAAAATTTGCTGCATAAATCTGCCAATGTAAGAGTAGGGAGGGTGTGTTATAGAAGCCTATGCCTTGTAAGTTTTTCTGTTGCTTTGTAATGTTTTTTGAATTGTAAATTAGGTGATGAATTTTTTAACACTTGTATAAAGATAAAGAATTCTTCTTTTAATTGATTTAATCTTTGCTGATAAAAATAAAAACTCTGACAGGTAAGAAGATGTCATACCAATTTTGCTGAGCATGACAACCCCATTCAATATTTTGGGAATGAGTGGAAGCAGGGTGTGGAGATGATTGAAGAGCAATGTATGATTGTAGCTGTTGATTGAAGGCAATGTGCCCATTATGGGAGGAATTAAACTCAACTTAAACAAACTAACTAACCACTAATTAGTTGAGAGATTGTTATTTGTTCTATATTTATTGTTGGATTATAATTTATAACTCTATTTATTAAAAATTTGTGGTTAAGCATGCATGGGTGAAGGATGTGACAATCCTTCTTTTGGAGCACTTAATTAATAATTTTTTGTTTGTTTGAAGCATTTGTTACAAATAAATTATCTTGCTTGTGATTTTGTACAGTTCAATTTGTTCGCGTAGAAATATGATCTTACTTAATCCCATATCAATTAAACTATTTAAAAAACCATCACATGAACAAAATTGGATTCTTTTACTTTCTTAATTTTGGTGGTAGAACTTAGATTCATTTTTTGTTGTTGTTACCAATTATCTATTGAACAATTTTAGTAACAACTAGATTAAATTCCTTTCCGTATTTTTTTTTATTAAATATGGTTCTACTTTATATAAAATAACCAGTTCTATATTTTATTATTGTTATTTTTTTTAATTCTATTAAAATTTAAAATTATTAATTTTAGTTCTTATAAAAATGTGTGAATTTTAATTTAATCTTTATACTTTATTTATTTTTCGTCTTTGAAAATTTCAAGTCACTGTTTTGTAATTTTTAATATTATCCCATAATACTAGGATTTACTTGAAATTGAAACTTGACATTTTGATAAACCTATAGGCAATTAATTAATTTCATATAGTACTATGAAACAAAAGTAATAATTTTTCATTTTAGAAAAATTAAAAATTAAATATAAAGTTTTATAGGATTAAAACCAAAATTTACTCATTTTATTATATAAGACTAAAAAAGATATTTAATCTTTTTTTTTATTTAAACGTATTTAATATATATATATATATATATATATATATATATATATATATTTTGCTACATGAGAAAGTAGTCTTTTCGTAACACATTTTTTTAATTCATCTTTTAGCGTTCCCACTTCTTTAATACTAAAAAATTATGAGCAAATTAAAAAAGTATTTAATAATTTGTTTGGCTACATAAAAAAGTATTATTTTCGTAACACAATTTTTTAATTCATCTTTTAGCGTTCTCGCTTCTTTAATACTAAAAAATTATGAGCAAATAACACAAACACATGCCTCGACACAATCTCATGTAAAGAGAAAAAAGAATCAATGTTACTCTACTTGGAAATACTTTTATTGTTTGAAAAGTTCATACTATTTACGTTTTTTCTTCCTATAGACTAGAATCTCAAATACTCTTAATAATATTAACAATAAAAACCACGTAATAGTTTTTAAAATATATGAAAATACACATAGGGCAATTATAATCTGTAAAAGTTTGGATACCATAAACCGACACTGGTTGTGCCTTTGAAATATTTTAGGATTTGTTTGACAACTTTGAAGTGAGATTCTTTTGGATTTGATTGAAATGTCACACATAGGCAAACAATAAACATGATGTCAGGCTTGCTAGCAATGAGATATAGCAAAGATCCAATCAATTCTCTAAATTTTGTTTGATCCACTACTTTTCCAAGCAAGTCTGCATCCAGTAGCAACTTATTTATATTGTTGTGGATGCCTCTTTGCAGTTTTTCATCTCAAACTTCTTGAGAATCTCCCTGCAGTACTTAGTTTGACTTAGGAAAATGTCATTCTTTAATTGCTTGACCTGCAGCCTTAAGAAGAATTATAACTCCCCCATCATGGACATTTAAAATTCTGCCTACATAGTCATAACAAATTCCTCACATAGGCAATCGTTAGTAGCCCCAAAGATGATATCATCAACATAAATTTGGACTAATGGCAGATTTAGACTTTTTAATAAAAAGAGTTTTATCAATTTTTCCTCTCAGAAAATTGCTAATCCTCTCATACCACTTGTCTTGGGGCTTGCTTTAGTCAATATAGTGCCTTTTTCAACTTGTACACATGATTAGAATGTTGGTGATTTTCAAAGCCGGGAGGTTGGTGTTGGGTTTATTAGTGTTTAAGTTCAAGAGGGGGGGGGGGGTATTAAAATAGATTTAATTTTCTGATTACACATGCACTTCTAGAAACTTAAACAGATTGATTTTAGAATCAATGGATTTAATTTTCAACTTTACAAAAAATAGATCATGTGCAATTCAATCAGTAACCACAACAGGAGTAGTTATAAAGATTCTAAACCAAGAATTCCAACTTCAAATCTTTAAATTCTGTATTGAAATGAAACTAAATCCAGAAAACAATTATTTAGATGATCTTATTACTTGGTTTATCCTGTTAGTATTCACAGATTCAGTGATCTTTAAGCAAACAAGAAACTTTCCAGAATCTTGATGAACAATATTCAAATAAGCCCAAATATGAAAAATAAAAAATTCAAATTAAAATCAACAGATTGATTTTATCACAGTATATCAGATTCTCCATAATTGCATGTAGAGATTAAAAGAGAGAGGGCACACACAATTTTATATTGGTTCACTCAACAGGAGCTACATCCATATTCACCTTACCTCAAGGTGAATTCCACTAAAACAAATTAATCTTTTACAAAACCTTATTGATTCCTGAACCCTCCAAGAACAAAGAACACAATGCTGAAAAACTCTATTTCAGCAGCACCCACACTTCAAGAAACCCTATCAAGAAGTGCAATTACAAACACCCTTACAAAAGAAAGTTATAGGAATGAAAACACTTGAATTGCAGATGCAAGAAACCAAAACAGAACTAACTTTCTGCAACACCACTGTGACAAAACCTAGAATCTCAAACCAAGAGTTGCTAGCACAAGAACACTTGTAGTCTTTTAGAGAAGCTTTCAAAAACCAAAAAGAATTTCAAACTATCACTGTAAGCACTTAAATTGTATTCAAAAAGGTAATTTCTAAGTGTCATCTGATATGAGAAAACTTTGTAGGATACCCTTGTGCTTGAGCTCATCACCTTGGTTCTGAGATATGAGGTAGATAATAGTGCAAAAGGCATATTTAAACAACCTCTAATCTACAAGAAACCATGAATTACTATACAACAATCTTCAAAATGATTTGCTTCATCAAACACACTCTTTGCCAAGATATGAAGAGTCTCCGGTCTTCAACAGTTGGGAGACATAAACTTCTTCATTGATGAATCCATTGAGAAATGAACTCTTCACATCCATTTGAAAAAGTTTAAAGTCACTCATACAAACAAATCCAAGCAATAATTCACATCTTCTAATCTAGCCACACGAGCAAATTTTTCATCATAATCAATGCCTTCTTCTTGATTATACCCTTTTGGCAACCAACCTAGCTTTGTTTCTAGTTATTACTTCAGATTTATCCAACTTATTTCTAAACACCCACTTAGTTCTAATGACATTCATGCAATCAGATTTAGGAACAAAAAACCACACATTATTTCTAGTGAATTGATTCAGTTCATCATGCATGGCAACAACCCAATTTTCATCTTTAAGAGCATCACAAATGGTTTTAGGTTTAATTTGAAAGATAAAAGCCATGTGTTTGCAGAAATTTGAGATAGAGTTTTGAGTGGAAACTCCCTTATCAATTTGTCCAATGATATTTTCCATAGAAAGGTCTCTTGGAATTCTCCATTCTTTGGGAAGATCATCCTGATACATAATTTCAATAGGTTGTTTTGCATTTCAACAGGTTGTTTTTCTGGACAGGGCTCCAACTTCTGCAGAATTGTGTTATGATCATCTTCTTCTGGATATTTCTTCATAGAGTCTTGTTCTGTATGGTTAGCTTCATAAAAAACAACATGAATGGACTCTTCCACCGTCATTAATATTTTGTTATACACTCTATAAGCATGGCGACTTAAGGAATAACCAAGAAATTCGTTTCCATTATTTAGAATATAACATTTGTAGCCAAACACTTTTAGATGACTAATGTTGGGTTTTCTCCCATTAAACAGTTCATAAGGGATTTTCTTCAAAATTGGTCTAATGAGGACCTTATTCATTACATAGCAAGTTGTTATAACAGCATAAGCCCAAAAATATTTTAGCAATGAAGACTCATTCAAAATGGTTCTAGCAAGCTCCTCAAGAGACATGTTCTTCCTTTCCACAACCCTATTTTGTTGGGGAATTCTAGGAATGGGAAAATTATGAAAAATACATAGTTTTCACAAAAGCAACTGAATTTTTCATTTTGAAATTCTCCCCCATGATCATTACATATGACCCAAATGCTACTGCAACACTTATTTTGCAATATCTTGACAAACGTTTTAAAGGCAGAAAATGCATCACTCTTGAATTCCAAAAATAGTGTCCATGTGAACTTAATGAATTACAAGTGGATAGTATTTTCCACCAAGACTCATGGTTCTTGAAGGACCAAACAAATTCAACGGGTTTGGAAGTTGAAACTATATTTTTCAGTTTAAAAGAGTTTTTAATTTGCTTCTCCTTTTGACATGTTTCACATATGTGGTCTTTCTCAAACTTGAGTTTGGGTAAATCAACCACTAGAACTTTTAAGATCAACTTCTTTAGATGATGCATGTGGATGTGTGCTATCCTCCTATGCCATAATCATGATTCCTCATGTTTGGTTAGAAGGCAACCTATAGGTGCAGAATGTGAAATATCAAGCAAATAAACATTGTTGATCATTTTCCAATCAATAATACTTCCTGTGATTTGGGCAAGCTTATCTCACAAGTGTTGGGCTTGAAGGTTATTTGATAATGTTTTTCACACAATTGGCTTATGCTGAGGAGACTATGCATTAGACCCTATACAAGTAGCACATCATTGATCACAAAGGTATTCTTGTCTCCAACGGTTCCTCTTCCAAGAATTTTTACCTTTATTGTTTCCCTATATGTCACATGACCTTCTTGCTTAAGGAGTAGATTGACAAACTTTTTTTACCCCCTGTCATGTGCTTAGAACAACCATTGTCCAGGTACATATATGTTTATTGGTTGTCAAGGAATCCTACAAGAAACAAGATTAAGGAGCAAGATTTGGTTCCCTTATAAATTTGGGTCCATAGGCATTAACTAGGACATTAGGAACCTAAGAAACTGTAGAAACCCATTTTAAAAGGCCTGTAGGAACAAACAACCACCTTACTCTGCATAATTTAACAGTGTGACCCCTTTTTCATGCAGTAAAAGCAAGTTTTAACTGGTTGTTTCGACAAAACAACATGTTTTTTTTTAAAGGAACTTGAGAAAGGTTTTGAAAAAGGTTTGTTCTTGCTGTTTGGATTAAATCCCAGCCCAGCATTGCCAAAAACACAATTTTGAGAAGCAAGAACAATTTCAAGATTGGATTGACCTTTGGAAAACTTGTCCATAGTTTTTAAAAGATAGTGAAACTTCTTTTGAAGGGAAACACAATTTTCATAAAAGCTTGAATCAACACACTTGCAAGAAGAGTTTTGGTAAATCATTTCCAGGTTTTCAAAATCAGTTTTTGAATGACTCAACTCTTCTTCCAAGGTCTTGACTCAATTTTCCAACCAATTGTTTAACCATTTCAACGGATTTTTCAATAGGGCTAGCCTGTTAGCTTCCTTGTGAGTTTCTTTGAAGGCATCAAGAAGTTGACTATAGTTTTCAAAATTCACAGAAGTGTTAGAACTTACACTGTTGGTTTCTGAATCTTCTTTTGCCATCTAGCACATATTGACTTCTTTATTTTCTTTTGGTGATGAACTTGAGGATGAGTCATCATTGTCTTGCCAAGCTATGTATGTTCTTCTTTCTTTTCCTCTCTTTTCAAACTTCTTGTTAGACCCTTTCTCTTTTCTCTCATTGTTTAGACAATCAGCCTTGATGAAACCCTATTTCCCACATCCAAAACAAGTATAGTTTGTAAAATTAAATTTATTGACTTTCCACTATTGTACCTCTTTGATGGCTGATTTTTATCTTGGTTATTTTTATTCAAGAACTTGTCAAATTTCCTTGTGAGCAAGTTGAAAGTCTCACTATCATTGCATTCACTTAGGTCTTTATCACCCTTTTGTCCAACAACTTTTAAAAGCAATGCTTTTCACATGCTTTTCTTCATTTTCTTAGTCATTAAGTTCGTTCATCTCAAGCTCATGCTGTCTTAGCTTTCCAAACAAGGAGGCAGTGGTCAATGTAGTTAAATCCTTGGATTCTAAAATAGCAGTGATCTTTGGCTGCCAAGATCTATCCAAACATTTGAGAATCTTGATGTTCAACTCCTATCTTTCAAAGATTTTGCCAAGATAGTGATTTACTATGTGAGTAAATCTCTTCTACACATTCGAGATGGTTTCTCCTTTAAGCATCTTGAACATTTCATAATCTTGGATCAAGGCATGCTTCCTTGCCCTCTTCACATTTATTGTGCCTTCATGGGTAACTTCAAGAATGTCTTACATCTCCTTTGCAAATCGACATTGAGAGACCTTGAAAAATTCATCTGAATTCAAAGCATAAGTTATAATGTTCTTAGAAATGCAATCATATTGAGCCTTTTTATTTCAATCTCAATCTATTGGGACTAAGGTTTTTCAATAAAAACATCATCATTTTCAAGCATAGGTATAAAAGGGCCATTTGTGATAGCATCCCAGATTCCTTTATTAATTTATTCAACAAAAAAATTCATTTTTACTTTCCAAAATTGATAGTTCAGTCCACAAAACAAATGTGGTCTGTTTATAAAAGCACCCTCCTCAAAGGGTAGATTTTCAGCCATTTTCAAAAAGAATTTATGATTGAAACTTGAGTAACTTTCAAGAACTCAACTCCTGATGTCAATTGTTAGAATTAGTGGCCTAAAGAAGAGGGGTGGGAGAATTGTTTTCACATGATTTTCGCAAAGTTTCGAAGCAGAGTGAAAAGTTCTGAAAAATCAACTAATTGATTTTCTACTCAACTGGATAAAAGTTCAGTTTTCATGTTCTTTACAAAAATACAACTGGTTGTTTTCTCAAAACAACAAGTTCTTTATATCAACTGAGAAAGAATAATGATTAAAACAATGTAAAAGAGAAGGGATAGAGAGATTCACACAAAGAGATTTATAGTGGTTCACTCTTAACCAAGAGCTACATCCAGTCCTCAACTAACCTGAGAATTCACTAAGTAATCAAATTAAGATTACATACACACACCAAGAGTGATGATCATAAACCCCTCAAGAATACACACCACTCATTGGCAACACCATAGTTTTCAGAAACCCTTTTCTGACACTGTCTTACACCAAATACACAAAATTACAGTGTTCAAAGTGAAGGAAATAGAATACACCTGGACTTTACAAAGTAGAAAAATAGAATTATACAAAAAAACTCAGTCCTACTCCACACACAAGTGATCATCCAAAGATCTTCATTCTTTAAAAACATTTTTGATAAGCTCCCTATCTTAGGATCCTGAAAATATCATAAAAAAGTCTTTATATAGACTCAAGGAAGTGGTTAAAAGCAGTTGGAATCATTTAAAAACAGTTTCAAACACTTAACAAAATTTTGTTATAAAAACAACATATTGTTTTTCAAAACAATAGATTGAAATAAATTTTTTGTTAAGGTTTTCATAAATGAAACCAGTTGTTTTATCGAAATAACTGATTTTTTCAGTTTGACAGTAAAGACAAAACAAGGCAAAATTTTTCCAAATCATTTTAAAAACCACTAAGTGTCAAACAACCAGTTGTTTCAACAATTCAACAGGTTGAAAAACATGTCTTAGCCTTAATACCTTTGAGTAGCAACTTTTGGTTGATTAAAAAAACAATTGACTAAAATTTCTCAGCTTTTAAGAAAATATTTATTTCAAAAGAGATTAAGAGTTAAGTGAACTTGGGTAAATACAAGGTGTGAATTAACAAGTAAAAAACTATTAGACAACACGCACACACATAGCAGCAGGTTCTTCTAGTCTTCCACACAGATTTGGTTGCATCAAAACATCTTATTCAACATGGAATAATGTGATTACTTACTGTATTATCTTTGGACCAACTAACTAACATTTTTACAAATGCTTTGCTTCCACGGTTGTTCAAAGTAAACTTATCCAAGTCGAAGTTAATCAACATCTTCCTACCTCCAACTTGTGGGGGATAAAAGACAAAGAATCCAATAAAAAGGCCACAATACACAATTTGCAGGAGTAGAATTGGGTCAGTGAGCACACTCTCCTATCACGTATCCCTACATTACATATCTAATTTTAAAAAGCTAGAAATCTTTGTTGGGAATGAAGTCAAGACCAATAAGGTTGGGCTGACTAGACACCATGTTTAGTGAGTGGGCTTAATCATTGTACACAGTGAAACGCAGGTGAACATTGTTTTGTGACATCAAGTGGGAGATTGTTAGGTATGAAGCCAAGACCAACTAGGTTGGGCTGATTAGACACCATGTTTAGTGAGTGAGCTTAATCATTGTGTCCCTTTTATAATCTCTATTTAAAGAGATCATAGTACTTGTAATTGGTGTGCAACATGACAGAATGAAAACCTAATAGTTGCCCGGGTGGATGTAGGTTGCAGTTGACGACCGAACCACGTTAAATCTTGTGTCGTTTATTTTTCTGTAGTTGATCGTGATTGTGTGTGTTGCTTCCACCTGTGTTTTTTCCCATCAAGTGGTATCAGAGTTTGGTTCGTTTACACACTAGAGATCCGATCAGCAGAATTAATCGACGAGACATGAAAATTGCGAATGCAGCAGTGTCCCCAAAGCTAGGGTTTCGTAGGGGCGGCAGCGGCATTCCAAAGCTAGGGTTTTGCAGAGGCGGCAGCAACATCCCAAAGCTAGGGTTTCACATGGGCTGCAGTAGTGTCCCAAGGCTAGGGTTTCGTAGAGGCGGCAACATTGTCCCAAAGTTAGGGTTTCGCAAGGGTTGTAGTAGCATCCCAAAGTTAGGGTTTCGCAAAGGCGGCAACAACATCCCAAAGCTAGGGTTTTGCAAGGGCTACAATGACGTCCCAAAGTTAGGGTTTCACAGTGGCCCAGGATTCGCGATAGCCCAGACCTGCGACTCACGGCAGGTGCACGCAGTAGGCGGTGCGACGTGTAGTGGTGTGGGTCGCGACAGGAGTGGTGGTGGCTCGCGACGTTGTGCAGGTGGCTTGCTCGTAGTATGGTCATGTCCAGGCAATGCGACGAAGCGCCAATGCAATGGGGACTGTGACCAGGTCTGTTGGTCAGTGATTTTGGGTGGTGCAATTTTTGTGTTCTTGATTTAAAAAAAAAAGATTGTCAAGATCTGAAATTAGTTGTACCGAGTATCTTGACTAGTCGTTTGAGATGGCAGAAGACGGGAAGTTGAAAAATTTGATGGTACAGATTTTAGTTGGTGCAAAATGCAAATTGAGGATTTGCTAGTTCAGTTACTAAGCACATCAATAAAATGAATTTGATCTTAGCCAGACTTACGTCAATGGGCATTAAGTTCGATGATGAAGTTTAAGCTTTACTATTGTTATTGTCTTTGCCTGACAGTTGGTCCGGAACGGTTACAGTAGTTACCAGTTCAGTGGGATCCGATGGATTCACTTTTGAGAAGATTTGTGATCTCATTCTTGGCGAGGATGTCCGAAGAAGGAGTTCTGGGGAACTATCTAGTGAATCGCTATATGTCATCAGAGGTAAGAAAAATATCAGAGATAGTGGGAGCAAGAACAAAATAAGGAGTCAGTCAAAGACTCGGGATTGCTCAAGTGTAACATTTTGGAACTGTAAAAAGGTGGGGCATTTCAGGAATCAATGCCCAAATGATAAATAAGTCAACATTGCAGAAGGCTTTGCGGACGAGGACCTTCCAGTCTGTTAAGCGGATAACAGTGTGGATTCCAGGGTCATGGATTCTGAAGCATTGCAGAATCTAGTTATTGGAGACTTTGGAAAGGTAAGACTAGCGGACAACAAAACTCTTGACGTTACGGGCATGGGTGACATAGTGTTGAAGACACTAGTTGATTTCTAGACTTTGAAGGATGTCAGAGTTGTTCGAAGCTTGAAGAAAAGTTTAATTTCTGTTACGCAGTTTGACGAATAGGGACATGAAGTGAAGTTCGGAAATTAACAGTGGAAGGTCGTCAAGGGAAATCTTGTCATGGCCCGCAGAAGAAAGAAAGGTTCGCTGTATATGGTCGGATTACCGTCTGAGGGAGTGACCGTCCCAATTCAGAAGATAAACAAAGTTCGATTCACATAATCTCGTGGGCAGAAGAGGGTTGTCTTTACAAGAGAGAAACCCAGAGCCACAAGTCAGATTCAGGATAAACGAGCATGGAAAGGTTCAGGTAGACCAGTCAGAGGTACTTATGGCAGTGGGAGCACGGGTCGTGCTTCAACTGAGGTTCCAAACGACAGTGGGTTAGGAGAACCAGTATTCCAGATGTTGAAACATCTCCAGAAAATTTCTTGTTGAGTATGGAGTATGTTTGTGTTGAATCAAGAGTGATCAAAGGCTTTGAAGAATCCAAATTCAAGTGCTTGATGCAAGGCTGAAGTTGCTGCTGTGTTTAGGATAGGATCTGGGTAGTTTATCTGTGTAATCCACTCTTTGTTGAATCTAAAGCTAAAGTGTTTTTAAATCTTTTAAGATTAAAGTGTTTTTCAAACTAAGTGAAAAACAACCTGTTGTTTTGTCGAAACAACCGATTGTTTTACTCTTAGATGTTTTTAAAAAGGTTGAAAACTGTTTTGGTTGGTTGACTTGCTGTCAAACGAAAACAATCAATTGTTTTGTGTTTTCAATCGATTGTTTGTTTGAAAATCCTAACAGAATTTTGTTTTGTTAGTTGAGTGGGCTTTAAATGATTTTCAACTGAATACGCTCCTATATTAAATGTTTTGACCAATCTTTGAAAGCTATAAATAGTTTGTTTATGTTTTATAACAAACAAGAAAAACAGATTTGAGTTTTTCAGTTGTGAGAGATTGCTTTCAAGTTTTGAACATTCACTTTTCAGCTTTGGTTATCTCAAGAGAGAGTGGAATAGGATTACATCTGTATTGATTTCAGTTTATTATGTAAACAAGTGTAATTCATTCTGAATACTTTGTAATTTCTGGTGTTGTAAGCCAATGAGTGTTGTGTGCTCTTGAGGTTGTCAAGATCAACATTCTTGGTGTGTGTTGTGCCAAAGGAAGTGTGTTTCTTGAAGGGTTCAAGGTCACTTCTTTGGTTGTTTTGTGTGTAATCTGTATTTGATTGCTTAGTGGATTGCCCAGTGGATTCTGGGGACTGGATGTAGCTCTTGGCTTAAGAGTGAACCAGTATAAACTGTTTGTGTATCTCTTTCTTCCCTTAAACTCATTTAAATTTAGTTGTTATTGATTTGCTGGTATAAACAACCGATTGTTTCGAAGAAACAACCGATTGTTTTTTTGGTGCTTTGCTGTTTTGTGCTTTATATCTTGGCTAACTGAATTTCTGATTGAGTTTCATACAAAGGATTTTGTTCTAGCTTAAAAAGTTTTCAAAAACCCCCTTTAAATCTCCAACGACTCCAAAGTTGGTCCCCTTACGGAAAGTCAATCCTACGGGTTCCAACGTTGAGAGTGAGAAATCTTTTCTTTTGTTAATCATTTGTGCTTCCATTTAATAACTTTTCACTCCATAGTTTACTTCAAGTTGTTGATATATTTTATGTCTTTTTTAGCAAAAATCCATGCTTTCTAATTGCGTTCATTTTGTTTTACTTGGGTTTAATTAAAAAAATGTTTAGTTTTTTTTAATTGAGTGCTAGGGTTGGGAATTTTTTAGATTACAAATGGGTTATGAATAGTTGGCTAATTTTATAACTTATGAATGAGTTTGTGATTTTGGAGATATATGGTCTCAATTGATTTTTTTTATTTATTGTTACGGAGTAGGAGACGGGTGATTCCTTTATCTAATGGTTATTTAATATTGTGGTCGTGGAGTTTTTCTCTTCGGTACAGAGTATTTAAAACTGTGTTAGTTTCAATGGGACAAATTTGAAATTGTTTAGTTCATTTGAAACTAAAATATGAGACAAAATATTTTATAATGCAATCTGATGTGGATCTTTATTGTTTTAATTTCTTTAGGCATTTAGCGTTATTCGCCTAACCTTTTAAATGAAGTTTTTATTTTTATTTTTTTCATCTCTTTTGAGTTAAATTAGAACTACTATTTTTTTTTTGAAATATATGTTAATCATAATCATAGTATCATAAACTTAAGAAAATCATTAAATAAAAATTAAAATAATTAGTTATTATTTAACTAAATAAAAGACTACTTTATAAACTAAAAGCTTTATTAATATTTAAATTAATTTGTATTAATAAAATTATAAAATAATTTATAATTTTTTATTAATAATAAAAATCATTTTAGATATCAATAAGTTTTTAGTTTTTAAAATAGTATCTAATTTAGTTAATATAATGACTAATTATTTTTTATTTTTAATTTGATTATTATTTAATAATTTTCTTATAATAATATCTACTTAATATTATATATATAATTTTAGGTTAGAAAATTTACAAATTTAACTTTTTTTTTTTTACTTTTAGGGTTGTTTTAGGTTTTTTCTTGACATAGGTTTGCATTTGCGCAAGAAAAGATCAAGCAGAAAGAAACAAGAATAATATTCTTTTGTTTTCCATTTTGCACTCCTTCCTTTTTGTTTTGATTTGGTTGGCAATGCATGTAGGTGATTTATATCTTCTCCTTCTTAGGCATTGTATATCTAAGTCGATTGTGTTTGATTCCTAAGATTTGAAAGTCTAGTTACGTAGTATTTTTACATATTTTCAGTATATTTTTGACATATTTTCAGTCTATTTGAGGAGTTTTGTATCTTCTTTAGTTTTTATACACTCTATTTATAGTTGTAGAGAAGGGGTAGGAGTGAGTCTTATTTGAGGAAAGTCATATTCCAATTTGGCATAGGTGAGAAATCCTTACATTTTTTTGTGAGAAATTCAAGAAAATCTCATGATAAAACAATGGTTGGATTTGAAGCAAAGGTTTTTAATAAAAAATATAAAAAAAAGCACTTATGCGTCTGACAAAAATTATTTACTAGTGAATTGTGTTATAGTATTTCTAAAAAGGAACCACATATGTCAACTAACCACAAAGTATCACTATCTAAAAACAAAATTATTTCTCTTGTATATTCTTGATGATCAAAGAAGACCATAATATTGGAACATAATGGTAGAAAAGTCTATGCTTTTAAGAGTTGAGAGAAATGAAAACAATGATATTCAGAGAAAATCAACATGGAAGGATCAAAGAAGACCATAATATTGGAACATAATGGTAGAAAAGTCTATGCTTTTAAGAGTTGAGAGAAATGAAAACAATGATATTCAAAGAAAATCAACATGGAAGGATAGTTGGAGTTGGTCCATTAAGAATGAAACCTTTACGCTCTGCTAAAAAAGATTGTTGAGTAGACAGTGTAACAAAAGATCAATAACCATCTACTATTCTACAATGTCTACAAGATTAGTTTTCTTATCTTGTGTGATAATAGTGCTACTATAAATTTGTCTAAAAATCCTACACTACATCCCAGAGCTAAACAAATAAAATAAAAAATCACTTCATAAGAGATCATGTTCAAAAACTGACTCTGGACCTACAATTTGTATACAAAGATGATAGACTAATTGTTATATTTACAAAATCCCCTATTGTGGAAATGTTTAAATGTCTACAAACTTTATTAGGCATGACCTTTATTGAAAAATGATTCACAAAAATGTGTAAAGCATTATATGCTTACATGTCATGCATAAGACGATCTAGGTAAAAATAATTCTAAACATGTCTCAAGAATTAGATGGTCTACACATGTATTAAAATGTTTTAAAAATATTTTAATGTGAAAACTATTTACTAAGATGTGTTTTACATCTAATGACTCTTTTCAATCTCTAACAGAAAAAATTACCATTTTACTTCTCTAATTAAAAAAGTAATCAATTTTTTTAAGAAGATGTTGATAGGGGTTTGTTTGACATATGCATCGTCTATTGGTATCTTTAAAAGAAAATCGTGGAGAAAACTAACCACAAAGGACCCGAATCTATAAAATAGTACTTTTTGTAGATGTTCTTAACTCAAGCAAGAAGACCCTTGTCATGGTACTTCCATAGTTGCTAAGTGTCAATGTTACTTGTTAGAATATTGATTTAGACACTAAAATTAAGTGATTTGGATTGTAAAATCTAGAAAATAGCAATCTTCCCACTTAGAAATGTAATGTGACTGAAATTGCTTAATCTTGTGAGAATTTTGATTGATTTTGAAAATATTTGAAGAAAAATAACAGTTGAACAAAAGTGGCCCAAAAAACAAATGATCCACTAAGCGTTGACATCAAAAAGGCAAAGAAGGCCCAAAAAGAACCACCTCCATGCGCTAAGCGGCCAGAAGTAGTGCTAAACAAAATTACTCAAGAGATGAGCATATTTAAAGAGTACGAAACGTTGAACAATGTAGTGAAGCGTTGAGTGACGTAGTGAAGCATTGAGCACAAGGGAAACCTTGAGGTATAGAAAGGCTTTATGCTGAGCTGAGTGAAATGAATCCCTTCACTCGAAGAAACCTAATTCGCTAAGCAGATTAACATGCACTAAGCAAATTTCAATGGAAGAGGAGTGAAGATGAATAGAAAAGAGGAGGAAGAAAATGAAGCAAAATTTACTTTTCAAATACTAGAATGTATTAAGCTACTAGCTATTTAGGATTTTACTGTATCATATTCATCATAATGAGTAGCTAAATTTCTTTTTGTTGGGATTGAAAGACAACGCATTCATTTGCATTCCTTTTCTTGTATATGTCAATAAATTCATTCCTATTTGATTTGATTTTGTACTTAATGCTTGGTAAGCGAGGAATCACTATTATTTCCTTTAGAATGGGAATGATATTGGGAATAATTTCACTTTTAAAACTAAGTAAAATTAACCAAGGACTTTAACGTCTAAGGAGAGAGTTGTAATAGTTGGCTTTTATTACTCCACCATTAATGCAGAATCAAACTATTGTAACTCAAGGGATTCATTATGGTAGTTTGATTTCTAGATAACCATGATTATGGTATTAACTTTGTTTGACCTTAAGGAACAAAGGAATTGAAGTGTATTGCATTTATAATGATTGAGTGCATATGGGTTGCAAAGTCTATTCAATGCTAACATCTTTTCATATTTGAAGACCTTTATTTGTACACATGATTTTAGTTTTTATCCAACATTACCACTCAACTTATAAATTCTTTGGTTTCAATGTATGCATCTACTACATTGTCTTCTAGTCCCTGTGGATACAACAATCATTTATCAATTATACTACAATTGACTCGGTCCACTTGTCAAGAGGTAGATTAACCACCATCAAGTTTTTGGTGTTGTTGCTAGGGAATTACTAAGAAATTAGTAGTTTGAGCATTTCTTTTTTAAAGTAGTACATATAGTAACATAGCATATAGATTAGTAGAATAGTTATAGAAATTTTCTTTTCAGTTTTTGTTGCATTGACCTTTTCTAAGTTTTGTTGCACTAACATTTTCTAAGTTTATTACGAAGTGGACTTTAAGCCTAACTCAACCCCATAAAACCGGCTCATAATGTGGGATCTCCAACACACTACAAGAAAATCATGAAATAGAAACCAATTTCTAGAGACCAAAATAATTAGTTGCAATAGTAACTAAATTAGAGACCATTTTAAAAACTAAAAAAAAAAATTGGTTTCTAAATTAGTTTCTATTATTGTTAAATAGTTTCTAAATCGGTATCTAATTAGAAACTAAAGTTTTAACTACCAATTATTTAGTTTCTAAATTTGGTAGCAAAAGCCTTGGTTGCTAATTAGATACACATTTAGAAACTATTTAACAATAATAGAAACTAATTTAGAAACCAATTTTTTTTTTTAGTTTTTAAAATGGTATCTAATTTAGTTACTATTGCAACTAATTATTTTGGTCTCTAAAAATTGGTTTCTATTTCATGATTTTCTTATAGTGGAAGTTAGAGGATGAATCGAGAAAACGAGTTCACACGTCGCAACCTAAAAATAATCAACCCAAAATACAAAGTAAAAGTATTCAAATAATAAGATTTGTTATAATATTTTATGTCAAGAAAGTTTTTTTTATAATATTTATTTTATGTATTTTTAGCTCTCATAATTATAAAATTTTATTTTAAACATTTTTATATAAAAAAGATTTTATTTTATGTAAAAAAATTAAAATTAAATATATTTTTAATTCATTTGACACGTGAGAAAAATTGTTAACGTCGCTTGTTTATTAGAATCTATTTGATAACTATGCAAAATAAAAAAATAATTTCACTACAATTTAGTGAAGAACGAAATCCATTTCCGTAAAAAGATTTAGAGGTTAAAAATATAAACCCTTACAAATAATAACCTGTACCCAAATAATTATATAGTTATTCAATCTGATCTTAGTTTATATATCTCCAATTAAGAACACAAAAAGTAAAGTTTACACTTTTTACTGGTTACAAACTTGTCCCAACTCCACGATCAAACATTCGGAGCTAAATGTTTTAGCTCTAAATCTGTTGAGTTTCTTTCTTGTCCTGCAAACCATTGCACTGTTCGCTGAGAAATTGCCAACCAAACCCTTCTCATTCTCTCTTCCCTCTCCTTATTCCCACTTGATGCCTCACCTGGCTCCATTCTATTCTGCTCACATCTTTCTATGAACCTTGGAACATGAGCAATATCAGACATAGATCTCTTCTCAGCTGTATTCAATAATGTCAATGAACTTTCATCCGCATTGAAAATAGAGGAAAGGCTCGAATTTCCGCAAAAAAATTCATTAGAGGGAGAGAATCTTCCTGTTGAAACGTGATGAATCATCTCACTCTTCAATGATAACATGTCCGAAGAGTTGAGATCACTCCACCTGCTTCTTCTAACAACATCAGAGACAACAATTTTGTGATAGAACTTGTGCACGTGTGTCCCATTTGTACCAGAAACCTCTTGGTCAACGAGAAGCTTTTTTCTGCTGCTGCTGCTCAAATTCCAAAACCTGCTTCCGATGTTAAACCTTGATGATGATGATGACCCTTGATGCGAAGGTTCCCTGTGAACAAAGATTTCAAGGTTAGTGTCCTCGGTTAAATTTGAAGGAACTCTTAGGGACCTTGAACTGATTGAGTAGTTGAAGTTCTTGATGTCTAAGGGGTCAATATTATTCCTGCAAAGAGGGCATGTAGCGTGACTTTCAAACCACTTGTCAATGCAATTCATGTGGAAAGCATGTTTGCACTTTGGCAAGAGTCTAAGAATCTCTGTGTCCTCAAACTGTGACAAGCAAACTGTGCAATCCAGGCCTTGTTTGGACCCCTTAAGGGAAGAGAACA
Source organism: Phaseolus vulgaris (assembly GCF_051622355.1). NCBI lineage: Eukaryota > Viridiplantae > Streptophyta > Magnoliopsida > Fabales > Fabaceae > Phaseolus > Phaseolus vulgaris. The sequence goes on from NC_143498.1 coordinate 11,222,822, forward strand.
TGAAAAATGGGAGTGCTTCAATCACTTTTTTGTCTATCCCTGAACTCCTTGATCTTGACTGAGTTAGTGCTTGAAAATTGGGTGAATGAAGGTTCCTTCTGTTGATAAGCTCAAGAGGGGTGGTTCTGCAGAACCTTATATAGACAAGTAAGATAAATGATATAGTGAACAATATTGAGAGGGCCACTATTACAACCATCTTGCTTGGACGAACTGGTTGAGGGAAATCTTGCATGGTATCTGTCTCACTGTATTGTGCTTGAACATTAGAAATGAAAGAAAGACCCATCATGATGAACACTGGTACATGGTTCTTGAAAGGCATGTTCCTGAAAATTGAGATCATGCCACCAGTGATGATGCTCCAATGCATATTTGGAAAATCATTTTTAGAGCTATAGCTATATCTGTATCTGATAAATGCAGACAATGAGAAAGTTTTCAATCTTGGCTTTTAATTAGTTTTACACTCCCCAACAAGGAAGGTTCATCTGTTTGTTGGTTTATGCAATGAACGCATCAACAATTAAATAAGAATATCTTGAAATCAGTGACGACAAAAGGGTACATCATCCTGCAACTGTGACTGGTGGAAAATATAGAAATTTATGTTTAAGAATTAAGTTAAAAATGGACGGATCCCAATATTAATTTCTCTTTTTCAAACTTATTATTTGTTTTTCAATATCTCTTGTTCTTTTTTCCATGCATAAAACCATTTTCTTCTATTTTTTTAAATGTATTTCTCTCTTTTTTTTTACACCAAGAAATAGAGTGTACATTGATAATCATCAAACTAAATATGTATTGTTAGGTAGATTTCTATATCACTCCCACTAATGCATCGTTTACTTTTCTTTTTGAAAGATCCATTTGCATGAGATTCAACTTTTTTTAGTTATCTACTCTATATTGGTCAAGTTGTAAGGTTTGACACCACTTAAAATATACCTTTGTGCCACGTCAAGCCAATTTTTTAGAGGGATGGTTCTTCATGTGTGGGGACGCCTCCACAAACAACCAAAAGGAAGTATAGAAACTTAATCTCAACTCTTTTTTGGTACAAAATTATATTCTCAACAACTATTATGGGTTTGATCATTTCTTGTGGTGTCCGTGAGATCCACCTTCCGAAGAAAAAAAAAATAAACTTTTTTATTACGAAAATTTTATATGTTAATTGATCAAAATCTTCTAATAAATTCTTACCAAATTGCAATATTGTGGTATGGATCGAATGTTCAATATCAGGCTCGACTCCCACGACCGGACCAACCGAATGGTACACGTGCAGGCCGACTGAGAGATTCGATTCATTAACGTTCAATCAAGGTCAGTAAAGTTAAATCATCATTAAGAATTAGATAATACGTCTCTAAGCACGATCTACCTCACCAATCCAGTCCAACAAGGTAAGTCCATTAAATAGCGCACATTCCAAGAAACACCCTTTGCTGATTTGAGCGTTGAAGAACCTTCTGCAGGTACTACCCCCATTCGGCATTCCCCTGGAGTTTTGAGTGATCAAGCAATTGAGACCCAAAAGAGTAGCACAAAGGCTGAAGGAATAGGTGGAAATGTAAATCAGTCGCCCGATAAGAAGGAAGAAGACGAAGCTTCTCAATAGTTATTTAGGTCTCATCTCCCTGATAGGAACACTTATATATACTGATTGTCACTCAACATAATTAAATTAAGAAAAGAACTTAGAAATTCAAAATTACATCCAAAATTAATATAGTTTTTTTTATGTTGTTATATTCAAAATTCTTTAAATTTCAAAACAATATAAATATATATCAATATTCACAAAAAGAAAAATAAAAGAGAAGTTAGAAGATAAAAATACACAAGATACGATTCACTCTCATAAGAATATTATATTCAGTTTTTAATAACCCTAATTAAGCTAATACACTATTTTTCAAGTTTTACCATAACTCTTAAATAAACAAGAAAAACATACAACACTGCATAATCTTGAATTCTACAATAGCTCCTAACCACTTGTGAAACCCTCTCTTGAACACACCTCACCTTGATTATTTTGATCAAAAATAAAAAATTCAGAAGAAATGAAGCAAGATCACCTGAAAAAAATTTAAAAACCAAGAATAAAAAATAAATAATGATTACTTTTAAAGCAAGAATAAAAAATAAATATGATTACCGACATATTTTATAAAAGATAATTTTGTTATAATATTTATATCTATTTTGTTAATAAATCTGTCAAAGATTAAACAAATATTAATATTAATAATGTTAGTAAATATAATATTAATAATTCTAATAATATTAATTAAAATGATTATTATTATAATATTAATAATATTAATATTAATAATACTAATAATATTATTAATAATAATGAAAATTTTGAGAATAATAATAAGGATAATAATAATTTTAATAATAATGATATTAATACTAACAGTAATATTACTAAAAATAATATTATTAACAATTTTATTATTAATAATAATACGAATAATAATATTACTAATAGTAATAATAATAATTTTAATCATAATAATATTGTTAATTATAGTAGTAATAATAATAATACTAATAATATTATTAAGAATATTAATAAATATTATTAGTAGTAGTGATTTTAATAATAATAATAATATTAATAACATAGTAAGAATAATAATAATAATGATTATTAAGATATCTTAGTCTAGTGGTTACAATGTTTTTAATGTACTTAGTGAACTTAGGTTTTTTTTTTATAAAAAGCTTTCATGTTAGACATCATTGTTAGACATCATTATGCTACTTGACATCTCAGTTAAGCTGACACCTTAAGTAACCACAATCATTTGTCATCACATGAAAAAAGTATTATTAAAAAAGAAAAAGAAAGAAAATACAAAAATATGGGGAGACTAGACCAAAACTCATTATGTTAACAAAAACGATACAAAGGTAGACTATACCTATTAATAAAGATTTCTAAGAACAAACTAGATGGAAGCCTATTATACCAATGAAATGATTCTCTATGAATAAATCCTAAATTAGCCAACTTATCATCACATGCATTCCCTTCACGAAAAATATGAGTAACCATAACCTGATTTTTCCACAGTAATTCAGACAAGTATTCCATCGATTACGAAGCATGCATGGAACATTTGTCCTAGCAGTAAACACAACACAAACCAAGGCAGAGTCACATTTCAGCCAGACATTAGTAAGTCCCAACTTTTGAGCTTCCTCCAAAGCATATATAACTCCATAAAATTCAGCAACCAAAGCAGTCTGAATGTCAAGAAATGCAGAGAAAATTCCAATAAACTCCCCCATACTCCCACGAAAAATACCTCCACAAGTGGCAAGACCTGGATAACCCCTAGCAATCTCATCAGTGTTAATTTTAACCCAACCAGGTGAAGAAAACTCTCATCTAACAGGAAGAGGACGAAGAACTTTACCAGTACGAGTATTAATACCAAAAAACTTAATCACATTGAAATCCATCATATTATTCTTCATTGAACCTAGGTTTAATTCCCTCTTACTTGTGAAATAATATACTACTACTATGACGATTGGGGTATTGTATTGACTACTATTATTGAAAAGTGAAAGTCTTGATATAATTGGGAATGTTATATTTTTTTAATAATATTATTTTAAAAATAATTTTATTTTTATTTATTAAAATTATTTATTATTGTTATTAATGTTGTTAGATTGTTAGAAGGAATCAAACCTAGATCCCACTAGTAAACATTACATTAGTAATTTTGCTACTGGATTACCTATTATGTTATCAAGTTGTGGTAAAAATTTGGGATCTTAGTTTGCTTTAGATAAATTTGCATAAATATAGGAATCAACACTTTCATATAATCAATCTTAGTGATTTCTTGTTGGTTTTATTCATCTACTTATAGCTATTGAAATTATTCTTTTGAAGGGCCAATCAATTTTTATTTTCCTTAATAATTTCTTGTCTGTCCATTTTTTTTGAATTCAGTTGAGTATGTCAAACAACAATTTAGCTATTTCAAATTAGCTTTTTTTTATTCTTGAACTTTTATAATTGAGTGTGGTGCATTAAAGCTTGAAGAGGCAAGCCAAATTTCTAGTTGGAATCTTGAAGATAAATTTAGATTGACAAGTGTTATCAAGAGAAAAAATACTCAAAAGGAAGTTGAATCACAAGCATTGAATTAAAAGTGAACCACGATGCAAGTAAAGAAGAAGTGTTTTAGTTCAAATTTTGGAAAATTGTTGTATTGTAAAGCTTGATTTGTGTCATGAAAGCTTTGAATTCTTGCTATATTTTGTGAATTTTTTTAAGTAGTTTACATGTTTGGTTAAATGCTTCCAATGAAATCTCATTAAGCATTGTAATAAAATCGAACTTAGTGCGGAAGTGTGTCAATTGGCTCCAATGTCAATTGCACTTTCACTTAGGATATGTCTAGTATATTCCTTCACTTGCATTACTCTGCTTTTCAATATTTTACTTACTTCATTTTATTACTTTGCTATTGTTTTGTAAGTCTCCATGGCATCTTTGGTCTATAAGTTATCATTTGCATTACACATACTTCACTACGATCGAAACTTGATTTGGAAGTTCTTTGAGGGAACATTTGTGATCAAGGCTATCTAAGGTAAACTTTTTCTAGGAAAGGCTTGGTTTTTAACTAGTCTTAGTGACTCATCTCACTTTTCTAGGAGTAAACCTGAAGACAGTCTTACATTTCAACCTTTGATAAACTTCTACTTAAAAAGGCTTTGTGAAATCTTTTATTAGTCTTGTTGAAATATAAAAATATTTGTGAAAATATTTTTGAAGTTTTAATTTCAACAATGAATAATCAATCATATAGTTCTAATGTGCATGGGAGTTTAAGGAGGGAAGATGAGGATGAGCTTAGGGAGGAAATACAAAACACAAAAAATGACATTTTAGATAGAAATAAGGAAAGGTCTAGGAGTAGGCATGGAGAGGATTCAAGTAAAAGAAGAAGTCATCATAACCAATTCTCTCATAGAGAAGATGAATATAATATTCATCACAACTTAGACTACTATCAACAACCTTCTGAACAACATAGACATATCAATAATTATAACCTTAGAGAAACCAAGGTTGACCTTACGCCTTTCTCTGGAAAAGAAAACATAGAAGATTATTTGAATAGGGAGATGAAGGTTGAGCAGATTTTTTAGTGTCACCAGATAGATCAAGAAAGAAGAGTGTCCCTAGCTACTTTGAGTTTTCACGAACCAGCTATGTACTGGTGGATAACCTTAGTTAAATAACTTAGGTTTCATAATAACCCTAACAATAAAATACTAGAATGAACTTATGTTTGTCCGAAGAAAATATATGTGCCTTCATACTATGATAGGGAGTTGATGTATCTACTCCAAAATCTACAACAAAAATATATGTCAGTATAAGAATACACAAAAAAAAAATGGAGTTGATAATGATAAGGGTTGACATTAGGGAAGAGCCTAGGATAACAATGGCTAGATTCCAGAGTGTTCTTAACTTAGAAATTATGGATATCGTTGAACTCTTGACATATAATGATTAAAATGATTTGGTTCAATTGTGTATTAGGGTAGAAGAACAAATTAAAAGAAAATCTTCTTCTAGAAAATACTACCTTAGTTCTTACTATTCCAAAAGAGATCCCAAGAGGGAGGGACATTCCTCCAAATCTAAAGAAGAAAGATCACGAGAAAAAGAGAGGGATAAAGATCATAATAAAGAAAATGAAAAATATAATTACAAGGACTCTCTTCTAAGGAGACTAGGACTAAGAATGTCAAGTATTTTAAGTGTCTTGAGAAAAGACATTACTCTTCTGAATGTTCTCAAAAGAGAAATATTGTTTCAAAATAATAGAACACTAGAAGCATGGATAACTCAACTTCTTCACCCAGTGAAGAAGAATTTGTAGTGTCTGAAGAAAAGATTCTCCCTTGTAAAGAGGAGTTATATGAAAAAATTGCTTAAAAACCAACCATAAGAATTAGAGCAGTCACAATGAGAAAATCTATTTCTTACCAAATGCCAAGTCTTAAGAAATACATGTTCTTTAATTCTAGATAGTGGTTCCTATTGTAATTGTTGTAGTTTCAAGATGGTAAAGAAGTTAGCTTTGACCACTACACCCCATCCTAAATATTACAAACATGATTGGATTAGTATGAATGGAGACATATTAGTAAAAGAACAAGTGAGTGTGTTAATTTCCATATGTAAATATGAAAAAAATGTTGTGTTTGATGTTGTCCCTATGGAGATATGATGAGAGACTTTGATAATATAACCATAGAACTATACATGAAGGTCACACTTTCTTTTACAAAGAATTTTTTTTTCTTATGTTCTATCACACATTAAGCAAGTAAGAGAGGATGAAATAAAGCTAAAAGAAAAAAATGAAAAGGAGAAAATAAAAAAAATATATACATAAGGAGAACAGTTATAGTTCTAAAAAACAAATCAAGTTTGGCACAACAAACTATTAGAAAAAATAAAACCAATAATTTTCCCATATTTGTTAAACACATTTTTTTATTGTTCTAATGTTTGTTGTATTTTACAAATGGATTCATGAACTGGTAAGAGATAAGAACAACATAAAAATAAAGGTGACAACCCTGGAGCATAACGAAGATCTGAAGACATATCATTTCTAAGAAGGGTCTGATGGAGGTCCATCCAGCCAATACTATGTCAGACTAAGAGAAATGCAGAAGAGGAAACAAAAATATAAAAATACCATTACTCTTGACCAAATCTCTTCCAATTTTGTTGCATATTCTCCATCAATTCATCATCCTAACCCACAAACAAGCATGGAGTAAAGGAGAACTCTATCAATGCCCAAGCTAGGGTTTATACCATAGATGACTCTCCCTTCTCCCAAGGTTAAGTTATTTGACCTAATATAAGTTTGGCTCAATACAAGGTCCAAAATGAAATTCCATGCTTCTTAACCCAAAATACCAGACTCAATATAATTCCTAAACTATTATGTATAATTATTTATAAGGCTAAAAAGAAGGAAGACTCTTCAAATATCACTACATATAAAATTGGTTTAATCGACAGTCAAAATTTGTCGATAATTACTAATATTATTAATTATTAATATTATAATAATATTCTTAATATTAATAATATTAGTAATATTAATAATTATTAATATTAATAATAATAATAATATAATTAATAATATTATTATTATTATTATTTAATCTTATTAACATTATTATGTAATATTATTTTAATTATTATTAATATTATTATTATTTTAATTATTATTAATATTAATATTGTTTTAATTATTATTAATATTAATATTATTTTAATTATTATTAATATTAATATTATTTTTAATTATTATTAATATTTATATTATTTTAATTATTATTATTACTACTAATTCGTCGGTAATAAAAAAATTACCGACGAACACAAATCTGTCAGTAATTTTTTGTCACAAAATCAATAATTTATTGCAGTATATGGGTGTTCTCCTCCAATAAGATTTCATCTTCTTCAATATTCTTAGTTCATGATAAGTAGTTAGATGGATTTTATTATACAATCCTTCTCGAGAAGGATCTGTCCTCAAATTCGAGTGATGCTTAGGGATTGTCACCTTTATTTATTTATTTATATCCTCCAAGATCAAAGATCCATCTAAAAAAACAACAAGCAGAGTTTTTTTAATAATTTTCTTTATTTGAAGACAAAAGTATTTATAGAAAAGAACAAAAAAATAAGGTCCTATATCTTTGTAAAAATCTTGATGAATAAATTTAAGGGCCTTTATTTTAAAATTATATTTTTCTTCAATTTGTTGTGTCCATTGTTTTGTGTTAGAAAACAACAAAATAAAGTGTGTTTTTTTTTAAATTGAGAAGATTAGTTAAAATCATGGTTTAAAAGAGAAGAAGAATCTAAAGTATTGCAATTTCCCTTTAATGATTCTTTCTCAACTATATGTATAAGGGATATCATAAGAGTTTCTTCTTCTTTTAGGTACCGTTTGCTTCTAGGGGTGGTACTGTTTAAGACGACGGAAGTCACAGTACCACCCCGTTTGCTTCCAGTTATGTGTGCGGGTGAGGGAGAGACTGCAAGGAAAGTGTAGGGGATCTTGCATCTTCTCCAAAATGAAGAGAAAGGGGAGATTGCATAGCAAGTGCCACATCAGATGTATAAAATTGCTTTTCTACCCTTCTTTTCTCTTTTCTCCTACATGCCACATAAATCAAAGGGTCTCCATTTTATTCAGGTCTTTTAATTTTTTATTTATTTATTTTAATGTTACAGTAATTTAAAAAGGCAGAAAAAGTTTAGAGAAAAAATTTAAATTTCTAATAATAAATGTATATAGTTATTAGTTTTTAAAAATTAAATTGTTTTAAAAAAAATATCTTTTTATTTCTAAATAATATTTTTACAGAATGGAAATAAAAATTTATAATGTTTAGTTAATTTTTTTTTAGATTTTACATAAATTATTAATGTTATCATTAAAAACATTAAAAAAATGTTGTAGTCATTTTTTATAACATTTAATTATTTATAAGAAAAAAAATTATTTATTTAAACTGAATATTTTTACAACTGGAAATAGAAATTTGTAATGTGTAGGGTTTTTATAAATTAATATTATAAATTACAAAATCAAAATAAATGTTTTAGTAAGTTAAGAAAGCAGAAAAAGTTTAGATAAGAAATTTCAGCTTATAGTAATAAATGTAGATAATTATTATGTTTTAAAATGAATATGTTTGCATAATGAAATTAAAAATAATATGTTTACAGAATGGAATTAAAAATTTGTAGGGTTTTTTTATATCAGACATAAATTGTTAATGTTATAATTAAAAACTTTATAAAAAATTGTTGTATTAATTAAAAAAACCAGTCAAACTTTTGAGAAGAAATCTGATTTTTTAATAATAAATGTAGAAAGTAATTATTTTTTAAAAAATTAATTGTTTATAAAAAATAGAAATTTTTATTTAAAAAATTTATTTTGACGGAATGGAATTCAAAATTTATAATGTTTAGGATTTTAATTTTTTTAGATTTAACATAATTTATTAATGTTAAAATTAAAAAAATTATAAAAAAATATTGTAATAATTTGCATAATTTCAAATTAACATGTATTTATCTCCCTCTACATCAAATGTAATGACTTTATATATTTTTGCAACTAATTAATGTTCATGACATCTTTTCTTAAATTATATTAATGTTATTATTAATAGTAATCAAAATCATAATTAATAACAATTATATATTTATATAACATAAAATTTATTAAATAATCATTAATAATATTAAAATTATCTACAAACAAAATTTAACATTAATATTTTATTTTCCTATTTATTTATATACAAGGGTAAATTTGTAATCTTACAATTTACACTATTCAAAATATATTAAAATACTCTCACAACTATCACATCATTCACAATTTCCAATAAACTTTCTTTACACATCCACTCTAACATATCTCAATCCAAACACCCTCAACTTTCTCCACACTTTCTTCACACTTCCACTCCCCCACACCCTCAACTTTCCACTCACCCACAACCTCTAATCCAAACAAAGCCTTATGGATTATTCTAAAAGTTCTTATTTTTTTTCTTCTTCTCCTTTAAAATCAACTATTTACAAAATTTTTCTAAAGAGGAGTTTATGTCAATGTCTGGTTTAACTCCACATAAAGAATTTTCTTTTCTTTCCTTTTTTTATTCTTTATTTCTTTTCTTCTCTCTTTTCTTCCTCTTCTTCCCTTCTCCTCTTTTGTTTCTCTTCTTTCTTTCTACTAAGAGTTTGTAATTTTTATATATTTTTTTTCTCTTTTTATAAATTCATTTTTTCCATCTAAATTTTTTCTTCCTTTTTCTATAAGCTCTTTTATATCTTCAACAGGCTTTTTATTGTTATCATATGAAGGTGGAACAAATTTTCTTCTCATACACACCCTTAACTCATTCCAATTCAATATTTCTAATTTTCTTCCAATTGTAACATCATCATATATTTGTTTCCACCAACATGGAATATTCTTGAAAACTTAAATTAGTCATGGATAATCTTCTATATTCATGTACTTTGTGTCATTCAAAAAATTTCTTAACCTTTCTCTCCCATTCTAAATATGCCTAAAAAATTTTATTTCCATATAAAGAAAGGATGTCTACTATAGGCTTTGTAGAATGAGGATGATTTCTATACTTGTAATGATATTTAGGGGTTAAATAATAAGAACTAGTATAGCAACGATTAATACACACCCCTTATTTTATTTGGGAATGAAGATTCTTATGATGCTCTCTTTTCTTATTTGATCCCTTGTTATGTCTGCTCCTAAAATTACCTTGTTGAGGCATGTATGTTCAGAAAACTTGGTGGTGGGTTTAGTTAAATCAATTTCATTTCAATCAAATCCCTAATCTTTTACTCGACAAGCGGATCGAGTCAAATGTAGTACAACTAAGGATTATTGTATCTAGGGGGAATTAATGATATCAAAGTATAATTATCTTTTAAGATGAGTAATATTCATAAATAACCACTATAAATAATAATAATAACAACAACAACAACAATAATAATAATAATAATAATAAATATTTAGATCGAAGGGTGAAGTGTTAGGCAAATCAACAAAGCAAGGAAGTAACAACATAGGACATGTGTTGGAATGAAATAACTTTGTGAATTTACTTGTTATTTTTATTTATAAATGTGATGTTTTGTTCAAAATCTTTGTTCTTATTTTGTCCAAACCAAGTCGATTCTTAGTGCAAGGTTATCTAGAATAATAAGTCACTGTTATGATTTACCTCTGCATTAGGATGACATAGTTCACCATAGTCTCAGCTCCATGCTCTGCGACCATTGAATCCTATAGTTGACTGAATAGGGTTCAAAAAGACGAAATTTCCTTCCATACCCAATTGATGACTATTTTACGGCAAGTGTACCATGTCAGAAATAATAAAATTTTCCCTAAGGACGAATATCAAACCCACAAGGAATAATTGAATTCTCAAGTATAATATTCACTAAATAGAAAGCAATAAGTACAAGTTGGTTGGATGGTTGTTGTGCATGAGATTGCAAGAATGTAAATAAAGTAAAGTAAAGAGTTGTTTTATTCAATTAGGAAAATTGGGCTTGGGGTTCATCTTTCTCACTCTTTTTTATTTTGAAAAGCATGTAATATTCTATCTTTGATTGATATTGATGTCCATATAAAATTCATTTATATTGATTCCTCACATATAAAATTATTAAGATAGTCTCTTATATATCGATTCCTCACATATTTATAAAAGCTCCTTATTGTTACGAATAGATGTTGATAACAATTAACATTTCAAATCTATTTCTTGCATTCAAATATGTTAAACATTATCATTTAGGTTAGATGCTTAGAAGTACTTTTCAGTCAAATCTAAGGATCAAAATCATGATAAAACAAATGTTAAGAATAAAATGACAATACCAATCATCAATCAAGAACAAAATATTATGTTTAAATATCATCTCAATACATAAGAGTTGAACAAATTACTCCCAATCCCAAAGGTTAGAATTAACCACTCATGTTGGCAATTACAAGCATGGAAAGCAAGAAAAGAATATGCAAGATGTTTTTCCTTGACAACTACCTTCTCTAAGGTTTTTTTATCACCTTCTATTCTTCCAATGATGTGTAGGGTTATGCCTCACGCCTCATATTTAACCTATTTGGGCTTGGGTTAAGTGACTTCTAACCTAGGCGAGCTATGGCTTGCTTGGGTGAGTTGGACGAGAAAAAGCCCAACTTCTCTGGAGTGATCTCGCTTGGGTGAGATTAGGCTTGCTTAGGTGAGTTCCTTTGGAGTGACCAGCTTAAATGAGTTTTTGGGTGAGTTTTAAGCGTTTCAACCTTTCCTTTTCATCTTGTCTATTCTCCTTTAGGCCTTTCATCTCCATTTTCCCCTAAAATCCTGAAATTAACACAAATTTGGGAATAAATCATTCTTATTCATATTATAATCATAAAATATGTAAAAAGGTTTAAATTCATAAATTAGGGGTTAAATTATAGTTATTTTATCAATAAATATCCACAAGGACCTGTATCTTAATATGAAATATTACTGAAATATGACACTTATTACCAATAAATGTGAATATAAAAGAGAAACATGCATCTATAAACAAGAAAAAATCCAAAATATTATGTAGACATTCAATCCCAACAAAATAGATTTAGAAACTTATGATAATACCTTACAATAATAGTTCAAGATGAAAAGTTGAACATAACAAACACGGATCCTTGAGTGTTGTTACTAGCTTGGCTTCAAGTTTCCTTCTCTAGAGATTGGTCTTCACTTCTTCTGAGGTTTTGGCCTTGTAGCCTGATTGATTTTGAAGTTCTAGACTCTCTGAGTCTAATATGACAGAATCTCCATATATAAACTTCTTTCAAGATCTCACTTGATTCTTTTAATCACCGTGTTTCCCTATCTATTGATATTTCTCTATACCTATTGATACCTCTTGGTGCCTCTAGATGCTTTAAGCATTGCCCCAATGTCCCTATTTATAGATTTTCGAAATAGGATTCATAGGGATTCAAGGTGATTCGTGATTCGCTAGTGGATTGGCTTTCTTCATCCTTAAGCATTCTTTTTTGCTTCAATCTTCAATCCTTGGGCATCTTGAGATTCCAGAGTTATTTATAATTGTTATTCATAAATATTATACGCAAATCATCCCCAAATCATGTATAACTTCATCTTAAAAGATAATTATACTTTGATATCATTAATTCCCTATGGATATGACAACTCTCGATTGTACTACAGTTGACTTGGTCTGCTTGTTAAGTAAAAGATTTGGAATTTGATAAACTGAAATTGATTTAACTAAACCCGCCAGCACATGCATGTACTAAGCAAACATGGTTTTTAGTTCATCCATTGATATTTCTTCTTTTTTGCATATAAGATTCCCATGCACACTAGATTTATGGGAATGATCCCTCATTGTTGAATGAAAAACTAAAGATTTTTACAAAGGTTTAATTCAACAAAGAGTGATAAAAAATTTCACAAAAGGTTTTCAAGGTTGGAAATTTCTCAAAAGGTCAGAAAGTCAATGTTTCTCTGAGTTCATTCCTAGAAAAGAGAGTTGAGTCACCAGAATCACTTAAGAACCAAGTCTTTCCTAACTAAAGTTCCCTCAGATAGTTTTTCACTAGTTTTCTTTTAAAGATACTTCAAAACAAATTTTCATTAATTGTGTGTGTGCGATAAAAAGTCCTAGAAGATCAAAGGAAGATCAACTAATGGATTTGATAGAGTCGTTCTAAGTGCCATGGAGACTTAAAAGCAATAACAAAAGAACAATAGAATAAAATTGCAATTAAAACTTCCAAAGTTTCAAATTGCGTGTGGATCTATTTTCTATAACATGGGTATGATATACAAGTTTTGAGAAAGTTGAGAGTAAATCTTTTGTATATTTCACTATAAACATGTTAGATAATCAAAACCTAATATTATTTATTGTCATTAAAATAAAAGGAAGACTTGTGTTTAATCATAAGTGAATAATCTATTCCTTAATAGCTCCGTGACAATTGGCAACTATTTGTTGCCATCAAAATAAAAAGAAGGGCTGTGTTCATGAGTGAATAATATATACCTTAATAGACCATTCCGACAATTAGAAACTATTTTAAAATAGATGGAGACTATCTTGTTTACGAGGAAGTGCCCATTGATATTGATATGATTGAAATTCACCCAAAGATCAACTTGTTACCTTTTATGAAAGATATATGTTTTCCCAATCAATTTCCGAAGTGAAAATGTGGATCCATACAAAGTTAGAGACCAAATTAAAATCACGATCATGGTTTGAAATAAAGATAACGTTAAAACTGATGTGAGAGTAAAACTTGATACATTCTAAGTTTCTCCTAAAGAGTATTCTATATTTGAAAGTTACTATTCTTATCTTTGATTTTATATAACTTAGAGATGATTAAGTACTCACTCCTCTGTATCATCTTTCATAGCTCTCAAAAGTAGTAATACTTTTTCCTTTATATGAACATCCTGAATATGCAAAGATTGACAAATAGATATAAAATTTGAAGCCTACTTCATTTATTTTTATGTCTAGGATAAGTGATATAGTTTACACGCAAACATTTTCTTCATAATTATTACAGTCAAAAGTTAAAATTATATTTAAAAATTATGATTCTTTATGTAAAATGATAACATGTTTAAAATAAACACGAAATTTATTCACTTTTTTGCATTTATAAGTATCTTTTATCGTATAATTTATATTTTTAACGAGTATATATGTATAAAATAATATTATTACTATTATTATCGCTAACTGAAATTTAAATATACTGAATGAAGGTTTTTTTTCATTACATAGTTATTAAGTCAAATTGAAATATTATATCTCAAGTCACAACAAAGTCAAAGTCAATTCTTGTATAGTGAGTTTAAATAGGTTCTATATTTTTTTCAAAAAAAAGAAGGTGGAGAGATTGCTAAAAAGTAGTAAAAGCTAAATAATCAAAAATTCTCTTCCAATATCCTTATACGTTTAAATTTTAATGTTAAAGGGCACATTTTCCCATAGATTATTTCTTTTGACATATTTCTATTATTGATTATAGTTTATTGAGTATTATAAAATAAAATAAATTTAAATAACATGTAAGAATCATAAATTTTTATAACTTTTAATAAAAAAGAACATGTTTGAAGTTTTATTAAAGTTTATTCAATAAGGCAAGAGAAGTTTGTTTTGTTTCGAAATGTGAAATTGGAAATTCTGGTGGCTTTCTTGGTGTCGTGACTAATGGGTGTTGTGTCAAAATATGACAACTTCTGCCGTTTTCCCTTTGAAAGTTGTGGATATAAATTCAGTCACGTTCTTATGGTTTCCAACTTTGAGAACTCAACCTGTGAATGAAAGAGCGTTGAAGGAACGACCAACATCAGTGTCTGTGTCACGTAAGGTTCCAAGCCAATATTTAACTCTTTGTTTAACTTTTTATCAGTATTAATTTAATCAACTCTTCACGCAGCCCCCCCACCTTGGAGTTTGCTAAGCTGCATGCAAAAGATTGAGTCAAAAAGAACAAATCTTGCAACCTTAGTTCATTTATTGATATCAAGTAAGCATCGGATTCTTCTTTCTTGTTCGTATATCCAAAGAGGTGATCAAATTTTTCACTGTGTTCCTGCAAAGTGATTTCTCATTATTTTTTCTTTTGATCTTTTTTTCTACTTAATTTCATATCTTGGGAAATATAAAAATAACTGGTTAAAGTAAGCTGTAGTTTGGAATTTGACTTGTTGGTTGAATTGGGATTTGCGTGTTATATAGGTGGTGTCATTGAAATTATCTTTTCTTGTTTGCATGTTGCTGTAAACTAGTAGTTTGGTGTCTGGTAAGAGGTACGATAACATCTTGGTGGGTTTTGTGTTAGGAAGGTACTGCATTTGTTGTTTTTTTTTCTGATCTTTTTGGCTCTTGCTTGCTTCAAAATTAGGAAATTAGTTGGTTTCTTTGCGCCACGCTGGTTGTTGATCTGTTAGCAATTACCTTCCTTTTTCTATTTTCTGTTTTTCTTAGGCCATCTGTATCTTAGTGTAAACTGGGGAAAAAGTATATTCATTGTTGTTTGGACATTGATAAATCTGTTTCTGGAAGTGAATTCTACTCTAGTCTTTAATTTGGTTACCCTTTTTGCTTTTGTCAATTTTTCTATGGTTCTCTGTATTTACGTTGCATTTGTTTGAGGTGTACAGAACAAAAAATTGCATATTTTTCGTTTAACAGTGACATTATTATATTTTTGGTATTACCTGCAGAGGTGCTATGAACATTCTCTTCAACGGAAATAGTTGAAGAATTTCAGCTAAATGGGTCAAGAATTTTTATCCTTGCTTCAACTGGAAACAAAGAGATTGTTGTGGCTTATTGGCATTACCTTTGCGGTCATCTTAACTTTTCAGTACCTTGAGTTTCCATATGGAACTGTTCTAGTCTCTCTATTCTCTGCTGACAAGATACCAACACCAGGAAGTAGTACTTTCAAGTCTTCAGATGTGCCCTCTAAATCCAAATTGGTTAGCAATGTGACAGTTTTCAATCCAGCAAACTTCACTGTTGATCATGTCTTTGAGATTGCCAATAAAACTTTGATCTTTGGGGAAAATGAGACCATTCCAAGAACTAGTTTTGTCTTGGAACCAGAACGCACATCAAACATATCTTTAGGATTTGGTGGCTCTAACCAAAGTTCCACGGTGGAAAGTATTATGAGACCAGACAGAAAATCTGAAACACAGCAGGCAGAAGATCCTGGACCTTGCAGTTTTAACAAAACTATCGGCTTGAGTTTCTCTGCAAACCGTTTCCAAGAACACAACGTTTCATCATCTGAACAAAAATCTGAAACTCCATATGCTTCTTCAACTAATGTGAGCACAGATATTACAACTGCAGTGTTATCAAATGATTCCACCGTATCTTTATTTCAGAAAGACAACATAACTAACTCCATGAAGGAAGAGAGTGTTAGTTCATCACTAAAGGATGCTAAGGTCAGTGTGCCTACTGAGAATAAAGATTATCATACACCAATTCCAGAAGTTACAACAGTATTTGAAATGAACAAGTTATTACTTCAAAGCCACGCTTCGTATCGTTCTATGGTATGTGAGTAAATTGTGAAATTTAAGCTTTTATTATAATGATTAGAAATGTTTTCCTTTTTTATATGACAGTGCTTTTTATGTTTTTAATTTTATTTTAGAGACCAAGGTGGTTTGAAGCTGTTGATGAAGAGCTACTGCACACAAGATCAGAGATTGAAAATGCACCAATTGTAAAGAAGGATCCAAATTTTTATGGTCCAATTTATCATAATGTTTCCATGTTCAAGAGGTATTATTTGGTTAATCCCCTCCTCAGTAAAAGCATGTTTTAGAATCATTCTCTAGAAGTGAAATTGCTTCTTCCAATATATGAATATTTATTGACAAAGTGAACTACAACTGTTACTGACAGATTATTTCAGAAAACATGTATCTTCACATTCAGATGAAACAAGTGCAGTCTGTTTTGCAGTTAAAACATTTCCTCATATGTATCATTGTTTTGGTTACCTCAAACAAAATCTAGCACACTAAATCAACATTTCTACATTTATTGACTCCCAATGATGTCCTTGTTTTCCACCAGGAGTATTATGTTTGGCAGATTTGTTCATTTAGCTAAATGTAAAAATATTGGGCTAAGGAGGTTTTACATTTGCATGGAAAATTATCTAATGCTACTACATGTTCTTCATAGGAGAAGAGATTAAGGGTGATTCTGTAAAAGAAGTGTCCAACGGTGTGGCAGAATGCTTGATATTTATTAAATATTTCACCTTTTAAATAGTCTTGCGACTGTAAAATTTTCAGGAGCTATGAATTAATGGAAGAGACTCTAAAAGTGTATGTATACACGGAAGGAGCTAAGCCAATACTGCACTCACCATTTCTCACAGGACTGTATGCTTCTGAGGGATGGTTTATGAAGCAAATGGAAGCCAATGACAGATTTGTAACTAAAGACCCAAAGAAGGCCCACTTGTTTTACTTACCATTCAGTTCTCGAATGCTAGAGGAAGCATTGTATGTGCAGGGTTCTCATAATCATAAGAACCTTGTTCAATATCTGCATAACTATGTAGAAATGATTTCAGGGAAATATACTTTCTGGAACAGAACAGGAGGTGCTGATCATTTTCTCGTTGGTTGCCATGACTGGGTATGCTTTTTCAGATTCAACTCCTTTCTGTGTTAAAATGTTGGAATCACTAACTACATGTCATTTAACATACCATGATACATTTTCAAAATATTATTATTCTTTAAGCTGCACAAAAAGGAAGCAAAAACTGTTTTTATCATAAAAGTTTGTATTTCAAATAATATCTTACTTCTAAGTTTGAACAAATCGCTGTCTCTTTGTATGTGTAGTATACACAAAAGCTTGGATATTTCCTACCACATTAGTGTCATCTGAGGATTATCTTATGATACGAAATACTTCTGAACTATGCAGGCCCCTGGAGAAACTAAGGTTGATATGGCTAAATGCATAAGGGCCCTTTGTAATGCTGATGTAAAAGAAGGATTTGTTTTTGGGAAGGATGCATCTCTTCCTGAAACGTATGTTCGGAATGCTCAAATCCCCACTAAGGATTTTGGCGGTAATTCAGCTTCAAAGAGGACAACGCTGGCATTTTTTGCAGGGAGCATGCATGGATATGTGAGGCCAATATTGTTGCAGCACTGGGAAAACAAAGACCCTGACATGAAAATCTTTGGGAGATTGCCAAAGTCAAAGGGCAACAAGAACTACATTCAGTACATGAAGACCAGCAAGTACTGCATTTGTGCCAAAGGCTATGAAGTGAACAGTCCAAGAGTAGTGGAAGCCATTTTCTACGAATGTGTTCCAGTTATAATATCTGACAATTTTGTGCCACCCTTTTTTGAGGTTTTGAATTGGGAATCCTTTGCAGTCATTGTTTTGGAGAAGGATATTCCTAATTTGAAGAATATACTCCTTTCTATCCCGGAAAAGGAGTATCTTCGATTGCAGATGAGGGTAAAAAAGGTGCAGCACCATTTCCTTTGGCACAAGAACCCCGTCAGGTATGACATATTTCATATGATACTTCATTCTATTTGGTACAACAGAATCTTCTCCGCACCAACTAGGTAACTGGAAGAAAGAATACGAGTACTGGATTTCTAGATTTTTCTTTTCTTTTTCTTGGTTGCTATAAGTTCAGCAATTTTTGTCATCAACTCAAAAATTTTGATGTGTACCAGCTCTGAAGGATTGTTCATAAATAAACAAAAATGTATATTTTTCCAGTGCTTATTCAAATTTTACAATTGTCTTCCTCTCAATCCATTTGCATGGCTATCTTGTACTCTTTACCCATGAATGTTTACAAGATGTGAAGTGTTTGGGTGTGCATCTTTTAATTGGGCATTCATTTTCAAAAAGTACACTTTTTTTAAGGTTAAGTGTAATATCATTCGCTGTACCAACAATGTAGAAACATTTGGTATAATAATAATGGATTCAAAAGTATTACATAAAAAGTTGCAAACACATAGTACATATTTAAGAGAGCACAGAAGACAGAACCAATATTAATAATTAATAATGATATACAATAGAGACTTTCTTTTTCACTCTGTGAAAACTTTATATGCAATTCTATCTTAACATTACAATTTTAATTGTCTTACATATATAACACTAAAATAATAGTGGGTATAGATTTACCTATTCACAAAAAGTAACTACAAACATATTTTATCTATTTCACAGTCAAATTACGTTTCTTCTCTTTCATGGAAATTTAACACTAAAATAATAGTGGATATAAAATACCTATTGAAAGAAAGTAAGTACAAATATTTTATCTATTTCACAACAAAATACGGACTAATTGTAAGTTAATTGATAACTGATGATTAAAAATATAAATTAATGATAATTGTTTGAGCGTATCGTATAGGTATACTGATCATATAGAAGTTTGGACATATATATATATATTATTTTATTTTATTTTATTTTTTAAAGTTCTAAGTATATTGAAAAAATGAAGATTTTGGTGATGAAAATCTTATTTTTAGAATGTTTTATCTCGTTTTTGTAATGGGATTGAGCTTAAAATGTATTGTAAGTGATTTTTTAACACAAATCTTTAGTAAGCAATTTGCTTTAGAAGGGGCATATCTTACTATTGTCCTCTTATATATCCTTAAGGAAAAATCTTTTGATTGGGGCTTAAAACCCTTTAGATTTATGAATTTTTTTTGCAGGATCATAGTGGTTTTCACAAGGAAATTGAAAAGCTATGGACAACTGAGGTTTGGGGTAGAAATTATATGTCTAAATGAAAGGAAAAGCTCAAAACTGTGAAAGGGGGCTAAAAGACTGGAATAGGGACGTGTTTGGCAACCTACATTGTAGAAAATAAACAATTCTAGAGGAAATAAAAGTTTAAGATACTAAGGACGACTCTCAAAATCTAAGCTTAGCAGGAAAAAAAGATCAGGAGTAATTGTTGGTTGAATTATCTTTGCTGAATCATAAAATAAAAGCTTTATATTAGCAAAAGACTAGGGTAAAATGGATTAAAAAAAAGGTGACTCTAATTCAAAATTTTACCACTCTACAATTAATGGAAAGCCACACACAATACTATAAATGGCCTGAGAATTAGGGTTTCTTGGTGTGACGAACCTAATATTCTAAAATAGGAAATCAAAATTAGCTTCCAGGAACGATTCTCAAATTTTGGAGATTGTACGGTGAAAGTTAAGGGTGGACAAAAAAATCCAAATTACAAAATCCAATCCATAATTATCTAAATCCATATTAGTTTTGATCCATTTAAATAGATTTATCTCAAATCCAAATCCATATTTTTGGATTTTAAATCTAATCTATTTAATTGGATATGGATTAGATATAGATTGGATATATTTTTGGATTATCCAAATTGCATTTTGGGTTGGATTTTGACTTGGCTCGATCTAGGTTAAGCCAAGACAATTCGGGTCCAGGTTGAGCAAAGTCGACCCAAGTCCATGTCGAGTTGTGTCGTTCGGGCCCAAGTCGAATTGAGTCGATATGGGCCAGAGTCAAGCCAAGTCATTTTGGGCCAAAGTCAAGCCGAGTCAACCCTGGGCCAAGTCGAGCTGAGTGGCCGATATTAAGTCGACCCGAGTCGGTCGGGGCCGATATTGGGCCGAGTTGGCTCATGCCAATGTCTAGTCGAGCCGGTCCAGGCCCATGTCGAGTTGAGTCTTTCAAGTTTGATATTGAGTTGAGCGGGCCCAGGTCGATATCCAGACCACTGGGCCAGGGCTAAAGTCGAGCCAAGCGAGCCCAGGCCGATGTCGAGCCGAGCAGGTCCAGGTCTAGGTTGATGTCAAGCTGAGCGGGCCAAGGTCGATATTAAGTCGAGCTGGCCCGGGCCAATGTTGAGTCTAGCGGGCCCGAGCCCATGTCGAGACGAGCAGCCCAAGCCCATGTCAAGCAGAATGGACCTAGGCCCATGTCGAGCCGAGTAGTCTAAGGCCCATGTCTAGCCTAGCAGGCCGGAGCAAAAGTCAAGCCAAGCAAAGTCGGGACGATGTCAAGTCGTTCGAGCCCAAGTCAATGTCGAGTCGCCCGGGCCGATGTCGAGACGAGCGGGCCCGGGCTGATGTCGAGATGAGCGGGCCCGAGTTGATGTCGAGTCGAGCGGCCCGAATCGATGTTGATTTGAGCGGTCCCGAGCCGATGTCGAGTCGAGTGGGCCTAGGTCGATGTCAAGTTGTTTGGGACCGGGCCCATTTTGAGTCGTCTGGGTCGGGGTCGATGTTGAGTCGTGCGGTCCCGGACCGATGTCGAGCTGAGCGGGCTCAGACCGATGTCGAGTTAAGCAGGCCCAAGTCGATGTCGAGCCGAGCGGGCTTAGACCGATGTCGAGTTAAGCGGGCCCAAGCCGATGTCGAGTCGAGCGGGCCCGGGTCAATGTTAAGTCATTCGGGCTCGGGCCGGGGCCGATGTCAAATCGTGCGGGCCCAGGCCAATTTTGAGTCGTTCAAGCCCAGGCCAATGTCGAGGCGAGCGGGCCCAGCTCGATTTCGAGTCGTTCCGGTTCGGGACGATGTCGAGTCGTTCGGGTCGGAGCCGATGTTGAGTCGTCCAGGTTGGGGACGATGTCGAGTCGTCCGGGCCGGGGCCGTTGTCGAGTTGTCCAGGCCTAGCCCGAAGTCGGGTTGTCCAAGCTCGGGCCGATGTCGGGTCGTCCGGGTCCGGACCGATGTCGGGTCGTCTGGGCCCGAACCGAATACGGGTCGTTCGGGCCCGAACCGATGTCGGGTCGTCCGAGCCCGGACTGATGTCTAGTCGAGTCGGTCCACGTCCAGGTTGAGTCGACTTAGGCCCAGTTCGAGCCAAGTTAGTTTGTGTCCATATCAAAATGAATTTAATGTAATTGACAAAGTGGATTCAATATAATTAACAAAATGGATTTAATGTAGATTTTGTTAGAATATATAGTCTTAAACGAGAGGGGGTGAATTGTTTAAAGGGATTTTTTGAAAACTTTTTAAGCTAGAACAAAATCCTTTGTATGAAACTCAATCAGAAATTTAGTTAGCCAAGATATAAAGCACAAAATAGCTAAGCACCAGAAAAACAATCGGTTGTTTCTTCGAAACAATCGGTTGTTTACACCAGCAAAGCAATAACAACTGAATTTAAATGAGTTTAAGGGAAGAAAGAGATACACAAACAATTTATACTGGTTCACTCTTAAACCAAGAGCTACATCCAGTCCCTAGAAGCCACTGGGCAATCCACTAAGCAATCAAATACAAATTACACACAAAACCACCAAAGAAGTGACCTTGAACCCTTCAAGAAACACACTTCCTTTGGCACAACACACACCAAGAATGTTGATCTTGACAACCTCCAAAGCATACAACACTCCTTGGCTTACAACACCGGAAATTACAAAGAATTCAGAACGAATTACTCTTGTTTACAGAACAAACTGAAATCAATACAGATGTAATCCTATTCCACTCTCTCTTGAGAAAACCAAAGCTAAAAAGTGAATGTTCAAAACTTGAAAGCAATCTTTCACAACTAAAAAGCTCAAATCTGTTTTTCTTTGTTTTTGTTATAAAACATAAACAAACTATTTATAGCTTTCAAAGATTGGTCAAAGCATTTAATACAGGAGCGTATTCAGTTGAAAATCATTTAAGGCACACTCAACTAACAAAACAGAATTTTGTTAGGATTTTCAAACAAACAATCGATTGAAATCACGAAACAATCGATTGTTTTGGTTTGACAGCAAGTCAACCAACCAAAACAGTTTTCAACCTTTTCAAAAACACCTAAGAGTAAAACAATCAGTTGTTTCGAAAAAACAACAGGTTGTTTTTCACTTAGTTTGAAAAACACTTTAATCTTAAAAGATTTTAAAAACACTTTAGCTTTAGATTCAACAAAGAGTGGATTACACAAATAAACTACCCAGATCCTATCCTAAACACAGCAGCAACTCCAGCCTCGCATCAAACACTTGGATTTGGATTCTTCAAAGCCTTTGATCACTCTTGATCAACAGATTTAATC
Source organism: Phaseolus vulgaris (assembly GCF_051622355.1). Taxonomy (NCBI): domain Eukaryota; kingdom Viridiplantae; phylum Streptophyta; class Magnoliopsida; order Fabales; family Fabaceae; genus Phaseolus; species Phaseolus vulgaris. Next base: position 11,246,118 of record NC_143498.1, read on the forward strand.
CACTTTAAATGGATTTAAAAAAAATCCAAATATATTTGATCTAGTTAAAGTGGATATGGATTTTAAATCCAATCCATTTATTTGGATTTGGATTGGATCTAGATTGAATTTTGGAAAATGCAATGCATGCCCACCCCTAGTTAAACTGGATGAAGTACTTTTCCCAACTTTAACTGAGGATGATACAACTCTAATTTAATTGACTTCTTAATCTAAAATAAGGAAAGTTGTATGGAATTGTGATAGTTGTAAGAGTTTTGGGCTGGATGGTTTTAACTTCTCTATCTAAAAAAACTAGTGGTCTAGTTGTTAAAGCAATACGTGAGTTCCAAATTACTGGTAGTATATCAAAAGGATGTACACTACAAGAAAAAAGATTTTAACGGAGGTTAATATAACCCTAGGAATTGATTTAGTTAATGTAGGTCTTTTTAACCTTCACTAAGTTCCAAAGGTTATTCTAAAACCTTGGCAAAATAACGGAGGCTATTTTTCACATTTGTTAAATTTCAAAAGTTTATTTTAAAACATCAACAAAAATAACGGAGGTTTTTTTAACCTTCGTTAACTTTCAAAGGTTTATTCTAAAATATCAACAAAATAACGACGATTTTTTTAATGTTCGTTAAATTCCAAAAGTTTGTTCTAAAATCACAACAAAATAAGGGAGGTTTTTTTAACTTTCAATGAAGGTTTATTCTACAACCTCAACAAATTAATGGAAGTTTTTTTAACCTTTGTTAAGTTTCAAAGGTTTATTCTAAAACTTAAACAAAATAATGAAGGTTCTTTTAACATGCGTTAAATTCCAAAGATTTATGGTAAAACACTAATAAAACACTCAAAAATTTTCAAACTTCAATAAATAAATATAATTAAATCTATTTATAAATAAATAATTAAAAACTACACAGTTTTAATGTATTCAATAAATTTTATAACTAAATTCTCTAAAAGTTTGAAAGTATAACTTTACATTACAAATAAGTTTTCTAAAGTTTGAAAAATTTATTTTAAAAACTCAACAATATTGTACAAACCAGACCTCGGTCATCGGCCTGAGAGAAAGACATCACACATCGATGGACTGATAGCAAGAGTGGGTCACTTAAGCTAGGCCCCACGAATAGTATGAGTTAACATCTAGATACCAAAAGGACCTAAGTCACGGGAGGATCATGCATGGGGTGTGTATGGTACATTCGGGTACGGCACAAGCAAGTGTTCCTTGGAGGCACTAAGGCCCGTTAGGGTTAGGGTTTCCAGGGAAAGACTGCATGCATGACACGTGAATACTTGTCGCAGCGCTGGTACATGAGTAGGTACCTTGGCGGCTACGTTGTTAGGTCTATGCACTTTAGAAAAGGGAAGTCCTATGCGTCAGATTACGCTGAGATTGTGTAATAGCGGTTCAAGGACATTCTCCCAGGAACCCTAAGCCCACTAAGAGACGTGGGAGCATTGCAGAAGTAACCCTAGATACAACCTATAAATAGGGTGGTAAGAACCTTAGCATGGTACGCCGTTTCTAAGACTGAAACTGCTTTTACACATTACTGTTTCTCTAGCCCTTACTGTCTTGAGCGTCGGAGTGCAAACGGCCATAAGGGCGCCCTTTTGTCTTTACAAGTGAAGCTTTCTTCTACCCAAGGAAGTTCGATTCCAGACGGAGACAGGCGGGGCCTGAAGCTGTCGTTCGAGTCAACCGGCAACCGAGTCAACCGGCAACCGAGTCAACCGGCGAGAGCATTTGGCGCCCACCGTGGGGCCTGATAAAACTAGGTCCTATTCACAATCGTGTTGAGAGCCACCATCAACATGAGGAGCACGAGGCAAGGATCTGTTGCACCCTCAGGAGGAGCAACATTACCATACAACAATTCATGGAGACCATACGCGCCCTTCAAGAGGCGAGGATCGTTTCCAAGTTGATTTGGCCGCATCTCAAGCGAATAATGAAAAGTTGCGTAGAACCAATAAGGAACTGCGCAGGAATTTACAGAATGTAGGAGAGCGCACCCTGGATTACCGAGCCCCGCCTCGGCCAGCATGGGCTCGCCCCATGTCGTTCTCTCAGGTGATCATGGACATTGTAATACCAGCCACACAGGTGTAGAGGACCCAGAGGCGCATATCACAGCGTTCCACACCCAGATGATGCTCTCAGGAGGCTTCGACGCTGTGTACTGTAAGTTATTCATGAGTACACTGGCAGACACAACGTTAGACTAGTTCTTCAGCCTTCCTAGCGAACATATTACTTTGTTCGATCAATTCACAACGTTGTTCAGAGAACAATACATTGTCAACCGGGCTCCCCCTCCAATCTCTTACGATCTCTTTGACGTAAGGCAATACCAGAGAGAGTCCTTGAAAGAATTCTTAAACAGGTTTAGGGTACAAGTGGTGAAACTACACACCAAGGACGAAGCCATGACAGTGCACGCCTTCACTAAAGGAGTGCTGCCAGGACCCTTCAGCGACTCGCTGATCAGATGTTGCCCAAAGACACTTTGCGTCGAGTTGTGGCGCACATCGTTGCAGAGGATCGGGTGATAGAAAAACGCGGTAGCGTTGGCCCTGTCCGACCTCGAGGAACAGGTCGTCCTCACCCCCATAAGGGTACATGAGGCAATGACGGAGAAAAAGGCCCCAGGAGCACATCCGCCATACGAAGCCAGAAAGCCTCAAACCAGGGCACACACGAGAGAGAACATCCCACCCAGATACAATTTTCGGGTGGAACTGAAGGATCTGATCGCCACCCCCGACGTGGCCAACAGATTAAAGCCTCCACCAAAAACTGATAAGAGGCTAGGGCCCATTAAAAACGCTTGGTGCGAGTTCCACCAAGCCATTGGCCACAACCTACGCAATTGTCTGACATTGGGATTCTAGTTGGATGAATTGGTAAGAGGTGGTTTCTTGAAGGATTACCTACAAGAGCCGCAAGGGGCCCTGACGACAGCGGCCCCAGTAGGAGATCAAGGGCACAAGGTGCCCATACATGGAGAAATCAACACCATCGCAAGAGAATTCTCTGGAGGAGAGTGTATCGCTTTCCAACGTAAAAAGTACGCCAGAGGAGTGATAATAATGGAAGGGCAGAGTTCGGACCAAACGCCCGAGTCTGACCTTGTCTTCACCAGAACTGACTTGCAGGATGTTGGTCCCACATGACAATGATCCTGTGGTGATCTCAATGGTGACAACAGGCAGAAAGGTGCACCGCATCCTAGTATATCAAGGAAGCTCGGCCGACGTGATGTTTTGGTCGACCTTCAACAAGCTGCAGTTGTCTCTTGAGCAGTTGATGCCTTACGTTGCAACATGCTGACTGGCACAAGGCGCCCCCGGAAGAGTTGAGGTTGATCTATAGCCCATGGTCATTCCATACCTGGGGGATTGACATTCTGAGGCCATCTCCCTTAGCATTGCGACAGATGAAGTACCTCGTGGTTGCCATTGAATACTTCACAAAGTGGAAGAATATAGTATGCCGCTTCGGAGTCCAAAGCGGTTGGTATCCGATAATGGCACCTTGTTTGCTAACCAACAGTTAAGCAAGTTGTGCACAGAGCTGGGTATAAAGCAGGTGTTCGAATTAGTCGAACAGCCCCAGACGAACGGGCAGGTCAAGTCTGCCAACCGAGTTCTGCTCAGAGGTTTGAAGAGAAGGCTAGATAAAGCTAAAGGGACTTGGGCATAAGAAGTTCCTAGAATTGTGTGGGCTTACCACACCATTCCCTAGTCCACTACCAAAAGAGACACCCTTTAGCTTGGTGTATGGTTCGGACACGATGATTCCTGTAGAGATTCAAGAGAGCTCACCACGTTTCCAGAACTTCGTAGCTGAAGAATCCAAAAAAGAGAGAAAGGTGAACCTGGATCTACTGGATGAAGTTAGAGAAGAAGCAAGGATCAAGGCAGAAGCCTTGAAGAGAAAGGTGGAGTACAGGTACAACTCCAAGCTGAGACATCGGCAGTTCCAGGTCACCGGCCTGGTGATGTGGAAAGCTCACCCATACCAGCTAGAAAACAAGTTATCTCCCAAGTGGACTGGTCTCTTCCGTGTGACAGAGGCCCTTGGGAATGGAGCATACAGGCTCAAGACTTTAGAAGGTGGAGCAATCCCTCGTACGTGGAACGCGACCAACCTTAAGTTTTATTTCAGTTAAGATTATTGCATTGTACACAGTTTTAGGGGACACTCTTTTTCCCTTATAAGGGTTTTTTAATAAGGTCACCCAATAAAATTCCAGTTATTCAGTTAAAAAGAAATATTTTGTACAGTGGAGTAATGAACTTCTCCCTGGGGTTAGAAATCTCAAGATTGGGAATAGTATGGTTCTTCGTGAGCCTCCTACTTGAGTAAGAACACCAAGGTCGAGAACAATATGGTTCAACAATTAAAATCCTCCCCTACCTTTATACAGTTAGAGCGAGGTCAGCGAAACGAACCTCTCCCTTGGTTTGATACACCAAGATCGGGAATAGTATGGTTCTTAGTGAGCCTCTCTTGTGTGAGTTCACCAAAGTCGAGAAGATTATGGTTCAACAGTTAAAATCCTCCCCTACCTTTGTACAGTTAGGGCGAGGTCAACAAAACGAACCTCTCCCTTGGTTTGATACGCCAAGACTGGGAATAGTATGGTTCTTCGTGAGCCTCCCTCTTGTATGAGTTCACCAAGGCCGAGAACAGTATGGTTCACCAAAGAAACCCTCCCTTCCCTCTATACTGCTAGGGTGAAGAAGGACCTCTTCCTTGTATTGTAAGGCAACGTTAGTATGGGTTCTAGTTACTGTTGAAGATGGGAAGCATTGATGTATCAAATCCTCATGGAACCTAAAGCTGTGTTGTGTTTTAGGTTTGGGTTTAGTTATGGGGTTTAAAATCTTTGTAAGATCATTCTTGATTCTCACACAAAGCTTGTTTCAATCTGTTTTAAAGAACTAAGTGTTTTTCCATGCAAAGGGAAAAACAACCGATTAAAGTTTCGAGACAATCAGTTGTTTTTCACTTAGCTAGCAAAGGAGTTTTTGAAACTGTTTCTTGAATCAGTTGTATAACTGAAACCATTCAACTGGATAAACCGCAGTTTCAACCGATTAAATGTGAGTTTTCATAACAGCTTTTTGAAAACCTATTTTAACTATTTCAGTTGTTTAAATCTGCCTTAAACGGTAGTTTGTCAAAGGTTATAAATATAGCCTTCTTTCAAATGTTTAATGTGAATGAAAGAAAGAAGTTTTACACTCTGATTTGAGACCAAAAAGAGAGATTACCAACTGGCTTGAGGTGTTTGTTGTGTCCAAAGAGGGTGAGTAGGCTTTGTGGGATTCAAAGTCACCTCTTTGTGGTGTGTGTTTGTAATCTGTGATTGGTTACATAGTGAAATACTCAGTGGTTTGACTGAGGACTGGATGTAGCTCAGGGATTGAGTGAGCTAGTATAAACTTTGTGTGTAAATCTCTCTATCTCTCTTCTCCATAATTGTTTGATATTTCCGCTGTAATAAACAACCGATTAAATCATGCTTTTAACCAATTGAAATTCTAATATCAGTTTTTATTTGACTATTTGATTGGCTTTCTGAATTGTTTATCTGAATTGATTGTTAAAGATTCATTCTAAAGAAAGTATTTGTGAAAATCTTTTATAAACGATTCACCCCCCTCTTGTTGTAGCCATCAATCTTAACAATTACATGTCTCCCTTATCCCTGTATGGAAAGGTTGAGCCCAGCTAAGTGCAGACCTCCCTTATCTTGTAAGACAAGGTTGAGAACACTATGGTTCCTAGTCGAAGGTCATCCTTGTCTTGTAAGACGAGGTTGAGAGTGGCGTGATACCTAGTTAAAGATCTCCCTTGACCTATGAGCCAAGGTCGAGAGTGGCACTTCCCTTACCTTTGTTTGGCAAAGGATGGGGCAAAGAAGGAATTCGAATGGAGCACTACCTCTACCCTAAGACAACAAAGAAAGCATAAAGTCAAGCGAGTGGTAAAGAAGCGTGCTACCCAAGTCATGAAGGCCCTATGTTAGACTAAGCAAGCCAGATGAAGCAGTTAACAACAAAAAGGGAGCAAGTTAAGAATATAACAGATTTCATAAATAAACAGATACATTTACAGGGTACTAAAATTGTTCGTTAAACAGTTAAGTTACAATAAGGAAGGAGATACTTGTAGGCATCGACCAGTTGCCCATCAACGATTCTCTTGGTCAGACCTGTTTAGGATAGGTCCACCCCAAGATGCACACAAGCAACATGGGCCATGACATCCTCAAACCCAGCACCATAAGCTCCAGCAGCATCGTTGGTGAGCTCATCCTTGATCTCACTGAAGAGTTCGTACTTGCGGACTAGCTCTCCCTCCAGTTGTCCAAGACGCACCTCCTGTTGGGTCTCCCTTTCCTCCAACCTGGTCATCTTGGCCTGCGCCTCCTCAACCTTCTCCTTCAGCTCAATAACCTTGTTTCGGAGAGGCAGAATCTTCGCATGAGCACTCAGGGCCTCTTGGTCTCCTTGTCAGTATGGAGAAGGTCTGCCAACTCTAGGTGCAATGCGGTTTCGCGCTGAGTAAGCTTTTTAATTTGGAGCGCATCTTGACTTGCTGCCTCCCTCAACTTCAACATCTCAGCCCTCAGTTTCTGCACTTGGGTCGAGGCGCGGCTGGATGCGATGAGGAAAGCCCCAAGACCTCTGGCTGCATGCCCTTGCAGGGGGTCTTCGCCCTGGCTCTCCATTTCCCCATCTGGGAAGGTTTGAAGAACCTCTTAGAGAAAGGTCGAGTAGCTCAGCAGCGGGAGGCACGCCAAAATCGCCTCTAAGAGCACTCTCCTCCCCGCTTTCGTGTAACACGAAGTCACGAGGAGAAGAGGCACTTGAGGGGTTCTCTCAGAAGGAGGGGGCGCCGCCATCTGAAGCTGAGTGCGCCGGGACCGCGACATCAACACCCATTTTCCTCTTGAAGATGAGGCCAGAGTAGGTGTCCTTCTGCCTAAGGTCCGCAGGGGCAAGAGCAGAAGGGTTTGGGGTCGAAACAACTGCAGCAGGAGCATCAGCAGGGGCGCAGCATTGGCACCCAATGGGCCAACACCAACTTTGAGTTTGGAGGCTGCCTCAACTAACATCCTCCTTTTCTCCGTGTTCAGCACCATGCCTACACAAGAAAACAACAATGCATAAGAAGTAAACCAACACAGTATGCAAGTAGACAAGAAAGAGTAGAGTCAAACAATACCAGTATAACTCTTGAGGGCTTTAGGGCTGAACTCAATCTTGAGCAGCTCCACCGTGTTAAACGGTGCTTGAAGACCAGAAAAGAGGTTGCACACCTCCCGTTCTTGAGGAGGTAGGTCTTCAAGGCACCTGGGCTTCTGGAGATTGGGCTTCTCTGCCCAGTAAAGAGGAAATCCGTCCAAGAGAGTGGGGTCCCTCTTGTTACACCGTACTTGTTTTGGATGTGGTAAATAGGGTCATATCAAGGCCGATTGTCCAAACAATGAGAATAAGGAGAGAGGGGCAAGCAAGAAGATTGAAAGGAAGGGAAAAGCAAGAAGAGCCAGTTGTGTCATAAAGGTTAGGAAATAACCTTCAAGCCCAACACATGTGAGATACGGCTGCCCAAATCATAGGAAGTTTTGTTGATTGGTGAAAGGATCAACAATGTGTATCTACTTGATATCTCACATTTTGCATCTATTGGCTGCCTTCTAACCAAACATGAGGAATCATGATTATGGCATAGAAGGATAGCACACGTCTACATGCATCATCTAAATAAGTTGATCTCAAAAGTAGGTTTACCCAAACTCAAGTTTGAGAAAGACCACATATGTGAAGCATGTCAAAAGGGGAAGAAAATTAAACACCCTTTCAAACTAAAAAATGTTGTTTCAACTTCCAAGCCCCTTGAACTGCTACACATGGATTTATTTGGTCTTTCAAGAACCACGAGTCTTGGTGGAAACTACTATGACTTGTAATTGTTGATGATTTCTCTAGGTTGACATGGACACTATTTTTGGAATCCAAGAGTGATGCATTTTCTGCATTAAAAAAGCTTGTCAAGAGATTACAAAACATGTGTTGCAGTAACATTTGTGTCATTCGTAGTGATCATGGGAGGGGAGGGGGATTCCAAAATGAAAAATTCAGTGGTTTTTGTGAAAAACTTGGTATTTTCCATAATTTTTCTACTCCTAGAATTCCCAAAAAAATGGGGTTGTGGAAAGGAAGAACATGTCTCTTGAGGAACTTGGCTAGAACCATTTTGAGTGAGTCCTCTTTGCCAAAATATTTTTGGGTTGATGCTATTAGCACAACTTGCTGTGTGATGAATAGGGTCCTCATTAGACCAATTTTGAGGAAAACCCCTTATGAATTGTTTAATGGGAGAAAACCCAACATTGGTCATCTAGCCATGCTTATAGAGTGTATAACAAAAGGCTTATGACTGTGGAAAAGTCCATTCATGTTGTCTTTGATGAAACTACCCATACAGAACAAGAATCTATGAAGAATTATGTAGAAGATGATGATCAGAACACCATTCTACATCCTATTGTAAAACAACCGATTGATTCGATGAAACAACCTGTTGAAATTCTACATCAGGATGATCTTCCCAAAGAATGGAGAATTCCTAGAGACCTTTCTGTGGACAACATCATTGGACAGATTGATAACGGAATGTCTACTCGAAACTTTATCTCAAATTACTGCAAACATTATATATGGTCGATGCCTACAAGTATCTCCTTCCTTATTGATAACGGAATGTCCATTCAATAACGGAATGGCTTTTGTATCTCAAATTGAACCTAAATCTATTTATGATGCACTTAAAGATGAAAATTGGGTTGCTGCCATGCATGATGAGCTGAATCAATAAATGATGTGTGGTTTCTTGTTCCTAAAACTGATTGCATGAATGTCATTGGAAGTAATTGGGTGTTTAGAAATAAATTGGATGAATCTCGTGTAATAACTAAAAATAATGCTAGGTTGGTTGCTAAAGGGTATAATCAAGAAGACATTGACTACGATGAAACCTTTCCACATGGGACTAGATTAGAATCTGTGAGATTATTGCTTGCATTTGCTTGTACGAGTGGCTTCAAACTCTTTTAGATGGATGTGAAGAGTGCATTTCTCAATGGACTCATCAATGAAGAAGTTTATGTCTCACAACCTCTCGACTTTGAAGATCACCAACATCCTAATCACATGTACAAGCTGAAAAAGACTTTGTATGGACTCAAACAAGCCCCAAGTCAGTAGTATTAGAGGCTTAGCAATTTTCTCTTATCTCATTGCTATGAGAGAGGAAAAATTGATAAGACTTTTTTTATTATAAAGTCAAAGTCTGCCATCATCTTGGTTAAAATTTATGTTGGTGATATCATATTTGGTGCTACTAATGCCTATGTGAGGAATTTGTGGCAGCTATGCAGGGGGAGTTTTTAATGTCTATGATGGGAGATTTATCCTTCGCAGGTCAAGCAATTAAAGGATGGAATCTTCCTAAGCCAAATTAAGTGCTCCAGGGAGATTCACAAGAAGTTTGAGATGGAAAACTGCAAAGAGGCTTCCACACTAATGGATGCTAATTTGGTTGGAATAGCAGTTGATCAAACCAAATTCAGAGGATTGATTGTTTCCTCTGTTTATCTCACTGCTAACCGAAATCGTGTTTACAGTTTGCCTATGTGCTAGATTTCAATCAAATCCAAAAGAATCTCACTTCAAGGCTGCGAAACGAATTCTGAAATACCTTGAAGGCACAACCAGTTTTGGTTTATGGTATCCATCTCACTCTCCTATGCATTTGGTTGAATATTCTGATTCTAATTTTGTAGGGTGCAAGCTAGATAGAAAGAGCGCAAGTGGCACATGTCATATTCTTGGAGCAAGCCTTGTATCTTGGCATAGCCAGAAGCAAGCTTGTGTGGCTCTCTCAACTGCAGAAGTTGAGTATATTGTTGATGGTAGCTGTTGTGCTCAAATTCTTTGGATCAAACAACAACTATAAGACTTTGGTTTGAAGGTCAGCAATGTGTTTTTGCTTTGTGATAACACAAGTGCTATCAACCTCACTAAAAATCAAATTCAACATTCAAGGACAAAGCACATTGAGATTCACCACCATTTTGTAAGGGATCATGTGAGCAATGAGGATTGTGAAATTCAGTTTATTGAAACTGAAAAAAAAAAATTTGCAGATATCTTCACTAAGCCACTGCCTCAGGAAAGGTTATTCTTCTTAAGAAATGAGTTGGGTATCCTTGATTCTCAAAATCTTTTTTAATTCTATTTTTATCCATTCTCTTAGCCTATTTGTGAAGACAAATAGGGGGAGAAATGAGGGTTTATGTGTTGTAATTCTGTTACTCTATGGTGTGCTTAAATCTGTTTAGAACTATTGTTGTCATGCTCTAATACACCACTGATTTTGCTGCCTAGTTATGCTGCACACACTAGTTTTGGTACTGTTTTTTTTTTTTTTCTGCATATACATGTCCATATATGTGTGTGTCTATTCAAATATGATTTATCCTGCTGTTATACTTGTCTTGTATGCTATACAATTCTGTTTTTCAGGATCATTAAAGTTCAAACACTGCAACGCAAGCAAACCAGGGATTTGTCTTCATCAAACAAGGTGCTTTGATGTCTCCAAATCCTAATGGAAAGCTTGAAGACTTCGTTGTTGGGTGTGTGTGTGTTGTTTAATTGTTTGAAACTTGTTAAATCACTCCTTAAGATGATCCAAGGTCAATTGAATCTTTACCTTTTTGAAAAGATGGGTTTTCTAAAAGGGTGTGAAATTTTGCTAGGAAATTGTTCTTAGATCCAGGAGTTCCTTGTGGTTGAGGTAAGATCATTTGGTCTCAATATATTCCTCCTTCCAAAACTCTAGTATTTTGGAAAGTTTTTCATGGACGACTTCCTACGGATCAACATGTTCAACACAAAGGTTTGCATTTATGTTCTATGTGTACTCTTGGTGAAAAGCAGGAAGAATCTATTCAATATTTATTTTCTGAACGTCCTAATGCTTTGCATATTTGGAGTTGGGTTCGACAAATTTTTCTTAATTCTCACTTCTCTACCGTGGTTGATCTTCTTTCTTTTATTAAGAGCGATGGTAGTCCTTTGGTTAATTTTATTAAACTTGTTGTGATTTCCTTCTCTATTTGGATGATATGGCATATGAGAAACTATGCTAGATTTTAGATTAAGATTGATCTTTCCAGGGCCATTTCCACCATTAAGGATTTCACTTGCCTAGTGGGTAATTCGTCTAAAAGATCTATGAGGAATGATATGTTCAACTTCAATGAAGTTATTTGATATTAATACTTGTAGTGGCAAAGTTCTTCATCCTCTTTTTGTTAGATGGGAATTTCCTTCACCGGGTTGGGTTAAAATTAATACTAATGGTGCTGCTAAGGGTTCTCCTGGTCTTGCTACTTGTGGTGGTATTTTTCGTGGAAGTATGGAGAAGTTTATTGGTGGTTTCTCTACTTTCCTTGGTATTCAGACTACTTTGGTTGTTGAGTTTTATGGAGTTATACATACCATTGAAGAAGCTAAAAAGATGGATTTTACTAGTTTATGGCTTGAATGTGATTTTGCCTTAATCGATGCTGCATTTACTGTTAGGATTAATGTTTCTTGGATTCTTCGTAAAAGGTTGAACACTTGCCTTGATTATTGTGGGAAAATAAGGTTTAGGATTTCTCATATTTTTCATGAAGGTGTAGAACATGGGAGCTTTGATGTTTCAAATCTATGACGAAGGTTGAAGTTGTGCTGCTTTTGGTTTATGTTTAGTCTAAGTTGTTTAGAATTCTTGTAAAGATCATTCCTAGTCCATTGCACAAGCTAGCTCAATCTATCTTAAAAGAGAAAAGTGTTTTTCTAAGCGAAGAGAAAAATAATCGGTTGAAACCACGAAATAATCGATTGTTTGTCACTAGCTTGTTTGAAGATTTTAAAACTGTTTTTTACTTGGTCAAATAACTGTCTAACCAATTCATTCGGTTAAAACAACTTTTCAACCGGTGCAATTCAAATAAAATAACTGTCTAACTCTAACTCTCTCTCTCTCTCTCTCTCTCTCCTTATAAATTGTTTGATTTAATTCTGCAAACAGTTTCTTTTACATTGTTTGATTGGCTTCCTTGATTGCTTAATCTGTGATTGTTGATCAATTCATTCTTACTCAATCTTTGCGAAAATCTTTTGACAAACAATTCACCCCCCACCCCCATCTTGCTTAAGCCATTAATTCTAACATAAGGTACATGTGCTGACAAACTTGCTAATTTAGACTTTATTCATATAGAACAATTTCATTGGTATAATAGACTTTTATATAGTCTTTTCTTAGAATTATTTATTAATAGGTATAGATTATCCCAGCATCACTTTTCTTAAATTTTTTATATATGGATTTTGATCTATTCTTCTATATTTGATTGTATTTCCTTTCTTTTCTTTTTTTTAATAATATTTTCTTTTTATGGTGATAGATGATTGTTGATACTTGAGGTATCAATCTAGTTAAAATGACAAGTTTTATAATGAGATCTAATATGAGAATTTTTATAAAATAAAATTAAGTACAAACTTATTTAAGAGATTTCACTTATGTGCATCCATTGTCTTTTAAACAAACACATGATCGTGCTTTCTTGATTTTATATCTTTTAACATCTTTGCAAATGATAAACTGGTGAAAACAATCTAATTCTTAGATATTTTATTATAGTCCCTCTTAAAAAGTGGGACTAGATTTAACTTTTAAGTGTACGAAAGGACTGGTAGTTGTTTGGCCACCAAATGGAGTATTCGAGAACGTGTTTGTGCATGACAGATTTATCTTTTCTTAATTGAGTCCGACACAAAAGTAGCAATTTCAAAGAATTTGAAAGGAACTTGCATTCTGTCTTATTATAATGTGACACAAGAACAGAAGAAAATTACACTACCACCAGATTCTAAAACGTACTTCCATGCCAAACAATTAATCATTTGATCTACAAACTAACCTAAAATATATTGTCTCCGCTCCGTTTTATATCTTTTAAATATTTCTTTTTCTATTTAACTATCATTTTTATATTTTAAATCAATCAAATTTTCAGCATCATTTACATTCTATATATAAATTAATATATATAGTTTACGCACGAGAAGGGAAATTAAACGCCATGACAGCATGGCAACTAATGAAATAATGCCCAAAAATGATTTTATATAATAAAATTCTATAATGTGTTTCTTGGATTACTTTAACCATTATTTCTCTATCGGCTACTTTAACCATTATTAAAAATTGTTTTACAATGTCAATTTTCATATTGTGTGAGAGAGTAATCGATATTTGAAGAGCATTAATTCGAATCTTATTGTATTTTGTTCTATTGTTAGTCCTCCTTCTCAATTATTCCAGTTAGCTTTCATGAAAAAATATTACAGTGAACAAAATTGAAAAATTCTTATGAGTTATGTAAAAAATTTATACGAACTACTTTCCTAATAGAATACTCGCTCCTTTAAATTACAAAATACTAATTAATTAATTATTTATTTATTAGCATCAATATAAAAATCAGCCAATCTTAATAGATTTATGTGATCTTTGAATTAAGTACTATATACTGTACGAAAAAAATAAAGAAAAAAAAACAAATATGTAAATATTTTTTAATTTATTATTACTAGAAAATCATTAAATAGAAATCAATTTTTTTTAATTAGTTTCTATATTGACTAAATTAAATACTATTTTAGAGACTAAAAAAATTATTGTTATTATTATTAAATAGTTTTTAAATTGATATCTAATTAGCTACTAATATTTTAGCTATTAATTATTTATTTAAATTCTAGAATTGATATTTAAACCTGAAAAGCAAATTAGATACAAATTTATAAACTATTTATTAATAATTGAAACTAATTTAGATATTAATAATTATTTTAATTTATAAAATAATATTTAATTTAATCAATTATAACAATTAATTATTTTTTATTTTTAAAATTAGTTTTTATTTAATAATATTTTAGTAGTAATTTTATTTAGACATATAAACAAAGGAAAGAATGAGGAAAGAAGAGAAAGTGGAAGAGAATAAAAGTAGCAGTGAGATAGAAATTAAAACTAATTTAAATATTAATTATGTTTTATATGATAAATAAATTAAAAAAAGTGTTGAAAAGCATTTTTTTCATAAAATATAGAAAAATGGTAAGAAGATAGAGAATTACTTAGGAGTAAAACCTTAAAAGTTAATGCAAGTGCAAATATGTCACCTGAATTCCATGTGAATAGAACATGAGATAACATCAGAATCATGCAGAGACCATATCATGAACGGGATATATTTATTACTCTATCTTTATTTCTGGTCATGAGAGACCCCACTTCAAACATACGTAATTAATGTGGTAGAAGTGTGCTACATCCTCCATGTATGGGCAGTGCATGTGACACAGTAGCCAGCAAACGGTGAACCTGCATGTTTCAGTGAGGACTCACTCACTCCCTTCCCTCATTTTTTACCCATGAACAATTAAATTCAGAGAATCACACCTCCCAATGAAACAAAAGTCTCATTCACATTCAACTATTTATTTTTATTTATTTTTTTATTAATAAAAAATAAATAATGTAGAGTATTTTAAGAATCTACTATAACAAAATCATGAAATAAAAACCAATTTTAGAAAAAAAAAACAATTAATTGTTATAATAACTAAATTAGAAACTATTTTAGAAACTAAAAGAAAATTAGTTTCTAAATTAGTTTCTATTATTGTTAAATGATTTCTAAATTGGTATCTAATTAGCTACTAAAGTTTTTGCTACCAAATTTAGAACTAAATAATTGGTAGTTAAAATCTTGGTAGCTAATTATATATCAATTTAGAAACTATTTAACAATAATAGAAACTAATTTAGAAACCAAATTTATTTTTAGTTTCTAAAATAATCTTTAATTTAGTTATTATAACAATTAAATATTTTTTTTTTCTAAAATTGATTTTTATTTTATGTTTTTTTTAACAATTAAATATTTTTTTTTCTTTAAAATTGATTTTTATTTTATGTTTTTTTTAGTATCTATCAATCCTATTACAATTGAAAGAGTTATGATTTTTGTATAATTAAGAAAAAAATCCAACAAAAAGAAACTATCACAGTCAACAACCCCTTAATTACCTATAAAAGAAAAACTCAAATCTAAGCTCATTCAAAACGAGGAACAGATATTTCAAAAAGAAAAAACCCAGCCATGAGCTCATTGTTACCAGCATTGTTGGTCATCCAGCAGAGGCAAAGCTGAACGATGTTCATATTTATTTGATGTATAGTTATAATATCCATGTAACACCCGAGATATTGAACTGCATTGTTTTTTACTGTACATAAATGCAAGAGTCTACAAACGTAGGAATGTGTGCCCTAAGTTTTCTTTTTTGTGGCAGTTACATCATTTTTCATATCCTTTGACCAAAGGTTTGAAAACCCTTAACTACTACACATAGGCATGAATGATGGTTTATAGGTATTATATTATATTCTTTTGAATGTACCCCAGTTTCAACACAATGAATTATTTGACCTGATATCTAAGTCTTCAAGTTATTCTATCTTATAAACTAGTTTTTAGTATTGGATTTTATACTCAAGTCTTAATAGTTATTATTTTATTCAAAGTTGTACTTCAAAAGGACTATTCATAAGTTGGATTAAGGTGCTTTTACAATGAATTATTGTTTCCGATGTGTTTGTATAAAATTCTGAATAATTACTTATAAAAAAATGGAAAAATGAAATGATTTTTTTGATAAATTAAAATTTATATGTAAGTTAAAACTAGAATAAATAAGTTATTTTAAAAAATATTTTGATATTATGCTCTTTAAAATTTATTTTAATTTGTATATAAATTAATTCTTACTAATAAAAAGCTTATTTTTTAAATGTTTACATAAAAATTTAAAAGAATCCTCATTATAGGACTCTCCCAATCATTAACCCTTTAGTTTCACCGGCTTTTAATGAAAGTGGAACAATTTTTATCCTTTAATATTATTAAAATGAAATTTATTATTAAAATGAAATTGTTTTTTAAAGTTGAAAAAATCGTGCTAGCTGTGTAATTACTTTGAATTAAATTTAATTAAAGATATATCTCGTTGGTATGACTTTTTCAACTTAAAAAACACAGTTTCATCTTAAAAATAAAAAGAAAAATTTGACCCACTTTTTTATATATAGCCACGTTCACCCGTAACTTTTGCCGAATATATTACTACATTCAATTTCTTGTAGCACTGTGGTAAATCAATTAACTAATGAATAACCAGTGTGTGAAATTTGATGAGAAAGCAAGAATTAAGGAGTCCTTAAATTGGAACTAAATGCTTTCCTTTGTTGCCTTTCTGAGAGCAAGGAATCCCAATTGATTGATTCACCAAAATGGATCATAAATGGGAATGGCCTTGTCGGGGCTTGAGATGACCATCCATGGTCGAACATGGCCCATATGTGTGAGCATTAAGGTTGTTTAATCGTTTTCTTATTAAAATGTGTGGCAATGGTTAGGTTTGAAGAGGCTTCTTTTTGCAAATTGTGAGGAAAGAACTTTATGTTGAGACCTGCACAGTGCTGTAAGTGAAAAAGTTTAATTTTATGGATCCGAATAGGTATTCATCAACAGACACCAGCTCATTTCAAAGGTACAATGTCAACTTCTACTCACAAGTAGGCACACTCAGGAGAACGTACATGGAAAACAACCACCGTCAGGACAAAAATTAATGGCTGTCTCCTTATTAATGCTGTCACTTTAATTCAGTTTCTTAACTTTCTTCCTTATCTGCATTTAAATCATTGTTCAATCATTGGCACCGTAATTTACATACATTTTTAAGTGTCAACTCTAAACTACAGGGGGAAGAAGGCCCATCTGAAAAATAGGACTTAGCAATGATTTATTCATCTTACGTACGAGACATCGATTTCAGCTTCGCATCATTCCACAAATGTCACATTAACTACATGAAAATATATAAAGAATATGTAAAATTTATACTATAATACATTAATTCATTATTAATTAATAGCAGCATAAAAGTGTATTAGAAAATATTATCTAATGTCACCATAAAAGTGTATTAGAAATTTAAGAATGGATGTAAGGTTAGAAAATTTTGGAAATTAATATTATAATATGATTCAGATTTTGAGTTTTTAACCTGAATTTAATAATATATAAAGGTCCATTGGTTATTGGTTAATGTGTTATATATGTATATATTATATATATATATATAATATATATAAATAATGAAAACTTATTCTTAGGAACCGTGAGAAAAATAAAGGAAATATCTCTCGCTAATAGTCATTAAGAAAAAAGTGTGACAAGAATAAAACTGTCAAATATAGATAGAAAAAATGAGATAAAAGAAACTGCTCAGTTCATATTCTAATGGATCAAGGTAAGTTTCTATTTCTATTATAATTGAATATATGAGATGTGAGAATCATATATTGTAAAATTCTTATGATGTGTATTATTATTCATTATTATACGCTTTGAGTTTACGTGTGATATCAAAGCTTGGTTGCTCAAATATATTATTATCCATGAATGATGTTTTTCCCAATTTTATGAACCCTACTTTTAAAATTATGAATATTGCAAAGAAAATAATATCATTTGAGAATAAATTTTAAGGTTTAATTTATCCTTTTTATTTCTGATGGTCTTAAATTGATTTCAAATTAAAATAATAAAATCTAAAGTCTTTCGTTGCATCATAAATCTTGAAATTTTGTTTTATTTGAATGCAAGAGGAAAAAATTACGATAAATAAAAATAATGGCATAAATATATATGTTTGTATATTTTGTTGATGAATGATATTATTTATGAAATTAATTGTATGATAGATTTGTAATCACCAAAGTAATCAAATCTTTATTTTATTTTTTTAAATTCCAAAGGTCATGTATTATATATGGAATTATTATATTTTATTTAATTCCAAATTATTGATGAATTTTATTTCAATTAATATATTATTTTTGAATTATTTGTATGATATATTTGTAATCACCAAAGTGATCAAATCTTTATGTTTTATTTAATTCCAAATTAGTGATGAATTTTATTTCAATTAATATTAATTTTGGAATTATTTGTATGATAGATTTGTAATCGCTAAAGTGATCAAATCTTTATGTTTTTTAATAAAGTTTTCATGTTAGGAATCACTATGTAACTTGACATCTTAGATAGGCTAACACCTTAAGTAACAACAATCATCTGTCATCACATAAAAAAAATATTATTAAAACAAAGAAAAAAGAAAGAAAATACAAAAAAAATATGGGGGACTAGACCAAAACCCATATGTTAACGAAAACGATACATAGGTATACTATACCTAATAATAAAGAATTCTAAGAACATACTAGATGAAAGCATATTATACCAATGAAATGATTTTCTTTGAAAAAATCCTAAATTAGTCAACTTATCAGCACACACATTCCCTTCACGAAAAATATGAGTAACCCTAAACCTGATTTTCCAACAATAATTAAGACAAATATTCCATTGATTATGAAGCATCCACGAAACATTAGTCCTAACACTAATAAACTCACTCATAAAAACGCGAATTACATACAGATTAAAATCCGTATGTAAATATATTGGCACCATAAAATAAAATTAACTGTCAATGGGATTCAAAGCCTGGTTCCTTCAATCACCCTTCAGCAACCAGAGAGAATTTAACCACTACACCAAGCAAATTCTTTAGTTTTATTATGATTTTTATTATACTTATTATTATTAATAATACTAACAGTATTAACAATATTAACAGTATTAACAATATTAACAATATTAACAATACTAACAATACTAACAATATTAACAATACTAACAATATTAATGATACTAACAATATTAACATATGATCACATTTAATATATGTCATACTCATAGTCATCATATTACCTATTACATTAAAATCAACTATCATATTAATTATTATTTTACGATCATATTGACTTAATTAAGTTCACTATAGGTAGTTGGTTTTACTTGTGTGTTATAGTAAAAAATATTGTCAACAAACAATATTATCTTTTAACATAGAATGATGACTTTTACATTAACTATTAATTAAATCTCTAATACAGATTACTAGTTAGCATATTATTATAGTTTAAACTATATTAATTATTCCATAAATCTATGTAAAAAGTTGTTACTAAATAACCCTTTCTACTAATATATAAATCATAATGACAAAGTGATTAAATAATTTATAATTTAAAATATTTTAAAAATTATACATTATATCAATTTTAATCTATGTAAGTAAATATTTGAAAATAAGATTTTTTTTATCGACAAAGAATAAAAAAATTAAAGGAAACATTTTAAGGATATTTCAGTCCTTATACAAGAATCTCATATCAGAAAAGAAGTGTAAGATACAAGCATATATATAGCCATCTAACAAAAACTTCACAACTACCTATAATAACCTATATTTGAAAATAAGATATCAAATAATTTATATTAATATATATATATATATAATATGAAAGTAAATTTAAATTTAACCATGAGTTTTAAAAAATTAATGATTAAATAAAAAAATATATTAATCAATATATATGTATTTATGGTATTAAATTTATATTAATATTATATAATTTCTTCCTTTTTCTCTCTATCTATCTATATCCGGATAAAAGTAATATTACTCAAGTCAAATAAAACTACTATACACACACAATAAATATCTAAATGTATATTTATATCAAAATTAATATTAATAATATGAATATAATATTGATAATATGAATATAATATTAATAATATGAATATTAATACTAATAATATTAATAATAATATTAATATAATTTATTTTATTATTATTATTATTATTAATTATATTAATATGTATAAGTATAATAAAAATGATAATATGACCAAAGAGCTTGTCTTGTCTAGTGGTCAATGCTTCCCCTGGTCACTGGAGAGACTTGGGTTCGAATACTGGCTGCTGCAGTTTGCTTGTAATAATAATTAGTCAGGAAAGAAAACCTATCCTATGCTCCTCAGCCTAACCTCCTTCTTAGAACCATTCTCCTACCATTGCTCACGGGTTCACCATGCTTATGATCCAATTCTTTCATTTTCGTCCATATATTCATCCATAAATAGATTTCAATCAAATAATTTATCAAGGATATAAGAGAACTCCATCAGTTGGTCATCAAAGCTTCGGTTACATCAAACAAATAAGTTTTTGGGTTCCTTTCATTGTGTTTGTGTGTGTCAAGTTTGATGCAAACCCAGTTTAGAACCATTGCTTGTTTTGGAGTTTATAATTTTGAATGGATTTCATGGAGGCAGTGTGGAAGCTGGATGAAGGTAGAATTCATATTAGAAAGATAAATTTGATTTGTGGAAGTAGAGGTTTAGAAGAGGTTAGGCCAACTTATAAAGAGTTTGAGGCTAAAATTGTTAACTAAGAAGATCGTGATTTGATGATTCCAAACTATATCATGAAGATTAGGAAGTTGTGTGTCTGTGTCTAGGTAGATTTTGTGTTAATTCTTTGCAATACATTATGGTCCAATTTATCTTCAAAAGCTATCTTCATGAAAGGTTTTGTTTTCTAAATATGTTTTGTTTTTTAATCAGTTCATAAAAGCTCTTCATCGGTTAAAATTAATTTGATTAAAGTCTTTGATAAGTGCTATAATTCAGTAATATTTCATGCAAAAAGATAGGCACTTATGGACTTTAATTGATAAAATAATTATAATCAACATTTAATTTAGGATTTTGAACCTTTTTACATATTTTTGAATAATAAGATTAATATGAACGATTTATTCCCAAATTTATGTTAATTTAAGGAATCTAGGGGAAAATGGAAGATAAAGGAGAATGGACAAGTTAAAGAAAAAATGAAAAGACAAAGTTGGAACACTGAAAAATAGCACAAGGCTCGCTTAAAGCAGTTCACTCCAATGAAGTTGGACTTTTAATCGTGAAACTCGCTTAAGAAAGAAATATCTCGCTTAAGCGATATGTCACTTAACCCAAAGTCCAATTAAGTTAAATAAAAGGCGTGAGGCATAACCCTAAACATCATTAGGAGAATATTGAGAGATAGAAAACTCTAGAGGAGGCAATCGTCAAGGAGAAACATCCTAGATCTTCTTTTCTTGCTTTCCATGCTTGTAATGGCCAATATGAGTGACTAATTCTTCCTTTTGGGATTGGGAGTAATATGTTAAAAATCTTATGAATGGAGGTGATATTTTTTTGTAATATCTTGTTCTTGATAGATGATTGAAATTTTCATTTTATTATTAAAGTTTGAATCTTTATTCATGAATTTGATCCTAAGATGTGATTGGAAAGTACTTCTAAGAATCTGACTTAAATGATAATGTTTAACCTCTTTGAATGTTAGGAATAGATTTGAAATATTAATTGCTTTATAACATTTGTTCATTTGTTCGTAATGATAAGTCGTTTTTATAAATATGCAAGGAATTTATATATAGGAGACATTATTGATAATTTTCTATGCGAGGAATCAATATTAATGTTTTTTTATATGTGTATCAATGTCAATCAAGAGGGAATGTTATATTTTTTTTACTCATTGAAAATAAAAACGAGTGAGAAGGATGAACCCCAATCCCAATTTTCCCAATTGACTCATCAAAATCATTTACTTTGCTTTTATTTAATTTCTTAGAAATTCATGATACAAACAAAACCTTTCAAACAAAATTTGATACGTCTTTTCATATTTAGTGAATATTATACTTGAGATTTTAGAATTGTTCCTTGTGGGTTCGATATCCATCCTTAGGGACTATTTACTACTTCTGTCTTGGTACACTTGTCATATAATAATCATCAAGTTTTTTGCATTGTTGTTGGGTAACAATTTTAATTTTAGAGTATTAATTCCTAAATGTTGTGAATATTTTAAATTTTTTATTGTTTTTATTTTATTTTATTTTCAAATTATTCTATGTAGCAGGGACCAAGGTATTTTTCTAGTACCTGCAACCACTATGGCCTTTAAGATGAAATCTGCATTCCTTAGTTTGATTAGTACCCATTAATTTACAGAAATGGACCATGAGGATCTATAAACACATTTGTCTACATTCTATGAATTGGTGAGAACAATGGACTTTCAATCAGGTGATATTGAATATGTTTTTTTTTTGCATTTGTTTCCTTTTAAATTGGCAGGAAAACCTAAGAAATAGATCAAATCCCAACCAAATCAGAGCCTCACCGATTGGAAAGATGTAAAGGAGAAACATTTACAAAGATTTTTTCCACTATCTCGTTAAATCATAACAAAGTTTGATATTTCTATGTTTAGAGAAGGATCAAATGAAGCCTTTTGTGAAACATGGGAGAGATTCAAAGTTATGTTGAGAAAAAGCTCAAATCATGGGTTTGAAGATATTGCACAATTGAATATATTTCATAAAGAGCTGAGATCTAATACAAAAATGCTTCTAGATGCTGTAACTGGTGGTACAATGATGGTTGTTGATGTAGAATAAGCAACAAAGATTATTGATGCATTGACATCAATAAATTATCAAGACCAACATGGTAGACAAGATGTTCAGAAGAAAGGATTGCTAGAGCTGAATACTTCAGATGCAATTCTGGCTTATAATAAAGTTCTGACATAGTAGCTTGAGGCATTAACTGCACAAATGTCTAAATTGCCACAACAATTACAAGTTATGCAATCTTCTCAGAGTTAGACTCAACCAATAAGGTACGATTTTTGCGGAGGTGATCATCCTTTCACTGTTCTTATGAAAACAATTCATCATAAGCATAAGTAAATTATATGAGTAATAAGGGAAGGCAAGGTGGTTTCTCCAACAATAATAATTATCCTCAAGGTTGCAAAAGCAATGAGAATCAAAGTTTTGAGTGGAAACAAGATGTTGGTGCATCTAGCAAGCAGGGCCCTTTTCAACAACAACAACCACTACATCCTTCAGTTTAGAAGAGACTAACGACGAGTACACCTTTGACAAATTCATGCAAGCTTTTCTCTCCAATCAAAACAATAATGAAGCGACAATTAGAAATTTAAAAACACAAGAGGGACATATTTCTAAAAAGTTGGCAGAGCGACAAAGTGGTCAGTTTTCAACTAACACAATGATGAGGACCTGAGAGAGAGCGCACTCACTGATCAAGCCCAGACTTCCAAGAAGATGACTCGGAGCATGACTCAAGATACAGGGCTAGGTCAGGATCCATTTCTAGCCAATGCTTCAACACCTAGTCTTCCCAAGAGTGAGGAAGAGTATGAGTTGCCATGTGAGGGAGATTTGTTAGTAGTGAGGCGCATGCTTGGCCAAGTTCAAAAGCCTTTTGATTAAAGTCAAAGGGAAAACATTTTTCACACAAGGTGCCTCATTAATGACAAATTGTGTTCCTTAATTGTGGATGGGGGTAGTTGCACCAATATGTCAAGTACAAGAGTGGTGGAAAAACTTGGGTTACCCACCATCTCTCAGGCGAAGCCCTACAAGCTCCAATGGCTTAGTAAAGAGAGAGAAATAATAGTTAATAACCAAGTCCTCGTAGCCTCTTAAATGGAAAATATAAGGATGAGGTATTGTGTGATGTTGTGATGGAAGCCACCCACATTCTTTTAGGAAGGCCATGGCAATTTGATAGAAAAAATTTATATGATGGCCTTACTAACAAAATCTCTTTTACCTTCTAAGGGCATAAGATCACACTAAAATCTCTCTCTCCAAAAGAGGTCCATGAGGACCAAGTAAAAATGAAAAAGAAAAAAAGAGTTAGAAGAGAATGCTTCTCATTTCCTCAAAAGAAGTTAAAAAGGTAATGCTAGCTTAAAGGGCTATCTTCATAGCTTATCCAAAGAAAAACCTTAAGATTGAGTCGGCGGTAGATAGTTCTAAATGTTTGGATCCTTTGGTAAAGTAATATCAAGATGTGTTTCAAGACCCTCCTAAACGATTACCTCCTCTAAGGGGTATTGAGCACCAAATTGATTTCATACCCGAGGCTTCTTTAGCAAATAGGCCATCATATAGAACCAATCCAACTGCGGCCAAGGAAGTTCAACAACAAGTAGAGGAGTTAATAACTAAGGGTTGGGTCCAAGATAGCATGACTCCTTGTGTTATGCCTGTGATTCTTGTCCATAAAAAGGACAGGAGTTGGAGGATGTGTACGAATTGTCGCGCCATAAACAACATCATCATTAAGTATAAACATCAAATCTTCGCCAAAATTGATCTTAAGAGTGGTTATAACCAAATTCGGATTAAATCGGGAGATGAATGGAAAACCACTTTTAAGACCAAGTTTGGGTTATATGAGTGGTTAGTCAAGCCCTTTGGCTTAACCAATGCTCCAAGCACCTTCATGCGACTTATGCATAATGTTTTAAGACCTTTTATAGGCAAGTTTGTAGTGGTCTACTTTGATGATATCCTTATCTATAGCTTGACCATAAAAGAACATAAAGAGCATGTTAGGAAAGTCCTAAAAATCCTTATGAAAGAGAAGTTGTATGCTAATCCAGAAAAATGTGTCTTTGCCATTGAGCACATAGACTTCCTAGGGTTTGTTGTGAGTTCCAAACAGGTGCATGTGGATGAGGAAAAGGTAGCAACAATTAGAAATTGGCCTACAACCACCAATATTAGTAAGGTAAGAAGCTTTCATGTATTAGCTAGTTTTTTTAGAAGATTTGTGAAAGACTTTAGTACCATTGTTTCACCTCTCAATGAAATAGTAAAGAAGGATGTGGTGTTTAAATGGGGCCAAGATCAAGAAAAAGCTTTTGAGACTTTGAAAGATAAATTAACCAAGGCACCCATTTTAACACTTCCCAACTTTGCTAAGACATTTGAGATTGAATGTGATGCCTCCAACATAGGCATTGGGGCTATCATCCTTCAAGAGGGTCACCACATAACTTATTTTAGTGAGAAACTCAAGGGGAGTCATCTCAATTACTCAACCTATGACAAAGAGCTTTATGCTCTTGTTAGAGCCTTGCAAAATTCGCAACACTATCTTTTTCCAAAAGAGTTTGTGATACATAGTGATCATGAATCTCTCAAAGATTTGAAAGGTCAAAGCAAGCTTAACAAGAGACATGCCAAGTGGGTAGAGTTTATTGAGAAATTTCCCTATGTGATAAAACACAAGCAAGGAAAGGCTAATATGGTGGCAGATGCTCTTTCTAGAAGACACACCTTGCTGAATGTTTTGGAAATTCAATACTTGGGGTTTAATCACATCAAGGAAATTTACAAAGATGACCTTGATTTTTCTCTCATATTTCAAGGGTGCTAAAAGGATTGACACAAAGACTTTTTCATACATGATGTTTTCTCTTTAAAAGGAAAAGACTGTGTGTGCCCCAAGGGTCTTTGACGCAATCTCTTGTTAGAGAGGCACATGAGGGTGGTCTTATGGGACATTTTAGGGTAGTTAAACCCTTAGATAGATTGCATGAGCATTTCTTTTAGCCCCACAAGCGCAAATCCGTACATAGCTTTTGTGATAAGTGCATAACATGTAGAAAGGCGAAGTCTAGGGTGCAACCCCATGGTTTATATACCCCTCTTCCCATCCCAGACATGCCTTGGGTAGACATCTCTATGGATTTCATTTTAGGTCTTCCCAAGACATCTAAGGGTATGGATTCTATCTTTGTGGTAGTAGATGATGCCTGTCATATTGCAAATCTCTTCTTATAGAGACTCTAAGTTCTTGTGTCACTTTTGGAAGACTTTATGGGGAAAACTTGGCACTAAACTTTTGTTTTCTACTACTTGTCACCCCCAAACTGATGGTCAAACAAAAGTGGTCAATAGAACTTTGGCCAAAATGTTAAGATGCCTTATTTCTAGGAACCCAAGGGTGTGGGGAAACTTACTTCCTCATATTGAGTTTTCTTATAATCGAGTAGTTAATTCTACTACTTCTCACACCCCTTTTGAGGTAGTATATGGGTTCAATCCTCTCACACCCCTTGACCTACTTTCTATTCCTATACTTGATGAGGTGTTGTGCAAGGATAGTTTTGAAAAAGCTTATTTTATTAAAAACTTGCACCATCACATCAAGCTCCAAATTGAAAGGAAGGTAGGCAAGTATGCTCAACATGCCAATAAAGGGCACAAGGCATTGATCTTTGAACCTGGGGATTGGGTTTGGCTTCACTTGAGGAAGGATCGCTTCCCTACTCAAAGGAAATCCAAACTCTACCACGTAGTGATGGTCCTTTCCAGATCATTAAAAGGATCAATGACAATGCTTATGAGTTAGATTTACCTGACACATATTTAGGAAGTCATTCTTTCAATGTTAGTGATCTAACTCCTTTCTTTGCAGGTGTTGCAAATTCGTGGACAAATTCTTTCCCACTCGGAGAGCATGATGAGTACTTGAGAGAGAGTGCATCCACTGACCAAGCCCAACCTTCCAAGAAGATGACCCAACATGACTCAAGATACAAGGCTAGGTTAGGATCCACTTCTAGCCAATGCTTCAGCACCTAGTCTTCCCAAAGGATAACAAGGAGTAGAGCTCAGGCCTTGGGGGTTGAGCATCAGCTAGTGTCCTTATTTTTAATCTCAGTAAAATAGGTTTGTTTTAGCATAATAGGGGGGGTGTGCTTATCATTTTAGCTTATGCCTAGTCTTTTAGGGTAGAAAGTTGACCTAACTTCTAGAAGATTGAGCCTAGTGTGCAACCTTGACTTTGTCAACCCTAGAGACCGCCCCTCCCTTATTTACAATTATGCCCTTGCTCTTCTTGTTTTCCAAGGCACCCATTCCTATAAATAGGGTGCCTTAGTCCATGTAGTCTCATGTTCAAATTTGATATAGAAGGAAAACTCTGCACAAATTGTGAGAGTTGAGAGTTCTTCAAGTGGCAGCCCTCCACACTCATCTTGGAGAATCCACACTCCTAGTGGCATGTTCAATCTCATCCATCACCATAAGCTTTCTTTCCTTCATTTCCTTCTTCCATTTTCCATACACCATTGTTATTGTGTTTTGTGTTCTTGTTTTTGTTTCCATTTTTCAATTCGTTTCCATCTATTTCATTTGTTTCCTTTTCATGTCCTTGCTCTTCTTGTTTTCCAAGGCACCCATTCCTATAAATTGGGTGTCTTACTCCATGCATTCTCATGTTGAATTTTGATATAGAAGGAAAACTCTGCACAATTTGTGTGAGACTTGTATTCTCCTAGCTTAGCTCTTATTTTGTGAGAGTGAGAGATCTTCAAGTGGTGGCCCTCCTCACTTATCTTGGAGAATCCACACTCCAAGTGGCGTGTTCACTCTTTTCCATCACCATAAGCATTCTTTCCTTCATCTCTTCTTCCATTTTCCATTACACCTTTACTCATTGTGTTTATGTTCTTGCTTTTGCTTCCATTTTCAATTCGGTTACCTTCATCATAATTTTTTCCTTTGATGTTCTTCCAATTCCGCAAATTTACATCATCTTCACTATACATTGTGTTTTTCCTTTTGCCTTTGCCTTTGGAAGATGAAATGCCATCCATGTCTTCTTTTGAAAGATACATGGTCAATAGGCTTGATGGATTTGCTGAGAATCAAAGAAATCTTCATGATTTGTGTGTAAGCAACTTCCAGAACATTGATAACAGGTTCAACAACATGGATACACGGTTCATGACCTTGGATGGACAGATAGAAGTTGTTCAGAATCAGATTTTTGATCTACAATATGGCAAAGATTATTAAAGAAGGAAAAACAACCGGTTGATGTCACAAAACAACCGATTGTTTTTGGGCTTGTATCAGTTTTATTGCTTCTGCTCTCTAAATCTGTATTATCTGGAACAATTATCTTTTTCTCTTTTCTTTTTTTCTATTTGTGAAGACAAATAGAGGGAGATTTATGTTGTGTTTTTTTCGTTATCTTTTATTTTTGCAAAACTTTATGGTGTGTATGATTGTTTAAGTAAGCCTTATATTTCTGCTGGTTTTAAAACTCTGATATACTGCTCTGATATACTGTTTGTTTTTGCTCTAACCCTATATCAAAAGTATTGTGCTCTGCTTAAACTTTGTCTTGCAGGAACTGCTTTAGATTCAATCAAATCCAACACAAGCAATCAGGGATTTGTCTTCATCAAATAGGGGGAGATTGTTGAACCAAGTGTGTTCAAGCTTTGAAGAATCCAAACCCTTTGAAGGTTGATGAAAGGCTGGATGTGCTTGTTGTTGCTGAGCTATCTTTAGATTGGATGTGGGGTAGATTTTATGTGTAAATCCACTCTTGATTGAATCCAAAGCATAAACATTCTCAAACCTTTTAAGTGAGAAGTGTTTTTCAAACTAAGTGAAAAACAACCTGTTGTTTTGTCGAAACAACCGATTGTTTTATACTTAGGTGTTTTGAGAAAGGTTGAAAACTGTTTTTTATGGTTGACTTGCTGTCCAACCAAAACAACCGATTGATTCGAGCATTCAACCGATTTTTTGTTTTGGGACCATAACAGAAAACTGTTTTGTGCTTTGACTGAGCATTAAATGATTTTATAACTTATTACGCTCCAATTTTAAATGCTTTGACCAATCTTTAAATGCAATAAATAGTTTGTTCAGTTAATGTAACAAACAACAACTTTGTTTTAATATAGAAAAACAAATTTGAGTTTTTCACAGATTGAGCTTTTGAAAAGTTAAGAATTGCTTAGAGATTGTATTTTATCAAAGAGTGTGAGATAGGATTTTCATGTTGTATTGATTTCATATCTTTTCTGTAACAAGTGTAATCCTTTGTACTTTGAAGAAACACTGTGTGTGAAGCTGAGAAGTGTTGTGTGTTAGAATGGATGGCTTTAAACTATAGGGGGTGAATTGTTTAAAGAAGATTTTCGCAAACTTTTAAGACAAGAATGAATTTATCTCAGGAAACAATTGATAAGAAATTCAGTTTACCAAAAACAGCAAACAAAACAGCAGAACCAGAAAAACAATCGGTTGTTTCACAGAAACAATCGGTAGTTTATACCAGCAAACAACAAACAAAACTGAAATTAAAGAGTTAAGGATAGAGAGATTGTACACAGATGTTTATACTGGTTCACTCCAAACCCAGAGCTACATCCAGTCTTCTCAGAAACCCTGAGGAAATCCACTAAGCAATCACAACTTGATCACTTACACAACAACCAAGAGAATAACCTTGAACACCTCAAGACACACACTCTTCCTGGCCAACACACCAACACCAAGATTGCTGATCTTGATCCCCTCAAGAACACACAGCCAATCTCAGAAAACACAGAAACGAAACTTGTTTCACAGAGTACAAGGATTAAACTTGTTACAGAAGATAATATGAAATCAATACAAGCAGAATCCTATTCCACAAACTTTGATCAATCACAAACTTTCAGCAATCTCAGCTCTTTGAAAAACTTCAAAAAACTCTATTAAAAAACTTGTCAAAGATTGACTCTCAAATCTGTTTTTCTGAATTTATTCAAAGATGTAGTTTGTTATCAAATCTTAACAAACTCTTAAATTGCATTAAAAGATTGGTCAAAGCATTTAATGACTGGAGCGTAATCAGTTAAATCATTTAAAGCTCAGTCAAATATAAAACAGTTTTTCTGTTATGGTCCCAAAACAAACAATCGGTTGTTTCTTCGAATCAATCGGTTGTTTTGGTTCTTAACAATTCAACCATTTTAAAAACAGTTTTCAATCTTTTTCTAAAAACATCTAAGTATAAACAATCGGTTGTTTCGACAAAACAATCGGTTGTTTTAACTTAGTTTGAAAACATTTTACTTTCACAAAAATTGAGATGCTTATTCTTTAGATTCGATCAAGGGGTGGATTACAATACTCAAACTACCCCAGAACTATACTAAACCAACACAGCAACACCAAGCACAGCCAAGGCTTCAACATCCTTCAAAGGGTTTGGATTCTTCAAAGCTTGAACACCACTTGGTTCAACACTGTGTGTTCTTGAGGGGATCAAGATCAACATTCTTAGTGGTGTTGTGCTAAGCCAAAGGAAGTGTGTGTCTTGAGGGGATCAAGGGTTGATTGCTTAGAGGATTCCCCAGTGGTTTCTGGGAAAACTGGATGTAGCTCTTGGTTAAGAGTGAACCAGTATAAACCTCTGTGTGCATTCTCTCTATCCTTTGAACACTTTAAATTCAGTTTTATATTTGTGAACTGGTATAAACAACCGATTGTTTCTGCGAAACAACCGATTGTTTCTGCGAAACAACCGATTGTTTTTCTGGTGTTGTGTTTAATTGCTTTGTGTCTTGGCAAACTGAATTTTGATTCAAGTGTTTCTCGAAGTAATTTAATTCTAGACTTAAAAGTTTGCGAAAACCCTCTTTAAACCATTCTAACACTATCAAGGTATACTTTACCGCATTCCTCTTAACGATCTTAGCCTCTATAGGCTCAGCAAGAAGCAACCCATCAACTAGGTAATGGGTGATCCATGTCTCTATGGTGTCAACTTGCAAAACCTCAAATAACTCATCTCCCCATGACCCATAGGTAGCTATCCTGGGGATCTTCAGGGTCTCCTAAGTCATCGACCTGTGCCTTCTTCCCCTTTCTGAGATGACCCCCAAGACCTTTGCCTGGTTGACCTCAGCTAATCCTTCTTCAATTATCCTGGGCGACTTCAAGGTCTCCTGAATCACTGACCTTTGTCGACCTCCCTTCCCTGAACTCGCTAGCTTGGCCAACAAGTCTGCTCGAGAATTCTGCTCTATAGGAATGTGAACAAGTTCAAATGTAGAAAAAGTTGCTTTCAAAAGCATTACATACCTGAGATATGAGGGTAGCTGCGAATCCTTGGCCTGATACTCACTCGTGACTTGCCCAGTGACAAGCAACGAGTCACTCTTTACCAACAAACTCCAAGCTCCCAACTCCTTGGCTAACAACATTCCTGTTATCAAAGCATCATATTATGCTTGGTTGTTACTCGCTTTGAACGCAAACCTCAGGGCTTGCTTGATCAACAGTCCGCTTGGCCCCTCCAAAATGACCCCGACTCCACTCCCCTATTGGTTGGAGGATCCATCTACTAAAAGAACCCACTGGAAGTCATTGGGATCGGGCCGAAGGCCCTTTGATGCAAGCTCTACCATGAAATCAGAATACACCTAACCCTTAATCGGGCCCCGAGGTTTGTACTGTATATAAAATTCACATAACTCAACCGCCCAACGAACCATCCAACCTACTATGTCGGGCTTTTGAAGGACTTTGCGGATGGGCAAATCGATCATCACAATCACGGTGAAACACTAAAAGTAGTGACGAAGTCGTCGAGTTGTGAACACCACAAACAAGGTGGCCTTCTCAATGGCCTGATACCGTGTTTTTGATCCCTGCAATACCTTGCTCACAAAGTAGACTAGCTTCTGGACCTTGTCCTGATCCTACACAATGACCGAGCTAATTGCTCGATCTATAATTGCAAAATAAAGACAAATGGGGCTACCTAGAACTAGCTTGCCCAGAACTAGGGGACTGGCCAAGTACTTTTTTAGCCTAGTGAAGGCTTCTTCACATTCGCTAGTCCATGCAAACTGATTGTTCTTTTTGAGGGATTGAAAATATGGATACCGCTTATCTCCACTAACTAACAAAAATGGAACAGGGCAGTCATGCGTCCAGTCAGCTGCTGGACCTCCTTCTCGTTTGCAGGGCTTCTCATTCCTATGATTGCACACATTTGTCGGGGTTCACCTCTATGCCCTTTTCAGTTGGCAAGAAACCAAGGAACTTCCCTACTTCTACCCCAAACACACATTTTTCTGGGTTCAACTTTAAGTTGTACTTAGAAATTGTCGAAAACAACTCTTCCAAGTCGGCAACGTGTTGATCCTTCTCTATTGATGTGACAACCATGTCGTCCAGATATGCTTGTATGTTTCGGCCGAGCATGGTGGCGAGGATCCTATCCATCAATCTCTGATAGGTGGCGCCAGCATTCTTAAGGCCAAAAAGCATGACCTTGTAAAAGTAACCGGAAAACTCGGCCATAAAGGCAATCTTACTTTCATCTCGCGGGTGCAAACGAATCTTGTTATACCCCGAGAAAACATCCAAAAAACTCAAAATCCGACAACCCGAGGCACTGTCAATTAAGGAGTCTATGCTTGGAAGCGGGTAAGATGAAGTCGACAGATATTCTCCACTTCCCATTGGCCTATTTTACCAACACAACATTCGCCAACCACTCAGGGTATAGGATTTTCGTTATGTGGCCAGCATTCAAGAGCTTCTAAGTCTCCTCTCGAATGATGAGGCGCTTATCTTCATTGAACTTTCTCCTCCTGTGGACCACGTGCTTAACCTTTTCATCCATGGTAAGCCGGTGGCATAGGAAATCTGGGTCTATCCTAGGTATGTCTGTTGATGACCATGCGAAAGCATTCATGTGCTCTGATATAATCTTGGTTATCTTGTCTTCCAATTCCTTGCCCAGCGAGGTGCTGAGCTTAAACTTCTTGTCATTTATCTCCCTCTTGTGAACCTCTCCAGCAGGTCCAGGTCGCCTTTCACTAACCACATCATCCTTCACAATCCACTCCGGCTCTCCTGCTTGGATAGCGATTGCATAGGTCCTCCTTCGATTCTTTAGGCTACTCTCGTAGCACTTCCTTGCCACCTTCTGATAGACCTTTATGGTGATTACTCTTCCTTGCTCTGAATCTGTCTCATCCTCATGTGAGTTGTCGAGGTTACTGCTCCCAACCTTGTGGTTCTTCCTAACTGTTCTCGAGATACTCCTTTAAGAACCCATCCTTGACTAGGTCAGCCAGTTAGTGACCCAAGGCTATGCATTGCTCCACGTTATGCTTGAATGCCATGTGGAACTCGCACCAGGCATCTTTTTATGACCCTAGGTTCCGCTCCGTCTTCTAGGGAAACTTCAACTTGTTTACCACTCCCGGCATACCAAAGAGCTCTTTTTAGGATACACAGAACTTGGGTCGAGCTTGCGGCTCTTCCCTCGCCTTCTCCCTCGACTCGTCTTTCTTGGTAACATAAGGCACATACCTCGAGTACGTTCTCTTCTCAGCAAAGGTTTCATGGACCTACAAAGGTCGATCTCGGTTGATCTCCTTAGGCTTAGGCTGCCTAGAGCGTGAGCTGTCGTTCTTCCGGAGCACGACTTCTTCTGCCTCACTATGTGCGGTAGCCCGCTAACAGATCTCAGAAAACATCTCTATTGGGTTCCTGATCAACGAATCACTGAATAGCTCTGTTGCCATCCTCGGCTCGAAAGCGGCGATCATCATCTCTTCATCGTGCGTCTCAAGTCTTACTATTAGCGCGTTGAACCTGTTCAGATACTCATTCAACCTTTTTCCCTCCCTTTGCCTCACGCCAAAGAGGTTATATAGCCTTGGAGGTTTGACCTTGTTGGCGAAGA
The DNA here is from genome assembly GCF_051622355.1 of Phaseolus vulgaris. Lineage (NCBI taxonomy): Eukaryota > Viridiplantae > Streptophyta > Magnoliopsida > Fabales > Fabaceae > Phaseolus > Phaseolus vulgaris. Next base: position 11,279,717 of record NC_143498.1, read on the forward strand.
ACTATTCTTTGAACAACCTGGCGAACTAGGAGAAATAGTAATGTGGCCGTCGGGGATCCCACTGAACAATTGGAGGGTTGTACCTGTAAAAGCGCTCGTGAACATCTTGCACCGAATGGCATCCGTTCCTCCCGAGATGATCATCGGAGCATTAAACGCCTAGAGCTGGCTTTTAGTATCTTCTACCCCGTGAAAAAGGCCATCTTGGGTGTGATATAGTGAGGTGGCACAACCTCATCCATGATCACCTGTGAGAATGGATTGGGAGTGTCCCTTACTGGTAAGTTCGAAGTTCATTCCCTGGTAGAACGTCGGTCACGTTGCTGCAGACTCCTCCGCAACTCCTCATTGGTTTTACATAGCTCCTCATTAGCCCGCACATGCTCCTCCATAGCCATGCGAGAGGTCATGATTTCTGCCATCAAGCACTGCTGCAGAAGCTCTTGCTCAGCTTTGGCTTCTTTATTTGCTTCCTGAAAGGCTCTCATGGTCTCCATGAGTTGTTGTAAGGCGGGGGCACCACTTCCTTCGGATCCCCACAGTCCCTGTTTGGTGTTTCTCATTTCGTCAAAAATCTCGAACACGAATGTGGATGGGATCAGGTTTTAACGTGCCCCATGGTGGGTGCCAAATGTTCTCGTCGGTTGACCTCTGGTGGACTGAATGGAGGGCTCCGCTTCTAATTTGTCTTCTCTGGAAAGTCTGGCACTCGGCTCTGTTGGATAAAGGGGGCTCTACCAGTTGATTACACTCTGACGATCAAGTCAGTGAAAGCACTAGAGATATCAAATCAATTTCAATCTTAGTATTCAGAAACAGCGTACCCTCACCGGGGTCTCAAGTCTCTTTTATAGATATCCCGCCAACAACCTTTTCTATCAATAATGGAATCTCAACAGAAGAGCATTTAATCATAACAGAAAAACCACCTGCTAACGGGCACCACTTATCTTCAGGTGCTAACAGTAGAAAAACATAATGTTTACGTGTGCACCACTATTCTTGGGTGCTTACTCTTTTATTCTCAACAACTTTTTAATTAATATGTAATTAACACGTATTAATATATAAATAACATTCACATTATAACAAAAAATAAATATTTCTTTATCTTTTATCTTAATTACCTTTCCTGGGTCAACCCTACCTAGGTTGAGCTCCCGACCCACCTCTAGGGTCCAAACGCCAAGCGGACCTCCCCCAAATACCTGGGCTGAGGTCACGAGCCCTCTTGCGTAGTATAGAGGAAGGAGTTTATTTATAGCTATAGGAGCTCCTAACACTTAATGGACATGAGATCTGGGACTAAATGATGCAAAGTGTAGGTGCACATACAATTTTAAAGTCTCACATTATACACTTCTTTGATGTTTCAAGTGTTTATAAGTCTCCTTGTGCTTGCGAAGCTTGCATAGCCGTGTGGAATTTAGTGGCCATGTTGCTCTCTCCCTTGACTTCAGTTAGGATTTTGATTTTTCTAATGAAGATGTCACATGGTAACTCTGCAAATTAGGATTTTGACTCCCCATTCAAACCTTAATTAGGTTCAAATTTAGTCCACTTATGCTTATAATTTTTTTTACAAAAGAAAATTTCTAGTCCTATACAAAATACTCTACTACTATCTATATTTTATTACAAGATATATAAAACATAGAAGAAGGAGGAAATTTCTAATATTCTTCCCTCTAAGTGTTGAGTCTTTCATTAGATTCTTTCTCCATGATACTTTATCTTCTTCCTTCCTCTTCCTCTTAGTTAAATATGTGGTGATGGAGTTGTCTTCCATCACGATATCTTTCTATTAGAATTAAATGACTATTCACATATGTGCACGTGACAAGAAGTGCACAACTGAACCACCTACAGTGCACCATACGTGCGACACAAATGTAGCACTGGACCCATGTTGTGTGATTCCTGTTAGGTGCCTGAGATGTGGGTGGTGATATTGATGTCAATACCAATTACAACAACTACGACATTGTGCATTTGGACAATCATTACATGGAAGATTTTGATAGAAGTAGCTAGCTGACTATTCTAGATACTTGTGAGGCTTAAATTGAAGAAAAAACAAACCAAGGGATTATTGCACCTGCTAGGAATGGAAAATAAAATATATAGCCTAAGGGAAGAAATCAAAGAAGGATCCTAAAACCTAAACACTGCTGCCTATCTTACAATCAAGATTTAAAGGCACTAACATGCCTTGCTTCGCTACATAAACAATCTCTAGCTCAGAAAGAGGATATATGATATACCTTGTTCAGTTAATTTACCGAACTTAACAGGTTGTGTATAGCAAATTATTTAGCACAAGCATTGCTCAAAAAATGAATTACTTTTCATCATCAGTTTAATTAATCGGCTAACAGCCAAATAGCTGATGATGGTAGCACATGATGATAATGGATTGACAGTGAGTTAGTTAGTTCAATCACTTTCAAAGAATTTAGAGCTTTATCTATAAGTAAATTCTTCACAATGGCAAAGCCTTGTAGTACCCTCTTAACACGTAATCAAAAGAGTCACAAGGAAGACTTAATGCAGCGAGGTGCGAACATAAAAAGAAAAGCATTAATGATAGCCTAATTATACATGAATTAGTGGGATCACGTTACGTCAGAACTTGCATCCACAAATCCACCAACCAATATTGCTATGTATGCATGGAATAAGTTAGAAAGGCGAACAGCAGCATATGCGTACAAAACGCTAGATCGCAATAGAAGAAAGGGCAAAATGGAGATAGTGAAGGGGGTAAGAAAGTGGTGTGTATAATTGGGCTGAAAAGCTGTGTGATATCTTGAAGGAATACACGGATAAGGGATAAATGAACAGTGCAACGTGGGTGAAAAACTGGGGCAGGTTGAAGATAGATTAGGTTGTTGAAGTGAAGCGCACAGTGCATAGACAGCAAAACCAAAAGCAAATGTTCGTGGCACAAAGAAAGGGTGACCCATCGTGTATTTGTATCCACCGGGCCACCCAGAGAGACCCATTTCCCTTGTGGACCCTCTGTCAACCTTTATAAGTGTTATATGACTCATTCACAAGTGACTCTCAGAATTAAAAACCATGCCTCATCAATTTCCTCCCTTCCACAACGTCTTCTCTTACCTCAATCTTTTCTTCCCACATCACAACTATCTTATTTACTAATCCCCAACACTTCACTTAACAGAAATTCAAACATTAGTTTACTACATTGTGAAAGAGATTAGCTCCAGCTGCTTTATCTAAATTGTAGTTCATTATGAAATACTAGCTACTTGCACTCTTAGATCCAGCTACACTAGTGGGTTACCTCAATCTCTCATATCTTACTTGTCTACATGTGTAAGGATTTTGGCAATAGTTCTGAACTACATCTACAAGTTTGTGTTTGTTTTTCTGTTCAACTTGAATTCCATTTTTTATTTTCTTTATGATTTGAACTCTGAAAAGGAAGAAATCAGGAATCGGCTGAGTTTTTTTGACAGTCATACACGCGCTAAAACCTCTTACAATGAGAGTTTCGGCTCAGAATAATAATTCTGGGAAGGAGAGCAGCTCGACCTCGCCGTCGGAGGCGGCGCCGCCGTTAGAGTCGAAAACGGAAAAGCGAAACCGGGAATCAAACAAGCATCCGGTGTACCGAGGGGTGCGAATGCGGAACTGGGGAAAATGGGTGTCGGAAATCCGCGAGCCGCGGAAGAAATCGAGAATATGGCTGGGGACATTCCCGACGCCGGAAATGGCGGCTAGGGCGCATGACGTTGCAGCGCTGAGCATAAAGGGGAACAGCGCCATCCTCAACTTCCCCGAACTCGCCGCCTCGCTTCCTCGTCCCGTGTCATTGGCCCCTCGCGACGTGCAAGCCGCAGCGGCCAAAGCGGCTCACATGGACTTCCCTCCTTCGTCCACGTCATTATCATCATCATCATCATCATCGTTGGTCTCAACAACCTCCTCGTCCTCGTCTTTATCCTCGTTGGTTTCAACCGCGGACTTGTCCACTGAGTCGGAGGAACTGAGCCAGATCATCGAGTTGCCGAGGTTGGAAACGAGTTACGAGTTGGGAAACGAGTTTGTGTTCGCGGACTCGCAGGACACGTGGATGTACCAGCCACCGATACCTTGGTTGCAAACCACGTACGATGCTTCTCATGCCGATGATGATATTGCAGTGGCAGAGACTGGGCTTGTCACTACTTTTAAGAGTTTTCTGTGGGATTACTGATATTATTTTCGTATCTGTTTCTGTTTTTTATGAGTTTCACAAACTTTAAGTGGACTGTTTCAAGTGTTTTTTTTTTATAATTTTTAATTGAAATTGAGTGTTTCGTCTCATCAATATGCTGTGATGTAGTTTTACCACAGTATGCTAGATGCTGTTAATAATATGGCATTCAAGATGTTATGATTTGGAATTCAGACTCCATTACATCAAAGTTGAAGTTTTATTTATTGACAAAAAAATAAAATAAAATTAAGAAGAACACTTAAGAGTGTTTGAACTCTTAAACAAGATAACTTTCTCATAGAAGTTGAAGTTTTAATCCGCTTCTGTCATAATATCTCAAATGTAATTACGGTTATGATATCTAATAAGAGTTTCTGATGGTTTATGACGGGCAAGGGAGTTGTGGTGGTTCTGTGATCACACTCAAACTTTAATTAAAGCAAACACTCAAATTTTAATTAAAGACAAACATAAAATACTTTCTTGCTTAAATTATTTTATTCTTTTACGTTCTTTATATGTTTTTTTACTAGTATGAGTATTTTTTTTCTTCTTTTTTATCAAAAAAAATAAGTGGGGCCTTTTGAAAAAATGTATCATAAATTTATTTTAAAGAAAAAGTGAAATCATCTTAAAGTGATTTAATTTTTTTTTAATTATTTTAAATCAAATTGATATAAGTTTATGACAAAATCATATTACGCAACTTATAACCTCTCACGACTTTCTTAATTTTGTAATATTTTAAAAAATATCTCATTTTAATAATGAGAGATAAAAATTGCCCCATGCTTGTAAAATAACCTTTTATAATGTAACTCAATCACTATTGTTTTCTTCTATTCTCAATTTGGCTGTGTTCTAGTCCTGGTTTTTTGTTGAGGGGTTTTGGCACGGCTTTCTTTGTTTGATTTTCGGTTTTTGTCTGCTCTGTTTGTTCGCTGTCTAGTCTATTATCTATTCTTCTTCTGAATTTAAGCCTAACTGTTTAGGAGTGAAGTGAGGAAAATTGTCATATTTTTCCTTTTTTGGCACAAAATATGTAGTGCTCTCCTTCATGAAGTGGTCGAATGGGTGGGACCGATTCGTTTGCCCCATTGAAATGTCTCAAAGATTAGAAATAGATTAAACAAATGCATGTGTTATTGTGATTATAAATTTTAAAATATTTTAGCAAATTTATCGTATTCGAATTTATTTAGTTAAACTATTTACCTCCCTAAATTAATATCCTGTTATTTATATCTTCTTTTTCTTTATTCGAAACATCGTCAGAACATGGATAATATGAAGGTAACAATTTTATTGGAATGTTAACACTAAAAGCGATGCCAAACGTGTTATTTAATGAGAAGAAAACGTTACTTTTGTGTTATTATTTATCCAAAGAACAGGGCTAAAAAAAATCAGAAAACATCACTTTAGGTGGAATATTGATGATATTGTTGTTGACTAGAAGATATCTTTCTATTGCAGCTTTTGTTTGGTACGGTGAATTTTGTATTAGATTAAATAAATAAAACCCTGGAACAAAAATGGTTAAACCAATTAGTGAGAACGAATTTTGTTTCCAGTCATGGACTTATCCCACTTCATTTCACAATAGAATAATGTCATTTACTATACTCTCTATACGTCTAACTACCACTTTTTCTTTCTCATTTATAAGTAAACTAAAAAAATTTAATTAGATTTCCTATCTATATTTCATAGAATATGTATTTTTTTCATAATTTTTTCTTTAATCTTTAATTATTCGTAATTTTGGTTTTAAATTTTCTTTATGTAATTCTTTAGTTTTTAATTATCTATTATTTTCTTTAATTTTAATTTTAAAAATATATTAAATTATATTTAATGATTATTGAGCAAACTTCAACCGTCTTATAGTTTTGATTAAGTGTTTGTCATAACAAAAGAATGAAGAATAATATACGTTAAAATATGAAAAACAAGCAATGTAAGATGCAGGTGCTTTAGTGGAAACCATTTAACCACAAAATTATTGGTTAAAATGATAGAAGAAGATGAAGCCTCATGGAAGAGGACTCTACACTAGAAGAATAGATATTAGGATTTTCTTCCTTTTTCTTAGCTTTTTACAAGTTGTACATGTGTATTTTTTCTTGTATTCTTTGTAGGACTTTGTAGGTGTATAAGTGGGCTTCTTTTTGGGCCTTGATTTGAGCTTGAAAAATCAACCAAAAACTCTAGAAAATATGGTCAAAATTCGGCCAAGGCAAGAAGAAGGAGAACATAGAGCATGCAAGTCCCACACTACTTGAAATAAGCAAAAAAAAAAAGACTAATTAGAGGCGCCACCTATGGAGAATGAGTGCTCCGGTTATGTGCCTTGTTCAACCAACTTTTGGCTTGTTTATGAGTCCCACATTCCTTAGGATATGAAGGGTAGTAGTTTACTGTTAAGCCAAAAATCCAACACTCAATGGTTTTTAATTAGTGCTTAAAAACAACTAAGTATAAAACATTGTTAAGATATTGGACGGTTTAGTCATTGTTAGACAATCTATGATAGAAACCATCCAGCCTCAAAATTGTTCGGTAAGAGGATAGACTCTACATTTCAATAGTAGAATAATAGGGTTTCCCTCCTTCTTCTTAGTCTTGTAAAAATGTATAGGAGTACAAATTGTTGTATAGAAATAATAATCTTTCTCTTGTAAAAATTAGAAGCATAAGTGGGCTTATTTCAACTTGATTTGAGGTTTGATTTGGAGGCCAGATCCTGAATTTGAGGAGTCAATATGATGGAAACCATCCAGCCTCAAAACCATTAGTTAAGAAGATAAAAGAAGATGAAGCTTTATTTTGCGATGGCTACCTTATACAAAGAGGGAGGAGGTTAAGGGAAAATCAGTAGATGCTAAATCATGTGAGTAGGAATTATTTCCGGCCAAGTAGAGTAGAATAGTATTTGGGTCTTGGTTTAATTTTGGGCCTTTTATGTGGGCTAATAGAAGAGTGGGTGTATAATAATAGACCGTCTAAGTTAGAGAAAAAAAATGTGACTCACCACTTGGCATGGTAAGCATGGGCGTGGCATGAGAAGCATGAACGTCCACATGGCTTTTCCTCACACCAATTAAGAGGTGACATTTGTCAACCTCTCATTTGAGAGGATCATGAGCATGAACATGTGACACCACTTGTCACCTTGCCAATGAAGAGTTTTTAGGTTAAAATTCTTATTTTAGACATCCAAGTCTCCTATAAATATGAGTGCACCTCTCTTGTAATTTTAAGCTTTGAATGATACATTGAAGTGGTGCCAAATTGTGCACAACTTTCTACTTATTCTTAGCTCTCTCTTGGTTATTCACACTCCAACAATTCATCATTCACGCTCTAGCTAAGTTGTATCATTTTCAATATGCTTTTATGTTGTGTTTCATAAATCATTGTTGTTCATCACTTGTTTTATATGTTTAAAGTCTAATCCACCATTTAAACACTTTTTTTATATTTTAATTGGTTCAAAACACATTAGTATTCTTGAACCATCCAACAAATTCTTCTTTCAAGGACTTCTTGTTGTGTGTTATGTATGGTTCGTTGTTTTTTTAGTCTTTCTTCACTTTTAATCTATTAAGTCTTCTTTAAATAGTTTGTTTTTCATTTTCTAATCTTGTTCAATCATGTTCAATGTCTTTGCATCCATAATTTTTCACAAACTTCAAGCTTAGGCTAGTTTACCAATTGTTTGATGAATTTTCGGTTGAAGTCTATAAATTGTTTGATAAATTGCCTCACTAAAAAATATTATGTAGTGCTTTGTGTGCCTTTTCATTTCTGATTTTGAGTCTCTTAGCTTATTAATATATCATTACTAAGCTTCTTAGCATTAGGTTTCACAATTGTCTTTATGTTTTTGTTCAATTTTTAGAACACCTTAGGTTTCTATTCTCGTTGATAGTTGCTTTTAAAACTTCACCAGATTGCAAAATTTATTCTGAACAATTGAATTGTTGAAATTGCCTAAAAATTTACATGTGAACACTTAAAGTTATATACAACATCTTGTTAAAAAAAGTTCATTCTAATTTAAAATAGAAACAATATCATAAATCACAAAAGTCAGGGTGTCTAAGTGTTGAAAGGTTATGAAAATAGTGTGTGGTTGCTCTCAAGAAAAAAATTTGTTGCGAATGTGTCAAATAACATCTTATCTAGTAGTGATGAAATTTCAAAATCAAATGCCAAAAAGAAAAATTATATAAATGTTCTTCCGGTTAACCTTAGACGGATTGAATGGGCGAGCCCTTCTTCTAATTTGTCTCCAATTGATGCTTTGAGATGCTGCTCCACTAGAACAAATGGGGTTCTACCTGTTGATCACACTCCGAAGATCAAGTCAGTGACAACATTCAAAATATCAAATTAGTTTCAGTCTCAAGTATTCTGAAAAAGCATACCTTTACTCGGGGTGTCAAGCCCCTTATAGTTATCCCTTCAACAGTTTTCTCCAATCTATACAGAGCAAGATTCTCAACAGGGAGAATATAATCTCAACAAAAAGCATATAATCATAACAGAAAAACATATTGCTTGCGTGCAACTTTATTCTCGGGTGCTAACCACATATTTCCAACAAATTTTATTTGTATTTAATTAACATATGTATTATAACCAAAATAAATGTTCCATCTATTTTAATTATCTTTTTTACAGCTGACCACCAGCATCTGGGCCGAGTTCATGACCTGCCTTTTGGGCTCATACTCGCCCAAAACAAGGTTGACCATACCTAATGCTTGGACTATGGTCCCAAGCACTCTTAGACAATACACAAGCCCCCCATGCTCGAGTCGAGCTTGGGTAGGCGAAGAGTCTTCCCAACGTTGGCAATTGACGTGAAGCTTTCATAGAGAGTAGGTGAGACGCAGTTACTAAAGCGTTTCCTGATAAGACATCTCACCAGACTAAATATGAAGCGTCCACGTGGCACGTGTATCAACGGTGAGGAAGCACAGCCGCTTCATCTCCTTCTTTCAAATAACTAGAAACTCATTTCCTCCTCCCTTACTTGTTACACAACCTTCTATTCATAGAACTTCTCTTACTCCAAAACCCTTTTTCGCACTTCTTCTTACCGTCGAACTATCTCCTATCACCGTCGCACCAAGTATTTTTTTTTCTCCACTAATCTCTATTGTTAATTGTTTATTCATCTTTTCAATTGCATTTCCTGAACTAAAATCTCATTTCGATTCACTTACTATACCTGGCCTGAAATGTGCTTGTATTTTGTTTGTGTTTATGCTTGTGTGTTATGCTTATGTTCTTGTTATATCTATAATGGATTATGGTTTTATTTATCCGTGGGCTAAAAAAGAGCTTTTGAAAGAGTTTTCTTATTACACAACCCATTCACGTATTAGGGAGTTAAGAGAAAATGGATGCATCATGAGTAAAAAATACGAGAGGTTTGTCAAAACCGTAGAATGTAGAGAGGGTGAACCCGTTTGCTGTGACGAGTCGTCGGACCCTGATGGTCCATTTTTCTATTTTTATGCCACCTTTTCAAAAAGGTTCTTCTTCTCCTTCCCCTATCCATCTTTGAAAACGAACTATTAACCGAGCTCAATGTAGCTCCTGCCCAACTACATCCAAATAGCTCGACATTTATCCGAGCTTTTATTACTTTGTGTTCACAACTTGGCATCTCACCAACTGTGGAAGTTTTTCTTTATTTATTCGAGGCTAAGCATACAAGCCATCAACTGTGCGTGTTCGAGAGTTTCCCCTGGACGAATTTCCCCTGTTTGGACCCCTAAACCCAAATTCTAGAGTGTTTGGCGCTTGGAAGATTTGTCACCAAGAGATCAAGGAATCAGCAAGTTCCTGACGAGCCTGAAGGTTGTCTTTGACAGCTCCTACCTATTGACAAAAAAGTACCTCCCTGGTGCCTTGAAAGCCTACATTGGTACTCTTCATTTCCTACCATTGGTAAAGATAACTCTATTACTATCATTAACCATTTATTTGTTTTCTTTGTAGAGAGACTGTTGTCTAACATTAGCAAGGCGGAGCTAGACGATCTAGCTAAGAAGATGATGGCGGCTACTAGTCAGCCCAAGGAATCTCTGATGCAGAAGGGGAAGGCTCCAACTTTGATTACTCAAGCCCCGACCGATCATGATGAGGAAACCACCTCCGGGCTCATTTTCAAGAGGAAGAGGAAATAAACCACTCCCATTACCGAGCATTCTCACTCAGATGGTCGAGCTCCGAACCAAGACATCATCATCATTCATTTAATGCGAAGGCAGGAGCTCTTGGGAGAAAAGCCTGTGGGATCCAAACTTCGATGTCTCAACCTGTGGTGAAACTACCTTCCTGCCCAGCAAGGACAAAAATAGTAATGTGATTCCACTAGCACAATTAGAATGATTCTTGACATTCTTAGGAATCATCTTGAGTTGGTTAAGAGCTAGGCACTTTATCATAGAAATGGATCAAGGTTCTATGAACAAGAACTCACCAAAACTAGTGCCAAAACACAAACTCATATAGAAGATCCAATTATTGTCAAATTGAACCGAACAAAAAGGCACAAAAGCTAAGCAAACTGAATTTGAAAGCTGGAAATTAAATTGAACCGAACAAAAGCAGGAAAATGAAGAAGTAAGATGAAGAACATCAAGAAAAACAAAAGAACCGAAGCAACACAAATGAATTCTGAAAATGTCGAACCAAAAACAACAAGGAAACAAGCTAAGACAAGGAAATCACAAAAGAAGAAAGGAAGGAGAATAGAGTGCTCATGAAGATGGAAGAATGGTTGGATGATCACGCCACTAGAAGGATGGTTGCTCCTAGATGAGTGTGTTGCCGCCACTTGAGGACACCATGGATCCTTCAAGATGAGACTAGAGAAGAAGGCTCAAAAGCTCTCCAATGATCACTCAAAATTTGAGTATAGTTTCTTTTCTCTAAAATTCAAATCGGAAATTTACAAAGGAAGCACCTCTATTTATAGCCTAAGGTGCTGAAAATGCAAGCTAAACAATTCAAATTTCCCCCCTAAAACAAACTAGAACCGGCGCCTATTTACAAGGCATGAGGAAGGTGTGACCTCTTCCTTCACTTTGGCACCTCCTATTCTACTCCTACACCTATCTACTAATACACCCCCCTTCCTAAAGCTCCTAACCAAAGCCTAAAAGATGCTATAACAAAAGAGGTTTCTAATGTTTCCCTCTAAGCACCTTCAACCAAAGAAATTACAAAAAGAGAAAATAAATGTCCTCTAGCTCCTAAAGCTTTGAACATGCTTCTTGTAAGCCTTTGAGGTGGGCTTTGACCTCCATGGGCGTCCTCCATTTGTGCCTCTACCTCTTCTTGATCTTGTTGATTGGCCTCGATGTCCTCTTGAGCTTGATCTCCATCAAATAGGCTCATGGCCCACGACTAAGAACATCTGCTTCATGATGCCATGAAGAAAATTGGGCAGGCCTTTGCCTTGGGTAGCTTAGTTATTTCTAAGGCACGAGACCAGAAATTCGTCGAAGATCAAAGGGTCGTGGAGCTTCAGAGGTAGGTAGAAGGCCTCAGAGCCAAGATCGAACGCCTTACTGATCTACACGAAGAAACCAAACGTCTCCTAGCAGAGAAGGCTAAAGAGGCATCGAGCCTAACCGAAGAAAGGAGCAAACTCATGTTCCAAATCAAGGGTTGGAGAAGGAGGTAACCCTCTGAGGGGAAACCCTCACCAAGGCCACCGAATCTTTCAAACAAGATGTTGCTTAATCCTACCTCGTAGGATTCGAGGCAACTCTTGAGCAGGCAGCGACAATCCATCCTACCCTGGACTTTTCAAAACTCGGCCTGGGTAAAATCGTGGTCGAGGATCAAGTAATGGAGGACTAAGTTAAACTTTTCTATGGTATGTAACATTCATGCATATATTAAACTCTCTTGACACTTTGTCAATTTGAACATTTCTCATATTTATTCAGTGCTTATGATCTTTCCTACGTATACTAATTTTCGGATTTTTAAAAACATATGCCTCAATACTTATTTCATCCGCTTCATCTTAACACATTATATAACAAGTTTATGCTAACTTGAGCATGAAAGTAATAACTTATTTACCTTGATAGAACGTCTACCCTTAAGTAAGTGACACTTTCGTGGTTAGGACAATCTTTTACTTCAACTTGATCTCACCAGCAACTACGGCTTCCATATTGGGTCGTCCTCGATATAATTACTACATCGATTCAAATAGTTGCACCTATCTTAAGCTCGATCGTCTTCTCCACACATCATATCATGTAAACTCATCTTCACAGGGCGTCTATGCTCGAATGAATTTAATCATTTTGAGCTAGATCATCTTAGCATGTGCCAAAATAACCTATCAAATACATTCATCTCATAAGTCGCATAAGCTCGGTAGTCGTACTTACCCCAAGCTAGGTCGACTTACCATGTACAAATTCTAATAACCTTACCTCCACAGAGCGCCTACGCTCGGATGACTCTATTCACTCCGGGCTAGGACGTCTTACCATGTGCCAGATCTACTAATTCAATAAATAGATTTATACCACTGCATATTGTTCAAAAGAAAAGCATAAAAAACTAAATGTCTTAACTGAAGTAAAACTTAAGATTTGCCACGTTCCACGTTCGTGGGATGGCTCCTCCTTCCAAGGTTTCCAGCTTATACGCTCCATTCCCGAGCACCTCGACTATACGAAACGGGCCAGTCCACTTTGGAGATAACTCCAGCTAGTAGGGGTGGTCCTTTCACATCACCAAGTCGGCAACCTCGAACTATAGAGGCTTCGTCTTGGTCTTATGCTTTAGCTTCACCCTTCTCTTTAAAGCCTCCGAGTTAATACGGGCATGATCACGCACCTCGCCGAACAAGTCTAGGTTACCTTTCTTCCTTCGTTAGATTCTTCAACAACAAAGCTTTGGAACCTGGGAGAATTCTCTTGTATCTCCACTGGTATCATGGCGTCTACCCCATATACCAAGCTGAAGGGTGTCTCTTTGGTTGTAGATTGCGGGGTGGTGAGATAGGACCACGGGATACTAGGAATTTCTTCTACCAAGTTCCATTTACCTTTTCTAACCTTCTCTTCAACCCTCTTAGTAGGACTCTGTTAACTGACTCAACCTTGCCATTCGTCTGGAGGTGTTCTACCGAGACAAATACCTGCTTTATTATGAGCTCCGAACACAGCTTATCAAACCGTTGGCTAGCGAATTGAGTTCCATTGTCGGACACTAGGTGTCTCGGAACCACAAAATGCCACACAATGTTTTTCCACACAAAATGTTGGACCTTATAAGCCGTTATTTGTGCAACTGGATTAGCTTCAATCCACTTAGTGAATTATTTTATGGCCACAATGAGGTACTTCATCTAACGTATTTCCAAAGGGAAAGTTCCTAAAATGTCTACCCCCATGTATGGAAAGGTCAACGGGCTATAAATTGATCGCAGCTCCTTCGCTGGTGCACGGCACCAATCAACATTCTTCTGGCATTGCTCACAGTGTTGGACATATCTCACACAATCCTCCTTCATGGTCGACCAATAATACCTTGCTCGGATGACTTTCAACAAGAAAGCTCATCCTCCTATGTGACTGCCACAAATGCCTTCATGAAGCTCGGCCATTATGGGGACGCACTGATCTCCGCTTACACATGTGAGGATTGGGTGGGTATAACCATGACAAAACAGGTTCTCGTCTATCAAGGTATACCGACCCAACATTCCTCTTAACGATCTTGGCCTCCATAGGCTCAACCGAAAGTAACCCATCAGCGAGGTAATGCTTGTAGGGTGTTACCCAAGTCTCTGTGGTGTTTATCTACAAAACTTCAAGAAATTCATCTTCAAATAACTCATGGATGCTTATTCTTGGGACTTTCAAGGTTTCTTGAATCATCGACCGATGCCTTCTCCCCTTTCCTAAGCTGATCCATAACACCTTCAAGTGGTCGACCTCGAACAACCCTTCTACAACTTTCCTGGGTGACTTTAATGTCTCTTGTATCACTAACCTCTACCGACCTCCCTTCCCTTAGCTAGTTAGCTTAGAAAACAGGTCTGCTCGGGAGTTCTACTCTTTGGGAACATGAACAAGGTCAAATGTAGAGAAAGTTGCCCTTAAGATCCTACATACCTGAGGTACGAATCTAGCTACGGGTCTTTGGCCTGATACTCACCTGTGACTTGCCTGGTGACGAGAAATGAGACGCTTTTCACCAGCAAGCTCCGAGCTCCCAATTCTTTAGCTAGCAACACCTTATCCAAATTAAGCTTCAGATTGTACTTCGCTATTGTTGCAAATAGTTCTTCTAGGTTGGCAACATGCTGATCTCTCCTTTCCGACGTGATATCATGCGTCTACATATGAACGTTTCGCCCAAGCATTGGGGCAAGGATCTGATCCATCAGCCTTTGGTAAGTTGCGCCAACATATTTCAAGCCAAAGGCCATGACCTACTAGCAATAGCTGGTGACCTCGGCCATAAAGGTTGTCTTACTCTCATCCTTTGGGTGCATACAAATCTTATTATACCCCTGAGAACGTGTCTATAAAACTTAACAACCGACAACCTGAAGCGCTATCAACCAAAGAGTCTATACTTGGTGGTGGGTAAGAATCCTTGGGACAAGCCTTGCTCAAATCAGTGAATTCGATGCACATCCTCCACTTCTCGTTGGCCTTCTTTACCAACACAACATTTGCCAACCACTCAGAGTATTGGATCTCCCTTATGTGGCCAACATCCAAGAGCTTTTGAGTCTTTTCTTGGATGATGAAACACTTATCTTCATTGAATTTTCGTTGCCTCTGAACCACATGTTTGACATTTTCATCCACGGTAAGCCGATGGCATAGAAAGTCTAGGTCTATCACGGGCACGTGTGTGGATGACCATGCAAAAGCATTCATATTCTCTGATATCACATCGGCTATCTTATCTTCCAACTCTTTGCACAACGAGGTGCCGAGCTTGAACTTTTTCCCTTTTATCTCTCTCTCCTAAACTTCTCCAACGGGTCCAGGCCGCCTCTCATTAATGACATTTGCCTCCACAAACCATCCTGGCTCTCCTTCCTGGATGTTGATTGCGTAAGCTCCCCTTAGATTCTTCAAACTACTCTCATAGCCTTTTCGTGCCATCCTCTGGTCGGCCTTTATGGTGATCACCCCTCCTTTTGAAGAGGGTAGCTTCATCTTGATATGAGCGATTGAGGCTATTGCGTCCAACCTGTTCAGGGAAGGTCGCCCCAAAAGTAAGTTGTAAGCAAAAGACGCGTTAACAACGATATACTTGATGGTAATCGTTTCTGGTCGCGCTTTCATCAGAGAAGGTCGTCCTCAACTCAACGTACCCATGTACTTCTACCTGGTCTCCCGCAAAACTGATCAAACAGTCATCGTATGACCTCAACTGATCAGGGGATAAATGCAAATTGGTGAATGTTCCCCAAAACACCACATTTGTCGAGCTCCCTTGGTCGACCAAAACTCTATGCACCTTTCCCCATTGTGATGAAGGATATCACCACCAGATCATCCTCGTGAGGAAACATGTCTTCTAAGTCAAAAGTCGTGAAGTAGAGAGTAGGCTTTGTAGAGCGATCAATTCCCCTTGTATCTAGGGACATCACTACTCGCGCGTATCGTTCTGTTTGGAAGCCAAGCTTCCTCCTCCAGAAAATCCTCCCGCAATGGTGTTCAAATCCCTATGGACCAATGTCTCATGTGTTTGGTCCTTGATAGTAGCCTCTCCCTTTGGTTCTTCCTGGCTAGGTTCAAGATACTCCTTCAAGAACCCCTCTTTGACTAGGCTAGCCAGTTGGAAACTTAAGGCTATGCATCGTTCGACATTGTGGCCAAATGCTCGGTACAATTCGTATCAAGCATCTCTTTGCGTTCCCATAAACCGATCTATCTTCTGGGGAAACTTTAGCTTATCTGCTATCCCTGGCATGCTCAAGAGCTCTTTATAGGATACTCGAAATTTGAGCCTGGTTGCTAACCCTTCCCTGGCCTTCGTCTTGGGCTCATCTCTTGTGGCTACATATGGGACGTACATAGAGTTTGTTCTCTTCTCGATGGAGGTTTCATTGACCCTCAGGGACCAATCATAGTTTCTCTCCTTGGGCCTAGGTCTCTTTGAGCGCAAGCTGCCATTTAATGCCTCTTCAACCTTGATGTGGACGACAGCTCGTTCACGTACCTCAGAAAATGTCTCCGCTGAATTCCTGATTAACGAATCGCTGAAGGATCCTGCTGTCATCCCTTGTACGAAGGAGGCGACCATCATCTCTTCATCGTGTGCTTGAAGCCTTACCGTGACCGCACAGAACCTATTCAAATAGTATTTCAATGCCTTTCCCACCCTTTGTCTGACGTTAAAAAGGTCGTACAACCTCGGGGATTTGACCTTGTTGGCCGAGAACTATTCTCTAAACATCTTGAAGAACTGGGGGAAAGAGGTGATGTGACCATTCGGAATTCCACTAAACCATTGCTGGGTTGTATTTGTAAAAGTACCCATGAGCATCTTACACCGGATGGCATCTGATCCTCCAGAGATGATCGTTTGAGACCTGAATCTCGTGAGATGATTTTCAGGTTCTTCTATTCTCGAGAAAAAAGGTGATTTTAGGTGTGATATACTGAGGTAGCACGGGCTCATCCATGATTTCCTGCGAGAATGGCTAGGGATCATCTCTCGATGGCAAATTCGGCGATCGTTCCCTGGTGGAACGTCGACCATGTCAGTGTAGGTTCTTCTGCAATTCCTCATTGGCTTTGTGCAACTCCTCATTGGTTTGTGCATGTTCTTCCATAGCTATCCGAGAGGCCTCAATTTCTGTCATCACACGATCTTGCAAAAGCTCTTGCTCAGGTCAGGCTTCTGCTCATAGCCGCTCTTGCTCGGCCTTGGCTTCTTCTTGGATTCACTCTTGGTCTCATTGATATTCTTCGTTCACCTCTTGGAGGGCCGTCATGGACTCATGAGTTGCTGTAAGGCGGGGGCCTCACTTCCTTCGAAACCCAACAGGCCTTGCCTTATGTTTCTCATCACGCCAGAAGGCTCCGTCGTAATTGTGGATGGGAACAGGTTTTATCGGGCCCAACAGTGGGCGTCAAATGTTTTCGCCAGTTGACCTCAGACGGATTGAATAGGCGAGTTCCTCTTCTGATTTGTCTGCAATTGATGCTTCGAGATGCGACTCCACTGGACAATGGGGGCTCTACTTGTTGATCACACTCTGATGATCAAGTCAGTGAGAGCATTCAAAATATCAAATTAGTTTCAGTCTCAAGTATTCAGAAACAACATACCTTTATTTGGGGTCTCAAGGCCCTTATTGTTATCCTTTCAATAGTTTTCTCCAATCTATACAGAGCAAGATTCTCAACAGGGAGAATATAATCTCAACAAAAGGCATATAATTATAACAAAAAAACATATTATTTACGTGCACATTTATTCTCGGGTGCTTAACAACAACAAAAAATTCTACGCATGTGCACCTTTATTCTTCGGTGTTAACTATATTATTTCCAACAACTTTTATTTGTATTTAATTAACATATGTATTATAACCAAAATAAATATTCCATCTATTTTAATTATCTTTTTTGAGCTGGCCACCAGCGTCTGGGCTGAGCTCATGACCTGCCTTTTGGGCCCATACCTAACACTTGGACCGAGGTCCCGAACACTCTTGGCCAATACAATAAATTTTGGAAGTTTGGCTACTAGACCACTTGAGTCTTGTTTTTGGTTTTTAATCCATTCTATATGATTCCTAGGCTTCTTTTGTTGTGCTAACTTTCTTTTTGTGCCTTAATTGCTTGATTCTCAAATTTTCTTGCATCTCTTTTAGTTTTGTGATTGTTTTACTCTTATTTGAGTTTAGGTTTTCAAATTGTGCTTTATTGTTTTTTACTTGTTGATCTATTGGAAGTGATACTATTTGGTGGAAGAAAACTTCGGTTTGAGAAAGGTATAAGCCACCTCCTGCTTGGAACTCTCGAGAAAAAGTTCAAGCTAGAAGCACTCACCTAGGGGGATGCACCAAGTACAACTGCAAGTGAGGAAGAGTGCAACCACAAGAGAGTAAAGAGTGCAAACACAAAGAGAGCCAATTTTTTTTTAAACATTCTAATTGTTGTATATGTTTGTATTTCAACTTATAGTCAAATAATAAAAATGCATGTAGACGGTGAGTGTGTCTCAAAGGTCCATAAGTGCCAATGAGCCTCACCTAGCGTTTGTCTAGTTTTAGTTTCATCTTAGTATGCTTAGACAATGAGTGTGTTTTAAGAAGTCCACAAGTGTTTTTAAGTCACACTTAGGACTAATTTCTTTCTTTATAGTTTTAGTGTCTTCTTAAATTTTAATTTCCTTTTTAAGAAACAAATTAATTGGTGTTTCCATTCAGGGATCCTGGTGAAAGCTAACTGGGGGACTATGGCGAGGAAATACTTGGTACTTAAGCAGTCCTAGTGCCTCACCTCTCTTTCCTGTTAGTGAACTTGGAAACACTTTGACATTTCAACCTTCTTTAAAACTGCTAATTTTTAAAATCAAATAAAAATAAAATGAGTACTAAGAAACGTCCATGGAAGTGTTAAGAACCATCTTTTCTCAATACATGCAAAATAAAGAAAAACCTAAGAGTAAACATGGAGAGGGGTCAAATAGAAATAGAGAACATTATAGAGATCCTCGGTCCTAAAGAGAAGAAGGGGTGTAGCAATCCTTGCTATAATTCACATCAACCACCTTCTAAACAACATCATAAGCCTAGAAGTCCCCTTATTTTACAGAGCCTGAGGTATACCTATCTTCTTTTCATGGAAATAAAAATGACCAGACATATTTAGAATGGGAGACAAAGGTTGATCAATATTTTTTATAACAACGAAGTAAATGAATTTAGAATATTATGCATGGCTACCCTAAGTTTCCAAGAACATTTCATGTCTTGGTGGAAACAAAGGCAAAACGATGTCAGAATGGGTAAAAAATTAGAAATTTTGAATTGGATTGAATTACATGCGTGTATGATAAGAAAGAGAAGCTTAGAAGAGCTTGTAAGAAAAAAAAAAAAATTTGTAGATGAAGAAAACAAAAATTCACAAGAGAAAAAAATTAGCAGAAAAATTTCAAGCTCTTATTAGAAAGAAAGAAAAGAAAGAACAAAGAGAAAGAAAGGAGAAAGAAAGAGAGAAAACGAGAGAATAGGAAAGGAAAGAACAAAAAAATCTCTGTCTAGAGTTGAACTAGTTATTTATAACACTTTATCTTCTACAAAAAAACCCTTGCAAGGATGTGCTTGAAGAAAAATCTATGTTTGAAGCTGAACCAAATATAGATATAAACTTTTCCTCAATAGAAAAATCATATGAAAGGTTGTTTAAAAAAGAATAAGAAATGGAGTATCTTATAACACCTCCTACGCAATAGTTGAAAAAGAATCCTTACAGGGAGATTGTAATACTTTGAAATCTTCTTTTTCTTTAAATCATGATGCTAACCCTTTTTCTCAAAAATCACAAAAACAACACTTTGTGATGTTGTTGCCTAACTTGAAAAATGAACAACGCAAAGTGAATAAAAATATTTTTGAAAAAGGGTCATATTTCTTTCCATCCAAACTTTTATAAAAATAATAAAGGGCATTATTTTCTTATTGTTTTCTTTAAATACATTCATCTTAATTTTCTTATTCCACTTTTCTTTGATGTTTATTGTAGGTTGATACTTGACCTTGGAGGACAACAATTAATAAAATAAAAATAGAGGTTGTTGTGAGCATCATTCAGATTTGATGATAGATCCTTCTCAAGAGTATCATAAAGAAAGAAATAAGACTTGACAAAGTGAAGGAGTATCATAAAAAAATTCTTGTATTTGTTGCTTTGTATCATGGGACGATTGAGTTCAACATTTTTAATTTCTTGCTTTCTTTTGTTGGTTGGAGATAATGCTCTCAAAGCAATCCCATTAAGAACTCTTGTAATACCCAAAAACCGCGCATTAGATAGTGAAAGTTCGTCAAGGGGCTCAAAGTGTCACTTGCACTTTCACATAGGACACACCTAGTTTATTTTCTCATATGTTTCTTGTTTTTCTTTACTTCTTTCTTGTTTATTTTCTTGTGTTCTTTTATTTTTAAGTCTCAGTGATACTTAGGAATCCTCTTTATGTTGAAATAAGGGGAAACTAAGTTCAAGAGGGGGTGAATAGTACTTAGAAAGATTTTTGCAAATAATTGTTTGCAATAATTGAGACAGAATTTTAACATATTGTTTTCCAAAACAAGAGATTGATTTTATAGTTGAAATACACTGATATAGAAAATGAATTTGTTTTATTAAAACGTAATTGATTAAAATATTTAACATACAAATCTTTAAAACACAATCATGTAAATCATAAATACAATTTGAAAAGATCTAAAAGAATTTTAAAAGAAAAAATATTTGAATTAATTTCAATAGGTTATTTTTGGAATTAAGAGATTGTTCTTATGATCAAGAATTATAGAAAAGAGATTTTTACATATTATATGACAAGTGTAGAATTCAGAAGTATCAATCAATGTTTTTAAGAAAACCTTTGATTATATCAAAATTAATGAAAGCTTCTTAAGCTATGAATTCTTTCAATTTATATTGTTAATCAGTAACTAATACAAATTGATACAAAATATATCAATATTCAATGTAACACCCAATATCACTTATCACAGTAGTTTCAGTTATTATAGAGAATCAAACAAGTCTGTAGAGAAAAAAAACAACAGATTATTTTTTAAAACACAACCGATTGATTATACCAGTACAAATTATTATGCAGAAATATTATAAAGCAATGATAAAGAACACATAAAAGACACCAAGATTTTGAATACATTTATTTTTTGTTTATTAAGTTTTTGTTTTCTTATTTAGATGAGTTAGGTAAATGGTCTCACAATATTATTCTCATGAAACATGCATAATAAGATATGGGTAAAAAAAAATATAATGATGTTTTGATTTTCAGTAAAATTTGAATTTTAATCATACTAATAAATTGACTAATAAAATAATTCATTAAATATATACAATTTTTTAAGCTAATGCATGTAGACACGTGATTACTATTCTAATGAAAAATAATATAAAATAATATATATAATAATACTATATTTAAATTTTATTATAAAAAAAAACTAAGATTTGACTACTACATTTAGCCTTTGATGAGTATTGAAATCTAAACAATCTATACATTTTATAAAGACAAAAAATATATTAAATATTAAAAAATCATTATCAAAATATGGGGCTACATAAAGAAATCTTGGGGTATAAAAAGAAATTTTAAAATAAGCGGATTATGTGGACCAACCCGTCCTGCCCCGTACTTGGTCTATGCGAGCTGCGAATTATACAGGAGCGAGCCTGAGTAGACTAACGGGTTAAAATAGGAAGCTCGCCTCGCCTTTTTACAACGGATCGACTCGCCCCGCTTTGTCATTCTTATCAACAACTAAATGAAGATTGAAGAATCCTTAAGACTGCAACGTACATATTCCAGAAGTCTATATAAATACTTCAAGAACGCAGAACACAACAACTAAGTGCATAGAAA
The DNA here is from genome assembly GCF_051622355.1 of Phaseolus vulgaris. Lineage (NCBI taxonomy): Eukaryota > Viridiplantae > Streptophyta > Magnoliopsida > Fabales > Fabaceae > Phaseolus > Phaseolus vulgaris. The sequence continues at coordinate 11,301,612 of NC_143498.1, forward strand.
TTATATACATAAGTGTACAGAAAAAATTGTGAAAAGTTATGTGTAGAGATAGGATGTGTTGTTATCCGTGTGTGGAAAGAGAGGGGGGTACAGAGGAGGGTAGAAGGTGATGTTAGTGGAAAATGGGATAGAAAGTAAAAATATTTTTCACTTTTACTTTTAAATCTTTGTCAAAAAGTTTTGTTGCTGTCAAGGTCTCTTCAATATTAACTCTAAGTTCAGTTTATCCTTTTGTCAGACAAAACAACTATTCCTTTCAAAAGTGTGAGACAAACTTGTCACTATGGATCTAGCCTTTTCCTCTGCAGCAAACAAAATTTCTAATTTAGACTTTGGTCTCAATATCTTTGTATTGAGAATTTGAACTGTTGAATATGTTTTCCTTCCTTCTTCCTTAATCTATATATATCAGAGTATAAAGATTTTTGGAGTCATCCAGTTATGGATTTCCATGTATGGTAAAGTAGTTGTCCTAACTAAGGTAACTTCTAGTAAGTAGAAAGTGGAAAAGGATTTTATACCGATATTGCATCAGAACTAAACTCTGATGAAAAATAATAAATAAATCATGTAACATTCAAAATTCAAAGCACTAGTTTAACTAGTAATTTTGGTTGGCTTCTTTCTTACACCATTTGGAATTGTCTCTATGAGAATTATAGCTTTGCTAATTCTTAAGGTATTAATGCCATATATCAAATTCATTAACAATTATACATAATAGCAAATTATGTATTACCAATATTGATAAAATAAAATGAAAATTCCATAAGATTCTCTCCCTCCATTTAAATGGTTAACCTTGCCAACATAAATTTTCCAGGACTTAGTTTTGACACATTGGTTATTGTAAACCTTGTTTCACATTGGAAGTATTTACCAAATTCTTTTAATCATATGACAACATATGGTCGAATGATAATGTAAATTAGTTTTAAAATAGTATATCAAAATTAAACTTTTCACTAATCATTTTTACCATCATGCTTGAATTATGAATTGTTGGATTTACCATTTTTCTACTTTACTGTTTGGTCAAACTCTATAAAAATTGAGATAGATTTAAAAAAAAAATCCATAAGTGAAAATTAGCTTATGCATCAACTAATTTTTAGACGTTCTTTAATATACCTTTTCTTAAGATGTATTTGAATCCACTTATCCACGGTTAAGATGGATGTGGAAGTGGATAAGTTACATATTTATATCAGATCATTTGAAGGAGACAGTGCGAAAATACGAACGAAGAGATACTATTTTTATTTCTTCTCTTAATTGCACTGATTTACGATAATATACACAAAGATATAAAAATTTACTTAATTATGTTTTAAATATATTATTTTATTTATAATTTAAATATTAAATTATTTTTAAAATATATTAATTTATTTATTATTATATATAAATATAATTAATTATATATATAATCAATTATATATTTTTAAATATATTACTTTTAAAGAGATATATATTTGATTATATATATAAAATCGATTATTTTACTTTTAAAAACGAACAAATCGATTCTATATATTGAATAGATTCAACGTAATATAGAATTATAAATCAATTATATGGTATGATTATAATATATAATTCATTATATACATACATATATAATTATATACTATAATATAATAATATTAACTAATAATAATATTATTAATAATTATAAATATTAATAATTATTATAATAAATATATATATATAATTATTTATAATAAATATTTAAATTTATATAATAAAAATAATATTAATTAAAAAATAATATAAAAATTTTATTTTATAAATATATTTTGTATAATAAAATAATTTTAAAATATATTAACTTCTTTATAATAATAATTATTAATATTATTATATATATAAAATATATTTTTATTATTATTAATATCATTATATACATAATATACAAATATTTATGTAAAAAAAAAATTTAATTATACTATTAATAACAACATATAATAATAAATAATGAAAATAATAAAACAAAATTATAATATTAATAAAATATATATAATTATATAAAATAATAAGTGTATATAATTTTATTATTATTTTAATATATTTAACAATATTATGTTAATTTTATAGAAAATATTTTTTATTATATTTTTTAATTTAAAATATTTTAATTATTTTTTTTTATATAACAATTTTTAGTTGTTACTTATGAAATCATAGTTTTTCATTAAAAAGACGGACAGATATTAAATATTAAAAAAATGAATTTATAAGTCAAATATGTTTTTAATAATATAAGTAAATTTATAAACTTATCTTTTATATCTTTAAACTAATTTCTAAATCTCCTTCTTCAATAAATCATTCTCATAAATCTATTTAACATCTCTCAATTCAAACAATCTTAATATATGCTTTTAAATATTCACACATCCATTCTCAAATTTCTTTTCCAATCCAAATACATCTTAGTGTTTATTTTCTATTTTACACTTTAGTCAATTTAACTTATAGAGAAACTCATGTAATTTTTTCTTCTTATATTTTCTCTTTTAGGTCTATTCAAATAAACTCTTAAGCCCATTTCTTTCTAAATCTTAGAAACAATTTTGCTAGTTTACTTAGATTACTTAATAAAACATAACAATGAGTACCAAACCAAACTAATGAAGTCAAGCACAAGTGTCAAACTAAATTAATCATATAGATACCGAGTCTACAACTTCTAACTTCATGCCAGTAGATCGAATAAACCGTCTAAGTTCAGGATCTACATGTTGAATGTTCCTTTCATAGCCAAAGATCAAAATCTCTGAAACAAGTTTTTCAAGATCAGTTAATACAGATGAACAATTAAATAGGCAATCACAACATTCAATTATAATAATATAATAAGAAAAGCCAATGTGTTGCAATTAACTAAAAGTAATTAGCTATATATGGAACAATATATCAAAGATGCGAAAAAGGGAAAGAGAGATATTGAACAGTATATAAGAGAACATAAGGCACAACAAATGATCTTGTACTACTTTTGTATTATTTTATCCACTTTAAGATCCTGGCATAACAAACTACAAGGAACAACATACATATTTACAATGAATTATTAAATAACTAAACCCTAAACAACATACTAACTTATATATTCACTAAAAAAAATTATTAAATAAAAACTAATTTTAGATAAAAAAATAATTAGTCATTATATTAACTAAATTATATATTATTTTATAAATTAAAAAAATTAGTGGTATCTAAGTAATTTCTATTATTATTAAAATTTATAAGTTGCTTTCTAATTTGGTATCTAATTAACAATCAAATTTTAGCTACCAACTACTTTAATTCTAAAATTGTCAGCTAAAACCTTACTAGCTAATTAGATACCAATTTAGAAATTAGTTTATAAATTTAGAAACTTTAAATACCAATAACATTTTAGTCTACACAATAGTACCTAATTTAGTCAATATACTAATTAATTATTTTTGTCTCTAAAAGTGCTTTCTATTTAATGATTTTTTAGTAGTGATTGCATGTATGAGGTCCAAGTGTTTTCAATATCTCAATCACTTCTAAAGTGAATTAGAAAGTCAATCATGAATTCATTAATTTTTCATTAAGGGGATAAAACTTATTCTCGCAAGTGGTCTCCCATATTAATCCCTATGACTGCAACTTCTTAAATTATGATAATCACAAAGAAATGAGGGGTTCTTCCTGCAAACAATACTCTAACGATCAAGTCAGTAAGAGCATAAAATTTATCAGTGTAACATGTATTTCTTAGAATAATACTTATCTTTCTTTTTGGCGGTCATCCACTAGTTATAGAGTTTTTTGGATGATCTCCTCCCATTTATCTTTTATCAACAAAATACATGAATAAAAACCATCGCATATGAATAAAAGATCTTATCAATCAATATTTCATTAGTTTTCTGCCTATCTCCATGTATTTGAAAGATAAGGAATTCCTTATATCTTGGCAAAATTTTAGGAGATAAATAAGGGATGAAAAACGCGTTTCCTACCCGAAAAATACCAATAGCTTAACCATATTAAGTACTTACCTGACAACATCATATTGGTTTTATGTCCGATCAAGATCATATCGACATATAACTGATATGACAGGGACGATACATAGCTGATAAGTGTCATAATTCAGTAATATTTAATACAAAAATAGACACTTATGGACTTTAATTGATAAAATAGTTATAATTCAACCCCTAACTTAGGAATTTTAACCTTTTTTTACATATTTTTGGATTATAAGATGTATATGAACGATTTTTTTCTCAAATTTGTATTAATTTTAGGAATCTAGGAGAAAATGAAGATAAAAGGGCTAAAACAGAATGGACAAGTTGAAGACAAGATGAAAAGACAAAGTTGGAACATTCAAAACTCGTCCAAACTAGTTCAAACTCACATAAGCAAGATCACTTCAAAGGAACTCGACCAAGGCTCGCTTAAGCGAGTTCACTCCAGTGAAGTTGGACTTTTTCTCGTAAAACTCGCTTAAGCAAGTAATATCTCGCTTAAGCGATATGTCAATTAGCCCAAGCCCAATTAGGTTAAATAGAAGGCATGAGGCATAACCCTAAACATCATTGGGAGGAACCAAAGGAACGAAACCTTAAAGCCTTAAAGGAGAAAGTCAACAAGGAGAAACGCTCCAAATCATCTTTTCTTATTGTCTATGCTTGTAATAGCCACCAAGAGTGGCTAATTCTTTCCTTTGGGATTAACAGTAATATGTTCAAACTCTTATGTATTGAGGTGTTATTTATGTATAATATTCAGTTATTGATTAATGGTTGGTATTATCATTTTATTCTCAAAGCTTGGAACTATTCATAATTTTGATACTTAGATTTGACAAGAAAGTACTTCTAAGCATCTGACATAAATGATAATACTTAACATATTTGAATGTCAGGAATATATTTGAAATGTTAATTTCTTTATAACATTTGTTCGTAAGGATAAAGTGATTATATAAATATGTGAGGAATCAATATTTAGAAGACTCTCTTAATAATTTGTATGCAAGGAATCGATATGAATGATTTTTATATGTGCATCAATGTTAATCAAGATGGAATGATATATTTTAAAAACTACAGACAAGTGAGAAAGATTAAACTCATTCCCAATTTTCTTAATTCAGTTATTTTACTCATTTATTTTGTTTTCATTTAATTTTCACAGAAATTTATGTCAATATCTTTCAAATCAAACTATTGTACATATTCTTATACTTAGTTAATGATACTATTAGGATTTTAAATAAATGTTCCTTGTGGATTTCATATTCGTCCTTAGGGACAAATTATTACTTCTGACTCAGTTCACTTGCCGTAAAAGAGACATCAATAGCCCCCTAGTCTCGAGCCAAGCGAGCAAGGAGAAGAGGCTTTCGTCAATGTTCACATGAAAAGACCCTTTGCATCAGAAGCAATTTTGCATGTGGCTCAAGACACCTCATGACAATATGTGGGTCTGTTAGTTATAAATGTTTATGCACATGTGTCACTCATCCAACAGTTTATAAAAAATAAACGTTTTAGTTACCCTTTTCTTTAAAAGAAAAAACCTTCACTTTCTCTCCCTCCTTTCATACTCCTCCTCCATTTATGTTTTTCATATTCCTCCTATGTTGTCGGAGCTCCTCATATTCATTTGTATCCTTAGGTACACTTTATCTTCCTTTCACTGTTAAACATCTTTTTGGTGGTTGTTTTACTATGCCTTCTAGTTATTATTTGTTTTCGCGTATTCTATAAAATGGATTGTTCTTTTGTTTATCCTTGGGCTAAAAGAGATGTGATCATAGAAACATCTTTCTATACCTCTTGGGAAAAAGTTAGAACTTTCCGGGAAACTGGTTCCATTAGTAAGACTGATGAGAACCTTATCCAGGTGGTTGTATGCGACCAAGATGAATCGGTTTGCAGGGATGAGTCCATTGATCCCGTCGATCCCTTTTCTTTTATGATACTATTTTCATTAAGTTAGGGTTACGTCTCCCTTTGTTTTTTTTTTAGAAAGAGTTGCTAACCGAGTTGAATATTGCCTTTATCTGAACAATTGGGCCTTTATTCGAGCTTTTAACATCCTATGTGCCCGGTTCGGAAGAGTTCCCTCTCAAAATGTGTTTTTACTTTTTTGAATTTAAAAGTTCAAATAAACAATTGTGGGCCTCTTTGAGTAGTAGTAGTGGAAGAGGTTTGCTTAAAGACCGCTTTGTAAAAATTCAACCCTCGGTCGGGGACCCGAGCCTCCTAAAAGGACTCTCCTTATATTGGACCCACAACTCTCATTTTTAATGTGCTCGCCAACAGGAAGACCTTGACCCTAGGGAGTGGGGAATTTGTGAGTTTTTGGAAAAACTCAATGTCGTTTTTTGCTACCTCCACCATCCTAGTGTGAAAACCGAGTCGTAGCCGTAAAAGCCTATATCAGTATAACACCTCCTTAAATCATCTTTGTATAGATTTTAAAAATATACCTTTATTTTTTTCTTTGTTAATTTGTATTGGTTATAGAGAAAATGATGTCTTCTTTAAGCAACGCTGAATTGGCTAGTCGCTTAAGGGAGATGCGGGCGAAGTCCTAGGATCGTCCACATTCACTTTGATCACGATGAATGTTGGTGTTGATGAATAAAGCATAGTAAGATATTTTATTATTTTTACTAATAATTACATTTATAATACTCGCAGTAACTAACTCATAAATGATTTTATGAACAGTTACTTAAAAATATTAATTCAACAATTAAAATAGAATTAAAACAGAAGAATAAAATATCACTTGCACTTATGTGCATTTATATGCAGTTACAAAAAACACAATATCCAACACTCCTCCTTGATTTTTTGAACTACAAATTCCAATCTTCTGTCTTAAGAATTCAAACTTGCTAGTTGGAAGTGGCTTGGTAAACAAATATGCAACCCTTTTTTTTCATCCTCGTTTTGCTTAATCTCCATTCAACACCTTTGGGTTTGACTAAAGTGCAGATCCTAAAAGTCTTTTGTCAAAGCCTAAATGGATAAGATAATCATCAATTCAGTTATACCATGTCCTGGGAACCTCTTTTAAGCCATGAATAGCTTTAGACTATAAACTTTGTCTTTTTTTCCTTCCACAATGAAACCTTTAGGTTACTCAACATAAATTTCCTCTTCAAGAAATCCATTTAGGAATGCTAACTTGACTTCCATTTGATGTACCTTTCTATCTTCAGGTATGTGAACAAGCTCTTGAGTTTTGTTCTTCTCAATCATATACAACTCTTCCTCCATTGCCTTTTTCCACTTTGGGTCATTAATAACTTCTTTGTGATCAACAGGTTCTTTGTGATCAGCGAGTTCACATACTGCAACATTACATCTATGATATATGTCATAGAGTAATCGATTGCCTTTAATTGGTGGATCATCTTCCTTTTCTGTATTTTTCTTTGTTGAAAATATTGTCTACTCCTCCTGAAATAGATCTAATGAGAAACTTTTGCCTCTCATTTGTACCTTAAACAGATATTGTCATGTAGCATCCTTGATCAAACAGTGGTTATCTTCAAAAAGCACCTTGAAGCCTTTTTGTAGCAACTGACCAACACTCAATAAATTTTGGTCTATGTTAGGCACATATAACACATTAGTAATAGTTTTAGTACCTGAATGTGTTGCTACAACAATGGTTCCCGTTCCTTTTACAAGAACGTGACCCGCATGACCTATCTTGACCTTTGAAATTTTTGAAGGCTTCAACTCCTTGAAAAGTTCTTTGTCATAAGTCATGTGATTTATGCATCCACTATCAATTAGCCAAGATGCACTTGAAATATTGTTGGAGAAACCAGTTGCAACGAAAAGTACATCCTCCTCCTCATTTGCAATTTGAGCATCTACATCTTGTTGTTCACTTTGGTTTCTACAAATGACTGCTTCATGCCAAGTTGATTGCACTCGTTGCACTTAGCATCAGGTCTTCTCCAACACTTAAATGGTGGATGACCTAACTTGTTGCAATGCTTACAAGGAGGATAATTTCTACCTTTGTTTCTCCAACCACCTTCATGTTTGGCTGGTAAGGCTCATTCTATTGCTCCATCTTGTCTCATGGCTCTCCTTTGTTCTTGTGCTTGTAAAGCATTTAAGAGCTCTGCAAGAGAAATCTTTGATAGGTCCTTTGTATTCTCCAAGGTTGTTATGGTGGCTTCAAACCTCTCTGGAACTATTACAAACAGTTTTCCCACAATTCTTGAATCATTTAACACAGATCCAAGCAACCTCACTTTGTTGGCAATGCTTAGAAGTCTGTCAAAGTACTCTTTTACGAATTCTGACTCCTTCATTCTCTACAATTCAAACTCCCTGATTAGATTCAGGGCTGCATTCCACGAATCCTCTCATCACCTTCATGTTCTGCCTTGAGGTAATCCCAAATTTCTTTTGCTGACTTCAAGGACATTATCCTTGTGAATAGCATAGGAGATACAGCTGCAAATAAGCATGCAGCCTTTGATCTCTTCATCTTCTTTTCTTTCTGTGATTTTATTTGTGCCACCGTAGGGTTTTCTGGAAGGGACTGAATTTCATAGTCCTCTTCTACAACTTCCCATAAATCCAATGCTTCTAGGTAGGTCTCCATACGAACAACCCACATTTGATAATTCTCTCCCTCAAAGACAAGTGGTGTCATTGCTGAAAAATTGGAACCTCCTTTTATTGATGCACTCTACTAACCTCACAGATCCCTCAAGAAGATACTTTGATACCAATTGTTGGTATTGATGAATAAAGCAGAGCAAGATATTTTATTATTTTTACTAACAATTACATTTATAATAATCGTAGTAACTGACTCATAAATGATTTTATGAACAGTTGCTTAAAAATATTAATTCAAAAATTAAAACAAATGAATAAAATATCACGTGCACTTATTTGCATTTACATGCAGTTACAAAAAAACACAATATCCAACCATGAACAAACTGCTTCGAGAATGGTCTTCAAAAGAAGAATATTGGATAATCTGATCCCTTCTGCTCACTCGAACTCGAACGAGTGTACTCCCAAGGTGGATATTTTGACAATGGATAACCAAAACATTGTTGGTTGTTCGAAGACAAAGGTGAGTTTCTAGTATCCTTCAGTGGATATATCTTCTTACAACAAAACTTACTACATTTTGGAGGATGACATTACCCGACTAAAGGATTCCAATATAAGTATTCTATGTGGTAATGCCGAAAATCTACTTAGCCAAGTCACCAATTTGGTGAGTTTTGCTAATATGAAGGCTAAAGAAGACTCAAAGCTAGAAGATAAAAAGCTACAAGAAAAAACTGATGAACTCTTTGCTGGAAAAGAAGAATTCAATCGACGGGAATCTGATATGACCAAAATGATAACCAACTTGAAGTAGATCATTAGGACGTTGAAGAATGACATTGCTAGTTCTTTTGGGGTAGGATTTGAGGTGGCTCTGGAGCAGACTACCATCGTGCATCCTTCCATTGATTTATTTGAGATAAATCCATGCAAGGTGGTGGTTGATGGGAAATTACCAGAGGCTCCCTAATCATTTTCCAATTTTATCTTGTGAACACTTTACTTTTGCAATGTCTTTAAATTTTTTGTCAAGTACATTTGCTTATGTCTAAGTGCATGCATATTATTTATAAAAAAGTACATCCGAGTTGATAGTAGTCTCATGGACTTGGTCAGTGGGGCTCCGAATATAATTTCAACAAGACTAAATCCAGATCAAAGGGACTCCGGATATAATTTCCTCTAGAGTAAATCTATGTCATAGGGATTTAAAGCATAATTTCAACTAGAGTAAATATAGGTCGGAGGGTCTCCGAATATGTGTCGTATCATGTCTCACAAAACTAATGGTTAATCAGAAAATTGGCAGTATAAATTTTATTGAAATAAAATCTAAGACTAGTTGCATTCCATCAATCATGCCAAATATTCTTAAATTTTATTTTTCAAAATATCTAGTCAAGGTGCCTATCATTTTGTCACATGTCAAGTATTTTCACTAAGCATTTAGATTAATTATTTTTGAAAGAAAAATTTAATGTTATATTTTGTATATAACATATATAACCAGGCTAGATAATAATTTATGATAACAACTATAGAAATTTTAATTTTGTGCAAAAGAATTGAAAAAAAAAAGTTGATCTATTTTCACCCATTTTTCTTGCCAAAATTAGTTTTTTTTCCTTAATATGCAAAACCACATGGTAATAAAAAGCCAAGTGATTCATTTTCAACAAACATATCACACATTTTTTCTTTTGTTATGTTTCGTTTTGTAAATGATATGCATTTATGTACCGGTATGGCCGACCAACATCATGACGTGGCTCGGTCTTCTGGTCTGAGATGATCGAGACACATGCTGACGTGTCTCAGACTACCTGGCCGAGCTGACCGACACACCACACACGGCCAGGCCGACCGACACGTAAAACCATTAACGCTCAAACCAAGGTTAGTGAAGCTAAACTATCATTAAGAATTAGGTAATGCAATCCTAAGTGTGATCCATTCCACTAATCAGGCCCAATAAAGTAAGTTCATTAAAATAATATAAATAGCACACATTCCAAGGAGAAAGGTACGTAATTTATTACTGTGCACCTACCCGAGTGTCGATCACCCGCTTTACTGACTTGAGCGTCGGAGTGCCTTCTGTAAGTACCTCCCCCATTTGGCATTCACCCGAGACTGAGAGCCGAAGGAGAAGTACGGAGGTGAGAAGGATCCCAGTGAAGCCCTAGCAAGCTACCCGACCAAAGGAGGAAGACGAAGAATTCAATAGTTTTGTAGGTCCCATCTCCCTAGGTCCCATCTCCCTAACAGGAACAATTTTAAAATTATGATTAAACATACCATTAAAATAAAGTAAACCGGAACAATTGTATTGTACCAAAAAATATAAACAATTAGACGAATAAAGAGAACTGAAACACCGTAACTTCTTAAAAATATTAATAATTGATATGATAATCATAATTAGAGGAAAAAAAGAATATTTTCTTCACACCTTAATTCGTTTTATCTCCAAAAAGTCTCAAATTACTTTGTAGTTAATTACCAGTTTATGGATGAATCACGATAGGCATCAAATGTTCTCGTCGAGATGAGGTCGGATGATTGAAGGTGTATCCGAGATGATCTTCCTGTGACTGCAACTTCTTGATGTTTGAAAATCACAAAAGAATGAAGAAGTCGGTAAGAACTTAAAATTTATCAGTGTAGTATGTATTGCTTAAAGTAATACTTATCTTTCTTTTTGGAGGTCATCCTCTATTTATAGAGTTTTTTTTTTATGATCTCCTTCTAGAATAACATCATAACAATTTAAATAATAACAATCATATATTTTATCTTCCTTCATAATAAAAAATGTGTTTCTATATAAAAAGAAATATCAAAATTAATTATATAAACTAGTTACCTAATTATATCATATGGACTTTATGTTCGATGAAGATCATATAGGCATGTAAGCGATATGATCGGAGGGTACAAAATATCCTACCTAATCCTTAAAAGGAAATATAAAAGGAAAAGTAGAACTTCACCAAATTTTTTGGGGAAACAAAATGTTGAGCAAACCCAAAAGAATGCAAAACTAAAAAAAATGCATTTTCCTCTAAACAAACAGAGATGAAACTAAAATGTTGTAATGCATTTACTTCTTTTCGCTTCTCTGCATGTTTCACAACTATTACACTGCGGTGCACACATCCTTTAAATTAGAGGAAGAATTAATAATTGCCAATTATCATATGTTATCATCTATATCTCGTATGCTCAATTCCGAAGATATACAAAATATAGATTAAAGAAGGATATAATAAACTTCTTAGCCAATAAAAAAAAGGATATATAATAAACATTACGAGTTTATAGAACAGAAAGCGCATAAAGGAAACACTAAACATATGATGGAGTAAGAAACAATAATTTATTTATTAATCAGTTATTCACGAATACATACAAGAATCAAACGCAGTGATTCACATAATCACATACTCAAACAAAAAAAGTGAATTAAAAAGATTACATAATTCAATTTGTTGAAAACTCAGAAGATCACTAAGACCACACTATATATAGACTAGTAATGACGTAACTGATACTATAATAAAATAAGATAAAGTCTTATCTAACATATTACCATGTGTTAATAGTCAGCAATAGATACTTGAACTACAAAATAAAAACTCTACATTGAGACGACTCTATCATACAATCCAAAATCAAGCTATTCTCTATTAGATGGTTCATAATATGATTGTACATGAACCAATATTCGTTAAATGTTGCCAATTTGCTCTTTTTTTCTTCCACAAATGAATCATAACAAAGAGCTGGTTTTCCATTCTTAATAATATCCATCTTTTCAAGAAAGCGTTTGCGTGAATTTTTTTTCCACTCTTTTAGCGAGAGGTGAGATCACTAAGATGTAGCCAATTAAACTAAACCATGTGCCGAATATTTAGCCTTTGTCTAACTACATAAACAAATTATCAAAATCAATTATTCCTATAACCAATTTAAGAAACAAAAAAATATATTTAACCCATATAAAAATTGTGGTAGGAATTAATTTAAATCTATATTTTGATTATATTTATCAATTTAAAGTAAATTTTCCAATTTCATAACAAGCAATATTTAAGTCACTTGATACGGCAATTATGATAATTTTATTTTGTCTTCAACCATGATGCATGACAACCTATTAAAATGTACTTGAAAGTCAACATAAATATAAGAAAGTTGTTACACCAAAGGAGCAAAAATAAAAAAAATGAAAATGATATAAAAGTGATACCATTACTAATAGTAAGGTGGGTAAAATAGGAGTTCAACATAATTTAACAATTTATGATGACTCAATTAGACTCATTTTAAATAGATTAAAAGTTTATTTTATCAGATCCAATCTTATGTGCAACTAACATACGAATGAATTATTTACACTTTATTTAGAAGAAAATAATTTTAAATTCAAAATTATAAAAAATAAAGTTTATATTTTTAAATTCAAGTCGGATAAATAAAATTAATTTTTAGTTTAATATTGATTTAATATATAATTTTCAGTAACTGTATATGTATTAATAAAGTAACATTATTCCATTACTTTAAATTTAGGTTATTGTTCGTAAAAAATATATACCCGTCCAAAAGCCTATAAGTTTAAATCTATTTGAATCTTTAGTTTAAACGAATTAGATTAAAATTGAACTTCATTAATTAATTAGATTACTATTTTTTATTTTGATTTCAACCTATTTAGGATTATTTGTTTCGATCCAAGAAATTGGACCTAATTTATAAATTTTATTTAATAAAGTGGTTAAGTCATCTTCAATTTCTAGATATTTCTCTTCGTGATGGATAAATTTGCAGACATAAAAAAAAATCATATATTGAAATTTCCATCAAAAGAGAAGCGATGAAAACGAATAAGGTCTAGTGGGCAACGTCATTTGTTTTACAATGGCAGTGTAGTATAGTTTTTTTCTTTCATATTTAAGATTAGCACAAACGAAGTCAATTAATCATCTCTATCTTCGGATTTTTCCTAAATATATAAATATGAAAAAAATGTGACAACTTAAACCAAACAATATTGTAAAAGGAAAAAGTGTTACAACATAAATCATGGGCAATCAAAACACAACATGGACATTTTAACAGCTCCTGCGTGTACAATTAATGTGTTCGTGATTTCGTTTAAATTTAATTAGATTTTCATTCCAAAATTTAAAAGTAAATTTTACAGTTATAACCATTTAATTATCCTAGTTAACAATAGGGATTTATTATGCTTATAGTACAAAAAAGAATTGAGAGAACTATTATCTCCTTCGGTTGGTCATCTTCCTTCCTTCACCTCACTAAGTAACTATGTTTTTTTCTTGAATCACCCTTGCTATTCTTCCTCTAGTAGCTCTTCTTTGTATGCTCTCGGTCGGATGACACCTGGAAAAGGTACTCCAACGATCAAGTAAGTACTCGATATTTAGTGTTCGGTGTAATTAATGTCTGATGATGATGTACATTTTTTTCGAAACTTGTGACTATCTATATGATTATTACAAACCCTTTACAATTGGGTCGGATTAGTGTTTAGACCATAATTAAGAACATAATACCTAATGCTTGATCATTGTTTAGGCTTGTTAATCCTCTGTTGGGTTTAATGGATTTAGACGTATTGGTTGCCACAAACCGAGTATAGAAACCTTCTTTACTCATCTGGTATCGACCGATACACTTGCCTTCCAAGCTTGAGAGGTTTCAACCTGAAGATTTTAAATGTTACCCTCCCTTGCTGGATGGATGTGACAATGATAGCACCGAATCCCTCTTCTTCCTCCTCCTCCTCTTTCTCTTACATGATTCCAAATTCACTGTTAGCCAACTCCAAAACCAAATTCAATTGAAAAGGTAAAGTGCGTAAAGTAAAGAGTATGGAGAAGAAGAATCGTGAGAGAATGGACAAGAAAAGTGAAGAACTTCTATAAAACTGGAAACAACAAAACTGTTAACAGAAAATAAACTAACTATGTTGATTGTCTTCAACTTTTTTTCTTTAACTTTCATTGACCATCTAATGTTGCGTTGACCGCTGACCTTTGACCATGAAATGCCTCTCTTTTTTTAATTTAACTATTTCAATTTGTCTTTTTCCAGTCTTCATAGTATAAGTATCTTCGTTAAAGCTCCTTATGTTAAATACCAATTTGAAAATGTTCCTTGAGAAGTTAAAAACAACAGGTGCATAAAAGCTTAAAAACGACGGCTATTTTAAGTGTAAAACGACGACTTTCTAGCTGTCTTTGATCAGCGTGTAGTCTTATCTCCCAAAGTAAAGAAGGCGTCTATTTAACTCTCTTCTTATATTCAAACAAAGAGGGCAGCTATGGTAAAAGTCACCCATTTAAACCTCCCTATATTAACTATTAATTTATAATTATATGCATTATTATTAAATTATATTAGGTTAGTTGTAAGGTTAGAATATAAGTCTATGAAGAGATAACAATGGTGGTGAAGAGCAGCGACAACGATAGTGGTGGGCTAATGGCAGCGGCGGCGGTGGAAGAAAATGGCAGCGGCAAAGAACCGAATGGATGAACAAGGAAAACCCAAAGAACAGCGTGCAAGGCAAGGAAAGTAGGAATGATGAAGAACCTTCACAACAATGGGAGAAAAGAAACAAATAAGAGAAAAAAAAAAAAAAAAGCAATGGTGAAGAAGAAGCAGAGAGCTCGAAAGAAACTTATACAATGGCTCGAGGAAAATGAAGAAGAAGCACAAAGCAGAAGAGAAAGCGCCAGAGACAAAGGAAGTATGAAAGCGTAACTGGTGTGCTCTGAGCTAGGGTAATAAAAATAGTCTAAGAGGACAGCTATTTGGTAAAGTTGTCTTCTTACAACAAAGAGCTTGGTGTAAGAAGGCGAGTATAAGGTAAAGCTGCCCTCTTAGACTAAACGCTTTCTTCTAAGAAGGCGGTTTTACCTCATAGTTGCCTTCTTAAACCAAGCGCTTTGTTGTAAGAAGGCAACTTCACCAAATAGTTGCCCTTTTAGATAAATTTAATTTCAAAAATGCTACCGCATTTTGAAAGACAGCGTCTGACCGTAAAAGTGCCTTAAATATAGTGTTGAAATAAGTCTTTTTTACATTATTTATTAAATGGTTTAAGAAAAAATTAAGCTAGAAAAAGCATTTTTTATTGTGTTTTTGTAAAAACTTTAATTTCTACAGAAAATACAAATCTAAACTAAGAACAAAAAATAAAAAGAAAAGAAATCTCAAAGAGATGCAAGTAGCCTAGAAAAATATATGAAGCTGAGAGTTATTAGTTGTTCTCTCACAGTTAACCCTTAGAAACTTAAGCAAGGTTGTATGGGTTGTACGTAAATGTTTTTGTGTTTATGTTATGTTATTCTTCTTTAGCTTTGAATTTTTTTATATAGACTTTTGAATATGATGTTTCATCTCTTTTGCTATTCTTTTCTTTTCTATTTGTATGGAATTTTCTATGATCCTTTGGTGTATGCTAGTCTAGAAGGTCAACAAGGAAAGAGTTGATATTGTAATCTTCACGCTCTCAAACAATCCTTGATTAAGAAAATAATTCAAAGACAAAATTGCATTTATAACATTGAATTGTTTTAAAACATGTATCATACATTACATTGTTTTTATATGAAGATCATTATATAACGGTTTGAGGTAAACCATTACTTAGATTCTATCTTTGAGATATGAATCCTTATGTTTGAAACAAATTTTAAGTATATCTTAGGAAAATTATTTGTTGTTACAAGTTATTTACATAAAAAAAATTCAAACATGGTTTAAGCATATATATATATATATAGGATTGTCAAGTACACTGTCTAACGTTGTATGAAACATTGGATAGTTTATATATATATATATATATATATATATATATAAATATTGTTTTGTCTAAGTATTTGTCATCATCAAAACTCTAGAGTTAGATCATATAAAACCTCAACCAAGAGGAAAATCCAGAATATTTCACACAATATTTTTTATATCTAAAATAACATTAAATTTCTATATGTAGACAATATTTTACAGTTATTTTCCTGCATAGCAAATGCACTACATTTCCCATTTGCAACTTCTACTTCTATCAAATTTGTGCATATAACCACATTTCCCATTTACGTGATAAATAACTTCTATACCCCGATTTCACTTCATGAAAACCCCTTCTTCGATTTTATTTTGATAAAGTAACTTCCATTTCAGAAAAGATTATTCTTCACCTCGTCTCCATAAAATCTTAATTTGTCAACTAATCAAAATTAAGTTTTTACGCAATCTAGTTTTACCAAGCAAAGACTAGAAAATAAAACTCTAAATAAGAGGAATGTGATTTCTGAGCCCATGAAGATCTTTCATTTAATGATTTCAGTCCATCTCTTGTACACAGAAAAGATTTATATAACTTTACCACAATATGTGGATTGACCGTCTCTCTCTGATATCATATATTTCACCCAGTATCATCTCTACAAAGGCCATTGAAAGAGAGAGAGTGTGTGCGTGCAGTATTATTCAATCACAGAAAGAATGCACACCCTACTCACTCATTGCTTTCAGCAAGCAGGGAAAATATGTGTCAACAGAAGTAGTATTTTTTCTCCCGAGAAAACGCTGTGTGCATGTGAAATAGTGATCCAAAAAGCCAACTAAAAGAATTGGCTTTTGCACCAAGAAATTTCACTTTCAATGATATATTCGGGATAAGATTCTTGATGAAACGCACATGCATGCCCTATACACGGTCAATCACATTGAATTATTGAGGTTGCATGAGCCAGTTCCTTCTAAAGGTCCAATGTTAATTAATTTGTATCTAAAATGTATCCGGCTTTTGCCTTTGCCACCGTTTATTATTGTTGGTCTTTAATCCTTAGTTACTTTGTACTGTGTGTACGTTGCATGCTCTTTCTTCAGACAATGAAGCAACAATGTGTAATAATACCAATTAATGTGAATCAAGAAAGGGCACACTCCAATATTTTAATTTGAAAGTTCGAGATTATTTATTTTTTTCACTTGAATGATGTTATGGGACCACACAGAAATTTTTATCAGGCAATCAAACTCAATTGACAAGTTGTTGCGGACACTGATAGAGATATGCATTGACCTCTCTGTGCTATTGTTCGACCATTCCAACCCAAGTCTGAACCTATGTCAGTGATGAAGATGCACAAATTATAGTTGGGCACATGAAAATAGATCGAATATATATAATCCATATAACAACATTTTGTCGATCAACTCATAATGGGTTTAGAAAATTATTAAGAAACCGTTAATTGTGAAGCGTATAGCAATATTATATATTATGAATGAATGCAGTCTCTGAAACTTAGGGTTTAATAATGCTATCAAATTTAATCATAGGTAGGTGAAACAAAGCGTGGTAGTAGAAAATAAAATTTATTTACTTGTGCTAAATACTATAGTCCATAACCTATAGGATACATATATATAAAATCTGTTTTTTCCTACATAAAGGAAACGCCAGCTCCAATAGGCAACATGGGTGAATGGCAATCAATGTTATCATGGACTTTACGACCTTACAAGTACTTTTAGCATCTTGTTTAAAAATGCATTATAAAAAATTAGTTGTCAATAATCTCACGGATGTTCGTTTTGTTTAGCTTTGAAAAAGAGTTAGGTTTCTTTGATTTTGTAAAACACAGGCAAGCACAGGGATAAATAGAGTTCACTACAAGAAAACAGTCATTTTACGTGGGCCAAAAACGGATGTAAAAGTTAAACAACGGACGCTTATGCATCGGATTATCATCCGCTTCACTACCGACGAAAAAAGCATGGAAGCAAATGTGGACGCATCTTGCGTGGGCCAAGCCCATGCAAAATGGACGCAACACGCAGAATATGGGTGGACGCAAAACGGACGCATATGCGACGACTTATGCGTGGGTCAAACCGATACATAATTTAAATTTCGCTTAGTTTTGAAAAAAAGCTTGTGTGGGCCAGTGGCCGACGCATAAAGGAAAGAAAAAAAAATAATTTATTTTGTTTTCTAGCCAATTTACCTGTAAATAGCCAGAATACCAACCAAATCACATTCAGACAAATTACTATCATTCACAATACATCCACAAACACATCTAAATCCACAAACACATCCAAAGTACAAAAGTAATACAAATAGTTAAACAAAAAATTTTATCAATTCAAATATTCAAAATGATATGAATACTTAAAAAAAATATTATAATTAAAATTGTACTTTACAAATTTAACTAAAAGTACCAAAATGAATCCCATAGTGATGTGATAAACCTGTAAAAAAATATAAACAATATAAATAAATAAATGAAATAATTAAAATACTTAATATATAATAAAAATGTCAAATAGTTAAACTTACATTATAGGATACACTTTAAGGAACAGGTTGATCATCCTGTTCTGGATCATACTCATGATCGAATTGTGTTGTGCTATTGGAAGTAGTTTTGTCATGTTCCATTGAGATAAGTTTATCTTTTATAACCTTCAGCTCATCCTCCAAGTGTGCATCCTTCTGACTCACATACTAAGCTCAGCACGAAGCATTTCATTTTCAATCACATGCCCAGATTGTGAAGTGCCGGAAGCAAAGGCTTGAGTGAGAGAAGAAACTCCTTTGCGGAAGTTAGCAGCCAAGTCTGTTGTACCATACACCCGACCTCTACTTTTTCCTCCGGCAACTTCCTTCCATGTTTGAAGCTTAGTTGCAGGATCAAGTTGGTGGACATCAGTGTTAGAGTCCTGAGAACTATTTGCTTGAATGGCCTTCAAGCGTTCATGATAGTTTTCCTACGCAGATCATTACGAAATGAAAATATTAGTAAATTAAAATATAAATATAAAAAAAAGTTAAAAGAATAACTTACATAAGTTTCTCGAGCACGATTACCAACCCATTCACCCTTCTTATTTGTGTGGGTGGCCATAAATAGTTCATCAGGTTCTGGAGGACGGCCATATTGACGTTCCTAATAATGTTGTACAATTAAAAGCATTATAGGTTGCAAATGTAAAATTATTTTCATGTAAGACAGTGACAAGTACTTACCAAGGTAACTGCAATATCTGAATGTGATTTTCGACCTGTGGAGTGCAGTGCTCCACCACGAGCTGAACCCCTATTGGCTTTATTTTGAGTTGATTTATCTTTGAATTGTTGTGAATCCCAATAGTTTAGAAGTTCAACCCATGCTTGCTCACCTATCCAAATAGGTCGGACAGCCTTTGCCCTAGCTTTGGTCAACATGTCACAAAGTCTTTTTTTAACTTTAGACTCGTAGACCTTTTTAATTTGGCATTCATCATGGGGTGCCCAAGTGACTTTAGTCTGTTAAAAAGAAGAAAATAGTTACTTTGAGTCCACAAGAAAAACAAGAAAACAAGTGATTGTAGTTTGTCAAAAATTAAAATTACCTGAAAGTTAGTCCACCATTTCAGTTTGTCCTCCTCAGGCATGGCATCATAATGATGATATGGAGCTCTAAATTGAGATCGAATGCAATGTCCAATGGCCTCACTAGCAAAATGATTTGGCGTCCAACTACAAATACAAACAAATAAAATTACAAACATAGTAATATAAAGATAAAATTAAATATACATTTAGGATGACTTACCCTCTACCAAGAAGTCGGATGATGACCCTACCAGTAGGGTCACGCTGGACCTCCTCAGGGGGGAGGTCATGCTCTGAAGCAACAGTGACACCATGGTCAACATGGTCAGAGAGGCCTTGCACAGAGCCAGCAGTAGTCGGAACAGATGGAGAAGATGTGGTGTGGACAATGGGATAAGGAGTAGTATGCACAAATGTACCAGGGGTGGCCTGCACAAAAGTACTAGGGGTGGGCTGCACAAATGTACCAGGGGTGGGCTGCACAAATGTACCACGGGTAGGCTGGAGTGGAAAACTCCAAGTCTGGTGAAGTGGTGTAGAGACACTCTGATGGTAAGTCGAAACAGAGCATGATGGCCCTGGTGGTACTGGAATACTAAGAGGGTGTGAAGATGGTGAAATATGTGTGTGATGAGGTGATATAGTGGGGTGTGGATAAGCATGCCGAAATTCTTCATGCCCAGAGGACGAGGGGATGGAGGAAGACGGGCTAGAAGATGGTGTCGAGGAATGGGATGAAATATAAGGACTACCAGGATCAGACGGTGGTAAAATACCAGAATAAGGGATGTTTCCCAGGTCTATAGCTAGCTCACCGTGCATCGATGTAGAAACTCCACGTCTCGGCTGCCCACGCCTAACAATCCTACCATCCCTCCCTTTAGTCCTAACCATTTTTCCTGAAAAATTATTCGTTCATAATATTTGTATAAATATGTAATGATCACATGTTTTGTTTATAATTGATTACAAGTAATATACATTAGTCTTCATTGTTATCAAAATCTGAATCGTCATTGTGTATGTCATGTTCCAAATAATCTTCATTTAAGAGGTCAACATCTTCATCATCGTCATCATTACGTGCTTCAATATCATCATCGTCATCAACCACTTCGACATTAGATGTGTCAGCTAAACATTGTAAATGTTCAATTCCTGTAACTGGTAACACATTAGACGTCTCCTCAGCTTGATACGGCAATTCATCGTTGATGTTGTCAACTTGCACATATCCTCGAGGTTTTGTTTTAATTGGAACACACGATCCACGAAGGTTTTTACATATGTTTGGATAAGTGAGATAATAAACTTGTTTGGATTAGTGGAGTGGATCTCGCTTAGGGTTGTATTACCTAATCCTTAATGACGGATTAGCTTCACTGACCTTGGTTTGAGCGTTAACGGTAGTATGGGTCGGTCATGATGATTCCACTCGTCTCGACCAAGCTTCCATGGTCTCGTCCAAGTCTCTCAGGTCTCGGTCGCCTCGGTCAAGTCTCTCAGGTCTCGGCTAGGTTCCCTTTGGTCTCGGTCAGGTACACCGGGTCTCAAACAATCAGGTGGGTCTCGGTCAGGGAGACCAAGTGTCGATCTCGCCCATACCAATACATAACTTATAATCCAAAATGTAATCATGAGCTCTATTCCATGATTTTAAGTTCATTTTATATCACACCCAGTCGAAACTTACTTATTTATGTTACATTTATTAAGAACTAAGTCTACTAAAATTACTATGTCAAAGACCTATTATTTAGTACATTGGGAAACTATATTAACATACTTATAAGGAATATTGCATATGTATCATCTCGTTACTTACAACTTACTACATTATTATGTGCTTCAGTTGAAAAACAATAATTTCTTTTCGAGATCATACTCAGTAACTATAACAATGACATTTAGAGCATGTAGTGAAACAAAAATTATGTTTCATATAACAATGTCGATCATATTTAGTATCTTATGCTTCATTTATGAGAAATAACATCTTTAAAATTATAATGGATATCAAAACAAAAATCCTAGTTCATTCATCCATTGCACACATATAACATTTAAATTTATTTAAGTTACTAATCAAAAGTTTTATCTAACTTTTTTTTTCTTAAACCAAATAAAACATTTTTAGATAAAAATTATTCTCTATTTCTAAATACATCCATTGCATTAATTAATTACTTCATGTTGAATTTATATTCTTAAATTCATGTTGAATTTATATTCTTAAATTCATGTTGAATTTATATTCTTAAATTCATGTTGAATTTATATTCTTAAATTCATGTTGAATTTATATTCTTAAATTCATGTTGAATTTATATTCTTAAATTCATGTATATTTTATATAATATTTACAAAATTTAAATACACATTTCTTTTTACTATTTTTTAATTAATTATTATTTTTCTACATGTTTTGAAATCTTTATAAACTTTTTAAGATAACTTCTTTTAAATGATTTCAAAATTAAACACTTCATCAATCTAATAAATTTAATCTAATTAATTTATATCATAATTTCAAAAATAAAATATTTATGACAATATATAAATAAAATAAATTTAAAATAAATAATCTTTAAAATAATAAAATATTTTATATAACATTTAAATAATTTAAATACATCTTTTCTTTTACTCAATTAATTTTAAATCAAACACTTAATTAATTTAATAAATTTAATTTAACTAATTTATATTAAAAATTGATAAATTAAATAATTTATTCTAATATTAAAGAAATAATTTTAAAATAAATGCAATAAAGAATTAAATATTAAAATATTTGTTATATATTAAATAAATTTAAATAAATAATTTTAAAATGGCGGACGCATATGCGTGGGCTGTGGCGGACGCATATGCGTGGGCCGTCGCCGACGCAAGCTGACGCATATGTGTGGCCTGAGGCCGACGCAAGCCGACGCATATGTGTGGGCTGAGGCCGACGCATATGCGTGGGCCGCGACCGACGCATGCTGAACTTTAAAAAAAAATTAAATCCATAAGCGCGTCCGTTTTGCGTCGAAAGCGATTGTTGCGTGAATTTTTCGCTATTTTGACCGACGATAGTAGCGTCCGTGTATGGCCCATGCAAAAAATTGGAAGCTAATTGATAGTTTTCTTGTGGTTTGTAAAGGTTTTTCGAAAGATTGAGAATGTTGGATTCATGTTCACCACAGCTTAAATATCAAAACCTGGTCCAGAAACAAATGTTTTAATCACAATAAAAAATAAACTATATGTCTTCTAAGAAGCAACATATTTTTATTAAATGACCAACAAATTATAAAGAAACATGTGTAGGGTCTCAAAAAAGAAAAAAAACCAACACATGAAAACTTATTAAAAAATAAATAAATGTAAATAACTTTAGGAGTGGTCTAACTCTCATAGAGAGTAAAAAAGACAATCACACATCTTCCCTTACATAAACAAAAACACACAAAAAACCGTCAACTAAATACAACAAAAAGTTCAAGGATTAACCTTACCGCTCTATTAACAACTTTTAATCGAGTGTATACATACTAGAGATTCTAGGTACTAATCAGAGAATGAGAAACTCATTTATGGAACCTTTGAGAAAATCAAATACAAAACTTTAATCTGTGTCAAGAAAAAAAATTCAAATTGATCAACAACTCCTCCATTAAATAAGCAATTATTCTTATATCTCAAAATCTCGCTTACCAACGCGATAAAAACATTACTCAAAATAACTTAATTAAACACTCAATTAAAAGTTTAGGATTTTGGATTTATAATATATTATTAAATTCTAACACTTCTCCTTCATATGTTTTTTCTAACACTTCAAGTTTTGATCTTAGCTATTTGAATTTGTCTTTTGAGAGTGACTTCATTATTATATATTTGCTAATTGATCTTCATAATTGCAAGGCTCTAATATGATTTCTTCTTATTTCTCTTCTTTTCTAATTGCATTATATTTAATCTCAGTATACGCTTTGTCCTTCCATGCTAAACACAATTTTTAGTTATTACTTTAATACAATAGTTCCATAATATATATATTAAGTTGGGGATTGAGCAACAACATCTTGCTTCTTTGAGTACAGGCAGAAGACTCCACTTCCAAACAAAAGTACATATCTTATTGTACATTTTGCATCATCTAAATCTTCAGGCCAATCACTATTAGACTAGCCTTCGACATATTTACTATTCTTCTTAAGGAACCAAAAGTTAAAGTCAGTTGAACATTTAATTCATTATTTGGGTCACTCATAAAGTGACTCACATTTATTCATTGTTTATTGCTGATAAAAAAAAATTCAATTGAACATTTAATATATCTAAAAACTCATTTTTTTTCAACTATATATATAAGTCGATTACGCGTAAACATGAAATTTCATCTAGTTATAAGAATAACTTTTCATTTGTCACTAATGAAGTGGTATTGGCAATTCTCTATGTGGAACTTCTTGAAGATCACCCTTGCATACTTCTTTTGGGAGATAAAGATTTCATCTGATGATTGAAATATCTCCATTTCAAAATAAAGTACCTCATAAAATCAAAATCCATCATTTCAAATTTTGTCTCATATATATTCATTTTAAACTAGTTTAGATTGTCAAACTCATCCCTCTCATCCCCAACAACCAGCAAATCATGAACAGAAAGGGACATAATGAGTTTTACTGTGTGATTTTTCCATTTGCCATACATAACTTCATTCGCACTCCATTTAAAGTCTTGCATCAATTCTATTGTACAATGCTTTTAGAGCCCATTTTAGACGGTATAAAGCTTTATGTAGCATGTAAAACTTTTCATCTTTGATCTCATATCCCTATGGTCATAAAAAAAAAATCTTCTTCAAGTAGCTCACTCGTAAAGGTTGACTTGACATCAAAATAGAAAATTTTCCAATCCAGCCTTGCAACCATAAGGCTGTCAAAAACCTTGTTGTATCATGTCTAGTCTCTAGAGTAAAAGTACTAGAATAATCTTTATCTGATCATCGGAAAGATCAAAGAATGTTGCTTAACTCAAGAGCTATTGAAGAATAACTCTTTGGAAACTGAGACAAATTTATAATTATTATTTTTATTAATATTTTATTATCTATATTATTAATATTATTAACATTATTATGATTCATATTATCGTTAATTTTAATATCTATATTCGATGATATTATTTACGAATATTAATAAATTTATTGTTAAAAGCAATAATATTAATGATAATAATAGTAATATTATTATTAATATTATTATTATTACTATTATTATATTATTGTTATTGTTTTTAATGTTAATATTACTAATATTCTTATTAATAACAATTTTGGTTATAGTATTATTACTATATTATTATTAATACTATTTTTATTTCAATTAACAATATTATTATTATTAGTAGTAGTGGTAGTATTTTTATCATTAATATTACTACATCATTATTATTAGTATTGTTAATAATTAAAAAAAAATTATATCAATGATAATAATAAAATTATTATTATTATTTTATTATTGTTAACATATTATTAATAATATTAATATTTTAAATACTATATTGCTAATCATAATATTATTATTATTATTATTATCAGTAATACCGATAATAATATTAAGGTTTAATTACCTTTTTTATTCCTATATTAAGGATCAGTAGTCAATTTGGTCTAATAGTTTTTAAAAAATCAATTTCGTCTTATGTCTAATAATTTGGTATTTCTGTTAAATTGGCATGAACGAGTTATGACAATGTGGCACAATTCTGCATATGTGGAATCCACACGTTATTTAACATAAAACATTTTCAATAAGAATCAAGAGTTTATAATTAATTATTAATTATATATATATATAACTTTTCAATAAAGAGTTCGTCGTCGACCAACCCTCCTCCGCCTTTTTCGAATAGAACGACATCAACATCACGCCTCTCGTCTGGTCCAATAGCTTCGGCACATTGGTGCTTTCATTCCTACCATGCCTCCCACACCAGCCTCCAAAGACCTAGAAGAGGTCATCAACAACATTCAAGCACAACTCAAATTGATCCAAGGCCAACTAGAGGACAACTCTAGCAGACAATCCACCTTAGAAGCAAAGAACGACCACCTTCATTCTACATTCACATCACTCATGGACTAGGTAACCACCATATCTCATTCTGAGACTAAACTCCCACCATTGAGCCACCATAACAGCCACCAATCCACTCCTTTCAATAGCCACCATCAACAACCTACAACCCCTGCCATAAGACCACCAACACTTAACCTTCCTTTTTTTTATGGTATCCATCCCCTAGATTGGCTTTTTCAGGCAGACCAATATTTTTCCTTTTATCAAATACCCCCGGGCAAGCGCCTTCCCATGGTGGGATTTCATATGCAGGGAGACGCTCTATCCTGGTTTAAATGGTTGCATAATAACACTCTACTCACTGATTGGAATTCCTTCACAAGGGCCCTGGAACTGCGTTTTGGGCCATCAACTTATATCAATCATCAAGTAGAGTTGTTCAAACTCCAGCAAACCACGTTAGTCACAGAATACCAAGGCAGGTTTGAAAGATTATGCAATTGTATTGTGTGGCTCACTCCCAAAACTATACTTAATTGCTTCATTTCTGGTTTGAATACGGAAATACGTAGAGAGCTAACCATATTGAACCCATATTCTATAGCCTAGGCCATTGGTCTAGCTAAGCTTATTGAAGACAAACTTAGAGATTCCAAACCCAAACAGAACCGTTTTCCCACACAACTCTATCATCAACCTGCCACTACATCCTCTTCAACAAACCCACCCAGGCCCACTACATTCGCACCACCAGCTACTATTCTCCCTATCAAACATTTATCTTCATCTCAAATGCAAGAGATAAGAGCCTTAGGGTTATGTTACAACTATGATGAAAAATTCATTCCTGGTCACAAATGCACTACTTCTTAGTTCTTATTGCTTTTGGATGAACCAGTACCCAACATTGACCCCATAGAGGATACTTCCCCAGCTACTGAGTACACAAACACCATACACTTTCACCTCTCCCCTCAATTTCTCACTGATACCATTTCCCCCAAAACCTTTAAATTCATCTGATCGATTCACAACCTCCCAGTCACCATTTTTATTTACTCGGGCGGCTCTCACAACATTCTTCAACCTCACATTGCCCATCATTTAAACCTAGCCATATCACCCAGCCCACCCCTTTCAGTAATGGTGGGAAATGGCGCCTTCATTAAGTGCCAAGGTATTTGCCCAGTAGTGGACATCTCGCTCCAAAAATCTACATTCACTATTGCCTTTTACCTTTTTCCCATTGAGGAGGGAGTAGATGTTGTTTTGGGCATTGAATGGCTAAGCACATTGGGATCCATTCAAGCATATTTTTCAATACCAGTATAGCCTTTACACATAACAACCAGCATGTAACTTTACAAGCCTCAAGTTCAACCACCACATATCACCAATTTTGTCACTATCTATCCACTAATTCGATTGCTTCCTTACACCTCTTATTAGTGGAACCACAACCAACTCCCTTACACCCATCACAACTAAATGTGATAACCCTACTTCCCCATTATTCAATCTGCCCTCACCCATAAAATCACTTCTTCAAGAATATCAAAGCATTTTTCAAAGACCTTGTGGGTTACCTCCGCAACAACCCCATGACCACCATATTCCTTTGTTACTTAACACCTCACTTATCAGAGTGAACCATATCGCTACCCCATCTCCACAAGGAAGTTATTACCTCACTCATTTCTGAGATGTTGCATGAGGGTATTATTCAACCCAGTACCAGCCCTTTTTCATCCCCAGTGCTCTTAATAAAAACAAGATGGAACATGGCGTTGTTGTGTGGATTACAGAGCCCTAAATGCAGCCACGGTTCCCCATTCCCACCATCGATGAATTGCTAGATGAGTTAGGTTCAGCTACTGTTTTTACTAAAATAGACTTGCATTCTAGTTACCACCAAATACTTCTAGTTCCTGAAGACACTCACAAAACAGCTTTTCACACTATTGATGACCACTACGAATTCTTAGTCATTCCATTTGGTTTAACTAACGCTCCTTCTACTTTTCAGGCAACAATGAATGGTCTACTAAGACCATATCTCCACCAGTTTTGTCCTAGTTTTTTTTATGATATTTTGATTTATAGCCCAAACTTGTAGGATCATATTGTCCATTTAAAAACTATACTGGCAGCATTACAAAATCAAAAATTCTTTGTCAAGCTTTCCAAATGCAGTTTCGCAACCGCAGAAGTCAATTACTTAGGTCATATAATTTATGCTCAAGGAGTCCACCCAGACCCGGATAAAGTCAAGGTCATCCACAAATGGCATCAGCCACGCTCACTCACGGAATTACGGGGTTTCCTCGGCTTCACCATATTCTACAGAAAAATTCATTAAGCAATATGCCACCCTTGCCGCTCCTCTCACCGACTTATTACAGAACT
This sequence comes from Phaseolus vulgaris, assembly GCF_051622355.1. NCBI lineage: Eukaryota > Viridiplantae > Streptophyta > Magnoliopsida > Fabales > Fabaceae > Phaseolus > Phaseolus vulgaris. Next base: position 11,330,138 of record NC_143498.1, read on the forward strand.
ATAAATTTACATGGTCTCAGCCCGCGCAACAAGCATTTAAAAATTTAAAATTACACATAGCAAAAGAGCCTACCCTACAGCTGCCGGACTTCAAGCTCCTTTTTGTGGTAGAAACAGACGCTTATGCGGTGACTGTAGGTGCTGTCCTCAGCCAATCAAGGCGTCCACTGGCCTTCTTCAGCAAAAAGATGAGTTCCAAACTCCAAGTTTCCTCCGTTTATGCATGCGAGATGTACACCATTACATAATCCATAAAAAAATGGCGTTAGTATCTCATAGGTCAGCATTTCAAGATCATCACAGATCAAAAGAGCCTAAACACACTACTTCCCCAAATCATACAAACCCCCGAGCAACAGAAATGGACAGCAAAATTACAAGGGTATGATTTTCAGATTGTTTACAGACTTGGGAGGGAGAATGCAGTGGCTGGCGCTCTTTCAAGACAGAGTGAGGATCACTCAACCATACTGCTCGCTCTATCATCGCCTATTCCTCAGCTTGTTCGCAACCTCCAACAGTATCTTGCAACTGCATAAGGTCTGGAAGTGATCCATGCATGCACCAGTAGTCAAACACAACCAAGCCTTTTCTCCACTAGCCAGAGGTTATTATTCTTCCGCCACCAGATTTTTGTGCCAGCAGTGAATGACTTCCGCCACCGAAACATGACCGAATTCTACGCTTCCCCTGTCAGCGGCCATTTTAGCATTAAACCCACTCTTAAGCACATAGTTGCTTCTTTTTATTGGCCGAAATGGACCAGCGACGTCCACCATTTTGTCTAACAATGCCCAACATGTCAACAAAACAAATACATGCCAATCAAAACTCATGGGTTATTACAACCACTACTGATTCCAAAACAGGTATGGGAAGAAATATCAATGGACTTTATAACTCACCTTCCAAGTTCGCGGGCATTCGGTCATTTAGGTTGTTTGCGATAGACTCACAAAATATGCTCACTTCATAGCCTTTCCTACTCATTTCACTGCCCAACCGCTAGCCAAGCGTTTTTCTATGGAGATATGTCGCCTTCATGGATTACCCAAATCCATTGTGTCAGATAGAGATCCCTTGTTCGGGAGTACCTTTTGGCAACATCTGTTCAAGGCATAGGGAACAACGTTAAATTTCAGTTCGTCTTACCACCCTTAAACTGATGGACAAACAAAGGTGTTAAACCGCGGATTAGAAGCATACCTGAGATGCTTTGTGGGTAACCAACCTAAGAAATGGTATCAATATCTGCACTTGGCATAATTGTGGCACAATACCACATACCATTCGACGATCGGAACCTCCCCATTCCATGTGTTATACGGTCGGCAACCACCCACCATCGTCGACTTCGTTAACATCCCAAACGCGGGGAACCACCATTCAAGAGACGCTGACAGAGCACACCATCATCCTCCATGACCTCCAGGAACACTTGCGCCGCACACACCAGTGCATGTGCAACCAAGCCAATCGTCATCGCATTGATCACTCCTTTGGCGCCAGTGACTGGGTGTGGGTGCTCCTCCATCCCTACCGACAACTCTCGTTAGCTCGGCGTCCAAATCAGAAGTTGGGTCCGCGTTATACAGGGCCATACAGAGTCCTCCGTCGCGTCGAATTCGTGGCTTACGAACTCCAGTTACCAGAGTTCGCTCGCGTCCACTTTATCTTCCATGTCTCACTTTTAAGACCATTCAAAGCGTTAGCTAGGGAGCCCCCTTTCCCCTATACTAAATCCACCGATTTTTCCCTTCCATTGGCACTGAACTCAACTCAAAACCCCAGTCAGAAGTATCTGAACTCACCGCACATGGAGACCAATGAGCGCATGCCAGGTGTTCCACTCACAGCTGGCACGGACTTACCTCGCCTCGAGCCTCACGCACACGCGCCCCATAAGAGCCCTTCCACGTCTCATAATGACCTGAACACGCCTCCTGCAAAAGCCACAGGTAGCGCACCACGCGTCACACTCGTAGGCGGTGCAGTTGCCCCACTCCTTGAGCCCATCGCCAACATTCAAAACGCACCAACCACTCCTAACCATAATTCTGCAACGGCTACAACTTTTCACTACCCTAATGCACCCGCGACCCGACCCATCAAGGCCCAAAATAACGTTGCTCCCTCGCCAAATCCTAATCCCACAACGGCGCCCCCTACTTGGGAAGTCTACCATTATTATTATGTATATTCAGTTTTAATTCCTTAGTATTGTAAGTCCCGTGGCCCACATGTACCCTTAAAAGGGATTAAGCAATATGAATGAAGGCAGAGAAGTTTTTGTGGTAACCCTAGTGTAGTATAGCAGTAGCAAAAGCCTAACAAGGACCCCTCCAACTTTAACTCTCGGTGAACGAGTTAACTAGTTCAATCCTTGACGAAATTGGAACCCTAATTTCCTTCTTTGCCATGTTGAATCTCTCCAGTAAGATTACAACGTCGCTGGGAAAATTACCTGCGACGATGAGCTTCGATTTTATAAACAGCAACCTCAACGATGAAATTCCATTGCATCTTTAAATTCTTCATATTTTCCCAAAATCAAATTTATGTTTCACTTGATAAACCTAAACATTTGATTTTCGTAGTGAAGTCAATATCCGATTTAAAAAATAAATGTAGTATATTATATAAGGACTAGTGAATTTACACCAGTCAGCTACAATATTTGAAATGGTTAGTAAATAAATGCAGTATATAATTATTCTTGATGTTCATCCATTTTCTTGATGTTTCATGCGTTGTTTTTCATGTTCTTGATGTTTTGTACCATTTAGTTTCTTTTTTTTTCACTTTAATCAGTTTAAATTTGTTTGTTTTCAAGTTTTGTTGTTTCTTTTTGCTATACACATGATCTGCACCATAACCCACCAAGAACTTTCATGGTTTGCAGTTTTGTTTTGATTTGTTTTTTTTTTCTTGATATCTTTTGTTGTTTTGATTTAAGATAGGTGTCATATTAAGTGTTATTTTGTGTTTCTAATTTTGTTTTGTCATTAGTTTTGTCTAAATTTTTTGTTTCAATTGTCTCATAATTCTAGTTTTTCAACCCATATATATGTGTTTGATAAAATGACTCTTAGAAGAGCACACCTTGTGTTTGTGTTTGTGTTTTTGTTTGAGTAATAAAACTAGAGTATAAGCTTTTGTGCCATTTTATTTTTATAATCTTTGAGTTCTTGTGTGCTATTTGTCCATTAGTACATTCCATTACATAAATTTTTGACATTGAGTCTTGTTAGTTTGTTCTTATTTTCCATTGGCTTCCTTGGAATTTGTAAAATTTTTGTCTCGGTTTTGGAATTTTATTTTATGTTTGTTTTACGTTAGAAAACTCTAAAAACACTTACAAAAGTTTTTTGAGATGTCGTTTGTACCCAGTTAAAAATTTACATCCAAAAAAAAATAGAAAAAAAAGATATAAACATAAAAAGCCAGAACGTTTTGTGCCCAGAAAAACAAGTTTTTAGTGTTGATTACTCTCAGTATGAAATCTATTACGCCTTATTATTTGTTTTTTTTTTTACCTGAATTTTTTACCATACCTTCCCAATTATCTTTTTGAATTGTTATAAAAATTTGAGCATCAAATTCAATATAAAAAATTCTCAATAAAGTTTTGATTCTTCTGTACAGTACTGAAAGAAATGTTCATTTCTGGTGACCTGGGTTTTGTTGTGTGTCAAACTGTTGGATTTTTTTCTCACTATATTCTTATTTGTTTGACTTGATATTTGTTTCATTTTGTCACAAATTGTGTTGAGGTTCTTACATAACATGAAGAACAACCTATAACATCAAGAAACATTAAAACTATGGATGAACATAAAAAACAAAGAAAAGAAACAGTGTAAACACAAAATAAATGGTGGAAAATTACAAAACAATAAAGAACATGACAACACATGGTTCGGCCATACCCATACAATCAAGAACAACCCAAATTGTTTCTTTTAGATTAAGGCTTATTAGATGTGAAACATAGCTCTGATCCACCTGATGCAATTGTCCTTGAGTTTGGGAGGAGTTAATGGAAGGTAATGGAACACTTTTTGAAATCAATGGAGGAAAGCAATGAATGGCCATGGAGGAGAAGTGGTTTGGGCGTGAGTTATTAGGTGCAAGGGTCAAAGAAGAGGTTAGGCCAACTTCCTTGAGTTTCTAAAATCCAAAAGGGCATCATAGAAGAGAGATTTAGGGAAATATGTTGAGAAATTCATCTAATTGAATTTATTTGGGCCTTGAATATTGTTATTTAAGATATGATTCATCTAATTAGGTTTATTTGAACTTTAACTGTTATTATTATTATTATTAATATTGAACTTTTAGTGATAACAAACAATCTAGTGGTACAAAAGAGTAGATAGTCCAACAACTCATCTGCTAAGACTTAATAAAGTGATGGAAAATCATCCCGCCACCACATTATTTTGACTAAGAAGAATGGAGAAGATAAATTCTCACGGAGAAAGAACCAAAAATTCAAAGAAGAATAATAAAATATTTTCCTTATTTTTAGTCTTGTAAAATTGTATAAGAACTAATTGTTTTTAAAAAATTAGATACATAAGTGGATCCAATTTGGACCAATTGTGGGCTCGAATGGGTCTTGATTTAGATATTCTAAGGCTCAATTCAAAGTCAAGGTGCAACCCTCTCCATTAGTCCATTAGAAAAGTCAAAAATTCTAATTGGAGAAATAAAGAAAAAGTCTACACATTCACCTACCGGACCACACAATCATGTTTCAAGTAAGATATATTTTAAAGTATTGTATGAGTATTGTGTATATACATATAAATATTTATTTGACATTTGATGTATCTTATAGTTTTATAAGTGGTAAATATATGAATGAAATATTTTGTTAAAATATATAACAGGGGTGAATATAGAATCTTGTACAATTAATCTGATTAAATCAACCAAATTCGTAAGTGTTTTCTATTCAGTAATGTACTATTTGCAGGTTTGGGAATTGTGCAAAAAAAATATGTACATACAATGACGTTTGAGCAACAACTTGAAGTTCTAACGAACATCTTTGTTTCCACAACTTAAAATTTATGCTTTTTACTTCCACGAAGGTTTCGAACAAAATTATCATTTAAAAAACTATTTGATAATGACATTCAAGTCATTGATGAATTCTAGAATTACAGCGACATTTTTATTAACAATATTTTAAAAAAGAATAATCAGTACTAAAAATCCTGTGTAAATTAGTGAATCATCATTTATATTTTTAAATACTAATAATTATTCGACCTTCACTATAAAGTAACTTTTGATATGATTAATCACCATTATTTACTTTCTTTTAATCATAATTATAAAATAATTACATCATTTTTAATGACAACTCATATATCACCGTGACTAAAAGATATCATAAATTAATTGCAATTTTTATCCTTGTCGAATCTTTATATAATGATTTATGTATGTTATTTTTCATCCAAGCCAAATTATGGTAACTATATATTGGGTAGCCAAATTATGGTAACTATATATTGGGTGTGGGACAACCTATTATGGATGATCCGATAACGGTCCGATAGTGAGTGACACAATAGAGCCAACAGATATTTGTTATAATGGACTTAAAATGATTCTGATATCATATTAAGAAGTGAATTTTAAGTGTAACTAAATCTCATAAAATCGACTCATGAGATTTGCATTCACTTATATATAATGAAATATTCTCATCTCTAGTCGATGTGAGATCTTCAACATACCATCGTCACGTCAAAAGTGACAGTTCGACATAAAACGAGTTAGGGTGTTGTAATACTATATCTTTTATTAATAAAGTATTTGAATTATATTGGAATAAGATGTATGTATGAAAATATGTGTTGTGGAGAGTGATGGAAGTAGAGTAAAGAGTGAGGGTGTACCTTTTTCTGAATGAGAGAATTTATGTCGCAATGAAATAAAATCTATAGCTAAGGACACATATTATTATATGTATGACAAATATGTTTGGGGATGAAAATGAATATTATAAGATATGATATGTGATGACTGCAAAACTTTTGGTATGAAAAGATCCATAGAGACCCAAAGAAAACGGTAAAGCCATAAACAGTGCGAGTTGAAAGATTAATTTGTTTTTATGTGTCAGTGAGTGTGTGGTGGTATGAGCTAAGGACATGGAGGGTGTTTCCTCTGCAACCCCATCAACACTTGTTTTCTTTCTCCTTCATGTCGCATAGCCGCCCAGATCACCGACTCAAATTCACTTTTCTAAAGCATCTTCCTCATCTTTCCCACCACCCATGTGAGAGAACCTTTTTTCGCTCTTTCTTCCATCGCACTGTCAAAACGTTTCTTCTATCTTTTCAATTTTTTAAAAATTTAACTACTAATAAATTATTTAATAAAAAATAATTTAATAATTATTATTTTATATATACTAAATTAAATAATATTTTAAAAATTAAAAAATTATTAATATTTAAAGTAATTTTTATTATCGGTAAAAAAAATTAAATTAATATTTAATTAATTATTAAGATTTTAGTTATCAATTTTAAAAGTTATTATCAATTTAAAAATTATTTATTAATAATATAAATTAATTTATTTAGTATCTAGTATCAAATTTAGTCTGTATAACAGTTAATTTTTTTATCTTTAAAATTAATTATTATTTAGTGATTTTCGTTGTTTTACCTTCTTTAAAATAACTTTGAGATTATCTTTCTTCTAACATCCTATTAAAATGTCATCTCATCAATTTTCAAAAAATTATTTTATCATTCTTTAAAATGACTATCTTTGTAAAGGTGTTCAGAACATTTCGAAATTCATAAAATATATTTTGAAAAACATATTTTTTAAAAGGGAATAGAATATCCAGAAAACTTTTTTCATAAAGGATTTTCGGAATAAACCTTCCAAAATATATCTTATACGTCCCCCAAAAGGTATTCTTTAGAATAATTTTTCTAAAATATATTCTAAAAAGAACTTCTCAAAAGGAGAACGAATTAAATAACACATTTTGATCATTTCACATATTTAATGAATTATATAAAAAATCACCCACTTTTTTTTACTTCTAATAATTTTTTATTTTATTTTCACTCAAAGCACATAGCACGATGCTTTAGGATTATAAATAAAATGAAAAAGAAAAAGTTATTGGATATTGAAAACAAAGTTATTAGAATTAAAAATATACTTAACCTATTAAATTTGAGGGTAAGACTATCACTTCTCCCACACAGTACTAAACATTTCGAATATAAAATTAGTAAGATTCAATATATATATACAATATATATCTAATGGATGTAAAATTATAATCTCTAATGTAAACTTTTATATCATTTTGGAATTTGAATTTGATCTAACTAAACATTGAAACACTAACTTAAAGAAAAATGTTAATCGTGTCATTGTGAGATTGTAATTATCATATTAATGCTTTGTTTCTATTAGAGTGAAGAAGAAAAATAAAGGGAAAGAAAGTAAATTGGACTGTAAAAGAAATTTAAAAAATAATAAATAAAAATAAATTTAAAATTTGTGATAGATATAATTGATGTTAAAATTAAAATTAATTATATAATATAATTAATTATAAATATAATTTTAAATATATTTTAATAAAAATGAGTATAGTAAATAAATAAAATAATAATAACCAATGTCACTGTCTAACGGAATCCAATAGAGAATAAAAACAATTAAATACAGAAAAAATAAATTTTAATAAATAAATAAATAAATAAAGTTCAAAGACTTATATTAGATTGAATATGCAAGGACAATGAAATTAACAAACTATAGTTTTTGACTGCTTCAATAAGAAAAAAGGAGAAGAAAAAAGGAATTGAAGTGCGATTTTAAAATATATTAATGTATAATAAATTATAAATTATGTATGTCTAGATTCATAATTGATTCTAAATTTATCATTATATAAGCTTATCTCTTTTGCATTTTATATAAATCAGTGCAGCAATTTTATTAATATATAGTTATAATTATTTGTTATGGATTTAAACTTTTAACAAATTTTATAATTTTGTGTCAAATTGGATACAAAGTTGTAAAATATAACTCTTGTTTTTATTTTCATTGAGTATACGAGGAGAGGAGAGAACTCTCCTCCTAGTCCCTCATTATTTATTACTCAATTTTAACGTAAAAAAAAATCTTATTTTAATAAAAATTAGGAGTGGAAAAAAGTAAGAATTAGGGTAGAAAAACGGATTAGTTAATCTGATCTATTTTCATACAATCTATCACTAGTATTAAAATTAGATAGAGTGGATTAGTCTATTAAAATTATACGTATTAAAATTGATAATTTATCTTGTTATAAGATAGATTGACGATTTTTTTAATATTTTTTTAATCTATTTATGTTTTATAATTATTTATATTATTTTTTGAATAATTAAAATATAATAAAATTGAAGAAATTTAAATATTTTAATTAAAGAATATTTAATAAAATAAATAGTAACAGTAATTCAACCTACATTAAACTATATATAAAAAATAATATAAATAAAATTTTATATAAAATGTTGATTACCATTAATTTTAATTTTAAAAATATAAGATTCATTAAAACTTTCAGGAAGAAATGGAAAGAGATCAATGTCATATTATGTGAAGTCATGAAAAAAAAAAAGGAGAATGGATGCATCCCTCAAAATATCTATTTCCCACACGTTGATCAAGAAAGTCTTGTGTATTTTTGTAATTGGCTCGAACAGAGAAAATTTTCAATTTTGGTATTTAGTTTTTAACATTTCCTTCTTTTATTCTTTTATCCTAAAACTTTTATTTATTTTACATTTATTCTTTACTATTATCTATACTAATAGGATGTTACTATATCTTAAAAAAGAGTGATAATAATAATAATAATAAAAAGTATTTTTAAAACAAATTAATAATAGAAAAAAAAGTATAAATATTTAAAATATATATATATATATATATAAAATAAATAAAAAATAAAAAATATTTATATATATATATATATATATATATATAAAGTAGATTATGAGAAACGGAATATAAAGTTTGTAGAGTTTTGAATTCTTTTTTCAAAAATAACATTTCTAAGAAAATTACAAAATTAACTTTCTCAAACCATCTTTATTTACACAAATAGGCATGTTTATTCTTCATGGACTAAAATTTAACCTTCAATATTGTGTTTCGCATTGTAAACCGGTTAGAATTTGGTTATTAGAAAATTAAATTTTGACCAAGTTTCCCATTTTTTTAAATTAAAAAATAAAAAGAAGGTTTCTAAATAAATTATTAAACTTAAAAAAAATTATAAAAAAAATGTACTTGTAACATCCCCTTATTACATTTATATCATTTAACATTCATCCATAATTTTCGTCACATTTATATTTCCATTTATCATTATGAAATCATTCAAAATAAATTTTTCTCTTTATAAGAAATCAAAATACATATTCCAAGAAAAGAAAAATATATAAAGTATAATAAAATATTTTTCTAACTTCTTAATCTATCTACTGAAATTATCTTCTCATAACATACTCTACTCCACTGTAACACACGATCTTCATTGTTGATAAATAAAACACAAATCACAAAATAGGATAAGTTAGAGTTTTAAAAGAAAACTTATGCATGTATAAATTTACTTATATACACACATTTCATCCATATATTCTAATGCATAAAATTTCAATTTAATCATTAACATTTATCACTACCAAGTATCTAAATCTCAACCCAACTAGCTACATTTCATGTCATAACTCAAAGACATCAACATCATAGACACTTGATTCTATTTTTAGAAGACTCGTATGTTGAATTAGACTCAGAAATTTGCACATCTCATACTACCTTCACTAAGTTGTCATCCCAACAAAGCTACATAATATAAACTTTTGACACTCAAACAGTCTACATCTCTTAGATGGTCTGATGACTTGTAAACCTTGTGTGAAGGTTTTGATGATAACAAAAACACTTTATATTAATCATTTCAACATTCTAACTAGTGTTTTGTACATTCGCACTACATAGTAGACGATCTAAGTAGACTACACTAAACAATCTAATACCATATTATTTTCTCCTTAACTCGTTTCAGAAGAACATAAATCACCAACGATATAAAAATAATTTCATAAGGAAATTAAAAAGCCTAATTGATTCTGATATATCTACAAATAAACTACTAAATATTTTGAGTGCATTTGAATTTTTTCCTTTGATCAATCCAAAGCAAATTCAAAAAGAAGAGAATATACAAAATTTCCTTTTAAAGTGTCTACAACATTAAAGATGAATATATGCATAGAAGAATTTGTGTAGAATCACATTTAGTTATTGATATTCCAACCGTCCAATTCATGAGGCTATATAAAGTGCTCGAAGACAAAAAAAAGACATAATATTATAACACTCTTCTTTTCTATAAAAAAAAAAATAGAGTTTCAAGAGTTCTTATAGTTTTATCAGTTTTTTAGCGTCTATCTTTCGAGTTGTGTGTCATCCTTTGTAAATTCTTCACTCTATAAAGTTATACCCTTATGAGCTTTATTTGTGCTCTCTTTAAGAGTGTTCTCTTTTCTTTTAGTGATCTCAATCTCAAGAGAAGATTGAGAATGATAACCTAGAGTGGTTTATGTACTCGTTATAACTTGGAGGAGTTTGTGTACTTGGTATAATCAAGGTGTCTTGATTAGTGAAATCTCTTAAGTGGTTTGCATAAAGGGACTAAACATAGCCCGAGTTTAGGGTGCTTTGGTATAAAATATTTGTGTTATTTCTCTCTACGCTTACTAGACGATCTTGTTTGCTTGACTAGAGGATCTAGTAGAATGTTTGTGTTTTTCTACTGTGAATTATAGTTTTAAGGTCCCTTCAACCTCTTTTGGAGCCAGTTATCCCTACAAGAACTAGTCAACTCATATGACAAGATAAATTCACTTTGCTCTTCCAAACACAATTCTTTTTAACATTGCAGACTAGGTCATAGAAACCTCTTTCGACTCTTATCACCTAAACATTTTTTTCTGTGTGAGTCCAGTATTAGTAGAGTTAGGATCATCTCATTCAGAGTCCAAAAATTAATGCACAATCTAACGATCTTAACATAGTATTCCCTTCCCATAAATAAATGTGTTCACAACATACCCCATGTTCATTTATATCACAACCAAAACATCATAAATTTTCATTTATACATATATATATCCAACTCAATTCAAATGTTAATACATTCCAAATTCATCATCCATTATAATATAAATATGTTCAAATATAATAATATAATAAAAGGTAAACATGTTTTAGCATTTAGAAATATTTAAAAACATGTTTTTTCAAAGTTTAGAAAAATTCCTCTCACTCGACCAACATTTGGCTTGTCCAGCGAATTTAGCACATGTTATAATTTGCCTAGCCAGCACACCCAACAACTTTTAGTCACCCAAATACTCTCCCAACCTTACACTAGTGGAGTTTTTCATAAAAAAATCTCTTGCTAACCATAAACTCTAAATCCTAATAACATAATATTTGTTTTAAGGTTAAGGTTATAACATTTGTAAGGTTATAACATTTGTAGGTAAGAACATAATCATTTGTACTTTCTATGATAGTAATTGATGGAAGAATCTCCGAGAGCCCAATGAAAGACTTAGAAAAAGTTTCCTTAAAGGAAGGATAGGAGAATATGACTCCCATTTGAAGACCTTGAAAACAAGAAGATGATAGTAATTGATGGAAGAATCTCCGAGAGCCCAATGAAAGACTTAGAAAATTGTTAAAATTTCCAAGTTTCCTTAAAGGAAGGATAGGAGAATATGACTCCCATTTGAAGACCTTGAAAACAAGAAGATGGAAAATAAGTCATTTAATTCAAGTTCAATCAGGGTTTAAATTGCAAGGGACAAAGGGCTCTAAATATAGACGTTGGAACCCTCTTACACTTCATAACGTAAAAGATGTGGGACGAAATTTCATATGCTATAACACTTGTTTCAATTTGACACTCTAACATCTTAATGTCTCACATCAAGAAAAACTTGCTTCTTTCAAGCCTTTAAAATTGTTTCTTCTTGAAGGACTAATGCATGCTGAAGTGGTGCCAGGTTATAGCGATGTATTGACCTCCTAAATTAGGGTTTTGACTTCCTAATTATAAGGATTGAATGTTAACTTGCACTTTAGGGTTTCAACTCCCAATCAAACCCTAATTGAGGCCCAACAATAGCCCACTCATTCTTCAACTATTTTACAAAGGATTATACTCATAAGTGTCAAGTTTTAGCAAAAACTCATAGTCAAAAGGCATGTAAAACAGGAAGAATGTGTTCTATATTGTTGGATAGGAATTTTTTTTTTAAACTAATCTAGTTTTTTTTTTCTTTGTAGAAAATAAAATTCAAGCTGGTGAGTGTTGGAGCATAAGAGAATGACTTTTCAGTGCCACATCACACACACTTGCAATGAAAGCTTTAACAAATAATCCACCTGAGCATCTTGCTTCAACACCATCTTTATCAACATAATCAAAACTAGCCTCACTTGCTCTTCTAAGAAGTTTGACTTGATTCCATCTGTCAGGTCCTAAATTTTTTTGAAAATATACAAAAGAAATTGATTTTTAGATTGCATAATAAAAAAGTAAAAATTTACTTAAAAAATGTGCAACAGATTGTAAATCTAGAAGACAATTTTGACTTCCAGATTTCCAAAAGTCATTCTCAAAATTACAGTCTAAAAAATTTCAAAAAAAAATTGGAACCCAAACCAAAAAGACAAAATGCAAGGAAAAGGTGAGAGGATGCAAGGACTAAGATAGAAGCTTGGCAGCGAGATGGAAGAACATATGAAGGACAAACAATAGGTTTAGTGACAATTTGGTATTTTACGGACCAGTGAGGGTGCAGTTTTGGAACTGCAAAAAAAAAAATACCCAACATCAATCATCCTAGTATCATCCAGATGATTTGGTTAAAGGAGCTGGCATAATCTAAAGACTTAAAAATGTACAAGAGATTTTACGGTCTGAACAAACAATGAAAAGGAGTATATTAAAAACTATCCCCTATTTAACTTCTATAAACTTTTATGTTACTTGTCTAAACTAATTTTAAATGATTAAAAAACAAACTCGTTTCATTGATTTTCTTCTTTTTCTCTCTTCAATGAACTTCTGAAAAGTTATCAAACCATGCCATAAAGCCTAAAATTTATACAAGATCTTTTAAAGGTAACAAATCTTCTTGATAGGAAAAATATATTAATTCTAGCTATTTGTAACTTTGACCCTTGGGCTTATCTGGTTTTACTATGTTGACTTCAGATATAATTGATTGCAGTGTAGAGGGCTCGATTGCTTCCGGTCGCTGGATTGTTACAAGGTAAAATTGATCAACTCTCCCTGATCATCTAACATTTTAATCCTTGAAAATATAGACAAAATGGGTTAAAATTCCCGCTGAAATAGTCGCTGTAATTCTTCAAATGAAAAATAAGTATACAACCAAAGCCCGAACTGTCCTATTTCCATACAAATTTACAAGTGACAACCATTGATAAATAGCAATTTACAACCTCTTCTTCCACTTGCCTTGTGTGGTTTGAATGATGTCGTTAGCCTTCACTCACCAACATATATAATGGTGAGATTATTCATCAAGTATGGCTCGACCAAGATTTGTAGCAAGAGCCAGCCTAATAGAGCTTAGCGCATCAGGGGGTAAGCTAGGCTCAGTATAGTTGGGGCGCAGCTTCGCCAGAGATAAATCTTGAAGTTTGTTCAACAGAAGATTGGTCTCGGAGACACCTAAAAGAGGGCAATCCTTCCAATTAATCAGCTTCAACTGCTCCCAAACAAAAACAATACAATCATACAGGCATGAGTAAAATATACAGCTGGAACATATAGGGCATTTAAATATGCACGGAATACAAATATATCATGCAAAAATCAAAGATAGAGAGAATCAACCATAATACACAGGCAAAGGCGACGAAAAAAATTAATTAATAAAATATATGATTGCAAATTAGTAATAAATTTCTAATTGCTAAGTGCCAAAAACTTAGTAGAAATATAAAATAATAAGCATACAATATGAGAAGAGACCACGGAAGAATTAAAAAAACTTGCAGTTAAAGCATGTGCCAAATGGCATTTCTAAAAGGAAATATTAATAAGATTAGTGGAAACTGGGTTTGAGGACGAGCACTGGTTCAACTGAAACAGTGGTTCAAATTAGGAAATAGTATCTTTGGATATGCTGCATAAAATGACCTTTCCCCACAACTTCGCATAGCAAGGAGCCTTCTGACACTGAAGTACATTACTTTTTTTCTACAGTTCAAAACTTGGTGAGCTACACATATTTTAGAATATCAATTTTATTATTGTTGCAATCTCTCAGCACAATGATTTTCATTGGGCCTACTTGATGCATAACAACAAAAGGGTTAAATAAGTTTTTTATACCTCCAAAATTGACTCATTAAAATCGGTACCGGTATAAAATTCAGAATGTTTTATACAAACAATTAATAAACATGCAAATTCGCTAATCCTCGGTTATTTCGTTAATTTTGAATGAACAGTGTTGCCATACTAATTTTGATAGTGATATATATCAACATATCTATAAATATCTGACTAGGATGGTTACATGTCAACACTGTGAATTCAATAAAATTACCGCTAGAACCAAATTTATATATTCACGAAATGTTTGTTATCTAAAACATCAAAAAAAAATTAGAGGTACCAATTTCATTACGAACTCATTTTGGAGGTACAAAAGACTTACTTAACCTTCAATAAAACTATGAAAGGTATCTTAAAAGAGGTTACAATTTACATATTAACGCAATATAATGAACAATCTAAAATAACTAACCGAGTCATACAGAAGAGGCAGCCAAAAGCGTTGAGGAGTGGATGGATTTTTCATAAGCTGCAGAATGAGAAGAATCGTATCATATTTTGTAGTAAGCTAGCTGACTGATAGAACTTGATCAGAATTTAGTAAATGAATAGAATAGTTATTGACAAAGTTCCCTACAAATGAATCTTCGATAAGATATCAAGATGAAAATACAACGATCAATGTTTGAACAACTGAAAGTAAAAAGCTGCACAGTGTACAGCTCTCATTCTGGGCTCTTTTCCTTTCATCCTTCTAAAAAATCCAACTCCTGACTTAATGCTTTTTTATATTCCAAATAATAGGAATCAAAGAGGTGGCATAGTACAAAGGAGTATCAAACACCAGAGAGAAATTTAACCAATATACTTCCTGAGGTTAATTTTAAGTTTAAACCATGTTCTTTAGCTAGCCAATCTGATCTATATCCTATGTTGTCATGCCTTGGGACATACACGATTTATTTGGCAATAAACTGGTCAGTTACATCCCGCGATACACTTTTGTTTGGGTGTAATTAGGGGGAAAAGGAAATTCATAGGACAAACCTGCATAGTAATACCAAATTCTAATATATTTTGTTTCTATCCATCCAAACAATAATACCCTATTACTTTTTTATTTTTACCTCCTATTTCTTTCTTTTTATTCCCATTTCTAATTCAAATAGAGCATAAAAGTCCAAAAGAGAGTTATTAACAGAATTTAGCCAATCCCCCAGTCAACTTTATTACCACTTGCATTGAAGTACAGCTAACAAGAGAAAACTAAAAAAATTAGGGTATTCAATGAGTATGTGATAGCAATTTAGGCACTTACTCATTGAAATTAAACATCATTTGATGAGAGACCGTGCTCAAAAGGGAACTGTAGGCCTATAATTTGTACTTACGAAAGACACATAGTCAAACATTGTTCATGCATAATCTATATAGTGTTTAATGACTTATCATCACACCGTTTATCATACAGAAGATAACAATGCAAACAGTTGCACTGAGCTCAAGGGACACGCAGAATAGGCCAAAGCCCAAAGTTCAAATCAAACCCAAATGGCCCCTTTCCTCCAAGTAAAAAAGACGCAACTATATAATAAGGCAGTTATCCTTTTTCTAACACTGTTGCCGTGCATTAAAAGACATATTGTGATAAAGCTTCTCAAGCAAGAAATCATTCACCACTATCATGGCTATCAGCATTGTGATGATAAGCATCCTAAGGAAGATTGAAGATGGATACATTCAACTCAAGGTTGAGCTCTACATCAACATTGACAACCTTGGCACTGAGGGGACTTAATCTACATCGGCTTTTCGAAGTGGTATAAAAGACCTTGGGGACTTGATCTACACTAGCTCTAGCTCAATGTAGCATAAAGGACTTCTTCACATGACACCAGATGGTGTACCTTGAGCTTGTGAAGATGTTATGGCGAAATGTCAGATTAGTAAGGATGAGAGACATTCAGACTCAAGCGTTAGGAAGATAAGTGATCATCAACCAAGTGGCCATTTCTATTGTAAAACACATCAGAAATATTTAGTGAAAACAATGTCATGAACTGTGTTCTTTGAAAGGAAAGACACACAAACCAAGGCAAAGGAACCAAACAACCATTGATCTAGAACTGCCACCACGAGGCGACTCTGGCATTTTGCTACGAACGATGGCAGGAGGTGCCTACATGCGCCGAAAAACAGTGGCACATGAGTTCTGTCTTGGCAACATGACTCTAGCAACTGGCAGAAAGAAGGGTGGCAAACCTCCTAGCCAATGTTGTTAAACTCAAGGATTGGAAGAGGGATAAAATATCGTAACTCGAGATCGTAACTCAAGATCGTAACTCGGAAAGAGTCAATGATATATGAAAATAATATGAATATGAAAAATAATATTCAATATATAAAATAAAATAATTAAACATATATTACAATTTGCAAGAATAATGCATAAAATAATTAATAAATATTTAATATAAATAAACTTTGTCTTTATATTAGTGATGAGTGGTGCCTTGCTTACACATTAGGTCTCTGTAGTAAACAACGGTGCATTTATAAAACAAGGCAAGGAAGTAGAAAAAAGGGAAAATAAAAAACAAACAGAACAGGCCTAAGGCAGTGGAACAGGACTAAGGCAATTGAACAGGCCTAAGGCAATGGAACAGGCCTAAATATAAAAAGGCAGCGGGGAGAATGAGCAGCGCGACAGCGGAGGTGCGTGACAACGGAGGCGCGGCGGAGAGGCACGAGTTTGATATTAGGGGTTTTTAGGTTTCTTTTGGGCCTCATTCTTGGGCCTTGCTTTTAGGGTTTTTTTATTTAATGGACCGAGTCACGGATCGAAGAGACTCCTCGATCCTCTGATCTGACTACCAACTCGCTCGATCACTCTGATCCGTTTAGGTAGTGATCCATTGTGCGATCCATCACAGTTTCTTCTCAAAAAATTGCAAGATCTACGATCTTACAATCTAGATGCGATTTTAACAACATTGCTCCTAGCATTGTTACTGGTCAGAATAGAGTCTTCAATGGCAACGAGGTGGTGGATGTGGTGATAGCAGTGGTGAAGGTTGAACAAAGGTGATAGCTTGGGAGCACTTCACGCAAGCCAAAATAAAGGGGAAGGATGGGTGCACTTCAAGCGGATTTATCCTATTTTCCATGTATGCCTGCTGAAGAAGGCATTGGCAGCAGCTTCTGTGAAATAATACCAATATATATAGGAATGGGAGTTACATTTCAACCCCAAGTAGCATATATTAGTTGTTAGGTATGGGGATTCAGGAGCAAGAGAAGTCCTCGTTTGTTGGGAACATCTTCCTTCTTCTAAGGATTTGTAGGAACAATTTGTAAACATTCCACTCATTTCCCCATGAGATAAGGTCAAAGCTTTTGGGCGATGATAGCAGACCTGTGATTAAGCAAGTGTACTTTAGAAGGAAGTAATTGGGTCACAGCTGGATGCACCCATTTAGGGGTAGCTTACTATTATAAACTGTAAATCAATGGCTCACATAAAAGGGTTTAAGGAGATACACTATTAGGGAATATTTTCAGAATTAGAAAGTTGAGTTGAGGGGTGTATCAGACCTCTAAAAATATCTACAGTGTTGATTCAGATCCTTTTCAAGTTCAAGTGTGTCATTCTCGAAAGAAGATATTCCCTATTAATCAATAAAGATTTACTTTTCATCAATGTAGTCAAACTCGTAACTCGTAAGAAGATCGAAGAGGAAATAAAAGATCGTAACTCGACTCATAAGAATGTGTTATAATATATATTTATCGTGTTACAATATATATTTATAGATAAATTAAATAAAAGATTAGAAATCTTATGTGAATTAAAATTATTGGGAACTTATAATAATTTTAAATGGGTCAAGTAAGGCAAAATAAATTTAAGATTTTCAATTAATAGTGCTACTCACTGTCTCTTCCTACTACAAAATAAATGACTTATTTTGAATTTGGAACTTGAATCAAGCTTGCAATAGACTAGATATTAATATTGGGCATAGACCCAAATGTTTGAATTAGGTTTTAGGGTTTATTTTGGGCAACAACTGTTACACTTCTATGCGACGGCAGTGGCGTTCGCTAGCGGCGGTGATGGCGACCGCGAACAGTGGCAAACGCAAACGGTGAACACGACTGTGAACGTGGGCAGTGGCGGAGAACCTGAGCACGACAACGGCTCCGGTGAATTCTGCATTGCTTGTTTTCTCTCTTTAGGGTTTGTGACTCTTCAGTATCTTTTACTCTTCACTCTACTCTTTCCCGCTTCACTTACTCATAAATATGCTTTTGGGCCACATGGGCCACGTTGGGCCTTAAAATGGTTGCGCTAGGTCAAATAAATTTGGAGCGAAATGTGTCACGCTAGGTTACAAGGCAAATCGAGGACGCTTTCTGGTAAACAATGCATCCAGCTTCGCGGTGTCGTGGTACAATCCGCTCTGACACCATCTGTTGGCCGAGTCACGTTGGTTTGGCTTCAAAACTTGTTGCCTCGTGCGAGTTTGCAATTTTACTCACGATTTTGACTACATTGCTTTTCATGCTATCATAGTCAAGAGTTTTACCAATTGGTATCACTAAGTAGATTATTGGTGTCTCAAAAAGGGCTACCCACAAAGGATTATGACTAGTGGAGTATTCTAACCAATGAGGTAGTTGAGTGAAAAGTCAAAGAGTGAAAGTCGCTTAGATGTCGGTTAGGACAATACTATGACAGGGACTTGGTTATTATGGGTGAGTAACTCCCACATTGAGAAATATGTGTATTTAAGTCTCTAGTCCTCCACCCTTAACAACTAGCTTTTGAGGATAGGTTTCCAAATGCTTGGGTTCTAATCACAATCTGTTGCCAACTAGATCATATAATAACATGTGAAAAAGACTAGATTGTACAATCAGCACACAATTCTACCATAGCAAAAGTAATCCAGGGTGAGCAATACCAGCATAAGGGAGCCTACAGCTTGCCTGGCTATCTCAGTTGATTTTCCACCAGATGCCTTCTGAAGGGATTTCTTGAAATCCCTATACCTGACATTTATATAATATTTAATAAATGCAAGAACTAAGACGAAGACAAGGAAACAAGAAAATGCATTGAACAGCACATTCATACTTGTGCAAAAATTCAAGACCCCCAGCAGGCTTAGATTCAGAACCCAGTAGCTCAATCATGCCTTCCCATTGCTGTAAGAGAAAGGGAAAAATTATAAATCTAAATAATTATGCAGAAAACAAATTCATAAATAGGAATAAACTAATATATATGAAAATCTTTCAGTAAGTTGTTTATTGGAGTATTATGAGAACTACCTTGAAGCTTTCATCAGATATTGACTGTCCAACAGAATCAAATAACTGTTGGGCAATCCTATCAAGACAACTAGAATCTTGGGCTTGTTGAAGCCAGAATACCCCAGCACCCTTATGACCATGCTTCCAGTGGTATACTCCAGCAATCTATATATTTCTTATGCAGGTCAGTTCTTGTTTAAATAGCAGATTATTAGGATAAAAATTATTCTCTATATCTCCAGTGATTAGGAAAAAATATCTTCAAAATCAGCATATTTTTGTTTCCTTTTTTAAGGGTTTTGATTATTACAAATAGAGATTGTAATTGGTGTGATTGTTATTAATAAAATAATTATTTATTTCTTACATAGTTCAAGTGTTCTAGTGCATGTTGTTTAAAGAACCATGGAAGATTTTTTAATGCTCAAGCCAGACACAGAATCAAGAGGTGCAAGTTACCTTCATGATGTTTGAACTAATATGATCAAGCTCATACAAACGGCATATCTCAATGTTCTGCATGAGTAGCAAGTATACGTCTGTCACTCAAGTATATCAACAATATACTAAACCAAAAGGGTAAGTACACTTGTGAACAGATAGTAACAAACAGTACGAAGCTAAAACAGTTACCTTAAGCAACACATTATTGTGTTGAACAGATTGCCTATACAATAAATTCTCTAACAAGCCCATTCCTTGCTTCATGCACGATGTTAAATATATTGGAGCTATCTGCATATATGTGAACATTATACCATAAGAGCACCAAACAGATTACTTGCTCAAACATCATTATCATTTTTATCAAACTCTAATCTCAAACTTTCATTTCGCAAAGGTTGTTCTGGTCTCGTGGTATTGCTAAATCCTGTTTATTTTATGAGACATCAGTATCATCCTTACTTCAATCTATAAACCATATGTCAAAATCCAATACGTCTATCTATGTGCAACAGCAAATTATGATGTTAATTAAGACATTTATGTAATTCATGATTCATCAGTTTGAGGTCAGATTAACAAGATATTTATGCAGAAGTAGCTAGCACTTACTTGCCAGGTCAATGCATGTGATGATAGAATTTGAGCATACACAAGCCGATGTAGTTCCACTATGCTGATTCCCCCCAAGTTATAACGCTCCTCATGCAGAAGAACCTCTGCTTGCTCACTTCCTGCAGTCAACAATTCTATGGCATGTGCCACCAACCTATTTTATTGATACATAGCACATACACGGTTCATTATCATCAAACCATACTAAATGAGAAACCATGCATAATTCGTATAGAGTTTTGATGAAATGGTTATTTTGAAAGCAAAATAAGCTAATCAAAACATGCATTCAATAAATAGAGGTAGAATGAGTTAACAATATCAATGCAAGCATCTCACCAAGGGCCAAATTCTCTGGAACACTCAGCTAAAACAACCTGAGACATAGCAAAATGCTCATTCAAGTTTAAAATGTAAAGAGAATAATTGAATCAAATAACAGAATAATGGGGAAAAATATACAGCAATAGCAGGCCCAAATTTTTGAAAAAGATGAAGGGGAGGGGAATGGATAGTAAAAGTCAAATAATCACCTCAGTATTTTCCTCAAGAATTCCAACCATAAGCCCTGTCAACCTATGGGTATTAGATTGTGGCTTCAACTGGATGCATTTCTGGGCCAAATTATACATGCTTTCTATTCCCTGTTAGCAAAAGGACAAGAGAGGGGGATATAGAATATCATGTTAAGGTCCACTTAATTATCAGGTAATAGAAGAAAGGAATCATTTAAGCCAAAAGTTTAAGGAAAAATCAATTTTAAAATTAACAGTTGCATTGCATATGTAGATTGAACATACCATTGTAAATGGCCTGATGTATAGAAAATGAGAAATATATAATTCAATCCAATAACATGTAGCCATGCAGAGACTGTCAGTGTTACCCAGCAAAATTTGTAGCAAAATTCTCAGGCCCTCAACAGTTTGCTGATTATCACATTGAATCCAGAATGGACTGCAATCCAGTTTTGTAATTTGTGACCTCCATTTTTCCCAACACTATAAAATAGAAATACGCAACAGCATAAGTGTGGCAAGAAGCAAATTTTAATAGTACATCTTAAAATATGGTGGAATCTGGAAATACCTTGATAAAATCAGGCTTGGATTTATAGCATTCACCTAATTTTCCACCAGATTCAGGGCGCAACCGGGGCATTTTGGAAATAAGAGTAGCAACAGTCTCTACAAGTCCATTTTCTAACTGTACAAGAAAATGACAGAGTGAGAAAAAATAATGAAATATTGGAAAACTGATCCACTGATTTATTATTATGAAAAGGGTAAAAACAAGAGTAAAAGAACAAGATAAATGAGACACTGTTAACAAAAGACTATATACAGAGCTCAGTTACAAGTTAGTTGTAACTGTCTACAAAACAGTTAACCAGTCTACAGAAACCATTGCTGTAAGATAAAACTGTTTAGGCAAAGATGAGTTAAGCTCTCATAGGAGATAGTCTTAAACCTTAAGTCCTGCCATTAGATACTCAGGTTTTGATCATAACAAAGCACTTTTGGTGTGTTTAATATACTTTATCTAGTGTGCAAAAAGCAAAAGGCAAAATAATCATGACCAACGAGCAAGTGGTTGTTAATGGTAAAATCATGGTTAAAGTACAAGAAGCAAAGAGCAAACAAGGCTCATTAGACAAGCTACAAAGATTACGTTATTAGTAGACGTATGATACACTCAAAACACGAAGCACGTGTTATCAGTAAATGATGCTCTCTGATATACATCTCATCTGCAGACGACTATATCTTGCAAGACTTCAAGAAGTCAAGATATATGGCATGGAAATTAATCTAACACGATGAAAAGAATATAAGTTGCAAAAAGATATCAATAAAGCAATCTTCTATCAAGAAACATCAGGAGAAAATAAGACAAAAATACAAGTCGAAGTTAAAGAGAAGACACTACAGTTTCAAATATTTGTTTTACTATTAATGCTTATACTTGGCATCTTAGATTAGAACATCCCAATATTAATGTTACACTTGTAGGTCTTTAAAATTGTAATATACCCTTTTCTAATAAAAGTTATATGCCTTTTTGTTCTTATTGTTGCATGGGCAATCTCAAATATTAGGGTAGAATAGAATTACTTTATTGTAAAGAGTACATCAGATATATATACAAGATTAGAAAACTAATGTAATCATATCCCTATTATTCAAGGATATAATTAGATCCCTATTATTCAAGGATATAATTAGATCCCTATTATTTAGGAATATAATTAGATCCGTATTATTCAGGGATATAATTAGTTCCCTATTACTCAGGGATATAATTAGATCCCTATAATTCAGGGATCTATACGTTATAGACTTTAATTATAATTTGCAAAATATTGAGTAATAAAATATGATTGTTGACACTCCCCCTCAAGCTGGTGAACATGCATTTTCCATTCCATGATTAGAAACAACCTTTTCAAAGTTATTGCAATTCAGCCACTTTGGTAGAAGGTTTGCAAGGTTGTTTTGAGAGGAGACACATGGAATGCAGATTTGACCACTATTCTAATTTTTCTTTGATAAAATGCCAATTAATTTCAATATGTTTGGTTCTATAATGTTGCACTAGATTATAATAGTAGATTTATCATCATAGTAAAGTCTCATTGGTTCATCCCACTTTATTCTCAAGTCTTCCAAGATGAATTTCAGCTGCAATAGTTCACACCATTACCCTAAACACTACTTCAACGCTGGGTCTTGCTACCACATTTTGTGTTTTACTCTTCCAAGTTACTAGATTCCCACCAAGGAAAGTACAAATATCCAACAGTTGATCTCCCATCCATAATTGACCCAGCATAGTCAACATCTATGTATACTTTGAGACTTACATTCCCATTTTATTTTAACAGAATTCCCTTGCTTGGAGTCCCTTTCAGATATTGCACAATTCTTAGTGTAGCCCGCAAGTGAATCTCCTTTGGTTGGTGCATGAACTGGCTAACTAGGCTCACTACAAATGCAACATCAGGTCTAGTGCAAGACAAATATGAGTTTGCCAACTAATCTCTGGTACACTTCCTTGTCAGCAACGAAAATCTTCTTCAGCATTTTCCAACATCAGATTAATTGGTGTACTTGCAAGCTTACATGCTAACAAATCAATAATGTATTTCTGTTGGGATATGAAAATACCCTTTTTAGAATGGGCTACTTCAATTCCCAAAAAATACTTCAATTTTCCCAAGGTCTTGATTTCAAACTCCTTAGCTAGATGTTGGCTTACTGGTTGTTGCACCTTTTCATCATCACCTGTCACTATAATATCATCCACATGCACCTGCAACATTGTTACTTCCCCTAACTCGGTGTGTTTAACAAACAGTGTGTTGTCTCTTCAACTTTGTTTGAAGCCCAAACCTATCATAACTTTAGTAAAGCTTCCAAAGCATGCTCGTGGCGATTGTTTTAGTCCATATAATGCCTTTTTCAGTTTGCAAACAGTATTGGCAACAATTTCCAACCATATCCAGGGGTCAATTCTATGTAAATATCCTCTTCAAGCTCCCCACGAAGGAAGACATTTTTTACATCAAATTGTTGTAAGTTCCATTTTTTTAAGAATATGAGCATCTCTAAAACATCAGGCTCAACTGACTGCCATAAAACAGCACATAGTTGGGAATCAATCTTTGCCACTAGGATCTATTTGCCTCAGGAATAGACTTGAGTTATGTTTCTAAGTAGTCATGGAATCCTTGACCAAGAAACCCTAATTCTAAGCAGGCAGACCAAGACAAATAACTCTTCCAATTAAGCCTTGCACTTGTAATGGTCAGAGTAACTGAGAAGAAAGGACCAGAACCAATTGAAGTCATTTCAAAGAGAAAGAACAATGACCAACCTCGAAAAAGAGAAGAGAAACCCTAAAAAAATGCGAAAGAGCATGTGTCCTAAAACAAAGCCACATCAAAACACTAAAAAAAGTCAAAACAAAGACGGTAGAGTCCAGTGAGTCAAATGGAGATGTTGCACAGAGATTCCAATGTCTGGAAGACATCACGTACAACACACACACCACAAACAAGACGTGCATGGATTGACAAGTGTTGACACGTGGATGATTGATTAGTCAAGCAACCACCAGGGTTTGTTGATGCACCACTACGGTGATGGCAACGAACTAAGGCAGTGACGGCAACAGACGAAGGCAATGACGACGGCAAACGATAATGAAGAAGATAAGACAAGATCGTACCTACTATGATACCAATTTGAATAGATGAGAGGACTGCAAAAAAAAAAACAATGTATTCAACCTACATTGTTGGACTTTTATGGATGTATATATAGGACACATAAGAGGCAAGGCACTTGCCTAAAAGCCTAACACCAGATATACACACAAGAGAAAAAATAAAAAAAATAACATTACATTCTAACATAGATGAACAATGTTGTCATCTAGGATTGTGGATTTTACTAATAGCAATGAAGGATGTCATCTAGGATGTTTGGATGCACAGTTAGAGGCGACTCTCAAGATTTACCATCTCTTTTATTAGGGTATACTAGAATTATTTTATTGCTAAGAGTACATCATATATATATACAAGATTGGAAAAGTAATTTTGGAAATATAATAACAACACTTATTGAAAACAGATCCTTATTATTCAGGGATATAATCAAATCCCCTATTATTCAAGAATATAATGAGATCCCTATGATTCAGGAATGTTATTATACCAAGGTTGTCAAACTCGCGAACCTACGTAGACTCGTGGGAGCCCAGTAAACTCGACTCATAAACTCGTAAGAGTTTACTTTAATATTAAAAAAATAGTAAATAACTACATTTAAAAGTTAAAAAAAATATCTAGGAGCCAAAGCTTTAGTTATTTCTTGCCAAATAGGCTTGGTTAAAGTAGATAAAAATAAGCTATGGGCCCCTTATAGACCACTTGACCTATTTCAAACCCTACACGCAATTTAAGATTAAAATTATTAAAAGAATATTATTCAAGGAGATAATCTCTGCATGAAAACAGGAACATTTTACAAAAAAAGTAAAATCTATGAACAGACTCTTTACTATTATCTCTAAGACTATGGAGGTTATCAAAACATCATCCAAGTTCATTCAATCATGAACACCCAGAAGTAAAGACCCAAAACAGTGGCACTTTCAATTTGCATACAAATTCTCCAGCTAAAATGAGGCATGCTTGGAGGTACACACCTCAACTAAATAAAAATGAGATAAATTTAGATCAGAGCTATGGGTTCTAGAACCTTTTGTTGTGATAAAAAAAATACATACAGGGATTATCAAGGGCCAGCTAGTACAAATGAAGCATCTAGGATATCAATCTTTTAACAAGCATATTCAGTTTAGGTGTATTATAATCAGATAACAAAATCCCTTTAATGCTCGCATATACAAGGCCCACAATACTACAGATTGAGGTAATAGTCATCTGTTATTTATGAAGATAAGGGAATTATTTAGTGGTTAAGAAAATCTTTAATAACAAAAACCAATACAAGCACTAAAGGATCAAACTATTAAAGAGATTTGAATCTAGTTGAATATTCTTCGCACTAGGCCAACAATATAAAAACAGACTTTTACCAGGAAAGTAGCATACAAAATAAAAAACTACCGAATTCATCTTGTTCATATAATAACATTTTCATAATTGTCATGCCAACCTCTCGATTACTGAGCTGATCTAATTGGTAAGATCCATGCAACCGCAGCATTTTCACCTGCATGTAAAACCAGCTCAATATAAAAGTCATTATTTAAAAGGAAATATATGCTGCAAAAAAATGTCAGAGATACAGTAACCTTACCACAATATCAAGCCAACCAACTGACAGTGCAGATGATAATAAGTCCCAATATCTGGGATCATCCTCAATCACCTGCACAGACAGATTAAGTAATTTTATTTTCTCATTGTTGAAGAAATTGATCAAACACGATGATTATAGACATTAGCTAAACAAAAACACGTTATATAAAAAGTAATACACAATATTCTATATTTGTTGACATAAATTCTTTTGGAATACAAAGAATAGAGAAATAGCTCAATATCAGTTAAGAGCAAACATTAAAATTGCAATTATGTCTAAGGTACTGTGACAGATTGGTTAAGTTGGAAAATAAATTGATATCTCAACAACAAAAGGAGCTTCATACATTGGTGTTGCATCTGAATCCATAAATTTGCTTGAGAGAAGATGTTTTAGAGGGAACATAGCAATCAAAATTCACATAGCAAAAACCTTTGATAATACTTTAGACAGGAATTTTCGGCTTAAAGTACTAGAAAAATTTAGCTTTCATGCCATGTTTTGTAATTGGATCAAGATGATTTTAAAAACTGCAAATTTGTTGTTTTCTGCGAATGATACAGCAGTTGGTTATATGAGTTGTGCTTGGGGAGTTATGGAAGGGGTCACCTTTCCCCTCTTCTCTTTTTTTCTTAGCTCAAGAAGATCTAAGCAGAAGCCTAATCTATGATGAACGTATACGATGAGTATTGAATACGTATCCAATTTAGTGATTTGCCTCATCGTAAAAATATAGAATATAATATGTTCATATACGTTTAAAGAATATATTATGCATACATATAATTCACAAAATAAAATAAATATAATTGTAATTTTTTTTAAATCATATTCAAATTGAAAATCATAATTAAATATTATCCATATGTATATACAAATAGTTTGTGAGTTGCTTCTATCAACATTTGTTGTCACATCGCTTCTTTTTTAATTAAGTGGTACTCAAATATCAAATCTTGAAAATGATTTCATGGAATAAGTCACAATGTATGTTTAATGTTTAGAATCTTAAGAAGTGAATTTTAAGCCTCACTCAACCTTACAAAACCGACTTGTAAAGTGAAGTTTGCACTCACTTATATACTCTAAATTGGCCTTATCTATAGTCGATGTGGGATCTCCAACACACTCCCCCCATGCCGGGACCAGCCAACCTGTGGAACCCAAAATATTGGATACTCTTAGATCATTCAAGACCTAAATCTCATTCAGAAAAGGACTCAATATTTTTGCAAATGATATTCAACATCTTTATGACTCTACCAATAGATTGGACTCTCTAAAACAAACAATTGATGACATGACATCTTTTATTGTTGAAGCTCAATCTATCATTGAAGAATTGAAGATGTTCTTGGAGGTTGAGTCATTAGATGAGATTAAGAAGTTGGACAAATTGTATACGATTACAATCCTTCATGCCATGAATCCATATTTTAATCATGTTAGAAATCAACTTTTAATAGGTCACAAAGTTCCATTCATGGAAAGCTTGACAACACAACTTCTTCGAGTTCCAACTCTTCAAACTAGGAATGTTCAAGAGACTATTGAATCTTCTATCATGGTATCTACACGTAGAAAAGGAAGCAGCAATACTAGAGGAGGATTTGGTAGTAAGGGATGTCCTTAATGGACGTATTGTAAGAGAACGAGTCATAACCAAGAGAACTACTACTCTCCGCATGGCTTTCCCAACAAGACAATCATTATCTCTAAAGCTAAAGTTGTTGAGCCCAAATTCTCTAAAGAATACCAAGAATATTTTAGGATAAAATCTAAGCAATTTTTTTTTATGTTTGTATCCATTCAAATGCAAAGATAGAAAAGCAATGATTCTTGGGAGAGGAATGAAATCACTCCCCCGTGTCAAGTGAAGAAAAGCTAAGAAAGCTGAAAAAATTTACATATTATTATCAAAAAGTCAATTACAATAAAAAAATGTTATATAGTTATATTATAAATAAAAATAAAATAATTAATTATAAACTTTACAACATAATCAATTACATTGTTTGATATGTAATATGTTATCAATTTTATAAGATAATCGGTTAATGGATTATGAAAATCGATGATGTTATAAAAATTTGTAACATAATATAAATTATCTGTTAGATATTATTAGATATAATTAGATATTATTTGATATTATGAGATATTATAGATATTGTTAGATATCTCATATTTATGTAATGGGCTTAGCCCATATGTTTCTTTTTCCTATATAAACATAACCCTATGTGTTCAATATACACAAGGGATTTACCCTATTCTTTCTTTTCCTTTAATATGGTATCAGAGCATAAGGTTAGAGTTTAGGGTTTAGGGTTCAATTTTTATTGGTGAATCCACTATTCACTGGAATTTTTCCAGCCACCACCCCTACCTTCGCCGGACCTTCGCCGGACCTTCGCCGGACCTTCGCCGGACCTTCGCCGGACCTTCGCCGGACCTTCGCCGGACCTTCACCGGAACTTCGCCGGACCTTCGCCGGAGACACCGCCGGAATCGCTGTCGGAGCCTTCATCTTTGTTGCTCCCACCAATTAACCGGTGACTGGATTTGTCCTTATCTTTTATGGCTTCTTCCGCTTCCGCTGCCACTATGGCTTCTTCTTCCGTCATTATGCCGGATTCATCTATTTATACTAATTACGTCAATGTTCATCTTTCCATTGACAAATTGGATGGAACCAATTATGACACTTGGGCATCAGATATTAAATTATGGCTTAAGAGTCAAGGTTATGTTGATCATCTTACTCATCCTACTCTTGCTGAAAATGAGGTTGTTCGTTGGTCGAAAATTGATGCTCAATTATGCATTGTTATCAAATCGACCATTCACTCATCTTTAAAACAAATTTTTCGTACCTATGAAACATGTTCAGAAGTTTGGGAACAAGCAAAATTATTATACACCAATGATACTCAACGTCTTTATGGTGTGTGTCAAAATCTTCTCACAATTATTGCTCCCAAACGTCTTGATGGTACAATGGCAGAATATCTAGGTAAACTTCATGCTCTTCTTCATGATTTTAATGAGTTATTACCTCCTGCCTCTACTCCTTCTCAAGAACTAGAACAAAGATCCAAGTTCTTCATGTTATTGGGTTTACATGGTCTTCCTGATGATTATTCTCACGTTCGTGATCAAATTTTGGGATCTCCTATTGTGCCCAATTTTACTTCCACTTGTTCTACCCTTTTGCGCGTGCCAGGTAAACACACCGCTGATATAACGTCTCATGTTGATGACTCTTCTGCTTTAGTATCTCAGCATAATGATCGTACTCGCGCTCACAAGCCGGGCAAAGGGCGTCACAAGTGTGACCATTGTGGCAAACTTGGCCACAAAATTGACAGATGTTATGCCTTACATGGTCGTCCTCCTAGATCTGTTGCGGTTGCTCAAATTACCCCTGTGCAACCTTCTACCATGGACCATACTTCAATTGATACCCCAAGCTAGCCTGCTATTTTCAATGAATTTCTTAAATGGTATGAGGATCGTCAGAACCCTAGTTCCACGGCTTCTGTTGCACATTCAGGTACATCTTTTGTTGGCCTCACTCACTCCACTTCCCATGGCCCTTGGGTTCTAGATTCAGGTGCCACTGATCACATTACTGGTAATAAATCTTTTTTCTCTTCCCTATCTACTACGGGTTATTTACCTTCAGTTACCATGGCCAATGGATATAAGGTACCATCACATGGTGTTGGTACTATTAATCTTTTTTCATCTTTATCTATTGATAATGTTCTTTATGTCCCTGGGTCTCCATTTAACTTATTATCCATTAGTCGTCTCACTCGTTCCCTTGACTGTGTTATTTCTTTTACCAAAGATTCTGTTACTTTACAGGACCGGAGTTCGGGACGGATGATTGGCACCGGATGTGAGTCTCATGGACTTTATCAACTACAGATCTCTGCACATGTTGGCGCAATTATGGATTCTCCATCTCTCATTCATGCTCGGTTGGGTCATCCTAGTCTTGCCAAGATGCAACAGCTTGTTCCATGTTTGTCTAATGTGTCTACTTTATCGTGTGAGTCGTGTCAGTTAGGGAAACACATTCGTAGTTCTTTTCCTCGTAGTGTCTCACAACGTGCTTCATCTCCTTTTGCCTTAGTTCACTCTGACATTTGGGGACCAAGTCGTATTAAGTCTAATTTAGGATTTCAGTATTTTGTTACTTTTATTGATGATTATTCAAGATGTACTTGGGTTTTTTTAATGAAAAACCGTTCTGAGTTGTTTTCTATATTTCAAATATTTTACAATGAAATTAAAAATCAATTTGGAATTTCCATCCGAATTTTGCGCAGTGATAATGGACGTGAGTATCTTTCTCATTCTTTTAAAAATTTTATGGCTTCTCATGGTATTCTTCATCAAACTTCATGTGCTTATACACCTCAACAAAATGGGGTAGCTGAGCGCAAGAATAGACATCTTGTTGAAACAACTCGTACTATTTTAATCCATGGTGATGTTCCTCAGCGTTTTTGGGGTGATGCCGTTCTTAGTGCATGTTATCTCATTAATCGCATGCCATCTTCAGTTTTAGATAACAAAATTCCTCATTCTATTTTATTTCCACATGACCCTCTCCACTCTTTACCTCCCAAAGTTTTTGGGTCCACATGTTTTGTTCATAATTTTAGTCCTGGTCTTGATAAATTATCTCCTAAGTCACACAAATGTGTCTTTTTAGGGTTCACTAGATCACAAAAAGGATATAAATGTTTCTCACCGTCTTTAAACCGTTATTTTATTTCAGCAGATGTCACCTTCAGTGAATCTTCCCTTTACTTTAAGTCTTGTCCTTCTCCTTCAATTTCTTCATCTAATCAAGTTAATATTCCTCTTGTTGTGCCTAGTGCACCTAACAATTCACCACCGCCGCCAACTCTTCAGGTGTATAGTCGTCGTCAACCGTCTCATCGTCCATCAGCAGACTCTATTCTGGTGCCAACACCTCATCCCCCTCCGGCTCCTATAGTTGAACCTCCGACTGTTGAACCTGATCTTCCTATTGCTATTCGTAAAGGTATACGTTCTACTCGTAATCCCTCTCCACATTATACTGCTTTGAGTTACCATAGACTATCTCAACCCTTTTATACCTGCCTTTCGTCTATTTCTTCTGTATCCATTCCAAAATCTGTAGGTGATGCCTTAGCCCATCCTGGTTGGCGTCAGGCCATGCTTGATGAAATGAATGCGCTTCAGAATAATGGAACTTGGGAACTTGTTCCTTTACCATCTAGGAAATCTGTTGTTGGTTGCAGGTGGATTTTTGCTATCAAAGTTGGTCCTGATGGTACTATTGATCGTCTCAAAGCTCGTCTTGTGGCTAAGGGTTATACCCAAATTTTTGGTTTAGACTATGGTGATACTTTTTCTCCAGTAGCAAAGATGGCCTCTGTTCGCTTATTCATAGCTATGGCTGCTCTTCAACAATGGCCTCTTTATCAACTGGATGTTAAAAATGCTTTTCTTAATGGGGATTTGCAGGAAGAAATTTATATGGAGCAACCTCCCGGTTTTGTTGCTCAGGGGGAGTCTTCTGGATTGGTATGTCGTCTTCGCAAATCCTTATATGGCCTCAAGCAGTCTCCTAGGGCTTGGTTTGGAAAATTTAGCAATGTTGTTCAACAATTTGGTATGACTCGCAGTGAAGGCGATCATTCAGTTTTTTATCGTCACTCGAGTGCTGGGTGTATCTATCTTGTAGTATATGTTGATGACATTGTTCTTACCGGCAGTGATCACCATGGCATCTCACAAGTAAAACAACACCTTTGTCAACACTTTCAGACCAAAGATCTTGGCAAACTCAGATATTTCTTGGGGATTGAGGTAGCACAATCCAATACTGGTATTGTTATCTCTCAAAGAAAATACGCATTAGATATTTTGGAGGAAATTGGGTTGATGAATTCGAAATCTGTTGATACTCCCATGGATCCCAACGTCAAGCTTCTACCCAATCAGGGGGAGCCTCTTTCAGATCCTGAGAAGTACAGGAGATTAGTTGGAAGATTGAACTATCTCACTGTTACTCGTCCTGATATTTCCTTTGCAGTCAGTGTGGTGAGTCAATTTCTTAATTCTCCATGTGAAGATCATTGGAATGCAGTCATTCGTATAGTGAAGTACATTAAAGGCTCTCCTGGAAAAGGTTTGTTATATGGTCATAATAACCATACCAAAGTCGTTTGTTATTCAGATGCTGATTGGGCAGGATCTCCATCTGATAGAAGGTCAACTTCTGGTTATTGTGTCTCCATTGGTGATAACTTGATCTCTTGGAAGAGCAAGAAACAAAGTGTTGTGGCAAGATCTAGTGCAGAAGCAGAATATAGAGCTATGGCCTCGGCTACTTGTGAGCTTATTTGGCTTAAACAGTTACTTAAAGAATTGCAATTTGGAGAGGTTACTCAAATGACACTGATATGTGATAATCAGGCTGCTCTTCATATTAGCTCAAATCCAGTTTTTCATGAAAGGACAAAACATATTGAGATTGATTGTCATTTCATTCGAGAAAAGATTATATCAGGAGATATCAAGACTGAGTTTGTTAATTCAAATAATCAATTAGCAGATATTTTTACTAAACCCTTACGAGGACCTAGGATTGATTACATTTGTAACAAGCTGGGTACATATGATCTATATGCACCAGCTTGAGGGGGAGTGTTAGATATTATTAGATATAATTAGATATTATTTGATATTATGAGATATTATAGATATTGTTAGATATCTCATATTTATGTAATGGGCTTAGCCCATATGTTTCTTTTTCCTATATAAACATAACCCTATGTGTTCAATATACACAAGGGATTTACCCTATTCTTTCTTTTCCTTTAATATTATCTATTAAACTTAATTGACTATTGATACAATCCAACTAAGTGTTATCACTTTTCCGTTATGGCAACCCCATGGCAGAAAGCGGTGGCGAAATGGCGGCCCATGGCGACCGCTTTTGGCATCTCGAGATGCTAACGGAAAACGGAAATATCGAAAAAGGCAAAGAAAAAAACAATGGAAGCAGCGCAAGGTGAGCTAATTTTGTGGCCCAGGCGGTGCACACTGTGACAGCGCCGAAAAATGAAGGGATTGTGCGCGCATGAAGAATATGAAGACCATAAACCTAATTTTGAACAAACCCTAATAAGTTTGGGCCTTTGGCCCATTCCAACTTTTAACTACTAAAACCCTAATTATTCAAATAAAATTTGAATGTATTGCAACTGCATGAGTGGTTAAAACTAATTAAGAGGTCAAAAACCTACTTAAAATTAGGTTTTGTTGGGCCTATTTTTGGCCTATTTAAAACATTATATTTATTGCAATCCACTGCACATTTTTTTTTTATCTTTGCCAAAACACCTTCCCCCATAACCCGTTATATATTCTGTTATAACTTTATGGAGGATTTATAGGGTCTCTGATATGATTCGTTATCCGATATTAATAACACTGATCCATCTCGACAAGGAGATAACTAAGGACACCACAGACACTCCACAGCTAGGGCAATCATCTCAACATACAAGACCAAGCCCCACCTAACCTCAAAAGAGCCTGAGCAGAAGAAGAACCAGACATGGATCGGAATATCAGTTGTTCTACCTTCTGATCTTTTTACAAAACAAGTTTAAGTAAATAAATTAAGCTCACTTTGGGGTGCAATTAGAATAATAAGCTAGAATAGGGTATACTTAGTATAATATTGGGCTTGTGCCAAACCCACTAAAAACCTAGCTTCTAGAAACCCTTTCCAAAATTGCCCCTTAACCTAGTTTCTAGAAGATGTAGGCTAGCTTGGGAGGCACTCCACTTTGACATACATTCTAGAAGGTTTCTCACAAATGACGCCCCTACCCCTCTCACTCTTGCTCCCAAGTCACTCTCTCATATATAAAAGGCATCTTGCCGATGTGTTGGACACATTGAAATTGAATAGAAAAGAAACTCTGTCAGAGTGTTTAGTGAGTTGAGTCTCCTAGTATTTTGGGTCTTACTTGAGAGTAGTGCACATCAAGTGGCGGCTCCTCACCACTCATCTTGGAATTCCCTCACCTTCCAAGCAGTGCTATCGATATCGGATAACAGATCATATCGGAGACCCCATAAATCCTTTATAAAGTAATAATGGAAACCATAACGAGTTATGGCGGAAGGTGTTGTGGCAGAGATAAAAAAAATGTATTATAGATTGCAATAAGTATAATGATTTAAATGGCCAAAAATAGGGCAAAATAACCTAATTTTAAGTAGGTTTTGAACTCTTAATTAGGATTAACAGCTCATTTATCCTAATTATTCAAATTTTATTTGAATAATTAGGATTTTAGGGTTTTATTAGTTAAAAGTTGGAATGGGCCAAAGGCCCAAACTTAATTTAAGTAGGTTTTGAACTCATAATTAGGTTTAATAGTAGATGCACCTGCAGCACATTCAAATTTTATTTGAATAATTAGGGTTTTAGGGTTTAGGGTGGCATAGATAAAATAATGTGTTGTTGAGAATAATTATATGTTTTACATGGCCCAAAATAAGCCCAATAAGCCTAATGTTAATTAAGTTGTCATGTTTAAATTAGGGTTTCCCAGCTGCACACTACCTACACACCACACTCAGTATTTAAATTTTAGGGTTTTTATTATGTTAAAGTTGAAATGGGCCATTAGCCCAAATTTCTGTTTCCTAAAACTAGGTTTAGGTCTTCCGCGAACCTTCTTCAGCAGTCGCAACCCTTCTCCGTGTTGTCACAGCGTGCGGCGCTGCCGCTGCCACCATTTTTTTCTGATATTTTGGATATTTCCTATATTCGTTAGCACTCCGACATGGCCATAGCGGACGCCATACAAAATCCGTTTCGCCATCGCCTTGTTGTGGCGGTGGTCAGGAAAACCGCCACCGAAATCCGCCATGGCGACGCCATGGCCGATAAGTGATAACACTACTTCCAAGGGACGTGATCATCCCTTTCATTTCACTTAAGCTCTCTTATCTTTTCTCTCTTTTCCTTTTCTTCATTTTGCCATCATCCTTCATCTTATGTCTTGTTATCTTCTTTTTTTCATTCGGTCTATATTGTTCTTTATCTTTTGCTTCTTAAATTCCACACCTCATCATCATTATCATCACCATATAATTGTGTTTTTCTCTTTTGCTCTCTAGAAGAGAACTTTCACACTTAACAATTTGGTTAAGTTTGTGTCTAGTGGCAATCTTCTTTGAGCTTATCACCATATCATGCTTATTTCAAAAAAAAACATAAACAAAATGCAATCCATCAGAATGTGCAATCCTAAAATCAACTAACTTCAACTCTGCTATAAATTTTATAATATATAATTATTATAATAATAATATAATATATAATAATTAAAAAAATTATATAATAATAATATAAATGTATTTATATAATAATAGTTAAAGGAAATAAATTAGTAATAAAAATATAAAAACTATAAAAGAATAATAATAATATATTTAAAATTTAAAATAGTAATAATACATAAAAAAAAGTAATAAAATTAAAATAATAATAGTAATTAAAATAAATTTTTAAAATAATCATAATAAAAATATAAATATAAATTACATATTTAATAATAATCAAAATATTTTTTTTAAATAATAATATTAACAATAATAAAAAAAATTGCTTTGATTTTATGAAAATATTTTGTATATGTATTTGTAATAAAAATAAAAATAAAATTATGTTTTTCACATCAAAATTTAGGTGAAGTTGAAATAAAAGTTTTTAAAATTTATTACATTCTTAACTTTATAATTGAAAATTTTATTTTCATGATAATTTTTCATATGTTAAGTAATTTGTAATTTGTTTGAAAATAATTATTTAACGATATTTCGAATAAAATTTATAAAATTTTAATTAACTCAAATTTAGACAAAAATATCTAATTTTATTATTTAAATATTTTTAAAGATAATGGTAAATTTATAAACTTACATTTTACACATTTAAAAAAAAATAAAAATCCCCTTACAACTATCATATCACCCACAAACTTCAATAAACTTTACTCACAAATTCACTCTAACATACCTTAATCCAAACAACCTCATTTTCTGTACACTTTTCTCTCAAATCACTACAAATTCACTCTCTCAAATCTTCTCCCCAATCCATACACAACCGGAATCTCAGCTTGTTCACAGCTTACATCTCATAATTTGAGGAAGGTCAATTTCATAGATAATTGACTCAAGTGCTTATGATCATACTTTTCGTAATATCTCTTTGTTCTTGTCCCTTTCTTTTCCCAAAAATCCTTAGCTCATAGGGGTTGGTCAAGTCCCTCTCTCCTTGCTTAAATTTAAAAAATATGCTCTTCTTGTTCCTAAATGTCCATTCAATCTTATTTCTTTAAGTCAATTAACCAAGTCTTCAAATTGTTCGGTAACCTTTAATGCCAATTCTTTTGCTATACAAAGACGCAGTATGATTTGACAAGCTGGCGAGGGACATGAATCTAAAGGCCTATACTATTTTGGAACTAGTTCATCTACCTCTCGTTTTGCATCCCCATCTCCAAAACTTTTACATGATCACTTATGTCATCCTCACTTGAAAAGTCAAAGAAAATGGTTCCTAAAGTTAGTAGACTTCCACCACTAGAATTCGAGTCATGTCAGCTAGAAAAACATGTTAGATCTTCTTTGCCTAAAAAGTTTGAATCAAGATGTAATTTTGTCTTTTCTATCATCCCCTCAAATATTTTGGGGGCCAAGTCATGTCTTGTCTTGTGATTTTAGATATTTAGTTACTCTTATTGATGAGTATTCAAATGTACTTAGGTTTATCTAACGAAAATTGACTTAAACTTTTGTCTATATTGTTCTTTTTTCCATAAAGAACATGTCTTAAAGGATCAAAGTATTCCTAAGACATCTTGTTCTATTGATTTCCATAAAACAACACATAACTAGAAGTCTAGTTTCTACCATTGAGGTTTTTCTTCATTTGGAACAATATTGACTTCCTTTTATGGTCATGGTATCCTTGACCAATGAGCCATAACTACATAGGCACAAACCAAGATAAGTAGTCTTCTAGTTGAGCTTTGTCATGGTAATAGTGTAGGAGTAGCAAAAAAAGTAGAGGTCATTCCAACGATAAAGCCACAAACAATGATGAGAGGAAAAAAGCCCTAGTTGTGAGCAAAGAAACCCTAGCCATGAGGGGAGCAAGCAAGGTGCAACAAACTAAGGACAGAGGTAGAAACATGACAAAGAGACACCAATAAGACAAAAGGCAGCAGTTAGATGCAATTTTGACAAATAAAAGTATAATGAAATCAAAAGTTATCCATCTATACATATATATATATATATGAATATGTATATATTTAAGTATGTATAAAGATGAGTACAAGTATGTCTCAAAAAGGAAGGTTACACCCCATGTTCCTTAACCTAAAGCTAGGTACATTGAAAAAAAGTTATATATAAGTTGTACACTATTACAAACATTATGTTAACAATGATAACCAAGTAGCTATTCATATTGCTTCAATATGGTATCTCATGAGAGAATACATAAAACGATGGAGTGACATTATGCTCGAGAGAAATTATGGTCCAAAAGGAAATTTGCACTAGATTTGTCAACTCCAATTATTAGCTTGCAAATTTTTTGACTAAGTCCTTGAGGGGACCTGGAATTCAATTTATCTGTTTAAATAGGAATGCCATAAGTGTTTAACTTATTTGAATAGGTTAGCTTGTCGGAATAGGTTAACCTATTGTCACCTATCTATTTTATATTACCTATTTGTCACCTATTTGTAGGTTTCTCATATCTTTTCTAAGTATCTTCGATGTAAGGATACCCATAAATATATGAATCAGCATAGAGATGATTTATCTCTAAAGCATTTTTTCTATTTTCACTCTCAAGTGGTATTTATTTTAACTTCCAAATAGGTTGATCAAATTGGAAATGGAACCCCTGCTTAACATACAGGTTACACAAATAAGACTCACAAAAACTTACCAAGATGATAAAAAGACCAAAACCTTCTATCTAAGATAGAGAACAAACGTGCTAAACCAAGGAGATCCAAGAGAATATCCAATTTAGAGCACAATGACATTCAATCTATCAAAAAAATCAGTAGAGATTCCAAGAAAAAGTAATCTTTAAACACTGTAAATTGTAGTTATGAGAATTGTAACAGAAAGATAGAAGTAGAAGTCTAGAAAACACAAATAATAAGAGGATTCTCCTACCCAATAGACAGATCCACTAAATACCATCAAGTGAAGCAAAGACTAAAAGCAGCATAACCTTGGGTCTCAAGAAAAAAAATCCACACAACATATTTATACCGATTACCTAATGCCATATGGAATGAGGCTCTACAGGAAAATGAGATATCTATTTATCCATTTCAACACTCTTGAGTTGAGACTTAAACATTAATACTTTGAATTCAAAGACAAATAGAAGATATTTATTATTACTCATCGGAGCAGCTGACCAGACCTGTATGTTGACTAGTTCTTTCTGAAAATCCACAAGCTTGCCATGAATTGTTTCATGCGTGCTAGTAAATAGGCTGTCATAATCCTGTCATAAAATGCAGTAGTAAACTAAAATAAGCATAGTGATCAGTGTCAAAATAAAATGCAACCATTTACAAAACCCGTCAAGAAAATAAAAGTAGATTAAGATTATTACAGCTAACCAATCAACCAGCCTTTCAGGTAGCCATGCTTGAGATTGCTTGTCCACATAAAATATTTCAATTAACTCCCATGCAGCTTTCAAAGATGTTGGCTCTTCACCTCTCTACATTAAGTGTTAAAAGGAGGTGATTGACTTCTCAATATTGTAAGTCCCACAAAACAGGTCTCGGCTCAAGTAAACAAAGAAACAATTTAGAACCTAAAACAACACCTTGAAAATTGTTTTTGAGTCCTCAATTATAGGACTTGGGGGCAACTTTGAACCCCCAAGAAGAGAACCTATCTCCTTGCTATACTGAAGGACATTCTCCCACCTGACAGTTAAACATGCATGATAAGCTATTGTCAACAAGCACACTTACACAAAACTCCTAAGCAAAAAACACAATTCAAAACAACATGTAAAATTAACTGAGAAACTTCCAATGAAACCAGATTTGATAACCCTAGAAAGGAGGTGAAGTGTGTTTGGTTTCTCCAAAATCACGTTGAAATCCCCCT
The DNA here is from genome assembly GCF_051622355.1 of Phaseolus vulgaris. Lineage (NCBI taxonomy): Eukaryota > Viridiplantae > Streptophyta > Magnoliopsida > Fabales > Fabaceae > Phaseolus > Phaseolus vulgaris. The sequence goes on from NC_143498.1 coordinate 11,370,065, forward strand.
TAACATGGTTTTAAGTTACATTTCCATGTGTTTGGTATCACGTTGAAAAATTGACTGTGTCCAGAATTGATTCAAAGCTAAAGTAATTTAAGATAACTTTAGTTGGATAAATTTATGCTGAGTTTTACTGTTAACCTGCTTTTATAATAATAAAATCATCCAAAAAATAAATCACGTCACTTCAAATCAGTTTTACAAAATAAATTTCATTCATAATCAATTTTGCCAACGCACAGATAAAGCCAATGTAGAAAATAAAAAATTAGGATTGAAGACCATCATTGACATTTGATACAGCACATACTTACTTGGAAACACTGGAAGACTCCAATTAAAAGTAAAATATAAGGTTACAAAGAGAAATAACTTGGGCCTTCAATTTCTCAATCTTATTAAGAACCAAGACAAATAAACCGCTGAGATGAACGAATCTAACAACACTACTTTAATAGCATTGGTCCGTATAATAAATGAAGACATCTTCCAAAGGTCTTCAGAAAACAAAATTTGCCTGAGTCCAGCTTATGAAAGAAAAATTAACACTTTTATTTTACCTCACATGAAAAATTTAATTAAAAAATAACAAAAATAAGTGTTTCTCCGAAATTGAATTTAAACAAGCGAGCACTCAAAGTTGTGGTGAATTACCAATCCGAATGATACGGAGAAGGAGTCTTCATGAGAGTGGAAAGAGAGCTCCTCCGACTCTGAAGCAGCGCGAAGGGCGCAACAGAGCCGTAGGCAATTCGGCGCCAGTGAGCATCTGGAATCTCTGGATCTTCACTGGTAAGCTTAACTTCGACGACCTTGGCGGCAGCGGCGGAGAAAAGGGAGAGGCGGAGGGAGTTACCGCGGGACCAGGAGATGGAGAGGCGACAAATCGGAGGGGCAAGGCCATGGTGGAGAGGGTATAGCGCCGGCGGGTCACCGGAGAGGGGGACCAGAGCCCCGTTGCCGACGGTGTCCGACGGCATTTTCAAAAGGGGGAGTGTTTTAGGGTTTGGAGGGTTTAGGGGAAAAGCAAATGGACTACGCTCGGTTCGCCGATAAAAAATAGTTTAGGCGGGAAATATTTACAAGAGGGCAATTAGAGAATTTTATATTTTATTTAATCTTTATAATTTTAAAACTTGATAATTTAAACACCTAATACTTGTAATATTTTTAAATCTTCTTATGATTTTTCTTATATAAAAGATTAATCATCATTCCCAATGTAGACATTCCAATAACATTGACACATAAAAAAAAATTGTTTAGCTGAAAAATAATCACTTAAGACAATTAGAGAATTTTATATGTGGTGTATCCTTATATTATTATGAATTTTCATATCCCAACACATGTAATAAAAGCACCATCATCTGCGGCATAAAATTAAATGTGATGTAAATTAAAAAAATAAAATACAAATTATTATAAATAATTAAGCTATAAAAACACAACATTAATTTGGGTACATTAATTTTGTATGTACAATCCTTTGAATATAATGGTTTACTTTTTTCTTCTTACTCATTCTTTACATTTGAAGAGGATATATATTCATTTATAATCTCTTTAATCTTTTTTTTCATTAGCTTATCTTTCACAGCAACAAGCATATTTTGGTAGAGCATTTCCAACTTACTTAGCTTTGTACAATCTAATGTCTCTAAAATGTTCTTCCATTCCTTTGAAATGTCAAATGCATCTGAATTTTGCAACGAAAGAGGAATATTTTGTTCATCAAAAGGTTCTCCAAAGATAGAACCATGAAGCACACTGGCATATCTTTCCACTATGGATAACTTTGTTTGAAGTAGCTTCACTTTGTTCAATGCTGAAGATAATTTGTCATTTGTCTCACTAACTTCTTCACTCTCCGTTTTATCATGCTCACCAGAGTTATGTAATTCCTCTTGTTCGAAATCTTTCATCAGTGGAGGCCATAACACAATGGTGGGAGTGTAACTATCAATAGTCTTACCATTTCCAAGAACCCCACTCCTTCCTCTACCCCAAGACCAAAGCTTGTATCCCTCTTGTGCAACAATAACAGTGTGTGCAGCTCCGCATGCAACTTGAATTGGTTTTGGAAATTTGGGCTCATATGGATTGCATGAGATAAGATAGGGAGAAAGAGCATCACCAGAATGTATTCCACCATTACTATCATCAGGGCATAAGCCAAGACCTTTCTCCATTCCCCATGACCATACATACCCATCAAAGGAAACAACACAAGTATGAAACAAGCCACAGTCAACAGAAACAAGATGCACATTTTGTGGCAATTCTTTAACAGGTTCAGGAAGTAATTTGCTTAAAGTTGTACCATGCCCAAGTTGTCCATTATCCCCAAGGCCAAATGTCCAACATGTGCTTCCAAATGTCTCACTAGGACTCTTGTTGCGAGTGAGCAAAGCAGTGTGAAAGGCACCACATGTTACCTCATAAATTACCCAAGGGGACTCCAAATCAAATGTTTTCACCACTTCAGGTCGTGGCCTATTCTCCTTGTCCCCCAAACCTAATTGACCATGATTGTTGTTACCCCAAGTATAGCACACTAGATCATCCACACCCTTGAATGATTCTCCAGCAGTAACGAGAGCCACAACATGCTCCTTTCCACATGCTACTTGAACTACAATGTGACCATGAAAATCCCATACTGGTGTGGGAGTGAAGTTGGTTACAAGAGAGACGCCACCTTCTTTGTTTTCTCCAGGACAATTTCCCCACATCCATAGGGCACCAAGATTATCAATACACATAGACATCATTCCTCCTGCTTTGACAACAGTTATCTGTGAAATAGTTTAAAATACATATATAACTAGTGAGACACACACCTTGACTTGCTTTTTGTTTATAAATAAATGCAAAAGGGAAATTCATATTTCTTAAAGATAAATTGACACCCAGTATAGTTTCAACACTCATCCAACACCCTATTGTAAGGGACTAAAAAATAACAAAACTTAAAAATATCAATAAGCGAACACGAATAAAAAATAGTGTTTTATGTAATCACCAATCTTCATATATTTACCTTTAATGATGACTCATCTCCTGCTTCTGAAATAGTTGACGTTGATGAAGAAATAGGAGGGTGCAAGTCGAGAAACTTATTTAATAAGCAGGGCACTATAGAATAATCAACATCCTTATGTTTTTCACCATGGAAGTCCTCTCCATTGATACCAAGTTGGTCATCCATATAATAGTCAAGGATGTTGATAAACTAGATAAATCAGTTCAATATTATTATAACAAATAACAAATACACAAAGAATTTATGTGATTTAATTTCGCCAAAAGACTAAGAATATTAAGGATACATATATTGTAGCCCCAACACCAAACAGATCCATCATCTGTCAAACACAAGTAGTATAAACAATTAAATAGGAGAAAAAACATTTAAATTTCATTTTCTTTGTATTGTCCTAAGTTTGCATTACATAGCCATTCATTTTATTTTACCAGATTTCAATTTTGAATACATCATATGTCGTTTCTTATCCATTTATCAAACAAGTCGTAAAAAAAAATCACATAATGCACACAATATTCATTTTTAATTATAAATAAACATCTTAGGTATAAGTATGTGTCCCATCATCACAAAAGAAATTAACTTCTTTCTTATTAATGTTTAAAAAATATTGAATATCCCACTTTAACAAGAAATAAAATATTTTATATTATATAAATGAAATGTAGATCTCATCTTGTCTTATAAACGAGATTTATAAAATTGAATAGACTTAAAATCTACTTCTCTTTAAAATTTAAAGAAACTATAGCACATGTATCATCTTTATCAAACTTAGTTTTAAACTATGTTTTCATCAATGTATTGAAATGACACATATGAAAGAAAGATGCAAAAGAAGAACCTAAAACATTAAAAAAAAATAGTTGCAATATTCATACAACAATACTTTTTCCTTTCAATATCTCTCTCCTTTAGCCTTAGTTATATCTTCTCTCTCTTTCTTGCCTCTTTGTAATATATTCTCATAAAAATTGTTGTATAAATAATATTTTTTCTAAAAAACACCTAGAACTATTTCAAACCATAAATCATTAGTATGAAACCAACACTAACCATATATGACTTAAATGAATGTCAACTTATTCTTATAAGTTAACCTTTTATATATTTAAAGAAATAATTATGATAAAATTCACTCAATTTTACAATTGCATAGAAAACTCACCCATTAATATGATACATTATATATTTTATTTATACTACAAATTTTACAATATTATGATAGCATATGAGCATGTATTAAGAAAAACACTTAATATAGTATTATAACACATGAATTTGACTTAATATAATCATTTTTATTCAACTCTATTGGTTTGCAAATTATGTAAAATAAAATTCAGTCTATTTTAAAATTGAAATATTCAAATAGATTATATATATATGTGAATTATGTATTTTATAGTAAAAAAATAACAATATAATAATATAAAATAATTATGTTGGAACAAACTTAACTGGGTAATACAATACATAACTTTTAACTTGATAGTAATTTTGAAATTTTATTTTTTGGTTTGAGTGGTAATTTATTATTCATATTGATAGATGATGTCTTAATCTCTTTATCTACATGTGTAGATCATCTTGAGGTGTAGATCGTCTAGCTAGCTAGGTTGTCTAATGGCCAACAATATGTCTTTTTATTGTCCCTTATATATGAGCAATTAGAATTCATTAGTAAATGTAGATTATTTAGCTATAGGTAAATCCTCTAATAGCCAACAATGTACCATTTTATTATCCTCTATATATGAGTAACTTGTATTCACTCTAGTAAAGTGAAAATGAGATAAGAATTCAATTATATATATAAGTTATTTAAAATTAAAGAAAACTATTTATATAAATACTCTTTTAATTTAATAATGGATGAAAATAAGATTTACATTAAAATAATATTTTTACTTATAAGCTGTTTCTAAATTTTCGATAAAAAATAACAACAAGATAAACAAGAGAATGCAAATTCTACCCCACATTAGATCATCAAAACTTACACACGAATCTCAAATATTTTCAATGATTTTTAATGTTTTTCTTTTCCTCGTGACTTAAAAATTAGGCAAACTCTAAAAAAAGGTGTATAATTAACACATCAAGCGTGTTTAAAATAAGACGAACAAAATTTAAAGTATACACCATACATGAACTTGAAAATTTTACAAGAACAAGTTTTTTATTTATTTTTCACTCTGTCTAGTAAATACTAACTAATTAAGTTTACTAATTTTTTTAACGAGTTTATCATAATTGTTAGTCCATATAAATATATCAAATTTTGACTTTACTTTCTATACTTCTTTAAAATGATATTAAATCCTTATAAATTTTAAAACTTTTAAAAAAATAATATACTTCATGATACGTTTAGCTAGGACAACATGTCTACGAAACAACTACATCATTAATGAATGATATTAAAATTCATTAAAAAAAATCTTAAGGAATTAATGCTAGATGAATTTAAGATGGATTAGCACAATTTGCTCTATTTTGACTAATCCCTCAATTAAGTTAGTGCCAAATATTGCTAGTGTCAATAATGTGACCGCTAATATTAAAGTTAATTATAAGGATTATTATTGTAAAACACTAGTTAGTAAATATTGATGTGATGTATTTTGTATAAACTTGTTACGTATATGAGTGAATCTATATCAATTTTAAAGTGTACAAATCCTCATTTCTCATTAATCTATAATTGAGATATCACATAAAACTTGATATAATGGATCAAATATCTTTTTTGCATTTCTAGTTAATTGAACAAATATTTTAATGTATTATACATGTTATATATATAAATATAATTTTAGTATATTTAAAACATGTATTATACTCTGCTAGAAATCCTAATTTTATTTATACTAAATTAGTAAATTTTGATTTTAGTTCTTACATTTTTTTTTTAACTTTTATATCTCTAAGATTTGAAATTTTGCATTTGATCCCTACTATAAATTATACTCGTTAATAACTTGGATTATTAAAAGGTCAAATTACTTATTTTCATATAATACTCGACAATATCAACATTTGGTACATTTTTTTTTTTTTGAAGATTCCATTTTATTTAATTAACTCAAAATAAGCTCTAGGGACCAAAAATTATAATTTCATATTTTAGAAAAATTAAAATAAAAGAAAAATATTTTAAATATCAAAATCAAAATTTGCTCAAACACAATTATATTATATTATATATTTGTTAAATATATTTTTCGTAGTATTAAGTAAAATTATTATTATTTTCATAATTTTAGATCTCTGAATAGTAGTTATAGTAAAAGAATTATTCAAATAAGTTCTTAGTATATAAGAAACGATTTTTTTAGAATATATTATATTACAATATTATGATATTTGAATCAATAAAATATTTTAATATATTAGTTTATATTAAAAATTTATTTATCACGTAAATAAAATTGATAAAAAATCATTTTAACAATTTTTTAATAAAAAGAATCAGAAAATATAAGTTTGAGAAGAAAATCAATAAATATTAAGTAACAGAACCTGCTACGGCAAGGCTATGATAAGCACCGGCGGCAATTCCCACTATTCTGACGCTGCGTTCTTCTGATCCAAACCTGAGTTGAACGGGAAGATGGTGGTCGTGCTCAGAACCTCCACCAAGCCGCCCCAGTATTCCTCTTCCCCAAGAATAAACACGTCCATCCCCTGCAAACCAAAATCATATAAATAAATTTAAATTTCCTTATCGCTCGCAAATAAGTCTGCGATAATTTCATAGAAACTGCAATATGTTACAGAAATGGTTATGCGCATGATTCGTACGGGTCGCAAGAGCAAAGGAATTGTTGAAAGAAAAGAGGTAGTTAGACGATCACCAGTAAGAATAAGAGTATGTGCTTCCCCTGCAGCAATAGAGCAAATTTTGGTGGATGAGTTGGGCAAAGTCACGGTGTTCATTGTGTTCTGTGTGAAGAGAAGCAGATGAAATGCAAAATAGATTATAACTTTATTTAAGGTATCAGCAGTGTTTGGCCAAATATTCTCTCGGTTTTCTTTTTTGACCATGTAACCAAGCCCACCAACCCATGTACACGTTTCCAATTTCATTTCCTAATTTTTTCTTATCCTTATTTTGTCATTAAATTATTAAAAAGAATACCCGTAATAATTTTTATTATTTAATAAAATTTCATTTTATTCTATACATTCAATTTTGATACACTCACATCATAACAAATATATACATTCTCAATCATCCTAATTTTTAAATATTATCACAAAATTAATGATTTTATTTACAATTTAGTGTCATTTTTCCATACTATTAGTTTATTTTATAGGATTATTAACTCTCCTTTTTAATTTTTAACTAACTCGGAGAGTCCATATGTCCAATAATTTAATTAATTAATAAATAGTAAAATTGTAGTTTATGTTCCTTCTCTCTCAAATATTTTTTTTCTCTACTTTTCTTCCTTCATATCTTATCTATTTCAAAATTTTATAACATCTTGCGGAAGTTGGGGAGTCAATGATTATTTTTATTTGGCGGAAGTTGGGGAGTCAATGATTATTTTTATTTGGTCAGATTTTCAAATAGACTAAGTTTATGTTTATTTTAAGAACAAATCAATTTAAATTGGTAAACACTTTCCTTTTAAAAATTATTTGGTATGATGATTTCTAAAATAGTTCCTAAATCAAGATTGATTAAAAGTGACTAATTTTAAGAGTAAATATGTCAAAGATTAAGAATTCCTTCTTGAGTTTTAAGTTTGATTAAAATCTTATCAAAAACTTGAAAACATAATATGATTCAGACCACTAATGCAGATAGAAACAACAAATTCAATTATGAAACAACAAATTTATTTCATCACAAATTTTCAGATTTCAGTTTTAAAAGTAGTGATTAAGGAGAAAGGCACACACAATTTTATATATGTTCACTCAATAAGAGTTACATTCAGTCTCACCTTACACCAAGATGGATTCCACTAAAACAAAGCAATCTAATTGGGCTAATTTTATGTTTTTATGAACAAGCCCAAAGCGCAATGCAGGAAGTCACATAACCCTAGGAAATTAGGTTAAATAAGGGGCTATAGGCACAACCGTAGTGTGCCAGATTGAGAGGAAACCGCCATTGAGTGAATTTTAACCAATTGAAAGAATGAAAGGTGCTAGAAGTATGCGTGGCTAATTCTACCCTTTAGGATTGAGAGTAATATGTTCAAACCCTTATGTATTGAGGTGATATTTAATTATGATATAATATTTTGTTCTTGATTGATTATTGGTATTTTTTGTTTTTGTTTTAAATATTTGTGACATGTTTGAGGATCTTAAATCTGACTGTGAAGTATTTTTAGGGTTCTGACCTAAACAAATATACTTAACATATTTGAGTGTTAGGAATAGACTTGAAATGTTAATTGCTATTAACGTCTGAAGTTGATTCTAAGTTGTTCTTATAATTATGCAAGAGATCCATATTTAGGGAACATTTTAAAGAATTTTATATGTGAGGAATTGATCTAAATGACTTGTATACGGACATCAATTTCAATCAAAGAACATAATGTTAACATGCTAATCAAAATACATAAGAGTGAGACAAATGAAACCTAATCCATATTTTTCCAACTTGAAGCAACCAATTCTTTGTTTGTTTTCTTATTGATCATCGTCAACACAACCATTTTCAACACACTTTTAATTGTTCTATTTTATATTCCTTGTGGGAATAATTTAATGTTCCCACAACCATTTTCAACACACTTTAATTTTAGTTGTACTTGATAATTCAATGTTCCTTGTGGGATCAATATCCGTCCTTAGGGACAAATTATTACTTCTGACAACGCAGTGCAATTGTTGTAGAAAGTCATCACCAACCCTGTATACCTCTAAATCAGTTTGGAGCTTATGTAGCATGGCTTGGAGACATGTACTATTTTTTTCAAGGGGGGAGGTCCAACACATGAAGTAGGACCATCTACAACTATAAATTAGGAATTTAAAACAAAGTTGGATGAATTGTTAAGAAGAGAAGATTGATCTTAAAAGCAAAACAAAAACATGGTTTTATCATTCTAGTTATTTCTTTTCAGTTGTTTAACTTTCTTATACTTTTCAATTGTTTAGTTTGTTTATTTTGTTACTTCCTTTCACTTTTTTAATTTTCTTATATTTTTAGTTCTACTTTTATTGTTGAAGTTATTTTAAGTTTTAATTTAATTGTTGAGTTGTTTTTCTAGTTTTCTTTTTTCTTAAATAATATTTTAAGAACTACAATATTTATTTTGAATTATAGAAAAAAGTATACTCTGTGTTTAAATATTAGAACAATGAAATGAATTTGACGCGGGTTGGAAAAGAAAATGTGTTGAATCCATATTCAAATATGGTTGAAATTGTGATACATGAAAAACTTAAGAAGATGATTAATTGAAACAAATAATGACAAATAATAAGGAATTAGACTAATTAAGCCGAGTGTATGAATCTTAAACAATTTGAGATTTTCATTGATGAATTAACAGTTGTGGTTGCTTAATTTTTATTTCATGTTACATCAAAAAAGAGCGCGCATGAAAATGATTAAGACATTTGTGTTAAATAGAAACCCAAAGCCAAACAACCAACCTTTATGTAAATTGAATTCATTTTTTTGATAATCCTTTTGAGTCAAGAAGTTTTGTTATTATTATTGTACCCTGAACCTTAATTGATATATTTTCCTACCCATTGACATGTTTAAGGAAGGAGAACATAGATGCAATATGTAGAAACAAGGAATGGTTGGTTTTAGTTATTTTTAAAGTTTAAATAATTCAAAAAAATAAGAGAAAAGAAAAGAAAAGAAAAGGTTCATGTTGAAATCTTGAATAATTAAAAAGAAAATGAGGAAAAGTGTTGAATTTAAAGAAAATGGTGATTGGGTAGCACATATGTACTATAACAAGATTGTAAGTATGTTCTTCTTCTTTGAAATGCGCATTTTGTTATATGAAAAATCAATATTTTTTTAGAAACCCAATCTCATTATAACGCTATAAAAGAACTTAAGATTCATGGTTCTAATATGATTGTGATATGAAAATGAAATGAAAAACAATTGTGATTTATTAGGATTCAGAGAAAATAGAGAGAAACACTTACTTATGAGATTACGAGAACTTGATGAATTGTCATTTTCATTGTTTTAGTTCGATCCTGAAAGTTAATTGCATCTATATTTTGCTATATTTGAATTTGGAACCATCATAAGTTTATAATTTAATCCATTTTTTAGTAAATAAACTTGTTTTGATATTTGAATTCAAATGTGATTTATTTATATCCATTTACTTCGCTTGAGGACAAACAAGATTCTAGGTTGGGGGAAGTTGGTAAGTGCCATATTTTAGTAATATTTCATATTAAAAGATAGACACTTATGGATGTTTATTGATAAAATAGTTATAATTCACCCCCTAATTTAGGAATTTAAAATATTTTTACATATTTTGTGATTATAATATGAATAAGAACGATTTATCTCCAAATTTGTGTTAATTTTAGGATTCTAGGAGAAAATAGAGATGAAAGGGTTAAAGGAGAATAAAAAAGATGAAAAGGGAAAGTTGAAACATTGGAAACTCGCTCAAAACTCACCCAAACTCGCTCAAGGCTCGCCCAGGCGAGTTCACTAAAGTGAAGTTGGGTTTTTTTCTCGTCAAACTCGACCTAACAAGTAATAACTCGTATAAGCGAGATGTCACTTAGCCTAAGCCCAAATAGGTTCAATAGAAAACCCTAGAGGAGGCAACCATCAAGGAGAAACATCATTGATCTTCTTTTCTTATTTTTCATGCTTGTAATGACCAATATGAGTGACTAATTCTTTCCTTTGGAATTGAGAGTAATCTGTTCAAATTCTTATGTATTGAGGTGATATTTGTCTAAAATATTTTAGTTTTTGATTGATGATTGGTATTTTCATTTTATTCTCAAAGCTTGAGTTATTCATGATGCTGATCCTTAGATTTGATTGCAAAATACTTATAAGAATCTAACCTAAATGATAATTCTTAACATATTTGAATGCTAGGAATAAATTTGAAATGTTAATTGCTTCATAACATCTATTCATAATGTTAAGGAGTTTTTATAAATATGTGAGAAATCGATATTTATGAGACTCTCTTAATAATTTTGTATGCGAAAAATCAATATGAATGTTTTTTATACATGCATTAATATCAATCAAGACTGAATATTATAACATTTTGTAAAAATACAGACAACTGAGAGGGATGAATCCCAATCCCAATTTTCCCAATTGAATCACACAAATATTTTACTTTACTTTATTTAAATTCTTGTAAATTCCATCATACACAACAACTTTTCCAACAAATTTTTACATATTGTTTTCTAGTTAGTGAATATTATACTTGAAAATTCAACTATTCCTTGTGGGTTTCATATCCTTCCTCAGGGGAAAATTTATTACTTCTGAAACGATACACTTGTCGTAAAGTAGTCATCAACAATCCTCTTATCATAGTTATCTAAAGATTCATATTCAAGTTCAAACAATTAACCGATTTAATTAATCAACTAAACCAGATATACAAAATTAAATCAAAATATCATTCAATATAATATGTATTTAATCATTATATCAAGATTCTATTGGTTCTTAATCTGATTCTAAAATTAGAAATGCAATTTACAATCACAAAGAGAAAAATTGATATTAAAGAAGAGAAAAACAAATCCAGAGCGTCAAACAATAAGTGGAAAACTCAATTTGGTTTGTTTGATCTTGATTTCGTAAATTGAACCTTAAGATTTAGTTTTCCATGGATGAAGAATACCAAGAGAATTTCGAAGAAGAAGAGAGGAGAAGAGGAAAAGTTAAAAACATAATTAAAAAAAAAAGAGGAAAGGAGGTGAAGATGTTAAGAAAAGACAACCAAGTTCAAAAGGGTGGTGCATTGACCAATAAAACTCTTTCAAAGTTTTTTGAAAACTTTTTCTAGTTAACTGGAAATGCTTTGTTGAATTAAAAAATTAAAAGATTCTTGTATGCCTTTTTAACATATTGATCAACTGAACTTTTAATAACAACAAACAACAACTAATATAGTAGATATTTAAGAGATCACAAGTGCATAAAAGATAGAAAATTTTATAGTAGTTCACTTTTTTCCAAGAGCTACATGCACTTGCTTAACAACACTAGTTAAACTTACACTAATAACAGTAAAAATTGTGATAACAAGTATGCCAAGAATATACTTCTTGCATCCTATAGAACTGATTCAACAAGACTTTGTAAAACCCTATTACAAATCAATAATTTGAATACCCTATTTAGAAACACAACTTACAATCTACTTAAAACCAAATACAAAGAAAGATATAACCTAATTTGTTTGATTATAACTAAACCCAGACAAAGATAAGGTTTACTTCTCCTCAAACAACTAAGATGACCTCTAAGATTTGCAAAGAAAGTTCCAACAACATTGTTTTAATTTCATAAATACAACTCTTCAAAAGTAATACATTTTGCATAATTTTTTTGATAAAAAACTCATATGTTATAAAATGATTAAAAAATGAGAGTCATATAGAATGTATTTGATAGTTTTAATGGATTGAAAGCTCAAAATAATATGTTGATTTCACTTACTAGTGAAAAGAACAAATTTAGTCATTATTTCAACCTATTAGAGATGGAATGATAAAAACCTTCTTAGAACTTAAGTGATTTCAACCTATTAAAGTATCATTTTAATAGATTAAAAAGACTTTGTTAGAACCACTTCAGGTCTTAATTAATTTCAACAGATTAACTCGACAATTTAAGCGATTAAAATATTCATTATAGTCCTTTAAAATTTTAAATACAAACATTTTAACATATTTAGTTATCTTTTTAATCCATTAAAGTTATCTCTTAACACCTTTCTTTCGCAAAGGATCAAATCAATCACTGGAAAAAATATATACAAATAACATACACACAACTTAATAAAAACTATGTCTTCAAACTTCACAAGGATTGGATTCATCAAATACAAGTTTAGGGGTGGCAAAGCGGGCCAGCCCGCCCCGCGTTTGGCCCGCATTTGGCCCGCCCCGCAAAGTTATTGCGGGCTAGAATTCTCTACCCGCCACGCATAAGAGCTGGCCTGCGGGTTTGTGGGCCGACCCGCGTTCTTTTTTTTTTTAAAAAAAAAAATTAAATATATATTTTTTTACATTTTGTTCTTAAAAAATTATTAAATTAAACCTATATATTTGTTACTGTCAAACCTAATTTTTTTTTCCTTTTCAAACATAGTCAAACATCAAAACATTAAACATTAAGATAAATATCAAATATCACTATTCTTCCACTTGCAAAACATTAAAAATATCTAATTCCAAAACATTAAGCATAAACATAAACATTAATTCAAAAACATTATTGACGCGATTGTGTTGTGTTTCTTTCTTTGAAATTTTGTGAAAACCTAATTACATTGCCATGCTGCTGCTAAGTGCCAATTTTTTTTCTTGCGGGTTAGCGGGCCAGCCCGCCTCGCCTTGCTGCTGGCCCGCGCGGGCTCCGGGCTAATGCGGGTTAGCAGGTTGAAAAGGTCAGCCCGCCCTGCTTTGCCATCCCTATACAAGTTTTAGATTTAACTTCAACAAATTCCTTTTATTTAGTGAAGACAAACTAATAAATGTTCCCTTTATTGTGGAGATTTGTATGACGTGACAATTTTATGCTAGCCTGTTACATATGAAACATAGAAAAGACAAACAAAATTCTGGCCTAAACATATGGTCCAAAATGATGTAAAACAATCATTACAGTCACCAAACATAATCATAAAAACAACACACACATTGTTCTCCCCCTTTGACTTCACCAAAAGGTGGGATAAACTAGAAACCATAGTAAGAAGTGTTCAAATAATACAAACCATAGGTAAGCATGATAAAAACATCAATAAAGAAACATATTTAATTAGAATGCTAATTTGCTAGTCTCTTCTAAAGAATAAGAAGTTGTCAAGTCTGATATGGAGATTCTCTCTTTGATCATCTAGATGTTGAACCGTGCTACACAAAACTCATAGTGATCCTTTTGGTCAACATCCATGGTGCCTATCTTGGTCAAAAGCAACTTCTGAGATGGAGATAAAGGCATTCCATGATTTACTGGTGGCACATAAGGAACAAGTGCAATGTTTTGATATTTTGTTTCTTGTTTAGGTTTTGTAGTATTATGACCAACTTCATCCTGTGTATGAGCTCCAACACCATCTTTGCTTACCCACTTATTTCTAGTTTTTACAAAACCCATCTTAAGTAGAACAACATTATTAATCTCATGAACTGATTTGATTGTTTTAGTCGTTTCACTATTAATGTTAATGGAAACTGTTCGAACACAAACAAAATACATAAACTCTAATACCAAATGATGGCATTCTTCTCCATGCTTGTGTATTTTATTGTTTATTGTTGGATGATGATGACGGGAGGTTGTGGAAATATGGAGGAAGTGAAACAATGAATCAAGAATTTATAGTGGAAAAGAGGAAGTAGCCTAGTGAAAGGTTATGCCAATTCACTAGGAACAGTTTAAAGGAGGCTGAGAGGAAGACTACCCTAGAGAGGGCTTAGGAAAGTGTTTTAGCTACAATTTGGAAGCATAAGACTAGTCAATTGCAAGCTCATTTTATAAGAGGCTATCACACTTATTTATAGTGCTAGGGTCATCCCAAAAAGAGAAACAAAATTCAAATTCAAATTATAACCTTAGATCTATAAGAGCCAATGAGAGTGTGCCTAGTGGAGATCATGCTTTCCATGGGCCTTGATCGACTTAAATAAGAGGTTGATAAGTGTCACCTATTCATTAGTGCAAATCCTCTCCATTAAGGAAGTTCCATATGGCTAGTCACACTCTCCATGGCCTCTTCCATGTGTAACACATGTTAATTTCGTCCTCATTTTCTATGCATCTTCTCTTGGACGTCTAGGGCTTAAATTGGACATAAAGAAGCTGAAATGTAACCCTAGATGATTTATGACATCATATTTTAACCATATTCTACCATTGACCCAAATACAAGGTCCAAAATCCTATTCTACTTGGCCTAAAATACAAGGCCCGATTATTCTATGCTACTAGGTCCAATATATTGCCCATGAAATAATGTCATACTTTATACAATTAAAGAAACTAAAGCTTGGCCTCAAAATGATGTTGACTTGTCTCCCTTGAAGTTAGCTGAGACATCGTCTTCTTGCATTCTTCTGACCAATGCTCTAGTTGATGTTAGGATGACTTGGAGTCTTCTTAGATACATTTTATTCCTTTCTTAATCCTTGATTTTTCCTCCTTAGTGGACCTTCAAAAGATAAACAAAATCCCAATTAGGCCTATACATGCAAGTAAATGCTTAGACGAACTCTAGGTCTTCATCCTTCTTATTTTATGTGTGTTTATGGTTGGATATTCCATCAATTTTGGTATTTGATATATCTTCTTCTAATGTGTTGACTCTATTTTCTAACCAATTATTTAAACCCTGAAGTCTATTGTTAGAAAGGGCGAACCTTTTAGCTTGTTCGTGAGTCTCTTTAAAAGCTTCCAATAACTGTCTATTATTTAAAAAAAAAAAATAGAAGGAACAAAACTTACACTACTACTGGATGACTCATATCTAGCCATTAGACATAAATTTACTTCTTTGCCTTCCTTTGATGATCAACCTAATGAGGTTTCATCATTTATCCTTCCATGTTATATACACTTTTTCTGGTTTTGATCTTCTCAATTTTCCTATCAAAACCTTTTTTTCCCTATTTTGTATATTTTGATATTGAATTTTCATATGTCCTTGTTTTCCACAACCACAATAGGTAAAATTAGAAGAATTAGAACCATGTTTTCTATAATTGTACCTCATTTGTGAAGAACCATTATCTTTGTTTTTTTTTCTTTAAAAGCTTACCAAATATTTTAGTTAGCATACTTAAGTCATTGTATCCATCTGACTTATCTTCATTGTAGCCCTTCTTTTGAACAGTTGATTTGAGGGCAATTCTCTTTACCTTTTTATCATTCTCTCTTGCTCATTTAGTCGATTCATCTCTAACTCATGTTCTCTTAATTTTCCAAAAAATGTTATAATAGTCATTGTTGTCAAATCTTTAGATTTTAAAATTATTATTACCTTAGTTTGGCAACTATAGTCCAAACACTTTAAGATCTTGATGGTTAGTTGTTCATCTTTATCAAACACTTTTGTTAATCCAATCATATGATTCACAATGAGATCATCTAATAGGTTAATCAGTGTGAGGCTGTTTGTCATCTTAAAATTGTAGACTTAACTGACTCTTTTGAACACAATGAGACTGTCTAACGAGTTTAACTCTGAGAAATTGTCTAACTGATGTAAGACTGCAGGATGTCTAACAAATTTAATCTCAATAGATCATTTATGTTTATATGTGTAATAAAACTTATCATCTTATAATGTTTGATATCATCAAAACCTTCAATGACGTGCTTATCTGTATAAGATCATTTAGTGGGGTATTAGACCGTCTAGCATTGATTAGACCATTCATTGTCTTAACAACTTTGCTTTAGGTCCCTAGATTTTGAATAGTTTTAGTGTTTGGATGGAAGTTGCTTTGGAGAAAGGAATTTTAGGCAAAGGAAGATGTCTATTTTTTGATAGAACCTTAGGATATATGTTGTAGATGTGAAGGTGACACGGTCATAATTTCTCGAGTTTTATGCAGGGTTGTGTATGTTTGAGTTTAATATTAATATTAACTGAGTTGAGATTTGTTTAATTTGAATGAATGAAATTTGTTGTGTGTTATTAGTTTTGTGTTATAATGCTGCATTTGAGACAAATTAGTTCAAGTTGTGATTATCTTGAAGCAAAATATTCAATGTTAGTTTATGAGTTTGATGTATGTATATATACATATATCTGTGTGTGTACCTTTTACAATTTTGTAGAGTTTAATGTTTATTAGCAAGTGTTCTTACTGAAAACGAATTAGGAGAGTTTTTGAGGTGGAGAAAAGACGATTCGATGACCCTTTTGATCTTGAGGTGTTACTTGACCGTTTGGTTCAAGTTTGCAAAAAATCTCATGATCGTTTGATTCTCGGTCATGCATTATTGGTCTGATGATTGTTTGATCTTGAAGAGTGTTGTTTGACCGTTTGGTCTTTTATAAATTCTTTGAAGATTTGATCTTGTTTGATCTAAGTAAAAGTGTCAATCATCGTTTGATATCAATTAACAACTTATAATAAGTATCATTGTAAACAGTTATGTGTAAAAGGAAACTTTTATTTTAAAAGAATAAGCCTCATTAAAACCTTACTTGGGAAAATCCCTCCTTAGGGAAAAAAATGAGTTGGGCTTTTGCCTAGTTGTTTAGGATTTGTGAACCAGGGAAAATTTTTACTCAGGCTCCATGATGGACACCAAATGTTCTTAGTGAAAATAGATTAAGAGAGTTTTGAGGTGGAGAAGAGATGACTTATGTGTGGACCAAGCTCTCGTGTTGACCGATCACAAAGAGAGAAGGGAGGTCCACCTACAAAAGACTCTTTGACGCTAATATATACTTGCATAAAGTTTCTAATTAAACAATGAAAAGTTTCAAACACTTTATTATATCCTAAACTATATAACAAACTTAGAATTTCATTTCCTGTTGTCTTATCTAACAAACTTAATAAAATTTAGATTTTGGTATGTAGCTACTTATTCAAATTTTTTTTTTCAATATGTGACTATTTTTGTGAGGTAACCTTGTTACTAGTGCCATGTATTTAGTGGCTATATATGTAAAGAGGCAAGATCCTGGTTGACTCACTATAAACATATTAGGTATGTAGGCCGACAATTATAATTGTGCAAACAGGATTCAGGAGAAAGATTTAGAGGTAATATGTCACATACGAGGCGAAAGGTCTATAGCGACACCCACGAGTATGGATGGAGTTGTGTCAGGACGACATTCAAAATTCGAAGTACATCCATAGACAAATGTTGTCTATGAGGAAACATCTCCTGACCGAGATTATGCCGACCTTAACATCTTTACTCAACATGGGAACACTGGCGAAGAAGAAGTCCACCGTCGGCATCCACCGATACCATGATAAGTACTCGATCACCCTCTTATCCACCACGAGTACCCATACCATAAAGGTAACTCACTCTTAGCCTATTTCACAACCAAATCTGACGCTCTATCAAACATATCTATGCGACATGATCTCCTTGCATAAATTTCACTACTCATTACTACTGAAGACTCCTCAGACTCTGCCGAGGTGTGCCCATAGAAGGAAGAAGAGGAACTACTAAGGGAAGACATCACTAACTTGGAGGAAAGCGAAATTCTCAGCACTTAGTTACTATTTGGGATGCAGAGAAAAGGATTGACCTACTATTTGGGAGGCGGAGAAAAGGAGTGGTCCCCCACTTTAAATGCGCTCCTATTTATAGGAAAGGAACCACAAGGAACTCAAACATCATAAAATTTTGTGACCGTTAAATTCTATCATATCCAACAACCACAAAACAAAACACTTGAATCCTAAGGTAAGTTTAAATTCAAAATTCCTCCCAAACATAGGGAACGTTTTGGAACTTACTGTAAGCTTCTTAAACAATATTCACTATTCTCATCTACCTGTTACCGAACTCTAACTTAGACATCAAAGTACGTTTTGTAGATATTCCATCCTCATCGACCAAAAATAAAAAATCTCACAATATCATTAATTATGATAGCAACAACACGACGAGACAGAAAAAGCACCAAAAGACCTTTTTGAAATTAAGACCTTCTAATACAATAATAAACTTAAAATTTCATTTCGTATTGTTCTATCTAACAAACTTAATAAAATTTAGATTTTGGTATGTAAGAATTAACTGGAGTTTATAATGAACTTAATTAATTGAACAATATAACCATTTTAGTATTTTAAACAGTCATTCCATACTTATTCAATTTTTTTTTTAAATATGTGACTATTTTTGTCAAGTAACCTTGTTACTAATGCCATGTATTTATTGACTTTGTCGAGGACTAATTTTGGTCAAAAGAACTTATTGACTATTTGTAGTTGAATTTTCCCTCTTAAGTAGAATTAACAAAAATGATAGTTATTTTTGTCTTCTAACTAATTGATTCATAGTACAAATTCTAAAAATGTCACTTTAGGTATAAAAGAAAGGATGAGAAAAAAACTCATCTAATATGTGTTTGGATCTTAAAATGAGAGTGTACCAGTATAGATAAAGAGGGGTCCAGATAATACTTGAAACTGGTAACATAATTGCTGACGTGTCTCCTTCAAATCTCCTTTCCTCAATATTGATGCTCAAGTCAGGGCTCTGATTTAGGTACATTTTAGTGAATGGGAAAAATGTACCTTACTCTTTTCTCGAGAGCTCTATTTATAGTATTGCTTTATGGGTCTTTGGTCTTAATGGGTTGGAGATCAGTTGTTGACTGATGTGTAGTTGTTCCTTAATCTCAGAAAAGTGTATGTTCAGTTTAATATGTTATATTAAAGATATTTTTCGGATATTTTGAGATGTGCATTGACTCATTCAATGCTAGTGATAACTGTTATTTATTGTACTTGTTATGTTATATGTTATTTGATTCGGACGGTTGGTCACTGAGACTGACTCTATGATACATAGAGTAATTGTTAAGTTAATAAATAAAACATAAATTATAAAAAATAATTATATATATACTTATACTAAGTTTCTTATGTTAAAAGATATTTAGTGAAGTGTACGTGAGTTGTTGTAAATTTTTAATGTGTTTAATTTTTTTAATTAAAAATAATGTAAATCCTTTAACATGTTCTAGATGCTCTGAGGTGACATATAATATGTAAGATATTGATCAATATTTTTTATTATTAATTATTAATAAGAGTAAAAATTCAAAACGACAATGACGACGGAAAAGAAGGGATGGTAGAACTTGAACCGACGGAACTACCTTATGAATATTAATAAAGGAGTATTTCGTTTTCGTTTCCAACGTTATTTCAATATTCATATCTGTCGACAAATCTATTTAAAATTTACCAAAATCAATATATCTAAAATCTAAAATTAATAAAAAAAAACTACCTAATATTATCTTCATTCTTTTCTATAAAGTAAATAACTAATTTTTTAAGAAAAATGAATAAATATCTTATTCATAGAATTAAAGTAAATTTAAAAGCAACTGTGAATAATCTTTAATCTATCTATATTTTCTGTAATTTGAAATAAAAGAATGCACATTTAATATATCTTACGTGTTCTTAGATTTGTTTTAAGACTGTATCTTTAGTATATTTTATCCACATTTATTTCTCTTCAAAATACGGATAAAAAATAGCATTTCATTACAGTTTATTTATTGTGTTTAAATAAATAATTGATATTATGTTGATAAATAAATTAATATTATTTTGATAGACAATTTTAATAAAGCAGAAAAAACGTAATAAATTTTATTAGATATTAACTTAATTTTTTTTATAGGAAAATCTTCTAATTACATACTTTTATGTCCAATGCACATTTTAATAATAATAACATATATAGTTAAAACATTTAAATTTTAAAAATATAATTTATGAGATATGTTATATTTTTAAAATGTTAGTAGATAAGAGTACTTTTTATAGATATTAACGATTAGGTCTAAGTGAAAGTTATAGTTTAAAATTAATATTAATTATTGTATTCATATGAATAAAATGTTTTTTAAATAAAAATTAATTCAATATCAATTTCTGATAATGATATGATTACTTTTTTATCATTTAATTAAAAGAGCCAATTCCATACCTAGTAATCTGATTTGAAATATAATTAATGATAATTCGTTTATGTAAATTTATTTGAAATTGTGATAATATCTAAGCTTTGTAATGAATGATAACTTATCCATTTAGCTTATTTAATTTTATAATTAAAATTATAAACAATATGAAAGCATTTGTTTTATCAATATTTAATTTCAATTGTTATCTTATTAGTTAGAAGGTTTGTTTGTTTTTATAAACTTCTCTGTAAACATTTATAGAAAAAAAAAGAAAAAAAAATTAATAAGCATTTTTCTTAAACTAAAATAGTAGTTAGCGTTCAACATAGGATCAAAACTTTTTTTTTTCAGGCAGTAAAATTAAAAAGATTTTGTCATAGTAACTATGATAACTTCAAATCAAAGATTTCGTATACGATGATCTATTTTCAAACAATATGATCTTATGGACTGCCTATTACTATATGTTATTGGTTATATTATCCACTTCAAAAGAAAAATAACATGTTAGTCAAGGTAAGGAAATCACAACAATACAACCTACGAAAGAGTTTTTGTGAGTTTTGTCCATCCTCGTTATAGAAAAAGAAAAACCCACTCTGCCGAAGAAGCAAAGTCAAACCTTACTCAAAAGTTGTTTTATGCTAATAAAAAGTAGGTCTTCTAGGAAAGCACGTAATGTTGTGAACAAACTTAGAGCAACTCACAAAGGTACGAAATCAGGAATATAAAACAATGTTTAAAGGGAATAAATGTTTGTCTTTGAAACCACATTTTCATTTCTCGAGTTGAGGGCTAAGGCCACAATGATTAATCTTTGAAATCACTTTTCCACCTAAGGATTAGTCTTTGGAACCTTTTTTCCATTCTCACGGAAAAAACTAATCTTCCCACCTCAAGTCCATTAAGATAACATCGTTAGGGTTAATCATCACATTCAAGGTATTGTTCGCTTTGGACCTCGAAACTCCATCATGATTTTTTCCTTAAAAAGGCACATCAGAGAGTTTAGGGAGAAATGTGTATGTAAATTTATCTTGATCTTGACTCCTAATCGATGTGAAACTATTGAGCATAGCAAAATAGTTAATAAATATTTGGATATTTATTTTTCAAGTAGAGTAGAATTTTCAAGGGTAGAAATGACAAATATATTAATAAATAAAAAATGACCAAAAATTATTTTTAAAATTGAAAAAAAAGCGCCACTTTATTTTGTATCTCATGCACAAGTTTTTTAAAAATGTAGACGCTTATTGTTAAGGCAAAAATTAAACACCTTAAGATTTTGATTAAGCTAAAAATAGCTAAGTGTAAAATATTGTCATACTTCACATGTAGGATGATAGTTCTACAAAAATAACAGACTATGTAAGACATAAATGGTTTGTTTGACAAACAATATAACATTGTGTTTCCTTTTTCATTAAGTCGGATAAGGCACATAAAAGAACAAATGAAATGCGTTCAAAACATTAGATGATATGCACATAAACTAAAAAAACATTGTACTTCAATAAATATCTGTATGTTTATTCTATGTTGTAGGAAATGTCTATCTCTCAAAGATATTTGTTCAAGATAAAATATAAATCAATATTGAGATCTCTTGGGACACGAGCTAAAGTTGCTTTCTTCTTTGACTTCCTAACACAAAGAACATTTCAACTTTGACCCAAATATCTACTTTATAGAGTGTGCACTTTTATCATGAATTGATGTAAAAGACTATGCTACACATTATCAGTTAGAATGATGTTGCGTAAAGGAAAAAATAATTAAATTCAACAATCATGTTGAAGCCCTTCCAACGCAAGGTGGACATGAAAAAAGAACTGAAGTTGCTCAAGATATATAAATGGTCCCTCAATGATTATCTTTTTTCCAGCAGATGTATAAAGCCTAAAGAAAGACAAAGTCGAGATTGCACTGTGCCAAAATGTTGTGAAGATGTTGAGTAATCCTCATAGCTTCAGAAAAGAGATCCTAATGCTTAGATAAGAGAAGCTGCCATGTTTATGGATAAAAAAAATTCATTAGAATAACACTGAAAGTGTTCATTAAATCACCCAACATAATGAAATTTTATCTTGTATTCGTGGAAATACTTAACCCCTTCGTAGAGTGCCAAAAGATCTAAACTTGGAGAGAAAACCTAAACTTTGTACTCATTATTAGTGGTCATACCCAAAATGATATGTTGATCATTTAAACATTGAACCTTCAAGACCTTAGTCGGGAGTGGTTGTGATGTGAGTTGATTTTTAGATGTTTTCATTTATGGTGACACTTTTACTTAAGGTTGGGATTTTAGAAATTATGAGTGAGGACCTAAGGAAGATTCTTACTGGACACACACTTAACCAAGTGGTTAAGTAAGTGTGAAGGTTCACTTCACAAAGCCAAAAATGAAAAACAAGATATGGAGAGGATGAGATGCAATTGCAGAATTGAAATGGGCACAAGGTAAACATCAATGGTGGTCAAGGCCTCCCAAATGATGCACCATACTCGTGATTATGAGTGAAACCCAAAAGCAACAAATAAGAGACTAAGAGGCAAAAACATAAATGGAATGAAGAAATGGAAGGAAAAATGGAATGAGAAAACTTATGGTGGTGGGTGAGAAATGTCATGCCACTTGGAGGGTGGTTTTGCTCCAAGATGAGTGTGTTGGCGCCACTTGAGAACCTAAGAGGATATAAGCCTCACTAAGAGCTCACACAATTTGTACAAAGTTTCTTTACCTTATTCAAATTCAATTTGTAAAAATACAATGGGTAGGCCTCCTATTTATAGGTGAAGAAGCCTTGGAAAACAAACAAGAGGAGGAGGATGGGAAAAGGGAAAAAGGGGGCATCCTTAGGGTTTGACTGTCAAACCCGCACCATAGGCTTGTCCTTCTAGAAACTAGGTCAAAACTCCTTCCTAAAGGGTCAAAAACAAGCTAAAATGATAACTACACTCCCTATTATGCTAAAGACACCTTATTCTAGCCTATCTTTGCTATTTGGACCCTTAAAGTGAGCCCAAAATTATTTACAACATATTCTATCTCTTAAGAAGACCAAAAGGAAGAACAGTTGGTGCTCTGGTTTATGCCCATCTCTTCTGGTTGGGTCCATGAGATCCTTGGTGGTCTTGAATTGTTTGCTTAGATGACTGCTCGCCATGTGCTTTGTCTTTTGCTTCTTTGGTCATCTTTATAGCTACTTGGTTTGTATCAGGTGGTTAGGCAAACAATACTCAAAGAATTAGTCAAGAGTGGCTAGATGCCGAAATAATACTTAGTTAAGCCATGAGTGACTTCGTAAAGAATACTTGGTTGATCCAAGAGTGACTTGGGAAAGAAATACTCCTTGATGGGCTCATCCAGGAGTGGCTGGGAGTTATAAGAATACGCATTAAGCCAAGAGTGGTTGGAGTCAAGAATACTCATTGAGTCAAAAGTGGTTGGAGTCAATAATACTCATCAAGCTAGGAGTGACTACGAGCCTAAAGAATATTTTGGTGTACTTCACAATGGTAGTTTACATAGTTGAACTTGACTTGTTGTCAAGAAGTGGATGTAGTTTGTTGTGAAAAATGAACCAGTATAAATTGTTGTGTGTATTTTCTCTCCTTTATCTCCTTTACTTTGTATGTTATTATCATCTAGACTAACCCATGAAGGAGAGTTATTGTGAAAGTAGAAACTTATAAGTATGCTAGAAAAATTTATTCTATGGGTTAAATTTCATTAATTATGGGATTATTTTTACATATACAATCCTAGTATTAATATCAAGATAGTGTAAGCAGACAAAATAAAAATATAGCAAGGCTAATATAAACTTCATAAATGCATCTAGAATAATCACAATTTTGACATTTACTACAGTTCTTAAGTTAAGAAACCTTACAAAAGACGAGAATTGGAATTAAGCCATGAAAGAAGAGACAAGGGTATTGTAAAACAACATATAACTTAAAAAAGATATAAACAAGAAAATTATAAAACTAGAGACATAAACATAGACCAATACTTCATCAAAGAGAAACTAAATAGTGGTACTATAACTACAATCTATATGATTCCCTTCAAGAATTCAATTGGCTAAAGTATTCATCAAAGATCTTCCCATATAGTGGTTTTGAGATCTTGAAAAACAAGAATGATTGAGATTCTTTGAGTATCTTCAAGAGGAATGAGAGATTTAGTGATGCCGTCCGGCTTTGCATCCTCGTGTGTAGATCTTCTTCTTCAATGTCTTTTATTTGAATTTCTTAACAGATGATGAATGATAGCAAAAACATGTAAAAAGTGTAGAAAATTTCAAGAGGAGATGGAAATTATAAGTTCAATCTAAGTGAAAATTTGATTTTTTTTTTCAAAGAGCATAACCAATGGAGTTTATGACAATTTTTGGGCTAAACATGACTCTAGACAAAACATTTATGATTATAAAATCAAAATAAGTCAATTATAAGAAAATTTCATTGAACAAATTTGAAGAAAACTCAAGAAAATTCAGAAGAACATATATGAACACAAGAACACATAAAAGCACATACATGAGGTTCAAGTAAGAACAATGAATTTGAACTGAACAAAAAGACAAAAAGACAATTTTAATTGGTAAATTTTTTCAAGATAATCAAGAAAATATGAACAACACGAAAATTGAAAAAAATATAAAATAAAGAAGCTAATTATATTTGAAACCTAAGCTCTGGTACCAAATGATGGAGTTCTCCTTGGCTCCATGATAAATTCTTTGGTTGAAATGAATTGAGAGTGGATTTGAATGGCAGTGGAAGGAGTAACGATTAAATGCATGGAGAATCTATGAGCAATGGAAGGAGAATGGTGGTAGGTAAGAGCTTAGGCTAACCTTCTAGCTCTTTCCCTAAGTTTATCAACTAAGAGATTGAGAGCAAGAGATAAGAGAAACTATGAATGAGTATTGAATTGTTACCAAATTTGTGTTTTTATTCCTCACTTAGTCTCTCTTATCTCTTGCTCTCACTCTCTTAGTTGAAAACCTTAGGGAAATAGTTAGAAGATTGGCCTAACCTCCTTCTTGGCAACATTTTCCTTCCATTGCTCATGGATTCTCCATGCATTTGGTCTTCACTACTTCCACTGCCATTCAAATCCACTCTCAATTTATTTAAACCAAAGAATTTATCATGGAGCCATTGATAACTTCATCATTTAGGACACTATATTTTGGAAGAAAGGGGAAAACAATAGTGAATGTAAGGGTTCTGAAGATTACTTACCAACTCAGTGAAGGTTGAGAATTAGCACAACCAATCACACCTAGAATGTAGGATTTAAGGCATCAATTTTGGAAGAAAGGGGGAAACGACAAGGAAAGTAAGGGTTGACTTACTAACTCAATAAAGATCGAGATTTAGGATTACAAATCACACTTGGAATTGGAGATTTAGGGCACCCAATTTTGGAAGAAAAGGGGGAAATGAGAGAGAAAAAGGGAAATGCGAGATAAATTAATAATTAAAGCATGGGTTAAGCCGACCCTACCATCTTAATAACTAAAACAATAGTTAAGTTGATGCTAACATAATAAATAATTTATTTTTTAGCTCATTTTTTCCACACATTTTTTTTTTCATTTCATTTAAATTATTATTTTTAAAAAAACATTTTGTGTTGGCTATAATTTAACTATTTAAAAAACAAAATCTTGGTATATGATTTTGCATCCTAAAGCTCGATGTTTTTTTTTTATAATTCAGCAATTAGGGTGGGCTTGGTCGACACAAGGTTCTATATATGTATTTAGTGTCGGGTTGGAGTTAATTAAGCTGACTCAAATAACATTGACGTTATGCTGTGGTTGCTAATCCATGAAATTCTTGTAGTGAACATTCAATTTCGTTTGGATAAATAAATTTTGTTTATAAAGAAAAAAATGTATGATCAATTTGAGAAAATGAAAAAAGAAAAAAATATTTTAATAAAAATAAAATTAAATAGAAAATTAGAAAATTAGAAACTTAAAATTATAAATATATAGGTAAGAATTTTGTTTATAAAAATATTTCAAAACTAGAAAGATAATATTTAATAAAAAATTTAGTTTTAAAAAAAAAATATTTGCATAATTTAGTTATTTTATTTTCATTTTTTCAAAGTAATAATAATAATAAGGAATAAAAAAAACATATTGACCCATCCCATTAAGTTTTCTATGAGATTAGCCTAATGCGTTTTCTTCTTGCACATCTATACCTTCTTCTTGCATTTTCATATTTTTTTTAAAAAAGTTTAATTTAGTCTTAATAAATTTATAATTTCAATTATAGAATTCAAGAGATGTTTCTTGAATTCAAAAATATCTTAGGAGAACTCTACAATTAGGATTATATTTTGAATTTTAGAGTTATCAGAAGGTATTTTCAAATCCAAAAAATACATTTCAAATTCTATAATTCAGAATCCAAAATTATATTCTAAACTTTACAGTTCAGAAGGTATTTCCAAATCTAAAAAATATCTTTCAAGTTCTAAAATTTTGGAATATAATTAATATCTTTCAAGTTCTAAAATTTTGGAATACAAAATTATATTTTGAATTGTAAAATTCAGAAGGTATTTTTGAATTCAAAACCTACAGGTATTTTTAATCCAAAAATTGTCTTCCAAATTCAAATTCTATATGTAAATTAGCAATAAATCCTCATAAGTGCCTATATTTTAATATGAAATATTACTGAAATTAGACACTTATCAGTTAGTTGTTTGAATGGGAGAAAATTGGATGTTAACAAAATCAGGGAGCACCTTCCATATGATGGGTTTCTACGGAATTATACAACTTGTAATCATTTGATTGATATTGATGCCCATATAAAAGTCATTTATATCAATTCCTCACATATAAAATTATTAAGAGAGTCTCATAAATATCGATTCCTCACATATTTATAAAACTCCTTAACATTACGATTAGACGTTGATAGCAATTAACATTTCAAATCTATTCCTAGCATTCAAATATGTGCATTGTCATTTTAGTCAGAAACTTAGAGATACTTTTCAGTCAAATCTAAGGATCTTGATCATGATAAACAAACATTACAAATAAAATGCCAATACCGATCATCATTCAAGATAAAAATCTTATATTTAAATATCACCTCAATACATAAGAGTTTGAATAGATTACTCTCAATCCTAAATGGTAGAATTAGCCACTCATGTTGGCAATTACAAGCATGGAAAGCAAGAAAAAAGTATTTAGGATGTTTCTCCTTGATGACTGCCTCCTCTAGGGTTTTCTAGCATCACCTATTCTCCCCATGATTGTCTAGAGTTGTGCCACACGCCTTATATTTAACCTAGTTGTGCTTGGGCTACGTGACTTCTCGCTTGGGCGTGATTGGAGTGATCTCGCTTGGGCATGATCTCGCTGGAGTGATCTCGCTTGGGCAAGATCCTTTGAGAGCTTTTGGCTTGGGTGAGTGATTGAGCGTTCCAACTTTTCCTTTTTAGTTTTGTCTATTCTCCTTTTACGCTTTCATCTCCACTTTTCCCTAGAATCCTGAAACTAACATAAATTTGGGAATAAATCGATCTTATTCAAACTACAATAATAAAATATGTAAAATGGTTTAAATTAATAAATTAGGGGTTATATCATAGTTACTTTATCAATTTATATCCATAAGTGCCTGTATTTTAATATGAAATATTACTGAAATATGACACTTATCAGATATGGCATGGTGAATTATTGCATTTACCAAGTATGCTAGAATCTCAAGAATATGTTCAGTCTATCATGGATGATGACTGGTTGGAGGACATGATTCGTGATGTTGGAGCTTAGTCTTTCGCAAAGGCGCATAGATATAGAAGGTTGCTAGTGATGTGGAGACCCCCCTTGTATCCTGGCTCAACTAATTTCACACAGTTGTCGACGGTGTTAAGATTGATGATTTTGAAGGAAATAAATGGATAAATTGGTAAAAGATTCACATAATTGCTTGTTTTTTTTAATGAAATTCTTTTAGAGGGAAATACTCGACCTAATCGTAATTATAAAAATATATATGCATGTCCTAATGATTACATATTATACAGGAAGAAGTTCGAATTGTTGAAAAACTTTCCGAGGTGTGGTTTATCATGTTATAAGTTGAAAGACAAAGATGACGATAATATTCAGGAGATGACAAAACTGTTAGAAAAGATGACTTTAAACTAGAGGGGGGTGAATGGTTTAAAGGGGTTTTCGCAAACTTTTCAAAGCTAGAATGAACTTATTTCAGAAATCAAATGATTAAGCAATTCAGTTAGCCAAAATCAGCAAGCAAAACTGAAATACCAGGAAAAACAATCGGTTGTTTCTTCGAAACAATCGGTTGTTTATACCAGCAAACAACAAACAAACTGAAATTAAAGAGTTAAGGATAGAAAGATTGTACACAGCTATTTATACTGGTACACTCCAACCCAGAGCTACATCCAGTCTTCTCAGAAACCCTGAGGAAATCCACTAAGCAACCACACCTTGATCACTTATAACAATAACCAAGAGAATGACCTTGAACACCTCAAGAAACACACTCTCCTTGGCCAACACTAAGATTGCTGATCTTGAACACCTCAAGAACACACAGCCAATCTCAGCAACACACACAAATGAATTGTTCAGCAGTTTACAAAGATTACACTTGTTATAGATGAATATCTGAAATTAATACAAGAGAATCCTATTCAGCACCTTGATCAATCTCTCAACTCTTTAGCAATCTCAGAATACTTTGAAAAACTTTCTTAGATGAAAAACTTTGTTTCAAGATTCTTCTTATATCAAAAACTGTTTTTCAGAATATATCTAAGAATATAGTTTGTTATTAAATCTTAACAAACTCTTAATTGCATTTAAAATAGATTGGTCAAAGCATTTAATGACTGGAGCGTATTCAGTTAAAGCATTTAAAGCTCAGTAAAAAAAAACAGTTTTTCTGTTATGGTTTTAAAACAAACAATCGATTGTTTCCTCGAATCAATCGGTTGTTTTGTTACTTAACAAAAACACCATTCAAAAACAGTTTTCAAACTTTCTCAAAACACCTAAGTGTAAACAATCGGTTGTTTCGACAAAACAATCGGTTGTTTCAACTTAGTTTGTAAAACATTTTGCTTTGTTAAAAATGAGATGCGAATTGCTGTGAGATTTAATCTAAGTGTTGATTACAACATTGAACTACCCCAGAACAAGGCTAAAACCAGCACAGCAACATCAAGCAAAGCAGAGGCTTCATCATCCTTCAAAGGATTTGGATTCTTGAAAACATTGAACACCACTTGGTTCAACAAAAACATGGACCCCCCAATGAATGTTGTGTGGTATCTTCCGATCATTGTAAGGATTAAGTGTTTGTTTGGAAACCCAAATGATGCCAAAAATCTTAGATGACATTGAGATGAGAGGAAATGTGATGGCATGTAATGCTATCCTTCTAATTTTATGCAATGGAAGAAATTCTATGATGGTTGACCTAGGGAAAGTCCTAGAAGGGGCCACTGTTTTACATAATATGGCTCTCCCGTGAAGGTCATGGTCGAGAAATTACGCATTGTTGATACGACATTTATTGTGCCAACAAATGAGGTATTTACTGTGGCACAACCAGTTCATCATAGCCTAACCTAAACACTTATTCAATGTATTTCAGAATCTCTGAGGAACCTAGATTGTAATTAATAATTTTTATTATTTATGTATGAATACATTTGTATATTTAATTTCTTAAAAATGTTGTTTATTTTGTAGCAACAATGTTAGAAACCTAGTCCTCAAATAAGCAAGTTGTTTCTATCGATGATCCCATAGCCGCATTATTATAGGTTGTTGTGGCTATAGGTATAAACCCTATAAAGGTTTAGTGGGATGGTACTGTTTTTGAAAGAAATAGTGACATTCCATTATACATGTCTGATGTGTTAGAGGTTACAGCTGGAAAACATGAGTTTAATATATCGATTATTTAGTTTTGGGTGATGTAAGTCTCTCAAACATGATTTAATTTTACTTTATATATTAATTATTGATCATGCTTTAAATAATAATACTAATTATACTTGTAGGTACATGTTTGGATTATGCACGGAAACAAGATATCTATCATGTTGCACTTGGTAATCTGTTGAAGCCAAAATATTTATTATTTTGTTTGCTTGCTCTGCATCAACCGTTCTTCATGTTGTTACATCTAATACCATTTTAGTGTTAGGCCTTAGACCATTGTGAAATATACTTAGTTGGGTTATGTCTTCAAATGCATGTTTGTGTGTTCTTTCACAAGGAGATATATTATAAAAAACGAAAATAAAACAAAACTAAAATTTGTTAGTGGGTTAGCAACAATTAGTCTAATCTAAACAGCTAAGATTAGATTTACATATAGAAAGTTAACTATTCACATTTTTACAATATATACTTCTTAAAAATGGAAGATATAATTACTTGATAAAGCAATTAATTCCTTGACAACGGTGCCAGAAAGAAATGATGAAGGTGGATTTAAAATTCTTTTCTCGACAAGCGAACCAAGTCAATTGTAGTACAATTTAAGGTTATCATATCCATAGGAAATTAATGTTTACAATAGTATTACTATCTTTCAAGATGAAGTAAGATGAAAATACAAGTTCGTTTTTATATATTTATATAAATAACTATACTAATCTTATGATAATATTTAGCGAGAGGTGAAGCATTTTGACAAACATTTAAATAAAAATGATAAGGATATAGTATAAGTGTTGAGACTAAAAGAAATTTGTGAATCTATTTTCTTATTGTTATGTATAAATACCATGGTTGTTCAAGCACCCTATCCTTTATGGCCAAACTAAGTTGATCCCTCGCACGAGGTTATCTAGAATCATAAACCATCCCAATCAATTCTTTGCATTGTTATAGATTCTTTATGCATTAAGATGGAACAATTCACCATATTCTCAGCTACACGTTTTGCCACCATTGAGATATATGGTTGATTTGATAGGGTTTAGATACATGAACTCGCCTTCTAGCCTCATTCATGCTTCAAGGGCATTAATGGTTGTTCCTCACTATTAAGCATTAAGCATACTATGAAACCCACAAAACTTGAATCTTAAATAAAAACATGTATTCACATTGCTTTTCAGTCCCACTAGGATAACTTTAGAAACTCATAGTAGAATCTTATAGTGAATGTTCCAGTATGAAAAGCCAAAAAACAACAAACATGGATCCTTGGATGTTGTTGGCCAGCTTAGGCTTTTGATCCTTTCCTTTAGAGTTTTGTCTTGTTTCAGACCTGAGGCTTGGTCTGATAACTTGATATGACTTTGAAACTCAGATTCTCCTGAGCCTAGGCACTTTAAGCCTTTATTTTAAGCTTTTATGCTTTTCAACCCTTGTTCCTCCTTTACTCTCGATGTTCTGAATGAGACCCCAAGGTCTCTATTTATACATTTTTGGAAAGAGGTTTTAGCAGATTCAACAAATTTTTCCTTTCGCTTAGTGCAGGACAATCTGCTCAACAAATTGGATTTCTTCATGTTCAAGTAACTTTTGCGCTTAAAGCCCATTTTTGGGATTTTCCTAGAATTCGCTTTAAATTGAGCCCAACATATCCCTTTCTTGGCCATGAAGTCTTTTTGGGCTTAGGACTACCTTCAAGTGAATCCTACTTTTTGTAATTTTGGCTAAGCTTTGGCTTCAAGCCCTTTCAGAGAGAATATGCGCTTTCTTCATGGTGAATCATTTTGTGCGCTTAGACCTTATGATTTCACTCAGCCTTTCAAACTTTGAATCTCTTTGTTTCATTGGCCTTTATCTGCTCAGTGCATGGCATAAGCACTAAACGTTTGGAGTAGTTTCTTGAAAGCTTTTTCTTTGGACTAAATTCACTAAGCCATTCTTCATGCGCTAAGCGGATTGATCTTTTCTGATCTTTCCTTTATTTGTTGTTTTGCTTCCCTTTTCTGCAAGATTTCTCCAATTTCTTCTATTGTTCTCCCTTGATGAGTTTAGCTTTATTTGGAGGGGTTTTACATGTTTTTTAAATTACTTTTGTATACATTCTACACATGATGCATGCAAATCTTACTATAAATTTTAGAACAATTTAACCTTTATCAATCACCTAATTGGGGCTACTCATATTGACTTCTAACACATTTTCGTGATCCCAACTCGAATTTGTCAAGGTTTCTTGAATAAGAGTTTGGTGTTGCCTCATCTTTTTTGAGCTAGCGAGCTTGGAGAGAACATTGACACAATCAAATTATCTTATCAAGTTTTTGGTAATATAATAGTATTTTTGCAACAAAGGTTCTTTCACTTAATACTTGTCATTTATCTATCTGTTGACTAACTAAGAAACACTTTAGCACTTCAGATTCTTTCCACCCGATTCTCGTTCAAGCCTTAGTCTAACGATTAGAGCTTCGTATGCATCCTGATTATTAGATGTGTCAAAGTTGAATCAAACAACTTACTCGAGGATAATATTGTCAGGGCCTCTAGGATTTGATGGAGGATCATCTATCAAAGCACATATAGGACCCCTCATACGGGCAAGGGCTAGAAGGATAGGCAAAGAAGAGCCAAATCCAAAGACTATTCTTTCATGCACAACTCACTATTAAATCTTCTAGCCCTATATAAATTGTACAAACTAGAATAGGTTTCAATTTAGGCCTTGTACTCTGGGCCACACTTAGACTACAATAAAATACAAGCTATAAAGAGTATGAGGAACTTCTAAGAAACCTTCACTTGAGGATTCAAGGAAGAGCTTCTAGAAGCACTCCACAACCTACTTCGGGTTTTAACCCTAAACCTAATTTTTCATGCAAGTTAGGCTAAGGAAGCTTGCACCACATGACTCCTACTCTTCATCTAGCCTATAAATAGGACCTTATGCTTATGTACCATTCAGACTTTGCAAATTTGAGACTGAAATTTCTATTGAATCAAAATTCACTTCTCCTTGAGTCTCAAAATCCTATTTGCTAGAGTTTCTAAAGAACTAAGCTTAGAGCACCTGAAGAACTAGGCCTAACCTCTTCTTGAATACTTAATATATATTCCGCATTCTATTGCATCACACAGATCAATTAAATTCCAAACTCTTTCGCTGCCAAACCTCCAACCGTTCACGATCAAACTTTGTTGGCTTGCATCATGTGGTGATAAGAGCAAATTAGATCCAACTCATAACACATGCTCCAATTAAGTTGCCCAATTTGTTTTAAATTTATTTTCTTACAAATTCGTGTTCTTTATCACAATTCCTTACTTGCCTTTATTTTACCTATTAAATTTGCATTTCCACCGTTTATATTTGGTTTTCCATGATTTAAATCTCATTTCCACTATTTATTTTTATTTCAATTGATTATCTTTCATTTCAACCATTTAATCATCTTCTATTACTGTTTAATCGGTTTAAACAAGTTAATTGGTGCAAATCACCAAAAGAATAATTTCCCGCACCGTTCATGTTCTATAGATAGGTTGCTCACTATTTTTTTTTTGTGTTCTTGCTGTTTTACGTTCAAATTTGTTGATTCTTGCATACTTTTTAGTTTTTATTGGTCAAAGTGTGCAATTTGGTGTTATTTTTAGTTTGTAATCCTTGCATGTCATGTCTTACATCTTGTTCTTCCCATAATTGTCATTTAATCTATGTTTCCAGCTAGTTTACAAACTATTTGCTATAATGACTCATATAATGCATATAAATTGTTTGTCAAAATGTTCTACTTTCATAAACTAGTATAAGATTTGGTTCCTTTTGATTTTATGATTTTTGTGTTTCCATCTTACTATTAGTTCATTAGTAAGCATCTTATGTCATAAATTCCAATGTGTCTTAAAATTTTATTCTAAATTGCTTAAATTCTTTAGGTTTCCTTCACTACTAGGTTTGCGTAATTTTGACATAGTTTGGAAAATTTATTCTAACCCAATTTCGTGTTCAATTTGTTAGAATATATGGCCTTAAACAAGAGGGGGATCACACTTTATTCTACCCAGATCCCATCCAAACACAACAACAACACCAACCTTTCATCAAACACATTAGATTTGGATTCTTTAAAGTACTTGATCACTCTTGATCAACAATCTCCCCCTATTTGATGAAGACAAATCCCTGGTTGCTTGTGTTGATCTTAATTGAATCTGAAACAGCACCTGCAAAATAAAAAGCTATGCAATCCAGAGCATCTCTCATAGTAGGTTATGATGGCACATAAACCAGTTTTCTACATAACCATAATAGTAGAAAAACCAACCATATAACTAAGCTAAAACACATCAAATTGCAGCACCACAGAAACCAAAATGCAACAGAAAATTAATCAGAACAAACCAGAATGCAGTAGAGAATTAAATCAGAGTTATAACAGTTTTAAGACAACATATAAACCATATTCTCCCCCTATTTGTCTTCAGAAATAGACTTTAGGAAGAGATAAAAACAGAATAGTCCAAAATAAAGCAATACAAGCATAGAAAGAATAACAAAACTTGGCTTCAATCTTCTTTCACATACTGCAGCTCAAAAAATCGGTTTTGAACAACTTCAATCTGTTCATCAAGGGTCTAAAACGTGTGTCCATGCTTTGAAATCTGTTGTCAAAGTTCTGAAAATTTGTAACACAAAGATCATGAAGATTTCTTTGATTTTCATCAAAGTTGTCCAGCCTATTGAGCATGAATCTCTCAAAGGAAGACATTGAGGGAATCCTATTTCCTTGATGTCCAACACTTGTTCCAGCACCTAAGTCAACAATAGGTTGTTCTTCATCTTTAACATTAACATCAACACCTTCAACAACTTCTTGATCTTCTTCATCATGTTCAGCATGAGCACCACTTGAGGAACCACCATGTTCACCATCCTTACTTACCCATCTTCCATTAATCTTGGTAAAACCCATCTTGCTTAGTGAACCTTTGTTCACTTCATGTGTTAATTTCACCAAATCAGATGTTTCAACCTCAAGATTCACTTCAAAATAGTTTAAGAATTTAGAAATCAAGATAGCATAAGGATAATGATAGTCACTTAACCTCATAGATTTTTGCATGTGTTCCTTTATGATATGAATCCAATTTATCATGACTTTGCTCATAATGCAGTATATGTAGACAAGATCTTCCTCAGTGAGAACAGAATGGTTGCTCCCTCTTGGTGTTAGAATCCAAGTGACAATGAGAGCCAACAACCTTTCATTTAACTTCAATCCTCCAACAGAACAAGTTCTTACTTGTACATGAGGATTCTTCAAACAACTTTTATAATATTGAATCTTGTTGAAATCTTCCACCACACCTATATTCCCTTTGTTGATTCTCAAGCCAACATACTTTAAGCCAGTCACAACAACCCATACCTCATGAGTAATCTCCAAATCCACACCCTTGACATGAGAAACAAGATCGTTACCTTCAAACTTTAAATTGGTGTAGAAAACCCGAATAAGATCCGGATAGATGTTCCCTTTCATCTCTAAGAACCTCTTTAGCAGTTATTCTTTTGAGTAGTTTTCTCACATCATCCAGCTTTTGACTCTTCAACCAGCTAAAAGAGAGAACTTTTGGATTGTTTATCACTTTTCTACTTGTTTCAAAGCGATATTTCTCAATCAATTCATTGTCTCCTAAAAACCAGCCTTCAAGACGCCCTCCTGATCTTAAGACTATGGTTTTAATCCTTTCTGATGATGGAGGAGTGGAATCCATGAAACCAGAATAAGAGAAATCAGAAAAACAGAGGAAGATATGAGATGCAACAAGGGATGTGATAATAGGTTGTTTTTTGTAGAAAAACAGCTGCAAAGGGTTTTATAGCAAAACATAAATATTCTTTGATCCCTTGGTTGTAGTGGGTTTCAGTCTTCAAGAAAAATAATCTGGTCCAAGCTTCCACAGAACCACGTCAACCCTTACCAGAAAATCACATGGTCAACACATATGGATTTGACTAGTCATAAAGGCACTTGAATTTCCAAGATATGGAATATATTCCTTTTTTGACAAGAAGTAACTTTCTCCTGAACCAAATCAGACCTCATGACTGCTTTATTGACTCATAATCCCTTTAAAAAAGAAATCTGTAAAAGATAGAATGCATAAAGAAATTAAATCAATTTTATGCAGTGTTGTCAGAGAAGAAACAATCGATTGTTTCGAGGAAACAATCAGTTGTTTTTCTGAAGCAGCAACAGGTTTGAATTTTAAAAATAGAGAAGAATCAAAATGTAATTGTACATATATAACACACATAGATGAAGATTTTAGCATGGATTAATAACAGAAAAAAAAGACAAAGAAAGTCTTATCCTTTTGTTATGGAGTCCCTTCAATGAGTCATTATTCATGATCAAGAAAGCTTCTTTTGGCTTTCAAGAGGACTTAAGCTGGTACAAAACCCTAATTCAATTCCAGACAAAATCTTTTTCTTCCAAAAGTTTGATATGATAACTCAAGAGCCCATGCTTCTTTTAGTATCCCTACAACACAACAAATTCAAGCAACAAGATTTGGTCCCCTTACAAATGTGGTACTTTTGATTCAGCTTTATCACTGGAAACTTCATAACCTTTGGGAATCCATCTCATAATACCTTTAGGAACAAAATATTTCCTAATTTTACAGAATCTAACTGAGTGGCCTCTCTTCATGCAGTAAAAACATGTAACAACCGGTTGTTTCGATTTTTCAATCGGTTATTTTTCTGGCACTTTTGAAAAAGGCTTTGAAATCCCATTTTTCTTGTTTTGAGGATTAAACCCCAAACCATATTTTCCAAAAACACATTTTTGGGATGCCAAGACAGTTTCAAAGTTGGATTTACTCTTTGAAAGTTTATCCATAGTTCTTACAAGATAGTGGACTTTACTCTCAAGAGTGTTACAATTTTCACAAGCTTTTGAGTCACACAAGCAAGAAGATTTTTTGCAATGCATTTCAAGATTTTCAAAATCAGTTTTTGAATTTTCCAATTCTTATTCAAGTGTCTTGACTCTATTTTCAAGCCAGTTATTCAACCCTTTCAATCGGTTGTTTAAGAGAGCCAAACGGTTAGCTTCTTCATGAGTTTCTTTAAAAGCTTGAAGCAATTGACTATAGTTTTTAGCATTTAAGGAGGCACAAGAACTTACACTGCTTGAGCTGCTTGAATCATCATCTCCTTCAACCATCAAACACAGATTGACTTTTTCATCTTCACTTGATGAGGAGCTTGATGAAGAGACTTCATTTTCATCCCAAGCAATATAGGCTCTTTTTGATTTCCCTTTCTTTTCCTTATTGCTTGACTTATTTTCCTTGTCTTCTTTATTTGGGCAATCAACTTTTATATGCCCCTGTTTTCCACAACCAAAGCAAGTGTAATTGTTAGTATTGAAATCACTACTTTTCTTGTTTCCATAACTTTCTTTGTTGGATTCCTTGTTGCGGTTTCTCTTCAATAATTTGTTGAACTTTTTGGACAACAAACTAAGAGTTTCTTCCTCACTTTCATCACTTTAGTCTAGCTTATTCTTGTGCTTGGCAGTTTTCAAGGCAATGTTCCTTCCATGCTTGTCTTCACTTTCTTGAACATTGATTCTATTAATTTCCAACTCATGTTCTCTATGCTTTCCAAGCAAGGAGGTTGTGGTTAAGGATGTCAAATCCTTAGACTCAAAGATGGCAGTAACTTTTGGTTGCCAAGATCTATCAAGACACTTTAGAATCTTGATGTTTAACTCCTCTTTGTCAAAGACTTTTCCAAGACTCATTAGATGATTGACAATGTGAATGAATCT
Organism: Phaseolus vulgaris; assembly: GCF_051622355.1. NCBI lineage: Eukaryota > Viridiplantae > Streptophyta > Magnoliopsida > Fabales > Fabaceae > Phaseolus > Phaseolus vulgaris. Next base: position 11,408,823 of record NC_143498.1, read on the forward strand.
CTTTTGTACTTCAGCAATTGATTCTCCTTTGAGCATTCTAAACATCTCATACTCTTGTATTAAAGTATGTTTCCTTGCTCTCTTCACATCATTTGTCCCTTCATGGGTGACCTCTAGAGTATCCCACATTTCCTTAGCAGATGCACATTGTGAGATTCTGAAAAATTCATTAGAGTTCAAAGCAGAGGTTATGATATTCTTGGCAATGCAATCAAACTTGACCTTTTTATTTTCAGCATCAATCCATTGGGACCAAGGTTTTTCAATAGAAGCACCATCCTTTTCAAATTTAGGAATAAAATGGCTATTTTCAATTGCATCCCAAATTCCTTTATCAAAAGATTCAACAAAGATTTTCATTCTAACCTTCCAAAAATGATAGTTCAAACCACAAAACAAAGGTGACTTGTTAATTGAGGCACCCTCCCCAAAAGGTAGTTTTTCAGCCATAGAAAAAAGATTTTTAGGATCAAACTTGAATATTTTTCAAGTACCAAGCTCTTGAAGCCAATTGTTAGAATATATGGCCTTAAAAAAGAGGGGGGTGAATTGTTTAAAAAGGGTTTTTGAAAATTTTGTCAAGTTTAATGAAATTCTTTGTATAAATCCAGAACATGAATCAGGTTAGCCAAGAACTCAAGCAGTTATACAACAATACACAGAAAAACAATCAGTTGTTTATATCAGTTAAGCTTAAAACAAAATTTAAATGAGTTCAGGGTAAGAGAGAATCACACAAACAGATTATACTGGTTCACTCTTAAGCCAAGAGATACATTCAGTCCCCAAAAACCACTGGGTAATCCACTAAGCAATCAAACCAGATTACAAAACACAAACCACCAAAGTAATGACCTTGAACCCTTCAAGAAACACTACCTTTGGCACACCACACCAAGAGTATTGATCTTGAACACCTCAAGAACACACAATACTCCTTGGCAACACAACACAAGAAATACAGTAGGTTTAGAAAGGATTACACCTGATCACAGTATAATCTGAATTGAATACAATTGCAATCCTATTTCACTCTCTCATGAAAATCCAAAGCTGGATGTGAATCTTGAAATCTTAGAATCAAATCTGTCAAGCTGAATTTCTCAAAGATGTTTCTTACTTGTTTGAAAACATAAACAAACCATTTATATTTTCCAAAGATTGGTCAAATCATTTAATGAAGGAGTGTATTCAGTTAGAAAACATTTAAAACAGATTCACCATTCAAAACTGAATTCTGTTAGGATTTTCAAAGAAAAAATCGGTTGAAATCACGAAACAACCGATTGTTTTGGTTTAATAGTTAAGTCAACCAAATCAAACACCTTTCAACCTTTTTCAAAAACTCCTAAGAGTAAAACAACTGGTTGATTTGACAAAAAATAGGTTGTTTTTCACTTAGTTGGAAAAAAACTTAATTTCAAAAAGGTTTTAATTCACAATAGTTTTAGATTCAACAAGGGAGTGGATCACACTTTATTCTACCCAGATCTCACCCAAGCACAACAACAACACCAGCCTTTCATTAAACACCTTGGATTTGGATTCTTCAAAGCACTTGATCACTCTTGATCAACAAAATTTACATAAAATTTTACATATGAGAGCTTCAACATATAAATAATCTTGTGTTAAAAAGGAACGTCCAATAATAAAATAGAAAAAAGTACTAAATAATAAAAGCTTGGATGTTGTATGTTGCAAAACATTGTGTGATTAAGTTTTATAGCTCTTGGGTTTTGAATTAGTGCACTTAATTAAGCACATGTTTTGAGCTGAATTTTTGTCATTAGATTGATTATTGTGTTAGCCTGTGGTTAAAATTTAGGAACGAGAATCACTTTACACAAATTTTCATAAGTTTTGAAAGTATCACTACCAGATCTATGTTTAGTCCTAAAAAAATTGTGATATAAGTTGTTTCTATCTATGGTCTTTGATTTGTTTCTCCCTATTTTGGTGTTCTTTACCTCAACTTTGTTGCTTTTGTTCATAACTTGTGTTGACCACTTGAGATAAAAATTTTGGTGATCTACTTTGCATGAAAAAATCGTTAGACGTTCCCCGCTATTCGCATTAAATACTTCCCTTGCTCATGCTAGATCCTCCCCCTCCTCGCGTTTGACAGTCCCCCATGTTAGATGATCCCTCATTGCTCGTGCTAGACATTCCCCCTTGCTCGTGCTAGACGTTCCCCCTTGTTTACGTTGGATGCTTCCCCCTTACGCTAGACGCTCCCCTTAGGTTCGGTAGATGCTTCCCCTTACTAGCATTGGATGTTCCCCCTTGCCCGTGTTAGATGTTCATCACTTACACGCTTCCCCCTTCGCGTTAGACACCCCCCTATTCGGGTTAGACAATCCTTCTTGCTCTCCTCAGATGCTCCCCCTACTTGCGTTAGAAGCTCCCTCCCTTGCTCACATTATATGTTGCCACCCTGCTCACACTGACACTCCCTCCTACTCATGTTAGATGTGTGCCCTTGCTTGCGTTACAAGCTCCCCTTGTTCGCGTTAGATGTTCCCTTTACTCAGGTTAGACACTCCCTCTGCTTGCGCTAGAGACTCACCCCTTCATTGTGCTAAAGGCACACAAAAACAAAATGTTTGAAAAAAAAAATAATAGCCATTACCTTTGTTGGAAAGAAATACATTGCATATCATCAGGAATGTTCCACGTCCAAAATGAACCAACCATGAACAAAAACAATCTTAGACCAACAACAAATGCAAACAAAAACCCCAAAAATCAAAACCCAAAATGCACACAAAACAAAGCCATCACTGACAAACGCAGACCAACACAACACATAAACGAAACCCACCATTGCAGAACACTACTATCACAAATGCACACACCAAATCATAAATCAAGAGACCAAATTGAAAATGTTTCTTTGCAGCAAATTGCAAATGATGATATGAAATTGCAAACTAGACAACAAATCGCATATGCAAACACCAACCCTTATGCTTTGTTTGGATTTGAGGGAGTGGATTTGAGGTGAAAGTGAGTGAAAAATGAGGTTGTTTGAATTGAAGAAAAGATGATGACAAATGAAGAGAGCGTTCATGAAAGTTTGTGAGTTATGTAATAGGTGTGATTGACAAAATAATTTTTATAAATAGATAAAAATGTAAGATTACAAATTTACCCTTGTTGATAAAATTAAAATAAAACGAAATATGATTAAATTGTTTTATGTATAAACAATTTAAAATTTATGTAAAAATATTTTACAAATTTTGACAGATAGATTTCACATAAATAAAATTACTAAATTATTACAAAATCTAAATAAATACAAATCCTAAATTATTATTGTCCAACTTAAATAAAAATTTAAAATAATTAAAAATGCTACTTTATTCAAAATCTTAAATATATATAAATCCTAAATTATTTAATGTCCTATTTAAATAAAAATCTAAAATATTTAAAATTTCTAAAATATTCTTGTACTGGACAGGAATGCTCGGGACCTCGGCCCAAGTAGGGGTCGACCCATGAAAGGTAATTAAGATAAAAGATAAAGAAATATTTTATTTGTTGTGATATTATTCTGAAGATAAACGATATAATTGTTATTGTTTAAATCCGTTATCATATTATTATGAAGATAAAGAAATATTTTATCTCTTGTGATAATATGCAAGTTATATATATATATATATATATATTACCTGTTGTGATATTATTCTGAAGATAAAAGATATAATTGTTATTGTTTAAATCTGTTATCATAATATTATGAAGATAAAGAGATATTTTTATTTCTTGTGATAATATGCAAGTTAGTTATATATTAATTAATACATGTTAGTTACATATTAATTAATAGTTGTTGAGAATAAAAGAAGAGCACCCGGGAATAATGGTTTTTTGTTATTATTTTGTGCTTTGAGTAGAGATTATATTCTCATGAGTGAAAGTTGTTAAACAAGTAAGCTATAAAAGGGATACGAGACCCCAAGGAAAGGTACGTTGTTTCTGAATACTAAGACTAAAATGAAATACTTATCTTATTTTAGTAAACTCTCGCTGACTTGATCGTCGGAGTGTGATCAACAAGTATAGTCCCCCCTCACAGAGCCACGTGCTAGTGCAGTGAGAAGATGCATAACTTAATCTAGAGGAGACAGGTTAGAAGCGGAGCTTTCCACTGTTAATCGATGAGAAAGTCAATCGGCAAGAACAATTCTCTATCCTTAATAAATACAAATCCTAAATCATTTAATGTCTTATTTAAATAAAAATATGAAATATATAAAATTCATAAAATATTTGAAATCCTAAACAAGTACAAATCCTAAATTATCATTTCATACTTAAATAAAAATAAGAAATAAATAAAATTTCTAAATTATTCAAAATATTAAATAAATAAAAATCCTGAATTATTGTCGTATTTAAATAAAAATATGAAATATATAAAATTCCTAAAATATTCAAAATCTAAAATAAATACAAATTATAAATTATTTAATGTCTGATTTAAATAAAAATCTCAACTATATAACATTTTTAAAGTATTAAAAAAATAAATAAATACTAATACTAATTTATTTAATGTCACATTTAACTAAAAATATGAAATATATAAAATTTCTAAAACATAAAAATCCTAAATTATTTAAGATCCTATTTAAATATTTTAAAGTACTAAAATTTTGTTTCCAATCTTAGTAAACTTATTTTTTTTACATCCTAAACACTAAAATCACATAATTGTTCTAGTTCATACAAAATCATTTCCAAACAAATCATACATAGATCCATACAAACAATCATGCATGCACTCTTCATTGAATCAAATAAAACACTTACTTTGATGATGAATGAAAGTCACAAAAAACAATGTGAAGAAGCCTCAATTTTTTTGCAAACCACCACACCACACCACATGAACACAAGAACAACATACCAAAAGCAGAAGAGCAGCACTAGCTTACATCAATTCTACACCAACATAATGACGCATACACAACCACAATACAATCATTCGTGGAAACCAAATCGTATCCAGCACCAATGTGACATTTTCACAACAATTTTTACACAAAACACTAAGGAAACATGCAAATGAAAATGAAAAAAAAAACAAACAAAAACTACATAATCGATGTTGTCCATGCATATAATCAATTAAGCAATGAAAATAAATTCATAATCGATTATGACAAAAAAAATGATTATCCTCTTAAAAAACAAGCACACTCGATTACGGGACTTTGAACATGATTATTCCTCTAAAAATTAAGCAACATCGATTATGAGACTTTCACCTTTCAAAAAATAACCAACATTAAGTGTGTTGTGCAAACTATGACTTGTGGTTCTCTCTAGCGCAAGCTAAGCATAAAGATATTCATGCATGAGACTCCATCAAACCTCACCTCATAGCACCACCACAATGAAAATTAACATGTAAAAAACAAAAACAATGAAGATAATATACAAGATGTAAATTGCGTTTCATAACATTTCCTTGCATTTCATCTCACATATACTAAGAACTCAAACCATATACACTCTGCAAGTCCACATTTGTAAATCAACATAAACTCTTCGGTCGAAGTGTCACCCTCTTTTTCATCTGATAAAATATTAAAATCCAAATAAAGGTTAAAAGACTCCAAAAGTCAAAACCAAACTGACTATTCGCAAATTTAGACCAACAAATCATATAAAAGAAATCCACAACCATGAACACCAATATTACAAATGTACACGAAATTGCAAATTGAAAAACTAAATAAAAAATATTTCTTTGCGGCAAATTACAAAGACACTAAATAACAAATAAAAAGACAAAAACCGCAAATGCAAACAACAAATTATAAAGAAACACAAAATAGCAAATATACACAACTCTAAGCAAATTCCAAAATCAAAACCCAAACCGCACACAAAAATTAAATTTACCACTCACACCAACCTACCACATAAAACAAACCGCAACATCCAAATCCCAAACACAAATACTGTTAAAGATATTTGTTGATATTTGTTTTTTTAAAACCTTATGTTTTATGTAATTAGTCAATAATTTAAGGATGACCTCTTCTTTACTACTTTTATTATAGTCTATTGCAACTGATATATACATTACACCTTTTCGCAAATTTTCGTATTTCTAATTATTATAAGACTATTTAATAGCTAAAGCTTTCCTTCAAATAACACATATCATCCTCTCAATTTTCTCCGTTTTACTTAAAAAAAAATATCCTTTTACAAAAAACTAGAGCACAAATAGCTAGAGTAAATCTTAAATCGCAATCCTATAAAATCTCTAATATCAAAACCGAACACAAAAATCAATGCAAAATAATTTTTTTACCAATCAAAGTGAAGCTCACCTTTCAATAATAAAATATTTTATTTTTCTTCCGTATCGACAATTGTTAAGTGATGGTACGCAGTTGTCAATTGTGATGCTTACACGGTTGTGAAAATATTAATAATGTTATCGAGGTTCATTTGCAGATTTGTTTATTAAATGGATTTATTGCGGAAAGAAACTCTACCGTTATTTGCACTTCAAGCAACTTTAATAACTTAGGGTTATTTGTGACAAAGCTTTATCTTTCTGTCGGCGCTTCTTATATATCCGCGATATAATAATGAGGAACACTTAATAAACCAAAAAACACCACCATCATCATTTTTCAACATGCCTGGTGCCCACTGCCTTTGTCCTCGGATTTTGGGATTCATTCACGCACTTCTATTGTTGTGTTCAATCACAACCGTCCATGGCATGCTCCCACACTCCCCAGTTGAATGCAGCAGTACCGGGTGCATTCTCCGCAACGCCTACGGTGCGTGGGGTGACCGCAGGGACTGTTCTGCCCTCAACGTCACATACCCGACTACAGAAGAACAGCTCCGTTCGGCAGTCTCCTACGCTGTCCGTAACAACCTCAAAGTAAAGGTCGTCACCAGATTCTCCCACACCATTCCCAAGATTGCATGTCCCCAAGGGAGCGCAGGTGCAGGTGCCACTCTGCTCATCAGCACAGAGAAGTACGACTCTGGCATCGTAATCGACGATGCGAATATGGCCGTGACTGCGGATGCGGGTGTGGGGCTTCGGCAATTGATCGACGCCGTTGAGAGTAGAGGGTTCAGCTTGGTGGCTGCGCCTTATTGGGAGGGTGTGACGGTTGCCGGGCTTATCAGCACGGGGGCACATGGTAGCTCCTGGTGGGGGAAAGGTGGTTCTGTTCATGATCATGTTCTTGGGATTACTGTTGTTGTCCCTGCTTCCAAATATGAAGGGTATGCGAAGCTTTTAATGTTGGAGGCGCAGGACCCCATGCTTAATGCTGCCAGACTGTCTCTGGGAGTGCTGGGTGCCATCTCCAAGGTCAGCCTATTTTCGTCCTTTAATTGTGAAACCAATTTTGTTATTTCTCATTTTTCTTTTCATCTGTTCTTATATATAGAATTGGAAAAAAAATTCTATACACAAAATGAGCAGTTATAATGGAGAATTTTTTTTATATATAAGTATAGATAATTAAAAATTCAATTTTATTTATTTTTATTTTCTTAACTTCTTTTCTATTTTGTTTTGGTGGAAATAGTCATGGTTAGTTACATATGTAAGCTCAATACACTTTCCGAACTTTTGCAGTTGTTTAGCCTGTGTGCTTCGGAAAAAAGTGAGAATATTTTATTATAAGCATTTATGTAAAATTAATGGTTTATACTGTGCATTTAATTATAAATTATTTCCTGTAATTTTATTTATTTTAGTTAGATATGACGTGATATATTATATTAAATATATATCCAATTTGAATTATTGTGTTTTTAAATGTAAATTATTTATGTGATTTTTATTTTTCAATTAATGGATTATACGATGTTTGAAACTGAATATACAATTTTAGTTAAATATTTTTTCACAATAATTAGGATTTCTTAATGATAAATTAATATATAGTATAGCCTGTGGAGTAAAAATTTCTAAGTGCAGTGTGAAAATTAAAAAAAAAAACTATTACTAGATATATTTGGATTACCAACATATTATTACATATATTTCTAAATAGTCCTATCATTTAATTTACTTTAAAAAAAATATGTATATTATAAAACTCTCTTTTTTTTTTTGTAGTTTTTCCACTCTTAAGAAAATCTGTAGGATTGTTAGTGGTTGAACTTATCTTGTGAACTTGTCTACCCTAATTTAATTATATTTTTGGGTTGAGTTGAATTTTATTTAGAATCATGTTTAGTACATATTCACGAATTTAAACTCGATAACTTGATGCCCATTATATAATAAATATACGATTAAAATATTATTTATATAATAATTTTATTATAAAAATAATTTATATTTATCACATGTGTGTGTATGTATATATTAAATACAGTTAGTATTAGATGATCTTTTATTAAGTAATATCAGAAATATTTATTTTGAAGTATTTTTTTTTAATAAAATATATTTTAAAAAAGTTTTCAACATGATCATTGAATTCATTGATTGGGTTGCTAAAACGTTTAATCCAACATAATTAAATTAAGTTAAAAATTAAATTAAACTCAATTTATATTTCTATTTTCACTAATCACATACATACTAGAAAAAACGATCAAACTATATGTAGCTATTCAAAGTGGTCATGTTAGTAAAGTTTGATAAATTAATATGAATGTTGAAGGACAGGTAAAATTATCAATCGAGCACAGGTTCAAAAGAAGCATAACTTACGAATTCACAGAAAAAGATGATCTGATCGAAGATTTATACGTAGACCATGCAAAAAAGTATGAATTTGCAGACATAACTTGGTATCCATCAAAGCACACAGTGGTGTACAGATATGATTCAAGGGTTCCCTTAAATGCTTCGGGTGATGGAGTTAATGACTTCATTGGATTTCAACCCAATTCCATCTTGATATCTGAATCAGTTAGAGTAGCAGGTATTTCTTCTCTTCTCCCCAATACTTCTAACCTTCCTAAAATGTAGAGTTTGTCTTGGTTTTATTGTTGGAGATTCATAAATTAAAAATTAGTATATTAGGATTCAAACCTAATCTTGAGTCACTTTTAAAGAATCTTGAATTTAAAGTTCACTTTTCTTTAAAAATCAATATTAATAAGTTCTTGCATGTTTAGATAAAGTAAGTTTAATCTCTATTAATAAATTTTATTTGAATATCTCAAATTCTTATTGTTTATCATATGTTAATGGTAGAGGTTAATGGTGGTTTTGAAATGAAATAATTTCCAAAGCTAAGGGAAAGAATAGAAGTTAAAATTAGTGAATAATTTAGTTTATAGACTTAATCAAATCCATTAAAAGGTTTTCTAAATTTAGTTATTTTATTTATAATTACAAAAGTACTAGCTTTCATGGTTACCTTTTTGTTTGTAAAAGTTTGCATATGAAATTGTGAAAATAAAAATAATATGTCAATTTTACGTTTTCTTTTATACAAGCTTTTAAAAATGGAAAACAAAATATGATCAGAGATGGTATTTCTTATAATTAAAAATGAAAACAGAAAACTAAGAACATAAATCACTTTTCAGGCCAAATAAATCCTTGTGATCAAAATCAGACATGTATAATATTCTACACAAAAAGGACAATAGAAATATAATGAACCCAATCACATATTTTACCCGAAAAAACTACATGCAGAAAACCTGCTAGAGAGTACGAGAAACGCGAATGGGAAATGCTTAACAGCAGGTACTACTTTAGGCTTCAAGAAATTAGTAGGCAATGGGTTGAAGAACAATGGCCAAATCTTCAGTGGCTACCCCGTTGTGGGTTACCAAGGAAAAATGCAAACTTCAGGTTCATGCTTATACTCAACAAGATTTGACACATCATGTGCTTGGGATCCACGAATCAAAGGGCTGTTCTTCTACGAGAGCACAGCAATCTTCCCTGCATCAGCATTTGGGGACTTCATCCGTGACGTGAGGAAACTGAGAGACCTAAAACCAGAAAATTTCTGTGGGGTGGACATCTATAATGGGTTGCTATTTCGGTTCATCAAAGCCTCAAGTGCATATCTAGGGCAACCTGAGGATTCTGTAGTGGTAGATTTCAACTATTATCGTGCAAACGACCCATCAAATCCTAGACTAAACCAAGATGTGTGGGAGGAAGTGGAGCAATTGGCATTCTTCAAGTATGGGGCTAAGCCACATTGGGGTAAGAATAGGAATATAGCATTCTTTGGGGTGCAGCATAAGTATCCCAAGTTTAACATGTTCATTGCAGCAAAACAAAAAATGGATCCACAAAATGTGTTCTCTAGTGAATGGTCTGATAATATACTTTATGGGAAGGAATCAGAAAAAGTTGATGGGTGTGCCTTGGAGGGACTCTGCATATGTAGTGAAGACAGACATTGCAGCCCACAGAAAGGGTATCACTGCAGCCATGGCCTTGTCTACAAGGAAGCTAGAGTATGTAGATATTTACAACCATCCATATCACTCTCATCGACCATAGCATGATGTTCCTCTTTTGCCTTTTCATATCCTATCATTGTTTTAAACTATGTTTTCCAATTGAATAAAAGTGAGACATTTTAGATAAATGTATAGTTAATATGTATGACTACAATTGCAGTAAAAACACTACAATCCCTCTGCTAAAATGCCTAATGTAAAACTATAGTTTGGTTTAACATTTAGATTCTATACTCGTTTCTTCATTTATGAAAAATGAAAATTCCTTAGTTGAAAAATTGAAACTATTTAAAGTAGTTTCAATTTGAATATGATTCTTAGCTCCAAACCTAACATATATATTTTTGGTGCTCAGTTGATAATTCAGGCCTTGTACTTTTCTTCTTTCCCCATCAATAGAGAATGAAAGTAATTTTTTAATGCATACTGTCAGTGTATGGACAAGTTTGCTTCTTAATTGTTTCAAAGTCGAAGCATAGTTTGGTGAGATTCAATTTGAGTGATTGGGAGAGAAAAATTAAAAATTAAGTACATTAGTAATATAAAATTGTCTTGCTTCATAATCAAGAGATAGAAACGTTGTTCGAACAATGCTATTCTTACAAGCAACAACAAAATGTTGTCATCCGCTATTCTTACAAGCAACAGTTCTACCCTTACGCATGCATAGGAAAGGAATGAAATTTTCATGAGTTCGCATCTATCAACCTCTTTGTAACAACCCCATTTATCTTACCTAATAATTGCATCACCCAATTTAGTATATAAATATATACATATTAATTACCCACTCGTACTACAAAATATTATCTTTTCATATAAAGATTTTCAAATACATACATCATAAGATAATATATTTTTCTTTATTTTTTATGCTAATTCTCCACCTTCTTCCTGTGAGATTCATCACTTATAATATCTACTTTTGTGTAAAACATGATTTAATAGAAAATAAAGTAAGTTAGATATTTTTAAAACTTCCAATATAATTCTAGATTCAAATAATTCAATCATAAACATATGAATCATCATTTTCATCCAATTAAATGAATACAATCATAAACTTATGAATCATCACATTTCGTTCGTTTTCATGTACTAAACAAGTAAGTATCTACAAATATCTCATATTCAACATCACACATGCCAGATCCACTCTCATCCACATATAAACACTTGACTTTACTTCTGGAATTGTGCATTGATTTAGACTCAAAAATCTACACTTGTCATACTACTCATGCTGAGAAATCACTCCACACAACATACTACTCACACTAGGGAATCCCTCCACAAAACCACATAAACATATGAATTCGTTCAACCCGTATGACAGAGTTAATCCATATGATATGTTCTTATCAGTTATTTCTCAATCCCCATATTCAATCATATGAACCTCCTTCGAGTCTCACCATTTGATAATCTTCATCTATATAATTTTAATATACCAGTAGAGTTAGGATAATTTCTTCAAGATGATTCCCTAATCAATGAACATCCTAACAATCTCAACACAGTATTTTCCTTACTGTAAATATTATATCTCGATCACATGATTCATAGTTTATCTACCTCACAACATACCATTCAATCACACATATATTAATAATTTTAAAACAATGATAAAATATCAACATTAATCACATAACATTTAGAATTTCAAAAATCAATTGAAATGGCACTGAGTGTATTTGAGGTCAAGAGAATTCCAAAAGCTACATCTCAATTCTCTTGATCGATAGGAAATGATGTTGAGCGAATTTGAGGTACAGAACGAGTATATCTCATTTAAAATCACAATTTGATAGGTAAAAACCAAGACTTAACTTCAAAACACATATCACAATCAATTTAAATAGTCAATCACTTACCCAATTGTTTAAACTTCAAATCATTTTCATCAAATAACATCTATTTCAATCAACAAAATAAACCCTGCAAGAGAATTTTGGAACTTCTGACCACGTCATCTTTATGTCCAAATCCTCTAGCCTAGATTTCTATGGAAAATAACATTAGCTTCCTAATGTAAACTATCCAACCTCAAAACCATTGGCTAAGAAGATTGAAGAAGATGGGGTCTTATTAGATAGATTGAAGAGTCTTTTTCTTTTCTTAGCCTTATAAATAATTGTATAGAGTGGTGTAGGGGTTATATTGGACCTTGTATTTTGGGCCAAGTAGCATAAAATTTCATTTTGGACTTTGTATTTTGGTCAAATCTAGATTAGGTTAAATAACATAAGCTTAGGGAGGATTTTGGGTGCCAAATAGTCGTAGACCTTAGCTTGGGTGTCAAGTTAGGTTAAGAACCCTAGTTTGCACGCAAGCTAGGGTCAGGCGCTTCCTACTTGGACATGTGGTGTCTTTGCCATTTGTTACTCTCCTGATGGAGAGGATTTGCACCAATGAGAGAGTAAAACTTGTCACACTCTCATTTAAGAGGATTTATGAAACTTGCTCTCCAAGTTATGGTTAAGGTTAGACCATCTAGGGTTAGAAGTTTTTCTTGCAAGTTTCATCTCCTATAAATAGGAGTGTCTTGTACATGAATTTTAACTTTGATTGGAGTAATAAAATGCTATCCAAATTTTGAGACACTTCAACTTGTTAAAGTTATCTCTAGAGTTGTCTTCTTGCTAAACAAATTTCTAGATTCCTCATAGTAGTGTTGGTCCAACCTCACTCTAGAAACTACTATATATGTTGGCCCAACATAGAATCAAACTCATAATTTTCATCACCAAATTGTGACATTGCTACACTTTTTACATGTTTCCACTATCCTTTATCATCCAAGGAAGAAATTCAAACCAAAATATTGAAGAAGAGATACACATGCGCATGCAAATTTTTTTTCATGACTTCCCTGATTAGAAGGATGAACACTTACAAAGAGCCCTAACTCCTTAAGAAAGCAAGGATAGCCTAACATGCACCATATAGTCCTAATCAATAATCTGAACACATCACTATGATCATGAACTAACAATGACTAATCCTGAAGCCACAAACACTACATGCAACACATATTTACCTTGATGAACAGAAAAATCAAAACTGACTCAAAGGAAAAATGAGCATAAAGAAACTTACTCTAAACTAACTTTTTTGTATTTCTCTACTAGGAGTCCAAAGGTAGCCTTTGATCGTCAATCTAATGAAGGATGTGGTTAGAAATCTAGAGAGAAGGTAAAAGAGAAAAAAAAACTTTTCTAAAGAGATTATGGTTATTTAAAATGAAACCTGAATAACTGCTTTTTTCTATTTATACGAACTTTCATTTTAATAATAAAATATTTAAGTGTTATTTTAATTATACTATGATGCAACCCGGATTTGCACGCTCATGTGTAGATCTTCTTCTTCCATGATTTTCATTTTGAATTTCTTCAACGAAAGATGAATGATAGCAGAAGCATGTAAGAAGTGTAGAAAATTTTAAGAGGAGATGGAAATTATGAGGTTGGATCTAAGTGAGGCTAGACCAACACTTAGTTTCTAGAGTGAGGCTACGCCAACACTTCTAGAAGGACTCTAGAAATATGTCTAGCAAGAATACAAGTATAAAGAGAACTTTGACAAGTGAAGTGTCTCACAAATTGGACAACATTTCATTAATTTCATCAAAGTTGAAATACATGTACAAGAGACTTCTATTTATAGGAGAAAGTTTCTCAAATCCTCTCAAATGAGATTGTGACAATTGTCACCTCCTTATTGGCGAAATCCTCTTCATTGGGAGAGTGACAAGTGACATGTCTTCATTGGAGGAAAATCCTCTCCATTGAGGAAAAGACATGTAGACCTTCATGTCATCCTTGCCTCTTTTCCTATTTACATCCTCTCTTTTCCTGCTTACACCCTATTATACTTGGCCCAAAATACAAGACCCAAAACTAATTTCTAACTACTTTGTACACTTTTTCAAGGCTAAGAAGAAGAAGAAGACTTTTCAATTTAAGTGTTCATCTCCAATAAAGCTCCATCTTCTTCTATCTTTTTAGCTAGAAGTATTTTCTAGGTCTTTACATTCTTCACAATAAAATTTTGAAATTACGTAAATATAATTTATTTTTAATTCTTTAGGTAAATTAATTGTGTATAATTAGTAACTTAATTAGAGATTTTAATTATGTTGTGGAATAGTTTTGGATGAATAGAGGCAAGTCACCTATTTATTTGGTTCACACAGACTAAATTAAGAAAAAGAAAGAGAAGTGTTTTTTTATTGGCTACTAGCCTATTATGCAACTTAAAGAATGCATTATTTTGCATCAATTTTTTGTATATAAAACAATTAGTCAAGAGTGATTGTTTTCTAAAAAATACTTGAGTCTATCTAGAAGTAGTTGCGTTCCAAATAATACTTTAGGTTGTTATAGCTAGGAATGGTTTAAGATAATTCTTGGTGAAGGTTGCTGGATTGGAGATAACATAACATAGCTATATCATGGTGCAACATCTGTAGCATATCAGTATAGCTGGGATGGGCACGGCGTGGCAGGTGCTTTAAGCCAACTGGAAAGGAATTTTAAGGCCTAAACTTTTTTGTGGAGTTACTTGGGTGTTATATGGTGAAGTTAAAGATCAATTTGAAGTATCTGAAGACGCTGTTGAAAGCTAATGAGATGATGGAGGTAGCTAATTCTCTCGGTGTGCTCTGGAAGTTTGTTTGCTGCAGATTTATTGCAGCTCAATAGAGGATGCAATATTGTTGCAGATGATGATGCCAAAGAATTAATTGCAGTAGGTGTTTCAACCACAACTGATGAAGTTCTTCTATACCATGGACATATGGATGGTGGCCTGATTGTGAATTTGGTTGGGTGATACAAGGTGCAATCTTGGTACACAAGAATAAAGCTGAAGATCCCGGCAGGAAGTAATTCTGGTTGCTGTTATAGGTGGTTGAGAGAGGTAGCACCAGTTATTAAGCTTTGGATGTGGAGGTTGTGCTGCAAGCCACTCATTAAGGTAATTGTCAAGCTGGTGGGAGGATTACGTTGGTTTTCTGGTGGTTTTGAAAAGTTGTTTAGTGTTATTTGCAACAATCCAGCAGAATAATAGAAACAAAATGGGGGCTGTTGTAGGTTGTTTATTTATGCAGTAGCTTTTATTTTCTTCCTGTTTTGGGGTGCTCTTTTTGGAGGTCCTAAAACATGGTTTGGAGTGTGTAAAGGGTTGGGATACCCCTTTTGTATCCCTCTTAATTTAATTTCATTCTTTGCAGATAAAAAAAAAAGAAAAAAAAGAAGCTAGGAATGGTTGTGATTCAAAAAATACTTGGGTTTTAGATAGAAGTGATTAGGTTCCAAATAATACTTTGGTTTTAGATTAGAGTGATTGTGTGCTCAAATAATACTTGGGTTGTTTTAGCCAAAAGTAACTGAAGTCCAAACTATACTCGTGTGTATCTTCATAACATTAGTCGGCTTAGTGGACCTTGATCAAGTTGATCAAGAACTAGACATATTTTGTGATGGAAGAGGCCCAAGCACAAGCCCACATGCAAGCCCACCAAAGGGTAGATTTGGGCCAACCATAGAGTTATGGCCAAGAGGATCCAAGAAGACGTTCTTTTACATGTTCAAATGCCATAAACTCTACTGTAGAGTAGACTTTAATTTCTTGTCAAAATTAGCATAAGAACTTTATTTGTAATTTTCTTAGAATTAATTTTGGCACCTAAAACACCAACCTAGGTAAACTTAGAGTTTCTAAAAAAACCTCTAAATTTACCAAGGCCGGTCTAGAAAGCCCATGGAGGGGGTGAGCATAAAAACTAGAGACACCCCTCCCCATGTGCTCATTTGTGCACCCATGTGCCATGTGCACCCATGTGCTTCACATTTACATTTCATTTGGCTAGCATTAGGGTTGCATTATGGTCCTCCTTAGCCTATAAAAGGAGGAGCCTACACCTTGTATTTTCAAGTTTATTGTGAGTAAAGTTATGTTGCCATTTTGTGTCAAGCTTTGCTTCTCCCTAGAACTCTAGGCTCTAAACTTCACATCCTTCACCTCTCTTTGGGCTGGCCGAACCTCCCAATATTCATACACATCATGCACCTTCAAGATCAACACCACTCTTAGGAGGATCTTGCACACACACATCCATAGCTTCCGCACCATATCTTACATGATTCAAGAAGACCTTCATGAAATTTGCCATCATTTTGTATTTATATAAGAACTAGTATATAAAAATGAACATCATAATTTTTTTCCTTAAAGTTGTTTTAAATTGCATGTTCTAAAATTGCAATGTTTGTCATGGCCATGAAGGGGAGGGTTGTCAATTCTCCTACTTTTATGAATGTCTTTTTATCGACATTCATGTTCAATTTCCATTAGATGAATTTCAAATGGGTGTTCTTCGTCTTCTTAACGTTGCCCTACTCAACCTAGCCTAATAGATGGGCTTCTATGAAAGCTTTTCGTATTTTGTGCAAATATCTTTCATTGTCTCCTAGTCCGGGAGTTTTTCTTTATTTTTATAGTTATCGGCTTGGTAAGCGACCAAGTTGGTTATCTTTGATTAGTCAGTCCAAGACTTGTCTCCTTTCTCCTTTTACATCTTCTTACAAGAACTTCAAAGATGATTTTTTCAAAATTCTAATTGAAAAAACTGAGAAGAACTATTTTTATGGGGGACGTCCTAAAATATCCATTCTATTGGACGTGTTCCCCTTTAAAATTCAACTCATGGTCATATCATTCAATGAGCGGAGAAGAACTACATGTTCTTTCGGTGCTGGATCAGTTATCCTGGAAACATCTTACTCGCGCTTTACTACGAATATACACCTCACGTAAACAACGTAGGGATTTTATTGATATGTATTTTTTCAATTTTTCTTTTCCACAAAAGAATTTTAACTTTGCTAAAAAATTTCTTGGTTTTTAGGTTTAATGGCGACTACCAATTCGAAAGGGTGAGCATACTTCTCAAAGCTATTCGCCAGATCTGGTGGTTCCAACCCTCAACCCCAAAGGGAAGTTCAACCTGAAACAGAGGTTGAATTTGTAGAACCTATCTCTCGGGTTGAAGCTGTGATTGAGACTAGGAACGCCACGAATACTAGCGTTAGACCTTCCAAGAAAAGTAAAAAGCAAGATAGAAGTAGTAGGCAATCACATTGTTCTCCTAGACGCCATTTCCATGTCGTCGGGAGTTCCTCCCAAGCTCTTCTTGAAACCATTTTTGGTGCTTCAACACCGTTTTCAAAATTTGTGCACACCAACCTTGATGGACCTTCTCGACATATGTTTAAGGCGACCAATATTTCTTCTTTAATAGATTCAGCGGTTGAGCTTGCGGCCCGCTCTTTGCTGATTGCTAAGATCGTTAGAGAATAAACTATGAATGGTATCTCTTCTACTAAATTCGAAAAGGTGAAGAGAGAGTTGGCTGAATCAGGTAAAAGTCTCAAATCTACTCTTGAGGCCAACTCGTCCTTAACTACTCAAATCAAAAAGTTATCGAATGTGCATGCTTAATGCGAAGCTGATAAGGAATCATTAAAGGATGAAATTGTCGGGCTAACTACTGAAAGATTGGGATTTCGGGGTGAAATTCAAAGGTTGAAGGAAGGCTTATTTGACTTATATGTTGTTAAGCAAGTTGATGCCAAGAAGATACATCATTTGGAGCTTGAGATAAGACAGTTAAAGAAAAATATATCAGAAGTCGATAACTATGTTGTTGATCAACATAAATTGGATTTCTCTAAAGCTCTTCAACATGCCAAATATTTTTACAAGTTTCCTTTGGATGGAGTAAATTTTTAAGTTGGCAAAGATTTTCACAACGATGAGCTTATCCCTGTTGAGGACATTCCTTATGATGAAGTGCTAGAAGAAGTTGCACATGGCGATGAACATATTGATGTTGAAGAATGATTTAGCTATAACTTCTTATTTTTTGTAATAGCTCCTGGTTATTAGTTGTCAGATTTTGATATATTTTGACTTGGCCTCTTGTTGCCATTTTTGTAGTGGGGTAAACCTTTTAATATAATAGTTTCATCAACATTGACCTGTCAATCTTTTAACCTTTCAACATATAGTAATAAATGTTGAACATAGGCTTTGATGTCTACAAATCCAAGTGGAATGCTTGAAGACTTTGCTGCTGGTTGAGTGTGTGTGTGTTTTGTGTAGTTCGAATTTGTTAATTCACTCAAAGTTATGATCCAAGGTTGCTTGAGTCAAGTTCTTTTGAGAAAGAGATGTTTTCTAAAGAAAGTGGAAAATCAACCTGTTGAAATCTCGATTCAACTGGTTGTTTTACACTTACAGTTTTTTAAAAGAATTTGAAAAAGCTTGAAATTGGTTGACCTTGTTGTCAAGCCAATTCAAGTGATTTTTTCGTGTTTTCAATCGGTTGAATTTTGAAAATCCTTAACAGAATTATGTTAAAGTGGTTTAATATGTTTTAATTGTTTTAAAACTGATTTGGCTCTTGCATTAAATGTTTTTAACAACTATTCTAAATGGGCCTTCCAAGTTAGGTGCTAATTTTCCTTGTGTCGGATCTTTTCTCGCATCAGTTCTCATACTCCATACCAAATCTCCTTCATTAAAAACTCTTGGCTTGACCTTGGCATTAAACCTTTTGCATGCTCTTCTCTTTACCGCCTCCTCTCTTATTTTTTCTTTTTCTCGGAGTTCTTCAATCAAATCCAAATTTGTTCTTCAATTTGTCTTTGCAGAGTTGGTTCATTTACTTCAACTGGTATCATGGCGTTAGTACCATATGTAAGGTTGAATGGTGTTTCTCCAGTTGCTGTTTGCGGCGTGCATCTGTATGCCCATAATATTTTTGGTAACTTCTCGACCCATAATCCTTTCACATTTCCAAGTCATCTTTTCAATTGGCTGAGATTGACTTTGTTGGCAAACTCCACTTGCCCATTTGTTTGCGGATGTTCAATCGAGGTGGTTATAGATTTAACTCCTAAATCTGCATAGAATTCCATAAGGTTTTTATCAATAAATTGTCAATCATTATCAGTTATAATAGTATGCGGGATACCAAATCTACAAATTATATTTTTCTACACAAATGTTTGGACTTGTTGGGCAGTTATTCTTGTAAACGCTTCAACTTCTATTCGTTTTGTAAAGTAATCCACTACAATGACCAAAAACTTTTTTTGTCCTGTCCTAACGAAAATGGATCGAGAATATTCATCCCCCACTTAGCAAATGGCCAAGGTGAAACAATTCCTTGCAAATTTTGAGATGGTATGTGATTAAGATTACCAAACTCCTTGCATTTCTTACAAGCTTTTAGATATTCATTACAATCCTCTTGAACCTCGGCCAATAGTATCCAACACGCAAAACTTTCGTCGCCATTGTTCGTGCACCACAATGTAGTCTGCAAAGTACCTCGTGAAGCTCTAGAATCACATACTCGGCTTGCTCTTGAGAAAGACATTTCAATAGTGGGGTTGAATGTCCTCTATTATATAACTCATCTCCTATAATGACAAACTTGGGGGCTTTTCTTTCCATTCTAACATCATTTTCAATACCTTGCTTTTAATTCTTGATTACTTATATGATTTAATCCAGTCATCTTTTGTTGTTACAACTACCGAACATTCTTCAACTCCAATTGTTGGACTATTCATGGTCTGTTGTATAATTAAGTTATGTTGAGTCTACCTTCGTTGACTTTCCAGTTTGGAAAATGAATTCGTTCTTGAATTTTGTTCTCTCGGCATGTGCTTGATCTCGGTATTACTAAAGCTTTGCATGATGTTTAAAACTTTATGATAATATCTTAGTAATAATGGATCTTTTACCTGATACTCACCTTTTTTGTGTTCTATTGCTAGTTCAGAATCACTCTTGCATATGACGTTCTGAGCTCCCATATCTCTAGCCATAATTAATCCAGCAATTAAGGCTTCATATTCGACTTGATTATTTGAAGTTTTAAATTCAAATTTCAAAGCCATCTCTAGTTGAAAACTTCCTGGTCCTTCTAGTACAATTCCTGCTTCGCTCCCTTTCTTGTTTGATGATCCATCAACATATAGAACCCATGCTTCTTGCTCAAATGTTGTTGTCAGCAATTGGATGATGAAATCCGCAAGAAATTGTGCTCTAATTACTCCTCGTGGTTAATATGAAATTCCAAATTCTGAAAGCTCCACTGACAACGCTACCCTTCTACCTGCAAGCTCTGGTTTTCTCAAAATTTTTGCTATTGGACAATTGGTACTCACAATTATCTAATGATTATGAAAATATGGCCAAAGACGTCTTGCTGTGTACACAAGGGTAAGGGCTATTTTTTTAACTAATTGGTATCTGGTTTTGGCGTTTTGTAGGGCTTTGTTCATGAAGTTTATTGGTTTTTGCTCTGGGTATTTTTGGATTAAGGTTGATCCTATGACTTTGTGTGAGGTTGATAAATATACAATTATAGGTTGTGTTGACACTGGCTTAACTAAGATGGGGGGTTCAACTATCATTTTCTTGATCAGGGAAAAAGTTTGCTCACATTGTTCATTCCATTTGAAAGCTTCAGCTTTTCTCAACAACTTTATTATCGGCTTTGATCTCTCGGCAAGAATTAGCATAAATCTTGCCAAGGTATTTAATCTTTCGACTAACCTCTATACCTCCTTCAAGTTCTTCGGGCTTCTGATTTTCAAAATAGCTTCACATTTACCCGAATTAGCTTCAATGCCTCTATTAATTAGCATGAACCCTAAGAATTTTTCGCCCACCCCAAAACACACTTTTTCGGATTCAATCGCAGATTAAACTTTCTAATCTACTTCATAAATACTTCTTCAAGATCTTTCATGTGCTCATCCACTACACATGACTTAAAAATCGTGTCATCCACATACATTTCCATATTTCTCCCAATTTGCTCTTTGAACACCTTGTCCATGAATCTCTAAGCCAAAAGGCATGACTTTGTAACAATAATTTGTCATTTCAGTAGTGAAATTTATCTTGGATATATCCGGCTTGTGCATTTGTATTTGATTGTTGTCGAAATAAGCATATAAAAAACTCATCACGACCTGGCTAGAAGCTCCATCAACTAATCTATTAATACTCGACAGTGGATACAAGTCCTTAGGGCATGCCTTGTTTAAATATGTGTAATCAATACACATTCTCAACTTTCCATTCGATTTTTTAACGAGCACCACATTCGCTAACCAAGTTATATATTGGGCTTCTTGGATAAAACCCACTTGCAATAATTTTTCAGTTTCTTCAAAAACTGTTTTTCGCCTTTCTTCCCCCATCTTCCTTCTTTTTTGAGCTACCGACTTCGGTTTTCGACAAATACACAACTTATGGGAAATAACATCAGGATCTATTCCCGGCATATCAGCTACTTTCCAAGCAAATAAGTCCTTATTTCTCCTTAACGTCGCAATCAACCCATTTACTAATTCCTCTAGCATGCTTCCTCCCACATACGAGCATTGTTTTTCATCCTCCCCTAACTGAATAGACGTTGTCTCTTCTCTCGGTTCCATTCTCTCTCCATCATTCATTTTCGAATCTAAATCCACCATTGCTACCATATTTATGCTATTTTCCCTCCTTGTCAGAGTTCTTGGCTCTTGAATCAAGTTCAGCCCTGCAACATAACATTCTCGTGCAGCTCTTTGATTGACATAAATGGTCGCTATCTTCCCACGTTCTATCAGAAATTTCATAGCCAAGTGTGGTATTGACATTGTGGCTCCCAGCTTGTTCAACGAAGACCTTCCCAGCAAAGTATTATATGAAGTGCATACATCCACCACCAAATACCTGATTTTAATCGTTTTTGTTGCACTTCCTCTTCCAAATGTTGTCGGAAATCAAAATACCCTTTTGTATCAACTCTCGAACCTAAAAACCCGATTATTTGTTCTCGAAATGGTATCATATCTTCTTCCCTCATACGCAACTTGCGAAAAGTTTCCCAAAACAAAATGTCAATTGAACTTCCTTAGTCTACAAGAGTTTTCATTATAGCATACTGTGCAATCTCCACTGTTATCACCATCAGATCATCTTGTTCCAGATCAATTTCTTAAAAATCCTCATCGGTAAATAGCATTGGTGGTAAACTTCTCTTTTTAAAGACGTGATTTACAGTTTTGACATTCCTCAAGTGTCTTTTTCTTGCAGACGAAGACATTCCCCTTCCAGCAAAAACTTCGTAAATAGTGTTGATAAAACCTCTAACTGGTCTTCCTAGACTTCACTCACGGCTTCTCCTCCTTTGGGGGGTGATCCCCTTTCGTCCCGCCTTTCTACTCTTACTTCTATTCTTTCATCTCTTCTTTCAACCCTTTTAGCTTCTCTTCTTTCAAATTTTTCTTCTCTCCTACTAACACTTCCTCTTCCTCTTGGCTCTGTACTTTGTTTGATCCTTATTCCTCCATCTCTCACAAAGCGTCGTAATTGCCCGGCTTCAACCAACTCTTCAATTTGATCTTTCAAAGCCACACACTCTTCCGTATGATGACCATGATTCTTATGGTATTGACAATGTTTGCTTTTATCAACTAGGTATGGCGTTCTCGCTTTTCTTGGTGGCGGAATTAATTCGGTTGCCATTGCCTCTTGTAATATTTGTGCTCTGGTGGTGTCAATGGTGTGTATTGTTGAAATTTTCGGCCATAAGGTTCCTCTCTTGCTCTTCAATTCTGATATCCTCCTCCTCTTTCATTTGTTTTGTTCTCACTTCCTACATCCACCCTCACTTGATTCTGGAACTCCCTCAGCTCTTCCATCTACATAAACTTTATTGCGCGTTGCCTCAACTCATTAAGATTCATTGCTTGTTTTTCACAACCTCAAAGTTGTAATCAATTGATGTATGGTAACTTCTTGACTAAGATTATGTATATTTAACGCCACCTTTCCAAAGCGTTTCATAAATATCCTCAATTGATGAGAATCAAATAAATGAGGCTTTTATTAATGGAGGAAGAGGACATCCACCCTCACATTTGAAGTTCTTCCTTCTAGTTTTCTTAAAATTAAAAGAAGACATAAAATAAAGATGAGGCCCAAGCCCAAAGCCCAAGCCCAAGCCTAAGAAGGCCAAAAAGCCCAAGTCCATCCCCTGAGGGGCAAGGCCAAGCTTTGAAATACTCTTGTATAGTTTTAGGAGGTGTGGTTATTAAATAAAGGAGTGTGAAAATGTAAAATAAAGTCACATTGTCCATGTGACTTAGGAGAGTGGTGTAGGTGTAGTTTTTAGGAGGTGTCATAGTAGAAAAAGGTCACACCTCCCATGTGACTTGTTTTTGGTGGGAATTTCAAATGAGTTTATTTGAATTTTCCCACCTATTTTTCAAAACCTCTAGGCTATAAATAAAGGTGCTTAGCTTGTACAATTCAGATTTAAATTTCAATTAGAGAAACTATACTCAAATTTTGAGAGAGCATTGGAGAGCTTTGAGCCTTCTTCTCTAGTCTTATCTTGATGGTTCCATGGTTACCTCAAGTGGCGGCTTGCATACTCATCTAGGAGCATCCCCATCCTTCTAGTGGCGTGATCATCCAACCATACATCCATCTTCATGAGCTTTCTCCTCTCCTTCCTTCCTTCTTTTTAAATTGTTCATGTTTAGGTTGTTGTTCTTGAATTTCTGTTCGGCAGTTTTCAATTCTATGGTGTTTTGGTTCGGTGCCTTTGTTTCCTTAATGTTCATTGTTGTTCTGATTCATTTTCAGCCTTTATGTTCGGTTCATTTCAGTTTTTAGCTATTTCTATTCGGTGCAATTGCTTCTTCTTTCACTTTAATCGGTTCAATTTAACTATAATTGGAACTTCCATATGAGTTTGGATTTGATGCTAGTTTTGGAGAGTTATTGACTTAGAACATTGATCCAATTCTAAGAAAAAGTGCCTAACTATTGTCCAACTCAAGTTGATTCCTAAGAATGTCAAGAATCATTCTCTTCTTTGCTATTGGAATCACATCATCAATGATTCTCCCATTTCCTGTGTTGTATTTACCAAGGCAATTGACATCAGGTGATGTGGGCGACTCGTGGCAAAATGAGCTCCAAACTTCTCTACTAAAGTATCAAAGCAATCAATAGATAATGGTGACAACCAAGTAAACCAACTTAGAGTTATTCCTTTCAAAGTTGTTGGAATGTATACATACATACTTATTTGTATACTTACATACACAAAATGGCATCATTCCATGTATACATACTTATCTGTGTTGTGTAGATTGTTATATGCTCATCGGGATCCGAACTTCCATCGTATTTATCTGTGGTTAAATTCCTCCAAGTTTCAGGTAACGGAGTCTCTATGATGGCTTCAGAGAAAAGATGTCTCCTTACAGTGGTTCCAGCAAAAGTGCCAGAAGTCTCTGATAATTTCCGCCTAGTAACTTCAAAACTCTCTTCATTGTACACACTTTGTTGAATGCACGCTCTCGGCTGGACAGTTTCAAACGATGTTTTTAAAACTATTTCTTCATTTAATCTTCGCCTCATGTATGCGTTTTCCGCTCTCAAAATACTCAGCTCTTCTTCATTATTTTTCTTCAACGCTTCAAACTCCTGTTGTAATTGTACGAACATAACCATCGATATGTTGTTCTGATTGCCTCCCTGCTCCCCCAACTGTTCTCCTCTTTTACTCATCTTTTTTCACTTCTTCAATTAACTTGCTTCTCGGCTCCACGATAGGCGCCAAAATGTTCTTACAAGGGCCTATAAACAACTTGTTTCTTTTTAAATTGTTGATTTCTCGGTCTTCTATCTCAGTATAGGCTTTCGGTTGGCTACTCCTCTTACTTGGGCTTGGGCTTGGGCCTGGATGTAACATGTGGGCTCTCACTTCACTAAGCTAGGTCCACTGGATCTCTCGGTCTTTGGTCTCGGTATCCTCTCACGGGTGAGTGAGTGTACATGCAATGAGCTCCGATGATAAAGTCAGAATTGATTTTACTTAATAATCAGATAAACTTCACAATGCTTACCTCTTGAGTTGATCACCTATTTATAACACTTTCTTATTGTGCCTTAAACATAGTTGAGCTTTTACTCTTTGCACCTAATTTTTTTTAAACACACTCTTTATGTTTTGAGCCTTTTTAATGGATTTTGCTATAGTAACTAATTATTTATTCATTTATTATTTTTTATTTGATTTTTACCTTTCGATTAACCTTTCGACCTATACAATACACTTGTAGTTTCAATAATTTAGTTCTTAAGTTGCACATTTTTAAGATATTGTTTTGGTGAAGGTAAGAACATTATTTATCATCTAGACTTAAGGATATTATGGATTTAATTTTAAGATTAGATTATTGTTACTATTTAATTTGTGTTACACTTTAGTTCTCTACATAGAGCAAGAAATAAAAGTCAAGCATTTTTCTTTGTTTGAAAAATATTTTTCTAGAAAAAACCAATAAATATTCCTTATGAACTCATATTTATTTTGGAAACGATTTTCCCTAAAGTAGTTTATAGATATGTGTTTGTACATTTGAATATATAATTGTCATGATAATATTTGTGAAAATATTTTTAATTTCATGCACAAAAATTAGAAAATATTACTTAAACAACTGAAAATTAGAAGACACCAATTTACAATTCTAATTTGACCAATATAATTTTAAAAGTACTTTCTATTATAAAAAAGTTATATTTTTTTTAATCTCATAATGTGACGCAGAATTATCGATATATCAAAACTCATAAAAAAAAATTCTATTTTGGAAGCAAGTGAATCTCACTTGATAGTTTTGATTACGTATACCACTAAAAAATATTATTTTGAAAAAAAAATAAACTACATCTATTTTACAACCTATTATAATATAATAATATTTTAAATTAAAAATAAATTAAATATTAAAAATATTATTTTGTTGGATTGTTAAGTGAGTGTTTTTTAAATGAGTACGGTGATAATCCCTATAACTATATACAACTATTGATGATTTAAACAAAAATATAATATAAGATAAATTTATAATTAAATGAACTAATTTTAAAATAATAGTATTATTGATTATAAAGTGAATATTTATATTTTGACATCTCTACTTTGTATACAAATTTTGATTTGGTACCTTTTGAAAAAAAAATAATAATAAAAATTAAATTTATAATTTAATAATAATGTCCACGTGCATATTCATATATTTGCTCCCAGCAGTTCTATGAAATGACAGTGATTTGATAAAGAAAAAAAAAACAATTTTGTGAAATGACATGGTTTGAGTTTCTGCAATAAATTATTTCTCCTACTTCCCTTAATCATGGTTTAATAATTAAAAGTAAATGTTTAGACGAAGATTAGTAAATGCTGGTCTCACAACGTGACAATAATGGGCGAAGAAAAATTAAAAATGTTAACGACGCGCGTGCTGAGAAAAAGGGAAAATTGTTTCACTTTCGAATTGTTGGAGTTCTATATTTTACGAAACAAAAGTAAATAAGGAGAACATCTAGATTTTGCTATTTCAAATACATTAAACTTTTCTGGTTCGTTGGTTCAACATCAAAGCTCATCATGATCATCGTCGCTTTCTTGGTGCCCATCTGCATGAACTGTACTGTAGAAAATAGTTTCATGATCAAGCATCTCTTGAAGTGTCAACTGTCTATCTCCATTATCATCAGCCTGCACCATCAAACACAATCCATAATCTCTCACTTATTCAAAACTACCTTTTCCTTAAACATGTCTTCATGCAATTAGCACACCTTTAGAATTCATAGATAGGTGGTAACTAACCTCATTCATTAAATAGCATGTGAAATATTTAGCATAAGCTATCTCGCCAGGGTAGATATAAGAAAGAATTGGTAACAATTCTTCTGGTGACAAAAATCTGCCAAATATATAGTAATAGTAAAATTTTATCATAAACAGGAGTAATAATAACACTAAACCATTGCTATCATATATATATATATATATATATATATATATATAAATACATTAAGTTTTACTAAAAAAATTATTAAATAAAATCAATTTTAATAACAAAACGTAATTAGTTATTATATAAATATATTATTTTAAAAACTAAAAAATTATTGATATATAAAATAGTTTTTATTTTAATAAAATTTATAAACTAGTTTTTAAATTGGTATCTAATTAGATACTAAAATTTAGCTATTAATTATTTTATATTCTAAAGTTGTTGAGTAAAACTTTCATAACTAATTAAATATCAATTTATAAATTTTATTAATAATAAAAATTAATTTTAGATATAAAATATGAAAATTTAGTATAATTTTTTTTTAAAAATTTAGTTTTTATTTAATGATTTTTTTAGTATTCAAAATATTAAATAATTATTAGAAATTTTTTGAGAAATATGAAAGAAAAACTTACTGATCTTTGTTTACATCAAGCTGTAAAAATTTGTCTTTTGGAGAAGGTACAATTCCTCCATTAGTTTCAAAGGTCATATAACTTTCGTATGTATTGTATACATGGTTTTCAAATTCACCAAAGTTCATTTTCCCATCTTTTTCATCGTCCATGCGCC
Source organism: Phaseolus vulgaris (assembly GCF_051622355.1). Lineage (NCBI taxonomy): Eukaryota > Viridiplantae > Streptophyta > Magnoliopsida > Fabales > Fabaceae > Phaseolus > Phaseolus vulgaris. The sequence continues at coordinate 11,436,821 of NC_143498.1, forward strand.
TATTTCATAAACAAAGCAAAATATAAGCTAAGTCAATATGCATGCACTGTACAAGAATTTAGGGACCCAAATTTCCAGTCCCTTCCTCATTCACAAATTTGAACTTGTTTCATAATATGGACCAATTAGAATGAAAAGGTAGTTTAAAAAACAAAAGATATTTCACTATTTCATTTAAAAAAAGAAGGCTTACTTTAGTCTATCTCTCAACATCCACTTTTGCGTTTCTTGATTTTGGCTATCTTCTGGATGCAAAAAACTGCAAAAGGAGACGGATTTCTTCGGGTCAATTTCATTGCAGAAATGTAAAACAATTTCAACATGATGTAACCCACAAATAGATGTTGAAAACAGCATAGAAAAGAGAAAAGAAAAAGTGATCAATTAATTTATACTCTCTAAGTTCGGTGAAATTCAGAAGCCCGTTGTGATCAATGTCTGCAACGTTAAATCTTTCGTTCCACCATCCTGCTTCGCCATGTAGCATATTGTTTTCCTCTGTTTTAGCATATAGTAAGAATTCAAAATGGTTAAGTAAAAACATGAAGAGGAATTTGTTTGATTCCTGAGAATGAATGAAGGTGGTTGAAGAACAGAACAGAAGAGAATAAAAACCCAATGATAAAAACCTATTTACCCATATGCTTTTGAGAAAACTGAGGTAAATACTCCTTAAAAGAAACGGCCAAATCCCCATTGTCGTCTTTGGAATCCAACTCTGCTTGCGTGAGATAATCTAATCTGTCTGTTGCTCGTTGAGTAATCCAAGCCTCTAACTCTTCGAAACCAACCACCCCATCTTTGGGTTCTCTATCTAACAAAGGGAACAAGATGATCAACCTTAACGTGGTGTTCAATTTTCCGCCAGAGGTAAGATATTGGTATGTCCCTGCAACATCAACAGGCGCAGTGGTACTGTCCAAATTGGAGGAGGTACGAGGAGAAGGTTCCTGGGGAATGGTTTTCTTTACAACCTCTCTCCCATTATTTGTCACAAGAGGGTCAAAACTCGGTGCCCGTTCAAGTAGCTTGTACCCGAACCTGCGATTGAGGCGACTCTTTGGTGCGCCCAGGCTCAATGGGGACAAGCATTTGTAGAGCAACACGGCGGTGGCTATTAGGATATAAACCACCGCCTTTGACATCTTCGGGTGCTGCCTGAGTTTTGAGGCTCTCAGGGAAGAAGCTATGAAGAAGGAACAAGAAATAAAATATGGAGAGAAGAATGAGAGGGAAATACGGTTATTGATGGTTGGAGGCAGTTTAATTAGGGAACATAGAATCCTGTTCGAATGAGAACACCTGAACTAAACTTGCCCGATTTTGCAATGTTTATTTATATAACAATTTTCAAGCACACATGAATGGCTCTAAATCCTTTTGCTTGCATTAGCAATTACCAATGTCATATCTACTCATTGTTTTTCAATTAACCTTATCTACGTGTCCCCATATCTTTTTTTCTCCACTGTTTCTAATAATTTTGTAAACGATCAAGCCAAATTGAATTGTAATTTCAAATCATGTGTGTCATTGCTTGTCTGTGGTAACCTTAAAGATATTGTGGGGTTGTCTTAGTTCTCCAATTAGATCATTTTGTGTTAATAACCTTTTGCTACTATAAATATGTGTTTGATTTTACTTTATAAAATGTAATAACAAGTTGTCTCTAATGTTAAATTGGAACATTTTGTATGACGTAACATCCTTGTAAGAACGATTGTCACATAAAAGTGCCATGTCACAGTCAAATTATTAAAAAAAAAATTCTATAAATGTTTTAAATTAGTTCCTCAAATCAAATTGTAACTTTTAATCGTTATATATTTGCAACTTTTTTTTTATTATTTAGTCCCTGTTTGGAATTTATGGACATGGAAAAAGAAAAAAAAGTCACAAAGTAAAACATCACACACGGTTATGAATAGATATAATGTGACAAATGTAAAAGTTAAAAAATACCTAAAGAATATTATCTAAAAGATAGAAGTAGTTAAATGGTATAGAGCTTAGATAGTACATTTTACCGGCTTGAATAATTGACTTTGTTTCCTCGATCACTCATCTTTCTCCTTCCTTCTCTCGTACTCGCTTTTTGGTACTTGGTCGCTACTCCTTCTCATATCCACTCTCCAGTACTTGATAAAAGCGTGCATTACTATTGTATAACAATGTTTATTTATAATATTAATAGTATGTTATTTCGTTTATGGATCGTATCTGATATGTATCTTTAATAATAAAACAACATTCCCTGATTTATCGCATGTTTACTATATTTACAACATATTACTTGATTTATCGCATATCTCTTTATTTCTTATTAAGGCAACCAATTTGTCTAGTCGGTCGACTACAGATACCGAGTGACATGACTCACTTGACTTCGAAAGGTACACTTGCCCCTCAGGTTTGAGGGAGAGTCTTCCAAAAGAGTCTAGATGTGATCTTTGGGTGCCTTGAGGTAGGAAGTGAAAATTTTAATCATTAATAGTGCACAATGACAGGGGTGATTGGACATACGTCACTCAACACGTCATTCGAGCTTAACCTAATTTTTTATCTCGGAGATCTAACAGTTCAACTGATTATGTCATTTTGTGCTCCAACCATTTGAACTCATTAGATTAAAGTGAATCCAACGATTCAGAACAAGACAATGTTTCGTCCTTTCACTCGTTCCCTTGATTGTGTTATTTCTTTTACTAAAGATTATGTTTCTTTACAGAACCGGAGTTCGAGATGGATGATTGGCACCGGATGTGAGTCTCATGGACTTTATCAACTACAGATCTCACATATGTTGGCGCGATTATGGATTCTCCATCTCTCATTCATGCTTGGTTGAGTCATCATAGTCTTGCCAAGATGCAACAATTTGTTCCAAGTTTGTCTAATGTGTCTAGTTTATCATGTGAGTCGTGTCAGTTACGGAAACACATTCATAGTTCTTTTCATAATAGTGTCTCACAACGTGCTTCATCTCATTTTGCCTTAGTTCACTCTGATATTTGGGGACCAAGTCGTATTAAGTCTAATTTAGGATTTCAGTATTTTGTTACTTTTATTGATGATTATTCAATATTGTTGAACCAAGTGGTGTTCAAGTTTTGAAGAAATCCAAACCCTTTGAAGGATGTTGAAGCCTTGGTTGTGCTTGATGTTGCTGTGCTGGTTTAGCTTAGTTCTGGGGTAGTTTATATGTTGTAATCCACCCTTTGATTAAATCTAAAGCATTAGCATTATCAATCTTTGTGAAAGTAAAATGTTTTCAAACTAAGTTAAAACAACCGATTGTTTTATCGAAACAACCGATTATTTGTACTTAGGTGTTTTGAGAAAAAGATTGAAAACTGTTTTTAAAATGGTTGAACTGTTAAGTACCAAAACAACCGATTGATTCGAGGAAACAACCGATTGTTTGTTTTGGGACCATAACAGAAAAACTGTTTTCTATTTGACTGAGCTTTAAATGATTTAACTACTTACGCTCCAGTCATTAAATGTTTTGACCAATCTTTTAATGCAATTTAAGAGTTTGTTAAGATTTGATAACAAACTACATTTTTGAATATATTCAGAAAAACAGATTTGAGAATTAAGAATCTTTGACAAGTTTTTCTTAAGAGTTTTTGAGTTTTTCAAAGAACTGAGATTGCTAAGAGTTTGTGATTGTTCAAAGTGTATGGAATAGGATTCTGCTTGTATTGATTTCAGATTATCTTCTGTAACAAGTGTAATCCCTGTACTCTCTGTAAAAACAAGTTTCGTTTCTATGTTTGCTAAGATTAGTTGTGTGTTCTTGAGGGGATCAAGATCAACAATCTTAGTGTTGGTGTGTTGACCAAGGAGAGTGTGTTTCTTGAGGTGTTCAAGGTCATTCTCTTGGTTGTTGTGTAAGTGATCAAGGTGTGATTGCTTAGTGGATTTCCTTAGGGTTTTGAGAAGACTGGATGTAGCTCTGGGTTTGGAGTGAACCAGTATAAACAACTGTGTACAATTTCTCTATCCCTATCTCTTTAAATTCAGTTTTCTCAATTAATAACTGGTATAAACAACTGATTGTTTTTCTAGTATTGTGCTTTTGCTTTATGTTTTGAAAAACTGAATTCTTAATCAAGGTTTTCTTGAAGTATTTTCATTCTAAGCTTAAAAGTTTACGAAAATCTTTCTTAAACAATTCACTCCCCTCTCATTTAAGGTCATCTATTCTAACAATTGGTATCAGAGCTTGGTTCTTGAAAGTTATTCAAGTTGATCTAAAAACCTTTCTTCTATGGCTGGAAAACTATCTTTTGAGGAAGGTGCTTCAATTTACAAACCACCTTTATTCTGTGGATTGAATTATAAGTTTTGGGAAGCAAGAATGAAAATCTTTATTGAATCTATTGATCAAAGAATTTGGGATTCAATTGAGAATGGTCCTTATATTCCAAAGTTCAAAAAGGATAATTCTTTCATTACAAAACCTTTGTCCAAATGGACAAATGATGAATGTAAGATGGCCCAACTTACATTAAAGCTTCTGCACTAGATACTAATGAATTTTTCTTAATATCAAAGTGCAAAACTACTAAGGAAATGTGGGGGACACTCAAGGCTGCTCATGAACCAAAGGAAGCAATGACAAAGAGTCAAGCAAGAAGGAAAAGAGGGAAAAATAAGAAAAGCCTCAATCTTTGCTTCATGGCCAGAAGGGAGGATGACTCAAGAAGTGTAAGTTCATCAAACTCTGAAAATTATGGTCAATTGCTTCAAGACTTTCAAGAAACGCATGAAGAAGCCAACCGATTGGCTCTCTTGAACAATCGGTTAAAAGAAAAGAACAGTTGGCTTGAAAACAGAGTAAAGGCACTGGAAGAGGATTTAGAAAATTCAAAAACAGATTTTGAAAATCTGGAAATCATTTACAAAAACTCCTCTTGCAAGTGTGATACTCTAGTTTATGAAAATTGCGAAAATCTTGAAAAGAAGGTCCACTATCTTGTTAAAACAGTGGATAAGCTTTCTAAAGGCCAATCCAACTTTGAGAGTGTTCTAGCATCTCAAAACTGCGTTTTTGGAAAAGCTGGATTGGGTTTTAATCCACAAAACAAACAAGATAGATTTTCAAAATCATTTTCGAAAATGCCAGAAAAACAATTGATTGGACCATCGAAACAACCGATTGTTACATGCTTCTATAGCATGAGAAGAGGTCATTCTGTGAGGTTTTGTAAAATCAGAAAACATGTTGTTCTTAAAGGGCTTATGAAGTGGATTCCTAAGGGAAATAAAGCTTTAATTGATGAGTATAAACCAGATGGACCCTCATTCATAAGGGGACCAAATCTTTGTACTTGAAAATTTGTTTTGTAGGAAATCTTGGAGGAGAGGAAGAAACTATGGTACTTGGATAGTGGATGCTCCAAGCATATGACAGGGGACAAATCAAAATTCCTGAGTATCTTCTTTAAGCAAGAGGGTCATGTCACCTATGGAGACAACAACAAAGGAAGAATCCTTGGGAGAGGATCCATAGGAGATGAGAACATCTTGGTAATCCATGATGTGCTTTTTGTTGAAGGCCTAAAGCATAATCTGTTGAGTATTAGACAACTTTGTGACAAGGGTTATCAAGTGATGTTCAAGTCAAACACATGTGAGATCTGTCTACCCAACACCAAAGAGGTAATGTTGGTAGGTAAGAGAGTTAATAATGTGTATCTTCTAGATATCTCTTCACCATGCTCAATTGGATGTCTTCTATCCAAGCAAGATGAATCTTGGCTTTGGCATAGAAGAATTGCTCATATTCACATGAATAATTTGAACAAGCTAATTTCAAAGGATCTTGTGATTGGGCTGCCAAAACTCAAGTTTGAGAGGGATCACATGATGGCATTTTCATGAAGTTCTTCTTGAATCAAAGTAGAGTATGGGGCGGAAGCAATGTATGAGAGTGAGAAAGATCCTCCTAAGAGTGGTGTTGATCTTGTAGGAGCATGATAAGTATGGGTATTGAGTGGTTCGGCCAGCTCAAGGGAAAAGATGAAGGAATTGAAGTTTAGAGCCTAGGATTCTAGGGAGAAGCAAAGTTGAGTACAAATGGGCAGCATAACTTTACTCACAATAAACTTGAAAAATACAATGAGATAGCCTTCCTATTTATAGGCTATCTTGGACGTAAATGTTAAGCTGAATTCTAAGGAAAAGAAAACCAAAATTAAATCTAAATTCTAAGCCATGTGCCATGTGCAATGACCGGCCACACAACCCTAGATTCTAGAATGTTTCCATCCAAAAGTGCTTTCTACACTATCCTATCTACTAAGTACCCCTAATAGGCCTTCATGTACCAATTACAAGGCTTTCCCAAACCGTAGCTTGATCCATGTGTGGTGAGCTAGACGGTCCTTCTAGATGCTCCTTATGTAGCCACTCCTTATCATGGTCTAGACGCTCCATATCTTAGGCTAGACGCTCCTCTTCATAAGCTAGACGGTCTTAGCCTTGGAAGTTTGGCTTTCATAGTGTGGTGAGCTTGGGCCCTCCTCCATCATCCCCTCCCTCTTGAAAAGGATTTGTCCTCAAATCCAAGGCTTTTGCTTGGGGGATGGTTGTGGCTGGATGGTGTCCATCATCTCCTCCTTCATGAGAAGATCTATCCTCAGATGTGCATTCTTGATCTCGGATAGTAGCCTCTTGCTTCGTCAAGATGTATCCTCCCGGATCAAATGTCAATCTATGTGAATCCTGAAACAAAGCAAAGGAGTTAGGGTGAGCCTTTGGAAAACAGATAATTGTGTGAAGTTGCCATTCTTGTTTTTCTCTTATGTTGGCCAACTTCTCGCAATATCTCCCTTTTGAGGGTTGTAGGTGCCTTCTAATCCTCTTATGTTTTCTAAAATTTCCAAAAGTAGTTACTTTTTCCTTAGGCATAATCCCTTTAGGAAATGGTGACAACTTTAAAAAGGTAAAAGGACTATGTTCACATACAACTTCAAATGGAGAGGTATGAGTAATCTTGTGGACTACTCCATTGTATGCATGTATAAAAGGAAAAGGATTCTTATCCCAAGAATTGTGAATGTCCCTCATGATTTCGTGAAGCATAGAAGGAAGAGCTATGTTTTCAAATTTTGGAGCTCTATCCCTTATTTTTGAAAATAAATCATGGAGGCTTGTCACTTTTCTTAAGAAGAGTTTATCCACTTCCATGGAGAAAGAATCAAGACCTTTTGTTGTCCTAGGAAGCTCTAATATGAAATGTGTGTCTTCCCAAGTATTTTTGACAAAAGGTGAAGGAGGATAGAGTTCTTGAGACTTCGCTTTAGGTGTAGTTTGAAAACAAAAGTTGTACCTAAAGTAATGTCTTTGAACCTCTTTTCTCATGGGTGACAAAAGTTTTCCTCTTAAAAGCTCTAGAGTTACATCAATTCTCATTTGCCCCATGAGTTCTCCTTCTTGTAGACTTTTTCTCTTATGTGCAAAGAGAGTCTCGTTGGTACAACCATTGTTTAAGAAAATTTGTACATTTTGCAATGGTTGTCTCAATAAGACATGGCAAGTTGTTCTAGGCACTACTTCATACAAAAATTGGTAGTTGCTTATAGATAACTTGTCATTCTTTTGGGGATATCTTAACACATTTGAGAAATAGTCTTGATCTATGCAAGCTTCTTTTAAAGACTTTTCTTTTGTGCGCATGCTTGCAAGTGTTCCTTTACAATAGGAAAGGCTAGGTTGTTCAACAAGAAGCATATTTGTAAAGGTAGTTTCATTGTGCTTGACTTGTTGAATGACCTTGTGGGAAGTAACACTATTCTCCCACGCCTTTTGTTTCCCAAAATTTTTCTCTTTTTCTATTTTTTCTTCATCCCTTTTGTGTTTCATTTGTATTTGGTCTTTTACCACTTGGGAATGTGGTAAAGGGCTAAGTACAAATCTTTTGTGCTTGTGGATGAAAGAAATCTCGTTAGTTAGACCATTATGCGAGGTTTTCTTATCAAATTGCCATGGTCTACCTAATAAGATGTGGCAAGCTTCCATAGGTACTACATCACATAAAACATTGTCTTTGTAGTTACCTATAGAAAACTCGATTTCCACTTGTTTGTCTACACGTAGTTCTCCATCCTCATTGATCCATTGTAAATTGTACGGTTTTGGATGAGGAACTACTTGTAGTTTTAATTTTTCAATCAATCTAGTGCTACAGCAATTGCAGCATGACCCACACCATCCACAATAAGAGAGCATATATTTTCTAAAACATTGCATCTAGTATGAAAAATGTTCTCTCGTTGTGTCTCGTTGGATGCACTAGGTTGATTGTGGAGGATTCTTTGAATCATCAATAAGTCCCCCTCCAAAGGATTTATCCTTTCTCCTTCCCCTTTTTCTTGAGTACTAGGTTCATCCTCACCACTTGTGTACTCATCTTTTCCTTTTAAAAACAAAACCCTTTGGTTTGGACATTGCGCTTGCACATGCCCTCTTCCAAAACATTTAAAGCACTTGGTGTCCCTAGCACGGATGTATGGGGTGGAGGCATCTTTCACTAAGGGTTTGGTAGTTTCTTTGGATTCGTCTCTAGGTGTACTACCCTCCCTTTTAAAGTCTTTCTTGGGATAAGAGTTGGAGTAAGAACCCACCCTTAGACTTGAAGTTTTGCGCAAATTTTGTTGTTCAACTTTAATGCAAAGTTGAACCAAATCATTCAAGTCTTGGTAGGGTAATAGTTCTACTCTATCCCTTATCTCAAGGTTGAGCCCACTTAGAAACCTAGATATGGTGGTGGTTTCTTCCTCTCTAATGGATGCTCTCATCATGTAGAGCTCCATTTTCTGCCTATACTCTTCCACACTTAAGTTCTTTTGTTGGAGTCTTTGGAGCTTGTCCATCAACTCCCTATGGTAGTAGGAAGGTATGTGGCGACGTCTTAGGGCTCCCCTAAGGTCATTCCAATATTCTATGGAAGGCTCCCTATGAAGACGTCGGTCTCTCTCTAAAGAGGTCCACCAATACATGGCATTGCTTTGGAAACTAAGGGTTGCTAAGGGTACCTTCCTCTCTTCACTCACCCTATGGCAAGCAAAGAGTTGCTCTACTTTCATCTCCCAATCTAGGTAGGCCTCTACATCTTCCTTACCATAGAAATGGGGTAGGTCTACCCTTACTTCCTTTGGGCTCTCTTGCTCCCTTTGTCTAGTTCTTCTAGGGGGTGGTTGGTAATAGTCATTAATTCTAAGGCTTCCCTCCCCTAGAGTCTCATTACTTTTAGAATGGGATGCATGAGTTTTTTTTTATTTTTGTGATTTTTGTGATTTCTCTTCTTGAGCTCTAGCCAACTCATTAATTTTGTTTTCATTCTCCAATTGTCTAAAAGAGATTAATTGTACCGCTTGGGATACCTCTTTTAAAAGGGTTTTCAAAGATTTTACTTCACTTTCCATAGACTTTGGAGAATGAGAAGAAGAAGACATGGCTAGAACTTTGTGTATTTAGGCGTTTTACTTTGAGAAAGATTAGGGAAGTTAAAGAAGGTAGTTTTCCAGGTAAGGGAGGTGAGTCTCAAAGGACTACTTAAGTACCAAGCCTTTTCCTTGCCAAAAACTAGTCTCCAATGCCTTCACATAAAATTTTCTCTTAGTGAAACACTTAGAACACAAGAAGTTGAGAAATCAAAAAGCAAGAAAACTATGTAAGCTAGATATGCAGCAATACTAGTCGGTGTAGCACAAAATTAAACAATACTAAGCATGCAAAACGTTTCTACCCAAACAATAGAAAAAAAACAAGTTCAAACAAGCAACAATTACTAAGCAAAATTTACTACACTATTCGGCCCTAGGTGAGGCTTCTTGGACACTTTGAGCCCTTGAAGACACACTCACCGTCTAAAACGTAATTAAAAGAGGTAATTAACAATAAACCAAGTTGCAAAGGAAAATAAGAGAACTCCCTTTGTTGTTCCTCCTTTTGGTTAGTGCACTTCTTTGTTGTCTTGATTGTTGATCTCCTAAGTGTTTGTAGTGTTTGTTTCAAGAAAGCTTGTTTCGGCTTTGGCTTTGTCTCCTCCTTAGAATGTTGGCTTTAATTCTCCAATTTCCAGCACCTATTCACAAGGGCTAAACCTTAAACCAAGTCAAATTCCATGCACATAAGCACCAAGGGAGAAATTAAATTCCAACACCCAAAAAGAGAGGTCAAGGAACAAAAGCAAGAAACAAATTTAATTGAATAAAAACAGTACCACCAAAAGGATTTATATTGTGACAACTAGAAAGAGAGTCAATTAAGTAAAGCAAACAAATAAAGGTACTCAATTAAAGGTTGGCACACAAAAGAATTCCTAAAGAAAAGCACTAGATTAGATGACCAAATAAAAAAAACAGCACCACTGGAAAATGTTGTGGCCAGAAAACGTGTTTGTTCCCCGATTTATGCTGATCTGTATTTTTGGAATTTGGCTCTGAAATTTGTTATGCAAGATATTCAGGATCTTATCTAAAATCTGGCTTTGGATTCACTCAAAACGGATGCACCATTGTTTTTTAATAAATTTTTCAAAATTGGTGTTCGGTTAGGCCAGCTGGAGCGCTTCAGATTTGCACTCTGATCTTAAAAGATTTATCATTTTTTTTCTGTTGCTTTTTTTGACCTAATTCTTTTTTTGTCCTTTTTGTAACACTTCAAACTTGCATTTTCCAGAGAATCACAAGTTTCCTATGAGTGGAAATATTTTTTTGAAACAAAAACAGCCAGAACAGAGAGATGAAACAGGGGAATTCTGGAAAACTGGAAAAACAGCAAGATAACCAAAATTGAACACAATGGAATTGTAAGAACGGAAATTGTGTAAGAACTAAGACACAATTATGAACTCAAACTAAAAATAAAAAGGCACCAAAGGAGCAAAGAACAGCAGATTCAAGCAAAATAAAGAGACCCAAAATCAAGAAACAAATAAGCCAAATAAAAGGACTACTATGAATTGTTGACAATATGGATGAACATGACTTGACAAAACATGTATAGATTCAGAAAATTAAAGACTCAAATCATAATATGAACCAAATAAGGAAAGCAATAAAGACTCAAAAGCCTAAAACAAAATAGCAACACAAAGGTGTATGGAATCCTATCACAAATTGCACAAGAACTTGTTCAAGATCAAATGAACAAGAGTGCTTCGGTTGGATCTTCCACAAAGCACACCAAGAACAAATTAAAATGTAAAAAACAGCAAGACAAGTAAGGAAAGTAAATGACAATATGAAATAAAGAAGAACTAAAATTGAAAAGACAAGGAGCTACTCATCTTGAAGAACCAAAGCTCATGATACCAAATGATGGCATTTTCATGAAGTTCTTCTTGAATCAAAGTAGAGTATGGGGCGGAACCAATGTATGAGAGTGAGCAAGATCCTCCTAAGAGTGGTGTTGATCTTGTAGGTGCATGATAAGTATGGGTATTGAGTGGTTCGGCCAGCTCAAGGGAAAAGATGAAGGAATTGAAGTTTAGAGCCTAGGATTCTAGGGAGAAGCAAAGTTGAGTACAAATGGGCAGCATAACTTTACTCACAATAAACTTGAAAAATACAATGAGATAGCCTTCCTATTTATAGGCTATCTTGGACGTAAATGTTAAGCTGAATTCTAAGGAAAAGAAAACCAAAATTAAATCTAAATTCTAAGCCATGTGCCATGTGCAATGACCGGCCACACAACCCTAGATTCTAGAATGTTTCCATCCAAAAGTGCTTTCTACACTATCCTATCTACTAAGTACCCCTAATAGGCCTTCATGTACCAATTACAAGGCTTTCCCAAACCGTAGCTTGATCCATGTGTGGTGAGCTAGACGGTCCTTCTAGATGCTCCTTATGTAGCCACTCCTTATCATGGTCTAGACGCTCCATATCTTAGGCTAGACGCTCCTCTTTGAGTCTAGACGCTCCTCTTCATAAGCTAGACGGTCTTAGCCTTGGAAGTTTGGCTTTCATAGTGTGGTGAGCTTGGGCCCTCCTCCATCATGAAGCATGCCAAAAAGGGAAACAAGTGAAAAGTTCTTTCAAAATTAAAAATGTTGTTTCTTGTTTGAGACCTCTTGAACTTCTTCACATGGATCTTTGGACCCTCAAGAACTATGAGTCTTGGTGGAAATTATTATGCTTTTGTTATTGTTGATGATTTCTCTAGGTACACTTGGACTCTTTTCTTGGAATCAAAGAGTGATGCCTTTGCTGAATTCAAAAAGCTAGCAAGAAGACTACAAAACACAAAGAACAAGAACATAGGCTCTATAAGGAGTGATCATGGAGGAGAATTTCAGAATGAGAAGTTTAGCAAATTCTGTGAGAAGTTGGGAATTCTGCATAATTTCTCTGCTCCAACAACACCACAGCAAAATGGAGTGGTAGAGAGGAAGAACAGGTCTCTTGAAGAGCTTGCAAAGACAATGCTTAGTGAATCATCACTTCCTAAGTATTTTTAGGCAGATGCAGTGAGCACCTCTTGTTATGTGATGAATAGGGTGCTTATAAGGCCCAGTTTGAAGAAAACTCCATATGAACTTTTCAATGGAAGGAAGCCGAACATCAGTCACCTCAAAGTCTTTGGCTGCAGGTGTTTCGTTCTCAACAATGGAAAGGAAAGCTTGGGAAAGTTTGATGAGAAAGCGGACCTTGGTATCTTCATTGGTTATTCACTTCACAAGTCATGCATATAGAGTCTACAACAAGAGGTTGATGACTGTAGAAGAATCAGTTCACGTTGTCTTTGATGAGGTAGATCGCATAATCAGTCAAATCCCAAAGACCAGTGCTGAAGAAGATGAACAAAGCATCAGTTTGGAGAAGCTGGAAATCTGTGCAGAAAAACAACCGGTTGATTCGCAGAAACAACCGATTGAAATTCTGCAACAGAGTGAGCTGCCCAAGGAGTGGAGGATTCCTAGAGATCTGTCAGTGGAAAACATCATAGGGCAGATCAAGGAAGGTGTCTCCACACGTAGCTCTATCTCAAACTTCTGCAGGCACACAACTTTTGTCTCTCAAATTGAACCAAAGTCAATAGAGGAAGCTCTCAAGGATGAGAAGTGGGTTGAAGCTATACATGAAGAGCTAAATCAGTTTGAAAGGAATGAGGTATGGTTTCTTGTCCCTAAAACTAATGAAATGAATATTATTGGTTCAAAATGGGTTTTCAGGAACAAGTTAGATGAGGATGGTGTGATCACGAGGAACAAGGCAAGGCTAGTTGCAAAAGGCTACAATCAAGAAGAGGGCATAGATTATGGTGAAACCTTTGCTCTTGTTGCTAGATTGGAGGCTGTGAGGCTGCTGCTGGCTTTTGCGTGTATGAGTGGTTTTAAACTCTTCCAAATGGATGTCAAGAGTGCCTTCTTGAATGGCTACATCAATGAGGAAGTCTATGTAGATCAACCACCGGGATTTGAAGATCACAAGTATCCCAACCATGTCTTCAAGTTGAAGAAAGCTTTGTATGGTCTGAAACAAGCTCCAAGGCAGTGGTATGAAAGGCTTAGCAACTTTCTGCTATCTCATAGATATGAAAGAGGAATGGTAGACAAGACTCTCTTCATCAAGAAGTCAAATGCAGAAATAATTCTTGTGCAAATCTATGTTGATGATATCATCTTTGGTGCTACACAAGATAAATTGTGTGAAGAATTTGTGGTTGTAATGAAAGGTGAGTTTGAAATGTCTATCATGGGAAAACTATCTTTCTTTCTTGGATTCCAGGTTAAGAAAACGAAGGATGGGATCTTCTTGAGTCAATCAAAGTATTGCAAGGAGATTCTCAAGAAATTTGAAATGGAGAGTTGCAAAGAAGCAAGCACTCCAATGCCATCAAGCTGTTACATGGATGTTGATGCTGCTGGAAAGAGTGTAGATCAAACAAAATACAGAGGATTGATTGGATCTTTGCTATATCTAACAGCTAGTAGGTCGGACATCATGTTTGCGGTGTGTCTATGTGCAAGATATCAAGCAAATCCTAAAAAGTCACACTTCAAAGCTGCAAAAAGAATTTTGAAATATCTTAAAGGAACATCATCTGTAGGATTATGGTATCCTTCTCACTCTCCAATACATTTAATTGGTTATTCAAATTCTGACTTTGTAGGTTGTAAGCTAGATAGAAAGAGCACAAGTGGCACTTGTCACCTTCTTGGCTCAAGCCTAGTCCCATGGCATAGCAAGAAGCAAGCATGTGTTGCTCTCTCTACTGCTGAGACTGAATATATAGTTGTTGGTAGCTGTTGTGCACAGATTCTATAGCTCAAACAACAACTTGCAGACTTTGGATTACAAATCAGCAAGGTTCCTTTGATGTGTGATAACACAAGTGCCATCAATCTCACCAAAAATTAGATTCAGCACTTAAGGACCAAACATATTGAGATAAGGCATCATTTCATCAGGGATCATGTACAAAATGGGAATTGTGAAGTGAAGTTTGTGGAGACCAAACTGCAGTTAGCTGACATCTTCACAAAGCCTTTACCAAAAGAGAGGTTTTTCTTCTTAAGAAATGAGTTAGGTATCCTTGATTTTAATAATCTCTCCTAAATATGTTTTTGATACATGTTAAAGTCTTTTTGTGAAGACAAATAGGGGGAGAATTAATTGGTTCTTGTATATCTTTATCTGATACTGTATAAAAAGTTAAAATCTCTTATATGAAAGTGTTTTCTGCTGCTGCTAATAGAAACAACCGATTGTTTCGTGTAAACAACTGATTGTTTATCATGTTTTATTCTTTGAATGAGTAATAAACTGACTTGCTGCTGTAAAAAGCTTTGGACAGTATAAATGCTATTTTTGCAGGAACTGCTTCAGATTTAATCAGATCAAACACAAGCACCAGGGATTTGTCTTCATCAAATAGGGGGAGATTGTTGAACCAAGTGGTGTTCAAGTTTTGAAGAAATCCAAACCCTTTGAAGGATGTTGAAGCCTTGATTGTGCTTGATGTTGTTGTGCTGGTTTAGCTTAGTTCTGGGGTAGTTTATATGTTGTAATCCACCCTTTGATTAAATCTAAAGCATTAGCATTCTCAATCTTTGTGAAAGTAAAATGTTTTCAAACCAAGTTAAAAAAACCAATTGTTTTATTGAAACAACCGATTGTTTGTACTTAGGTGTTTTAGGAAAAAGATTGAAAAATGTTTTTAAAATGGTTGAATTGTTAAGTACCAAAACAACGGATTGATTCGAGGAAACAACCGATTGTTTGTTTTGGGACCATAACAGAAAAACTTTTTTTTGTTTGACTGAGCTTTAAATGATTTAACTGCTTACGCTCCAGTCATTAAATGCTTTGACCAATCTTTTAATGCAATTTAAGAGTTTGTTAAGATTTGATAACAAACTATATCTTTGAATATATTCAGAAAAACAGATTTGAGAATTAAGAATCTTTGACAAGTTTTTCTTAAGAGTTTTTGAGTTTTTCAAAGAACTGAGATTGCTAAGAGTTTGTGATTGATCAAAGTGTATGGAATAGGATTCTGCTTGTATTGATTTCAGATTATCTTCTGTAACAAGTGTAATCCTTGTACTCTATTGAACAAGTATTCGTTTCTGTGTTTTGCTAAGATTGGTTGTGTGTTCTTGAGGGGATCAAGATCAACAATCTTAGTGTTGGTGTGTTGACCAAGGAGAGTGTGTTTCTTGAGGTGTTTAAGGTCATTCTCTTGGTTGTTGTGTAAGTGATCAAGGTGTGATTGCTTAGTGGATTTCCTCAGGGTTCTGAGAAGACTGGATGTAGCTCTGGGTTTGGAGTGAACCAGTATAAACAACTGTATACAATTTCTCTATCCCTATCTCTTTAAATTCAGTTTTCTCAATTAATAACTGGTATAAACAACCGATTGTTTCGGTAAAACAACCGATTGTTTTTCCAGTATTGTGCTTTTGCTTTATGTTTTGAAAAACTGAATTCTTAATCAAGGTTTTCTTGAAGTATTTTCATTCTAAGCTTAAAAGTTTACGAAAATCTTTCTTAAACAATTCACCCCCCTCTCGTTTAAGGTTTATTCTAACAAATATGTACTTGGGTGTTTTTAATGAAAAATCGTTCTGAGATGTTTTCTATATTTCAAATATTTTACAATGAAATTAAAAATCAATTTGGAATTTCCATTCGAATTTTGCGCAATGATAATGGGCGTGAATATCTTTCTCATTCTTTTATAAAATTTATGGCTTCTCATGGTATTCTTCATCAAACTTCATATGCTTATACACCTCAACAAAATTGGGCAGCTGAGCGCAAGAATAGACATCTGTTGAAACAACTAGTACTATTTTAATTCATGGTGATGTTCCTCAACATTTTTTGGGTGATGATGTTCTTAGTACATGTTATCTCATTAATCGCATGCCATCTCCAGTTTTAGATGACAAAATTCCTCATTCTATTTTATTTTCACATGACCCTCTCCACTCTTTACCTCCCAAAGTTTTTGGATCCATATGCTTTGTTCATAATTTTAGTCCTGGTCTTGATAAATTATCTCCTAAGTCACACAAATGTGTCTTTTTAGGGTTCACTAGATCACAAAAAGGATATAAATGTTTCTCACCTTCTCTAAACCGTTATTTTATTTCAGCAGATGTCAGCTTCAGTGAATCTTCCTTTTACTTTAAGTCTTGTCCTTCTCCTTCTATGTCTTCATCTAATCAAGTTAATATTCATCTTGTTGTGCCTAGTGCACCTAAAGATTCACCACTGCCACCAACTCTTCAGGTGTATAGTCGTTGCCAAACTTCTCATCGTCCATCAGATGACTCTCTTCTAGGGCCAACACCCCATCTCCCTCCGACTCCGATAGTTGAACCTGATCTTCCTATTGCTATCCGTAAAGGTATACGTTCTACCCGTAATCCCTCTCCCCATTATACTGCTTTGAGTTACCATAGACTATATCAACCCCTTTATACTTGTCTTTTGTCTATTTCTTTTGTATCCATTCCAAAATCTGTAGGTGATGCCTTAGCTCATCCTAGTTGGTGTTAGGTCATGCTTGATGAAATGAATGCGCTTCAGAAAATGAAACATGGGAACTTGTTCCTTTACCGTCTAGGAAATCTGTTGTTGGTTACAGGTGGATTTTTGCTATCAAAGTTGGTCATGATGGTACTATTGATTGTCTTAAAGCTCGTCTTGTGGCTAGGGGTTATACCCAAATTTTTTGTTTAGACTATGGTGATACTTTTTCTCCGTGAGGAAGATGACTTTTGTTTGCCCATTCATAGCTATGACTACTCGTCAACAATGACCTCTTTATCAATTAGATGTCAAAAATGCCTTTCTTAATGGGGATTTGCAAGAAGAAATTTATATGGAGTAACCTCCCAATTTGTTGCTCATGGGGAGTCTTCTGGATTGGTATGTCATCTTCGCAAATCCTTATATGGTCTAAAGCAGTCTCTCAGGGCTTGGTTTGGAAAATTTAGCAATTTTGTTCAATAGTTTGGTATGACTCGCAGTGAAGCAGATCATTCAGTTTTTTATCGTCACTCTAGTGTTGGGTGTATCTATCTTGTAGTATATGTTTATGACATTGTTCTTATAGGAAATGATCACCATGGCATCTCACAAGTAAAACAACACCTTTGTCAACACTTTCAGACCAAAGATCTTGGCAAACTCAGATATATCTTGGGGATTGAGGTAGCACAATCCAATACTAGTATTGTTATCTCTCAAAGAAAACATGCATTGGATATTTTGGAGGAAATTGGATTGATGAATTCGAAATCTGTTGATACTCCCATGGATCCCAATGTCAAGCTTCTACCCAATTAGAGGGAGCCTCTTTCAGATCCTGAGAAGTACAAGAGATTAGTTGGAAAATTGAACTATCAAGTTGTTAGAGCGTATAAACTATTGTAATTCTTCTCATTGTGAAGTTATATCCTTGTGAGCTTTCTTTGTGCTCCCTTTGAGAGTGTTTCTTATTTCTTTTGAGAGTTTTTAATCTTGGGGGGGGGGGTTAAGAATGTGTAACTTGGAGAGGTAAGAAAATTGGCTCCAAAAGGAGGGGTTGAATAGAGCCTGAACTCAATTTGTTTTTTTATCAGTCACTATGAAAAGAAAATTATAAGAAATAAAGGACAAAGAAAGGTATACACAAAAGATTTATACGGTTCACCCTAAACACTAGGTGTACCGGTCGGTATCGGACGAGCCAGGGACCGACCGTACGAGGTAAATAACGGTTATCATTAATAGCTATCAAGTGTCATTAGTTGGAATCATTAGCATTAAATGAGCCAAGAAGCAGCTGAAAAAATGTGGGAAATATCCCCAATGGTAATGAATAAAGAGGAAGGACACACTCATATAAAAGGGGGGCAAGACCAAGGAGGAAGATACATTTTCATATCCCACTATAGCACACTTGAAACAGAAAACTGACTTAAGCGTCGGAGTGTAATCGTAGGTACCACCCCAGCCGACCAAGTGTCAACATTAAAGGAAGGAAATTGAAGGACACAAGAAGGTTACCGACACATCAGCCACTCAGCAACAAGCAAGAGTATTGTTTGGGCCCCTCACAGTCCTTACAGTTACAAATGGTGCCCACCGTGGGGCCGAGACAACACAGTTTCCAGCAGCAGATTACAAACAACAATGGTGTTAACAACAACGCCAACCATGACCGGATAGCATAAAAGTGTTGTTGACCAACGGAAGAACAAATAGGATCGACACTGACACGAGGAAGATCGACGTTGACAAGACAAAGAAATGCTCATACTAAAAGGGCAGGATGAGAATTTGTTACGACGAATCGGAAGTTCCAAGCGGGAAGAGTAATCCCAACACCTCACCCTACAACCAATCAATCCAGAGCCATACCACCAGGTCTGTCAACTCAACCAAATCCCCAAACTCACCAAACCTCTAGGAACAATTTAAACCCGCCCGAGGAAGAAGACCAAAAAGGACACCCATTCACAAATGAGATAATCAATGCTCCACTCCCTCCAGTGTGGAAGGGATTAACCATTAAACCTGATGATGGTTCCACCAATCCAGATGAGCACCTAAACATTTTTAAAACACAAATGATCTTATACACAAATGACAAGGCATTATGGTGTAAAGTGTTCCCTACCTCTCTCCGAGAAGGACCACTCGGCTGGTTCACCAAACTTCCAACTAATTCTGTGGGGAACTTCAAAGACCTGACGATGAAATTCATCACACAGTATGCCACCAGCCGACCAAAGACATGGATGAACTAAGAACCCGAGCCACGAAGTTTATACAGATCGAAGAGCATGTCGACTACCATAAAGTACACCAGACTGAAACCACGGGTAAGGAAAGCGAGTAAGAGAAAGATAGAGGTAACGACCCGGACAAAAGCGAACCGACCGATTTAGAGAGAATTGCTGGCCTCGTTTCTATAGTTACACACCTCTCACAGACCCAAGGGGAAGGATTGTAGATGAAGCGTTACAGGTCGAACTCATCCCAACCCTTAAACAGTCATAGACCCCACAAAACGCTGATATGCCTAAACATTGTCAGTACCATCGCAACTATGACCATACAACGAAAGGATGTCAAGCCTTAAAGGAAAAAGTTGAAGAACTCGTCCAAGCGGCTCACTTCCAAAAAAAATTCAAAATAGATGTCGCAGCACATCGATCAACCCAAAGAGATCGATAGTCATCTTGGGGACCAAGGGATTATCATGATCGATCGAGTCGAGGAGATGAACATCGACAAGACGACCATCAACGTCCAGTCAGTAGAAAACGGAGTGAAAGCCCGGTAAGATAGACCCCACGACAGAGCGAGAGTACTGAACGGAACAATCGGACTAGGCGCCGAGTGCAAGAAGTCATCAATACCATAGCGGGCCAATATCACTCGACGTACCGCACGAAGAAGTCAACTCAATAGCCGAAGGTTTTGCAGGGGATGTTCTAACTCGACTAGGAAAAAACATCTTCGGGCCATCTAATCAAATTATGTAAAATCCCGCCAGAGTAGATCGAGAATACCCCCGATAACATTCACTGATGATGATTTTACAACAATTGACGCTATTCAAGATGACCCCATGGTAATAATCGTGGAGATAAACTAGTTCACAATCATTAAGGTCCTGGTAGATCAAGGAAGCTCAGTGGATATTCTCTAGTGGAAAACCTTTCAGAAATTGAGAATTCTTGAATCGGAGATTCAACCCTATGAAGAGTAGATCGTCGGGTTCTCAGGCGAGAGACTAGACACCAGGGGTACATCGACTTATATACCAGGTCAGGCGAAAACTATAAGGATCAAATATTTATTAGTAAATGATAATACCTCATACAACATACTACCTGGTCGATCGTCCATAAACCGTCTCAAGGCAATAGTGTCTACTCCTCATCTAGCCATGAAATTCCCATCCACGATCGAGGACATCGTCACAATCCACATAGATCAAAAGGTCGCACGGGAATGTTATGTCGTAAGTTTAAATATGGAACCTACCAGACGGTTGTACAGCGCATCGCCGCACGATCGATCTCGGGAGAGAAGAGAACGTCTCGCTGAAAATCGTTCTCGTAGCAAAGCAAAAAAGTATATGGTCGCACTCGTAGATATAGATCCTCGACTTGATGACGCACGAATGGAAGCGGGCGAAGATCTTCAGCCTTTACCCCTCAGCGATGATGGACACAAGACATACATCGGCATATTGGTCAGTAGAACTCTGATGGTCAAAGGACAACCACCACCTAGAAGAACGCTTGTTAAATCCTATGGAGTAGTGGAATTGGAGGACTCAATGTCACACAAAAGTTGGGTAGTCAATGGTCAAAGGCTGAAAGCGTATTTAAATGGTGAAATCAAAAGGCTCATCACAATGATTTTATTGAAGGAGCTATAAAGAAACAAGTGTCAAGCTATATGACGTTAAACAAGCTCTTGTTAGGAGGTAACCATGTATTTTAGTTATTATGTTTTGTTTTTGTGTTTTGTTTAGTTTTTGTTTAAGTTGTGAGTTGTGTGGTGAAACCAGGTTTGATGACCCCAAAAGTTCGGATCGTATGTTGCATGACCTGGGGATAAGTATTATTTTTTTCGGAAAGGTAGGTCCAACAGGTGAAGTAGGACCATCTACAGGTTTAGATGAGGATTTTAACACAAAGCTGGATGATTTGTTAAGAGATGATTGAGCACAAAACATGATATTATCTTTCTAGTTATTTCCTTTCAACTTGTTTAATTTGCTTATATTTTTTAGTTGTTTAATTTGATTATATTTTTAGTTTTATTTTATTTGTTGAGTTGTTTTTCTAATTTTATTTTTTTCTTAAATATTATTGTGAAAACGAGAATATTAATTTGAATTATTGGAAAATTATTAATTAGACTTTGTGTTTAAAGATTAGAATAATGAAATGATATACGAGTTTAAAAGGAAAATGTGTTGCATCCATACTCAAATTTAGTTGAAATTGTGGTACATGAAAGTTTAACACGATGATTAGTTGGAACAAAGAATGACAAGCAATGAGGAATTAGATTAAGCGAGCCAAGTAAGTGTGGGTGAATCTTAAACAGTTTGAGAGTGTTTCAGTGATGAATTGACAATTGTAGTTGCTTGATTTGTATTTTATGTTACATTATAAAAGAGCATGAAAATGATTAAGGCATTTATACTAATTCAAAACCTAAAGTCAAATAGCCAACTTTTATTTAAATTGATTATATCTTTGTGATAATCTTTTTTTAGCCAAGAATATTTTTTTTATTATTACATCCTGAACCTTAATTGATATATTCCCTACCTATTAGCTTGTTTAAGGAAGGAAAACATAGATATCATTTACAAATAAAAAAGAGAATTATTGGTTTTAGTTGTTTTAAAGTTTAAATAATTAAGTTTGTTGGAAATAGAAGTAATCTATTTCTATTATCTTTGAAAATAAAAATGAAAACAAGAAGAAGAGAAGAGAAGAAAACAAAACAAACAAAAAAGAAAAGAAAAGAAAAAGTTCATGTTGAAATCATGAATAATTTAAAGGGGGAAAGTATTAAAGTCAAAGAAATTGGTGATTAGATAGCACATATGTACTATACTTGGATTGATATGTTCTTCTTCTTTTAAGTGTGCATTTTTTTATTTGAAAAACCAATATTTTTTGGAAGTCCAGCCTCATTATAACCCAACAAAAAACCTTAAGATACGTGTTTCTAATGTGATTGTGATATGAAGGTGAAATGAAAAGCAATTGTGATTTGTTAGAATTTAATGGAAATTGAGAGAAACACTTACTTGTGAGAATATGAGAAAATATTCCTTAATAAATTGTCATTTCATTGTTTCAGTTGTTATCTTGGAAGTTGATTGTATTTATATCTTGCTATATTTGAAGTTGGAAGCACCATAAGTTTCTAATCTAATATGTGTTATAGTAAATAAAGCTGTTTTGATATTTTAACTCAAATATGATTTATTTCTATTCATTTACTTTGTTTGTGGACAAACAAGATTCTAGGTTGGGGGAGTTGATAAATGCCATAATTCAGTAATATTTCATACAAAAAGATACACTCTTATGGACTTTAATTGATAAAATAGTTATAATTCAACCTCTAATTTAGGAATTTGAACATTTTTACATATTTTTGGATTATGAGATGAATAAGAACGATTTTATTCCCAATTTTGTGTTATTTTTAGAAATTTAAGAAGTGATGAAGCAAAAGGATATATTATGAATAAATATGTCACTTATCCCAAGTCTTATTAGGATAAATAGAAGGCGTGAGGCTTAACCCTAAACATCATTGGGAGAATCAAAGGAAGGAAACCCTAAAGAAGGCAGTCGTTAAGGAGAAACACTCTGGATCTTCTTTTCTTGTTGTCCATGCTTGTAATAGCCACCATGAGTGGCTAATTCTTTTCTTTGGGTTTAAGAGTAATCTGTTCAAACTCTTATGTATTGAGGTGATATTTATCTATAATATTCAGTTATTGATAGTGATTGATATTATCATTTTATTCTCAAAGCTTGAAACTATTCATGATTTAGATCCTTAAATTTGAATGGAAAGTACTTATAAGCATTTGACCTAAATGATAATGCTTAACATATTTCAATGCTAGGACTAGATTTAAAATGTTAATTGCTTTATGATGAACATAATTTTATTCACACTTATTAAATTTAATAATAAAATGTTAGAATGTAATAATAAATAAATTGTTTTAATTCAGATTCATATAATTGGGTTTGTGTGAGCCTTAACTATTATTTTTGTTAATTTTGTGTTTTTTAAAGTAAATGGTCTGAAGGAAGTGTCTACCTTTGTGAATGAGCCAAATATGCAAAAATCTAAGTTGTTTATTTGAATCAATACAAAAAAATCTGAGGAGAAGAATGAGAAAATAAAATCTATAATATCTCAGAAACAGAATTGGAAACAAATCTTCTGTAAAATACAAAAGTTCTGGAAAGTTTGAAACTGAGAAACTATGAACAAAATCTAACCCAGAATATTTTTCCAAGATCCTTGGAGCAGAAAAACCTATAAAAGACACAAGCTTCAAGGAGAAAGTGGGAAACTTTATAGGATTTTCTTAGTTTCTTTTCTTATTTGTAATTCTTTTGTTTTGCCTCCACATGAAAGGCTAAACCTTTTTTTATTGATTTCTTTGTAGTTCCCCATTGAGTTGTGAGATTTTGATCAATAAAAGTTTCATTTTTTAATTCTCTATAATAGTTGTTTTCATATTCTAATCTCCTGGAAAACTGGTTTTTGTGAGAGGTTGTACTTGAATACATGATTGAGAGTCTTCTTTATCTTAAACTTTTGTCTCTTAGTTAGTTCACACTGTTCTAATTAATTTCTTGGGTGCATGATTCAAGAGAGAGGAGATAAACATTCACATGAAAAAGATGGGTATTGATTAAACCAGTAGATGCATGCTTTACTAGTGAGTTTCTGTTCAATCAAATTGACGCATATTCAATTTGGTATAACTTTATCGGAGGATTGAGAAATGATTAATCTTTAGAGAACCCGTGAAGAATTCAATGGTGGAAGAACTTAGGATCAATCGCTTTTTATTTGTTGTTTTAATCTCTTTTATACTTTTTGCACAACTCTATCTCAACCCCATTTTATCATTATTTTTATTGCTAACTTTAATTGCTTGCAGATAAATTCTAAACACTGATTTAATGATTTCAATATTGGATTTGTTGGGAGACAACTTGAGGCTATCTGACCACAATTATACTATCATCTCTCTAGCGTTAGACAAATCTACACTAGAATAATTTTAATTTGACAACAAAACGACAACTATCACTTTATAAATATACAAGGAATCAATATTTAGGAGACTCTTTTAATAATTTTGTATACAAGGAATCGATATGAATGATTTATATATGTGCATCAATGTCAATCAAGATGGAATGTTATTTGTTTAAAACTGAGAAGGATTAACCTCATTCCCAATTTTCTTAATTGAATTATTTTACTCATTTATTTTTTTTCATTTAATTTTCACACAAACTTATATCAATATCTTTCAAATTAAATTATTGTATATATTCTTATATTTAATGAATACTACTATTAGGATTTTAAATAACTCTTCCTTGTAGGTTCGATATCCGTCCTTAGGGACAAATTATAACTTCTGACTTGGTACACTTGCGGTAAAAAAGAGTCATGAGTTAACAAAATCCTTAAAGGGACCCTAGATTGAATTTATTTGTTTCAAGCTTGATACTTACAATTGGTATGCTCAGGGGAAGTGTTAAAATAAGTATTAAATATAGGTAGTCACTAGTTGTATAGGAAAACTACTGCATGTTTACCTTTGAGTTGTGTACTTATTAACATTAATTACTTAAATATTCTTGGTGTAATTTTTTTTATAAATAACAAACATCAACTAAGAGATAATCCATCTCTTAAAGCTTTTTTTCTCATATTTTTAGTCTTAAGTCACCTATATGCCTTGGAATTTCCTAATGAGATCCAAGCTTTTAAAATCCAATTGTAAGAAGATTGTTTTGTATTCTATTATAATTGGCCTGACATTAATGACTGGAAGTACACAATTTTGGACAATACTACTTCGACGGTTGGAAAAGGTGATTAGATTAAAATAAAAAATTACATATGGTGTTTTAGCAATTTCATTTCTTTGCCAGTTAGGGTTCCTTGTGGGGAGGATTAAGCTCTATGCTAAAGTTTATTAGGCTTGAAAGGACTTTTACTAGTCTCCCTTTTCTTCTTTAGGCAACATTCCTGGGCTGGAAAATATGCATAATCTTATCCTCACTGATTTATCTACAATTCCTAATTAGACTCTTGATGAATCTGTCAGCTGAGTCAAAAGGTTGATAGAATTTTTTCCATCTATTCTCATAGCTTTTGTGATTGAGGGGAAGTTAATTTAGACTAATGCCATCCCTCCTACTAAAACTTTGGTTCTTTGAAAGTTGTTTCATAATAAGTTGCCTATGGATAAGGAGGTTCAATATACATGTTTCTCTTTGTGTTCCATGTGTACCTTGTGTAGGCAATTGGAGGAAAGCAATTTTCACATATTTTTTTAATGTCAAATTCCCATCCAAATATGGTTTTTGGTAGCAACAAGTTTTCCCTAACCTACATTCCTTCTCTTCTAATGATTTTATTCAATTCTTTAAAGTTGTAGGTAGCCATTTGGTCAAAGAAATTTGCACAATTATTGTTACATATTCTCTTGGATGTTGTGGAAAAAAAGAAATCATGCAAGGTTTTAACTTAGCATAAATTTAGATTGTGCCATACACACTATGCAAACTTTTATAAGATTATCACGTAATGTTTGCTAAAAAAAAAATT
This sequence comes from Phaseolus vulgaris, assembly GCF_051622355.1. Classification (NCBI taxonomy): domain Eukaryota; kingdom Viridiplantae; phylum Streptophyta; class Magnoliopsida; order Fabales; family Fabaceae; genus Phaseolus; species Phaseolus vulgaris. The sequence goes on from NC_143498.1 coordinate 11,462,707, forward strand.
ATGAATAAGGATATGGTTGACTTTCATGTTTTGAATGACATCCAAACTAGTCCTAGAAAGAGTTAGAAATATTCAAGTCATTTGGAAAATGTGTAATGTCGATTGGATTAAAATCAATAAGGATGGAGCTGTTAAAAGTTACCCGATATATGTTGCTTCTGGAATTTTATTTTTTAAAGAAATCGAGATAAATACATTGACAAATCTATTTCTTTTTTAGGTACCTATTACTCTTTAATGCTTAAATTACTAGAGTCATTTTCATTATTAAGATCTCATGTGCTACTGAAAACTTATGTGCTTGTAATCAGCATGATGCTTGAAAGAGAAGGACTAACTCGTGAATAGGAGAAAACAAATAGGGACAACTTTGCAAGAAATTTTCTTTGACTATCTTTTGGGACCCGTTTGGTATTTCCTCAAGTATATTTTGTTGAACTGTGAAACTGAAAAGAAGAAATAACAAACATCGCTGATGGAGAGTGATCCTGTGAAACTGAAAGTTCACCTGGTCACTGGCACGGACACGGCCGAGTTCAGGCTGCTCAGTGAGGCGTTGGGTCGGAGCTCAGTGGTGGGCCTGGACGCGGAGTGGAAGCCGGTACGGAAGTCATTCCCGACGGTGTCGGTGCTCCAAATCGCGTGCGGTGACTGGGGCGTGTTTGTGTTGGACTTGTTGTCCCTTCCTCTCTCTTCACTGTCGGAACCGCTGCGAGAATTGCTGCTGTGCCCCGACATCTTGAAACTCGGATTCGGATTCAAGCAGGATTTGGTTTACCTGTCCTCCACTTTCTGCTCCCACGGCGGTTTCGACAAGGTCACACATACGCACACACAATGAGTATAATATAATATAAAAATAGGGTTAAGTGTTTTTTTTTATCAAGGTTAACGTATTTCAAAAACTAAAGCAATGTTTAAATTTTGGAAAATTTTCAGAAACTACAAACACCACTGACCCTTGAGAATAAACATTTCTGCTCTGCTCCTGTTTTTTTTCAGAGAGTTTCTTAATTCAATTGTGCATAGGTTGAGCCGTATTTGGATATCAGGAGTGTGTACAATCATCTGCAGCATAGTAAGAAGCATGCACCCAAGCAAAGTAAGAGTTTGTCAACAATTTGTGCAGAAGTATTGGGGTTTTCGCTCTCCAAGGTTTGTTTCATAAGATATTCATTCAACCTCGGCATTGTTCTGCCTCCATGCCTATGCTTATTTGAGTTATTGTGTGGAATGTGATTCTTTTCTTTAGGTGAAATGGGTTTTCTGTTAGCATTTGTAGGAAGTTTTTATCAGTTGTTTTGTTCTTGGATCTTTTCCTTTTAAAAGAATTGTACTGCTGCAAGCTTGTTTCTCCGTGTTGTTCTTTTTGTTCATTGGTCAAATTTATATTTAATTTTGTCAGAGAATTAAACATCCAGAAACAGGGCTGAAGAAATGAGTGGATTTAAGTATCTGCCATCGCTGCTCAAACTGAAGTTAGTTAGGCTTGAAACATGGACATTGAATAGTTCACTTTTACCTCATGATGAAATTCAGTTTTATTACGAAAAAGAATTATGTTGGCACAGATCAATCCTTGTACATGTTTGAGAACCAGTAATCTTCAAAGCTTAAGTAATTAGGTAGAGGCATATAGATGGATTTGCATCTGTTAACTAATACTTTATTCACGTCAGAAACCAATGCATATTTGTGTCAAAGTTAAGTGCTTAATCCCTGTCAATGGTAGAATGATTGTTGGGAATGTGTTCAATATCTATAAGATTCCAGATTGTAATCTAAATAAAAATATTTTTCTTTTAGTTGGAGCAATCCCATTTTTGGATTCAACCACTTGTTCTAGTAACAATTGTCAATTCCAGGATGATAATCGCCCTGAGAATATTAATTCTGCTGATTAATGGGATGGTTTAAATTCTATCAGAATTAGTTTTTAGTAGGCTATCTTCAGATAGAAGTGATAGGTGCATCTCAAATTTTGACTTTTAACTTGTCGTTTGATTTATATGGTTTCTGACGAAAAGGATTCTTTGGTTGCCTATTGGATTATATCAATCTGAATATCTTGGCTTTTAAAATGATTTCTGAAAATATTTGTTCACAAAGCAAATAATGCAAGTTACAGATTGTTATTGACTTTTCATTAGCAATACTAGGATTGACCATAGTAGAAAGATACTTTTGTTCATATTGTTGAATTTAAATTGAAACATGATGTCTATAATTGGACATGAAAGGGGATCCTCTTATTTGTTCAAGGATTTGTATGTCCTCCCTTGGAAGTTTAGGATCCAGAGTGGGTCCAAATGGCCTTTTCCAATTACTATATCGTGTTAACCAAACTTATATCTGCTCTAGGAACTTCAATGTAGTGATTGGTCGCATCGTCCTCTTACAGAAGAGCAGATAAGATATGCAGCTCTGGATGCTCATTGCTTGCTCGACATATTTAAGGTCTTCCAGGAAATGGTTGTCAAAAAAGGTTTGTAATCCTGGGAAATTTTATGGCACAAACTCTGGACAAATTACAAACTTGCCATTGTGTTATATTTCTTCTATTCCATGATTTGGTTTTTTGTTTTATTGCTTGATTGGATATTTGGTCACTCAAGCTGACAACATAGTGTATTCTCATGCTGGTAAGCACCCAAGCCCTTGGGGAAACCCACCCTCAAAAGCAAGTTATTAAGGAGGGAGAACAAACACTTAAATTTCTGCTAAGCATTCCATACTACTTGATGTGTGACTTGGGCACCCTGCAATACCCAAGTTTTACCCAAGTTCCTATCATATGCTACAAATTTGAATGTTGAAAGATACATGACAATCCACTTAGGCACCATGAAAAAGTGTAGGTCTAGATTGTAAGTTTTCTTTCAAATGAACGATGCAATGACTAAGTTATTCAAATTTGAAAAGTCGGACAATGGCAATATGACTATTGATTTTGGGGCTCGTATTTACATTTTTTGGGAAACCTAGAGGAATCATAACTAGATTATGATTAAACCTTTTGTTTTTCTCTTTCGAGTGTCTTTAAAAGTATATGCCCCCTTCATGATAATCATCACTTAGATAGGGTTTTCATGATGAGTTTTATAAAGTTTGTTTACATAAATTGTTTAGCTGCTCATTTCTTGGACTTTGCATTATTTTATAAAAGAATTTCCAAAGAGGGATACACATGGAATCTTCTCATTATGTGGGTAATTCTTTCATAAGATGTGGATTATTTGAAGATTCTTCATTAGATGCATGTCAAAACATGTAGTCCAAGAAAAGTTATTTTTTCCATTATGTTTTTTTGAAGTATCCAAAGAAGGAGAATGCTTGTACAAACAACATTGTGTATTGAGTACAAGAGAGATAAAGCCCAAAAAGATAACTTTACTCAAGCCAACTACCAAAACAAGATTGGAATCCTGAGAAGAAGGTTGAAAGGCAGACAAGAAGAGTCAACGAGCCCATTGGAGGAGGCACATTGTTGTTGCAGTGAGTAGAAGGTGGCACATTAGTTACACACGTTTGACTAAGCCACATAAAAAGGGGTTTAGGGTTTAGGGGTGTACAGAGGTTTTTGCCTCTGCAACCACTAAGGTTGTGTGTCGCTTGACAAAGTACAATAGATTCAGTGGTTGGTAGAGATATTGATGGTGGCTAGTGGCAAATGTTGATGACAAACAATGCCAAATTGTGACAAGTTGAGTGGGATTAGACCTGTTCTAGTACCAAGTTGAAAGTAAAAGATTTTACAGAAATGATGCTTTGAAGATCTTGATCTCAACAAGAAATGATGACTCAATAAGTATATTAAGGTTTGAATAAGAAGTACGAAAGGTTAATAAAAGCCTACACTTAGGACCCTATATGATGATAGGTACAACTAAAAACTTTTACAAAGTAATCTAGAAGATAATAAAACACTTGTTCTAACACAAAAATAAATCTCATGTATGTGTAACATGTTAGCTAAATATAGGAATTGTTGGCCTTTAATCCTGGATGGGTAAAAAGAAGGAAGATGGGCTAAGAAAAAAGGCGTTAAGCAAGGAAATGCAAAGACAAAAGGTTTGATATTCATAACAAAATGTCCACATGGCAAGAGGACATTGAAGTGGAGTATTAAGAATAAGAGGGTTATTACCTGATTTAAAAGTTTCCTATGCTTCCTCTCTCATGTAAACCCTCAAAGGGGTATAAGGTGGTGGTGGGAAATAGAGCAAAAATACAACACCCTAAACATATTTTGATTATGTGGTAGTAACATAATAAGCCTAGTACTTGGAAAACTTGAAGCAGGACAAGCCTAGTGCTTGGAATATGTGAAGCAACTACGTCTGATAGACACTAGCCAGATCACAAATGCATATGCTTTGTCTGGCAAACAATAGAGCCAAGTTCCACTTCGTCTGATAAGTTAAATGAAGATTATTCAGACGATAAGTACAAACCAAAGACTTCAAACTGATACGCTTAAAGAATATTCTAAAGCTTAAGTTTGAAAAACAAAGAATGTCTTTTACGCTTGTCCCATGTAGATTCACACTAAACAACAATGTTCAGAAATACATAGGGATATGATTCAAAGTTGAAATGATCACCAACTTCTTTGATACATGTAGTTTCAACTCGAGTTCAACTGTCTATCCGGTACGATGTGCAATTTTAACTAACGTGTGGTGTAAAAGGATCTGCTATCGAGGAAGATAAGTACTGCTAGCTATTAGAGAGGTGGCCTAAGGAAGAGATGAGAATTTAATGTTCCATGCCTTGCATTTATTGCTTCTCAACATAAGAGCTCATCAGATGATGACGAAATAAGAAAGAAGATAGCGAAGAGACTTCAAAGCTACTTAATGACCAAGAAAGGGAATGCAACAACTACTTTTCTGAAGGCTATCAGAAGACATGCTTTAAAGAAAAGCAGATAAGGAAGCTAGCCATACTTTGCAAGTGCAAAAACGTTGTTGAAATCTTTCTTTGCCCTAAAGCTTTGTAAGAACACTGTCTGTGTTCATCTTCGCTTACTAGTAGAGAGAGTTTAGCCTTGTATATGTCCAAAGACACTACCTTCTCTAGTGAGAAAGAATCAATGATCGGTTGATCACTTAGATATTGTATTAGTGTTGAGCCAGGAGTGGGTAATGTCAATAATACTCAGTGTTGAGCTAGAAGTGATTAGTCTGAAGAATACTCAGTGTTGAGCCAAAAGTGATTAGTGTCAATAATACTCAGTGAGCCAGAAGTGACTAGTGTCAAGAATACTTAATGGTAGCCATGAGTGGCTTGATCAAAGAACACACACATATACTTTGCAACGGTAGATTGCTTGGTGGAACTTGACTAGTTGCTCAAGAATTGGACGTAGTTTGTGAGATCAAACGAATCATTATAAAAATATTGAATAACTTTTTCTTTCCTTGAATCTTTTACATTTCTTATTTTTCTGCTCTTTTAATTAACTAAAGAAGGAAGGAAAAATTAAAACCGTTTTCACAAAGAACTCTCAAATCTGTTACGTATATCATTTGATCGGATCTGAACAATCGATATTAGCGAAAAACTGCAAATTTTTCACAACACAATTTAACCTTCTCTTTTTGTGTTATTTCCTACTTTTCACAAATAGATTTTCAAATACTCTCTGTAAAGGTGATATGCTTACTTTCTCTTTGAATTAGGAGCGTTAGATGTTGTTTTGGCCTATTAGTTGTAAAGCCTTGGAAAAAATTACTGGAGACTAAAACTTTGTCTACAACAACGACATTGTTGGAAGCCATGATAAAGGATTTACGAGGTGAGGCAAAGACATTTTATGTGGAAGCATGATGAGCATGGTGTTAATGGAGCAACAACCTATTGTGGAAGGTGTTTAAGAGTTATTGGTAGAATTTAAAGATTTATTCAAAGAGACCACAAATTTGCCTCCCAATAGATCTTGCAATCATACTATAGCTTTAAAAAAAGGTTCCCAAATACCCAACATGAGCCCTATCTCCACCCACATCATAAGGCTGAAATTGAAAAGTTTGTACATGATATGTTAGCTATAGGGATGATCATGCCAAGTATCAATGCTTAATTCAGTCCATTGACATCGGTGAAAAAGGATAGAAGTTGGAGGTTTCCTGTAAATTATCGAGTGTTGAGCATTGTCCCAAATAAGTTTCCAATTCTAGTGAAGAACTCTTGAATGAGCTTTGGGGAATGACGATCTTCTCCAAATTTGATCTTAAATTGTGCTACAATTATATTCAAATGAAAGAGGATTACATTTTGAAAATTGTATTTTGCATGCATAAGAGTCATCACATATATTCTGTGAGGGCTCACAAATGCCCCGTCAACCTTCTAAGGATGAGTGCATGACTGACACAACATACAATGACTCATGAATGATATTTTTTGCACTTAGGTGGTTTGTACTTTAATTTAGTTATGATGAAAAATCAGTGAGTTGTTGTTGCACTTACACACACACACATATATATATATATGTATATGTTGATTTAGGAGAAAATATAGTTGATAAGCTACAATAGGATATTGTAATTAATTACAAGTGTGTTGTTAGAAGTTGTTACAAGACTCAAGATCACTTTTGTAATCATTATTTTAGGGTTAGAGTTCTATCTATATATAAAGAGGTTGATGTACTATTTCAAAAATACAATTTCCATCAAATCTTCTCTTGTTCAGTTTAATCTTTTTCAAGTTGGTATCAAAGCTTCCAATCTTTGGGGCTCTACCTCTGCTTCCATTTCTTTTGCATTTTTTTTCATTATCTTCTTAACTATGGTTCCTTTTTTTAAGGTTGTTTGAATTGCACCCATTTTCTTTTATTATCGTTGTTTCCTAAAGTGCACCCAACTTGTGTTTCACAACCACGACCTCTATCACAACCGTTTGAATTGTCAAAGTTTTTTCCCCAACTATCTTACATATGTCAAAAGCCTCAATAGACTTAAAAAAGATCGTCCCCTTAGGACTATTTACCACAAAATTAAGTATAGTTCTCCTCCTCCTATTGGTCCATCCATCCTTCTTCTTGCCTTAGCCTTTTTCCAACATCTTTTGAATCTCCCAAACTGTTGCCCCTTTCAAATTCTTTGAATTTTGAAATTTTTAATCAAATTTTGCTATAGTTGATAAACGACATCCAACATTATATAACATCTTCTGGACCTACACAGGCTCCAACATCCTTTGAAGTTCTTACTAGATGATGCTTCAATCGATAAGTTGCACCTGATAATACTTTCTCACAATAGTCACACTTCACATTTATTGCTTTCCCATCAAGTGAAACACAATGATTCCATGTAGGACCAATTTGCTCCAATACCCCTTCCTCTTCTAGCATCATGAATTGAACCACCTTCCACTGATTATTTTTTTCCCCTTCAAATTCTAAACAGAACAAAGAATCTCCAGCAAGAATAAAGAACAATCTAGCAAGAACAAATAAAAGCAAAGACAGAGCTAATGTCAATTACTGGGAAGGCATCATTGACAATGATGAAGCTAGCGTTGGTAGAAGTTGCGTGAGTGCTTCGGTGGCTATCAATGACGATAGTGATGGTTGTTGGACTTCAGTGTCAGCGTCAAAAGGATTGTGCTGTCGTGAGTTTCCTTCTATTATGATTTGCGAATGGATGGAGGGTCATACGAGTATTTGGCATTGATTTTGGGTAGAGTCCTATTTTTTAGCCAACAAATGGGCCTTCAAACCCTAATTGCATCAGACGAGAAGGATCGACGGCGCATGATCCCTCGGTTCGATGAGCAACCTCACAATCTCGCAGTGATTTGTGCCTCCCTTAATTCACCATCCGCGTTAGCTCACAACATCCCTTGTTCTTGTAAGACTACACGGGTATGTGAGTTTAGTTGCGATTTTAATAGTATTGGGGTCGCTAAAGGTTGGTTGTGGTTTAAGGACCATTTGCGTTACTTCCCAAATAAGTTAGGATTCCTTCCCTTTTGTGTGAATTTCGTTCTTTTTCGTGGGTTGGGCACACTGGGGAAACTAGAACATATAAAAGATTAGAGAGTGTTTTTTATTGCTATGTTATGAGGAAAGATGTGGAGTAGTTGATTGGTTGTGCTACTTGTGAGCAGAATAAGTACCAAACTCTGCAACTTTGCTTGTTTTCATTTCTTACTCATCCATCCACATAAATAAAGCTCATGTACATGCAACATATAAAATAAATGACAACTTATGGGCCTTTAACCCATCTTTATAAGAAAAAGAATAAATAAGAAGGAAGATGAGCTGAGAATAAATGGGCTGAAATAGAAGGTATTCATAGCAGAATGTCCACATGGCAAGAGGACATTCAAGTGGAATATTCTGCATGATGAGAAACATAGTGGAGCACATGGTTATAGGGTAGGAGACTGGCAAAAGGGAGAACGGAAATTGGGTGAGGAATTGGCTAGGCATTTGTCTTGGGGACAGCGGTTTTGTCGTGCTCCTCTGGTTGTTATTCTTTGCGCATTACTATTTTCTGTTTTTCCTGTTTTGTTTTTCTAAGCTGGAGTTACACTGTTGCTGTAAAGGAGTTATTCTCCTTGAATATCAACTATTTCCTTTCATATAATACCACCAGTATCAGAAACTTTTCTGTATTATTTTTTAACCTTACTTTCTGATCACGGGATATATCCATTTGTTCCCTCTCTTTTGTATTTTTGTCTAATAATAATTGATAATTTGCTTTGCTAACATTTTGTTGAATTCTTCACTGCAGGGGACTTGATTCTTGAGACTACGGTATTGTCTAATCCTGATGCTAATCTTGGGTTAAAAGAGGTATTCAGAAATCATGATTCGAGTGATAAAGTTCTAAGAGCACATTTTTCTGAAGCTTTAGCAATTGTTGAAGCCACAACTTGTTCCGATGTTGCTCGTATGATACCTTTAGCTGGGGGAATGATCCAAAAGTCATCATATTGGGTTACTATGCCAATGGATGAAGTTTTGTTGAAAGTTGTAAAAAAATATGGTGATAGAATCCTGCTAAAGGAGTCAGACAAAAAGCCCAAAAGCTCAAAAAAGAAAGGGAAGAAGCATTCACTAATTAATAGGATTAGCAAAGAAAATCATTTTGAGAACTTTGATGAGTGGCAAGGTACCCCACCCTGGGATCCTTTGGAGGGGGGGAATGGATATCCAAAGTTCCTTTGCGATGTAATGGTAAGTGTTTTAATTATGAAGATCTGATGTTCCCTTTCTTTCTATACTATTTTAGCCTAAGGAATTTTAGAAATTTTGTCAAATTCAATCATCTTTGCACAGAAGAAATGAGGCTTACTCATCATTATCCGGTTCTTGTATGCCCCTTTTCTGGACTTCTTTTTTATTAATATTTATGCACCTTTTTTATTGAAAAAGAAAGGGTTTTATTTTATTGTAAGATCTTAATGTTCATAAAATAAAAATGTGAGCATGAATTTTAAGGAATTTACTCAGGTTGAAGGCTTGGCAAAACATTTACGATGCGTTGGGATAGATGCTGCAATTCCTTATTCAAAGAAGCCCGAACCAAGGTTATAAATAGAGTATGGTTCTATTATTATTATGATTTTCTAATTGTTGATTCTAGTACATGCTCAACGTCATACTTCTGACATCTGAGTGACTTTTATATCTATATTTTTTCTTCTTTTGTGAAACTATTTTCATTTATATTTAGGATGTTGATAGAGCAAGCACAAAAAGAGAAACGAGTGATTTTGACACGGGATGCAAAGTTGCAAAGACATGACTATCTGATGAAAAACCAAATATATAGAGTGAAGAGTCTTCTGAAAAATGAACAGCTACTTGAGGTATGGTTAAATTAACTATCCAGATAAGGCAATTACTTCCTCCACTTAGATTATTTAAAATGACAAAAATGCCCTTAAATAAAAGTTGGGAGTGAGAACCAAAAATATTTCTGGAATACGTTTCTTGATTTGGATTTCTGGAACACTTTTCAGAATTCTGGAATCCTTTTCCAAAATACGTTTTCAGATTTATTTATTTTCTGGAATTGTTTTTTCCATAACGTATTTTTTGCATTCTTGAATTGTTTTTCCAAAATGGGATTTTGATTTTCGAATTCAATTTCATTTTCTGAACACAATAATCTATTCTGGCTTTACTTTTCCGGAATGTATTTTTTGAATTCTAGATTTTCATTTCCAGAATAAAGGATAATTTTGGAAATTTCAAAAGGAGATCGGGTGCAAGTCACACAATTAATAAGTTGCAGGAAGAATTTGGCTCCAGATAAACAGATTGATAATATATATTCATGTTAAAATAAAAAGTATGATTACACCATATTATGGTAACGTTGTCTTTTACTCTTATTTTTTGTATTTTAGTATGTTAAATTTTATGTATAATGCAGAAGTGTCGTTATAGGCTAGAGTTTAGTACATGGATTTCAAAGTTATCTGTGTGGACACCGTCTATTTTCTTCCTAGATTTCTACACACAAAAAGGTCTTCCCATCTTATTGCAAAGTGAATAGAAAATGGAAAAAACTTAAGTGTAGTTCACGGTGCAGTTTGTACTAGTTACATTAGAATTAGAATTTCACTTTGATAAATGCTAAATGAAGTTTTACATTAAAGGGTTATGCATTATACAAGATGAAACTTCAATTTTAGTTGGACAACAATACGAACGACACAGAGTTGTATATTAGTTTTGTTCGTACAAAAATTGTAATGCAGATGCAGTCCTTGCACGAGAGAGTGATGACATGGTGTAACAAAGGGTATTGGAAGTGTTTTCAGGTTATTGAAACTTTTCAACTTAAAATTAACGAGGACAAGCTAATGTCGAGGTGCACAAAATGCAATGGAACTTTTATTCAGAAGCCACTGACAACTGAAGAAGCTATTGAAGCTGCGAAGGGTTTTCAAAGAATTCCAAATTGCTTATTTAACAAGAATTTAGTGTTTTGGCAGTGCATGGACTGTCACCAACTTTATTGGGAGGTATTGTTTATCAGTTCAGTTCGTGTGAGTTTCTATCTAACATTACCTAATCCCTTGTTTTCATTGGCGTTATTTAATTTGACTTAATATTTTTGGAAGCTTTACAATATAGTTTTCTTTGACACCTAAGGTATCTCTGTCTTTGGCCTGGACGCGTTATTGCTTTTACCGGCTGTTGGGTCAAATTTTACCCCTTGGTGATGGATCTATGCATGATTTTTGACATATCGTGGCGGAATTTTCAATTAAATTTGTGAATATAAGATTTTAGTCCTATCTATCATAAGGACATGCAAATGGAATAATAACTATACTAATAATCGGGAACTTATTCTTCTCAAAAGCTAGAGAACTAATATCTGTTAAACAGTAATGGTTATATTTTTCTTCTGTATGGTAGATATGCTTTTGAAATATGAGCAACTTTCTAACTTGCATACGTTGTGCCTGTCCTTTATTCAGGGAACCCAATACCATAATGCAGTTCAGAAGTTCATTGACATTTGCAAGCTGAGTGACTAATTTGAGTTCCGCTGTGATGTGCACTCGTGTGATGGTGTCATAAAAAAACTTTACATTGAAGAAAAATGTCGTTTTTACTCCAACATATATGTTTCAGTGCCTGTGCTGTTACACATTGATTTGGTCATCACCGCTTGTCGCCTCCACTCTGTTATTTCTCTATATTCTACTGAAAGGAGTCTTCCATTTCAAAGGCAATATTAGAATTTACTAGTGAAATCACATGTATAACACATTAACACCCGATAACTTGGCACTTGTTTTTGGCGATTTAATGGAGTTCTCTATCGGTTTGTGAATTTTAACAGGATTAGAATTCTCGAATGTAAGAATGGAAGTTACGAAGATATTTATAATTAGACTACACAAATATTGGGAGTTGGACTTTGTGCAGCAACCCTAATGTCAAGTAATAATTTTGTAGGGTAGCTTCTAACTCTAGCTGAAACTAATAATTATACTCGCTATTAGTTAGTAATGTTGTCAGTGCTGTTAGTCTATTTTTCACTCTCTCACACCCTTACTTTCTGTGCATGTATATATATCATGTGTCCAGTTCTTTACGTAATACAACTTTTTGTTTCTACAATATACACCTCTTGCTTTCTCTCTCCTTCCACTCAATCTGACATGGTATACAATTATGGCTGAACCTTCTTCAACTTCTCTTGCGACTTCTTCAAGCGCCACCACCACCACCCATAATTTTTCTGCTTCCGCTTTCTACCCTCATATTTTTACCACTCCTATTCACTTTAAACTTGATGAAGAGAATTATCTCATATGGCAGCAACAAGTCCTTGCCACCTTACTTAGTCTCAATTTTACCCACTTCTTGGACTCTGCTTCTCTTCCTCCTAGGTATTCTTTTGTTGTTGAGGATCCTCCTAGGTATTCTTTTGTTGCTGAGGAATCTAACTCCATGGTTGGTTTGTTCTTATCACACCAAATATGCTCCAATCTTCAAACCCATTATGCATTCAGGACCCATGCCCGCGTAAAGAAACTCAAGATGCTTCTACGTGATCCCAAACGATAATCCATTTATGTTTTTCTTCAAGATCTCAAGAAAGTTGTTGACTCCCTGGTCGTTGTTGGGTCTCATCATCATTGAAAATCACATTGAAGCAATCTTAGAAGGTTTTCCTGAAGAATATGATGCTTTTATCACTTCGGTCACCTCCCAAACAAATCCCTATACTGTAGACCAAGTTCAAGCTCTTCTTTTAGCCTAAGAAGAGTGTCTAGAAAAATATCGCACAACCACTAATCTTCTTCAAGCACAAACAACATATTTTTCTTGCTCCAAGTTCTTTCCCAATAATCAACGTAGTGCTCGTGGTTCCTCCCAATCTCTACTCCCTAAACATTCTTTTAGATTCACTGTTGCAAGACCCACCTCAAACCTTCATGGACTGCTTTCTCCTTCTCCTCCACCTTTACCAACTCATCCAAGATCCAGTGCCAAATCTGCTGAAAAACTGGACATTACGCTTTTGATTACTGACATAGATATGAACGTCACTATACACCATCTATTTTTGCTCATGCTTCACAGTGTGCACCTATACCCAATGACAACGATGAACCTTCCATTCTTGGATCTCCTCCCAAATCTACAGATTCTTTTTGGTACCCAAACAGTGGTGCTTCGCATCTCTTCACTTATGATGATGCCACTCTCACTACCAAAACTCTATACACAAGATTTGAAATAGTGGAAATAGGTAATGGTTCTGGTTTGTATATTAAAAATGTTGGTACTGCAGTATATACTAATCCTTTTAATCATTGCACTTTTTCTTTGAATAATCTCTTTCATGTTCCTCACATAACTAAACATCTTTTAAATGTCTCTCGCTTTGCTCTTGATAATGATGTTTTCTTTTAATTTCATCCTCACCATTGTTTTGTCAAAAAACAAGGCTCCTTCTTCGCGAAATGCTTAAGAATGGTTTATATGTGTTTTCCAATTTTATTCCTTTTTCTCCACCTACCGTTAATACTACTACTATTTCACATGCAAATGATACATACAAGTTATGGCATGCACGGTTTGAACATGCTCGTGCATGCCAATGGTAGTGTAATTCATCGTATTATGCAAGTTGCAACACTATAATATTGCTTTATCTGCTAAGAAAATGTTATGTGATTCTTGCATTCTTGGAAACATCATCAATTACCTTTCACTAACTCACACAATTTACACTACCCCTCTTCAACTTATTTACATTGATATTTGGGGTCCATCTTCCATTGCTTCTTTTAATGGTTCTTACTACTACATTTCTTTTCTTGATGCCTACACTAAATACACATTGTTTTATCTCTTACATCTCAAATCTCAGGATGTTATTGTTTTTAAATCTTTTAAAGTCTTGGCTGAAAACCAAACTGATTTTACTCTAAAAAAATATCCAAACCAATAATGCTAAAGAAATTTTGTGTTTAAAGTCATATCTTGTTGAACATGGTATCCGTCATCGTTTGATTTGTCCCTACACCCATGAGTAGAACGAATCTATTAAACGCAAGCATCGTCACATAACAAATGCTGGCTTAACTCTTCTTGTCCACTGATGAGGACCTAGGAGAGAGTGTGCCTACTGACCAGACCCAACCTCTAAGGAGGAAGACTAGGAGCATGCCTCAAGACATAGGGCCATGTCAAGATTCTCCAACCACTACCTCAACACCTAGTTTGCCCTAGAGGATAATGAGGAGTAGAGCACAGGCCTTGGGTGTTGAGCATCAGTTGGTTTCATTATTTTTAATTTCAGTAGAATATGTGATGCGAGTTGATTTTAGATGTTTTCATTTTGGTGACACTTTTACTTAAGATTGGGATTTTAACAATTAATGGTGAGGACCTAAGGAAGATTTCCATTGGACACGAACTTAACCAAGTGGTTAAGTAAGTGTGAAGGTTCACTTCATAGAGGAAAAGATGAAAAAACAAGATATGGTGAAAATGAGATGCAATTGCAGAATTGAAAATGGGCACAAGGTAACATCAATGGTGGTCATGGCCTCCCAAATGATGCATCATACTCATGATTATGAGTGAAACCCAAGAGCAACAAAGAAGAAAAACTAAGAGACAAACACATAAAATGGAATGGAGAAATGGAAGGAAATGGAATGAGAAAACTTATGATGGTGGGTGAGAAATGTCATGCCACTTGGAGGGTGATGTGCTTCAAGATGAGTGTGTTGGTTGCCACTTGAGAGCTTCCCAAATCACTCAAGATAAGACCTCAAACCTAAGAGGACATAAGCCTCACTAAGAGTTCACACAATTTGTGCAGAGTTTATTTACTTCATTCAAATTCAACTTATAAAATACAATGAGGTAGGCCTCTTATTTATAGGTGAAGGAGCCTTGGAGAACAAGCATGAAGGGTAGGATAGGAAACACTAAAAAAAGGGCAGCCTTAGGGTTTGACTGTCAAACCCGCACACTAGGCTTGTCCTTCTAGAAACTAGGTCAAAATCCCTTCCTAAAGGGCTAGGAACAAGCTAAAATGCTAACTACACCCCATATTATGCTAAAAACACCTTATTCTAGCCTATCTTTGCTAGTTGGACCCCTAAAGAGAGCCCAAATTATTTACAATATATTTGTATCTTATAAGAAGACCAAAAGGTGCTCTGGTTTATGCCCATCTCCTCTGGTCGGGTCCATGAGATCCTTGATGGGGTCTTGAAATGTTTGCTGAGATGATTGCTCGTCATGTACTTGGTATTTTTCTTCCTTGGTCATCTTCATAGCTAATTGGTTTGTATCATGTCCCCCCAAGTTCAAAAGAATTCAACCTCGAATTTAAAACTCCTGTAGATCATAGTTAGTTTGTTCACATATAAGATAGTGCAAGGATTGGGATGTGAACTCAACTTATGTTCCTTAAGTGTGGGGAGTGCATAAGATGGGTTTCTATATACAAACCAAGTTTGAAAAGAATCTTTGGGAATGACAAATCTTTTTGATGAAAGTCCTTTTAAAAGGTGGAAACCTTTAGGAGGTGTTTGAAAATCATCCTTAAAATTCTTTAAGAAATATGGTAAGTAGGTAGAAAACTTTGGTAATGAAAAAGATAAGGAAGAAGTATACCGTGACGACGCAGTTATTTTTGTGAGGTCTAACAAGATGAGACCCTTTTTACTTTCCTTGACGTTTTCATTTTCTCTTTTTGTTTTTATTTGAATTTGGTTTTGATTTATCTCTTATGACATTATGGTTCTTTTACTTGGACAATTGACAGCTATGTGTCCAAAACCTAAACATTTAAAACATTTTGTGCTTGAAGTTTTGGTGGGTGACTTAGGGGTAGAGGTAAAAGGATTGTGTTGAGAAACTTTTTTGTGAGAAGTGATGTCTTTTGAAAAATGGGAAGGAGAAGTTTTTGTAGAAATGTTGTTTGCACCCTTCTCGAACTTGGGGGGAATGATACAAACCAAGTAGCCAAGAAGATCACCAAGGAAGCAAAAGACAAAGTACATGGCGAGCAGTCATCTTAGCAAATAATTCAAGATCCCACCAAGGATTTCATGGACCCGACCAGAGGAGATGGGCATAAACCAGAGCACCAATTGTTCTTCCTTTTGGTCTTCTTATAAGATACAAATATATTGTAAATAATTTGGACTCTCTTTAGGGGTCTAAATAGCAAAGATAGGCTAGAATAAGGTGCCTTTAGCATAATAGGGGGTGTAGTTAGCATTTTAGCTTGTTCCCAACCCTTTAGGAATGGATTTTGACCTAGTTTCTAAAAGGACAAGCCTAAGGTGCGGGTTTAACTTAGTCAAACCCTAAGGCTGCCCTTTTTTTAGTGTTTTCCATCCTACCCTTCATGCTTGTTCTCCAAGACTCTTTCACCTATAAATAAGAGGCCTACCTCATTGTATTTTACAAGTTGAATTTGAATGAAGTAAAGAAACTCTGCACAAATTGTGTGAACTCTTAGTGAGGCTTGTGTCCTTTTAGGTTTGAGGTCTTATCTTGAGTGATTTGGAAAGCTTTCAAGTGGCGGCCAACACACTCATCTTGGAGCACATCACCCTCCAAGTGGCGTGACATTTCTCACCCACCATCATAAGTTTTCTCATTCGATTTTCCTTCATTTCTCCATTCCATTTATGTTTTTATCTCTTTTTCTCTTAATTGTTGTTCTTGGGTTTCACTCATAATCATGAATATGTTCTTTTCAATGAATTTCTATTTCCTTACTCATCCTGTTTTATTTCATCTAATACAACTAAATCACCTGTTATGCATGATACACCCTTTATTCATTACTTAATTGTTATCAACTCCATTGTTTCTGCATCACCCTCCACCCCTTCCTCGCCTCATCCTTCCTTACCTTTACTTCCTCTTCCTTCTGCATCACCATCACCCTTTATTCTATCATCATCTACTGTCAACTTATCACCCCACCTTACATATTCTATTCCTCAGAATGCTTACCCCATGATCACTATAGGCAAATCTGGTATTTTTAAACCTCGAGTTTTTAATACATAATTTAACATTGTTTTTTCAATGCTCAAAGAAGCTCTTAAAATTTCTAACTGGGTTGCCACAATGCAAGCCGAATATGATGCTTTACGTGTCAATCATACTTGGACCCTTACCTCACCACCATCTGATATTAAACCCATTGGCTGTAAGTGGGGGTTAAAAAATAAGTACTTGGTTCCTTCCAACGTGACAAAGCTAGGCTTGTTGCCAAAGGATTTCATCAACATGTTGACGTAGATTACTCATAAACTTTTAGCCTTGTAATCAAACCAACAACCATACGATTGTTTTTTAATCATTGCTCTGTCCAACAAATGGCATATTCACCAAATTGACATCGACAATGCTTTTCTTTAAGGTGATCTACAAGAATCGGTTTACATGCTTCAACCGCCAAGTTTTGAAACAAATTCTCAACTACTATGCAATCTTCACAAAGCAATTTATGGGCAAAAACAAGCACCAAGATCTTGGTTTCAAAAGCTAAGTCATACTCTGTCTTCACTTGGTTTTTCCTCAACAAAATCTGATTCATCTTTATTTATAAAAACTAACGCACAAACTACACTATTTTTTCTGATTTATGTTGATAATATTCTAATAACTGGAAGTTGTCTTAGTGTTGTATGTGTTGTATAGTCACTAATTGTTTTGCTTCAACAACAATTCATACTCAAAGATCTCGGAAGGCTCCATTACTTCCTTGGCATTGAAGCTTCTTAGACTACCAATGGTTCTCTTCATCTTTCTCAAACGAAGTACATCAAGGATCTACTACAAAAATCAAGATTGTTGTCATCCAAACCACAACCAACCACTAGTGCAAAAAACGCATTCTACAACAACATATTAAGTCAGTTAATTGATAACTGGTGTAAATAAAAACGTGGTGACATTTTTGTAAATATTTGGAATATATTACATCGGTTGTAAGGAGCAACCAGTGTAATATGTTCTTTTTAAAGGTAAAAAATAAAGTTTTTAAAAACTTATTTTTGCGTTAGACATATTACACCGGTTGGTTAATCCAACAGGTGTAATATGTCCTTAAGAGTTAAAAAAATGAGTTTAGATTACTCTGTGAGTGTGGTTGTCTATTTATAAGTCTTCATAAACATGGACAATTGATATTAATTTTAAATAGCTTTCATTATGCATAATTATATTTAATGATAAATATCATGTAACAAAATCATAATATCATGTAACAAAATTAAAGTATCATGTAAAAAAATTAGAGAATCAATAAATTATATAAATAAAAATACAGTGACATTTGTGTAAATATTTAACATATATTTGTAAGAATTGATGGCTTAAACAAGAGGGGGGTGAATTGTTTTATCAAAGATTTTCGCAAAATACTTGGTCTAGAATGAATCTTTAACAAACACCTTAGATAAGCACTTAAGAAGGCAATCAAACAATCCAACAAAATAGATATCAGAATTTTAACCGGTTAAAATTGCATTTTAATCGGTTGTTTATAGCAGCGAAAATATCAAACAGTTTGAGAGTTTGAGAGAAAATATCCCTGAGCTACATCCAGTTCTCAAACAAACCTCTGAGTTTCACTAGCAATCAACACAGATTACAATCACACACCACAAAGAGGTGACTTTGAATCTCACAAAGCCTACTCACCCCCTTTGCAAACTTAACACCTCAAGACAAAACAACCTCTGTTTTTACAGGATTTCAACAACAAACAGTATGTAAAAGAAGTACAATTACAAGACACTAAGTAAGGATAGAAAACACCTGGAATTACAGAACCAGAGATCCTACGATCAGCACTTGTCACCCCAACAAAGCTTGAAAGCACTTTTTCTCTTTTTGAAAACACTTTCAAAAACCAAATCTCTTTCTCAAATCTGAATCAATACTTGTTGTATTTGGGGTATATTTTTATTTGAACGAAAGCCTTATTTATAGCCTTTGAAAAGAAGTCGTTTAAGGCAGATTTGAACAATTGAATCAGTTAAAACAAGTTTTCAAAAAACTGTTATGAAAAACACACATTTAATCGGTTGAAACCACGATTTAACCGTTTGAATGAGTCAAGGAGTTACACAACTGATTCAAAAAGCAGTTTCAAAACTTCCATCCAGCTAAATGATAAACAACCGATTATTTCGGAAAATCAACCAGTTGTTTTCCCTTTGCTTGAAAAAACACTTAGTTTCTTAAAACAGATTTAATCAAGCTTTCTGTAGGCTTCAAGGACTGATCTTAACAAAGATTCTAAACAACTTAATCTAAAACCAAACCCAAAAAGCAGCATAGCTTTAGGCTTCATGTGGATTTGATACATCAAAGCTCCCATCTTCAACAATCTCCCCCTATTTGATGGAGAGAAATCCTTGGGATGCTTTTAGGAATGTTCTTTGTTTAGAATCTGTTGAATCCTGCATTCATTGAGCAAACACAGGGTAATCTAATCCAAAACAGATAAGCATCAGAAACTAGTTCTCACTTGGTGATTTCCAGAAGGAACATCAACCAAATCAGATGAGAAACCAACACACATACACAGGTGCTAAACATATAAACAATCGGTTATTTAGTAGGAATAACCGATTGAAATTTTGTAAATCAGATTTTTAACATTTTAACAAAACTCAAATTTAAAACCAGCTAAAGCAGTTCATAGCAACAATGTTCTAAGCAGTAAAAAAAATAGTTATTAATAAGAACATTACAAAACCAACACAAACCAACTTCTCCCCCTATTTGTCTCATCAAATAGACAAATGGTAGGATTAAAAACAACATAAGGAAAAAGAATTTGAAAGCAATGAACTAGAATGAAGGATTATTCTCCCTTTTCAATTGTAGTTCCAAAATCTGTCTCTGAACATCTTCAATTTGCTCATCCAGGGTTGAAAAACGTGTATCCATGCTGCTAAACCTTGATTCACACATGTCATAGAGGTTCCTTTGATTGTCAGCAAAGGTGTCCATACAATTAATCATCAACCTTTCAAAAGGTGACATTGTAGTCATCATTTCTCCCATGTTGGTGTCATTGTGATCATCCTCTTGAGTCGCAGCTGCTGGTTCATCTTGCATTGTTGCCTCCTCAGGTTCATCACCTTCATTTGTTCCACTTGGGTCAGCTTGGTCACCATCCTTGCTTACCCATCTTCCACCAATTTTAGTAAACCCCATCTTACTTAGGGATCCACTATTGATCTCACTGGAGGGCTTGATTACCTCAACTAGCTCTCCTTCTATGTTCACTTCACCAAATCTGGATATATGTTCCCAGTGAGCTCTAGGAATCTCTACAGTTTCTACTCTTTGAGGATGTTTCTCACAGAGTCCATCTTCTGCTGTTTCATCCAAGTGAAGGAGACCACTTTGGGTGTGTTCACACTCTTTCTACCTGTTTCAAGTAGATACTTGTTGATGAGATTAGCATCACCTGAAAACCACCCTTCAAGTTTTCCACTGCTCTTAACACCCCTGGATTTCATTCTCTTTGTTGAGGGAGGAGTTCCAGCCATTTCAAAAACTCAGAAACAAGCTTTGGCACACTGCAGAAAAAGATTAAAACAGAGAAGAGAAGAAAAACATATTGTATGTGTGAGAGATAGCAACTAATTGCATTGCCTTATATAGCCAAAGTTCATGGTCAAAGATGGCACAGAGAGAGATGTTTTTGTTAGAATATATGGTCTTAAACGAGAGGGGGTGAATTGTTTAAGAGAGGTTTTTGAAATCTTTTTAGGTTTTAACAAAATTCTTTGTATGAATCCAGAACAGAAATCAGGTTAGCCAAGAACAAGAGCAATAAAGCAGCAGAAAAACATTCGGTTGTTTATACCGGTAAAACTAAAAACTGAATTTAAATGAGTTTAAGGGTAAAAGAAAGATACACCAACAATTTATACTGGTTCACTCTTAAACCAAAAGCTACATACAGTCCCCAGAAAACCACTCGGTAATCCACTAAGTAATCAAACCAGATTACAACACACAATCAACCAAAGTAGTGACCTAGAACCCTTCAAGAAACACACTCACTTTGGAAAATCACACACCAAGAGTATTGATCTTGACAACCTCAAGAGCACACAACACTCCTTGGCAACACAACACCATAAATACAGAAATTTGAGAAAAGATTACATTTGTTTACAGAACAATCTAAATTCAATACAAATGCAATCCTATTCCACTCTCTTAGAAAACCCAAAGCTTTGATGTGAATGTTCAAATCTTGAATCAACTCTTTCTCAACTGAAAAACTCAAATCTGTTTCTCTCACTTGTTTGAAAACATAACAAACTATTTATATTTTCCAAAGATTGGTCAAAGCATTTAATGAAGGAGCGTATTCAGTTGGAAATCATTTAAAGCACATTCAATCACCAAAACATAATTTTGTTAGGATTTTCAAAGAAACAATCGGTTGAAACCACGAAACAACCGATTGTTTGGTTTGGCAGTTAAGTCAACCAAACTTAAACAGTTTTCAACCTTTTCAAAAATTCCTAAGAGTAAAACAACCGGTTGATTCGATAAAACAACAGGTTGTTTTTCACTTAGTTGGAAAAACACTTTATTTCAAAAAGGATTTAAAACACATTATCTTTAGATTCAACAAAGGAGTAGATTACAAATAAAACTACCCAAATCCCTCCCAAAACACAGCAGCAACATAGCCTTGCATCAAGCACATAGGATTTGGATTCTTCAAAGCACAATTTGAATTCTTCAAAGCACTTTATCAATCTTGATCAACAATCTCCCCCTATTTGATGAAGACAAATCACTGGTTGCTTGTGTTGATCTTTGTTTGAATCTGAAGCAGCACTTGCAAAGCAAAACTTATGCAAACCAGAGCATCTTTAACAGCAGGTTAGAATACCACATTAACTAGTTTTCTGTACAAACCTTAGAGCAGAAAAACCAGCCAAAAAACCAATATATATCACACAAACAACCAATTGTTTCCTCGATTCAATTGGTTGTTTCTTTTAGCATAAGCAAAAACCAACCTTAAAAACAGAAATTAAAGAGATTTAACAGTTTAAAATAGTTTGTAGAGCAACACAGAAACCAATTCTTCCCCTATTTGTCTTCACAAATAGACTTTATGCATAGAAAGTAGTTTAAGAGAGATTTTGAGAGTCAAGAATGCCTAACTCATTTCTTAAAAAGGAAAACCTGTCTTTTGGCAAAGTTTTTGTGAATATATCAGCAAACTGTAGTTTTGTTTCAATGAACTTCATCTCACAATCTCCATTGTTCACATGATCCCTTATGAAGTGATGACGAATCTCAATGTGCTTTGTTCTTAAGTGCTGAATCTGATTTTTGGTGAGATTTATAGCACTTGTGTTGTCACAAAGCAAAGGAACCTTGCTAATCTTCAATCCAAAATCTGCAAGTTGTTGTTTAAGCCAAAGAATTTGTGTATAGCAGCTCCCAGCAACAATGTATTCAGCTTCTGCAGTGGAAAGAGCTACACAAGCTTGTTTCTTACTATGCCAAGAAATGAGACTTGATCCAAGAAGATGACAAGTGCCACTTGTACTTTTTCGGTCCAGCTTACACCCTGCAAAGTCAGAATCTGAATATCCAATTAAATGTATAGGTGAGTAAGAAGAATACCATAGACCAACATTGGTAGCTCCTTTGAGATATCTGAGAATCCTTTTGGCAGCATTGAAGTGAGATTCCTTTGGATTTGCTTGATATCTTGATGTCCGGTCTACTTGTCGTGAGATAGAGTAAAGAACCAATTAATCTCCTATATTTTGTTTGATCTACCCCTTTTGCAGCAGTATATGCATCCATATAACAACCTGAAGGCATAGGTGTGCTAGCTTCCTTGCAACTCTATCTCAAATTTCTTGAGGATTTCTTTGCAATACTTTGATTGACATAAGAAAATATCATCCTTTGATTGTTTAACCTGCAGCCCAAGAAAGAAGGAAAGTTCTCCCGTCATGGACATTTCAAACTTACCTTGCATTGTAGCTACAAACTCCTCACAGAAACTATCTTTGGTAGCACCAGAAATGATGTCATCAACATAGATTTGGACCAAAATAATTTCAGAATTTGCTTTCTTGATGAAAAGAGTTTTGTCAATCATTCCTCTTTCATAGCCATGAGATAAAAGGAAGTTGCTAAGCCTCTCATACCACTGCCTTGGAGCTTGCTTAAGCCCAGAAAAAGCCTTTTTCAACTTAAAAACATGATTGGGATGTTGAAGATCCTCAAAACCCGGTGGTTGCTCAACATACACTTCTTCATTGATAAAACCATTGAGAAAAGAACTCTTCACATGCATTTGAAAGAGTTTGAATCCACTCATACAAGCAAAGGCCAGCATCAACCTCATAGCTTCCAACCTTGCTACAGGGGCTAAGGTTTCACCATAGTCAATTCCTTTCTCTTGATTGTAGCCTTTGGCAACTAGCCTTGCCTTGTTTCTAGTAATTACTCCACCTTCATCTAGCTTGTTTCTGAATACCCATTTAGATCCAATGACGTTCATCTCATTTGTCTTGGGGACAAGAAACCACACATCATTTCTAGCAAACTGATTTAGCTTCTTCAATAGACTTTGGTTCAACTTGATAGACAAAAGCAGTGTGCCTGCAGAAGTTTGAGATAGATCTACGTATAGAAAAACCCTCCTTTATCTGCCCAATGATGTTCTCCACTGACAGATCCCTTGGTATTCTCCATTCTTTAGGCAACTCATCCTGCTGCAGAATTTCAATCGGTTGTTTTGATGAATCAATCGATTGTTTTTCTGGACAGCAATCTAGTTTCTACATAATGATGTTTTGTTCATCCTCTTCAGTGTTGATTTGTGAGGGATTTAAGACTTTGCGATCAACTTCATCAAAAACCACATGAATAGATTCTTCTACAATCATGAGCCTCTTATTGTAGACTCTATAACCATGACTGCTTGATGGATATCCAATGAAAATGCCTTTGTCCGCTTTTTCATCAAACTTTCCCAGATTTTCTTTCCCATTATTCAGAACAAAACAGCTACATCCAAACACTCTTAGGTGACTAATGTTTGTCTTCCTTCCATTGAAGAGTTCATAGGGTGTTTTCTTTAAAATTGGCCTTATTAGCACTCTATTCATCACGTAGCAAGAGGTGCTAACAACATCAGCCCAAAAGTACTTGGGTAGGGAGGACTCACTTAGTATGGTTCTTGCTAATTCCTCTAAAGATCTATTCTTTCTTTCCACTACCCCATTCTGTTGAGGGGTTCTTGGTGCAGAAAAAATTGTGCAAGATCCCAGTTTTCTCACAAAATTTGCTGAATTTCTCATTTTGGAATTCCCTTTCTTATTGATCCAATATTGCAGTTTCTTGTGTTTTGTAAGGCTATTGCAAGCTTCTTCAAAGCCCAGAAAGCATCACTCTTTGATTCCAAGAAGAGTGTCCATGTGTACCTAAAAAAATCATCCACAATAACAAGAGCATAATAGTTGCCACCAAGACTTATGGTTCTTGAAGGGCCAAAAAAATCCATGTGGAGCAGCTCAAGGGGTCTTGAAGATGAAACAACATTTTTAAGTTTGAAGGAATTTTTAACTTGTTTCCCCTTTTGACATGCTTCACATATGTGGTCCTTCTCAAACTTAAGCTTGGGCAACCCAATCACAAGATCTTTTGAGATTAATTTGTTTAAGTGATTCATGTGAATGTGAGCAATTCTTCTATGCCATAACCAAGATTCATCATGCTTAGAAAGAAGACAACCAATAGAACAAGGAGAAGAAATATCTAAGAGATAGACATTGTTGATTCTCTTACCAATCAACATTACCTCTTTTGAGTTGGGAAGGCAGATTTCACAAAGTTTTTCTTGAAGATGACTTGATAGCCTTTGTCACACAGTTGGCTAATGCTAAGCAAGTTGTGTTTTAGTGCCTCCACATACAAGACATCATGAATTAGCAAGATACTCTTGTCTCATATACAACCTCTTCCAATAATTCTTCCTTTGTTGTTGTCTCCATATGTTACATGGCCTTCTTGTTTGAAGATGATGCTCACAAACATGGATTTATCTCCCGTCATGTGTTTTGAGCAGCCACTGTCCAGATACCACTGTTGCATGCTTCCCATCATTTTTCCCTACAAAATTCAAGTTCAAGTGCAAAGATTTGGTCTCCTTACAAATGTGGGTCCTCTTGAATTACTTTCATCACTAGGAACTTCAGAATTTTTGGGAATCCATCTCATAAAGCCTTTAGGAACAAAATATTTCCTAATTTTACAGAATCTAACTGAGTGACCTCTTTTCATGCAGTAAAAACATGTCACAACCGGTTGTTTCGATTTAACAATCGGTTGTTTTTCTAGTACTTTTGAAAAAGAGTTTGAAAACTTGTTTTGTGGATTAAAACCCAATCCAGCTTTTACAAAAACACAATTTTGAGATGCTAAGACACTCTCAAAGTTGGATTTTCCTTTTGAAAGCTTATCCACAGTTTTCACAAGGTAGTGAACCTTCTTTTCAAGAGATTCACAATTTTCACAAACAAGAGAGTCACACTTACAAGAAGAATTTTTGTAAAGCGTTTCAAGGTTTTCCAAATTTGTTTTTAAATTTTCCATTTGTTCTTCCAGTGCTTTGACTTTGTTTTCAAGCCAGTTGTTCATACCTTTCAAACGATTGTTCAAGAGATCCAATCAGTTAGCTTCTTCATGAGTTTCTTTATAAGCTTGAAGCTATTGACTATAGTTTTCAACATTTAAGGAGGTACTAGGACTTACACTGCTTTCACTGCTTGAATCATCCTCCTTTTTAGCTATTAGACAGAGATTTGCTTTTTCAACTTCACTTGAAGATATACTTGAGGAGTCATCAATGCAAGCTTTTCTTGATTTTCCTTTCTTCTCTTCTTTGTCTTGCCTTTTGGATGAGTTTCTTTTGTTAATTCTTTTATTCAAGAATTTTCTGTGTTTCTTAAACAACATGCTAAGCACTTTCTCTTTATTTTCATTAGTCCCTTCAAGAATGACTTCTAAAGTGTCCCACATTTCTTTAGCTGATTCACAATGCGAAATCCAAAAATTCATTGAAGTTTACAGCAGATGTTATGATATTCTTGGCAATGCAGTCAAATTTGGCCTTTTCACTTTCTTCATTAGTCCATTGGGACCAAGGTTTTCTAGTAAAAGATTCAGCCTTTTCAATTCTAGAAATGAAAGGACCATTTTCAATTCCATCCCAAATTCCTTGATCAATGGATTCAACAAAGATTTTCATTCTAGCTTTCCAGTACTTGTAATTCAAACAACAAAACAAAGGTGGTTTGTTAATTTGAGCACCCTCCTCAAAAGGTAGTTTTCCAGCCATGGTAAAATGATTTTAGGATCAAACTTGAATATTTTTCAAAGTACCAAACCCTTGATGCCAATTGTTAGAATATATGGCCTTAAACGAGAGGGGGGTGAATTGTTTAAGAGAGGTTTTTGAAATCTTTTTAGGTTTTAACAAAATTCTTTGTATGAATCCAGAACATAAATCAAGTTAGCCAAGAACAAGAGTAATAAAACAGCAAAGCAGTAGAAAAACAATCAGTTGTTTCTGCGAAACAATCGGTTGTTTCTGCGAAACAGTCGGTTGTTTATACCAGTAAAACTAAAAACTAAAACCAACAGTTTATACTGGTTCACTCTTAAACCAAGAGCTACATACAGTCCTCAGAAAACCACTTGGTAATCCACTAAGTAATCAAACCAGATTACAACACACAATCCACCAAAACAGTGACCTTGAACCCTTCAAGAAACACACTCACTTTGGCAAATCACACACCAAGAGTAATGATCTTGACAACCTTAAGAGCACACAACACTCATCGGCAACACAACACTAGAAATACAGAAATTTGAGAAGAGATTACACTTGTTTACAGAACAATCTAAAATCAATACAAATGCAATCCTATTCCACTTTCTTAGAAAACCCAAAGCTTTGATATGAATGTTCAAATCTTGAATCAACTCTTTCACAACTGAAAAACCTAAATTTGTTTCTCTCACTTGTTTGAAAACATAAACAAACAATTTATATTTTCCAAAGATTGGTCAAAGCATTTAATGAATGAGCATATTCAGTTGGAAATCATTTAAAGCACATTCAACCACCAAAACAGAATTATGTTAGGATTTTCAAAGAAACAATCGGTTGAAACCACGAAACAACCGATTGTTTGGTTTGGCAGTTAAGTCAACCAAACTTAAACAGTTTTCAACCTTTTAAAAAACTCCTAAGAGTAAAACAACCGGTTGATTCGACAAAACAACAGGTTGTTTTTCACTTAGTTGGAAAAACACTTTATTTCAAAAAGGATTTAAAACACATTAGCTTTAGATTCAAAAAATGAGTGGATTACAAATAAAACTACCCAGATCCCTCCCAAAACACAGCAACAACACAGTCTTGCATCAAGCACATAGGATTTGGATTCTTCAAAGCACAATTTGAATTCTTCAAAGCACTTGATCACTCTTGATCAACAATTTTTAAACAGAAAAACGAATCAAAATCTAAACCATAAAGTTGTTTTTGTCAGTCAAAACAGAAAAGTACAGATTCACATGTTGATTTGACCAAACATTAAAGGAAAATATGATTTCCAAGATTGAAGGAATTTGATCTATTAATAGCATATGCGACAAAGTTAAATTGTATTCAAACATGCAATTAATACAATTTTGACCATACATGTCTCTGGGTTGAACAAAATCACGAATCAAAATTTAAAATTTAAAAATAAATTTGCCCGGTGTTTGTTAGAGAGAAAAACAATCGGTTGTTTTGAAGAAACAATCGGTTGAATTTCTGTTCTGATGAAAAACAAACAAATTTTCAATTTCACATGTTGTATACAATCATTATTGCTTAACATGTCTACAAGATATCAATTCTATAAGGAATAGATGGAATACACAGTAATTACAAATCAGACATAGAGTATAACCACTGAATTGAATTTAAGAAGCACTTGTTTTTAACAAAGAATAATAATTTTATTCTCAGATTTCAAATTACACAAATACAGGTAGTTCATAAAATCACTAGACTTTGGCATGTACAAAAATCCTCTTGAGGTCCTGTCCTTACTGAACCTTCAAGCAAAGTCAGAATTCTGCAAAACAAAACTTTGTCAAATTACAAGATTTGATCCTTTAAAAAATTTGGGACCTTTTGTGTTAGATTTGTCTTTTTAACCAATAATACATCTAGGAATCCATTTAAAGATGCCCTTAGGCACAAGGGATTTATGAAACCTGCAGTACCTAATAGAGTGACCTTTCTTCATGCAATAGAAGCATGTAACTGTTAGAATGAATGACTTTAAACTAGAGGGGGTGAATGGTTTAAAGAGGGTTTTCGCAAACTTTTAAGCCAAGAATGAAAATACTTCGAGAAACAAATGATAAGGAATCCAGTTTTCCAAAACACAAAGCAAAAACAACAGCACCAAAAAAACAATCAGTTGTTTATACCAGTTTGCAAATATTAAAACTGAAATTTAAAGAGATTAAGGATAGAGATAAAGCACACAGAGGTTTATACTGGTTCACTCTAAACTCAGAGCTACATCCAGTCTTCTCATAAACCACTGAGGAAATCCACTAAGCAATCAAACCTATATCACTTACAACACAACCAAAGAAGTGACATTGATCCCCTCAAGAGACACACTTCCTTTGGCCAAACACACCAACACTAAGAATGCTGATCTTGATCCCCTTAAGAACACACAACACTTCTCAGCAAACACACAAGGTTTCTTTCAACAGATACAAGGATTACACTTGTTACAGAACAAATCAGAAATCAATACAAGAGAAAATCCTATCTCACACTCTTTGATCAAACTCAATCTCGAAGCAATCTCAACTCTTTCAAAATCAATAAGTTGTGAAAAACCCAAATTTGTTTTTCTATTTGTAAAACAAAGTTTTTTGTTGCATAATCTCAACAAACTATTAATTGCTTTTAAAGATTGGTCAAAGCATTAAAAAAATGGAGCGTAAACAATTGAAAAAACATTTAATGCTCAGTCAAAGCATAAAATAGTTTTCTGTTATGGTACCAAAACAAATAATAGGTTGTTTCCACGAATCAATGGTTGTTTTGGTTTTGACAGCAAGTCAACCATAAAAATAGTTTTCAACCTTTTCTAAAAACTCCTAAGTATAAAACAATCGGTTGTTTCGACAAAACAACAGCTTTTTTTTCACTTAGCTTGAAAAACACTTTTCTTTTAAAAGGATTGAGAGTGTTTATGCTTTGGATTCAATCAAGACTGGATTACATATTAAATCTACCTCGAATCCTATCTAAAAGGACAACTCAGCAACAACAAGCACAGCCAGCCTTCATCATCCTTCAAAGGGTTTGGATTCTTCAAAGCTTCAACACCACTTGGTTCAACAATCTCCCCCTATTTGATGAAGACAAATCCCTGATGCTTGTGTTAAGCAGTTCCTGCAAGACACAGTTTTAACCAAAGCATAGAACTTTTTATATTTGGTTAGCACAGAAACAAAAACAGAAATTCAAAGCATAATATCATAGCAAAAAAAAATATAAGAGCAAAAACCTATAAGGTTTTACCCATACAAACTGTTTTGCAGAAAAAATAATAACTAAAACCAAACACAACATAAATCTCCCCCTATTTGTCTTCACAAATAGACAAAAAGAAAAGATGAAAAAGATAATTGTTCTTAATACATCAGATTTAAAAAGCAGAAGCAGAAAAACTGATACAAACACCAAAAACAATCAGTTGTTTCGATATATCAACCGATTGTTTTTCCTCTTCATTCATCATCAGCATATTGAAGATCAAAGATATGGTTCTGAACTGCCTCAATCTGTTCATCTAAGGTCATGAAGCGTGCATCCATTCTGTTAAACCTGCTATCAATGCTCTGGAAATTGCTGACACATAGATCATGGAGATTCATTTGGTTCTCCGCAAAGCTATCAAGTCTATTAACCATGAATCTCTCAAAAGGAGACATGGTTTGCATTCTATCTTCCTGATTTCCAGCACCAGCACTAGGTCCAGCATCTTGATTTGCTTCAGGTTGATCTTCATGTTAAAAAACTATATTATCAGCATGTTCACCTTCTTCAAGATCAGCAGCAACACTTGATGAGGCACCAAGATCGCCATCTTTGCTAATCCATTTGCCACCTATTTTGGTGAATCCCATTTTGCTGAGAGATCCATTGTTCAACTCTTGAGTTGACTTGACCGACTCATATGTTTCATCCTCTAGGTTCACTTTAAAATATAATAGAAATTTAGAAATCAAAACATCATATGGATAGTGATAGTCACTTAACCTCATTTGTCTTTTGCATGTGCTCTTTGATGATGTGGATCCAATTTATTCTGATCTTCTTCATAATGCAAAAGATGTACACCAGGTCCTCCTCTGTAAGAACAAAATGATTGTTCCCCCTTGGAGTTAGAATCCAAGTCACAATAAGGTCTAGCAACCTTTCATCAAGTCTCAAGCCACCAACCGAACAAGTCCTAACTTGAGCATTTTAGTTCTTCAAGCAGCTCTTGTAGTATTGGACTTTGTTGAAATCCTCCACTACTCCAAGGTTCCCTTTGTTGATTCTGAGGCCAGAGTACTTTAGACCAGCTACTGCAGTCCACACATCATATGTGATCTCCATATCTAACCTTTTACATGAGAAACAAGGTTGTTTCCCACAAACTTCAGATTTGTGTAGAATACTCTTATCAAATCTGGGTAGATATTCCCCTTCATCTCCAAGAACTTTCTGAGAGATTGATCTTTGAGGAGCCTTCTGACATTGTCCAGCTTTTGGCTTTTCAGCCAATCAAAGCAAACAACTTTGGGGTTGTTTATCACTTTGGTGCTAGTTTCAAACCTATAC
The DNA here is from genome assembly GCF_051622355.1 of Phaseolus vulgaris. NCBI lineage: Eukaryota > Viridiplantae > Streptophyta > Magnoliopsida > Fabales > Fabaceae > Phaseolus > Phaseolus vulgaris. Next base: position 11,493,696 of record NC_143498.1, read on the forward strand.
CTCTCAATTAGATCATTATCACCAGAAAACCATCCTTCTAGTCTTCATCCATACCTTACTGCTCTGGATTTGACTCTCTTTGAGGTGGGAGAAGTTTAGTCCATGATGGCAGAGAAGAAATAGAGAGAAGCTTACACAAGAATTGCAAGAAATGTTGAAAGAGATGTTGCAATTGGTTGTTCTTGTGGAAGAGATCGGCTGTAACAGATTTTATAGCAAAAACATAATCATAAAGCATTCAATGACATGAGTGGGTACCAGATTTTCAGAGAGAGAAGACTTGACCATGCCCTGCACAGAAAATGTCCGAAAAAACAGAAAATCACATGGTTTTCACATGTAATCTTTGACTAGTCATAAAAGCTCTTAAATTTTCAAGATTGTGGAATATATTCCTTTATGACTGTTGTAACTTCTTTTTTAGCGTGATCAGCTTTCAACACAGGTTCATTGACCAAGGATTCTTTCTTTAATTTGATCTGGAACGGATAGATATTCAAAAAAGAAATTAAATTGATTTCTTCACAGTGCTGTCAGACTCAAAACAATTGGTTGTTTCGAGGAAACAATCGGTTGTTTTTCTGCAGCAGTAAAACTGATTTTGAGTTTTTAACCATGAGCAGAAGGAATTCAAAGCAGATGAAATTGAACTTTTTAAAGAGGATATTTAATCATGAAAATGAACTTAAAAACAAGAATTAAGAACATATATAAGGAAGGTCGTATCCTTTATGTTGTTCTTTCAATTAGTCATGTGCTTTGTGATCAAGAAGCCTCATTTAAGTGTTGAGTGCCTTTGGACAGATACAGAACATTGATTCAGCTTCAATGTTGGTCTTTTTCTTCCAAGAACTTGATTAGATGACTTAGTCCTTCACATTTCTTTAGATTTCCTGCATAAGCATGAGTTCAAGCAACAAGATTTGGCCCCTTCACAAATGTGGGTCCAATTGATTTCTTTTTCTCATTTGGAACCTCACATCCTTTAGGAATCCATTTCATGAAGCCCCTGGGAACATAAAACTTTCCTATTTTGCAGAATCTAACCGAATGGCCCTTTTTTCATGCAGTAAAAGCATGTAACAACCGGTTGTTTCGACTTAACAATCGGTTGTTTTACTGGCTTTCTTAAAAAAAATTTGAAAACTTATCTTGTTTGTTTTGTGGATTAAAACCTAAACCAGCCTTTCCAAAAACACAGCTTTGAAATGCCAAGACATTCTCAAAGTTAGATTTCCCTTTCGAAAGCTTGTCCACAGTATTAACAAGATAAAGCACTTTCTTCTCAAGGTTTTCACAATTTTCGCAAATGAGAGTGTCACCTTTGCAAGAAGAATTTTTTAAATGTGTTTCCAGATTTTTTAAATCCTTTTTAGATTTTTCAATCACATCTTCAAGTGTTTTCACTCTCTTTTCCAGCCAGTTGTTAAGTTCTTTCAATCGGTTGTTTGAAAGAACCAATTGATTAGCTTCATTGTGAGTTTCTTGAAAAGCTTCAAGCAATTCACTATAATTTTGTTCATTTAAAGAAGCACAAGAACTTACTTCACTTGAGCTACAAGATTCATCATCATCTTCAGCAATCAAACAGATGTTTGCTTTCTCATCTTCACTTGATGAAGAGCTTGATGATGATACCTCATTCTCATCCCAAGCTATGTAGGCTCTCTTTGTCTTGCTCTTCTTTTCCTTGTAGCTAGGCTTTTTCTCCTTGCTTTTGTTTGGGCAATCTGCCTTTATGTGACCTTGCTCACCACAACCAAAACAAGTATAGTTATTGGAATTAAAATCATTAGATTTCTTGTTTCCATACCTATCTTCACTAGTGCAGAAATGTAAAACAACGACCCTTTATTTAGTGCGGCTTTGCGCTTAAACGCATTTGTAAAAAACGCGGTGGCATTTTTGAAATTAAATTGTTTTACAAATGCGGTTGTAGAGTAAGACGACATTTGTAAATCAATTCAAATGATTTACAAATGCGGCGGTTGTAGAGTAAGACCGCATTTGTAAATCAATTCAAATGATTTACAAATGCGGCCTTTACTATGACCGCATTTGTAAATCATTTGAATTGATTTACAAATGTCGTCTTACTCTACAACCGCATTTGTAAAACAATTTTACCCTAAAAAATTGAAGCGCGTCACTAGTTTCACTTTCACTTTCACTTTCCTCTTCTCCGCTCTTCGTTTCAACGTTGTGCGCTCAGTTCAGTTTCTTCTCCTCTGCATTTTGTAAGTTTCAATTTCACTCATTCGTTTTTGTTTTCGTTTTCGCATCATTCATTTTCACTTCGTTGCCATTGTCATTTTCGTTTCCTAACTTCGTTTGTGGCATTAGGTTACTGTTCCATTGGTGTTTGCTGGTGTTTTCCTGCTCCGCCACCGCCACAGCTTCCGCCGCCGCCTTCGCCTTTGTCTTCCACTCCGATCACCATCAAGCTTCTTCACAACGGAAACTTTGGTTTTGTATTTAATATTTATTTAATATTTTGAATTTATATTTAATATTTTGAATTTTTATTTAATATTTTGAATTTTTATTTTTCTGTATTATAATATATATTTAATTAATAACTAATACAACTTGGAATTTATAACTAATAACTAATAATTTATATATTTCTGTGTATTTTGAATTTTTGTTTATTATAATTTATATATAATTTAATAAATTAGTCACGGAAACAATTAATTTATATATTATTATATAAAAATTTGTATTATATAATTTGTATTTTCTTAAATTTATATTATATATATTTAATTAGTTGTTAATTACATTTTAATAAAAATTTTATGTTATGTTAGTTATTGTTACTTTTAGAATAGAATTATCGTGTTTGGATTGAGTCCGGGGGTGTTCGACCCTCGACAAATCTGTGAGATAGAATATAATACTAATTATTAGAAAATCCTAACTATTTCAGAATATATAATGGATCGAGGTTGGATTAATGCTATTCGTATAAGTGATGAGTACGAAAGGGGAGTAGAGGAATTTATACATTTTGCGCAGCGTAACGCGATTATTAGTGGTCATGATGGAGCAAAGATCAGGTGTCCGTGCGTTAACTGTTTGAATGGAAGGATATTGGATGTGAATATCATGAGGGAACACCTGCTATGTGATGGGTTTCTTCGATCTTATACAACTTGGACATGGCATGGTGAATTATTAAATTTACCACGTGTTTCCGTAACTGAAGAATATGTGGGTTCTACCATGGATGAAGCAGTACACGATGATAAAGATGATGATCGATTGGAGGACATGATTCGTGATGTGGGAGCTGAGTGTTTTCCAAAAGCGCATGGATATGAAAGTATGTCAAAAGATGCAGAGACTCCTTTGTATCCTGGATCAACTAACTTCACATGGTTGTCGGCGGTGTTAAGATTGATGAATTTGAAGGCAATAAACGGATGGACTGATAAAAGCTTCATGGAATTGCTCCAGTTGTTGAAGGATATGCTTCCAGAGGGAAATAGTCTACCTAATCGTAATTACGAGGCCAAAAAGATTCTTTGTCCAATGGGTATGGAGTACAAAAAGATACATGCATGTCCTAATGATTGTATATTATACCGGAAAGATTTTGAATTGTTGAAAAGTTGTCCGAGGTCTGGGTTATCACGTTATTAGTTGAAACAAAAAGATGATGATTCTATTGATGACATGGAAAAGCATGGACCCCCAATGAAGGTTATGTGGTATCTTCCCATCATTCCAAGGATGAAGCGTTTGTTTGCAAACCCAGACGATGCTAAGAATCTTAGATGGCTTGCAGATGAGAGGAAATGAGATGGCATGTACCGACATCCAGTTGATTCTATTCAATGGAAGAAATTTGATGATGACTTTCCAGAATTTGGTAAAGAATCAAGAAATATCCGACTTGGTTTAGCTACAGACGGAATGAATCCGTTTGGTAATATGAGTACAAATCACAGTTCATGGCCTGTATTACTAGTTATTTACAACTTACCTCCTGGATTGTGCATGAAGCGAAAATACATGACATTGTCTATGATGATATCCGGTCCGAAACAACCAGGGAATGATATTGATGTTTATCTAAGTCCCCTAATTGAAGATTTGAAGTTAATGTGGGACCAGGGTGTTGAAGTATTTGACGGATTTGCTAATGAAACTTTCAAGCTTCATGCCATGTTATTTTGCACCATCAATGACTTTCCGGCATATGGTAACTTATCAGGTTATAGTGTTAAGGGTCACAAAGCGTGTCCAATATGCGAAGAAGACACTGCTTCTCAACAATTGAAACATGGAAGGAAAATAGTATATCTTCGGCATCGGAGGTTTCTTAGAAGTCATCATCCTTACCGGAGGTTGAAAAAAGCCTTTAATGGACACCAAGAGGGTAGTGGTCTACCAACTCCATTAACCGGTGTTGAGGTTTACGAAAAGGTAAATAACATAGACCACACCTTCGGTAAGTCAAGAAAAAAGTCATCTGTGACAAATATTTGGAAGAAGAAATCAATCTTCTTTGATCTTCCGTACTGGTCGAGGTTAGAAGTCAGACATTGTATAGATGTAATGCATGTTGAGAAGAATGTGTATGATAGCTTCATTGGTACACTTCTTAACATTAACGGGAAGACGAAGGATGGTCTAAATGCTCGTTTAGATTTGATTGAGATGAACATACGCGACGAGTTGGCACCCATAGAAATGGGTAAGCGTACATATTTGCCCCCAGCCTGTAACACAATGTCAAAAGATGAAAAAATTAGTTTTTGTCAATGTCTAAAAGGTGTGAAAGTGTCACAAGGACATTCCTCAAATGTGAAGAGCCTAGTGTCAATGCAAGATTTGAAGTTAATTGGGTTGAAGTCTCATGATTGTCACATCTTGATGCAACAGTTGTTGCCGGTAGCTATCCGTGGGATCTTACCAAAAAATGTTAGACATACCATAACCCGTTTGTGCTCATTCTTCTCTTCCATCTGTTGTAAAGTCATTGATCCCTCAAAACTATATGAACTTCAAAATGAAATTGTTGTTATCTTGTGTGAATTGGAGATGTTTTTTCCTCCGTCTTTTTTTGACATCATGGTTCATCTAGTTGTGCATCTAGTAAGAGAGGTTAGATTGTGTGGACCAGTGTACTTAAGATGGATGTATCCTGTTGAGCGGTATATGAAAATTTTGAAAGGTTATGTGAAAAATCATTATCGTCCAAAGGCTTCAATGATTAAAAGGTACATAGCTGAAGAAAGTATTGAATTTTGTTCAAAGTACATGACAAAAGCAAATCCAATAGGTGTTCCAGCTAATTCATGGCACCACAGGCGTTCTACAAGTAAATGTTTACGTGGTGTGAATATTGTAAGCAAATCTCGATCAGAAGTCTTGCAAGCACATTTGTACATATTGAATAACACAGATGAAGTTGTACCATACATAGAAGCTCATAAAGCCATTGTGAAGGGAAATAACCCAAGACAAGCAGAGAAATGGGTCTTGATGGAACATAATAGAACTTTCATGCCTTGGTTTAAAGACGAGGTGTTCAAGGATTCAACGGCATCAGAGACCTTGACCTGGTTGGCTGCTAGATTAAAGTTTGATGTCATCTCATGTACAGCGTATGAAGTGAATAATTGTATATTTTACACGAAGTCCATGGATGAAAAGAGTACAGTTCAAAATTCTGGTGTTACTCTTGAAGCCGAGTCAATGCAGTTTTCGACTTCGAAAGATACAAATCCAGTACTTGGATCAATGGCATACTATGGGTTTATAGAAGAGATATGGGAGATTGACTACACTAAGTTTTTCGTTCCAGTTTTCAAGTGTAAATGGGTTGACAATAAAAGTGGGGTTAAAATTGATGATTCAGGATTCACACTAGTGGACTTTCGAAAGATAGGGTATCGAGATGAGCCATTTATAATGGTTCAACAAGCATCTCAAGTTTTCTACGTGAAAGATCCTACGTCAGAACATTGGTATGTCGTTTTACACGGCAAAAAACAAGGGGAGACCATAGATGATATTGAAAATGGTGACCCCTGTTCATTCACACCAAAGATAATTAATAAAGATGACGATGTAGTTGATGATGTACATGCAACCCGTAAAGACCACAGTGAAAGAATTTACATATGAACTTTCAACCTCCATGCAACCTGTAAATAAGCATTTTTTATTTACATTTTTATGTATTATTTTTATAAGATTTTAATTCGATGCAGATTAACTAATGTTTGTTACCTAATTTTTTTAACAGAGACATGGATAACGATCAGACCCCAATCAAACCTCGATCCGGACGAGGCAGCAGAGGACTTACTAGATTGAAGCGTCTCGCATTGAGACGTGCTGCTGGTGAGAAGACACGTGTTGACATTGACGTCAACACTGGAGTGGCTTTTGGTCCTAAGGCAGATGAGTTTATGAGCTATCTTGGAGTTGTTTCTCGTGAGAGGCTCTCCATTCTGATTAATTCATGGGATGAGGTGTCAGAGGTCAACCGTAACATGATCTGGGAGGATGTTCTGGTAAGCTTTACATTTTGATATAATGCTTTTTAATATTCATTGATTAATTTTAATTTGCTGATGTTATTTTGCAGGCAAACTTTGAAATTCCTGATGTGGAACCGCTTCGATCAAAGATTATATCCAATATCGGACTCAAATTTCGTACCTTTAAGTCAAGACTGACTTCGAGATACATTTTTGGCGACCTTAAAGACAAAAATCCATGTTTAAAGTATCAACATATTGATGAAGAGACATGGCGTCTTTTTAGAGAAAGCCGTGAAAATGAGGCTTGGATGGTAAGTGAAGTAACTTTTTTGTTTATATAACATTAATAAGTTTATCTTATTTACTTCAGTTTGTTTATTTCAATTATGACAGGATCGTCAGAAGAAAGCTCAAGAGATAGCTTTGAAGAATCTTACCCCGCACGTTATGTCTCGTTCCGGGTATCGAAAACTTGAGCAGAAACTGATGGTGGAAAAGGAGAAATCTCAACAGGGGACGTTGTCTGAGAATGTGGAAACAGGGGTCACTTCTCCTCCATCACCACCTTTTCGCCATGTAAAATGGAAGAGGGCCCGAATTAAAAAGTCGGGTGCATCAAGTTCTGAGCAATCCGGTGTTATCATCGAAAAAATTGTAAGTTATTTTTGTTATTTTCATTTTTTTTAAAGCATTAATTATATTAATGATTGAAAATATGATTTTTGTGTACTCTTGCAGGATTCCTTGGAATCCGACGGTAAATTTGTTGTTGAAGGTCGTCAGATATCCTGGTTGAAGCAATTGGACGACCTGAGCACTCTGGTCGTGTTCGTGCAGTGGGACAAGGGGTCGGAATTAAACTATATTTTGGAGTTTCAGAACGACCGCCATCCTCCTCCTCCAAAGAGAACGAAACTCAAATGAAGACTAAGATACGTGAAGAAATAATGGAGGAGATGAGAAAGAAGACTGATTTGATGTGGCTGGAGATGAAAAAGGAGAATGATCGAATGCGACAAGAGTTTCTATCGCAACAAGTTTGTGCTGAGCCGATTGAACCCCTTGTTAGTCCCATTCCCAAGAGCACAAAGGGGAGTTGTGCGGCTCCTCCAACATCAGGGGATGATATCAATGGGCAGACGGAGGATTGTGAGCTACTGGTAGTGGGCGGCAAACTTCCTCGGGTGGTGGCACTTGGAAAAGTCTATAAAAACGCCACCACCTTACATAACGTTCCTCTCTCTGATGTGGCGAAGGTAACAGTTGAAAAAGTACGATTTCCTGATGCTCGTGTTCCACTACCTTCAGATGAGGTAACCACTGTGGCCTATGCATTTCAGACATTCGTTGCCTGGCCCAGAGAGCTCATTCGATCTATGCCCGAACCTCATGTAATAATTTCATTTCATTATATTATTTTTTATTTATATTTATATATTACATATAATTTAATACAAATGTTGTTTATCTTGTAGAAACCTTTTCAACCACCAAGTCCGGAAAAGAAGCGTGAGGTTCCAGTTGACGATCCTATAGCTTCCCTACGTCTCATTGCTAGTCAGATTGGCAATGATCCTTTTCCAGTTCCGTGGGATAATACATTTTTTCAAATAAACACTGAACTGCCACAGATGATTTACAACACAGATTTATCAGAATTTATATTTGGGAAACAGGAGCTCAATATAAGTATAATTCAATTTTTTATGATGTAAGTATCTTTACCTATTATTCAATTTACTTTATGTTAAATTATTATTGATTATGCTTTAACTAAAAACTTGAAGGTTTTTGCATAGAGTCTGTATCACTGAGGGGAAGGAAAATATGTATGGATTCTTAGATCCTGCATATATTAGTCCCGTTGGACCAAACTCATATAAGACTCAAGCATACATCACTAACACCTTGGAAAAAGAGGGAAAACAAATTTATTTATGCCCTTATATTAATGAGTAAGTTTAATTATATGTCATCAATTATTATTATTTCATGTTTTAAATATTTACTAACTCTTTTCATTGATGATATAGGCATCATTGGCAGTTACTTGTCTTATCAATGGTTGATAAGACTGCTGTGTGGTTTTGTTCCCTACACAAGAAGATTCCCACAAAATTTAAGGATATCATTGATAAGTAAGTACATTATAAACTGAACTTTGTATATGTTACTAATTAACCATCTACTAACGAGGTTTTTTGTATTAACCAGTTCATGACGTGGATATAACATCCTAAAAGGTCGATCAAATTCAAATAATTTGAACTGGATAAGAACAAAGCTTTGTAATTTTTTTCTTTCTCTATTATCATTGTTTATCAATATACTAACATATTACTTTTTATTGAATTATAGTGTAATAAACAACCAGGAAGCTATGAGTGTGGCTATTACATTATGCAATGGATGATTACCATTATAAGACTAGGTGTTAAAACTGGTTGGAAAGAGGTACTATGTATGTTAAATCATTTTTATAATTCTTGAACATATATATATCTAAAAACTAATTTATGTCAACTTTGCAATGCAGTTATTCACAGAAGAAACACCAATGAATGAGGAAGGCATTTCATATGTTAGAGATTCTTGGTCCACATATTTCATAAATTTTTATAACTCTAACATAGGTAAACAATAGTGGTTTTATTATATGTAATTTGATTACTTGTAAATGTACATTTTGATGATTTGAATTGATTACTATATTTCTGTATTTGTCTGACTAGGTTTGATTATTATGCAGGTTATTAAATTATATGGTTTCTGCAGAATACAAACTGCACTTTAAAAAAAAAACACTATTTACAAATGCGGTCATTTACCAAGACCGCATTTGTAAATGTGATTTATGAATGCGATTCTTACCAAGACCGCATTCGTAAATCCTAAACCCCTAACCTTCATCCCTCATTCAAAATAATACACAAATGGAGGGTTATTTTAAGTAACCGCATTTGTAAATATGATTTATGAATGTTGTCCTATGACCGCATTTGTAAATGCCCGATTTACGAATGCGTGCTGATCAAATGCGGTTCTATGACCACATTTGTAAATGTAAAATAGCCGCATTTGTTTTACATTTATGCACTAGTGCTTTGTTGTTGTCCTTGTTGCGGTTCCTCTTCAAGAATTTGCTAAACTTTCTGGGTAGCAAGCTAAGGTTTTCTTCATCGCTGGATTCTTGTTTGCCTTTGTGCTTGGAAGCTTTTAAGGCTATACTCCTTATGTGCTTGTCTTCGCTTTCTTGAACATTGAGTCGATTCATCTCTAACTCATGTTCCCTAAGCTTGCCAAACAAAGAAGCCATACTCAAGGATGTTAAATCTTTAGATTCGGATATAGCAGTTACCTTAGGTTGCCATGCTCTATCAAGACATTTCAAAATCTTGATGTTTAGCTCTTCCTTTTCAAAGGTCTTGTCAAGGCTCATGAGATGATTGATGATGTGTGTGAATCTTTTCTTCACTTCAGCAGTTGTTTCACCTTTGAGCATTCTGAACATCTCATACTCTTGGATTAGAGTATGCTTCCTAGCTCTCTTCACCTCATTTGTACCTTCATGAGTTACCTCCAAGGTGTCCCACATTTCTTTTGCTGATTTGCATTGAGAGACCCTGAAAAACTCATATGAATTAAAAGCAGAGGTTATTATGTTTTTAGCAATGCAATCAAATTTGGTCTTCTTGCTTTTAGAATCAGTCCATTGAGATCAAGGCTTTTCAATGGAAGATCCATCTTTTTCAAACTTTGGGACAAAATGACCATTTTCAATTGCATCCCAGATTCCTTTGTCAAGTGATTCCACAAAGATTTTCATTCTCACTTTCCAAAATTGGTAGTTCAAACCACAAAACAGAGGTGGTCTGTTGATTGAAGCACCTTCCCCAAAAGGTAGTCTATCAGCCATTTAAAAAACAGTTTTAGGATCAACTTGAATAACTTTCTAGAACCAAGCTCTTGATGTCAATTGTTAGAATGGATGGCTTTAAACTAGAGGGGGGTGAATGGTTTAAAAAGGATTTTCGCAAACTTTTAAGCCAAGAATGAAAATACTTCGAGAAACAAATGATAAGGAATCCAGTTTGCCAAAACACAAAGCAAAAACAACAGCACCAGAAAAACAATCGGTTGTTTCGCAGAAACAATTGTTTGTTTATACCAGTTTGCAAATATTAAAACTGGATTTAAAGAGATTAAGGATAGAGAGAAAGCATACAGAGGTTTATACTGGTTCACTCTAAACCCAGAGCTACATCTAGTCTTCTCAGAAACCACTGAGGAAATCCACTAAGCAATCAAACCTAGATCACTTACAACACAACCAAAGAAGTGACCTTGATCCCCTCAAGACACACACTTCTTTTGGCCAAACACACCAACACTAAGAATGCTACACACAACACTTCTCAGCAAACACACAAGGTTTCTTTCAATAGATACAAGGATTACACTCGTTACAGAACGAATCTAAAAGCAATACAAGACAAAATTCTATCTCCCACTCTTTGATCAAACTCAATCTCTAAGCAATCTCAACTCTTTCAAAATCAGTAAGTTGTGAAAAACCCAAAACTATTTTTCTATTTGTAAAACAAAGTTGTTTGTTGCATAATCTCAACAAACTATTAATTGCATTTAAAGATTGGTTAAAGCATTAAAAACTGGAGCGTAAACAATTGGAAACACATTTAATGCTCAGTCAAAGCACAAAACAGTTTTATGTTATGGTACCAATACAAACAATCGGTTGTTTCCACGAATCAATGGTTGTTTTGCTTTTGACAGCAAGTCAACCATAAAAATAGTTTTCAACCTTTTCTAAAAACTCCTAACTATAAAACAATCGGTTGTTTCGACAAAACAACAGGTTGTTTTTCACTTAGCTTGAAAAACACTTTTCTTTTAAAAGGATTTAGAGTGCTTATGCTTTGGATTCAATCAAGAGTGGATTACATATTAAATCTACCCCAGATCCTATCTAAAAGGACAGCTCAGCAATAGCAAGCACAGCCAGCCTTCATCATCCTTCAAAGGGTTTGTATTCTTCAAAGCTTGAACACCACTTGGTTCAACAGTAACAACCGGTTGAAACAACAGATTGTTTTGTGGAGCATGTGAGAAAGGTTTTGAAATTCTATTTTTCTTGCTCTGAGGATAGAACCCTAAACCTACTTTTCCAAAAATACAATTTTGAGATGCAAGAACATCTTCAAAATTGGACTTTCCTGATGTATGTTTGTCCAAGGTTTTCAAAAGATAGTGAATCTTCTTTTCAAGAATTTCACAAGTTTTTGTCTTACAACTGCAAGAAGAATTTTTTGTAAACTAACTCCAGGTTTTCAAAATCTTCTTTTGTTTTGCTTAGCTCTTCCTCTAGAGACTTAACTATATTTTCCAACCAGTTATTCTGACCTTTCAATCGGTTGAGAGAAAGTGCCAATCAGTTGGCTTCATCATGGGTTTCATTAAAAGCATCAAGCAAATGATAGTAAGTGTTATCTTTACTTGATGAAGTAGAACCCATGCTACTTGTTACTGAAGCTTGAAGGCAGAGATTAGCTTCCTCATCATCTGATGAGCTTGAGGATGAGACATCATTGTCATCCCATGCTACGTAGGCCTTCTTAGCTTTTCCCTTTTTCTCCTTCTTGAAGTCTCCCTTTGACTTCATTGTTGGGACATTCAGCCTTGATATGACCCTGTTCTCCACAACCATAGCAAGTATACTTATTAGAATTAAATTCACTTGGTTTCTTTGAACCATACCTTTTAGAAGCTTGTCTTTTCTTCAAGAATTTGTTGAATTTCCTTGATAACAAACTTATGTTTTCCTCTTCACTTCCACTGGAATCTGGTTGCTGCTTGCAAGCCTTAAGAGTTATGCTCTTGTTGTGCTTGTCTTCACTCTCTTGGACAGCAAGCCTGTGTATTTCAAGCTCATCCTCTCTAAGCTTACCAAACAAAGATGCAACAAACATTGAGGTGAGATCCTTTGATTCAGATATGGCAGTGACCTTTGGCTACCATGTTCTATCAAGACACTTCAGTATCTTGATGTTAAGCTCATCCTCATCAAACATCTTACCAAGACTCATAAGATGGTTCACAATGTGAGTAAACCTCTTCTGCACATCACAGATAGATTCTCCCTTTTGCATCCTGAAGAGTTCATACTCTTGAATCAGAGCATGCTTCCTAGCTCGCTTGACATCAGTTGTGCCTTCATGTGTGACTTCTAAGATGTCCCACATTTCCTTGGCAGAGTTGCACTGTGAGACCCTGAAAAATTCATCACAGCTTAAAGTAGATGTTATTATGTTTTTGGCTATCCAATCAAACTTGGCTTTTTTGTTTTCAGCCTCAGTCCACTCAGATGAAGGTTTATCAACAAAAACCTCATCTTTCTTGACTTGAGGTATGAAGGGATCGTTTTCAATTGATTCCCAAATACCCTTATCGGTTGAGTGTATAAAGATTTTCATTCTCACTTCCAAAACTAGTAATTAACCCCACAAAACAGTGGTGGCCTGTTTATGGAAGCACCTTCCCCAAAAGGCATTTTGTCAACCATCAAAAATATTTAAAAAAAAAAAGAAACAAGAACTTGAGTAATTTTCAAGAACCTAACTCTTGATGACAATTGTAAGAATTGATGGCTTAAACAAGAGGGGGTGAATTGTTTTATCAAAGATTTTCGCAAAATACTTGGTCTAGAATGAATCTTTAACAAACAACTTAGATAAGCACTTAAGAAGGCAATCAAACAATCCAACTAAACAAATATCGGAATTTTAACCGATTAAAATTGTGTTTTAATCGGTTGTTTATAGCAGCGAAAATATCAAACAGCTAGAGAGTTTGAGAGAAAGAGAGATTTACACACAAGGTTTATATTGGTTCACTCAATCCCTAAGCTACATCCAGTTCTCAAACAAATCTCTGAGTTTCACTAGCAATCAACATAGATTACAATCACACACCCCAAAGAGGTGACTTTGAATCCCACAAAGCCTACTCACCCCCTTTGCAAACTTAACACCTCAAAAACAGAACAACCTCTATTTTTCCAGGATTTCAACAACAAACAGTATGTAAAAGAAGTACAATTACAAGACACTAAGCAAGGATAGAAAACACCTGGAATTACAGAACCAGAGATCCTATGATCAGCACTTGTCACCACAACAAAGCTTGAACGCACTCTTGCTCTTTTTGAAAACACTTTCAAAAACCAAATCTCTTTCTCAAATCTGAATCAATACTTTTTGTTGTATATTTTGATTTGAACGAAAGCCTTATTTATAGCCTTTGAAAAGCATTCGTTTAAGGTAGATTTGAACAACTAAATCAGTTAAAACAAGTTTTAAAAAAACTGTTATGAAAAACACACATTTAACCGGTTGAATGAGGCAAGCAGTTACACAACTGATTCAAAAAGCAGTTTCAAAACTTTCAGCCAGATAAGTGACAAACAACCGATTATTTCGACAAATCAACCAGTTGTTTTCTCTTTGCTTTAAAAAACACTTAGTTTCTTAAAACATATTTAATCAAGCTTTGTGTAGGCTTTAAGGATTGATCTTAACAAAGATTCTAAACAACTTAATCTAAACCCAAACTCAGAAAGCAGCACAGCTTCAGGCTTCATGTGGATTTGATACATCAAAGCTTTTCATCTTCAACAATATTAACTGATTGGTCCTTATAATCGGTGTAATATGTTCTTTTCAGAGTTAAAATTAAAGTTTTTAAAAAATTTATTTTGGCACTAGACATAATACAGAGGTTGGTTAATCCAACCGGTATAATATGTTTATTTATCCTACTTTTTACCTCGCGCTTAAAGTTATTTCTCTGTTGCTTTTGCCTCCATCGTTGTCGCATTGCTACCATCTTTCTAAATCGTTGTTCCACCGCTCTGCACCTCTTCATCCACTATTGCTAGCACCGCTCTCCACCACTACTGCTAGCACCGCTGACCATCTCCTCCACCATCCTTTCTTTGATGCGATCTTTCTTCACTTATTTTTTTCCTCGGATCTGTATTTTGTGTTGCCTATTTTATCACTCTCCTAACTCTTTTTCGATTTCAGGATGGAGCCTATGGACATATTTGGAAAAGCAAAGGAAGACGTTTTGCTTCCTAAAGGTATCTCGCTAGGCCTTTCTTTTCTTAGATTTATGTTTGATGGTGAGTGCATTTCTTATATTTGTTTTCATGTTTAGACTTGTGGTTATTGCGCTGTTTGCTTGTGTATCACTAATGGTATGTATGAGTAGCAATAAATGTTGTGTTGTATTTTAATAAATTTATTAAAAAAAAAACTCTAACATGTTACACCGGTTGTTGCCTTAATTGGTGTAGTATGTCTCTTCTGGAACACATATTTTTTAATATTTCATTCAGATTTTGGTTCATATTACACCAATTTTTACAATTGGTGTTATATGTGATTAACATTTTACATCGCTTAGATCTACATCGGTGAGGGAACCAATGTTATATGTCTCCCAGAATCGGTGTTATATGTGTTTTCTGCACTAGTGAACGCCAATGATATCCTTCATCCTTCTCACACAGGATGGCACAATATCAATTGATGATCCTTCTCTATATAGATACATTGTTGGCTCACTTCAATATATTCTCATCACTCATCCTGAATTATTATATAGCGTCAACAAACTCTGTCAGTTTCTTCACCACTGGAAAGTTTTCAAACGCATATCTTGCTCATACTACATCATATGGTCTCTTACTTCAACGTTGTCCACGCTTCACCATCACTGCCTTTTTCGATGCTGACTGAGGATTTGACCTAGATGATCAAAAATCCATTTCTGGCTATGTTTTTTTATCTATGACTCAATCCAATAACATGCACTTCAAACAAACAAAAGACTATCTCTCGTAGCACTACAAAAGTCGAGTATCACAATATGGTTGCATCTTTAACTGAAACTAAATGGGTTTGTAATCTTCTTCAAGAAATAAGCATACCCTATCCTACACCAAAGATTTATAGTGATAACCCCAGTGACATTTTGCTTGCTGCTAATCCTATAATGCACTCAAAATATTTTGATCTCGACCTTCATTTTGTGTGTGACTCTATTCAATAGCAAGATTTGCAACTCTTACATATTCATGGTCATCACCAAATCTTAACTCTTCTCACCAAGCCTCTCAGTGGAATTTCTTTTCATAAGTTCATGGTTAAACTAATGATTATGCCTAACCCCATCATTAGTTTACGGGGGAAATTAGTTAGTAATGTTGTTAGTATGTTTTTCACTCTCTCTCTTTCACCCTTACTTTCTCTACATGTATATATATCATGTGTCCAGTCCTTTATGTAATACAACTTTTCGTTTCTACAATATACTCCTCTTGCTTTCTCTCAACTTCCACTCAATCTCACACTCACCTATGTTGTGATATGTTTCTTCAATGATAAAAAATTCTTTGTTGTGATTTGTTTTTCCTATAGACACCCTCATCATATGTGAGCATCGAGAGGGGCCACAACCACATTGTTCGTTGACCCGAAGTGCCTTGTAGAGAGTATTTCAATTGTCTCATTTGCATTTTTGTCGATGTTCAAAGGGATCATTTGTGTTAAATTTCACAAAATTTTGTATCATTCCCTTTTCTCTCATCATTATATAATGATCCCAATCACTTTTAAAGGCAATTAGAATCTCAATTGTTATTTTGAATTTATTTAATTAAGTAGAGTTGTTTTTTTTTTGTTTCAAATATGTGGTCAATTACTGACCTAATTTTTAGGGATACACTTTAGTGCAAGTTGTTAGGAAACCACCCATTATTCAGTACATGAAATTAGTGGGTGTAGGTAATATTTTCTTGTTTCTGTTTTGAGTCTGTACGGCTATATAGCCTAACTTGCATTCTGAATTCAATAACACAGTTTTATAAAACAGAGAGAGAACTTACATTTGTGTTCAATAATTGGTACCATAGCTCATTTACAAGGGGCATGATCCATAATTTGAGTGTGAGAGAAATAACTGTGAGTGTTTGATAACAGCAGTGTGGGTGTGAGAGAAACAGTTGTAAGTGTGTGCCAACATTAGTATTAGTCCAAGAAGAAGGAAAAACCGAAAATGGCAGATTTCAGCAAATACGTGCAACCTGCAATTCCCAAGTTTGATGGGCATTATGATCATTGGGCAAAATGAATGGAAAATTTTCTACATTCTAAAGAGTATTGGCAGTTGGTGGAACGTGGGATTTCAGTAGTAGAAAATAAAGCTATTGCATTAGAAGCGGAACTCAAACTCATGGAAGAACAACAGTTGAAAGATCTAAAGATAAAGAATTATTTTTATCAAGCCATTGATCGAGAAATCTTAGATATTATCCTCAATGATGATACATCCAAACAAATATGGGATTCTATGAAGCAAAATTTTCAAGGTTCTACTCGAGTGAAGAGAGCACAATTACAAGCCCTGCGAAGAGATTTTGAAATGTTGCAGATGAAGGATGGAGAGACAATTAACTCATACTTTGCCCGTACTTTGAAAATTGCTAAAAACATGAAGGTGTGTGGTGAAAGCATGCTTGAGAATGTCATTACTTCAAAAATCGTGCAGTCAATGATTCCTAAATTTAATTATGTTGCGTGCTCAATAAAAGAATCGAACAACTTGGACTCTATGACCATTGACGAATTACAAAGCAATCTTTTGGTTCACGAGCAAAGAATGACCTATCAAGGAGAAGAAGAACAAGTACTACAAATTACAAATGAAGATAAGGGATGACGAGACAGAGGAAGAGGTAGAGGTTCTTTCTGAGGCAGAGGAAGAGGGAGACAATCATTTAACAAAGTTGAGATTGAATGCTTCAAATGTCACAAACTTGGGCATTTTCAATACGAATGTCCTACCTGGGAAAATAAAATAAATTATGTTGAAATGGAAGATATGGTGAAACAAAAGGGTGAACTTTTGCTAATGGCTCACGTTGATGTTACACAACAAAAGGAAGATGAATGGTTTCTTGACTCCGGGTGCAGTAATCACATGAGTGGTAACAAGGAGTGGTTCTCAAAATTAGATGAGAACTTTCGCAATACAGTAAAGCTTGGCAATGATGCTCGGATAGATGTGATGGGAAAAAGGAAGTGTTCGATTAAATATTAAAGGAGTCGTATGTCATTTCACATGTGTATTATGTTCCTGGACTCAAGAACAATCTCTTAAGTGTAGGAAAACTTCAAGAGAAAGGTTTGACTATATTGATTAAGGAAGAGAAGTGTAAAGTCTATCATCCTGAAAGAGGACAGATTATGGAGGTTAAGATGAAGGAGAATTAGATGTTTGTGCTGACAGCCACCATGATATCAACAAAGTCATGTTTTCAAGCGGAGCTAGAGCATAATTCTGAGCTTTGGCACAATCAACTTGATCACTTAAGCTACAATGGCTTGAAAACGCTTTCATCCAAGAAATTGGTAAATGGGTTGCCATCTATCACTACTACAATAGGTCTTTGTACGTTCTGTTTGGATGGGAAGCAACATCGAAAGTCTATACCGAGGAAAAGCCTATAGAGAGCATCCAACAAACTTCAACTTGTTCATGTAGACCTATGTGGACCTATCAAACCAATTTCAAGCAGGAACAAGAGGTATATTCTAAGTTTCATTGATGATTTTTCTCGCAAGACTTGGGTCTACTTCTTGCATGAAAAATCAAAAACTTTCTCACTATTTAAAAGCTTCAAAGCCTTGATTGAAAAGGAAGTTGGGATAAACATCTCCTGTCTAAGAACAGATAAAGGTGGTTTCACTTCAAACGAATTTGGAGAATTTTGTCAGGGTCAAGGTATAAGCAGGCAATTGACAACAACTTACACACCTCAGCAAAATGGAGTTACTGAGAGAAAAAAATAGAACAATCATGAATCTGGTGCGTTCTATGTTGATTGGAAGACAAGTTCCTAAGGTATTCTGGCCCGAGATGGTGTGTACATATTCTCACTCAATGTCCTACAACAGTTGTGCGGAATAAAACTCCTGAGGAAGCATGGTGTGGACTGAAACCAACAGTAGATTACTTTCGAGTGTTTGGATGTATAGCACATGTTCACATACCAAATCAACATCAAGTCAAATTGGACGATAAAAAAAGGCAATGTGTTCTTCTAGGAGTAAGTGATGAATCCAAAATATATCGGTTGTTTGATCCAGTCAACAAGAAAGTACTGATAAGCAAGGATGTGATATTTGAAGAACAAAAGGGATGGAATTTGGAACAAAATGAGGAATACCAACTAGGCATTCTTGATTTGGAGGAGATGAAGAATATATGAGTGACATTTAAAAACAGAGTGAGGAGAATGTTGTGGATCATAATGATGATCAAGAAGAAATATACACCAATGTTCCTCCTAACAATTACGAGACTCCAGTTGAAGGGAGGGTTAGAAAAAATAGGAGAGAGCCGATTTGGATGATTGATTACAAAAAAGGAGAAGGCTTGATAGATGATGTTGACCTAAATGTAATGGTGGTCACTGGAGATGATCCAATTTCATTTGAAAAAGCTATCGAAAGTCAGAAATGGAAAGATGCAATGATGAAAGAGATGGAATCCATAGAGAAAAGTCAGACTTGGGAGCTGACAAATTTGCCAATAGGAATGAAGCCAATTGGGGTAAAATGGATCTTTAAAACCAAATTTAAAGAGAATGGAGAGATAGACAAGTTCAAAGCAAGGCTAGTGACAAAAGGGTGTGCTCAACAATATGGACTAGATTACACAGAAGTATTTGCTTCGATTGTTAGGCTTGATATTATTCGTATAATACTTGCAATAGCAACACAATATGGTTGGATTGTTTTTCACTTAGATGTGAAGAATGCCTTTCTTCACGGTGAACTTAAAGAGGACATTTATGTGCAGCAACCCACTGGTTTTGTAAAAAAGGAAGAAGAAGATAAAGTGTACAAATTAAAGAAGGCGTTATATGGCCTTAAACAAGCACTGAGAACTTGGTACAACAAGATAGAGGCTTACTTTGTTTGTAATGGCTTTGACAAATGTCTTTATGAACATACATTGTTTACAAAATCAAATGAGGGAGGTAAAATTTTAATTGTGAGTCTTTATGTGAATGATTTAATATATACTAGAAATGATTGGAGTATGTGTGATGAGTTTAGAAGATCTATGATGTCTGAATTTGATATGACTGATTTAGGAAGAATGAGATATTTTCTTGAAGTTGAAATTATGCAGAGTTCAAATGGAATTTTTGTATGTCAAAGGAAATATACTCATGAAGTGTTGTCACAGTTTTTTATGGAGAATTGTAATGCAGTTAAAAATCCAATTGTTCCAGGCACAAGACTGTAAAACGATGATGTTGGAACCAAAGTTGATGCAACTGCGTTCAAGCAAGTAGTTGGTAGCCTTATGTATTTGACTACAACCCGTCCAGATTTAATGTATGGAGTTAGTTTAATCAGCAGATTTATGTCCAGTCCTACTGAATCTCACTGGTTTGCAGCTAAAAGAATATTGAGATACTTGAAAGGAACAATTGAATTAGGCATCCACTATAAGAAAATGGAAAACACAAATGTTGTGCCATACACTGATATAGCGACTTTGCTGGAGATATAGACGATCAGAAAAATACTTCTGGATTTGTATTTTTACTTAGTTTTGGAGCAATTTCATGGTCCTCAAAGAAACAACCAGTAGTATCATTGTCCACCATCAAAGCTGAGTATATAGCTTTTGTCTCATGTGAATGTAGGTGTATTTGGATTCAAAGAATGTTGGGAAAACTGGGTTTTATTAAAGAGCATAAGAACACACAAATTCTATGTGACAACAATTCCACTATACAATTATCTAAGAATCCAGTGTTTCATGGGAGGAGCAAACACATTAACATTAAATTCATTTCTTAAGAGACTTAGTGAAAGATGGAGTTGTCAAGTTAAATTATTGTAGTTCACATAATCAAGTTGCTTATATCATGACCAAGCCCCCCAAATTTGAGCAATTCTTAAAGTTTCACAATATGTTTGAATAATTGAAGCATCAAAATTAAACTAAATGCAATTACATCTAGTTAGTGGCAGTTAGAATCTCAATTGTTATTTTAAATTTATTTAATTAAGTAGAGTTGTTTTTCTGTTTCAAATAAATGGTCAATTACTTAACTGATTTTTAGGGATACACTTTAGTGCATGTTGTTTGGAAAGCACTCATTATTCAATACATGAAATTAGTGGGTACAAGTGATATTTTCTTATTTTTGTTTTGAGTTTGTACGACTATATAGCCTAACTTACATTCTGAATTCAATAACACAGAATTTTATAAAATAGAAAGAACTTACGTTTGTGTTCAACCATCACCAAACATTATTCTTCGATGTCTGATTTTGCTGTCTTGTGCATCTGCTTTTTTGTATGGCCTTCCATTCCTTAATGTGTGCCCCGTGATGAACAAAAGCCTACACAAGAAATGAGATAACAAGATGCTTCATTTCATCATGAAAGCTCCTTTACTTATTAATCATTTTGACGTTTAGTTTCTTTAATGTGCTTTTAAATACTTTTTTATGTTGGGATTACTACCTTTAAAAAGTTGTGCATTCTATTCTCAATGAATTGAGTATTTTCTCTTACTCTAAATAGCATCCAGCGATGTTGAGCCCTGATTTATGGTTCCTTCCCCCTGATTTATGATTTTATGTCGAACCTTGTTTTAGATGTTGGGCACTTGCTTGAGATCCTTTTGAATATTAGTTGTTTAATCATTGATATCACTTGGAAAGTTGTATCGAGGTTTTGTTTGGTAGAGGTATTTTGGCCTCTCTGCTGGCTACGCTAATTTTTTAAAACATCAGTAACATAAAAATCAGTATAGATGTGAAGCTATAAACCACGGGGGATAGACAAAGGTGCGCAAGGAATTTGTGTTACAGGGTTTTATAATTGAAATCGAGACTTTTTTTAACAGTTAATAGAAGATGAAAGGCACATAGATAAAGTGAATTTTCCAACGCCTTTTGCACATTGAGGCATGGCATGTGTGGGAGTAAAATATTATATGTAATTAGAATCAGGCTTGATTGTGAAACTGCCCATGGAATTTTGGAAGTTCTCTATGCATTCTCTTTATTTAACTAAAGATGGAAAAACAATTAAAGTCAACTTATATCAGATTTATTACTTCTGAAGCCGCAGTGATTGGCAGTTCCAAATAACTCACACAAGACAAAATCATTTTCTTTGATAATATACACCTTTAAATCCATATTACACGGATCAAGAAAGAAAAACTTTGCAATAGGCCTGTTGAATGTATGCAACAAGTTGCACCATCATGCACTAGAACAACGATGGGTACTTTCAGTTCGTAAGAAACCTCTATTGTTGTTTGTGTCTCAAAGCATCTTCAAGCTGGGCATTTTTCCTTGCACACTCCAAGATAGTTTTATCAGCAGTGATGAAGTATGCAGCGATGGATGCTGTTAACCAACCACCGTCAGATGTTAAACAAGATGAGTTTAAACACTTTGCAAGTATAGTCAAAGGTAAAAGAAATAACGCATTTCATTTACAAGTGGATCAACAGCCAAAAGATTAGCTTAGTTCTTGTTCCATTTTAATTTTGAAACTGAGGCAAGCCTTTAATATTAAGTGCATACACCGTGATTGTATGGACTTGTCAATACAATGGCATCAAAAGCAATTGCTTCTTGCTTTAAAGCCCATTTCCTATTGGAGAAAACTTACAAACACTTCCTTAGACTTTTTTTAGTATTGTTCTTCTATTAGAATTAATGTTTCACTATAGCAATCCGCATAATAAAAGTTTAAATTTAAGATGAACATAGATGGTTGAGGTAAAACATCAATTCTAATAAGAGAACACTAAAAACACCAACTAAGATTTCCTTAGTTCATACCAATCCTTCCAAATAACCATGCAGATCTTAACAAAAAGATTTCCTTTTATATAAAAAATCTAATAGCATCATCTAGAATTAATCATTTGGCTTTTGTAAGTTGGGATCATACCAGCCGATATTATAAGTGCCTGAGCAGTATAATTGAGGTTTGCCTTTGCCCATGGGATCACACGAACAGCAGTCAACTGCAAATTTGAAAATTCCAACATTAAAAGAATAAAGCTTAGTAAATCAGCATACAATTTGTGAACAGAAGTGGCATACAATGATATAATAGTGAAATCCAAAGGATTGTCTTACAACATTATTTATTTTCATCATAACTATGCAAGGGCTTAAAGTTTGCCTGATTTCTTGTTCATCTTTGAATAATTTTTCAGAATTCAGTAACTCAGAAAAAGGTTTCAAAAGCAGACACAAACACCAAACCGGTGGAATATAGGACGAAGATGTTATGAGGAAAAAGTTGTACCTAAAAGGCAACACGAACAATGCTTAACTGAATTCTTCTTTGGAATTAAAAAAATGAAAAAATGTAGAACTGTATCTGGAAAAAGTTACGTACAGTAGGCACAGCACTGGCAACACAAGCAATGGAAGCTGCCTTGAATCCAGCACGCACACCTTCTGCATATTAAGGAAAGGCCAAAATGAACATAATTCATATTTCTCCTGAACTCTCACAAAATATGTAGCATACACACACCCTGCTTTGTTGATGAAAATCATGGACACAGGAGTGAACACAAGTCATTCATGTATGATCAACAAAACATAAGTACTTTTCAGCAAAACAATAATTTAACATTATTCTCCCAATTAGCAGAAATATGAAAGCAAGTAACACTTCTCTCACCACTCAGAAGTACTTTTTTCAAGAAGCAACATTTTTTCCCCTTCTCAAATAATACATTGGAAGGCACAATCTTCCGTTGAAATTCGTAAAAATACTAGTGCAACTTTAAACCAAACATGCATTGAATATTAATTTCCCCAAGTTTTCCTTCAACTACTAATAATCTAACAGGATCTTATTCCCCTGCATGCGATGTTAGTAGGTTTCTCTTAACAGCTATAGTTTAAGGCAACAGAAATTAATCTCTTTTACTTCAACTTTTTGTGTCCCAAATCTTTAGTTCATGACAGCGAAGATCCACACAAAAAAATTAACCAGTTGAAAGGACTCTTACATCTTGACCCTCCGTAACCATCAATAAATCGATCTAACCTTAAAAAGACATAAAAAATCTATTTTTTAAATCATGCTGTCCTAACGTGGGAAAGAGATAAACCAAAATCCAAAATCAACATAACGCATGTTCCATTTAATGATGTTTGCAAATTAAGTGGAAAAAAGTTGTAAAATGAATGATAAAAAAAGAGAATACCACTAGTGCATTGCTTGGTCCTCAAAATCTTCCTCTCCTCTGCGGGAGAAGCCACAAAGACACCTTTTTTGTTGGGTAACAAGATGTCCCGCAGTTCGGATGGAATACCCATTGCTTTGTTGTGGTTGCGTCTCGTCAACAAACTTATTTTATTTTCTTCTTTTGCAGCAGTTCTCTGAATCGAACCCTGTGACTAACTATTATTATTATCATAGAACTATATATATGTACTCAGAAGGTTGGTACAAACCAAGAGTTGTCTATGAGAGAATTTCTTCTGCACCCCATAATTTTCACTGCACCCATGATAGTTGAAAAGACCATTTTACCCTTAATTAAAAACATAAATAACCCTATTTTCTTAACCCATTCATCTTCTCCAATTCTTGAGTAACCTCCAAGCTCTCCGTGCACCTTTCTAACTTTTTTAAGCTTCTTTGTTGTGTTGTAGAGCATTTATTCACCTCTTCATGTAAGATTGAATCCATAATGGAAAGTGACGGTCTTCTCCAATAATAAAGGTTCTTTTTTAAGTTAATGCTTTTGTGTTCTCTCATTCTTGATTGAGTGATTCAAAAAAAATTTGGATTACACAATTTGGTATTAATTTATTTATTTTTACACATTTTGGATTGTACAATCCATAATGCATTTAAAAAAAAATCATTATGAATTGTACAATCTGAAAGGTTTTTCCATATCAAAAAATACATTTTGAATTGTACAATTCATAATATATTTGAAAAAAAAAAACACATTCCGAATTGTATAATCTGGAAGGCATTTCCAGATCTAAAAATACCTTCTAAATTGGATCATCTAACATGTATGTGTTTAAGTTTATTACATTTTGGTTTTCATTGATATAAGAATGATGTTGTAGACAGGGTTACAACTAGGACGAGAGGTGGTGTATTGTGGAGTGATGGTAAGCAAAGACCTATGGCATTAGTCCATAAAGGAGATCATGCGCAAGCATGTGATCATAATGGTGGTAATATGATGGATGAATATAAAGATCGACATGATCAGCAAGAAGGATTCCTTGGAGGACCTTCATATGTTTCTTTGCTACTAAGTTTCGCAGATCATGTCGCTTTGAGACTGTGGGAGGGTGAGGTAAGAATGAAAA
This sequence comes from Phaseolus vulgaris, assembly GCF_051622355.1. NCBI lineage: Eukaryota > Viridiplantae > Streptophyta > Magnoliopsida > Fabales > Fabaceae > Phaseolus > Phaseolus vulgaris. The sequence continues at coordinate 11,518,695 of NC_143498.1, forward strand.
TATGTTTATTTAACATGTATTATTGATCTTGATGTTGTTGTATAGTTACTAACACAAATCTATTTGTTAGGAACATGGAGAAATAAAGTTGGTCTTCCATGGTAAAAAAAAATAAGTAAATTTTGGGTGTCTCGTCCTCAAATTGAGGAAATTGTGTATAATTCGGGATTGTTGTTGTGCAACTTAAGTTATGAGGTGGTTAATAAGGGGCTGGTTTTAGTCTTTGTGGAGAGGTGACATCATGACCTTCCACCTTTCGGTGGGTGGGGTGACGATAACGCTGGATGATGTGTCATCTCTGCTACATTTGCTCATTGTGGGATAATTTTCTAAGTACATCCCCTTGGAATTTTCTATAACTTCAATTGTTTTGGTAGAGTTGCAAGCGGTTGACCAGGGTGATGTAACCTCAAAGATAAGGCAATGTCGGGGTCCACACGTTAGACTTAGTTGATTCCAAGAGGTCTATGAGGAATGTTTGCATCCGACAAGCTTGGGAGTGTGCTACAATGGCATATTTGTTGCATATGTTGGGATGCACAATATTTGTCGATAAAAGTGCCACCTCCAGCTCTTTATCCTACTTGCAATTGTTTAGAAATTAATGGATTTGTGGTGGATACTCGTGAGGAGCTACTGCACTTACCATACATATGACCAATTAGGGGATGCATGTTTTGCCTAGACAAAACAATTGGGAGGTCATTCGACTCTTATATAAGTAAATCATATACAATCTTCATTAAAGTTAGTTTTTTTTCATATGCATACATGAATATTGATTTGTTGAAATTGTAATAGGCATGAATACATGAACATTTTTTATGGCATGGAAGGAGGGATATAAATCCCACCTATCAAGAGGTTTACTTGCGGGTAGCCCGATAAGTGATTGGACGACATATTTGCAAAATTGTTGTTGTACGAGGCCAGTTAGATGCTCTACCCATGTTGGGCTCATTTGGAGTCCATACGATGATCATAGCCCTAGTAGGTCATTCAAGTCCATCTCGTTATTTGCTGGAACATGTGTTGCGGCAATATGGCTATGAGCAAACTATTCTACGACCTCCCATGCCATATGAGGGTGGAGTTTTGCCTGTTATAGATGACAAGTGGTTACATTTTCCCAACCACATCGTCACATGCGTGACATTTGTTTCTCTTGCATCTGCATGTGTAGTCGAATACATGTAGTGATTCAAGTCTGTGTCACACCCATAGATAATGAGCAGTGCAGATGAAGATCGACAAAGTGCACAACAATGTTGTCGCGCTCATAGTCCACAACATGATGACATAAAGTTTGCATCCCAGAAAAAGCATACATGTCTGATAAGTAATTATATTATTGAACCTATGCATTGTTTATTTGCATTAACATGGACATTTTATTTTATTTTTCATTTAAACGTCTTGTAGGGTATATTCAGGTGCATCATCAATGTACTGCAACAGATGATTGATTGTGGACATGTCGCTAAAGGTACTACAGCATGGGAGGGCACTCAACAATTAGTGTGTGGTGTGACTGATGACGAGAAAAAATATATTATACGACATTGTGTAGTATGTGAACGACGTCAATGCCATAGTAGTTAAATTTGTAAACTTTGTTTTCTTTGTGTTACTGATTTCAATTTATGGACCCGTTATATGTCTGTATATGGATAAAGTTTAATATTATGTATTGTTTGACTCATACTTTGTTTGATTTTAATGAATGTTTAGTTTGACTACGTATAAATATATGTAAAAATGAATGTTGTGTAATCAAATAACACATTTCATTTAAAAACAACAATATTTACATTAGTCTCTGCAAGATCAACATGTGTGATAGTAACTTCTATTAACTATGCAAAAAGTTTCATCCTACTAACATAACACGATGACCATAACTTTACCTCTGGGTAACAATTTATTGACCACATGATGTCTACGGTTGGAATGGGACAACCATCATGCAATTTTACCTGCAAAATAATTAAACATGTAGTGTAATCAATATTAAATGACATCATATATAAAAATTTACAAAAATATTAAGCGACCTACACAAAATGTGAACCATATACATGACCTATACATATTACTTGATGTATTGATGTAGATTGACATATGTGGGAGCTTTACTTCGCAATGAGAATATCATGATATTTTGCTTCAATGATAACTAGGATGAAACTATTCAAGCATGGGAATTGCTTTGGGGTTCATGGCGACCTTCGATTTCCCCTCTCCTTGGTGGTCTTCCATGAAGAATGCGTAGAATGAATGTCATCACACCTACTACAATGAATATATTCGCCACGCTTTAGTAACATCATTAATTGTTGCAATTTAATTATAGATCCTCTAACTGATCTCCCGTATGAGTATCTAGCATTGAACACTTGGTTTATTATTGTAACATTATCCTCACTATTCTTCTTCAAAGTAAGTAATATATTTGTTGGTTTAACTAAACTTTTAGTCATATCAACAAGCATGGACTATTGATTTGGTTTCAATCTTCCAGCATAGGGTGACCGACTAATGTTTCAACTAATTCATGATTATGACTCCCACATATTACCTTCAACACACAACCTTCTCCATTAGCAACATGTTTACCTCACAATTTAAAAGGACAATCACATTTTTGTGTACTACTTACACTAACCTCTAAATCATGTTTGTATTTTGTATACTTACCACTTGTTTTACAACCTAACTCTGTTATCCTTGTTTCCATTTGTTGTGTAAGATCTAATTACGAAAATCACAAAGCTAAGTCTAAACCCCATCGTACACACACATTCAAGTAAGTCATTTTGCGTAGCAAAATCTTACACAAGTACATTACAACATAATTACATGACTTGTCAAAGTTATAATAAAAATTAATGAAATTTTATTTACCTCATTTTTTGTAAAATGTCTAACAAGGTTTCCTTCAACCTCATCTTCACTACCCACATACTTCATTAAGTATTCCAAACCAGGCATCTTATATATTTCATTAGATATTTTTGCTCCAAAATTGGGATTCTATCTTATATATTATCGTTTATCATGATGCACTCTGAATTGTACAATCCAGATGGTAATTCTGGATCTAGAAATACCTTCCAGATTGTACAATCCATAATGCATTATGATAAGCGATTCAATCTAGAAGAGTTTTTTAAATCTGAAATTAGTTTTGGATTGTACAATCCAGAATTATTATTTTATTTTTGAGAAATGTATTCTACATTGTACAATCTAGATTTCTAAATCCATAAATACTTTTCAAATTATGTATAGTTAAGAACGCATCATGATAGACGGTACAATCCTGAATGTTTTTTTTTTTAAATCCAAAATTAGTTTTCGAATTATACAATTCAAATTTTTTTTGTAAACGTATTCAGAATTCTACTATCTAGAACATATTTTCATATCCAGAAAAGTCTTCTAAATTGTGTCAGAACATAAAGTTATATTCCAAAATGTATAATCCATAATATAATTTTATATTCTGGATTGTACAATCTAAAATCCATAAAATCCAAATTTTTATTCCAGATGATTCCACCATTCAGAGTTTAAAAAAAAAAATATGGAACACTAACTAGAAATGAAAATTCATTAAGCTATCAACACCATCACCGATCACCTCTCACTACCTCCACCACCAACCACGAAACCAAGAAAACCCACAAATTTCACTACTAACTTCATTAAACTTCAACGATCATAACTTAAACCATTTTCAGAAGGATATTTTTTTAGATTTACAATATTATTAGGAGTGCAGGAAAAAAATTGTTGGGATGCATGAAAAAAACCCATATGGTCAAGGCAACTTTTTCTTGGCATTGGGCCGCCACGCTTACTATATGTTTGACCTAGTTGATTTTTGGCAAATGCTCCCTGCACCCAACACTTTTTAACCTGCACCCAACATAATTTCAAAAATTCCAAAAATATCCTTTATTTCGGAAATAAAAATCCAGAAGTGAAAATATTACATTCTGGAAAAATAAATCCAGAAAAGATTTTTGTGTTTCGAATATAAAAATCTGGAAAAAAAAATTTCATTCCAGATAAAAAAATCCAGAACTGAAAATAATACATTCCAGAAAAAATTATCCAGAAGAAATTATTGTGTTCCGGAAAAGGAGATCTGGAATGTAATTTTATATGTACCCCATTTTTTAAGGGTATTTTCAGGTTTTTTCCTTTGATTGGGTGCAGTAATATGGTGCAGGAAGCAAATTGCCTTGAATTTTTTTAGTTAAAACAAATTTGTATGCTTAATTGCAATTTAGTTCTATATTCTAATAAATAAAAAATTAGTTTCTAAATATTTTTTTTAAATAATTTTATTTTATTAATATTTGGAAAAATTATTAATATTTGGAATGATAAGAAGATACACACAATCTTTGTAGGAGGTTTTATCCTTTATTATCTCATGACTAATATCTTCATCTTTGTCTTCACTTTGGACATATTTTCAGTCACTTAAATTCTTTTCTTGATAATACATAATCATTAAGATGTTTTTATACTTCATATCCACTTGACAATATATGTTCTTGGCCTCATAATTATGATTATATAATGTATTTTTCTTTGGAAGCATTTTCTACAACGAAACAAACAATTCTGTTAAGTGTTTATTAATTCATTAATTTCACTAAAAGCAAATTCATTAATTACACTGGATTAGCTACATAACCTTAAACCCTAAATTATATAAAAAGATATTTTCGACATATGTCAAAGCCCGGAGAGGTGCAGGTCTAAAGCATTGGATGCTAATAGCAAATGTCATTCATAGCACATGGTCAGCAGGTCCTTTTTTGTGTTAGTCTTCACATAAATCTGCATAATGTTTCATTTTTTTTGTTCTGACATTATATAGTCCAGCTTTGGCTTTCTTCGTGCAGCAGTTCTTTCGTTTTAATAAATTGATTTTCTTATAAAAAAAACTTATTCAGATTGAAGGGATGTGTAAGTTTTGTAAGTGTAATGCTTTTCTTTTTCCGACTCCTTTAAATACGAGCATAGATACCCAAATTACCAGCACCAAAGGGATTGAGGCAATTTCTTCCAATACCTCCATAGTTTCTTCCCTACACCTCCATAAAATTTTCAATTCTAAAATTATCCTTGAGCCAAAGATGCAGGATTTGTTTGTTTTTTCATTTCAATAAATTACATAGTTTATAGATCTTTCAAACTTTGGTATTCAAAATACAAAATTATATTCTAAACATTAATGTTTTTTCTGGGATCGAAAAAGCATTATGAACACAATTTTCTTTCCAAATTTTAGAGTTTTCTGGATTTGAAAATGCATTCTAAACTCTAAAATTTGAAAGGTATTTTCTAGGTTTGAAAATACATTTCAAACACTAGAATTTGGAATACAAAATCGTATTCGTTTTAGAGTTTGAAATGTATTTTTGAATCCAACAAACTCACTCCGAACTCTAAAATTTGAAATACAATTTTGTATTCCAAATTTTAGAATTTGGAGTGTATGGATCCGAAAAAAAAGGAAGAGATGTGTCAATAAAAAAGATGAAAAAGGACAAAATTGTCATTTCACTTGGTGTGTAGGAGGAAAGCATGAAAGCATGGAGATACTGGAAGAAATTGCCAGGAATTGATTGAAAATTTTGGAAAGCATGGCCTTGTTAGCTTTTATTATCTCAGGCTCAACTTTCTCCACCCATATAATAACTATAATATATTGTACATTTAATAACAAATTGTATTAAGTAGATGAGGTCTCGTGCTTTGAAAGTTGCACTTGCCGACGACCCAAAGTGTATGCTGTGACTATCCACAACAAACAAACCTACAGAACGGAAAAAAACACGTTAGTCTTGCCCATATAAAAAGCAAAAAAAAAAGAGGACAAAATATGTACAGAGTATTGATAACTATTTGAGATAATAGGTAGACGATTATATGAAACAGGGTATGGAAATAATCGGTATACTTTTCTATTTTTTATTTTTAGGATTCTTAAAAAAATGAGAGGAATATTTTATGAATAGGGACAGTATGACAGGTTTGAACATACAGGCAGGCCATAAAGGGAAACTGTTGATGGATTCCCGTTGAAAGTACCAAAAAGCATTTTGTACATTCCAGCTGCTGCAGCATCTCCAAGTCTTTGAACCAGGACATCTATGCATACCTGCCACATAAATTTGGCCATTGTCATGTGAGATCATTTCATGCATCATCTAGAAATGTCCAAGAAATATATATATATATAGGATGTATAATAATGTTACAGCAGTGAAGCCATTGGCTCTCTAAATTGAAATAGCAGAAAATGGTTATTGGAGGAAGAAAGGAAACAAGATGGTCGTACTTTAGCTTTATACTTCTCATCCTCTGAAACAACTGTAAATAAAAGTTCTCTACCTGGCCTTGTCACAACATATGTAACAACCTGCAATGTTGTGACACGTGATTAAGAATCCACAAAAGTGTGCAACAATTAATTTAATCAACAGTTTACTATTTTATATCGTGAGTTGCAGGTCACGGTCATGAATTTCTCCAAAAGATGAATGTAGTATGGAGTATATTGTTGAAAGGTAAGAAGTGCATATGCTGAAACACTTGTGTTTTAACTACACAACGAACTCATTATTTCTATAATGAATGTAAGAAATACAGAAACACAAATTCCTAAATAATTACTTTTTTTAATTACAGGAACATACCATTTATCCACCGGTCAAGAAAAGCACTGTAGCAAATGGCAGATTAATTAATTTCAGGACTGGCACAGTGCTCCCTGACTCTGTTGCCAAGATGACGATTATCGATAGGAACATTAACAGACAGCTTAAAGCAAGGACTCAATCATATGCATTACTAATGGGAATGTCTCTAGGCAGGACTTTTCTAAAGTGACAATAATATACCTCTATATTTGGTCCTCATAGCAAATAGGAATGGAGGTAATATGCAATGTATCATGATTATCACACACGGAGTCCTTGATTGACTATCATGCACTCTAATTTGTGTTTAAACTAGACAAACAATATTTTATGTCATACAATGAACCTACACATATACTTAATTCACTTGACACATTTCTAACACGATATAATGTTAATTATTGAATTCTATTAAAGGAACCAATATTTTTGAAGTCATAGAGAATAACCTTTCTCAATGTCTCACAGGTGGCAACCACCACCCAATTTGGCCAGACAGCCAGAGTAACTAAATTTAAGAAGCCAACAAACGGTGTTGAGCATATAGCTATAGTCACCCCAGCAACAGTAAGAATGCGTCCCTGCACTAGTAAAAAAATATTTACATAGTTAACGTTAGTAACATGACTCATTAATACAAAAATCAAAGAATAAAAATCATGACGGACCTTTTTCATCATTATTGTCAATAATATTACCTTACCTCTTCAAAATGGTTACTTCAACTAATGTAGCAAAGGAAATAATAAGGTCATAAAAAACTATTCTCCTATTATTCATTGTTTATGCAAGTATAGAGATGGAAAAACAGACGGTCCGAACAAGCCCAACAGGTAAGTAGAAAAAAATGTGATGGACCAACCCAGCTCATGATGTTATGCCTAGTCTGACCCCTATGTCTAGACCATTTTGGTGTGCTGCTCCTTCGTTCATATAAAACAGCAAATACTGAGCACAACTTCCCACAAGAAAATGTTGGAGACCAACATGTTTATGGGCCAAAAGAGCCATTGGTCCATGAGGGGCATGAGACACCTAAGGATGGAGGGTGTATGTACATAAAGGGAAGAACAGAAATCCTAAAGCTGAGGTGGCATGAGTAGCAGAGAGGTTGTTAATGAGATTTTTTTTTTATTATTTAGACTGACAAGGAAGAGGGGGATAGGCATTGGTCTGTAACAGAAAAATTGTAGAAACCTCTGTCTCTTTTAACATTTTCATATAGGTAATTAGAGATAATGACCAGTGAACTTTTTCTAAACTTGCTTCACTGAATCTGTCATAACCTCATTGCTTGTATTGGTAGTTCCAGTTTTCTCCAAACAATTTATTGTGGAAATGGATGATTCTGGCATTGTGCTAGGAACTATGCTATTACAGAAGAAACAACCTATTACTTTTTGGAGCAAAGTGTTATAGACAGGAGGCCATTGAAATCAGTGTTCGAAAAAGAGCTTATGGAGATAGTATTGGTAGTTCAATAATGGCAACATTATCTTATGCGAGGGTGACTCAACATATGTATAGATCAGCGTAGTTTGAAATTCCATAATGTGCCTAAATTATTAAACGGTCAATTTAAATGGGCTAGTAAACTTATCAACTATACTCTTCATGCATTTCCTCCATCTATCCCTAAGAGACCCAGGGAAAATTTTAGAAGAAAAAGCTTGGCATACCAACAAAGACTCACTAACCAAACATGCCGATAACCACCAGCTCAAGAAAACTCAATGGCCAATATAACCCCCATAAACTCAGCATATAACGATAGTCATTGTACAATGGTTTGAATTTTGAAGTTGCCAGAGATAAAAAGGGGAAAAATGAGAGGGTGTGGAAATTTTATTATAGAAGGAAATTTTAAAAATTAATTAGCTGTTAGCTGTTAACAGCTGTTGCAGGATGGGGGCTGAGACTTTGTTTTATGAAGTTTTATATTCTTTTCTTATGTGGTAGATGAGGAGTGAGGATAGTAGTTTTGTGACAGGAAATGCCCTGTGTGAAAGGAAGCATTTTCCTTTATAAACCTGTCTTGAGGGACTGCCCCTACAATTTCTCTTGTGCGTTTTACCTTCTTTGTGAAGACTCTTACTGTCAGGGTTTTTCCCCTACAGCAATTTGTGATACCTAAGCTGGATCTCCTGGTGGTAGGTTGACCCCTATACAATGTGTTCTTATTAGAGGGCCAACTCTATCTCATGGAAAAGCAAAAAGCATATCATAGTTGCTAGATCAAGTACTAAACCGGAATATTGAATTATGTCTCTTACGTTTGAACTTAGTGTTTGAAAAATTTCTTCAAGAATGGCTCCAATGAGAACTCATGTCATTTCATCACAGAAAATATGAATCTAGCTTTTGCGAACTTCAATGATCAACTGACTTATCTCCCCTCACGAATGTCTTTCTGAACTCTAAGAATTAGCTATGTATAAAGTTGGGTGCTTGCTTGTGCTATGATGAGGGTAATTTAAGAAAACAAACTCGGAAATCTGTACTTAATCTACTAGCATTGTCAAATTTTATTTTTAGGAACAGGTTTGAACTCAACTTTGAAAGAAAGATGAATATATTCCATGTGGATAAAGTTATTTGGGGAAGAGCTTACCGTCAAGGACAGCTGTCCACCAAGAATAAAAACAGCAATAAAGCTATTTATCTGCGCAAACAACCTTCTTCTTCCTAGAGAGCTGGTAACTGTGGTGGCAATCACACTCACTTTCTGCAATAACAGAAATTTTTACAGACCTATGGGTGCTTGAAAATCCAACTTAAATCAAACAGAAATAAATATAGCTAAGGAAATTAATCATCAAAAATACATATTGTGTTCAAACAGTATTAATTAAATTGTCCGTATGGGTCGCACATATGTATTTCATTAATGGCTTGCTTGCAATAAATTAAAGGGGTTGTTATAATTATAAAAATAAGTGGCAGATTCTATACAATCAAGAATATCTACATTATCTAAGCATTATTAGAAACATTTTTATTTATTTCAATATCACATCTTTATTATTAGAGGATGTCAAATCTCCACTGATTTTTCTCTCTCGGTGTAAATGAAGCATCTGTATTGTCTCAAAAGCACATGATTTCAGTTCAATGTCTCTCTTTCGTATAGTTTAACTTAACATGGAATCTGAAGCCTTCTTCAAAACCATGTTGGTCTAGTACACCCATTGCTTATCTTGGAAGGCTTCATGTTGCCTTCCATGATTTCGTGAAGCTCCTTCCACCATCTAAAGATATGAAAAAGGAACTTGAGAACTGCAATATGTTTTTTATTACCTTGGGATTGTTTGCTACCCATGATCAAATTTTGAAATCATTAGTAAACCCTTCTATGACTTATGTATCATACGTGCTATATATTCCTAGAAAATAAATACAAAGACAAACACTTCGTCCAAAAGGGAAAACATTGTCTTTGTATGTACAGGTCATTCTAAAAATCAACCAAAATGTGAACATTGCTACCTCATTGAACATACCATTGATAAGTGTTGGCAGCAGCATGGGAAACCCCCTCGTTCACCCAATATTGCCTAGGCATCTACTCTTGAATCACTATTGCTCCTACATTACTGGTTGATGTATCTCCATTATCATATGCATACTTTCTCAAGTGGTGTGCAGCTCACTAATCCACAAGTGGTGTGCAGCTCACTAATCCACAAGGAACATTGTTCGATGGCACAAACTAGTAATTTATCTGCTTTTCTTTCTCAATCTCCTTCCATTAGTCCTTGACTCTAGTGCAACTGATCAAATCAAATATCTGGCAATCATTCTCTTTTCTCCTCCTTTACTAAGGTTGCCAATTTGTCTTTTATAACTATTGTTAATGGTTCACAAACACAAATTTGTGACACTGGTACAACCCAATCCCTTCCATCCATTATCGTTGACTCCATTCTTTATGTCAACAACCCTTTTAATTTACTGCTTATCACCCCAATTGACACAATCCCAATTATTATTTCACTTTCACTCAAATAATATTACGAGTTTACTAACGAGTTGACTCGCCAGACAGTTCCCGACTCGTAAACTCGAACGAGTTCAAGGGTGAACCCGCGAGTTTGATAACCTTGATCTCAACCCTTTTATACCTGTCATTCATCTATTTCTTTTGTTTGCATTTCAAAATCTATAGGTGATGCCTTGGCTCATCCTGGTTGGCGTCAGGCCATGCTTGATGAAATGAATGCGCTTCAGAATAATAAAACTTGGGAACTTGTTCCTTTACCATTTGGGAAATCTTTTGTTGGTTTCAGGTGGATTTTTGCTATCAAAGTTGGTCCTGATGGTACTATTGATCATTTCAAAGCTCGTCTTGTGACTAAGGGTTATACCCAAATTTTTGGTTTAGACTATGATGATACTTTTTCTCCAGTGGCTAAGATGGCTTCTGTTCGCTTGTTCATAGTCATGCCTGCTCTTCAACAATGGTCTCTTTATCAACCGGATGTCAAAAATGCCTTTCTTAATGGGGATTTCCAAGAAGAAATTTATATGGAGCAACCTCCCGTTTTTGTTGCTCAGGGGAGTCTTCTAGATTGGTATGTCGTCTTCGCAAATCCTTATATGGCCTCAAGCAGGGCTTGGTTTGGAAAATTTAGCAATGTTGTTCAACAGTTTGGTATGACCCCCAGTGAAGCAGATCATTCAGTTTTGTATCGTCACTCGAGTGTAGGGTGTATCTATCTTATAGTATATGTTGATGACATTGTTCTTACAGGCAGTGATCACCATGGCATCTCACAAGTAAAACAACACCTTTGTCAACATTTTCAGACCAAAGATCTTAGCAAACTTAGATATTTCTTGGGGATTGAGGTAGCACAATGCAATACTGGTATTGTTATCTCTCAAAGAAAATATGCATTGGATATTTTGGAGGAAATTGGGTTGATAAATTCGAAATTTGTTGATACTCTCGTGTATCCCAATGTCAAACTTTTACCCAATCAGGGGGAGCCTCTTTCAGATCCTGAGAAGTACAGAAGATTAGTTGGAAAATTGAACCATCTCACTGTTACTCGTTCTGATATTTCCTTTGCAATCAGTGTGGTGCGTTAATTTCTTAATTCTCCATGTGAAGATCATTGGAATGCAATCATTCGTATACTGAAGTACATTAAAAACTCTCCTTGAAAAGGTTTGTTATATGATCATAATAACCATACTAAAGTAGTTTGTTATTCAGATGCTAATTGGGCAGGATCTCCATTTGATAGAAGATCAACTTCGGGTTATTGTGTCTCCATTGGTGATAACTTGATCTCTTGGAAGAGCAAGAAACAAAGTGTTGTGGTGAGATCTAGTGCAGAAACAGATTATAGAGCTATGGCCTCGGCTACTTGTGAACTTATTTGGCTTAAACAGTTACTAAACGAATTGCAATTTGGAGAGGTCACTCAAGTGACACTTATATGTGATAATCAGGTTGCTCTTCATATTAGCTTAAATCTATTTTTTCATGAAAGGACCAAACATATTGAGATTGATTGTCATTTCATTCGAGAAAAGATTATATCGAGAGATATCAAGACTGAGTTTGTTAATTCAAATAATCAATTAGCAGATATTTTTACTAAACCCTTACGAGGGCCCAGGATTAATTACATTTGTAACAAGTTGGGTACATATGATCTATATGCACCAACTTGAGGGGGAGTGTTAGATATTATTATTAGATATTATGAGATATTATGAGATATTATAGATATTGTTAGATATTTCATATTTATGTAATCAGGACATATGTGCTTGTATGCAAGGGAGTCAAAAGGAATGTTAAGGACATGATAGAGGATTCTGTTTTGATGAGTCTTATAACAGACCAATAGAGGCAGGGTGTATGCTGGTTCAGGGTTCTGTGTAAGTCGAAATTGTAAACTCCGACCAATCTAAGTGCGAGATGGACCCTGGCAAGTAGGAAGTTGGTTTCTGATAAAAGTGAGCTTAAAAGGAGCAAACAGGGGGAAGCCAAAGTCCAAAAAAGAGCGAATGGAAGATGCTGCATTGAAGTGACAAGTGCTACAATCGTGCCACTGCAAGCTGGGTAGAAGGAATGTCAATGAGGTGGTGGAGAAAACCAATATTTTGGTGTCTTTTGATGGTTTTGTAGCTGCAGTTTGCAGTGCTTATAGCATTTCAATACGAGTACGGTGCTAGATGGAATAGGATGTCTAGCTTATGCAGCAAACATTATCTATCTATTGCTTCTGGGGTGTTTGTTCATCTCTTTATTCTTGGAGATTCTTAATGTGGTTTGGTTTATGTAAAAGGGTTGGGATACCCCTTTTGTATCCCTCTTAATTTAATTTCATTCTTTGCTGATAAAAAAAAAATGTAATGGGCTTAGCCCATATGTTTCTTTTCCTATATAAACATAACCCTATGTGTTCAATATACACAAGGGATTCATCCTATTCTTTCTTTTCCTTTAATAAGATAGATGAGAGAAAAGAAATTTTGTTACCAAACATATGATCAAAGGCACTGGAGTCAAGAATCCAAGGTCCAAGGGCGAAGGACTAAGAAACAAAGGCTATGGGATTACCAGACTGAGCAACGCCAATGACAGGTTGTGTATCACATGGCTGCCTTGTATTGAAGATACTCATTATAGGCATCAATAAGAGTTTAAACCTTATCAGATGCTCCTAAAGAAACGACTTGAGCAATATTAGTGGTCTTGGGTTATTTTTGTGCCGTTGTACGACAGTTTGCCTCAATATGGTTATACCATTGACAATAGTTGCAACGAGGATGTTGACCATTATAGCCACCACAATTTCCACTCCATCTACAGTAGGAGTAAAAGGCAAATGAATTTGTTAAAAGTTTAGAAAACTCTCCAAACATGTAAGGAACAAAGAGGCGAAGTAATTGTTCACTAACGGTGTCATAAGATGGAACAACAATGCAGAATAATATTTGATTAAGGGCAAAGTCAAACTCAAGAGAAAATCCAACCACTGCAAGAACAACAAAAAACATTCCACGTTGTTTAGCATGTTTGTCTGCATCATTAGTGATAGGCATGAGGGCATCAAAATCAGCAATTAAGTGGTCGAGCTTACCAAGATAGGTTTGTATATCATGGTTTTCAAGCTTTATAGAAATAAGGTTGGAGACAACCTTGTAAACACGATGAACATCATTGGAATAAAGTCTCTTGGCTTTGTTCCAAACAACATAACAGGTAGTAAAAGCTTGATATTGGAGCTGCAATTTGCCATCAATGGAGAACCAGAGAACACTACACAAAGAGGCGTCAATTTGCTTCCATCGGGCTTCATCAGTGTTCGGAATATCTTTGGCTTGTTTGGTCATGTGGTTTTCACGACCTTGACCCAAGAACCACAACTACATAGCAACATCTCAAGAATTGTAGTCACTTGTTTCAGCCAGATTTTCACATGCAATCAGCATAACAGTGGTAAAATTCACTGCATACGCGATATTTGAGTGGGACTTGTCGAAACCCATGTGAAATAAACCAAAACAAGTGGGTTGTGCCAAAAAAAAGGGAAAAACGACAATATGTTACGAGTGTGTGAGGCGGCGAAACTGACCAACCAACGAAGCTTGGTGGTCACCGAAGGAGGGTAGTTCTAGTAGCACAATCACCAAAGGAAAAGAATGCTACTAGAACAAGTGGGTTATGCTGGAGAAAAGGGAAAAATGACAATATGTTACCAGTGCGGTCACTGAAGGAGGGTAGTTCTAGTAGCACAATCACCGAAGGAAAAGAGTGCTTTGTGATAAAATGAAAGGGCATGTAATGGTTACAGGTATTATTCACACGAGAGAAAATGGGGTCTTCTATGGGTTGCGGGTATTGTTCACCTAGAGGAAAAGAAAGGGATTGAAAAAACCCTAAAACTATTGTTACCATATAAGAAAGGGTTATCTGAATCTTGTGTCAAATGCAGACCACACGGTATGTATTTATACTAATTTACAAAATCAAATACAATAAATTCTTGCCTAATAATCAGGTATTAATGATCCAAATTTCCTAGAATCTATAACAAATCTAATAGATTTAATTGAGTGACATTGTTTTTTGAAACTTTATTAAAGGCTTAAATATGTTTTTAATCCTCCAATTAAATTTTAATGTTTTGGTCCACTGATTACATGAGCACCACTTCTTAGATTTGGCTTTACTTTGCTACGTCTTTCAGGAAATTTGACGAAAAGGAAATATGTTAGTAGAATTTCAGTCAGCAATAGCGTTTTGTATATGTACAAGAGGAGTGTTAGCAACAACTCTCTAACACTCTATCATTGGTTAAAATTTATTAGAAACTACAAAATTATGAGTGAAACTCATTAAATAAGTAGGACTCAAACATAATTGGGATTTTCAATAAATCTCAATCAATAATAGTGTATCGATCGCATTACTCATTTATACAATTCCCCACATGTTCTAATCATTCATGTAAACTTGAAATGCAAATCACGAAAACTAAAGATTTTATAACAGGACACAAGATTACCTAACCTGGAAATAGAAGAGTGAAGATACAACTGCACTTAGCCAGATGAATAATGATACATGTAACAGGTAGGTTGATGACAATATAAGCCAGAGTCCTTCAAATATGGGCCAAATTGGAAGCTTCACTGAAGTAGATGACTTTGGAGAACCTCTTGGAGTATGTTCCATCTTTTGAATCTCCTCAGTCTTGTTTTCATCATTGGAAGCAGATTTTCTAGATTCAAAGTAAATAAATAAGTATGATTGTATCCCTCGTGATGCCATGCATTATATATACATTAAATTACCCATTTAACTCAGACAAATAGTTTAATGAGATGCACATGATTCCCTCATATTTATCAGAAGTGTGTTTGTTTTTTACATTTTTCCATCTATCTATCTTTCTATCCATGCTTTTCAGAATGATGTTTACTTTATATTTTTTATTTTCTACAAAACTAAAAATGGTAAATCATGGGACTTTAGGTATAGAGAGAGGAAAATGATAAAGTGGATTCAGAATTTGGATGAAGAACAAAAATATCTTATTGAGGAGCCCCTAATTCCAAACTAGTCACGATATGGGTACAACACCAATAAGAGGGATGAATGATTTGGATATTTGATAGATCCAAAAGCTCAACCAATTGTCCACTACAAAAACGTGAGAAGCTACTCTCCTTGCACTTATTTATATCCTCAAACAAGGTCACTAAACTACAGAATTCTTAGAGTGATAGCTACTAGTTTTGATCCTCTCATTATAGAGGTTATCACTCTCCTTTTGATAACTAACCGACTTGAGGGTCAGTTGGGTTTGTCAACATTTTAGAAAAAGAGAGCATACAATCTAAATACTCAAAATTTGATATTAACTTCATAGATTTCAAAAATTTTGAGAGAAAATTCCATAATTTGTCTTACTGATTTTAAAAAGTCTAGGGTTAAGCTCCATAATAGAAGTGTCAACACTATTTATAAAGTACTTGAATAATGAGAAAATAAAGAAATATAGAATAAATTACAATCATGCTAATTACAATTTCAACTCCTCTATTTGTAACAATCATTTCCTCATAAAAACGTAAATAAAAAATGAGGGAATGAATGTGAAGATTCTAAGGATATTTTTTCTCAATTACTGTAGAGATATTAGAATATTTTTAGCCTAATTATCCCATATTTACAACACTCTCCTTCAAGTTGGTAAATGAATATTGATCAGTCTCAACTTACCAACATGATCTAGGAATCCGAAGGAAGTCCTTTACATACACTTTGAGTAGGAGCATGAAATCCCTTAGTGAAGGAGTATGGGTCCTACCCTATTTTTTACTTCTCCAGACCCATACTTTTTGCCTAAAATATACAATACCCAAAGGTAGATTTTTTGTCAGTAACGAAACTTACATAGTCTGTATTAGTATATATCTTCAAGATCAAAGTATCTCCTTTCTTGAAAAGTAGCCCCTTTCCTCAACTTGACTTTTAATTCTAAACAAAATTTTCAACTACTTACATGTGCCTTTCTCTAGAATCATGCATAAATTTGCTTAGCACATGAACATAATTTTACTCACTTTAAAGCTTTAATCATAGATCTTTGGATGATAATCACGAATAAATCCATTGTTTTAATTGAGATTCCTCTAATTGAGTCTATTTTGGTCTTAATTGTTATTTGTGTTAATCTTTTGTTTTAGTCGCAATAGACGGTCTAATACTTCTCAGAGTAGACTAGATGATCTACTAGAGAGTCTGAAGGAAGTTTCTACTTTTGTGAGGGAGTTGAATATGCGAAAGTCCAAGTTGCTTCTATGAATCAAAAATAGAAAACGAAATTTGAGGAGAAGAATTAGATAATAAAATCTACAATATCTCAATTTTGTCTTTAATTAAACTCCTATTTAGTTTTCTAAACAATCTCTTGGACGCATGATTCAAGAGGTAAAAGATTAAAAACCTTATGAGTAATCACATGAAAACGAGTAAGGTAATGAATAAATTACTGGACGCATGTTTCATTAAGTAGATTTGATTGTCTTTGGCTGATGCATGTTTGGCCCACTCGCAGAGGTCGAAACTTCCTTCAGCCCGTCTAGCAGACGCTCTTATTAGACTGTCTAATCTACTTCTCACTCACCTTTTGGGATTGTTTATGGGTTTAATCCTTTAACCCCTCTTGTTTATTACCCATTCCTACTTCCAAAGAAATAATGTTAAGAGAAAGGAGTTGCAAGAGCTAAACTCATAAAAGATCTACATGTCAAAATCAAGAAAGAAATTGAAAAGAAAGTAGCAAAGAATGCTACAATAACAAACTAAGGAAAAAAGGAAGTCATTTTTCAACCTGGAGATTGGGTGTGGTTGCATTTGAGAAAGGATAGGTTACCTACTCAAAGGAAATTCAATCTTTAAGATAATAGAGATGGACCCTTTCAAATATAAGAGAAAATAAATGATAATGCATATAAATTGGATCTTCCATTCCAATGTCTAATTTGCTTGAGACCTTGGATGAAATCTTCCACACTCCCAATCTATCTTATTACAACCAATCTCTCAACGAGTTTTGCCCACTACCTCCGGATCTCCTTAACAGTGATGTTGCAAGATCCTCCCGTGAAGGGTTCTTCCGTCTATCACCAGAATTTGAACCAATGGCTAGTGTTTCCTCCCATGCTAGTAAAGGCTAGGCATAACTTTTCCGACATTCAGACATTTTGTACTTCAAAGAATTTTTCTACCCTTGCCATCATCCCACTGGATCACCCCCTTCAAATGTAGGCAACTCCACCCCTTTTATGCAAGGGCAAAGTGGTTCTTCCTCGCCCTTATTAGATTTGTTACTAACAATGTCTTGTTTCCTTTTCTCATCACCATTGACCGAGTATTCTCCTACATACGACAATTTCTGCCCTTTCTTCATTTCAAGAAGAAGATTCCTTTATTTGTCATGTCTTACATTACATGCATTCTTTCACAAAACTCATGTTTGTTTTCATGTTTGCAATCACCTTCCTTTGTTCGCTGGCCCATTTCTCCAAAGCACTCACTTTGCTTTCCATTATTCCAATCATAAATATGGCATTTCAGACAAAAATATTTAGGAATCAACACTATTTTCAGAGAAAAACAATGAAAAGAAAATCAAAACTTCTTTATTTCACTAACCATACAAAAGATGCCAGAAAGGAGCACTCTCCTTTCCACTAGATTATTCCAGTTACAAGTCTCTCGAGTCTCCCAAAACTCCTCCACTTTCCCCTTTTAAGCTTCATATTAAAGGGCTCCTTCCTGCTAACTAACTTTGAGCTGTAAAAACTACCTTACAACAGTATTCTTAGTTTTTCTTTTTAGACCTCCTTCTACAATGAACCTGCAATCCTGTCTATTATCAACCTTTCGTGCTTCCTCATGCCTAACAGATTAGGACTCAAGGCTGTTACTAGCATTAACTATCTAACTAACAGATAAAGTAACACATTATTAGAAAGATAAGGGGATTGTATGAGTTAGTTAGGAGAGGGTTGTGATTTACAAATGCAAAAGCGAAGTAGAACTCCCAAATGTCCACATGTGAAACAGAAATTCTCTGCTACAACCTACGATCATTACTTTGTTTTTTCCTATATTCAGATTCATTTCTATTAGCACGGCATCTTAAATTACCTAAGAGAAAGCTACTGTTCATTTGCACGTAAAAAATTGAAAAGTAGGCAAGAGGCCAGAACATGTATCCACTTCTTCCACAGATTTAATATAAATACTGATAACTAATATATTGTGTCAGCAAAGAATCCCTCTGCAGGAAGAATCAAATAAAAGCACCCCTTGTAATACATACACAAGTAAAACAAGAAGCAACTCCTTTCTGCATGGATATTAACTGCTTTGAATTAAAAATAAAGGGATAATATGCAGAAATATACAGAGAAGTTGTCTTCCAATATTATGTTAATGTTGCAGATCATTGGTTCTCTCCAAGACACCAGAACTTGGCCACCAAAATATGCCACCAATGAACGAATCAGAAATATTGTGATTGACAAATACAATCAGACTATACTGTTCACAGACCTGTAACCAGATTTAAGGGACTGATCCAAAACAAATTTCTAGTTTTAGATGCTCTGTATATTTAAAGGTTAATACATTCCTACAGAATTAAAATGGTATATGCCATCCAAAACTTATAAGGTTTCACTCATATATATAACTACAAAGAAAAGAATACGTAGAATGACCTAATGGGAGACAATTTTTCTTCTGCATGAGATGTACCACAATTTATCCCTCTTGATGTCTGTGCTGCAAGTTCCATCAATAATGCAGCAAACAAAAGCAAGACTGCAAAAGATATGATTGTACTTTATGAGAAGCAAACAAAAGCAAGACTGCAAGTTCCATCAATAATGCAGTAAACAAAAGCAAGACTGCTAAAAATATGATTGTACTTTATGACAATAAAACTTCATGAGAAAAGACTGTTGAGGGCAAATGCAAACTTACATGGGCCAACAAAAGCCATCCCAATGGCAAACAACGACCCAAAAAGTTGTCCAAGGGTAGCACCAGCACCAATAAACCCGAATAATCTTGCACCTGACTGAATCCAGAGTATGTTAAGTAGGCCCTAAATAATCCAGACATAAACAAAATTGATATAGGGGCAAACAAACCTCACTGTCCATCACATCAATTACCCTTGCCCAAGTTGAAGAAATTGTAATTAGATTAAGCAAAGCAACCTACACAAAATAATATAAACTAGTGTGCAAAAATGTCATTTGAAACAATTAGACATTAAATTCTATATATGGAAAATAAAATCATCAACCATACCCAAAGAAACAATCCTATCCGAACAGAGATATAGAACCATCCATGGTTATCCCAGCCAAATGAAGATGCAAGACTGCCTTGGTCACTAATTTTCCTTTCTTCCTTTAAGGGATTGATCAAGGGCATGGATCCCTAGCAACATAAACCCAATTTAAGACAATCAAAAGCAAATATTCTGAATTTAACAAGTAATATAGACTGCAGCAAACAACTTCAAGTTATGCTATTTCTTACAGTTAAATTGGACTTTGAATATCCAGCTGATGAGGAGTGCCATAGAAAAAAGAACAAAATGAGGGATACACTAAAGAACCTGTGTATCAAAAATAAAGCCTGGAATTTCAAGAAGCACCATTACAGATTATATTAATGGGAACATAAAATAATAATAACTGTCTATCATCATAAAAATTCAATTCCCATAACCAGAAAAACTAAATATGAATGCATGTCACCATATTATTATCTTATTTAGTAGAACTAGAACTTGTAATAACGATTAAAAAATCAGTTCATCTTATTACATCCAATATATTCTGTGATTTTAAGAGGCAATTACAGACAGTGCCACATAATAAAAAATATACCACACCCAATGCTCTTGCAAGCCAAGATTGTTAATGGCAGATATTACTTTGTCAAGCCAATATTTAAAAGGACAAAATAAATTATTAAAAATAATCAAATGGAAATAAATGGATCGTGTGTTTTAATGCAGTGTTGGAAAGGTTTCTTAATTGTGGCAACCCATTTCTGCCTTAATTGTGGCCTACGGAGTTTATTACCAATTTCTCATAAAGGGCTACCTACAAAGGGACTAATCAGAAAGGCTATATCCAGTGTATGTACTTTGTCTTGTAGATGGTGAAAAAAAGCAGATATCTGCTATATTTATGAAGCAATGGAGAAGACCAAGGAAACAATTATAAAGTTTTCACTAACAATGAAAGTATATACAAGGATGCATTTACAATCATTGATAATAGATGGACTCGCCAACTTCATTGCCTATTGCATGTGGCTAGTCACTTTGAACCCGAAGTTCTTTTATTCCAACCCAAAAGGAATATAATTTGAAGGATACCAATGGGTTACATGCTCGCATCAAGAGGTTGGTACCAACTAAAGATGTGCAAGAAAAAAAATTAATGGAGTTAGCCCTTTATAAAAGTGGAACTGGACTCTTTGGTGATGACTTTTCCAAAACATCAAGGAAGACCACAACTCCTGGTGAGACACTTAAACAGCTCCTAAGTGTTCTAAATTGCTAAATTATAATGTTTAAATTTCAAGTTACTTTCTTTGTTTTCATAACTCAATGGTGGAAAAAGTATGGTCACTCAACTCCAAACTTGCAAAAGCTAGCAATCAAGATTTTAAACTTGACATATAGCTCATTAGAATGTGAACGCGATCAGAGTGTATTTGAGATGGCTTATTTCATTATTATTCTTTTGTAGAAAGTAGGAAGAAACTAATTAAAATTTTACTTATTAATAATATAGATTCACTCAAAAAAGAGAAACAAACTTGACCATAAAAAATTGCACAATTTGGTTTACCTAATGGCTAACCAACAACTTAAAGATACAATATTAGGGATGAAATATATCTCATTGCACTCAATAACATTGATGAGTGCAATGAGTGGTTAGTGGGACAAGTGGATGATAATAATAATGAAGATGGGGAAATGAGGTGTTGGTGGGTTCTTTCAAGGGGAGGTACTCCAAGGAGATTCGAAAGATACGAGTTATGAACAAACTCATATAAGAGACCATGACATCACTTTCGAGTTATGAACAAACTCATATAAGAGACCATGACATCACTTTCAACCCAAAACCTTAAGACAATAAATTTGTGGGTCTTTTCTCCTTGTATGTTGCTCTTCTTGCCTATTTTTAGCCAAATGTCAGACTCCAACTCACACTTGACTCCAACAATCTCCTCCTCAAGTATGAGTTTCTTCCACATTGGAAAATTTCCCCTTAAGCGAAAGCATTCTTCACCCAATCAAAGTCCCTCACAACCAATTGATATTCCAATACGAGATTCTTCTTCACCAGATAATGATATAGTGAAGGTCATGTCTAATCCTTTGCTTTGATTTTATTGTTATTTGATTTTCAAGACTTGCTATTATTATTAATTACATGGTTGTCTTTATCTATCTATCTATATATATGTGTGTGTGTGTGTGTGTGTGTATATATATATGTATGTATATAAATATGTGTGTGTGTGTGTATATACATATATGTATATATATGTGTGTGTGTATATATATATGTATCCGATATGGATACACTTTATACTACGCACATGAATGAAAGAAGATAAAGAATATTGACCCTCGACAAACCTTCTTATTTTCTTCTTATTAGATGGAATATCTCCGACTGG
The DNA here is from genome assembly GCF_051622355.1 of Phaseolus vulgaris. Taxonomy (NCBI): domain Eukaryota; kingdom Viridiplantae; phylum Streptophyta; class Magnoliopsida; order Fabales; family Fabaceae; genus Phaseolus; species Phaseolus vulgaris. Next base: position 11,541,183 of record NC_143498.1, read on the forward strand.
AAAGGCGCCTTCTTCTACCGTATCACTCATAGACTAAAGATAAGACCTAAGTAGTGCTTCCAAAGCTTGGGATTACCTCAACCACACAAGCCAATTTTAGGTGGTTGAGTTAGACTCCAAGCTCAAATTCTAAGATCCAACAGCTCACAGTCAGTCCTTTTAGATAAGATACATGTTATTAACATTTGAAAATAGGTTACTTGTTCATTGCCCTCGGCATCAAAGTTCAGGACTCAGGTTGCTTGTCCAATGCACTATCAAAGGTGCAGCCTTTATCGTTCTTGCTGACTATGTTCGGCAAAGCCATCCATATTCCGGTTCTACTAGTTCACCTCTTGATTTCCCTACAAGTTCTTTTGATTGTATTTGCCTGAATGGTTAACAGTGTCTACCGTGGGTCTATGTTTATTGCTATATCGTGTGGAACAGTTACTCGTTGGTAGATGATTGTGTTGTACTACAATGGATTAGTTGACTGCTGTGTTTTGGCACAATAACTCAACCTTATGAACTTATGATTTAGTCATTTATGTATGATTTTAACATGTACTACCATCATATTTTGTGTTCTGATTTATTTTAGTATGAAGATGCAGAATGGGCATTATCATACTAGAATGCGCAATAATGAACTCTTAACAATATAATTTACCTTGCCTTTGGAAAGGTTAGGCAGAGAGAATATGAGAGAAGAAAAGGGCGCAGCAACGAGGGTGAGCACCAGGGACCCCACGAATAGACCCGGCAGATTTGATAACCCCAATGAGATGGCACCCTCGTCCCGCAACGGAAGAACCACGAAATACGCACTCAAAACCTGCAATCAATGCCACAAAAAAGTGATAACCAGTTAAAGAAAAAGAAACTGAAGGGGAAGGGAAACATGCTCAGTGGTTGCCTTGAGCAGAGAAACTCACGAAAAAAAAGCAGAAGAAGGAATGGAGCAGAGCAGAGGTCTCGTGCGGGTGAACCGTAACGAAGACGGAGACGACCGCATCAAACGTGGACCTTCCCATCGCATTAGCGTTTCGAGTTTTGGAGCAAATGGATGGAGATTCGAGAAAGACCAAGCATTGCTTGCAAACCTCAGGTCAAAGTCTTGAATCTGATTACACGTGGCAAAATATAATGAGGAGAGAGAAGGAGGAGTCTTGAAAAACTGTTCTATAATATTTTCTATACACTACTTGGCTAGGGTCGTTACGAATTAAACCACGGAGGCGGTGGATTTTCAAAACGTTTGGTTGTTTGGCATAAAATAAATAGTAAAGGTGGTGGCTAGGTGCTCAAGTTGTTCATATGGTTTATGATAGTCATGATAAGCATTAGATTTATGATGAATTATTTGGGTACTTTTCTAGATTTCGAGATATTTGGAATCTCGAATATATTTCTATTTTGATGAAATTAAATTTAAATTTAAACACTCTTCTTGGATCGGTTGAATATTAAATTTAGAATTTCTATTACCGAATATCAACAAATATTAAAAATATAATATTTGTAGGTACCAAATCACGTGTAAATATGAGTATTTCGAAATTACTTGAAAATTATCTTTTGTTGCAACAGAAAATTGACCCAATATTTGATAATTGAGTAATTAGTTCAATAATTAGTAATACTTTATTGGATATTTTGTTAGGTTCAAAAACCTAAAATTATAGATTTGTTCTTTAGAAAGTATTAACTCAATCTTTAAATTCACAAAAAAAATTCAAGAATAAGTTTCTTTCTTGAAAGGAAATATGTCTGAGGATCCGCTAGGTATAAGAAGTGAAAGAGGGGATCATTGTTTCTTGAACAGTTCTTCAAAAAAAAAATCTATTGGATTTTAGAGTTATAGGAGATTTTAGTATTTATGACTTGAGAGATTTTTAAGAATAGATCCAGAATAACCACATCGAGTTCATCACTCACTTAAATACTATCATCATATTATTCTAAAATCTTACTAACTTGAGTATTGGAGGGTCTTCTACAAGTAGATTACCACTCGGACATCATTAAAGCTTGGAAACCCTTCACAGAAAGTCACCTCGTCCGAACAATTCGGACATCCACCTCTAATGATTCTAACTCATTTCCGGTAAGAACATTTGTCGTCTACCATGGAGCTTTGATAAAACTATTCTCGGACCTCACTTTTAATAGAAGTCAAATTGCTATATCAACATCACGTTACAAGATGGAGCCATATTCCCTTGAAACACTCAAATCTCACATGGAAACCGTCCTCTAAAGGAAATGAAACCAGTGTCCAGAATACCATCACTAACATGTAGCACAAGTTTGACAATGATATGGAGCTTTAGCGAGATCAACATCGCGATGAGTTGCAAGCTCTTAAGTAGCAAATCGCCACAATACAACAAGATAAGACCACTCGCCGGTCCAAACAATGTATACAACTACGTTCAGAGCAGGTAGTTGAGTCTCGTCTTATGGTTCTTCTTAAACTAGTTGAGGACACAGGTCGAGTAGCACAAAGCATTCCAGAAAAGGTGGTCACAAATAAGCAACAAATTCTAAACTATTGTTAGACCAACAAAAAAAACTTAATTTGGTTCAACTTGTGAGTCAAACACATGCCCAAGAATCACAAGTATGTGATCAACATATACCATTTAAAGCATTCTCACCTCCTTAGGTAAATGACGATATGCAAGCATTAATAGTCTTTCACCCCAAAGTTATGCAAGCCCAATTGTCAGATACATGGAAGTGCCCGAGTTTCAAAAAGTATGATGGTTCCTCGGACCCAAGGGCATACCTCAAGACCTATCTTACTCAGGACACTCATTTCTCCAAGGACCTTTGAATACATTGTTGATTGTTGCCAACTACCTTAAAGGGAACAACTCTCGAAGGGTATTATTCACTACTTTGGCACTCAATTAATTCATTCAACACTTTATGAGCAAGGTTCACAGCCTGGTTTGCAAATTGCAAGCTCGTAGTTACAAATTCAACTTCACTTCAACACATTTGAAGCGTACACTCTTCTCAACACTAGTTGAGATGTAGTGATACAAGAAGCTTTCAATCTTGAGTTGGTTTGAGTGCCATATCCCATGCCTTCCCATCCATTTGTTGATCCCACTAAGTGATGCAATTACCATCAAAATCAAGGGCACACTACTGAAGAATGCTACAAAGTTGGGGATCTCATTGAAAAGCTTATATATTGAGGCTTTAGGTCGTTTTGTTCATAATGACCAACCTGGTCGTGGCTAAAGATGAGAAGGATGGGGTGGAGGTAGAAGTCATGGTTCCCGAGGAGGCCATCAAGTTCGAGGTCGAGGTCACCCTTCAGAATAAGCAATCCCTAACCTAAACATGAGCAAATGGAGCAATCGTAATAAAACTTTAATGAACTTCGTGGTACTATGCCTTAGGGAAGCTCCAAATTAGCACAATAGAGGCACTTCTGAAGCATTAACTCATTGAGTTTGTTACCTCCTCGATCTCTCCTTTTTGTCACATTTGCAGACGAAGACTTCTACATCAATGATCCTGATCATGATGACCCGATGGTTATTACTGCCACCATTTCCAATTGCCCAGTAAGAAAGGGCATCAGACTAAGGCAGCTCAACAAATGTCCTTTACTAGTTGACTTTCTAGAAGCTCGACATTCCCATGTTCCTCATCAAGTCCTACCTAGATCCATTGTTGGGATTTGCAAGGGAACAAGTACACACGAGGGGTACATAGATTTGTTAACGACATTCGTTAATCAACTAAGTGTTGTCATCTCTACACCACATATGGCCATGAAGTTCCCTACTGAGAACAACTTAATTATCATAGTGAAGGTCAATCACAAAGTTGTTCAGGAATGTTATTCCCAAAGTTTGAAGGTAACACCTTACTCAATCAAAAGTCCTTCCTCTGACAGCACCATATAGATTGATCCCTTGGAATTACCTAAGGAGTGTGACACTACTCAATAGTGTCATGATATTGAAGAGATGGATTTGACTTCTCCCGTTGAAGATGAAATAGAAATGAATCCCATGGTAGAGTTTGAGGAAAGTCAACCCATATCTGACAAGCCCGTGATCATGGTGCAACTCGGTTCCCAACCTGCTCAAGTTACAAGGGTTGGGAAAATGACCAATCGTGTTTTAAGGAAGGAGATCGAACGAGTTCTCACTAACAATGCCGGTTTTTTTGCATGGAGCCCAACGAAAATGCTCGGTATCGATCCAAACTTCATGTGCCACAAACTAGCCATTCTTTATTAGTCAAAGTCAGTTGCTTGAGGAAGAAAGTCACCTCGTAGTTAACCAAGAAGTTAGTAAATTGTTGAAAGTTGACTTCATCAGAGAAATTGTATACACCACCTAGTTGTCTAATGTGGTGATGGTGAAAAAAGCAAATGACAAATGGAGGATGTGCACTAACTACACGGATTTGAACAAAGCATGTCTGAAAGACACATTAATGTGAGTTGATTTTAGATTGGCACATTTTAAGGGTTTCACTTTTGTTTAGGCTTTTTGAGATTAGCAGTTATGGTCAGAAACCCAAAAAGGATTCCCACTAGACAAAAACTTACCAAGTGGTTAAGTAAGTGTGAATGTTCACTTCTAGAGGGCAAAGAGAAAAACAAGTATTGGGACAATGATGAAGATAACTTGCGGAATTAAATGAACAAAAAGATGAAGCTAACAAAATAAAGACCGAAATTAAAAGGACATGAAATTATAATGGAGGAAAGAAAAGTGGTGCAAAAGAAGACCATAAAGAGAAAAGATGAAAGGATGAAAAGAGCTTATGGAGAAAAAGGAGTGAAGCACGCCACTTAGAGGATGGGTTGCTCCAAGATGAGTGGTGAAAAGCCACCACTTGAAGTGCACACACACTCAAGTTAAGACTCACTAGGAGAACACTCAAGTCTCACTAAACAACCCTATAGAGTTTCTTTACTATTTCCAAATTCAATGTGTTATTACATGGGGGAATCCACCCTTTATATAGGAAGGAGTGACTTGGAGAGCAAGATGAGAGAGGGGTAGAAATGGGAGAGGAGAGGGGCGACCTAAGGTTTGACTCTAGGTCAATGTCGCCCCCTTAGGCTTAGTTTCTATAAACTAGGTTAAAAACTCTAATCCTATGTGCATTGTCATAAAAAGTGGGCTTTGGCACAAGTCCAAAATATACTAAGTGCACCCTACTCTAGATTAGAACCCAAAATGAGCCCAATTTATTTACATAAACTTCTATTGTGTGTTGGGTTCAATAGTGTCAAAGTTCAAGATGGGGGGGGGGGGTGAATTGAGCTTTTAAAACTTTCGCACAGACTCAGTTTTTATCACAGTACAAAAAAAAATCGATTTATTTAACAAAGAACAAATTTATTTTTATATTGCTTATGTACTTTAAGGCGTTTATCTCAGTTGAATGATTTTTTTATTTTAAGGTTGAGTTAGATGATATGAAGGCAAAGTTCAAATTGATTTTCACAGGATAAAATCAGAGAGCTACAACAGTTAATTTCAACCATTGAATACAAAATCAATTCTTGTTTTTAAACCAATTAATAAATTGAATTAACTTTCAAAGAACATGAATTCCAATTATGTTTCACAACACATATAGATTTACACAAAAGTTCTTCGGAAGGTTTTCCAGAAAATCAAGAACAGTATACACGTACCCAGAAAGAACAAATTCAAACACAATTGAATAGATTTATTTCTTGACAGATTAGTTTGATCAGCGATTATTGAGTGCAGGGATTAAGAGAGAATGAACACAAAACAATTATACTGGTTCACTCAAATGAGCTACATCTAGTCTTCACCTAATCCAAGGTGAAATTCACTAAACCACAATTCAAAACAATTACAAAAACCACTGTTCTTGAACCCTACAAGAACATGACACACCTTGCTGAAAAACACTATTCCAGCACACACAACTCTTTAAGAAACCCTATCAAGAAGAGTTTACAACCACACTTTACAAGAAATTGAGATAGGAAACGAATACACCTGATAAAGAATGCAAAAATCTGTCTTAGACCAGTAGAACAGATTGCTCACACAGTGACAACACCTCTAATCAAGCCTTAGAACCAACCAAGAACAAGCACACTTTGTAATTTGAAAAATCTTTCAAGAACACGTGCTAATCCTTTGAAATCTCTTATGTCTCTATTGTAAAACTAGTTTTCTCAATTATTTGAACAACATTTTAAAGCTAGAACAAAATCTCTTTTTATAACAAACATTTTATAACAAACTTTCAAAAAATAGTTAAAGTTGTTACAAAAAGAACAGATTGAAAATAAAATGAACAAATTTATTTTCAAAGGCAGTGAGAGATTTTGTTATATGTAGGAGACTTAGTCAAACACTCTGGTGCAAGGATAAAACTGTGAAAAACCGTTTAAGAGAAACATGGCACCAGACTAAAAAGAATCTATTCATTTACAGAAGAACAAATTCATTTTCAAAACGATAAAAAAGAACTTTTTCACAAGTAAAACACAGTCGTTTTGATGGAATGAAAACTTAGTTAAGATACTTTATGCATAAAACATGATTTTCAAAAACACTTAATCAAAGCATCAGTTTAAGAAAAGAATCTATTCATTTAGAGAAGAACAAATTCATTTTCTATGCAGTAAAGGATATTTTGCAAAACATGTGAAAAACATTTTCATAAAACTTGTGCTTGCTCTTATCACATGGTCAGGGGTTAAAAGGTGAGTTACCCAGCAAAAATCCTACTTTAAACAACCTCTAATCTATACCTAAGACATCCTTAAAGCAAATACAAACACTAAGGAAAAATACACATTTGGCTTCATCAAACACTTTGTCTTGAAGGGGCAACATTCATCTTCAACATTGTGGAAAGATTAGAAAGAAGAACTTCTGATATTTTGGTTTATATCTGGTTCTTCTTCTGTTGAGGCTATTTCGAGGTTTGGTGGGGCCTGGCCTTGTATACTGAGATGACTGACCTAATTGTGAAGTGTTTGTTGTGTCCTTAATCATATGCTTGTCGATGTGGTTTGTATCACACATACCTCTCCCAAGCATAGATTGGCATGTTGACTACACTTCGAAGTTCGAGCTCCTCAACTTTCTTGATGCCTACTTTGGTTACAACCAAATCAAAATATATCAACCCGATATAGAGAAAACATAGTTAGTTTGTTCACAAAGAAGATAGAAACATTTCTATATATGGGATGTGAAGCCAACTTATGCTCATTAAGATTTGGGAGTTCATATGGGTGAGTTCTATATATAGGCCATGTTTGGAAAGAATATTTGGGGATGAAATGATTTTTTGGTGAGAATGCTCTTAGAAGGTGAGAACCTTTGGGAGGTGTTTGAATATCATCCCTAAAATTGTTTATCAAAGATGTAAAGTATTTATAATCATTAGGTAATGAAAAAGATAAGGAAGAAGAACACCTTGGAGGTGCAGTTTGCATTTCTGTACGGGTTTACATGATTGTTTATGCAGTGTAAGGTGAATGAGCATGAAGGTGTACATGTTATGCATCCATTTGAACTTTACTACTTTTCGTAGGAGTTGGACGATGAGTTTTGTTTTCTCTGCCAGTTTAGGAACAAATTTGGATAAGGTCAATAATCGACCGATCAAATTCTGAAATTCTTTTTTTTTATTTTTAAGGCTTCGCATTTTAGTGATAGCCTTGCACTTTTCTTGATTTTCCTCGATGCCACGGTGAATGAGCATGAAGCCCAAGAATTTTCCACCTTCTACCTCGAACGCATACTTGTCGGGATTGAGCCGCATACCATGATCTCTGAGGGCTTTGAAAACTTCCTTGAGACCTTGGATGTGTTGGACGCAATAATAAGTTTTTACGACCATGACATCGATATAGACCTTAACGTTTCGGTCGAGCATTCCCTTAAAGATTTGATCCATCAGTCGTTGGTAGGTTGTTCTAACATTTTTTAGGCCAAATGGAATGACTTCATAGTAAAAGTTATCACAATCGGTCATGAAAGCACTCTTTTCCTTATCCCTTAGATGCATTTAGATATGATTATATCTAGAGTATGCATATAAGAAACTTAAAATGTAGTGACCGATCGCCCCATTAACCAAGCAATTGATGCTCGACAAAGGGTAAGTATCCTTCGGACAAGCCTGGTTCAGGTTGGTATAGTTCGTGCACATCTTTCATATGCTGTTGGACTTTTTTACCATAACCACATTTGTCATCCATGTGGTATATTGTGCCTTTCTTATGAAACTGACTTTCACAAGTTTGTCGGTTTCATTTTATGCGGCGTCACACTTCTCTTTGAACATCTTTCTCTTATTCTAGACAATTAGTTGTGCCTCTTTATATACTGAAAGACGACGTGTAATAATATTTGAACTTACCCCAGGCCTATTTAAGGCGATCCAAGCAAATAGATCAACATTTTTTTATAAGTGTTTGACTTATTATTATTGTGTTGTCGACCGACGTTAGTGATGTTCCCATATGTGTTGAATGTGCATCATCTTGTAGAGGCATTGGGCAGAGGTCTTCGCCTGACTCAATACCAGCATCATTCAGTTGGGGATCAAGATCCATTAGAGCAACCATGTGCTCTTTCCTAGGAGTTCTCCGATATCTGGACCGATTTCTGCTCGATCTTTGAGATCTTTTCGATTGTTCTCTTCTGCAATCGCAGGATCGTTCCCAAGGTGATTCTCTGTGACATGGTCGGTTTGTTGGTTTGACCTTTAAGTTGGCAACATAGCACTCTCGTGCTACCTTTTGATCCACATGCACTGTGACTATGTTGCCCGAAGTAGATGGAAACTTCATAGTAAGATGTAGAGTTGAAACTATTGCTCCAAGACGATTTATGGAAGACCACCCGAGCTAAATATTGTATGATGTGTTAGCATTGACTAGTAGATACCTTATTTTAATGATTCTGCAGAGGTACCTACCCTCACTGCGCGTATCCACTCGTTCGCTAGAAAAACCTACCATCTGGTCATCATATGGTTCCAATACAAAATGTCGACCGAACTCCCTTGGTCCACCAATGTCTTGGTGATGATGAAGTTGTCGATTTCGACGGTGATAACCATGGGTCTTCCACAGCTAGGTCGATAGTTGTGAAGTCATCATCAGTGAAAAGTATTAGGGGTAATCTTAGTCGGCCCTTGATTGTGGTCGAGTGCACCGATTGAATAACCTGTAAATGTTTCTTCCGAGTAGCGCTCGAACACCCTCCATATACAAATCGTCCAACGATCGTGTTAATTACCTCACGACCGCATCTTCGTGAAGGCTCGACCCTCTTAGGGGATTCGCTCCTTCGTTGTTGCTTTGTCTGACGTCGGTCATCGTCGTAATGACATCGAGAGTAAGGTTCCCTTCGCTCATCCCTCTGAGGGTATTTCTCCCTTTAAGTCGATCTATGCGAACTCCTATTTGTACCTTGGACGAATTTTTGTAAATGGCCTACTTGAATGACGTCTTCAATTTTGTCTTTCAATGCCCAACACTTTTCGGTTGTGTGGTCAAAGTTGCGATGGTATCGACACTACCTGGACATATCAACGTCCTTTGGGCTTTGTAATTTTTTTAATGTCGAGATGAGATCGAAATTCAGTGTTTCATCCATAATTTTCCCCTTATCAACATTCAAAGGGGTATAGGTGTGAAATCGAGGGCATCAATTTTCTTTGTACCTGTTGGATCGTTCAAGCACATGTCTGCTACCTCGATCCTTCTCTTTTCCTTCATCTCCGCCAATATCCAGTCGAACACTATTGCGATAATCACCCAATTCTTCTAGTTGCATGAACTTAGCCACCCACTGCCTCAGTTTGTCTAAGTTGTTTGCTGGTTTAACATAGATTGTCAACAAACAGGCCCAACCAAAGTGTTGTGACCAAGTGATGCATGGCCACCTCTGGGCTGAGGTTCCTGATATTCAAGGATAACTTGCTAAATCTCTCCATGAATGCTCAAAGTGATTTTCCTTTCTCTTCTCGTATATTAACAAGAGTTATTGATGTAAGATGATGTGGTCGACTCGTTGCAAATCGAGTGCCAAATTTGGATAATAGAGTTTTGAAGCTATCCCCCGAGTCAGATGAAAGTCTTGTGAACCAACTGAGTGCTCCTCCTTTTAGCGAGGTGGGGAACACTCGACACCATACTAATTTATCTGATGTGTAGAGGCCCATTTGTGTTTTATACACATCAATGTGCTCGTTCAGATCTGTGGTATCATTGTACCGATCGACATTCAATCCTTTCTAGTTGGGAGGGAGTTGTGCTTCGATGATTTCATCTATGAAGGGATGTCCATTTGGATCATCTTCTATGATGTGAGTGCGCTTTGTATGCAATCTGGAAGATTGATAAGTCTGAGTTTGGGGTTTAATCGTTCTCTCTTGGTTCTGTGTGTGCTCGCTTATCGGAGGAGAAGGTTGCCTTTGTTGTCTATGCACGACTACGTGTGTAGGACCAGATAATTGCTGCTTCATCTCTTTGTTATGCTCCTTAAGGATTCACATCTCCTCTTCATTCTTATGGGGGAGGGTCACATTTTCTTTGTTCTTTTGGCACATTTCTTCCATCTCTTTCTGTAGAGCCTAGAACATATCAATTTGATCTGCCTCTAAAATCCTGTCATTCATCATGTGTCCTGTCAAAACCATTGTTGCTTGTTTTGATTCTATCTCGGCTCCACGGTGGATGCCAATTGTACTTGTATAGACAAAATGGGCCTAGATAGTACCTGATATTGGTTGTAACAATCATTGTCGGTTTCAGTCGCTCGATAACTGTGTCCTTAGTCGTGCCCCCTTGTACTCCATTCCTTCAATTCTTCCACTCCTTCAGGCTTCAACACTTCAACTCCTTAGCTCCTTAGCGCTTGATCGGGAGTAAATTTGCAAAAGGTTCTCCAACGATCAATTCAGTACTCTACACTAATAGTGTATGATATAAAACTAAAAAAAATGTACCTTACTCCTTTGTAGAAGGCTTACTTATAGTGTTTGGTAATGGGCTATTTCATTCATGGGCCATATATGGCGCATATCTTCAATAATAATGTTAGCTGAATTCTTGGAGTGTCACTTGGATTTATAGGGAGGAATATTTGGTGCATATCTTCAATAAATCAGTGTTAACTCAGGGTGTCACCTGAATTTGGTGGGGTGTGACCCAGATTTATAAGATGTTTCCTTACTTGTCATTTATTGTCAATTTGTTCTTTAATGTGTTTGATCACCCGGTCGGTCAGTCAACGATGCCGAGTGACGTGGCTCATTCAACCTCGACCGGCATAGTAGGGAAACAATTTTTGCATATACACAATAATTGGGTTCATTTTGGTAAATAAATTCAAGGGAGGGTTATTCATGTAATTTTTTTTAATTCTGATTTATTTGAGAGAAAAAACTCATGCAGAGACAATCTAAAAGTCGATCATACCACCAAAATATAATTGAGGGTGAGTATACAAAACAAAAATTGTATATGATCTTTTGATAAGATGTTGATGCTTGCGAATTATTGCAAAAATTGTAATACACAATTTAACCCCTTTTTTTTTATGTATTTGACTTGTTTTAGGAGTTGGTATCAAAATTTAGTTTTTTAAGGATTGAGGACTTAATTGTGACTTTAGGAAAATATGTCATAATAGAAATGAAAGGACAACTTATACTAAAGGGTGTGTCTTCACGAAGCCACTAATATTTTCAGGGGAGGACTGGACTTCCCACAATATAAAATCCATAAAATATTAACTATGAACCATTATTACTAGATGTGACATTACCAATAAAGTTTTAGAGGAAGAGTGAACGCAAAAAGAGTTGGACTTCATGTAGTTGATCAACATAGCAAGATACGCTCTAGTAATGATTTATTTAAGAATGACTATAAAAAGGTTTGCAACTTAAAGATAACTAAGGAGATTTAAGAGTCTTTGAAGATTAACTATGAAGAAAATAAAGACATCCAACTAAGGAAGGTTGTCACCTTTACATGTCCATATGAGTCGTTCACCATGAAAGATGGTGAATCTATATAATGATATGTTTGGGAAAATGCATATTCTTTTGAAATATCTTGAAACTTTAGGACAAAGCTTCTCCAAGACCTAGATACTTGAAATTTCTTGATAACATGCCTACAGTTTGGGAACCTAAGACCATAACTATTCGGGATGCTCGAGACTTGAAGAAGCTGACGTGGGACGAACTTCTAGGAATCCTAAGAGTTTATGAAGTGCATCTTTTGAACCAAGACCATAAGGAGACCCTAACAACGTTAACTTAAGATTGTTTGCTTATCGCTGATCAAGACATTATTGATCAAATGAAGCAAAGACTAAAACATGTTATATTATCTATAGATAAAACACTTGTGTTTTACATGATTTGTTTATATACAAAACATACCATCTTACAAATGAAACATATTCATGCTTTATACTTTATTGTGAAAAACACTTAAATCAAAATTAGGACTGTCGGACTTTACTCTAACAAAGTGAGACTATCATATGATAGTCATCGAACACATTTTTGAAATTTAAGTGTAAAACCTTTCAAAAGGACGCACATTAGATGCAAAATCATTTGAAGTGTCTCACATCGTAGTAAATGCAACATGTGCATTTATTGTGACGGACAAAAGCATTAGACGCACAAAACATGAACAAATGTTAACGCTTTTTTGATTTTAAATATGTCTATTTGTGTGCAATATACTCTTTAAGCTCTCTTTCTTTTTAATCCACCTATTTTTGCGTTTATCTGTCGAACATGCTCTTAAAAGTTTTATTTGCTCTCGAGGTTTTCTACCTCTTGGCAATTCCAAATGACACTAAGAGATTATTTCCCACTGTCTCTACTATAGTTGAAACCATGCTGATGTTCCTTAAGAGTCTATTCCTAACTGAGTGTTTCATCAGTTTTCAAGAGGTGACATAAGTTAGCTTTGAGCTTGATGAATTTCGGACCTGACAACTGAATTAAGTCCCTTTCTTTGTTCAACTATTGAACCAATGAAGTGTATAAGTGGTTCTAGATGATCATCAAACATGTTGAATGTGACTTTGAAGTCACTATTGAAGAAAAATTAGTTAAGGTATCTCTTTATACCATTGGGAAGACTTCACACATAGACAATAAAGATAAAATGTTCATCGCTACATGCGATAGTCCACCATCATGGACCTCAACTTACAACTTGTACAATCATAATCATTCCTTTTGTTATTCTAGAGCTTGTTTCAACTAGGCCCTTTTAAATATACAAACTCAAATACTAGATGTGTTGTATTAAAATCATGCTTAAAATGTGTTCATGAATATTTTTTATAACTTTTTCAACTTCAAAATGATTTGTTCGTCTTTTTAGTTTTAATCTAAACCATATTTTTTATAATAAAATGGCCTATAACTTAACAAACATATGTTTATTTTTTATGTTAATATGAGATAGTTTAGAAAAACAATTTTTGTTTTCAAAAAAAGTTTGTTTGTTTTTAAAAATAACCAATTAATAATTGATAAACCATTTTCTTTTGCTTCATGGCATATAAAAACCTACTCAAGAAACAAACTCTTTCCGTTGACAAATGTGCAGCATTTTCTCTGGTTCCCGATTCCTACTCAACTTTGGGCGAAACTCAAAGTCAAAATATAATCTGAGGAGATTCCGTGTGTGTGCAATGGACGCAGCAGCAGTAGCTAGGGTTTCCAATGGCGGTGGCGGCGTAGTTCGCTTCCCGTTATCTGCATCGAGCGCTTTGGTAATTCAGAAAGGGGACATCACCAAATGGTCCATCGATGGTTCCACCGACGCAATAGTATGTGACTTTTCCTCTCTCATATTTTCTTTTCTAAAAGAATGGCTCGTCGAATCAATGAGTTTCACGATCTCGTCCCCTGCAGGTAAATCCCGCGAACGAGAGAATGCTTGGTGGTGGTGGTGCCGATGGAGGTAACTCGTTTCTTATGGATGATGCTTTATATACAGTGAATTATTAGCAAAAAAATGAAGGTGTTTGTTTCTCTTGTTGCTGCGCTCTAACGGTCTTCTTCTATCACACTCATGTTATAAATAAATTATCAATTTGGTCCTTCATTCGTTACTTTCTATCGTGATTACGCTTTAAAATAATGGAATTATATAACAGTCCCTACTGTATTGAATATGTTCACCAGTTTAGTCTCTAAATTCGATATATTGTACTAGCATTGAGGGATTAGTTTGAATGATATTTCAATATTTAGAGACTGTGTAGCATGGTTTCTAATACTCAAGAGATTAAACATATAATTATTTTACTTTAAGGAGTGTATAGGAGAGTAGTACTTTAAGGATGGAATTGATGTTTTTTCTAGATAAAATTTATTGAAAACTACAAAATTATGAGTATTAAATAAGAAGAGGATTCACACAATTTTGTGATTTTCAATAAATTTCACACTGAGAGTGTTAGAAAGAGGGTACTAGATAGCATGTGGGAAGCATTTCTCTAGTTTTAATGGGTGTCACCCCTGCTCTCATCTCAGCTATACATAGGGCCGCAGGCCCACAACTTGTTGAAGCGTGCCGCACTGTTCCTGAAGTTAGGCCCGGAGTTCGGTGTCCAACAGGGGAAGCAAGGATCACACTGTGAGTTCTGCTTTAGCACATGCGGATGAGCTTGTCAAAATAGTTTTTGAATTGAAAAGTTGTCTTATTTTTTTTTAGTAATTAAAGCTTATTTGCAAAAGCTAAAATCAGCTTAACTAGTTCTGCTTGTCTCTCATAGACCTTGTAGTTGTTGATGTGCAGTGGTTTTATGCTGCCTGCTTCTCATGTTATTCACACTGTTGGCCCAATCTACAGTAGTGATAGTAATCCGTCTGCCTCTCTGGCGAGTGCTTACAGGTGGTTTTTTTAAAGATGTACTTGTTCAGCTATTCTTCATCCTCTTTGAATAGGAAAATGTTTATGTTTCATTTTGTGTTTTGGTTCGTTGTCATTACACTTGATTGAGACATTTGTAATGTCATTTGATTTCCAGGAATACTTTGAGGGTTGCAAAAGAAAACAACATTCAGTATATAGCATTCCCAGCCATATCATGTGGTGTCTATGGGTAAGTTTATGCTAACAAACATCCCTATGCCTTTTTAATTTACTCATTCTTCATTTGTTGATCATCAATATTGGTCATGTGGCAAAAGAAGACTAGTGTGAAAAAGCTTAGAAACATAGCCTGACTGTCTGAGATGTAATTGCCTTTCATGATGGAATTCTAAGCACAGTTATTTCCATCATGGTTTTTCATTTCAAAAGTTTGATTATTGGAAGAAGAAACAAGACATACTACTAAAATTTCTAACAAAATAGCTTTCTTTTTAATATACGATAAGCTTGCTATTTGTTATGATGACTAATATAATTTGTTCCAAAACCTAACAATTTGAATCTGTTAGCTCTCAAATCTAATGCTCCCTTTGATTTTTTTTTTAGACACAAGACTTTCATTACAATTGTATAACACTGCTTTGTTTCAGATACCCGTTTGATGAAGCTGCTACAGTTGCAATTTCTACCATCAAAGAGTTTCCTAATGACTTTAAGGAGGTAAGACATTACTTATTTTATCTGAATTCTGATACGAATAAATATAAAATTCCTAACCTAACTGTTACCCTTTTTGTTAGGAGAACCAAAAGCAAAAGTCCTAACACAATATGAATTTCTCTGTTACAAAACAGTGTGACTGAGAGGAATAGTATTTATTCACAACACTTGCAACAATTATCAAAATACAACAGGGTGAACAAAATTAACCTCAAAAGGAGCACTCTCCTTTTCACTCTAGAAAAATCAGATTCACCAATGATAGAAAACAAAAGCTAATAAAACCCCAATTACAATTGAGGATTAAAGTCATTCCCCTTTCTGCTCAGTCCTGCTCCCATTCTCAACAGTGCACTTTTCTTTTAAAACATCCTTGTCCTCAAGGTTGAAATCTGGAAATTGAATAGTAAAGTTTGAATGATCTTAACAAGTAGCTTCTTCTAGAGGTTTGTTCAGCCATGGCACTTGATGAATTACCTCTTTATTCTTCTTCACTGTTTGATTATCTAATTCTTGAAGAGGCTAAAATTGTTGATCTCCCCTTGTAACTTTGCTGGTAGTTCTATCTCCACTGGATGGTGCCTTCCAGCTTTCTTAAGTTGAGAAATATGGAAAACAGGATGTATATGAGACTATTGTGGTAGTTGTAAGTTGAATTTGACTACTCCAATTTGTTGTAGAACCAAATAGGGTCCCTGATATATGGCTGCTAGTGTAGGATGGAGTCTAGTAACCGTGGTAGTGCACCTATGATAATCTTCAAATATACCCAGTCCCCATGTCTGAATTAGTGCTATTTTCTGTGCTTATTAGCATAAAGTTTCATCTGATTTGGTGCTTTCTACAAATAAAATTTTAATTGCTTTAAAGCTTCATCATGATCCATAAATCTTTAACCATAACTTCCACTAAAGTTTCTCCTGGTACAAACTTAGTGAAGAAGGTGGAGGTCTCCCATAAACTACCTAAAAGGTAAGCCTTTTTGTCCCACCACTAACCTCAACGATGATGGCGAACAATGGCATTGATAGCGATTAACAAGGC
Source organism: Phaseolus vulgaris (assembly GCF_051622355.1). Taxonomy (NCBI): domain Eukaryota; kingdom Viridiplantae; phylum Streptophyta; class Magnoliopsida; order Fabales; family Fabaceae; genus Phaseolus; species Phaseolus vulgaris. Next base: position 11,557,846 of record NC_143498.1, read on the forward strand.
AGCCGAAACAGGGTTTCCAAGATCGGGACTCTGATACCAACTTGAAAAATAAAGAATTATTTTATTGATATCAATCACAAATTATATTCTCACCATTTCTATTTGTAATAACCAAAACTGAAAAAAAATATGTTGAAATAAATAGAAAAAATTTGAAGATATTTTTTCCTACTTACTATGGAGATATTAAGAATAATTTTTATCCTAGTTACCTGCTATTTACACATATTTCTCCTTGATTTCCTTTAGGTGTCCAATTCTGGTTTGGATTTGGAGGCTTCCTATGAAGTATCCAGCACTTGTCTTGAGTGTGTTGTGACTTCTTCCAATAGGTACACCAAAGGGAGTCCTTATTATCTCCTTTGGGTATATCTATTCCTCCTACCTCATTTCCAGATGAAGTGATCTGCCCTTGTCAAACTTTCTTCCCCTTGTTTTGTACAAGCAAGGTTGAATTTTCAGTTGATGGGGGTTCTAACATTACTCCTCTACGAGCTTCTTCTTCCCAAAACACAACCATTGTCTCATTGAGTGAGGATAGTTGCTTTTGTAGCACTTGAATTCTAACATGGTTAAACTCATTGTTTAATTTATTCATGTGAGGAACTTGTAGATCCTGTCCTTTTCCTTGTAGCATTTGAGTAGGTCAGCATTTTCATTACATTTTGCTTCAAATTGCTCATAATGGTCTACTTTCTGCCGCAAATTTTGTAGTGTATGAGCATACTCATCGATTGAGTGATTCCCTTGTTTTGTATTAGAGACTCTTATCTTAATCGCATAAATTTAGGCAACATCTCCAACTTTGGACTAATTTTCTTTATAGCTATTCCACAACCACCTCTGGTGTGATGGCATTCCACAACCATGATAGTACAATCGCATCTACCTTGTCCCGCCCATGCTACAAATTTGGGATCTAAAGACCATGGAGATTGTTAGTGAGATGACCTGATTTTCCCTTCCCTTTTAAAATGGTTTGGACAAAGTGGGACCATTTCAGGTAATTTTTCCCATTAAGCCTAAGGCTTGGTTGAATATTATGGAGTTTGTTAAAGTCCACTTATTAGCATGGTATCAGAGCCATTTCGAGCATATCATAGTGAGTGTTTGTTGGACGTATCAGGCCACTCGCTATCGGGCCATTATCGGACCACTCATAATATGTCCCACGCACGAGCTGTCACTCTTGGCATGAGGTTGAGGTTTGCACCCACTTATATACAATGAAATGTCCTCATCTCTAGTCGATGTGGGATCTCCAACAAAGTTCTACATTACCCAAATTGTCTGATTGGTTAAGGATTCTTTGATTATAGGACATTTTTTGAGGTTTGAAGTATGACAAGGCAGACTTAGAAGGAATACAATGGAATAAATAAAGGGTTGTGGTGTTGCATGAATGCAAGTTGCGAAGGTGAATAAAAGGAGCAAAGAAAGGGGTGTGGTTTTACAGCAATGCATGCTGCGCAAGAGTTTAAATTGGCTCCCACGGATTTTAGAGTGCTGATACCATGTTAGAAATCCTGTTTTTGATGATATTCATGGAGGAGCAATTGTCTTAAATAGAATACAAAAGCTTAATAATGGAAAATCCTAATTTATGAAGGATATAATCTATCCTTATAATTTAGGATCAAATATCCTTTACAATAAATATAAAATATACTCTCAGTATTTGTCCTCCTAAGTATGGAATATAATTAAATATCCTAATTATGTAATTAAAACTCTACTGCGAAATATTATGTGTAGCATAAATCAAGGTTTCTGACAGTAGGGAAACAATGATTCACAAAACTAACTCTCCTAACCTCCTTTTAGCTATTCCCTTTCCTCCTATAATACACCTTTGACCCTTTTCCATTAAAGGTGCTTGCTCTGATTGGTCCTAACAGTTCCCATTTCATAACTTTTCAAATTTAGGAGTTTGTTTGAAAATCAAATCAATTCCTACTTTGTAACTTTTCAGAAAAGATAGCATTTATTTAATTCAATTCCCAATTTTGTGGTTCCAAATCCTTACACTTGTAAATTCTATAGAATTATGAGATCAGGCGAGGCAGCCCAGGTTAAAAGTTTGATTGATAAATTTTGTATATAATAAGGTGAAAATTCTTTGATTTGGTGTTTAGAATATGTATTTACGTATAAATGTTTAAATTTTGTGGTTCTGAACGTACTCTTGTAAATACTATATAGAAGTATGAGATGAGGCGAGATACTTTATTGCTATATCTGAAAGGTCGGAATTTGATTGATAAATTTTGTAATATATAAGAAAGTGTTTATGTCATTAACGTTTTAAAATATGTAACTGCGTTTAAATGTTTGTTTCAGGTGCACTTTGTTCTGTTCTCCCCTGATATATATGACATCTGGTTAAATAAGGTAGATGAGTTGTTGAAAGATTAGTGTGCCACATCCGTAATCAGCTACTCTATTGAACACAGAATCATCTAGTCGTGGTGCAAATGCATTATCGAGTTTCAAATGATTTTGTAAGGAAACGATATAAGCTTAATCTTGCAGATAATATACTCTATGAATAAGATTTTAATTTAATCTTGCAGCCTGCCTAAAGTTTGGTTTCATCAAAATCGGAACAGCTGAGTGCATTTTTACCTTTGGATGAAGGTTCAGGCTCCATTTATTTCCATTTTAGTGTTTAAGGATGTTTGATCATGATCTGGCTATTTTGTCTTAAAAAATTATTTTATAAAAAAAATTGTTGAAGAGCTTTCTAAAATCAAAGAGCAAAAAATTTGGATGAAAACACGACATTAAATAGTTTAGAAAGTTAGAGGACAAAGAAGAGGCATCGTTTGATAATTGGATTTTACTTCCTGCACCCTCTTTTTTGAACATGCACCCCCACAATTGAGTGAAATGACCAACTTGTCCTGCGCGCTTCTCCCTGCCACCCTACCATCCCCGCAAGTTCTTTGTACCATTATCACTGTAGAAGAAGAGAAGGAGAGTGCCACACTTAAAAGAACAAAAAAAAATCTCATTCTGAAAAGTTCTTTTTTGGAATACATTTACGTGTTATGGAAAGTTTGTTTTGAAAAATGCATTGCAGAAGGTATCATTGTGAAAAGTTTGCTTTTAGAATGTATTGTATGCGTTTTGAAAATTTTATTACGGAGATCTTGTTTTGAAAAACTTGTTATGGAATGTATTTCATGTGTTTTGGAAATTTTATTATGAAAATTTTGTTATGGAAAATGTGTTATGAAATGTATTTATTCTTGATTCAACATAAATATCTAGACACAACAATTAGTTCAATGGTTTTTGATTCTTATTTCACCCTCTCACTAATGGAGTTTCTTCTTCATGGTTGTGAAACTAGCACTGGTTGACTTGGAATTTGGTTGCAAAGCAATTGAGGAATGTAATCAAAGTAAAACTCATAGAATTCCCATGGAGTTTGGAGTGGTATGAGATGTATTGGAGAGTGATAGGTGAGGTCTAATCAATTGAAAAAATGAAGAGATCAAAAGGTGTATATCTTACAGAGGTTAGACAAAAGAGAGATAAGACTTACAAATTCAACATCATAACTCTAATGTATTGATATGAATTTTTGAAGAGCCAAGATGGATGGTGATTCAAATTTAAAAACTTCATATGCACCTTTTAGGTTTCTTATCACCAACCTAGGCTTTAAGTTGGGTCATAATTGAGCTCAATTAAACTCTAGGTAGGTTTAGAAATTCTAAACCTAATCCTAGTCTAGTTAAAGGTAATTACAAATCAAATTTCTACACTACTTGACCTAATTGTGTAGGTCATCATTATTTTACAAGAAATGAAATTCTATTCTAATATTTAATAACTAGAACAAAGTCTAAGATATGTAGGATCATCTGACCTATCTTTGTTAATTTTGTTGATCATGTGTTTGTCAGGCTGTGGGAGAGTGAGGTAAGAACGGAAAACCCTTGAATTAAATTGTTGTGATTTAGATTTTATGTTGAATCATATTGAATAAATACAAATATTTCTGTTAGGATCAGGAAAAACTAAAATTGGTCTCTCATGTAGAAAGTTAGGGAAATTTGGATGCCTAGCTAAAATTGAGCCTCTTGTCCTTAATTCTGGATTATTGCCTTTGTGCAACATTAGCTATGAGGTGGTGGACAAAGGGCTGATTTTTGCCTTTGTGGAGAGGTGACATGAGGAGACCAACACCTTTCCATAGGTGATATGACAATAACACTTGATGATATGTTGTTTCTTTTACATCTATCCATTTTGGACCAATTCCTTACATGTGTCCTTTTGGAATGCGGTGGAGCTGTGAGTGTGTTGGTGGAGTTGCTAGGGGTGGATGAGGGTCATGGTAAGGCAATGTCACATCACCTATGTATGACTGAGTTGGGTAAAAAAGTTTTATCGGGACTGTTGCATCTGTCACTCCTAGGAGTGTGTTGCAAGGGCATACTTGTTGCATCTAGTTAGATGCACCACATTGGCTAATAAGAGCGCCACATACACACAGACACACACACACACACACATATATATATATATATGTTTCATACTTGTTGTTACTTACTCATTTGTATGCTATGCAAATACGAAGCAGTTGGATAGTTATGTGATGCTGATTTAGGTATGAAACTATACAAATAATTTTAAAATACTTAGAGTCCAAAATGTCATATTAATTCCTATATAACTTTTTGTTCGAATTTACACATGCATGAATATATGAACACTTCCCAGACATGAGAATGAGGGATATTAATCCCAACTATGATGAAGTACACTCGTGGGCAACATGATACCTCATTGCAAATCATATTTTTGTTGTTGTTGTTGTGCGATGTAGTTGGATGAAATTACATATAATGCAGTCACTTGGACTCCGTATGGTAACCACTGCTTGAGTAGGCCTTTCGAGTTTATTTATTTATTCTTTGGCCACATTTGATTGAGCAGTTTATTATAGACATATGCTCAAGTGTGTGTTGCGCCAATATGGCTATGAGCATGCCATTCCACGACCTCTAATGTCATCTGAACCGACTTGATTGCCACTTTACCACATATATAAACCTGTTTGAACTGACTTTAAATGATGTCAAATTCTTGTTAAATGGACAACTCAGACGATGAATCACATTGCGATATATCTAGTAAACCTCAATCTAGTCCACACAACATTAACTTCATTCAGTGGGATGATACCCATAACATATCTACCTAGTTCACAAGCACATGGTAGATCGTGAGTCTGTCTCAGTACACATCCACAACGTTCACTATCAAAACTCACATGGTTCACTCGATCAAACTCTTCGGTAATGTGCATCAAAGCATGTTTAGATACAAAGCTAACTAGTCTTTTACACAAGTTCACATTGAATGTGTATCCTATAACATGTAAACTCATGAAAAGATGCCTTAATTTTATTAAGTTGAAGTATAATAACGTGTTTTGTTGCATCCCAAAACAAACACATGTCTCCAATGCTATTCTGTAATACTCGCTTCAAAGACCAGTGAACAAATTCAACCCTGCATATTACAAAACATAGAACAATTATACAGTCTACACCTTGTATACAAAGTAAAAGCATGCTAAACAAAGTTCATCACAAGACGTATAACCATACCTACTTGATGTTGTATTTTCCAAATGCATCAACGAATTTGTCCATGTCTTTGCAAACTTTTTCTTGTGTGGAATGACTCATCTGTTGTTGCATATTCACAAATAATGACCATGGTGAACAAATACTTTGAAAATGTTTAAGAAACTCATCAAATTCAGCAGACACAATACAATCAATCACAACCCCATGAATCCATGATAACTTGCCAAACTTCCACATAATCAACTAACATTTAACACTTTGCTTTGATATTCTTATTGATGTGAAATCAACACAAAATATTGATAACTTTAAGAAAGACAATGCTAATTGCATTCATCAAAGCAAGGTCTCTATCACAAACAATGACTTTAAGTCTGACATTCGATGTCAACAATGAGCATGTAAAATTTTTCTAATGCCCATATGAAGTTCTTTTCTCTTTGATAAGAACGCAAAATCAGCAGAGAAGGTCAGGCCTATGGAGGTCACATCGACAATATTAAGCAAATGCAATCTACATTTGTTGGTTTTGTAAGTGATATCCATCAAGAACACAATGCTAAATGCATTCAACAATTTCACAACATCTGGATGAGTCTAAAAACATCGCTAACAACTTGCGAATACTTAGGACACCTACTCTAGTGAATATAGTTGTCACAGGTTAACACCATCATTAATTGTTGTAATTCAGTTCTTGGTTTTCTAACTGATCTCCTGTATGAGCATCTCGCATTGTATACTTACTTTATTGTTGTCATATTATACTTGCTATTCTCTTCCAAATTACGTAATTTGTTAGACAACTTAATCATGCTTTTATTCATGTCAACAATAATGGAGTGTTCATTCGCTTTTAATCTGCCGACATAGGGATGGCCAACTAATGTTTCATACAAATCATGATTATGAGTACCACATATTACCTCGAGTATCCAACCTTCACCCTTTCCAATAGGTTTACCTTGTAATTTAGAGGGACAATGACATTTTTGAGTACTTGTTACAATAACCTCCAAATAATTCTTGTATTTTCTATACCTACTACCCCTTTCACAACCTAAGAAGACACATGTCTTTCTCCTTGCTTTTCATTTGCTGTATCATATTTAATAATGACTATCACAAAACCAAGTTCATAACCAACCCTATGCACCTATTGAAGTAAGTATTCTTATGTAGCAAACACAAAGTTATTACAACATAATAATACATCACTTGTTAAAATTATAATATACATCAATGAAATGTTATTCACCTCATCTGTTGTAAAATGGCTACCGTAGTCCCCTTCAACTAGTTCATGTTCAATGGGCACATAATTTACTAACTCTTCCATAACAGACATCTTATCTACTTCATTGGATCTTTTGGTAAAATTTTTGGATTCCATGTCTATACTTCAACAATCACTCTCCTATATTTACATTAACTAATCATAAATAAACATTTTATTATAATTTGAACAATAAAATGATCTTTATGTCTTACAAAAAACGTTCCATAGTAGAGCGTCTAGCGTTTGACTTCTGGATTGGCCAATCTAGAAGGTGTTTTTGGATTGGACAATCCAGAAGGTGTTTTTGGATTGGCCAATCCAGAAGGTGTTTCTGGATCCACAAATACATTATAGATTGGCTAATATGGAAATCAAATGTTAGGCACTCTAATCTAGAAGGTATTCTAGATATGAGAACACCTTCCACATTAGGTTTTCTTGACCATTGCACTTGAGATTGGCCAATCCAGAGCATTTTCCTAGATTCAGAAACACGTTCTGGATTACACAATTCAAAATGATTTGAAAATTGTTTATACCTTTTGCATTGGACAATCCAAAACTTGTTCCTAGATATGGATAAACATTATGAATTACGCAATATGAAATACAACATTATATTACAGATTGGTCAATTCGAAATGTTTCTCTGGATCCGAGAACACGGTTCGGATTGCCCAATCCGAAAGGTATACAAAAATTTCAAATTATTTTAGATTGTGTAATCTGGTGGATCTCCATATTACACAATCCAAAATATAATTAAAACCAAACCAAAACTTACACCAATAAAAAAATCACTGTAAATGCAAACCTCTAACTATTACCACCATGAAAAAGAACCACAAACCATCTTGTAACTCACGATGAAAGCAACGACCACCATGACCTTCACCAAACTCTTCACGCACTTATCCCACTCATCTCCACAAAGAAAATATCATAAAATTAATTGTTTTACATAAAGATATTTCTAAATTAAATAAATTATGGGAGTATTATAAGAAGATAAAGGTGCCGGAAGAAAGAACATTTAATGGATTGTTTCTTTTTGCATCATATAGTTTTTTTTTCTACACTTGCATAGGTGATGAAAAGGTTTAAATATCTAGATTTAAGAATATTTTAGATTGTAAAATTTGAAAAATCTTAAATACATTTATATTTTAAATTGAATAATTCAAAAATATATTTTAAATCAAATAATTTAAAAACGTATTTTGGATTATGTCATTTGAAATTCAAAAATGTAATATTGATATAGTATCTAAATATATTTTGGATTTTATAATTTAAAATACATGAAAATGTATTTTGAATTATGGAACTTAGAAAACGATTTTATATTGTGCAATAAAAAAATCTGATCTGATCCTATGGATGATTTAAATTTCTCCAAATTTTATGAGGATGTATGCAAAAATTATGGGGTGAAGGAAGAAAAAATATATTTAATAAACCAAGAGTTCTTACCCGTGTTTGCTAGATTTTATTGTTGTCATACGGAAACTTTTCTAAAGAAGTCATTTTTCTTAAATTACCAAAATTAGTTCTTGTACGTATAAAAGTAATTATATTATTAAATTTATTTTCGGCGTCACAATATTTGTATCATGCACATTAGGCTTTTATATGATTTATGAGAAGGTAAAAAAGTTGCATAAGAGATATGCTAACAAAATATGATAGATAAGTAAATTGGGGGTGGGTTGCCACCATTGTAAAGGGGTTGCTTGAAAGGAAAATAAAAGATAGAAAGGATTTTATAATACATCATGGTTAAGGTGAGAAATTACTAATTGTTATAACTTTGAGGTTTTTTTTTAACCTAACTCATGAAATCCATGGAGATATGATATTGACGAGAGAAAGAAATAATAGAAAATAAGATTTGAAAATAAAAATAAAAAATGAAGAAATGAAGAATAAATCACCTTACAAAAGAAAGATAATTGTTATGATTTTTTTTAAAGAGAAAATATGAAACTTATCAACACAGAACACATTTATTTCACTAAAGTGATATATTTCATATATGACTTGAATGTTAAAATGGTCTTGAAATACCTATTTCATTAACTACTTTAATTATTTATAAGCCAGAATCCACTATAAAAATTAAGTCCTTCTAGGAGAATATTTTCTAATTATACTAACTTTTAACAAATATGGTTAATACTCTCACGTAGTCAAATATACATTAAGAAGGCTGCTTTTTAGCTTGATTTAACTCTTAAATTTGTCCTAACTTGTTTCTAAACAAGAAAGAATATTAATGATATATAGGATAATGTTTATTTAATTGGTTTAAGCTCTTCTTTATCTCCCCTTCAAACACTTTACTCTTGTATCTTGTTAATATTCCTTTTTGCATTCTCTTGTATTGTGTGTAATTATTGTTTTTTTTTTCTTTCTCTTTTGCCATGCATTTTTTAGTTTCTTCTTGAGTGTTAAATACTCTTTTTTAGTGTTTATCATCCTTTCATTCTTAGATAAATCAACTTGCTAAGAGGAAAAACATACTTATACAAACACATGAACACACATTATATAAACTAAATCTTCATTCTTCATTTAAGAATAGGATTATAATTGGCAAAAAAATGGAGAGTATGCTTTGCCTCCTTGGTCATGCTTTCCTTACTCGGGATTTATCTTTCTATTTACTTTGTTTTAACCTTGGTTACACATGTGGGATGAAATGTCCTTTCTCGAGAACTAGTGGACTTCAGAGTTTTTTTTTTTTTTTTCTATTATTTACACTTCTAACTTTTTTTTAAACATATAGACTCAATTACATAAATGTATTATTATTTACATTTATTTTTACATAACAAAATTATAATTTCTCTCATAAAAAATACTACTTTACTTTACAAACATTTATTTATTAGAAATTTATTTAAGATGCTCTATCCTTCACCCTCAACCATCCACACGTGTGGTATATCTGATTTATGACATATGACACTACTATAAAATCATTAAACATAAACTAGTTTTTGAAAAAAAATAATTAGTTAGTATATTGACTAAATTAGATATTATTTTAGAGACTAAAAAATTATTGGTATCTAAATTAGTGTTTACTATTTATAAATAGTTTGTAAATTGATATCTAATTAACTATAAGTTTTAGCTACTACTTATTTAGATTCTAAAGTTGGTAGTTAAAATCTTGGTACCTAATTAGATACTAATTTAGAAACTATTTATAACCAATTATGTCACCCAAACTAAACCTAAATGAAATTTAAATGCTTATAAAAGACATAAAAATGTAGGTTAAGTTCAAGAGGGGAGAGTATGAATTGAACAATCAATATTTTCTTTGAAAAGTCGAGCTTAAAATGAAATTCTTTCCAAAATCAATTGATTAAAATATTTTAGGTTACAAAACAACATATTAAAACCAATTAGAGTTTAGAATTAAGGAAAATCACCCAATTAAAACTATTTTAGATAATGAGATTAACTTGTTAAAAACTTATTTTAATCAAGAACAATTAAAAAACACAATGTAGAAATTAAAGAGAAAGCGAGAGAAATATCACACGTTCAAGTTTATATAAGTTCACTCTTCCACAACAATTTCTTAGTTACACTAGTCAAGATTCTACTATATCAAATCTTTTACAATACACAAAAACTCCAAGAAAATCACTCTTGAACCCTAAGAGTGTTCTACCCAACAAGTAACCCGTAGTTACCCTACTGTAATTAGACACCCTATCCAATCACAATCAACACTATAGAAAACAAATACAATGGAGTAGTCATGCTTGAACCAATGCAGAAACAACAAGGTTATCAAATTCAAGAAATCTCCCTTAGTAAAGAATGTATGATCGAAAGAAACTCCAAGAATTTCTCCAAGAAAATAGTTTTTTGAAGAAGAATAACTATCTTAAAAGTTGAAGTATTTCTCAAAATTGAATTTCAAAAATCTCTAAAACAAATATTATAAAGGAAAGTTATATAAAATTTGTATGGTTTGTTTTAATGAATTACAACTTCATTTTAATATGTTGATTTGACTTGATTAATTTGTGTTTTCAATGTGTTAAGACTTAACATACATACTAAGCACATGAATTTTCAATCTATTAAAAACTAGTTTTAATATATTTAAAATACCTTATTAGAACCACTTGAGGTCTTAAGTAATTTCAACCGGTTGATTTGATAAAACAATTAATTAAAACATTCACTATAGTGTTTTAGGACCTTAATTAAGAATATTTTAACATATTAAATCATCATATTAATCCATTAAAATATCTTAGTGCCAAAAATGAGTTTCAAACAATTTTAAAACTTTTAAAAATTTTCTTTGATACTTTTAATAGATCAATCAACTTGCTAAGAGGAAAAACATACTTATACAAAACATAAACACTCATTATATAAACTAAATCTTCATTCTTCATTTAAGAATAGGATTATAATTGGCAAAAAAAGGGAGAGCATGCTTTGCCTCCTTGGTCATGGTTTACTTGTTCGGGATTTATCTTTCTATTAACTTTGTTTTAACCTTGGTTACACACGTGGGATGAAATGTCCTTTCTCTGGAATTAGTGAACTTCAGAGTTTTTTTCCCCTATTATTTACACTTCTAACTTTTTTTAGACGTATAGACTCACATAAATTTATTATTATTATTTACATTTATTTTCACATAACAAAATTATAATTCTATGATAAAAAATACTACTTTACTTTACAAACATTTATTTATTAGAAATTTATTTAAAATTCTCTATCCTTCACTCTCAACCATCCACACGTGTGGTATACCCGATTTATGCCATATGACACTACTATAAAATTATTAAATATAAACTAATTTTAGAGAAAAAAAATAATTAGTTACTATATTGACTAAATTAGATATTATTTTAGAGACTAAAAAAATATTGGTATCTAAATTAGTTTCTACTATTTATAAATAGTTTGTAAATTAATATCTAATTAACTATCAGTTTTAACTATCACTTATTTAGATTCTAATTTGGTAACGCTTAGAAACTATTTATTAATAATATAAACTAATTTAAATATTAATAATTTTTTTAGTTTCTAAAATAGTATATAATTTTGTTAATATAATAATTAATTATTTTTTTTCTTTAAAATTAGTGTGTTTATTTAATGATATTCTTGTAATGATAGAAAATAGGAATTATCTCCAGTAAAGTATGGGAGAGGTAATGTAAATATGTATTCATTAATAATGGTAAAAATAAAATAAGCTATAAATTATAATTTGATATACTACTTCAAAAACACTTTAAAAGGTTACTTTTATTTTAGTTAAATAACTTTATAAACCAAATAAATAAATAAATAATTAGCTAGCGTGATTAGTTAAATGCAAGTTTCATATTCATTTTTGTCTATATGAAATAAAATTAGTTTTATTTTAGTGAAGATAATTAAAATGTATGGCTAAATTAATTTTATCCACGAATTTTATAATGAGATCGACGACACAGTACCAAAATTGATTGATTAGGATTTTTTTTTAAATAACTTATCTTTTGGGTCAGAATCTTATTATTACAGGAATTTGTGCACGCGCAAGGTTAGATATCAATTCAAATTATTGAAACCCAATGTGACTTCTTGGAAAGGGGCATGCCTCCTTTTCAGTTAAGAGTTTTAATTGAAATGAAACAAATTTTGGTATTAGCTTATAAAATTTCTTAGTGTAGTTGTTTTAAGGAAAGTAATGATTAGTGGTAAAGACCAAGTCTTAGTCTGCAAGATTATACATTGTCTTCTTATAGAGATAGATATATTATTTTCATAAAATAAATTGAATGAACACTAGTTAAGAGAATCAACAGGAGTTATGATGGATGGTTAATGATGGTCATGAACTTACTATTTGCCTTTATATTTTTATTATTTGTTAAGATTTTCAAATTTTCTTGTAAAAAGGATTTTATATTTTTTGTTTAATTTCAACAGTATTATTATTTTTTTCACAAAACAAGAAACAAGAATATATTAATATTTAATAATTCAGAATAAAATATACTAAAAAAAATTAAATAAAAATTAATTTTAAAGATAAAAAATAATTAATTATTAAATTTGATTAAAAAATTATTGATATATAAAGTAGTTTTTATTTTAAAATATTATAAATTAATTTTTAAATTTGTATTTAGTTAGTTATTAATTATTTTATATTCTAAAGTTGGTAGTTAAAATCTTGATATCTAATTAGATATTAATTTTAAAATAAATTTATAAATTTTTATTAATACTAAAATTATTTTAATTTATTTTTTTAATTTATAAAATAATATATAATTTAATTAATATAATAATAATTTATTTATTTTTAAATTATTTTTTAATGGTTTTCTAGTAATGATAGCTTGTTGTTGTGTTGAGGTTCCTTAAAAAATAATATCAGTAGTAATTTAAGTGTGTAAAGTTTAGAATTTAGAATTTAGAAATGAAAAAAAACATTGACTTGAGAGTTAATTAGTTTTATTTTATAAATGCAATGAAGGGGAAAAAACATTATAATAGAGGAAGGGATTTCAATAAGATGTAGGTAAATCATCTAAGTGTATTTTCTTCAAAATAAGATATTATTTCTTAATAAACTTGTGATTTATATATATATATATATATATATATTGATATATATATTAAAAATTATTCTATTTTTGTTATATATAACTTATTGGTAGATTTTAAATAATGAGTTATTAACTGAGAATGCGCAGCTGACTATTAAAAAAAGAGTTTATTAGACATAAAAATGTTATTTAATTCATTTATGCATGAAATAAAGAATAAAAAAAAAAGAAAATTGAACAATAATCTAAATCTAAAGTTTGGGAAACCAGCCTATTTCTAAAGAAGTCTTTTACAGTAAAATTAGAATGAATCTTAACCAATAAACTTTCAATTATCTAAGTGATAAATTTAATTTTTATCTAATCCACTTCTAACTTAATTGTATTTCTCAATTTTTTTTCTTTTTTCAACTACATACTTATCTTTCTATTTTTCTTTTCTTTTCTACCAAACCACGTTTGAGTAATAAAAAAATACTAATCTATAACAAGTAATAAAAGTTAATTTAACTACAAAGTCATAAAAATATAGACTTTTCACTTTTCCAATGTAATTTTTAATATTTAGTTTTTGTAATTTAAAAAATAATATATTATTCTTTAATAAGATTTTGGAAACGGATTGAATTATCTTATTTCGGAACAACCGCAAACAGTGCAATCACATCACTTTGGATTTTTTTCCGACAATAATGCATGTCTCGTTCTATATATTGCTTTATTTGCCAATGGTAAAGTATGTATATTTACATTTTAAAAAAATCTGGTAATTATCTATTTGTTGTCAATCAAAAAATAATGATCAAGAGATCAAGTTGATGATATCGATATATGTTAAAGTTTTAGTAAATGAAAGATATTATGAAAATGACAATACATTATCAACAATTCATCATTAGAAATTATACAAGTTTTTCTAAATTAAATAAGGGTTTTTGTTCTTACAAGTTGAGCTTCCTCTTATAGTGACTTCTTTTATTTTCGTTTTCTGGTCTTCATGGTCTCCAAGCATGGTGATCTTTGGTTAGTTCTTTCTTTTATTGAGATGAGTGGGGGGAACCTACAAAGGCACTCCTACGATCAAGTTAGTCCCAATACAATATGCATGTGAGTTGAGAGTGAAAAATTACCTTTGACACTAGGTCTCTTATGGTATTTATACCTTTTGGGTGGGTCTCAGTTGTCATGGGCTTGCTCGTGGGTCCAAAAGAAGGTCCAATCATGCCTTAATCATGATTTACCACTGACATGGCTTAATTACAATTAATTGTGGATTTACAGGTTGTGTTTGGATTAAGGGGGTCATTTGGCCTTCTCGACAATTAAGCCATGTTGGCTTTCTTGGCAATCCGGTAGTACATTTGCCCTCCAGGCTCGACTGGAGTGATTTGAGTGTATCGTAGAGTTTGTAAAAGAAAAATTGCTTTATTTTTGGCTAGGCTCATCCCGGGTCATATACGCCCCAGACCCTAGTAGAGGAACTTTATGTAGGGTCTTATATGGCCGATAGACCGAGTAGCCGCTACTCGGACTGGCATCTCCACATGATTGCTAGTCGTTTGATTGTGTATATGTGCTGGAAGCCAAGTAGGAGAGCTCATTGTGGTGTTCGAGGCGTGTGGATGTGACTTGTTGTCAGGAGTTGCAAAGTCGCGTGATCTGGACTGTTGATGCCGAGTTGATCCAACAGTGCAGATCCAGATTGACGGTTCATATTTGCCCTTTCCCCCACCTATAAATAGGAGTGGTGGTGGGTTCCATTTTTCACGCGTTAACCGTGAATTTGCTTCGAGAATCCAAGAGTCGAGTAAGTTTTCTTTACAATCTATGTGTACCGTTTGAAGAGTCTTCGTAGGTAACCATGTCTTCCCTTTCTGTCACCACTTTATTTTCATCTGTGTCAGGGGTCCGAGTAGGGGAAGGCCAATGGCGTAGATGTTAGTTATAGTGATACCGAGAGCACTAAGAAGTCCTCTCGGGTTGTCGGTCCTGTAAGTAGGAATAATCTGGAGGCAGTAGTGTCATCTTCTTCTTCCCTAAGTGCATATGAGGGGGAGGAAACCCGAGAGGTTGAGTATGTATGGGTAGATAATAAGGTTCGAGAGTTTTTCTCCAAGTATAAAGAAGCATCCATGCTCCAAACTTTTGCCGAGAGTGTGGATATCCTTTTAGAGGGTGTGCCGGATGGTGCATTATCCTTACGAAGGTGTAGGGAGTATGAAACCGTTTGTATGGGTAGGGGGAGAGAATCCAAAGATTTTCTTTTATTCTTGGTGATCTCAGACATGCATGTTCGCTTTCCTTTTGATGAGTTTACAATGGAGGTTTTGCGCGTTTTAAACGTGGCTCCAACTCAGTTGTATCCGAATAGCTGGGCTGCACTTTAGGCCTTTCAGTTACTCTATAATGTGCTAAGTCTTAAGGCCACCCCTATGTCTTTTTTACATTTTTCGATACGAGGTTGGAGACTGGATAAGTTGGGTATCTTTAGTCAGCTAGTCGAAACACAACCTCCTTGCTCCTTTTACCACATCTTATAAGAACTTCAAGGGTAGTTTCTTCAAGGTCGTGATTGAGGAGGAAGGTCGCCAGTTTTTTTATGATGGCGAGACTCCCAGGTTTCCCTTATTGGACAAATGATTCGACATGTTTTTGTTAGAATGTATGACTTTAAACTAGAGGGGGGGCGGTGAATTGTTTAAAGGGGGTTTTCACAAACTTTTTAAGCTAGAATGAAATTCTTTGGAAGAAACCAGATTAGGAATTCAGTTAGCTAAGAAACAAAGCTCAAAACAGTAAAGCACCAGAAAAACAATCAGTTGTTTCGCAGAAACAATCGGTTGTTTATACCAGTAAAAATAACAACAACTGAATTTAAAGAGTTTAAGGAAGAAAGAGATGCACAAACAGTTTATACTGATTCACTCTTAAACCAAGAGCTACATCCAGTTTCCCAGAAACCACTAGGGAATCCACTAAGTAATCAAAACCAGATTAAATACACACACCACCAAAGAAGTGACCTTGATCCCCTCAAGAAACACACTTCCTTTGGCTCAACACACACACCAAGAATGTTGATCTTGACAACCTGAAGAGCTCACAAACCTTCTTGGCTTTACAACAGAATGTGTTATTATGTATGACTTTAAACTAAAGGGGGGGTGAATGGTTTAAAGATGTTTTTCGAAAACTTTTAAGCCTTGAATGAAATTACTTCGAGAATATATTGATTAAGAAATCAGTTTTTCAAAAACAATCGGTTGTTTATACCAGTTTACAAAAATAAAAACTGAATTTAAAGAGTTAAGGGATAGAGAAAAAGCACACAGAGATTTATACTGGTTCACTCTAAACCCAGAGCTACATCCAGTCTTCTCAGAAACCACTGAGGAATTCCACTAAGCAATCAAACATAGATCACTTACACCACAACCAAAGAAGTGACCTTGATCCCCTCAAGACACACACTTCTCTTGGTCAACACACCAACACTAAGAATGTTGATCTTGATCCCCTCAACAACACACAACACTTCTCAGTAATCACACAAGGTTTCTTTCAACAGATACAAGGATTACACTTGTTATATAATGAATCTGAAATCAATACAAGAGAAAATCCTAGCTCACACTCTTTGATCAATCTCAATCTCTAAGCAATCTCAACTTTTCAAAAACTCAAAATCAGTGAAAAACTCAAATATGTTTTTCTGTATATATCAAAGATGTTGTTTGTTATCAAATCTTAACAAACTATTAATTGCATTTAAAGATTGGTCAAAGCATTAAAAACTGGAGCGTAAACAGTTGGAAAATCATTTAATGCTCAGTCAAAGCACAAACCATTTTTCTGTTATGGTACCAAAACAAACAATCGGTTGTTTCCTCGAATCAATCGGTTGTTTTGGTTTTGACAGCTCAACCATTTGAAAAACAGTTTTCAACCTTTTCTAAAAACACCTAAGTATAAAACAATCGGTTGTTTCGAAAAAACAACAAGTTGTTTTTCACTTAGTTTGAAAAACACTTTTCTTTTAAAAGGATTGAGAGTGCTTATGCTTTGTATTCAATCAAGAGTGGATTACATATTAAATCTGCCTCAGATCCTATCTAAAGGACAACTCAGCAACAACAAGCACAACCATCCTTCGTCATCCTTCAAAGGGTTTGGATTCTTCAAAGCTTGAACACCACTTGGTTCAACAATCTCCCCCTATTTGATGAAAACAAATCCCTGGTGATTGTGTTTGATCTGATTGAATCTGAAGCAGTACCTGCAAAAATAACATATATACAATCCAATGCTTCTTACAGCAGCAGGTTAGATTTTCACACATTGAAAGAATAAATCTTGATAAACAATCAGTTGTTTACTCGAAACAATCAGTTGTTTCTATCAGCAGCAGCATAAAACATTTTATATAAGAGATTTTAACAGAAATAAACAGTTTCAAATAAAGATATACCAGAACCAATTAATTCTCCCCCTATTTGTCTTTACAAATAGACTTTAGCATGTATTTAAAACAGATTTAGGAGAGATTATTAAGATCAAGGATACCTAACTCATTTCTTAGGAAGAAGAACCTTTCTTTTGGTAGTGGTTTGGTGAAGATATCAGCTAATTGCAGTTTGGTCTCCACAAACTTCACTTCACAGTTCCCATTGTTTACATGATCCCTGATGAAATGATGCCTTATCTTAATATGTTTAGTCCTTGAGTGCTGAATTTGATTTTTGGTAAGATTGATGGCACTTGTGTTATCACACATCAAAGGGACTTTGCTGATTTGTAATCCAAAGTCTGCAAGTTGTTGTTTGAGCCACAAAATCTGTGCACAACAGCTTCTGGCAGCTATATACTCAGCCTCAGCAATAGAGAGAGCAACACATGCTTGCTTCTTGCTATGCCATGAGATTAGGCTTGAGCCAAGAAGGTGACAAGTGCCACTTGTGCTCTTCCTATCTAGCTTGCAACCTGTAAAGTCAGAACCTGAACAGCCAATTAAATGAATTGGAGTGTGAGAAGGATACCATAACCCAACATATGATGTTCCTTTGAGATATTTCAGAATTCTTTTTGCAGCTTTGAAATGTGATTCTTTAGGATTTGCTTGATATCTTGCACATAGACACACCACAAACATGATGTTCTACCTACTAGCTGTTAGATATAGCAAAGAGCCAATCAATCCTCTGTATTTGGTTTGATCTACACCCTTTCCAGCAGCATCAACATCCATGTAGCAGCTTGATGGCATTGGAGTGCTTGCTTCTTTGCAACTTTCCATTTCAAATTTCTTGAGAATCTCCTTGCAATACTTTGATTGACATAGAAAGATCCCATCCTTTGTTTGCTTAAACTACAATCCAAGAAAGAAAGACAATTCTCCCATCATAGACATTTCAAACTCACCTTTCATTGCAGCCACAAATTCTTTACACAAACTATCTTGTGTAGCACCAAAGATGATGTCATCAACATAGATTTGCACAAGAATTATTTCTGAATTTGACATTTTGATGAAGAGAGTCTTGCCTACCATTCCCCTTTCATAACCATGAGATAGCAGAAAGTTGCTAAGCCTCTCATACCACTGCCTTGGAGCTCGCTTCAGTCCATACAAAGCCTTCTTCAACTTGAAGACATGGTTGGGATGTTGATGATCTTCAAAGCCCGGTGGTTGATCCACATACACCTCCTCATTGATGTAGCCATTCTAGAAGGCACTCTTTACATCCATTTGGAAGAGTTTGAAACCACTCATACAAGCAAAAGCCAACAGCAGCCTCACAGCCCCAAACCTTGCAACAGGGGCAAAGGTTCACCATAATCTATGCCCTCCTCTTGATTGTAGCCCTTGGCAACTAGCCTTGCTTTGTTCCTTATGATCACACCATCTTCATCCAACTTGTTTCTGAACACCCACTTCGAACTCAGCTCAGCTGTTCTAGGTACAAGAAACCATACCTCATTCCTTGTAAACTGATTCAACTCTTCATGCATAGCTTCAAACCACTTTTCATCCTTGAGAGCTTCATCAATTAACTTTGGTTTAATTTGTGAGACGAAAGCTGTGTGCCTGCAGAAGTTTGAGATGGAGCTACGTGTGGAGACACCTTCCTTTATCTGCCCTATGATGTTTTCCACTGACAGATCTCTAGGACTCCTCCACTCTTTGGGCAACTCACTCTGTTGCAGAATTTCAATCGGTTGTTTCTGCGAATCAACCGGTTGTTTTTCTGCACAGATTTCCAGCTTCTCCAAACTGATGTTCTGTTCATCCTCTTCAGCACTGGTCTTCGGGATTTGGATGTTTCTGCGATCTACCTCATCAAAGACAACGTGAACTGATCTTCTACAGTCATCAACCTGTTGTTGTAGATTCTGTATGCATGACTTGTGAGAGAATACCCTATGAAGATGCCAAGATCATCTTTTTCATCAAACTTCCCCAAGTTTTCTTTTCCATTGTTGAGAACGAAACAACTGCAGCCAAAGACTCTGAGATGATTGATGTTAGGCTTCCTTCCATTGAAGAGTTCATATGGAGTCTTCTTCAGAATAGGCCTAATAAGCACTCTATTAATCACATAACAAGAAGTGCTCACTGCATCCGCCCAAAAGTACTTAGGAATAGATGATTCACTAAGCATTGTCCTTGCTAGCTCTTCAAGAGACCTGTTCTTCCTCTCTACCACACCATTCTGTTGTGGATTTCTTGGAGCAGAGAAGTTGTGCAGAATCCCCATCTTTTGACAGAACTTGCTGAACTTCTCATTTTGGAATTCTCGTCCATGATCACTTCTAATAGAGCCTATGTTGTTGTTCTTTGTATTTTGCAACCTTCTTGCTAGCTTCTTGAATGCAGAAAAGGCATCACTCTTTGCTTTCAAGAAAAGAGTCCAAGTGTACCTAGAAAAGTCATCAACAATAACAAGAGCATAGTAATTTCCACCAAGGCTCATAGTTCTTGAAGGTCCAAAGAGATCCATGTGAAGTAGCTCAAGAGGTTTTAAAGAAGAGACAACATTTTTTATTTTAAAAGATCTTTTCACTTGTTTCCCTTTTTGGCAAGCTTCACAAATGTGATCCCTCTCAAACTTGAGCTTTGGTAGCCCAATCACAAGATCCCTTGAAATTAACTTGTTTAAGTGATTCATGTGAATATGAGCAATTCTTCTATGCCAAAGCCAAGATTCATCTTGTTTGGATAGAAGACAACCAATTGAGCATGGTGAAGAGATATCTAGAAGATAAACATTATTGATTCTCTTACCTACCAACATTACCTCTTTGGTGTTGGGTAGACAGATTTCACATGTGTTTGTCTTGAACATCACTTGATATCTCTTGTCACACAGTTGGCTAATGCTCAACAGATTGTGCTTTAGCCGTTCTACACAAAGCACATCATGGATGACCAAGATGTCTTTATCTCCTATGGATCCTCTCCCAAGAATCTTTCCTTTGTTGTTGTCCCCATAGGTGACATGCCCTTCTTGCCTAAAGGAGATACTCAGGAACTTTGATTTGTCCCCTGTCATATGCTTGGAGCATCCACTGTCCAAGTACCATTGTTGCTTGCTCTCCTCCAAGTTTTCCTACAAAGAAGATTTTCAAGTACAAAGATTTGGTCCCCTTATGAATGTGGGTCCATTTGGTTTACATTCATTAATTGAACCTTTACTGCATTTAGGAATCCACTTCATAAAGCCCTTAGGAAATGCATATTTTCTAATTTCATAGAACCTCACAGAATGGTCTCTTTTCATGCAATAGAAGCATGTAACAATCGGTTGTTTTGATGGTCCAATCGATTGTTTTTCTGGCATTTTCGAAAATGATTTGAAAATCTATCTTGTTTGTTTTGTGGGTTAAAACCCAATCCAGCTTTTCCAAATACACAGTTTTGAGATGCCAAGACATTCTCAAAGTTGGATTGACCTTTAGAAAGCTTATCCACAATTTTGACAAGATAGTGGACCTTCTTTTCAAGATTTTCGCAATTTTCACAAACAAGAGTATCACTCTTGCAAGAGGAGTTTTTGTAAACTATTTCAAGGTTTTCAAAATTTGTTTTTGAATTTTCTAATTCCTTTTCTAATGATTTGACTCTGTTTTCAAGCCAGCTATTCATTCCCTTTAACCGATTGTTCAAGAGGGCCAATCTGTTGGCTTCTTCATGTGTTTCTTGAAAGGCTTGAAGCAATTGACCATAATTTTCAGAGTTTGAGGAGTTAGATGAACTTACACTACTTGAGTCATCTTCCTTTCTGGCCATGAAGCAGAGGTTGATGCTTTTCTTGTTTTGCCTTCTTTTCCTTCTTGCTTGACTCTTTGACCTTGCCTTCTTTTGGTTCATTGTTTCCATGAGCAGCCTTGAGTGTGTCCCACATCTCTTTAGCAGTTTTGCATTTTGATACCCTGAAAAACTCATTAGTATATAGTGCAGAAGCTATTATGTTTTGAGCAGTACAATCAAGCTTGGCCATTTTACATTCATCATTGGTCCATTTTGAGACCAAGGTTTTGCAATGAAAGAACCATTCTTTTTGAACTTTGGAATGTAAGGACCATTCTCAATTGAATCCCAAATTCCTTGATCAATAGATTCCACAAAGATTTTCATTATGGCCTCCCAATACTTGTAATTCAATCCACAGAATAAAGGTGGTTTGTAGATTGAAGCACCTTCCTCAAAAGATTGTTTTCCAGCCATAGAAAAAAGATTTTTGGATCAACTTGAATAATTTTCAAGAACCAAGCTCTGATACCAATTGTTAGAATGTATGGCTTTAAACTAGAGGGGGGTGAATGGTTTAAAGATGTTTTTCGAAAACTTTTAAGAATTAAATGATTTTCCAACTGTTTACGCTCCAGTTTTTAATGCTTTGACCAATTTTTAAATGCAATTAATAGTTTGTTAAGATTTGATAACAAACAACATCTTTGATGTATATAGAAAAACAAATTTGAGTTTTTCACTGATTTTGAGTTTTTGAAAAGTTGAGATTGCTTAGAGATTGAGATTGATCAAAGAGTGTGAGCTAGAATTTTCTCTTGTATTGATTTTAGAATCATTCTGTAACAAGTGTAATCCTTGTATCTGTTGAAAGAAACCTTATGTGTTTACTGAGAAGTGTTGTGTTCTTGAGGGGATCAAGATCAACATTCTTAGTGTTGGTGTGTTGACCAAGAGAAGTGTGTGTTTTGAGGGGATCAAGGTCACTTCTTTGGTTGTGGTGTAAGTGATCTAGGTTTGATTGCTTAGTGGAATTCCTCAGTGGTTTCTGAGAAGACTGGATGTAGCTCTGGGTTTAGAGTGAACCAGTATAAATCTTTGTGTGCTTTTTCTCTATCCCTTAACTCTTTAAATTCAGTTTTTATTTTTGTAAACTGGTATAAACAACCGATTGTTTCTGCGAAACAATCGATTGTTTTTGCGAAACAATCGATTGTTTTTCTGGTGCTCTGCTTTTTGCTTTGTGTTTTGAAAAACTGATTTCTTAATCAATATATTCTTGAAGTAATTTCATTCAACAATCTCCCCCTATTTGATGAAGACAAATCCCTGGTTGCTTGTGTTGGACTTGATTGAATCTGAAGCAATCTCTGCATAAACAACACATATACAATCCAATGTATCTTACAACAGTAGGTTAGTTTTCCATATTTTACAAAGCAGTATATCAGACAAACAATCGATTGTTTGCACGAATCAATCGGTTGTTTCTATCAGCAGAAGCAAAAACAGTTTTGATTTCAGAGTTTCCAGCAGTTTAAAACAATTTTCCAGAGAAAGACACACAAGAACCAATCAATTGTCCCCCTATTTTTCTTCACAAATAGACTGTAACAGTTATAAAGCAGTTCTAGGAAAGATTTTGAGAGTCAAGAATGCCTAACTCATTTCTAAAAAAGAAGAACCTTTCTTTTGGTAGAGATTTTGTGAAAATATCAGCCAGTTGCAGTTTTATCTCAATGAACTTCACTTCACAGTCTCCATTGTGTACATGATCCCTTATGAAATGATGGCAGATCTCAATGTGCTTAGTTCTTGAGTGCTGAATCTAATTTTTGGTAAGATTTATGGCACTTGTGTTGTCAATCATCAAAGGGACCTTGCTAATCTTCAATCCAAAATCTGCAAGTTGTTGTTTAAGCTAGAGAATTTGTGCACTGCAACTTCCAACAACAATGTATTCAACTTCTGTAGTAGAAATGGCCACACAAGCTTGCTTCTTACTATGCCATGAAATGAGACTTGAACCAAGAAGGTGGCAAGTACCACTTGTGCTTTTTTTGTCCAGCTTACACCCTGCAAAATCAGAATCTGAATAGCCAATTAAATGTATGTGAGAGGGATACCATAGAACAACATTTGTTGTTCCTTTGAGATATTTCAGAATCCTATTTGGAGATTTGAAGTGGGATTCCTTTGGATTTGCTTGATATCTTGCACAAAGACATACCGCAAACATTATATTCGGTCTACTTGCTGTGAGATAGAGCAATGAGCCAATCAAACCTCTATATTTTGTTTGATCTACCCTTTTTCCAGCAGCATCTGCATCCATATAACAACTTAAAGGCATAGGTGTGCTTGCTTCCTTGCAACTTTCCATTTCAAACTTCTTGAGAATTTCTTTTCAATACTTTGATTGGCATAAAAAGATTCCATCCTTTGTTTGCTTGACCTGCAATCCAAGAAAGAAAGAAAGTTCCCCCATCATAGACATTTCAAACTCACCTTTCATAGCTGCCACAAATTCTTCACACAAACTATCTTGTGTAGCACCAAAGATAATGTCATCAACATAGATTTGCACAAGGATAATTTCAGAGTTTGACTTCTTGATGAAGAGAGTCTTGTCAATCATTCATCTTTCATAACCATGTGACAAAAGCAAGTTGCTAAGCCTCTCATACCACTGCCTTGGAGCTTGCTTAAGCCCATACAATGCCTTTTTCAGCTTAAAGACATGATTAGGATGTTGATGATCTTCAAAGCCCAGTGGTTGATCCACATATACTTCCTCATTGATGTAGCCATTGAGAAAATCACTCTTTACATCCATTTGAAAGAGTTTAAATCCACTCATACATGCAAAAGCCAACAACAACCTCACAACCTCCAATCTTGCAACAGGAGCAAAGGTTTCCCCATAGCCAATCCCTTCCTCTTGATTGTAGCCTTTGACAACTAGCCTTGCTTTATTCCTTGTGATCATTCCATCCTCATCCAGTTTGTTCCTGAAGACCTATTTTGATCCAATGATGTTCATCTCAGCTGTTTTAGGGACAAGAAACCATACCTCATTCCTAGCAAACTGATTCAGCTCTTCATGCATAGCTTCAACCCACTTTCATCCTTGAGAGCTTTTTCAATAGACTTTGGTTCAATTTGAGAGGCAAAAGCAGTGTGCCTGTAGAAGTTTGAGATAAAGCTATGTGTAGAAACACCCTCATTTATCTGCCCAATGATGTTCTCCACTAACAAATCTCTAAAGATCCTCCATTCTTTGGGTAACTCACTCTGCTGCAGAATTTCAATCAGTTGTTTCAAGCATTCAATCGGTTGTTTCGAGCATTCAACCGGTTATTTTTCTGCACAATAGTCCAGCTTCTCCAAATTGATGTTCTGCTCATCCTCTTCAGTGCTGTTCTTTGAGACTTGAATGCTTTTGCGATAAACTTCATCAAAGACCACATGAACAGACTCTTCTACAGTCATTAGCCTCTTGTTGTAGATCCTATACGCATGACTATTTATGGAATAGCCAATAAAGATTCCATGATCAGCTTTTTCATCAAATTTCCCTAGGTTTTCCTTTCCATTGTTTAGAACAATACAGCTGCAACCAAATACTCTGAGGTGACTGATGTTTGGTTTCCTTCCATTGAAGAGTTCATAGGGAGTCTTCTTCAAGACTGACCTGATTAGCACTTTATTCATCACATAGCAAAAGGTGCTAACAACATCAACCAAAAAATACTTGGGTAGAGAAGATTCACTTAGCATTGTTCTTGCTAAATCTTCAAGGGATCTGTTCTTCCTTTCCACTACACCATTCTGTTGTGGAGTTCTTGGAGCAAAGAAGTTGTGCAGAATACCCATCTTCTCACAAAATTTGCTGAATTTCTCATTTTAAAATTCCTCTCCATGATCACTTCTTATTGAGCCAATGTTGTTGTTCTTTGTATTTTGCAACCTTCTAGCAACCTTCTTGAAGGCAAAGAAGGCATCACTTTTTGATTCCAAGAAGAGAGTCCATGTGTACCTAGAAAAGTCATCCACAATAACAATGGCATAATGATTGCCACCAAGACTCATGGTTCTTGAAGGTCCAAAAAGATCCATGTGAATTAACTCAAGGGGTTTTAAAGAAGAAACAACATTTTTGATTTTGAAAGAGTTTTTTAAACTTGTTTCCCCTTTTGACATGCTTCACAAATGTGGTCCTTCTCAAACTTGAGCTTGAGCAGCCCAATCACAAGATCTTTTGAGATTAATTTGTTTAAGTGATTCATGTGAATGTGAGCAATTCTTCTATGCCATACCCAAGACTCATCATGCTTAGAAAGAAAACAGCCAATAGAACAAGGAGAAGAGATATTCAAGAGATAGACATTATTGATTCTCTTACCAATCAACATTACCTCTTTTGAGTTGGGAAGACAGATTTCAATGAGTTTGTCTTGAAGATCACTTGATATCCTTTGTCACACACTTGGCTAATGCTTAACAAGTTGTGCTTTTAAGCCTTCTACAAATAAAACATTATGGATGATCAAGATATCCTTGTCTCCTATAGAGCCTCTTCCAAGAATTCTTCCCTTGTTGTTGTCTCCATATGTTACATGGCCTTCTTGTTTAAAGGTGATGCTTACAAACTTTGATTTATCTCCAGTCATGTGTTTTGAGCAGCCACTGTCCAGATACCATTGCTGCATGCTTTCCTTCAAAGTTTCCTACAAAGTAGATTTTCAAGTACAAAGATTTGATCCCCTTATGAATATGGGTCCAATTGCTTTACATTCATCATTTGAAACTTCACAACATTTGGGAATCCACTTCATGAAACCTCTAGGAACAACATATTTCCTTATTTTACAAAATCTGACAGAATGGCCTCTTTTCATGCAATAAAAGCATGTAACAACCGGTTGTTTCGACAAAACAATCGGTTGTTTTTCTAGCAGTTTTGAAAATGACTTTGAAAATTTGTCTTGCTTGTTCTGTGGATTAAAACCTAATCCTACTTTTCCAAAAACACAATTTTGAGATGCCAAAACATTCTCAAAGTTGGATTGACCTTTAGAAAGCTTATCCACAATTTTAACAAGATAATGAACTTTCTTTTACAATTCTCACAAATAAGAGTGTGACACTTGCAAGAGGAGTTTTTGTAAAGGATTTCAAGGTTTTCAAAATCTGTTTTTGAATTTTCCAATTCTTCTTCCAGTGTTTTGACTCTGTTTTCAAGCCAATTGTTCATTCCCTTTAACCGATTGTTCAAGAGAGCCAATCGGTTAGCTTCTTCATGTGTTTCTTGAAAAGCTTGAAGCAATTGACTTTAATTTTCAGCATTTGAAGAATTAGAGGAACTTACACTGCTTGAATCATTTTCCTTTTTGGCCATGAAGAAGAGGTTGAGGATTTTTCGATTTTGCCTCCTTTTTCTTCTTGCTTGACTTCTTGTCTTTGCTTCCTTTTATTGAGTGATGTTTCCATGAGTAGCTTTGAGTATGTTCCACATTTCCTTAGCAAATTTGCATTCTGATATCCTGAAAAATCATTAGAATCCAATGCAGAAGCTATTATGTTTTGGGCAATACAATCAAGCTTGGTCATCTTACATTCTTCATTGGTCCATTGGGACCAAGGTTTTTTAATAAAAGATCCATTCTTTTTAATCTTTGGAATGAAAGGGTCATTTTCAATTGCATACCAAATTCCTTGATCAATGGATTCAACAAAGATTTTCATTCTAGCCTCCCAATACTTATAGTTCAAACCACAGAACAAAGGTGGTTTGTTAATTGAAGCACCTTCCTCAAAAGATAGTTTTCCAGTCATTTGAAAAAGATTTTAGGATCAAACTTGAGTATTTTCACAATCGGTTGTTTCGCAGAAACAATCGGTTGTTTATACCAGTAAAAATAATAACAACTGAATTTAAAGAGTTTAAGGAAGAAAGAGATGCACAAACAGTTTATACTGGTTCACTCTTAAACCAAGAGCTACATTCAGTTTCCCAGAAACCACTGGTGAATCCACTAAGTAATCAAAACCAAATTACATACACACACCACTAAAGAAGTGACCTTGATCCCCTCAAGAAACACACTTCCTTTGGCTCAGCACACACGCCAAGAATGTTGATCTTGACAATCTCAAGAGTACACAACCCTTCTTGGCTTTACAACACCAGAATGTACAAAGTTCTTAGAACGAATTACACTTGTTACAGAATGAACTGAAATCAATACATATGTAATCCTATTCCACTTCTCTCTTGAAATAACCAAAACTCAAAGTGAAAACTCAAATCTTTGAAAAGCTTTTTGAAAAACTCAAATATGTTTGTCTTTCTTCTTGTTTGTTATAAAACATTAACAAACTATTTATAGCTTTCAAATCTTGGTCAAAGCATTTAAAGCAGGAGCATATTCAGTTATAAAATCATTTAAAGCTCACTTAACTAACAAAACTGTTTCTGTTAGGATTTCAATCAAACAATCGGTTGAAAGAGCGAATCAATCGGTTGTTTTGGTTTGACAACAAGTCAACCATCCAAAACAGTTTTCAAACTTTTTCAAAAACATCTAAGTATAAAACAATCGTTTGTTTCGACAAAACAACAAGTTGTTTTTCACTTAGTTTGAAAAACACTTTAAACTTAAAAGATTTGAAACACTAAAGCTTTAGATTAAAAAAAGAGTGGATTACAAAGATAAACTACCCCAGATCCTACTCTAAAGCACATCAGCAACTTCAAGCAACTTCAGCCTTCCATCAAATTCTAGGATTTGGATTCTTCAAAGCTTTTGATCACACTTGATTCAACAGTTTTCATATGTGGCCGAGATCTCTGATGGCCGAGGACAACCTTAAAGTGTTGTCGGTCTTGGACAAACTTCCCCACAAGATCCCAACCCGACCTCTCCTCCATGCCTACTTGTCCCCCCAAAAAGTCATTATGTTGATGGTATATCATTTTACTCGTCTCAGAGTGTTTTTGAAATGTGACGTTAACTTACCCTTTTTTCGTGTGCAGGAATTATGGAAGGCATGGCACCAGAAGGAGGTAATAAGGATTACTTTTGAGAGCTTCACCTGAAGAGACAAACACAAAGGGCCAAGAGAGGTGTTGGATCTTCCACACTTATCGCGGAGGCAACCATTCTAATAACTGTGGTACCGACATCAGAAAACACCCTTCCTCCCGTCAATCCAAAGAAGAAAACAAATGAAGACCATGGGAAGGATCGTGGTCGTTCTTCTTGGCATCAGGGAGAGCACTTCTCTTTGGGCAAGTCTCCAAGAAGAGGTCGTGTGACTGGGGGGTCAAGCTCAATTGATCTTAATTTCTTGGGTCACGATCTACAAGTGGCCAAGGGGGTGACAATTACATCCAACCCCTTCGAGCAAGACACTTACTTTTCGGCTCGGCCTTCCCAAGTCCATGATGCATTCATGGAGTTATGCTCGTGCACCCTGGTACTCGGTAAGCACATGACTTCCGACTTGATGAGGTGAGACAAAAACACAACCGAGTTGGATAACTTGCACTCTTAGATGGAGGAGTTGGTTGCCAACCTTTAGTCGGCCTTAAATGGGAACAATAATCTCTTGGTTAGGAATCAAAACCTAGAAGTCGAGATGAATCACTGAAAGAACTTGTGCGCCGAGGCTGAGAGGGTGGGTAAAGAGCTTTCTATGAAGGCGAATGAGGAGATCTGAGGGCTTAAGGAGAACCTTTCGGATATGACCCTCTCGAACTACCAGTCTGAGGAGAAGGTAGAGAAGTTGCTAAAGGACTTGGAGGTCGCCGAGGATAATGTTTTGGACCAACATGAACTCGGCTTCCGGAAGGCTCTTGAACAAGAAACCTTCTTCTACAACATTCCCTTGGACGAGGGAAAGTTCGATGTTGACAAGGACTTCTATCAGGGTCAACTTGTGACCATTGAAGAAATTCCGAGTGGCCGAGAAGTCGTGTCGACTCTGCCAGGGATTCTAGGCGCCAAGAAAATAGATGTCGACTCTTATGCTATTTTGTTTCTCTTTTTGGTTGGGCACACATGTTTAATCTTTTGTAAACATGTTCCCTTTTTTTTTATGTAAATAGGCCAGCTTTCAGCCTTTCGAGTTATATCTCCTGGACGCCCTTTGATTACATGTCTCTTCCCGTATCTTTGCTTTATCGTGCAACTCCCGCAGTAGATCCATCTCGGTCTTCAGGCATTCATCATTCAGATTGAGGTTGTCAAGTTCACGTTGAATTTTCTGCTCTCCGAAATCAATTGGTAAGATGGTGTCTGTTCCCTAGGTAAGGTTATATGGAGTTTCCCCTGTAGCCGAGTGCGGGGTGCACCTATAGGCCCAAAAGACTTCGAGGAGCTCTTTTGTCTACCTTCCCTTCCCGCTGCCTTACCTTTTCTTTAACTCGATTAGAATAACTTTATTTGCAGATTCGACCTGTCTGTTAATTTGTGGGTGTTCCACTTAACTTGTTTTGTGCCGAATGTGAAGGCTGTCATAGAACTTAGCAAGCTTTCGATATGTAAACTGTCTTCTGTTGTCGGTGATAATAGTGTGTCGGATGCCGAATCGACATACTATATCTTTCCAAACACAGTTTTGAACCTGTCGAGTGGTGATTTTTGCGAGAGGTTCCGCCTCAATCATATGAGTGAAATAATCCACCGCCACCAGCAGGAATTTTATTTTTCCATTTGCTGGAGGAAAAGGGTCGACTATATCTGTCCCCCATAAAGCAAACGACCATGGAGAATTGATATTTTTCAAGTCGTGAGGGTGGAGGTGTATGAGAGGACCATGTTCTTGGCAATTTTGGCATCGTTTAACAAAACCAACACTATCCACTCTCAAGGTGGGTCAGTAATAGCTTGCTCTAAGTACTCTCATCGCCATTGTTCACGCTCTCGAGTGTAGGCCGCGTGCACCATGATGTAGCTCCTTTAAGATGTATTCGGCCTCCGATTTGGATACACATTTAAGCAGCAAAGCCGAGAAACCTCTTTTATATAAGTCATCACCCACCAAGACAAATCGAGAGGCTTTCTTTGCAATTGCGAGGTCGCGACATTCCTTCTCGACCTCCTGGTGTTCCAGCACACCCTTGATCTCAGAAATCCAATTTACTTCCTCTTGCCTTGCCGTCATGCATTCTTCAATTGCAATCGATGGAGGAGATAAAGTTTGTTGTATGACAGTGTTGTGCCGACCTTTCTGCTTACTACTGGTCAATTTCAACAAGATGTTAGCTTAAGAGTTATCTTATCGCTTTATGTGATGTATGGTGGCATTTTCAAATCCTGCCATGATGTCGACCAGTCGGTGATAATACTTCAAGATCAAAGGATCCTTCACTTGATACTCTCTACTAATGTTATCTACTGTTAGTTGTGAGTCTGTCTTGAATTCGACCTTTCGGGCTCTCGTGTCATTAACCAATAACAACCCGGCTATGAGAGCTTCATACTCAATTTGGTTGTTCGATGCTTTGAAACCAAAGTGTAAAGATTTTTCTATTCAGAGACTTCCTAGCCCTTCGAGAACAACTCCTGCTCCTTCTTTGTGTTTATTGGAAGACCCATCAACATACAAAATCCATGGTGCTTCTGGCTCAAGGTTACTTGCAGCTCTGAGGTAAAGTCGGCCAAGCATTGCGACTTTATAGGCCCTTTAGGTTCATACAAAATTCTGAACTCTGATAGTTCTACCGACCAACTGATCATTCTACCTACCAGCTCAGGTTTTCGCAACACCTTACTAATGGGACAGTCGATTCGCATGATAATTTCATGATTGAAAATATAGTCGAAGCCTTCTGAATGCATGAACAAGGGTTAGAGCTACCTTCTCAATCATTTGGTATCTAGTCTCAACATCTTGTAATACCCGACTTACAAAATAGATCGACATCTGGTCATTTGTGCCTTGAACGATTGCAACACTCATGACTTCTGGTGACGCGACAAGATACACCAGTAAAGGAAGTCCTAGGATAGATTTGCTCAATACGGGAGGTTGGGATAATGTATTTTTGACAGCTTTGAACGCTTTTTCACATGTTTCATTCCATGAAAACTTTTCAACTTTCTTCGTAAGATTTAGGATTTGCTTTATCTTATTTGCTAACCTTGGCATAAACCTAAATAATGATCTCAACCTTCATACTAGTCGTTGGACCTCATTCCGGTTATTCGGACTCCTAGTGGTCTCTAAGGCTTGACATTTGTCAAAGTTTTCTTCGACTTCTCGACTAGTCAGCATGAAGACCAAAAATTTGCCACCCTCTACTCCAAATACGCATTTTTCTGGATTATGTCACATGTTGTACCTCCTAAGTTGGCCAAAGATCTCGGTCAGGTCGGCAACATGTAGTTCAGAACTGTCAGATTTCACAATCATATCATCAACATATACCTCCACTATCTTCCCAATCTGTTCCCGGAACATCCAGTCCATCAACCTTTGGTAGGTTGCTCCTGCATTATTCAATCCGAAAGGCATAACTTCATAACAAAAGTTAGCCCTTTTAGTTAGGAAAGTTGTCTTCTCACTGTCTGCCAGATTCATAGGTATTTGTTTGTGCCCATAATATGCGTTGAGAAAACTTAAGACTTTGTGACTGGCAGCTCCATCCACTGGTCAATACTAGGTAGCGGGTATGTGTCTTTAGGGTAGGCCTTATTAAGATTAGCGTAATCAGTACACATATGCCACTTCCCATTATTCTTCTGGACCAACACTATATTTGCCACCCACGTCGTGTAGTGTATCTCCCGGATAAACCCAACATCTAGGAGCCTGCGTACTTCTTGCTCTGCGATAAATCTTTTCTCTTCTCTCATTCTTCTATTCTTTTGGGCTATCGACTTTGCCTCCTTGCAGACTGAGAATTTGTGGGAAATAATTCTAGGATCTATTCCTAGCATGTTGACTGTCGTCCAGGCAAACATATCAGAATTTTTAGTCAACATGGTGGTGATCACACCCTTCTCCTCTTCCTTCAAAGTTGAACCTAGACGAGTATTTTATCCTAGTTGACTCATCTTCCATTAGACAGTCTCTTCCTCCGGTTCTATGCGAGGCTCATCATTCAGCCCGAGGTCCAGATCATTCATGACTGTAATCTGATGAACTTCAGGCCTTCAACTTGGTGTTGGTGGGGAATTCACAAACTTGCGGCATAACATTCTCTCGCAGTCTTTTGATCTAAATGAAGAGATACGATATCCTTGCATCGACTTCCACTCTCAGCGGGGAATATCATGGCAAGATGAGGAGTCGAGACTATGGCTCCCAGCTTGTTAAGGGAAGGCCTCCCTATAAGGATGTTGTAGGATGTTTCTGCGTCCACCAATAAGTATTTGATCCAGATTGTTTTATAACATTCATTACCTTCGCCAAACTTAGTGTCGAGATCAATGTATTCTCAAGTGTTTACTCTTTCTCCCGAGAATCTGACTATTTGTTCATTAAAAGGCTCCACGAAATATTGGGATAAACCCATTTTCCTGAATGTTTTCCTATAAGGAATGTCGACAGAGCTTTCTTGATATATCAATGTTTTCATGACCACAAAATTGGCCACTTCAATGGTCACCACCACCAGATCATCATCCTTCGGATCAATACTTCTGAAGCCAACATCAGTGAAGATGATGGGTGGCATACTTCTTCCCCTCTATGAATGGAGTATATCGAGCTGATAGCTCGAAGATGTCTATTTCGAGACAAAGAAGTTGTCCCTCCTCTAGCAAAGCCACTTGTGATGGTGTTTATCACGTCACGTACAGGTGCGAAATCTCGACGATTACGTACTTCCCTTCTCTCCCGACCATCCCTTCTGATCCTATCCTCACGACGGTCCCGTGTTCTTCCTTCGTCGGCTCTCGACCTCCTGTCATTTTGACTGCTTTTGAACAAAATGAAGTAGGTGACCGACTTGCACCAACTCCTTGATTTTGTCTTTTATGGCCCAACAGTTCTTCGTTGTATGTAAAAAATTTGGTGATAGTGACAATGTTTATCTGATCTGCATTGCGAATAGTGGTCGTTCTCTTTGGTGCCGTCATGAGGTCGGCGTTAAGGGCCTCCTCCAAGGTTCTCGACCTGTCGGCACTCAAGGGGGTGTAGCGAGTGAAATGTGGTGATTTAGGTAAATCTCTCGGCCTTCCGAACGACATAGGTCTGCTCTTGTCGACCTTCCTCTTGGCCTCCTCAGGTGCCCGAGCCTTGACACGAAACTCTTTCAACTATTCCAGCTACATGAACTTGGCAGCTCTTTGACATAACTCATCTAGATTCATTGTCAGTTTCTTGCATAGACTATCTAAGAAAGGACCAAGACTTAGGTTCTGTATATTCCACACCACTTTTCCAAATCTTTCCATATAGGTTCGTGAGGATTCCGTCTTCTCTAGCGTATATTAACCAAAGCAATGGATGTTGTTGAACCAAGTGGTGTTCAAGCTTTGAAGAATCCAAAACCTTTGAAGGATGTTAAAGCCTCTGCTGTGCTTGGTGTTGCTGTGCTGGTTTAGCTTAGTTCTAGGGTAGTTTATATGTTGTAATCCACCCTTTGATTAAATCTAAAGCATTAGCAATCTCAATCTTTGTGAAAGTAAAATGTTTTCAAACTAAGTTAAAACAACCGATTGGTTTGTCGAAACAACCGATTGTTTATACTTAGGTGTTTTGAGAAAAATATTGAAAACTGTTTTTAAAATGGTTGAACTGTTAAGAACCAAAACAACCGATTGATTCGAGGAAACAACCGATTGTTTGTTTTGGGACCATAACAGAAAAACTGTTTTAGCTTTGACTGAGCTTTAAATGTTTTAACTGCTTACACTCCAGTCATTAAATGCTAAGAGTTTTTTAAGATTTGATAACAAACTACATCTTTGAATAAATTTAGAAAAACAGATTTGACAATTAATCTTTGACAAGTTTTTGCTAAGAGTTTTTGAGTTTTTCAAAGAGCTAAGATTGCTAAGAGAGTGTGATTGATCAAATTTTGTGGAATAGGATTCTGCTTGTATTGATTTCAGATTATCTTTTGTAAAACAAGTTTCGTTTCTGTGTTTGCTAAGATTGGCTGTGTGTTCTTGAGGGGATCAAGATCAGCAATCTTGGTGTAGGTGTGTTGGCCAAGGAGAGTGTGTTTCTTGAGGTGTTCAAGGTCATTCTCTTGGTTGTTGTGTAAGTGATCAAGGTGTGGTTGCTTAGTGGATTTCCTCAGGGTTTGTGAGAAGACTGGATGTAGCTCTGGGTTTGGAGTGAACCAGTATAAACAACTGTGTACAATCTCTCTATCTCTAACTCTTTAAATTCAGTTTTATTTGTTGTTTGCTGGTATAAACAACCGATTGTTTCTGTGAAACAACCGATTGTTTTTCTGGTACTACAGCTTTTGCTTGCTGTTTTGGCGAACTGAATTTTTGAATCAATTGTTTCGTGAGATAAATTCATTCTTGTTTTAAAATTTTACGAGAATCCTCTTTAAACAATTCACCCCCCCTCTAGTTTAAAGCCATCCATTCTAACAGATGTGAGGTGGTGTGGATGACTTGTAGCGAATTGAGCTCCAAACTTTGTCACCAAAGTGTCTTACAGTGAGCTGGCAAGCGAGTAAACAAACTCAAAGATGCTCCTTTAAGAGACGTGGGGAATACTCGGCATAACAAAGCATCCTTTGCAATGTATAAACTGACTTGTGTTATGTGCGCATCTACGTGCTCGTTCGGGTCGGTAGTGCCATCATACTTGCCAAGCGTTGGATTTTTTCAGGTACTCGGTTGGGGCACCTCTAGGATAGATTCCACGAAGGGACTCCACCGAGATGGCATTCCCAAGGTGCTTAATCATGTCGACCGAGTATTCTCTTGATAAGAACTCCTGGCTTCTTCAGTTCCTGGATGGGTGCTTTAGTTTGTGGACGCTCCCCTTCTATATTTTCTTAGAGTGTTGGCTCTCTGTTAAGTTTCTGCTTCATCCGAGTATTTGACGAGGACCTGAGAGAGAGCGCACCCACTGACCAAATCTAACCTTCCAAGAGGATGACTCGGAGCATGACTTAAGATACAGGGCTAGGTCAAGATCCACTTCTAGTCAATGCTTCAACACCTAGACTTCCCCAAAGGATCACGAGGAGTAGAGCCCAGGCCATGGGAGTTGAGCATTAGCTAGTGTTCTTATTTTTAATCTTAGTAGAATAGGTTTATTTTAGCATAATAGGGGGTGTGCTTATAATTTTAGCCTGTGCCTTGCCTTTTAGGGTAGAAAGTTGACCTAACTTCTAGAAGATTAAGCCTAGGGTGCGGCCTTGACTTTATCAACCCTAGATGCCGCCCCTCCCTTGTTTACAATCTTGGCTTTGCTCTTCTTGTTTTCTAAGGCACTCATTTCTATAAATAGTGTGCTTACTCGATGTATTCTCATGTTGAATTTTGATATAAAAGGAAAACTCTACACAATATGTGTGAGACTTGTGTTCTCTTAGCTTAGGTCTTATCTTGTGAGAGTGAGAGCTCTTCAAGTGGCAGTCCTCCTCACTTATCTTGGAGAATCCACACTCAAAGTGGCGTGTTCACTCTTGTCCATCACCATATTCTTTCCTTCATATTTTCTTCCATTTTCCATTACACCTTTGCTCATTTTGTTTATGTTCTTGCTTTTACTTCCATTTTTCAATTTGGTTCCCTTTACCATAATTGTTTCATTTTATGTTCTTTCAATTTCGCAACTCTACATCATTTCCACTATATATTGTATTTTTCCCTTTTTCCTTTGAAGTGAACCTTCACACCTACTTAACCACTTGGTTAAGTTCGTGTCTAGTGGGAATCTTCCCTAGGTCTCACCTTACATTTGCTAAAATTCAAATCATAAACAAAGTGTCACCCTTAAAATGGACAAATCTAAAATCAACTCACATCAGTATTTTCCCTCTTCAAGGTCGTTATCTCTTCCTCATTCTTCTTCTTCATCCCTTATATCTCTTCCTCATTTTTCCTCTTCAACATCTCCATCTCCCTCCTCATTTGCATTATCAACACCATTGATTCAAGTTGGCTAGTCTCAGCACCTCTGATAAAATCCAAGTAGCCAAGAAGATGACCAAGGACTCAAGAGACAATTCACATTGTGAGCAGTCATCTCAGCAATCAAGTCAAGACCCCACCAAATATCAGACAGACCTCACTAGAAGAAGAACTTGGCATAGACCAGAACATCAACAGTTCTTTCTTCTGGTCTTCTTATAAGACAAAAACATGTTTGTAAATAACTCGGGCTCACTTTTGGGGTCCAAATAGAAAAATAAGCTAGAGAAAGTTCACATAGCATAAAAGGGAGTGTACTTAGCGAAATGGGCTTATACCAAGCCCATTTTTTACAAGACAAGGCACCTAAAATTAGGGTTTTTAACCTACCTTCTAAAAGTTATGCCTAAAGGTGCAGTTTTGACCGTGGTCAACACCCTAGGCAACCCCTCTCCCTTGCCATTTCTACCCTTCACCCATCTTGCCCACCAAGGCACCCCTTCCTATAAATAGAGTGTTTTGCCTCATGTATTTTCACATTGAAATTTGAAGTAAAGAAACTCTGCTTGAGTGAATTTGTGAGTCTGAGTACTCCTTTTATATGGGTCTTATCTTGGGTGGGCAATATCTTAAGTGGCGTCTCTGGGTCTTAGCTTGGGTGGGTAATATCTCAAGTGGCGACTGTTACATCACTCATATTGGAGTTCATCTGCTCCAAGTGGCGTGACAACTTCCATTCTCCCTAAGCTTTCTTATTCCTTCATCTTTTCTATTTTATTCTCTCTTTTGCGCCACTCTTATCTCTCATCTTCTTTATTTTCGGTCCATATATTATCATCTTCATCTTTGTTCATGTTACCTTCCCGCACCTTCATCATCATAATCACCATATATCTGTGTTTTTTTCTTTGCCCTTTCTGAAGTGAACATTTACACTTACTTAACCACTTGGTTAAGTTCGTGTCTTGTGGAAATCTTCTTAAGGTCCTCACCTTAAATTGCTAATCTCAAAATCATAAACAAGAGCAACCAATTAAAAGGTGCAATCCTAAAATCAACTCACGTCAACCTCCATGCGTATTCCTGTCGTTGTCCATCATGTTCCTTGTTGTTACCATGTGGACACTTTGAAAGGTTTCTTCCTGACCCCACAGTGGATGCCAAAATGTTCTTACAAGGTTGGGTTCCTCCAAGAGTGACTCCTTCTGTCTTCGTCTTCCGGTCTTCGCGACCTTAGTTGGTTCTTCATTCATTGAGATGAGTGGGGGAACCTGGAAAGGCACCCCGAAGATCAGGTTAGTCTGAGTACAATATGCAAGTGAGTTGAGAGTGAAAAATTACCTTTGGCGTTTGGTCTCCTTTGGTATTTATACCTTTTGGATGGGCCCCAACTATCATGGGTCTGCTCGTGGGTCAAAAGAAGGCCACAATCATGCCTTAATCATGATTTATCAATGACTTGGCTTAATTACAGTTAATTGTGGATTTACAAGTTATGTTTGGATTAAGGGGGTCATTCGGCCTTCTCGGCCATTCAGCCATGTCGACCTTCTCGACAATCCAGTAGTACAGGTTTTATGTGGGGTATCACTATATATATAAAATAATGAATGTGAAGATAAAAAATTGAATTTTGAAGATTAAAAATATTGAAGTTAGAGATATAGAAGCAAAAGATTGATTAATTTAAAATAAATCA
Source organism: Phaseolus vulgaris (assembly GCF_051622355.1). NCBI lineage: Eukaryota > Viridiplantae > Streptophyta > Magnoliopsida > Fabales > Fabaceae > Phaseolus > Phaseolus vulgaris. The sequence goes on from NC_143498.1 coordinate 11,596,342, forward strand.
AGAAGAATGTTATAAAATAAAAATGTTATAAAACAAGTAATCCTATCATAAGCATTTAAAAATAAATAAATACAAAATTATATTTTAAATATTTTGAAAAACTTCTACAGAACTAATGTGAGTTGATTTTAGATTGACACATTTTAGAGGTTTCACTTTTGATTAAGCTTTTTTAGATTAATAATTTAAGGTGAAAACCCAAAGAAGATTTCCACTGGACACAAACTTAACCAAGTGATTATGTAAGTGTGAATGTTCACTTTTAGAGGGTAAATGGAAAAACACAAATAAGATGATTATGACGATGAAGGTAACTTGCGGAAATGAAAAGAACATAAGATGAAGAATGACAAGTGAAAACCAAAATAAAAGACAAGCATAATAACATAAAGAGGAAAGGGAATGGTGGCACAAAAAGAAGATAAAAAAAAGGAAGGGATGAAGGAAGCTTATGGAAGAAGAGGAGTTGTCACGCCACTTAGAGAAGAAGGTACTCCAAGATCAATGGTGAAAGAGTCGCCACTTGAGGTGATGCACATTAAAGATAAGACTAAAGAATAGGAGAACACTAGACTCACTAAACACTCCTGTAGAGTTTCTTTACTATATCCAAATTCAATTTGCAAGTACATGGAGGAAGACACTCTTTATATAGGAAGGAGTTACTTGGAGGGAAAGATGAGTGAAGGATAGAAAGGGAAGGGGAGAGAGGCAACCTAGGGGTTTGACTAAGGTCAAGGTTGCCCCTTAGGCATAGCTTTTAGAAGCCAGGGCTACAAAAGACCTAAACATAGGTGCTCATGAAGAGAAAATGGGGTTGGCACAAGCCCAAATGCTAAGCACACCTTATTCTAGCTATTTAAACCTAATCTACTGAAATTACAAATAAAGAAACTAACTGATGATCAGCTCCCATCAGATGGGCTCTACTCCTGGTGATTCTCTGAGGAATGATAGGCTCTGAGGCACTGGCTAGTGGATGGTCTTGACCTAGCCTTGGGTCTTGTGTCTTGCTCCGAGTCATCCTTTTGAAAGGCTGGGCTTGGTCAGGGTATGTTTTTTCTCTCAGGTCTTCATCATGAGCTTTATTGAAAAACTTTATACTAGACGAAATAGTTTTAAATAGAGTATAATAAAGACCGTTAGACACAATTTTAAGTATAACAAATGTAATATCAAAACCGTTTTTCAAAACTTTTGTTTTACAAATATCTCATTCTTAGATCAGTTATACATAAATAACATGCAATATAAAATATATTAAAAAGGAAAAATATTTACTCTTTAATGTTTTCATACTGGTTTGTTTGTAAACACTTGTCTACGTCCAGTTTTCAATCAACTTGATTGAGTTCGACTAAGCAGACTAATGTTGCAAAGATATAAATGAGTATTGTTTTGACCTCACTCATGGCTAAATTAAATTGAGTATTGGTTGAACATGTAGTCACTCTCGGCTAAATATTCAAGTATTATTCGGATGTAACCACTCCTGGCTAAAACTCGAGAGCATTATTTGGAACACAACCACTCCTAGCTAAACCCTTGTTTGGAACATAGTCAGTCATGACTAAACCTTGAATATTGTTTGGAACACAACCAGTCCTTGTGAAACTAAAAAATATTGTTTAGAATGCAACCACTCGGAACTAAAAAGTACTGAGTATTTTTTGGAATGTTGTCACTTTTGACTAATTGACTAGGTATTGTTTAGAACACAATCACTCTTGTCTAAAAACGTAAAGGTTTACAAGGAAGTGATCTAAAAGATTTATGGGTGCTCCGTAGAAAGAGGATAATGTCTTACAATGGATAGAATATAAAACACACTCTTATGACCATGAACAATGTTCTTTCTCACAACTACAAAGCTAAGGATTGCTTAGGATTACAAGAGTTTGCTCACATTCTTATTGCATCATTGCAATTCCTTTGTAGCTGTTGTGAGGTCTTCTTTTACTATTATTTTTTCTTGCATTTGATCAAGCTTTGAAGCTGAAAAACTCATTAAATGCTCTTGACTTAGGATTAAATGTGGCTTCATTGACAACACCTCTAGAACATGGAAGAGCTTCACAAGCTTCTTTTTCCTTTTTAAGCAAAATACAGGGCCTAACATGTTGCAGACTAAGACTATTCACATTTTGGCAAAGAGTGTGTTTGATGAAGCAAATCGTTTTGAAGATTGTTGTATTGTAATTCATGGTTTCTTGTAGATTAGAGGTGGCTTAAATATGCCTTTTGCATTGTGATCTACCTCATATCTCATAACCAAGGTGATGAGCTTAAGCACAAGGGTATCCTACAAGGTTTTCTCAAAATCTGCTTTAAGTTTTTCAAAACTAGTTTACTGCACACACAAAAAAATCTGTTGTTTTATAAAACAATAGATTCTTTTTATACTGGTGCAAATTTGATAAGCTTTTTCAAAATTCTGTTTTGGGACCAAAATCAGTTTTGCTCATTGTTACCATTGTAAACTGATCTGGAAGTAGTTATGTAACCACCAACTATATTTCAAAAAACAATTTGTTTAGTTAAACTTCAATATGTTATTTTTATAACAACTTTTAACTGTTTTTTGAAAAACTATTTTGATCTAAAAGCTACAAAAGGAGAAATGTATTTCATATCAGATAACACTTAGAAATTACATTTTTTAATACAGTTTTAAGTGCTTTCAGTGATAGTTTGAAATTCTTTTTGGTTTTTGAAAGTTTCTCTAAAAAACTACAAGTGTTCTTGTGCTAGCAACTCTTGTTTTGAGATTTCCGGTTTTGTCACAATGGTGATGCATAAAGTGTTATGTTCTTGACCTCTTGCATCTGCAATTTAGGTGTTTTCATTCCTACTCTTTTCTTCTATAAGGATGTTTGTAATTGCACTTCTTGACAGGGTTTCTTGAAGTGTGGGTGCTGCTGAAATAAAGTTTTTCAGCATTGTGTTCTTTGTTCTTGGAGGGTTCAAGAACCAATAAGGTTTTGTAAAAAATTGATTTGATTTAGTGGAATCCACCTTGGTGTAAGGTGGGACTGAACGTAGCTCTTGTTGATTGAACCAGTATAAACTGTGTGTGCCTTTCTCTCTTTTTGATCTCTACACTTAAATCTGAAAATTGATATTATGTGATAAAATAAATCTGTTGATTTGAAATTGAATTTGTTTTTTTTTTTGGGCTGGTTCATATATTGTTCTTTAAGATTCTGGAAAAATTCTTGTCTGATTAAGAATCACTAAATCTGTAAATACTGGCTGGGTAAAACAAGTAATAAGGTTTTCTAAATAGTTTTGTTAAGGATTCATTTTTTTTTCTTTCTTTCCAAAACTGATTTCCAATATTTGAAGTTGGATTTCTTGGTTTATGATCTTTCTCAAATATCTTTTTTGTTGTTGTGATTGATTGAACTGCTTGTGCTCAGTTTTGTAAAGTCGGAAATTAAACACATTTATTCTAAAACTAATCTGTTTAATTTCTGGAAGTGCTTATGTAATCAGAAAAATAATTTGTTTTACTCTGAATCAATCTATTCTTTTTGTCAGGATTTCTAAAAACAATATTCTTTGCAAAAAATTTATAAGCTCAATTCACCCCTCTCTTGAACTTAGACACTAATAAACCCAACCTAATATAGTTGGCTGACTTTGAAACATTGATATTCACCTTTTTAGAAAAGTTGTTTGCGTGAAGCAACTTTCAACACATTCTTCAAGAGATCTTGATGTAGTCAAAACATTTTGAGATTCTTTTGAACGAATAAAGAAACATACATTCTCTGCAATCATATAATAAGCATTTATTAGTTTAACATGTACTATGAAATGCTCAAGGCTTGCTTCTATTAGACGAAGTATACTTATTGTATGTTTAAGAAAAAAAAAACTTATTAAACTAGGTATACTCGCTTGTGTATTTTCAAGCAAAAGCTTATCTAAAGAAAAGCATACACCCCACGCTTGCATCAATTAGACGAAACACTTAAAAAACAACATTTGCATTTGTTCAACCACTCAACTTGCGTTTGTTAGGCTAAACTTGACACTTTTCGCCTAGCATGATTTTATATAGATAAAATTATGTTCTACACTTAGTTATTCAAGCACACAATGAAAATAAAGTAAAAGATTTGTTAAACTTGGATCTAACATATCAAATCCCTAAATAAAAGAAACTAAATAATGGTCATATTGCATCCCACAAAGAGTTATGGGAAAAAAAGTTATATATTGCAATTGCATAAAAAATACGGATAAAAATCGAGACATGAGTCTTCAAATGTTGAAAAATAATAATTGTTGGTGAGGTATTGATACACACAACCACGATAAGCAAATGACTAAGGACACAACAGACACTTTAAAATTATATGAGTCATCTGAGCATACAAGACCATGCCCCACCAAATATCAAAAGAACCTCAACAAAAGATGAACTAAACATAGGCCAGAGCATTAAATGCTATTTCTTCTGATGTTTTTACTAGACAAGTTTATGTAAATAATTTTGGCTCTTTTTGGGGGTCCAAATAGAAGAATAAGCTAGAGTAGGGTGTGCTTAGTAATTTGGGCTTGTGTCAAGCCCACCTTTCATGACATGTGCACCTAGGTTTAGTGTTTCTTTGACCTACCTTCTAGAAGGGGTTTCTCACAAATGACGCCCCTATCCCTCTCACTCTTGCTCCCCAAGTCACTCTCTCCTTTATAAAGGGTGTCTTGCCTCATGTATTTTTACAATTGAATTTTGAAATAGAAAAGAAACTATGTAAGAGTATTTAGTGAGTTGAGTCTCCTATCCTTGGGTCTTATCTTGAGTGCACAACACCTCAAGTGGCAACTCTTCACCACTCATCTTGGATTAGGCCATCCTCCAAGTTGCGTGATTCATTGCCTCCCTCCATAAGCTTTGTCTAACTCCCATCTTTTCTTTTTTATTCCATTGTGCCATACTCATTCCTTTTTCGATTTGTATCTTGTGTTCATTCCCTTTAAGTTCTTTAAATTTCGCACCTTTATCATCATAGTCACCATACTTTTGTTTTTCTCTTTGCCGTCTAGAAGTGAACCTTCATACTTAACCACTTGGTTAAGTTCGTGTCCAGTGAGAATCTTCTTTGGGTTCCTCACCCTATTCTGCCTAAAACAAGAACTTATAAACAAAGTGTCACCATAAAATTTACAATCCTAAAATCAACTCACATCAGGTATATAAATATAAGGGGGTCAATAGGGTGGAAATAAAAGGATTTTTACAAAAAAAAAACACATATTTTGTAATGCCTATGAATGTGACTAATGAAATTCTAGGTCTTATGTGTCTTTCCACCAATTGATGAGTGAATCTAACTGGATAGATTAAAGTTAGTAAACTTGGATTATTTTATCTTTTTATGAATTATGGAATACAAAATAAGGATCTCTAAGAAGCTTTCCATTGAATACGAGTTTAGTCCAAGGACTATTGAAGTGTGAAAGTTTATTTTTAAGAGAAGAATATGAACATACATATAGAGCAAAAATAGAACAAACTATGAAAAAGAAAGGAAAAAAATAACTTTACAATAAAAATGAATTAAAAAGAAGAATGGAAGAGAGATACTTATGGAATAGTGGAGGGTGTCATTCCACTTAAAGAAACGTCAAGAAAAAGTGTTGTGGAGTCGCTACTTGATTCAAAGATTCAAGATATGACTAAGTAAAAAAATTATCTCTCTCCTTTCAAAAATAAAAAAAAAACTCTAAAAATGCTTAGAAAAATCTCACTTCATTTAATATAAACCAAAAGTTCTTTTACAAAGAAATGATAGAACTATTTATATTCTTTTGAATCCAAAATATGCACATGCTAAATGCATTCAAAATAAAATGAAATTATAACTTGATGTCTTTAGTCTTGGCCAAAATTTACAAAGCCAAATGGAGGGAAGATTAAAATTTCAAATTAAAATTAAAAGAGCTCTCCAATAAATGGTTGAAAAATGAGAGGATATTTCCCATGCTAGGCCATGTTTTCCATGCTTCATTCAAACTTGCAATGCCTAACTTTTTTTTTTTTTTTACTTTTCTTTAGCTTATTTTGACTTCTTTGGTCAAGAATTTGGAGATTTTATTTATTGTAGTTGAGTTTCACTTTTCTCCTTACTTCTTGGTATTCTAACTCCCACACCTCTCTTATCTTATTGAACTTAATAGGTCCAAATACAAAATTGTTATTTGCACCTATTTTTTACATTAAAAAAAATGAAAATAAAATTTTTATTTATAAAATTTTACAAAAAAAGATAAACTCTATTCTATAATAATTTATTTATTTAAGACTATTTAGATTCTTCTTATCTATATACTCATCACTAACTTATTCTATCTTATCTTTACTTTATCTCATTGATTTATTTCTTGTAAGATTTTCATTTGTGTTAACTTTCTTTGAACTTTGATTTTTTTTTCCTATTTTTCAAAACACCATACAGGTTTGCTCTTTAGTTAATTTTAGAGAAGAGATAATTTTAAATAGTTTTCGAATCAATTTTCATTTTCTTAAGTACATTCTAATTTAAAATTATTCAAAATTTATGATAGCACTTATTAAAGATTGTAAATTTGTTTCTGCATATTTGATTGTGAGCCTTTTCTAAACTAATATTAAAATTATTTCTCATGAAAATAACTATTATATAACATTATTTTAGGTAATTTGTTTTATCATGTTTTCATATAAATTGAAAATCTTTTGAATGGCTAGTCTAAATATAAAAAAAAAACTCATATAACTTAAAAATAGAATAATTTGTATATTCATTAAAAAGAAATGTATTAAAATTTTGAGGATGTTTCTTAACATCTCACGCTGACCGCAGGAATTTTTTAGTGAGAGAACTGAAATTGCTAATTATGTATTGTGGACAAATTGGTCGAAAGTGACTTTTATGAACTATTGTGATAGTCAAATCATGTTTATTGAACTATCTTCTAATCAAGATTTTAGGATTAAGAGATAATTGTTTTTAATTCCATATATGATAAATTATTAAAAAATATTTTATAATATATAAATAGATATAAATTTTTATCTTATAAATTGATTTTATGAAATTAAATTACACATCTTAATATAAACGAAAAATGCAAAATGAGTTTTGGAGGCACGCATCATTATTTTTCTTTTAATTTGGCACTTTGTTTTTTGGAAGTGTCACTCCAAAAAAGTGTAAGAATATTTGGCACGTGAAAGTGACCAACGAGACAAATATGTGGGCTTTCACTTACAACTAAAGATTTGTTCATAACTTCGTTTAAGTTCCATTTTCTCTCAATTATTGACTGTTCACTGCTGCTGGGTCCTAGAAGCACATGAACCATCAATGTTTAAGGAACCACTTGATAATGAATGATTTGTTAAACTCAACCACAATGGTTAAGATAAATTTTAATATCGTATTACAATTTAGATCTGCTTAAATATAAATATATATTGTGTAAATATAAATTGTTCTGACCTCAAGTCAAGTCTGCGAGATAGTACTAGAGTAAATTACCGCATCTGAGATATTGTCCGTTTTGGAGGTCGGTGCTCCGTCACGATTTTGTTCTTAAAAGGCGCTTCGGTGAGTATAGGAAGGAGGAAATATATAAACTGCCATTGGTCTCGACTCCTTAACGATATGAGACTATATTAACATACCGAAATATAAATAATAGATAGTCTACGTACAAAAAGAATAAAGAATATATCATTTGACAGAACAACTTTATCTGAATTCTCTAATCACATTTATTTATTTATTTGTTATCACTTAAGATAATAATTGCCTTTAAACATTTTTTACACTAATATTTTATTATTTTAAAATATAATAATAAATAAAAATATTTTTCTAAAACAACTAGCATGTATCATTAATACTAATATCTATTATATTTTGTTAACATAATTAATACAATATTTTCCATAACTTGAAACTGTGGATTTATATTTTCAATTTTCAATCTTTGAAAAAAATTAATTTATTTTCAATTTAAATAAATTTTTAAATGTAATGAATATTTAAAAATGTTATACATAATGTTACGAAGTAGACTTTAAGCCTAACTCAACCCTAAAAATCGTCTCATAAGGTTGAGGTTTGCACATCTCTAGTCAATGTGGGATCTGCAACACATCCATCACGCCGAGAGTGACAACTCATACGTGGGATAACATATGATGGGTGGTCCGATAACGACCCGATAGCGGGTGACCTGATAAGCCCCCAACAAACACTTGCTAGGATAAACTTTAAATGACTCTGATACCATATTACAAAGTTAACTTTAAGCCTAACTCAATCACATAAAACCGGCTCATGAGATGAGGTTTACACCCACTTTATAATCTCTAGTCAATAATCTCCAACACATAACATTAATTAATATACGTAAAAATTTGGCTCTAAAATCTGATTGCTGGTCTCGTCAATTGGTTACCATATCATTCCCATTTAAAACATTCCACGCACAAGGAGTAGCTCAATAATGCTTGAAAAAAAATAATTACTTGTGTTGAAATTTGTATAATTAATTAACGCACTTAGTTTCATTCTTAATTTAAACTTGAAACCTTCTATCTACTTGTAACTACTTGTAATAAGGATGGAATGAGTCATTTTAACAACTTTTACTTTACGTGATAAAAAAAATTCAATATATACTAGAATATTAAAATATTTAATAATAATTTAAAATTAACATAAATATTATAATATTATAATAGAGTTTACGTTCAAAATTCATTTGTTATATAAAAAAATATTGATAAAATTTATTAAAAATATCCAAAAAAAATTAAAGTTTGAAGTAAGAACAGACAACATATTTATTATATAAATATTATATGAAGTGTGAAGAACAAATAGTAAGTCGTGGAAGCTGATTGGGAGTTTCTTTGCAAATTGCTGTAATGTACAAAGACTCAATTGGAAAGTCGACTTTAAATCGTGTGGCTCAGGCTCAACTAGTTAAATACCACTTGAAAAGCGTAAGATCCTTTCCCTTTCAAGCACATCATATATCAAATTGTTTACATCCCAATGAGTCCAAAAAATGCCTTCAAGTTTGGGCCATTTAGACGAATGTTAAGGGTCCCAATTACCAAAACAAAACCAATGACAATTCTTATAGAACTAGACAAAGCATGATGAGACTGTCCTTCCAGCTGTTTCTTTTACGGCCTTTCTGCATTTGTACCTTTCTTATTTCAACTTATTCATGGATTAAATTCGACAAGACTTTTAAAAACTAAAAATTTTAAATTATCATATGTTATTCAACCATCATAACAAATTTATATAATTCCATTTCTACCATAATTATATAACTATCCAAATTTTCTTATTGTGATTGTGGATTCCAAATAATATACAAAAGTTTAGTCACAAGATTTGATCGTCTTATTAGAAAGATAAGAAGATCCTTTACTAGAGACTGTCTAGTAGTTTTGAGATGAATTAAAGTGTCTAGTACATGTTTGTTATAATTGTCCGAATGGTTATTTTTCAATAATATTGTATTATTCTTTCCACATAGGGTCTATATAGAGAGTTCTTGTGATCTTTGTAAAGATACTTTTGTGTGATAATTCTTTGTGTATAGGCCTTTTGTTATCAATAAAGTGATTTCTTCAATTTTGTTCTTGTTTTCATGCTTCGTTACTGTTGAGAACTCAACAATTGGCGTTGTCTGTGGGAACTAGAAAGGAAAGTAAAAAAGATAAAGAAAAGGCCACTAAGTTTGACATCAAGAAGTTTTCTTGAGATGAAAACTTTGGGTTGTGGATACTTAAGATCGAAACCATCTTGATTCAGCAAGGTTGTGTTGATGCTCTAAAGGGTGAGGCGAACACACCAACATCTATATCTTAGAAGGAGATAGAAGACTCACATGATCAACAAAGCCAAGAGCCCCATAATCTTGTACCTTCGATGATAAGGCACTAAAAGAAGTACATTTTGTCGATCTATCTCGGGTTAAGCTTGATAATTGTTTGTGGCTCGATGGTCCAAGTATTATGTGATTAAAGTGTAATAAATATCTTAATCATTGCTAATATGTGATAATTAATAGGTGCAATAAATAAGTAATAAGGAGAAAAAAGATTTTTTTAAACCTAATGATGAGACATGCATTTTTGAGGTGCCATGTCAGATTAACGAATGATGTTTCATTCAAGACTACAACGAAAGGGTACTTGGCCTTAACCGAAATGACTAGTTTCAAAAGATAATTTTCAAATTTATAGAAACCTTTTGGTGACCCATTTTCACAATCAAAGCGATTTTGTGACACGATCTCATTCACCTATAAAAATATGATTCGATATTGTTTTGACATTTCACCTTCATTCGTTCTCTCCTATGTTTGTGGCACTTCTTTTGCTTGCTTATTCACTTTCATTTTTCTTCCATGTAAAAGCTCTTCCTTTTTCTAGGTACATTTTAATGCTTCTTCTTCATCTTCTTTATTTTACGTTTCTTTTTCCTCTAGTAAGGATAGCCCTCTAGTGAATAGGGTTGTTGACACTATCAAGGCAAACTCTTCATCGAGTCATTCTGACTCATTATGTGTCCAAGATCATTTCTTGGAGATCAAGTCTTCTCTGGTGAATGTAGTTGAAACTGCCACTTTGCGCGGGCCTCTCAAGACCTAAAGGCCAAAGGGTAAGCGAAAGGCTTTTGTCCTAAATATCGTGGAGGTACCTGAGACCACCATGGTGAATAGGAATAGAGAAAACAAGTTTCTACTCATTTCTGATCCTGAGTACTCTAGGGTACTCAGTGAGGTTAATGATTATGCTTTAGTTTTTTACCTCTAAGGAAAAGGTTGGAGAATTCATCTCCTCCTTCCATATTTGTTCTGATTCTTTCTTTGACTTTGTTTTGGTCAAATATTGTTCTCCATCTCACTAGGTCTCCATGAAACCTCTACCTGATGGGGAGAATTTCATTTTTGTATATGAGTATTTCTTTAAGGAGCTTGACATGTCTTTGCCTTTGTCTGCTTTCGAATGTCGTATGCTCACAATAGTGAATGTGGCGCCTAGTCAACTTCATTAGAATAATTGGACTTTTCTGAAAGCTTTTCAAAAATATTATGTCAACATCTTCGTATTAAAACCACCACAAACATTTTTTTGTATTTCTATAAGTTAAAGCATGGTATGGAGGTTGGTTGAGTCTCTCTCAATCAATGGAGTCTAGCATGAACCTCTTTTCACTACTTATGCTTATTATTTCAAGAATTTTAAAGATAGTTTTTTTAAACTTAAGTGCGCACCACAGGACACTAAAAAGAGATTGCATTTTTATCCAAATTTCACTCCACGATTTCTCTTATATTGGCAATGATCGGACAAGTTTAAGTCCAAAGCTAAATACTTTCCCTCCCCCGAGGAGAAAAACTATGTTGAAGTTATTAAGGAGCTATTGAGGACTATAAACTGCAAAGGTCTCCTTAATGTTTCCCTTGCTGAAGATCCTATGACTTTCTTCATAGGCAAAGTACTTGAAATATAGTGATTTTATAATGATGTGTGATCTTGTATTAAATTTGCTCGTTTCTTGTGCAAAGATCATGGGTAAGAGATTTGACCTGAAGAAATTGTTGGCTAAGTTTGGAGTTGAACCTCCAAAATAATTTGAATTGACCAACTTCAGGAAGGGTGATGTATAAAATCCGAGCAAATGTATGAAGGTTGATACTGCCAAAGAGGTTGGCACCTTGGGGGTGAAGAAAACCCAAGGGATGACCAAGAATTTGCTAGTTGGAGCAAAGTTCCTAAACGATCTTGATGCTGCTTCGCAAGGTACTTGGGGGACCACACAACAAACTACTCCTCAAAAAGTCTTTGCGACACTTCTGGTATTTATGGTGTCGACCTTTTTCGGACCTTGCTCCAAAATTTCTTCTAGTGTGATCTATCATGGCAAGAATGGTCAAGCACCCCAACTTGGGCATCTCTCCACCACAGCGGTGGGTTCTAAATCGTCATGGCACGTTGGGATGCATGCCAACCAAGTGCAATTCGGTGGAGGGTTCCCAAACTCAAATGACACTGAGTTAATTGATCTCTTGACATGAACATCTATATGTTTTATTGATAAAAAAAATATATAAAGTGTATTGTGATTTGACATAGTTCCTTTATGTGTAGTAAAATATCTGACAAAAAAAAAAAGCGAGCAAGACTCACTAGACGATACAATAAGAGAAAAGGTTGTAAGAAGAAACAATGTGATCTGTTGATTAGGTGTTCCATTCTTCATGTTAAACCTTGAAATAAAAGATATATTCCAAAAGAGAACATTGGAAAGAACCCCATAAAAGGAAACTTAGATGTCAAAGCATCTCATAAGAAGAAGGGCTCATCAACACAAAGACATATCAAACGAAGCTCGTAAACAGAATGCATCAAAGGAAGGATCGGATGATGGAGCTGAGAATGATCATACCAGATGATCCAAGTGTTGGTAAACACTTTAGAAGCTCACATGAGACGCAAACACCTTGGGCAACTCAAAGCAGATGCATACATTTGCAAATCTCAGACACACACTGGAATTTATACATATCAAAGGTTGAATTGTTTCTATATCAAAGGTTTTTCAAAATATAATTAATGAGATTATATCCAAGTTAAAACTAATTGCACTCAAACCTTCTAAATCAATCTTAACTTGGAATTTTTTTGAACAACGAATTAATTGTGGAATATCTGAATATAGAAATTTTATATAATTAACAAATATTCAAGATATTGTTTTAGTGAGTTTCGCAAGTTAAATTGTAAAAATATTGTTCACTATTATGTATTTTGTTCCCAAAAAATATTAAAGGGAATTGAAGATGTGCACAAAGCTGGAAGAATAAGTTTCCTTTCTTAGTGTCTGATAGAAGAATGATGGAGCTGACAAGAGAGATTTGCGATAATCAAGCATTCAATGAAATGCAACACATAATGAAAAGGTTTCAAGAGAAGAAACCACATTTAAGACGTACATATGAAGTTTCTTATTCCAACATCTAATATGAAAGAGAAAATGAACAACACATAATGAAAATATCCAAGTCTAGATATAAAGGGAGATGTATTTGGAAATCAAATACAATGTAAAGACACAAAGATAAAAAATAAAAAAAAAATCATTTCCTTATTGATTGTTGAACACGTTAAAGACGATGAACAAAACAAGAAAGAGAAAATACAAAGGAGGAATTGATTCAGCCTCAAAGTTTACAACAATATGATTAAAGACACATTTTGAAATGTTTCAAAAGATTCGAAAATCGCAGATAGCACAAGAACACAAGTTTCTATCCAATATCTAACGCATTGAAGAAGAAAGAGAAATGTAGCAGATTGAGTAGATACTGAAGTAGTGAGGATTCAAAACGTCAACCTTCATATTTGTTGAAGATAAAGAAAGTTTTTGAATAGCCTTAAATGCGAAGAACTTTGACATAATAAGTTTTTATATTAAACGTCTAACGAGTGCATGAAGAACTGAGGAAACCTTAAAGCTACAATGTTCATATTTCAGAAGTATGTATAAAGAGCACAAGGGTGAAGAACACAACAACAAAGTACATCTGCACATCATACGAAATACTCAAGTGTACACAAAGCTTTTTTGTGTCTTAGAATTGGGCATAAATTTCATATTAGTTGTTTGAGAGCAACCTTTGTAGATCCTTCACCATTGTGAGGTGTACCCAATGAGCCTTATTTGATTCTCTCTGAACAAGATATTTCTCATTGTATTGAGAGGTCCTTGATCTCAAGGGGAGATTAAGAATACTTGGTGTACCTGGAGAGGTAGAGAATACTTGGTGTATCTAAAAAGGTAAATAATACTTGGAAAACTTGAAAAGGTTGAGAATGCTCGTAACCTGTAGAAGTGTAGAATACTTGATAGTGAAAGACTAATAAGTGAGTTGCTCAAGGGAACTGGACTTAGCCCTTATTGTGAGGATGAACCAATATAAATCTGGTGTGCATTTATCTCTCTATATTATCTCTTGTTAGATTTTGTGTTTGTTTGTTTCCCAGGTTTGTGAATAGAGTTCAGATGCCATCCAACCCCCTTTCTAGAGCCAATTGTACCTTCATTGTGAATAACATGAATGCGATTGAGGTTATGTTGGTGATAAGTGTCATATTTCAGTAGTATTTCATATTAAAATGCAGACACTTATGGATATTAATTGATAAAATAACTATAATATAACCCATAATTTATGAATTTAAACCTTTTTACATTTTTTGTGATTATAAGTTGAATAAGAACGATTTCCCCAAATTTGTGTTAATTTTAGGATTCTAAGGAAGAATGAAGATGAAAGGGAAAAAGGAGAATAAACAAAGCTAAAGAGAAAAAGCTAGAATGCTCCAGCACTCGCCCCAAGGCAGAAACTCCCAGAGGATCTCGCCCAAGCGAGCCCAATCTCGCCTAGGTGAGATCACTCCAGTGACGTTGGGCCTGTCTAACTTGCCCAGGCGAGCCTAATAACACCCAAGCGAGAAGTCACTTAGCCCAAGCCCAACTAGGTTAAATATGAGGCGTGAGGCACAAACCTAGACATCATTGAGTGGATTGGAACATCAATTGGGAGAATAGAAGGTGTTAAAAACCGTAGAGGAAGCAACCGTCAAGGAGAAACATCCTGGATATTTTTTTCTTGCGCTTCATACTTGTAATAGACAATATGAGTGGCTAATTCTACCATTTGGGATTGGGAGTAATATGTTCAAACTCTTATGTATTGAGGTGTTATTTAAATATAATATTCTATTCTTGATTGATGATTGACATTGTCGTTTTATTTGTAATGCTTGTTTACCATGATCAAGATCCTTAGATTTGACTGGAAAGTACTTATAAGTTTTTGACCCAAATCATAATGCTTAACATATTTGAATGCTAAGAATAGATTTGAAATGTTAATTGCTATCAACATCTAATCGTAATGATAAGAAGTTTTTAAAAATATGCGAGGAATCAATATTTAGGAGACTCTCTTAATAATTTTATATGCGAGGAATCAATACAAATGACTTTTATATGGGCATCAACATCAATCAAATGATAGAATATTACCATGCTAATAAAAATACAAAAGGGTAAGAAGGATGGACCCCAATCACAATTTTCCCAATTGAACCAACAAACTCTTTGACTTACTTTCTTTTTAATTATTGCAATCATAACAAATTCCCAACAAACTTTGTTATTTTGCTTTCTATTTAGTGAATCTTTTACTTGATAATTCAACTTCTCCTTGTGGGTTCAATATCCGTCCTTAGGGACAAATTATTACTTCTAACAACATGGTACACTTATCATAAAATAAGTCATCACATTTTTGGCGCCGTTGTCGGGGAACAATTGAATATTTTAGTACAAATTCTTAAATATTGTGAATATTCTAACTATTTTTAATTTTTGTTTATTTTATTTGTTTTTGTCTATTGCTTTATTTTTGTCTATTTTATTTTAATTGCAGATTTGTTTTATTTTATTTTCATATTTATTTTGAATTTATTTTCTTTTATTTGTTTTCATTTTAAAATTCTAAAAAGAATATTCTTTTTATTGCTTGTGAACCCTTGTGTTAACCCTTGATTTAGTTGTCCTACATGATATTGAGAGGTCAAATTCCCAAAAACCAATTATTATTTAAATAAAAAATTGAAAGGGCATATAAAAGAAACAACAAGACAAAGACACAAAAGAGACAAGGAGACACTAGAGAAGTATCCTTAACCACTTCTTCTTTTCCCATTAATATTTTTTATGAGGAAAGCAACATGACATAAGAGCAAGCACCACCTCCAAGGAGAACCATTGGAGATTATGTCATGCAGCAGGGGCCAAGGTATTTTTCTAGTATTGCAATACTTGCTACCACCAGGGCTTTGGAGATGAAACTCACTTTTCTTAGTCTTTATCAGTACCCATTAATTTATAGCAATGGATCATGAGGATCCATTTTTACATTTCTCTATATTTTATGAATTGGTGGGAACAATGGGTTTTCAATCAATCTGATCTTGCAAAGCTACTAAGAGAAACAACAAAACTTATTTGGGATGACACACCCATGACTAACATATATGCTTTAGAGGCATTAGGTTGATCATTAAAGGACATTCTAGATTGCGATGCTCCATTTGGGGGGAAAGTGATGATATTAGGAGGAGATTTTCTCCAGATACTGCTAGTTGTTCAAAAGGGTACAAAGGCACAAATGATTTCTGAATGTATTTTCATGTCTCCTTTTAAGGCACAAATGTATTTCATTTACAACAAAACATGCGATTATTACAAGATCACAATTTTGCAGAATATCTCATGTGCATAGGAGATAGGATTGAACCTACAATGCTTGATGATATGATGAAAATACTCCATGAACTAGCGATACAATGGGAAGGAGAGAGTTCAATACAAAAACTTATACAAGAAACATTTCCCCAATTGCAATTTCATACATGGTATGCATCTTATATGGTTCAAAGAGCCATATTGAATCCCAAAAATGAAGATGTTGAAAAACTTAATAACATGATTATCGACCATCTTCCAAGAGAACAACATAATTTATTGTCATTTGATGAAGTTGAAGGAGACACACATAATCTATGACAACAAGAGTACTTGCACTCCATTGCTCTAGGTGGCTTGCCACCCCATATTTTAAAGCTTAAATAAGTTGCACCATTAATGTTGTTGCGAAACATAAACCCTAAATTAGAGTTATGTAATGAGACGAGATTATTGTGTCGTGGGTTCTACATGAACATGTTGGATGTTGAAATCTTTAGAGGTCATCATGCTGAAAAAAGATCTTTCTTACTAAGAATTAAACATAAAACAACAGAAATTGCAGGTCTCCCATTTGTGCTTATTAGGAAACAATTTCCTGTGAAACTACGTTTTGTCATTACTATAAATAAATCACAAGGACAAACTATACCCAATGTTGAAATTTACCTTGGACGACACGTTTTTAGTCATGGTCAATTATATGTTTAATTGTCAATAGGTGTTTCTCAAGCCTAAAAAAATCTTATTAAAGAAGGACACATTGAAGGAGAAGATGAAAATTTTACCGAAAATTTGAGAGAGAGAGAAATATATGTTATGCTTGTTCATGTCATTTGTAATTTTAATACTAGTAATATTAATAATAATTACAATAATATTAATAATAATAATAATTATTATAATAATATTAATATTATAATATGAAGAATATGAAGAATAATATTAATAGGAATACTAATGTTATTATTAATAATAATTAAAATAATTATAATAATATTAACATTAATAAAAATATTAATAATAACAACTTATACAAATAATAATTAAAATAATACTGCTAATAATAATAATAACAATGTTAACTTTCTTAATAAATAATATTTTTAAAATTTTAATAATATTACTAATTATCGATGGGCTAACCGACAAGCATATTATCAACGAATCTTTGCTCGCTCTTCCGTTAGTAATTTTCATTACTGATCGACTTTTGGCACTAGCAACGGATTTTGACCGTCGGTAAAACTAGTTGCTTTTGTTGTGTAAAAGATGAGTGAAAATCCATTTGCAAACGACTTTATGATGCTCAAGTCCATAAGAATATAAAAAAATAATAAGTGAATTGTAAATAAAATTATTGAGTAAATGAGAATACTTTCTTGGATGATATTTATAAGTCTTAATCCTTATTATAATATCTCAAATAATTAATATAGTTATAAGTTAGTCATGAGGTTATCACATATTTGTGTCGAATTCTATGGAAGGTGAGTCAGTTACTTTCTAGTATACACGATATGTATGGTAAGTGCATGTACTTATGTGTCACATCATAGATGAATAATAACTGCTCTGAAATTCTTAAAATTGGACGGTACATAAATAAATTTAAAAATAATTACCACATTATTTCTTACATTTTTTTCATTTCTCAATTTTTTTCGTAGTTTTTTTACCATTAAATACTTTTGAATTTTAACTTGCACTACAAGAAAATCGGGTTCTAAATTAGTTTCTATTATTGATAAATAGTTTCTAAATTGATATTTAATTAACTATCAAGGCTTTTGCTACCAAATTTAGGATCCAAATAATTAGTAGTTAAAATGTTGGTAGCTAATTAGATATCAATTTAGAAACTATTTATCAATAATAGAAACTAATTTAGAAACCAATAATTTTTTTAGTCTCTAAAAGAATATATAATTTAGTCAATATAACAACTAATTATTTTTAGTTTCTAAAATTAATTTTTATTCAATTATTTTTTAGTAGTGTTGGGTAAGAGACATTAATTGTACTCTCATACAAGAAAAAAAAACTCACGTTCAATCATATCATATTTACAAATTTTGTTGATTCAATCATAATTATATTATCACGAGTTTCTAAACTAAAATATATTTTGATGAAATTTTTCATAAAACATTTATAATAAAAAATATGAAGAGAAAAAGTGTAATAAGTTTTTTTTCATAAGCTAATATTTCCTTATATACATTAATTCGTACATGTTCTTATATATATAAAGTTAATATTTTTAACTTATATACAAGTTAATTTAAATTTATGAAAAACTCTTCTTCTTTTTTTTTTCTCTTCTAAAATTACTTATTGAGAATTTTCTGGAAATAGACTTATAGGATAACCAAGTTACTGGGAAAAAAAATTAAAGACTTTAAATTACTATTCTATATGTACTCTTTTTTGTTTGCATCGATTCCATTCTTCTCCTATACACCAAATTGGATATTTGTGGACTGATACAGACATTATTGGATTAGTTAATTCAGCACACAGTGATTTGAGTAAGGACTAGCTGCAATTAGCGTGTGGAACAATATTGAAGATGCTAATTTAGCAGTGCAAATTACAAATAAACATGACCAAATTCATATAATCTTTTCTCACGAAGTCAATAATTTTGTTCCCAAAGTTGAGTTGGAGGCCAATCATGGACATAGTTATATTTCGAAATTCATGTTATTTCCATGTTAATCATCATTTGGGTGTAAAATTCACGAACCATAATTGTAAAGAAATAAACACGTTTCCAACCTAAGCAGGTGGTGAGGGCAAAGTGCAGTAATAATTTCCCCCAACAGTATTAAATTTTTGTGTGGTTCTTAGAAGCATCCACAAATATCACCTAATGCAGCTGCCAAATGGTGCGCTCAGAAGCATCCACTTATACCCAAACCACTATAGCAAATGTCATCATCAATGGACATGTAAAACGAGTTTTGTTGCATTGCATATTGCTACAGGACTATTACCTAGCACGTTGCATCAGTGGAATTTTAATGAAAGTGTAACGCTTTTTTTTATTAAACGGAATTGTTTTGAAAAAAATTATCAAAATGAAATAATGTCAAAATATCATAAAATTTAAATTGATTAGATTGAAGTTGTGTTATCTTGGTACAACTTTATCTTAAAATATCAGAAAGTTGTGTGTGATATTGGCATAACTTTTACATATTTAAATTTTTTAAAAATAATTTAATTTTGTTAAAAAAAATGAAAAAATTACTCAACTTAGCGTGTCCATCAGTACAATTATAAAGTGGTACCCTAGGACTTACTTAAAAAAGGGTTTTCTTTTAGGTAGGTTCATAGATAGTTACCCTTTTCACAAATTACGTACCCTTTTTTCCCAATGTGGGAATTTTAAGGTTCTACTTCAACGATCCTTCTATCTGAACCTTCCTAACCTGAAACTTCTTTAACTTCTTTCTTCCCCTCATAGCTCAAAAAGAAGGAAAAAGAAGCATATGGAACTCTTTCCCTGCTTTTAAAACTGCGGATGAAATTCCTTGCACCCTTTTTCCCGCGTTAACTTTACAACCCAACTTCATATTCCCCATAACCCCTCATCCAATTGCTTTATGAGTGGACAACAAAATCATATTTAATGTTAATTCCATTAATATTTTATATCTTTAATGATTGAAGTATGCTTGAAACCGACATCAATAAGTGTAAAAATTAATTGAAGGAAAAAAAAAACAAAATATTATAAAAATTGATTGAAAATAATTATACAAAATTGTAAAACTGCTGTTATTTATTTTGATTTACTTCAATAATATATATATATAATAAAATTACAATTATTTGAAGTTATAAACTAGGAATACTAACAACACTGTAAACTGACCATTAATACAATAATAACAGTAAAATAATTTAAGACTAATAAAATCATAATTAATAATAATAAAATCAAATAACCAACAATAACAATATTATCGTTCATTAATTTCTTCATTTCTCATAAAAAGTATAATACAAGACTTCACTTTTATTTGTATTTCTATCGTGAAGTTAAATAGAGAAAAATATATTCGGGGATTTGACATTCTTTTATTTGTTCCCACAACTAAACACCCTTAAAAAGGTTTAAAGGGAAATCACTTGAATGGAAGATTCAAGTACTATAGGATTTTCTTTTGGAACTTTTTTTTATTATGTTTCTTTGACGTAACTAACATTTTTCTTTACGCTTGAGAAAAGGACAAAAAAATTAAGTTGTCGCTTTCTAAACTAATGTTTAGTAAACCCATTTAGCAAATGTGGAGGAATAGGGCTCACCACATTGAATAGGAATTTGAATAATTTCATCGCAATGGAACATAGAATCTCTCTCTTTTTATTTCATTTTACAGCTAATAATATCAAATGAATTGTCGTTTTCTCTTTTTACATGTAAGAAGAAAAGTTTGACCAGTGACCTAGGTTACAAAATTATCCATGCTTTTATTTTTGTTTTAGATGTTAACAGATCTCATTCTATTTAAAAAAACAAGCCTTCATTATCGTGATCTCTTCCCTTACATATATTATAATCTAGAGGATCTTTCAATGTAAAATTTAAGTAGAAACCACAAGATCCCATGAAGCATATGAAAAGACCTAATCCATGCTGTTTTACTGTATATGATTTAAAAAAAATAAATCCTCAAGCTTTGTTTGACTAAGGAGAAATAGAACGAAAGAAAAAAAAAGTAAAGAAGTTATTAAATATTTGTTATTAGCATATTTACACATTTTATGTTGGATATTTAGTTGTTTGGTAAGAGTCTGATATAGAAGTAGGAGACGTAAATTTACAACAGAATTTACCGCGGACAAAATATATCATGTAAATTTATGTTAAACCATACTTATGATGTACATCCAAAATTTAATTGGACCATGCACTGATCAACGTATATTTTGGACGTATCTTTTTAATTGAGTTGGTTTTGGCTTATAACCAAAACCTAAAATACAAAAAATATCAACTTTATTTACATACAATAAGGAATTTAGTTCAACAAGTTCACTAAAAAATATAATGTAACCTAAAAAATAGCTAAATAATAAAATTAAACTAACTACATTATCTATGTTGGAGAAGGAAGGTTGGATATTGTTGTCTTATTTGTAAGATGTCTTCTGTTTCGTCCGGTTGATCGGGACGTCTTCGTGCGCGACCTCAACCGTCAGCTAGGGACACCTTCCCACTGGTTGCCTGTGGATTCCTGCAAAAAAGAGGACAAAGGGGCGCCCTAGCGGCCGTGTGCACTCCGACGCTCAAGTCAGCCAGCAAGAAACACCAAAAACTGTCCACCTCCGTGTCTGAGCACCGCGTGTGGCACTCTGGCGGTGGTGAAAGAACTGTGTATATGTGTGTGTTGTCTCCTCCAGGCAAAAATATTCCCCAGTCACTTGTACGCAACCTTGAAGCACGAGCAAGCAACTAGAGAGTTCTCTGGTAAATTTGCCGAAGGTTCCAACCCTTTTTCCAACATTCTCTGCGCTATTTAAACTACCCAAGCATTTAAAGCGCCTTAAAGCGCTTTTGCTCACAAACGTAACGCACTCATTAAAGCGCTTAATTAGAAAACGTAGCGCATTTAAGACGTTTGAAACGCTCAGGAGCCATTATAGTACCTGAATGCTCAAAAGGGAAACTGTATTGAATAACTTTTAATTACCTGGCACCTGACTAAAGGGTGTTTCTATTCTGGCATGGCTGTCGTACACGTGGAGGGCCTCACGACGCCATGACCCCATCTGGGGGCGCTTCGGCCCACCTGGGGACGTTTCTACGTGTGAGTCCTCCTGCTGGGAGTGCTACTGCGCTAGGGGTGACTTTTTGGGGTGCCAACTCATGCCCCCAAGTATCTAGTCACTTACTTTGAGAGCGTATCTGCCCTCCTTTTGTACTCTGCACCCGGTTGCCCTGGGCGTGACTTTCCTCTTGAGTCGTATCTGCCCTACGGGCGTCTCTGGGGCGGCAGGAGCACGTCACGAGTCAGGCTGCCCTTCACTGGTACTGTTACTATGGCCTTGAAGCCACCTTTTCTTTCTCTTTACTGCTGCCCCGTGCTATTGGGACCTGAGGCCTTCTCACGGCGTCGCTCCCTCCATGGTCTTTCCTACCCATGGGTATCGGGGAACCACACCGTGATTGCCTTACTTTAGCACTGTTTAATCTGGCGACGCCCTAGCGAGGCGATGCCTCCATCTGGGCTACGCTTTGCCTTGGCGACGCCTTCCCCTGGCGACGCCTGGCCTTGGCGACGCTTCCTCTTGGCATCTCTACACATAGGCGACGCCTTGCGTTGACTTTTGACCTTCCAGTCGTTGACTTTGACCTTGACTTAGTCAGTGCCCGGATACGGGACAGTACACAAGCCCCCCAGTCTTAAGCCGAAGACTTGTCTTCAGCGCAAAGACTAAAGCCTCGCCCACGCCGTCCACATGCCTTCCTGATGACGTGTCATTCTCTGCTGACTCAGCAATTTTTTCGAATTACTGACGTGACAATTTCTGAACCAGAGGTATTCTTAATGGCTAATTGGACATCTCTGAAATGGGAAAAATGATGTCTTTTGAAGTTGCGCTTAATCGCGTGCCACGTGGTTCATCGTGCGGTCGTCTTCAGGAACCCCTCGCGCTTCCCTTGAGCGCTTAATCTTGCAACACATGGCGTCATCACACGGTTACCCCTTCGCGCTTCTCGTAACGTTTAAGTTACCAAACCCCGCGATTGCCACTACTGTTACATTCACTTTCTTTGCCCTCAGTCACTGTTCATCTTCTCTAAATCCCTTCTCTTGCGACCCCTGTTCGTTCGTGTTTCCGCTCTCCACACCCTTCAGCCCCCAAAGGTACGGTTTTTCCCTCCTTGATGATTCTCTTTACTGTATGAACTGCCTGGGACTGTCCATATTACCGCATTTCTCTGGATATCGTTTGTATGTTTCTTTGTTCCTCTCGTTTCCCTTCGTTCTCTTGTAGGTAGGGCGCTCCTAGGGTTCTTCCATTTTTCCCTTTTCTTCTCCCAAACCCCTTTTCTCTGAACCCTTTCTTTCTCTTTTGATCTTCAGCATTGGCATTGATGGCGAAAACTAAAACCACCGCGCCTCCCCCGCTCCCCAAGTCTCATTATAAGGGCGAATACGACTGGGCCCCCGACGAACTTCTGGACGAATGTTCCCTCCTGAACTCTGTTGAGGACGTGGAGGCTCATAGGGGGGACCCTGCTCTCTATAACTTCAATGCGTTCCACAAGAATCACGACTCCCAAGTCCTGGTAAGTCGGGTGCGACCTGGGATGCCCGTTTGTGCGGACTCACGGGATACTGGGGGATGCCCTTTCTTCTTCCTCTATCAGATGGTGCTCAAGAGGGTGGGCCTGCGTCTACCCCTCACTCCCTTCGAAAAAGAGCTACTGACAGAGATAAACACTGCTCCCGCCCAACTCCATCCCAACAGTTGGGCTTTCGTGAGGGGGTTTCAAATTCTCTGCGGCTATCTAGGTGTTCCCTCCTCTGTGGACGTTTTTCTTCACTTCTTCGAGGTAAAGAAGCAAGGGAAGAGCCTTTGGATGAGCTTTTCTGGCATCGCCGGGCGCATCATCCTTACGCTCTTCCAGAATTCGTTCAAAGGATGGAAGGGGAAATTCTTCAAGGTACGCGCGACCAAGCGCGATCCTACTATCCTAGAGGGCTTTCCCCTGTACTGGACAGACAAACCCATAACCATGAAGCCCTTGGCTCTGGACGAGCTCGCCCCGCCTGACCGGGATGTATGCAAAGCCTTGGCGGGATTGGAAATAGTCTTCGATACCGCCAAACTCATCGCGAACGAATTCAATGCCCATGGGCTTTCTACCTACTTCGGTATCTGCTCTTGGTGATTTATGATGCATTAGTTGTTGTGGTTATCTGCATGTATTTGGCCATATAATCTTCCTTCTGATTCATCTGAATCAAACTTATGCTACCAATTTTCGCTGTACAATGTTACTTGCATTTCACGCCTCTTCATGTATTGTGAATTCGCAGAACTGTTCTAGTGCTAATCCTTGTTGATTGGCCTGTCTTGATGTAGGATCGGTGATGGGCGTTTCCAAAAGAATAATGTTGGCGAAAGCACTGAAGGAGGCTCGTGCCGCCAAGGCAGGCGTCTCCTCCAGCCCTGTTGCCAATCCGGTTCTCCCACCGGCTCCGTCACCGCCACCCCCAGTCATTGCTGAAGCTGCTTCTAGCCCATCTCCGACGTCTCCACCTGGCTCCGCCGTGCTTCCAACTCCCAATTCTCCTCCGCCTATCGCCGCTGTTCCCCTAGCTGCGGCCTCGTCACCGGCTCCAACCCCCCTTGACAAAGGGAAAAGGGTTTTGGAGATTCTGTCAGATGACGAGGATTCGGAAGGGGTGGCGCCCTTCAGAAGGAGAAAATCTGCGTGGGTTCCTCTTCTGGTAGGGACGTCGCCGCAGGGAGGGAACCCCTTTAGGGACAACCCTCCAAGCGCAACCTCACTCCCTCCTATGATACTCCAAGAGGAGAGGGGCGAAGGCGCCGAATCTGCCCCGCCTCCGCCGCCGCCAGAAACCACTGCTTCCCCGGCTCCCGACGCTGCTGCCCCCGACTTCATCGCCATCCCTCCTCCAATCATGCATCTGATGAGGGGTTTCAGTGGCGGGACTATGCCAGAAGGTACCGACAGGAGGGAAGGCATGCCTTTCTACTTGGGGGCCTTCTTGGTGGTGGCTCTTGAATGGCGCTCCCAGGCCAGAAACGCGGTCCTGCAAGCTCATACCCTCCAAGCCTTGGAAACAAAAGCATCTACTCTGGAAGAGGAAATGAGGACCCTGGGATGCCAGAACGAAGCCTATCAAACTTCCCTGAGACAAATACAAGAGTCCAAAGCGGAAACAGAGAGGCGACTGGCGGAGGCATTGGAGCTCCAGGCAGGCTTCTACACTCGGGAAGTTGCTCTTCAAGTGCAGGTAGCGGGTCTTCAGGAAGTGGTCAAAGCGGATGCAGAAACTCAAAAGGACCTGAAGGACTGTTGCTGCGAACAGGCTGCCAAGGTGGAGCGGATGGAAGAGGAAATGGCCACCTAGGCCAAAGCTATGGACCTTCTCCGAGTTGACTACGACAAACTGCAGGTCGAGGTTAGCCGGCTTCACGTGGAGAAAGAGGCTCTGGAGAAGCAGGTGACCTCTGGAGACGCCGCCATTGAGGAACTGGAGAAGGAGAAAAAGTCCCTTATCCAGGAGATGGCGGGTACCTTCGAGGAGGGGTTCCAAGAGGCCCTGACCCAGGCGTCCTGCGAGAATCCGGGCGTCAACCTTTCGAGCTGCGATCCCACACACCACGTCGTTGACGGGAAGGTCGTGCCCATGGATCTGGATGACTGAACCGCTGCCTCTCATCCGCCGCCTTCCTCTTCAAGCTCCACTCTTTTATTCTTTACCTTCGTTTCTTGATTTTATCTGTCAAAACTTGTAATTCTTTGAACTATCCGCACTCTTGTTACTGATTTGGGACGTTCGTATGGTTGCCTTTATTTCTTTGTCACATACGATTCTGCCTATGCGATCTCATTCTCTTTTCCCTCCACACGCTTTAATTATTTTATCTGTGTTCTGCCCATTTCTTTCACTTCGTTGGGCGGTTTGGTATGATCGGGAAAGGTTGCGCGCCAACCCTCACGCCCATGGACAGGCTCACTTAGTGACGCCGTATCGTCCACGGGACGTCTCTGATACCGAAAGGCCCTTTCTCTGATCCTTAACGCCCGGCGCCCACGCCTAAGGAGAGGCCTGCTAACAGCAGCACCGTTTCGTCCCTGGGTGTCTAAAACGCTGAGCGCTCTGGAGAGGGTCTGTTCCCTCCATGGTCTTTCCTTCCCATAGGTATCGGGGAACGCCCTGCCAGCGATTCGCTGGCGATTGGCGATCTCATCTCCCTCCACAGTCTTTCCTACCTGTGGGTATCGGGGAGGTGACGCCTGTGACTGACTTTGCCTTTCTTTGATTTCTTCTCCCTCCACAGTCTTTCCTACCTGTGGGTATCGGGGAACGCCCTGCCAGCGATTCGCTGGCGTTTGGCGATCTCATCTCCCTCCACAGTCTTTCCTACCTGTGGGTATCGGGGAGGTGACGCCAGTCGGTACTTGGGTTGGCGACGCCCGCGACATCTCGCGCTGTCGTCGCCCTTTACGTCCTTCCTGGCAACGCCTCGGGCGTTACCTTTACTTCGACATTGACCTTAATTCTTGCCTTGGTCAACGCCTGATAACAGCGAAGAGCCCAAGGCTTGGTCTGTGCCATCCACGTGGCGCTCCTTGTATAGCTGATGGGACCTTCTGTCATTCGACTTGATCCACGTGGCGCTGCTTGTATGGTTGATGGGGTATCTAGTCATTCCATTTTCTGACTCCTGCTGTACCCCTGGCTCACTTTCGACGGCGCATCGTACCACTTGATATTCTGCTAATACGACGTTTTCTGATTTAAACCAGTGGTGCCAGCGTCATCCTTCCATCTTCTGCCACGTGTATCAATCGCGCGGTGCATCCATTCACGTCGTTTGGCGCTCTAACCGCTTTATTTAACTCTTCAATCTCTGGAACTGTCTTCATCATTTTCTCACTCTTTATAACCTACTTGCGTTCTTTCTTCTTGCATCCTTCCTTCTTGCACCCTTCCTTCTTGCACCCTTTCGTCTCTGTCGAAGGGTTGTTCTAGCCTTCGCTCGCCTCACTCAACTCTTGCGTTTCTGGCAGTCCTGAGCTTGTTAAAGAATGTCCTCTCACGCTGCTTCCTCCAGAGTTCGTCCCAAAGACTTGTACCCTTGGGCTTCGAATGAACTTCTTGACGAGTGTTCATGCTTACTCTCTACCAGGGCCATACGGGAGCACAAAGGAGAGTCATGTTCCTACGACCACCGGGCCTTTGCGAGGAGGCATGACGACGACATCGCTATGCTCCCTTGCACTCTAGGGGAGCCAGTATGTGGAGACGATCAGGCCAACGAAGGGGTCCCTTTCTTTTACTTTTACCAGGTGGTGTTCAAGACCATCGGGGTGCGCTTACCCTTTTCTTGGTTCGAGAAGGAACTGCTGACAGAGATCAACGTGGCTCCGGCCCAGTTGTATCCCAACAGCTGGGCCTTTGTCAAGGCCTTCGATGTCCTCTTCGGGTCTCTGGGTTGTGCGCCCTCGGTTGACCTCTTTCTTCACTTTTTTGAGGTGAAGAGACAGAGACACAACCTCTGGGTAAATCTCAGTAATGTGTCCGGGAGGGTTCTCTTCACACCCTTCCAGAGCTCGTTCACCGGGTGGAAAGGTCGGTTCTTCAAGATCTGTCGTACTGACCTTGTCCCCGACGCTCTGGATGGGTTTCCGCTGTACTGGGTGAGAGAGGAAAAGGTCCTCAAAGCCAAACCCCTCAAGAATCTAGCTCCAAGTGATCAAATAGCTTGCCGGATTCTTGCTGAGGCGGGAGGTTTTGACTCTGCCACGGTGATCAGCCTGGAGTCTAATGCCGGGACTCTTGAGAAGTACATAAGTAAGAACCGCTGCCTTGGCAACTCCGGCCTTTGTCGCCTTTTGTACGTGCATGACTTGCCTTGGTATCTCTAACATGTCTTTTTCCCTGGTGCAGGTTCGAAAATAAACAAGGAAAAGAGGGCACGACTTATCCGAGCTCTGCGGGCCTGAAAAGAGGCTTCGTCTTCCTCTAGCGATGACTCTGATGACCACTGAGGAATGGCTTGTTGGCCTTTTTGTATGATTTGTAGCGTTTGCTTCGTTTGTACCACTCCCATTGTATTGAACATTGTTTGTAACAACAACTTTCAATATCATACTTGATTTTTTGGCAACGCCACTTTACTTTGCATGTGCCTCATATACCACGCGCTTTCCTTTCGTCTCGTTCCGCCCACGATGCATGCCTTCACTTCGGGCGACGCCCTCTTACGGGGCGATGCCACGACCTAGGCGACGCCTTCTTCTTTGGCGACACCATGCGAAGGCATCCAGGTGGCACGAAATCACTTCTACCACCCCTTCCTGTTCTTCTGGGCTTAGCGAACTTCCTAACTTGAAAGCTTTGCCGCCAATCTCCCTTTCTATGACGTTAGCTGCAGGCTGCTCCCTGCTATCATCTTCGACGGACGCCGCCTCTTCGACAGGCGCCGCCTCTTCTACGGGCGCCGCGTCGTCAGGGCCTTCCTCCATTGGCACATCTGCTTCGGGCCTCGCCCTCTCTTCTATGGCCGCTTCAGGCGTCAGCCCAACGGGCGTCGCCTCAACCATCGTCGTGTCCGCTCTTGGCGGACGTTCATACACCATAAATACGCCTCTCTTCGTCTTCAGGCTGTTTTCATAGCATTTCCTCGCCTCCTCTTGGTCTGACCTGATGACTATCACCCGGCCACTGAGGTCTGGTAGCTTCATCTTCATGTGACGGGTGGAGGACACTGCACTCAGATGGTTTAACACCGGTCTGTCCAGCAAAATATTGTAGGCAGAATTGGCGTTCACGACGAGGTACCGGATGCTCTCTGTACGGGAGGCCTCTCCGTCCGTGAACGTAGTCCTCAACTCCAGGTACCCCCGGACCTCTACCTGGTTATCCCCGAACCCATACAAACATCCCGTATAGGGACTCAGCAGATCGGGGGACAACCGTAACTTATTAAAGGTCGACAGAAACATGACGTCTGCCGAGTTTCCTTGATCAACAAGCACTCTGTGGACCTTCCTTCCAGCTGTGACGACTGAGATGACAACGGGATCGTTGTCGTGGGGCACCACATCTCGGAGGTCTCTTCTTGTGAACACAATATCTGACTCCCAGGGCTCCCCCGAGAGCCTCTCTTCGATTGAATTCACCCCCCTCGCGTATTTCTTCCGCTGGGAGGCGGTGGGTCCTCCGCCGGAAAAACCTCCAGCAATGGTGTGGACCTCACCAAGCACAGGCATCTCGTGTGCTGGCTCATCTGCCGGTCGCGGCAAGGTGGCGGTCGTTGGGGAATCTGCGACATAATCTTTCAAAAACCCAGTCCTCACCAGCTCATCTAGCTGGTAGCCCAACGACAGGCAATTATCAATTTGGTGCCCGAAAGCCTCGTGAAATTCGCACCAAGAGTCTTTGCGGGGCCCTAACACCTTGTCGGTCTTCGCCGGTCGCCTCAGCCTCTCGGCTATGTTAGGTACGGCGATCAAATCCTTCAACTCAACTACGAAGTTGTACCTCGCCGGTCTTGCTCTTTCTCTGGCGGGGCGTTCGCCTCCTGCTGGGCCCCGAGGCTGGGGCTTTCTGGCCTCGTAGGGGCGTCTCACCTCTGGCTTCTTTCTCCCCGTCGTGGTCTCATTGACTCTGACGGGTTGAACTCGCGCCGGTCCCCTCGGGCGTGAGGGCACGGCGCTGGTGCGCTTCACACATAACTCCCCTTCCGAAGTAATGTGCTCTACTGCCTTGTGCCGTAATTCAGCGAAAGTCCTAGGGCGATTACGAATAATGGATTCCCCGAAGGGGCCGG
This sequence comes from Phaseolus vulgaris, assembly GCF_051622355.1. NCBI lineage: Eukaryota > Viridiplantae > Streptophyta > Magnoliopsida > Fabales > Fabaceae > Phaseolus > Phaseolus vulgaris. The sequence continues at coordinate 11,626,248 of NC_143498.1, forward strand.
GGCATACGCCTTTCACAAATGCGTACACGATCATAGGCTCTTCTGTTGTGCCAACCTTCACGACCTGGGCCCCGAAGCGATTGATATACTCCTTCAGGGTCTCCCCCTGATATTGCTTCACGTCGAACAGGTCGTAGGAGACCGGCGGCGGGGCCTTGTTGGCTAAGTACTGTTCTCGGAATAACCGCGACAATTGGCGGAAAGATGTGATATGACCTTCTGGGAGGCTAATGAACCAGTCCATAGCCATCCCGGTCAGGGTGCTCATGAAGAGCTTGCACTTGGCAGCATCAGAACCGCCTATCAGGACCATCTGCGTGTGAAATGCAGCCAGGTGCGTCTCTGGGTCCTCCATCCCGGTGAAGATCACCTTGGGTCCCGCAAACGTGTTCGGGATCGCTGCGTCTAGGATCTCCTGTGAGAAAGGAGTGGAAAACTCCCTTGGTGGGGAATGGTTCTCCGTCTCGTCATGCCCAGGCCGCCTCCTATCGTTTCTCAGGCCCTGGCGCAACTCCTCATTCACACGGTGGAACTCTTCGTTCCGCTCATGCGAGCGTCAAGGTCTGCCTGCATGCGTTCCTGCTCCATTTTCGAATCCGCCATGTCCTGCTGCAGCCCCCTCATTATTTCCAGGACCTGCTGCATGGATAGGTCTGCTGGGGCTGCGCGCGCTGCTCTTCGTCTGCTGGGGGCCATTGTCGCTCCAAACTCCTTCAACGTTACTGTAACTTGATAAACCTTCTCGAACTTGTGATGGGACTGATGTTTTATATCGGCCCCACGGTGGGCGCCAAATGTTCCGTCTGGTTGACCGGGACGTCTTCGTGCGCGACCTCAACCGTCAGCTAGGGACACCTTCCCACTGGTTGCCTGTGGATTCCTGCAAAAAAGAGGACAAAGGGGCGCCCTAGCGGCCGTGTGCACTCCGACGCTCAAGTCAGCCAGCAAGAAACACCAAAAACTGTCCACCTCCGTGTCTGAGCACCGCGTGTGGCACTCTGGCGGTGGTGAAAGAACTGTGTATATGTGTGTGTTGTCTCCTCCAGGCAAAAATATTCCCCAGTCACTTGTACGCAACCTTGAAGCACGAGCAAGCAACTAGAGAGTTCTCTGGTAAATTTGCCGAAGGTTCCAACCCTTTTTCCAACATTCTCTGCGCTATTTAAACTACCCAAGCATTTAAAGCGCCTTAAAGCGCTTTTGCTCACAAACGTAACGCACTCATTAAAGCGCTTAATTAGAAAACGTAGCGCATTTAAGACGTTTGAAACGCTCAGGAGCCATTATAGTACCTGAATGCTCAAAAGGGAAACTGTATTGAATAACTTTTAATTACCTGGCACCTGACTAAAGGGTGTTTCTATTCTGGCATGGCTGTCGTACACGTGGAGGGCCTCACGACGCCATGACCCCATCTGGGGGCGCTTCGGCCCACCTGGGGACGTTTCTACGTGTGAGTCCTCCTGCTGGGAGTGCTACTGCGCTAGGGGTGACTTTTTGGGGTGCCAACTCATGCCCCCAAGTATCTAGTCACTTACTTTGAGAGCGTATCTGCCCTCCTTTTGTACTCTGCACCCGGTTGCCCTGGGCGTGACTTTCCTCTTGAGTCGTATCTGCCCTACGGGCGTCTCTGGGGCGGTAGGAGCACGTCACGAGTCAGGCTGCCCTTCACTGGTACTGTTACTATGGCCTTGAAGCCACCTTTTCTTTCTCTTTACTGCTGCCCCGTGCTATTGGGACCTGAGGCCTTCTCACGGCGTCGCTCCCTCCATGGTCTTTCCTACCCATGGGTATCGGGGAACCACACCGTGATTGCCTTACTTTAGCACTGTTTAATCTGGCGACGCCCTAGCGAGGCGATGCCTCCATCTGGGCTACGCTTTGCCTTGGCGACGCCTTCCCCTGGCAACGCCTTGCCTTGGCGACGCCTGGCCTTGGCGACGCTTCCTCTTGGCATCTCTACACATAGGCGACGCCTTGCGTTGACTTTTGACCTTCCAGTCGTTGACTTAGTCAGCGCCCGGATACGGGACGGTACATCTTCCTTAGAGGTTGGGTGATGAAGCCTTGAGAGACAGAGAACCCATTGAGCTAGCTCAACCTTCCAGAAGGATGATTAGGAGCATGACACAAGGCACAGAGTTAGGTCAGGATCACTCCATAGCCAGTGCCACAGAGCCTATCATTCCTCGGAGGACCACCAGAAGCAAAGCCCACATGATGGGAGCTGAGCACTAGTTAATCTCTTTATTTTTAATTCCAGTAGATTAGGGTGTGTATAGCATAATATGTACTTAGCATAAATTGGGCTCACTTTGGGGGTTCCAAATAAAAGAATAAAGAGTATGTTGTACTTAGTAAATTGGGCTTGTGCCAAGTCCACCTTTCATGACATGTGCACCCAATTTTAGGGTTTCTTTGACCTACCTTCCAGAAGGTCTCTCACAAATGACACCCTACCCCTCTCACTCTTGCTCCCCAAGACTCTCTCCTATATAAAGGGTATCTTGCCTCGTGTATTTTTACACTTGAATTTGAATATAGAAGAGAAACTCTGCTTTAGTGATTAGTGAGTTTTGTCTCCTAAGTTGTTCTTGGGTCTTATCTTGAGTGTAGTGCACCTAAAGTAGTGGCTCTTCACCACTCATATTGCAGTCTTCCACCACTCCAAGTGGCGTGACCACCATCATTTTTCCATAAGATTTCTTCATCTCCTCATCCTTTTATTTTCCATTCCTTACTTCCCATCTTCATTTCATATTTCTTTTTTTCTCTTTTTTTTATTCGGTCTTTATTACTCTTATTATCTTTTTGCTTCTTAAATTTAGCACCTCATCATCATCATCTATAATTGTATTTTTCTCTTTTCCTCTCTAAAAGAGAACCTTCACACTTACTTCACCAGTTCTTCTAAAAACTAGGTAAAAAACAAGCTAAAATGATAATTACACCCACCCTATTATGCTAAAGGAAACCTATTCTACTGAAATTACTAATAAAGACACTAGTTGATGCTCATCCCCCAAGACCTATGTTCTACTCCTCGTAATCCTCTGGGGTAGGCTAGGTGTTGAGGCATTGGCTAGAGATGAATCCTGACCTAGCCCTGTGTCTTGAGTCATGCTCTTAGTCATCCTCCAGAAAGACTAGGCTTGGTCAATGGGCACACTCTCTTCTAGGTCTTCATCATGTTCTCCGAGTGGGAGAGAATTCCTCTACGAATTTGGAAGACCTGCACAGAAAGCAGTCAGATCACTAACATTGAAAGAATTACTTCCTAAATATGAATCAGGCAGATCTAACTCATAAGCATTGTCATTGATCCTTTTATTGACCTGGAAAGGGCCATCACCACGTGGTAGAAGCTTGGACTTCCTTTGAGTGGGGAAGTGATCCTTCCTCAAGTGAAGCCAAACCAAATCCTCGGGTTCAAATATCAATGCCTTGTTCCCCTTATTGGCATGTTGAGCATACTTTCGTACCTTCCTTTCAATTTGAAGCTTGATGTGATGGCCTAAGTTTTTAATAAAGGAAGCTTTTTCAAAACCATCCTTGTACAACACCTCATCAAGTATAGGAATAGGAAGTAGGCCAAGGGGTGTGAGGGGATTAAACCCGTACACTACTTCAAAACGGGTGTGAGAAGTAGTAGAATTAACTACCTGATTATAGGCAAACTCAATGTGAGGAATCAAGTTTTCCCGCACCCTTGGGTTCCCTGAAATAAGGCATCTCAACATTTGAGCCAAAGTCCTATTGACCACTTCCGTCTGCCCATCTTTTTGTGGGTGACAAGTAGTAGAAAACAAGAGTTTAGTGCTAAATTTTCCCCATAATGTCCTACAGAAGTGACTCAAGAACTTAGAGTCTCTGTCAGATACTATATTTCTAGGAAGCCCATGCAATCTAACAACTTCCTTGAAGAAGAGATTTGCAATATAACAAACATCATCTACTTTGTGGCATGGGATAAAATGAGCCATTTTTTTGGAAACAATCCACTACCACAAAGATAGAGTCCATACTTTTAGATGTCTTGGGAAGACCTAAAATTAAATCCCTAAAGATGTCTACCCAAGGCATGTCTGGGATGGGAAGAGGGGTATATAAGTCATGGGGTTGCACCTTAGACTTAGCCTTCCTACATGCTATGCATTTATCACAAAAGCTATGTACGAATTTGCACATGTGGGGCCAAAAGATATGCTCATGCTGTGTATCTAAGGTTTTAGCTACCCCAAAATGTCCCATAAGACCACCCTCATGTGCCTCTCTAACTAGAGATTGCCTTAAAGACCCTTGAGGGACACAAAGTCTTTTCTCTTTCACTAGTACAAAATATGAAAACAACGACCCTTTATTTAGTGCGGCTTTGCGCTTAAACGCATTTGTAAAAAATGCGGTGGCATTTTTGTAATTAAATTTATTTACAAATGCGGTTCTATGGTAAGACCGCATTTGTAAATCAATTCGAATGATTTACAAATGCGGTCTTTACTATGACCGCATTTGTAAATCATTCTGAATTGAATTACAAATGCGGTCTTTAGTATGACCGCATTTGTAAATCAATTCAGAATGATTTACAAATGCGGTCATAGTAAAGACCGCATTTGTAAAGCATTTTAATTGATTTACAAATGCGGTCTTACCCTAGAACCGCATTTGTAAATCAATTTTACCCTAAAAATTGAAGCGCGCCACTAGTTTTCACTTTCACTTTCGTCTTCTCCGCTCTTCGTTTCAACGTTTCGTCTTCTGTTTCAGCTCTCCCTTTGCATTGTAAGTTTCAGCTCTCTCCTTTTCAACGTTTGTTTTCGTTTTCGTTTTTGTCATTGTCATTATTCACTTCCTTGGCATTGTCATTTCGTTTCCTAACTCGTTTTTGTCATATAGGTGGTTACTGTTCTATTGGGTTCGCCGGTTTTTTCTGCTCCGCCATTGCCACTGTCATAGTCGAAAACTTCCGCCACCGCCTGCGCCTTCGTCTTCGTCTTCGTCCTCGTCTTCGTTTTGTGCCTCTACCACTCCGATCACCATCAACCTAAAGGTTGGTGTTGTATTTAATTTATATTTAATATTTTAAATTTATATTTAATATTTTGAATTGTTATTTTTCTGTATTATAATATATATTTAATTAATAACTAATACAACTTGGAATTTATAACTAATAACTAATAATTTATATATTTGTGTGTATTTTGAATTTTTCTATTATATAATTTCTATTTTCTTAAATTTATATTATATATTTAGTTAGTTGTTAATTACATTTTAATAAAAGTTTTATGTTATGTTAGTTATTGTTACTTTTAGAATAGAAATATCGTGTTTGGATTGAGTCCGGGGGTGTTCGACCCTCGGCAAATGTGTGAGATTGAATAGAATACTAATTATTAGAAAATCCTAACTATATTCCAGAATATATAATGGATCGAAGTTGGATTAATGTTGTTCGTATAAGTGATGAATACGAAAGGGGAGTAGAGGAATTTATACAATTTGCGCAGCGTAACGCGATTATTAGTGGTCATGATGGAGCAAAGATCAGGTGTCCGTGCGTTAACTGTTTGAATGGAAGGATACTGGATGTGAATATCATGAGGGAACACCTGCTGTGTGATGGGTTTCTTCGATCTTATACAACTTGGACATGGCATGGTGAATTATTAAATTTACCACGTGTTTCCGTAACTGAGGAATATGTGGGTTCTACCATGGATGAAGCAGTACACGATGATGGAGATGATGATCGATTGGAGGACATGATTCGTGATGTGGGAGCTGAGTGTTTTGCAAAAGCGCATGGATATGAAAGTATGTCAAAAGATGCAGAAACTCCTTTGTATCCTGGATCAACTAACTTCACACGGTTGTCTGCGGTGTTAAGATTGATGAATTTGAAGGCAATAAACGGATGGACTGATAAAAGCTTCACGGAATTGCTCCAGCTGTTGAAGGATATGCTTCCAGAGGGAAATAGTCTACCTAATCGTAATTACGAGGCCAAAAAGATTCTTTGTCCAATGGGTATGGAGTACAAAAAGATACATGCATGTCCTAATGATTGTATATTATACCGGAAAGATTTTGAATTGTTGAAAAGTTGTCCGAGGTGTGGGTTATCACGTTATAAGTTGAAACAAAAAGATGATGATTCTATTGATGACATGGAAAAGCATGGACCCCCAATGAAGGTTATGTGGTATCTTCCCATCATTCCAAGGATGAAGCGTTTGTTTGCAAACCCAGACGATGCTAAGAATCTTAGATGGCATGCAGATGAGAGGAAATGCGATGGCATGTACCGACATCCAGCTGATTCTATTCAATGGAAGAAATTTGATGATGACTTTCCAGAATTTGGTAAAGAATCAAGAAATATCCGACTTGGTTTAACTACAGACGGAAGGAATCCGTTTGGTAATATGAGTACAAATCACAGTTCATGGCCTGTATTACTAGTTATTTACAACTTACCTCCTGGATTGTGCATGAAGCGAAAATACATGATGTTGTCTATGATGATATCCGGTCCGAAACAACCAGGGAATGATATTGATGTTTATCTAAGTCCCCTAATTGAAGATTTGAAGTTAATGTGGGACCAGGGTGTCGAAGTATTTGATGGATTTGCTAATGAAACTTTCAAGCTTCATGCCATGTTATTTTGCACCATCAATGACTTTCCGGCATATGGTAACTTATCAGGTTATAGTGTTAAGGGTCACAAAGCGTGTCCAATATGCGAAGAAGACACTGCTTCTCAACAATTGAAACATGGAAGGAAAACAGTATATCTTCGGCATCGGAGGTTTCTTAGAAGTCATCATCCTTACCGGAGGTTGAAAAAAGCCTTTAATGGACACCAAGAGGGTAGTGGTCCACCAACTCCATTAACTGGTGTTGAGGTTTACCAAAAGGTAAATAACATAGACCACACCTTCGGTAAGTCCAAAAAAAAGTCATCTGTGACAAATATTTGGAAGAAGAAATCAATCTTCTTTGATCTTCCGTACTGGTCGAGGTTAGAAGTCAGACATTGTATAGATGTAATGCATGTTGAGAAGAATGTGTGTGATAGCTTAATTGGTACACTTCTTAACATTAACGGGAAGACGAAGGATGGTCTAAATGCTCGTTTAGATTTGATTGAGATGAACATACGCGGCGAGTTGGCACCCATAGAAATGGGTAAGCGTACATATTTGCCCCCAACCTGTTACACAATGTCAAAAGATGAAAAAATTAGTTTTTGTCAATGTCTAAAGGGTGTGAAAGTGCCACAAGGACATTCCTCAAATGTGAAGAGCCTAGTGTCAATGCAAGATTTGAAGTTAATTGGGTTGAAGTCTCATGATTGTCACATCTTGATTCAACAGTTGTTGCCGGTAGCTATCCGTGGGATCTTACCAAAAAATGTTAGACACACCATAACCCGTTTGTGCTCATTCTTCTCTTCCATCTGTTGTAAAGTCATTGATCCCTCAAAACTAGATGAACTTCAAAATGAAATTGTTGTTATCTTGTGTGAATTGGAAATGTTTTTTCCTCCGTCTTTTTTTGACATCATGGTTCATCTAGTGGTGCATCTGGTAAGAGAGGTTAGATTGTGTGGACCAGTGTACTTAAGATGGATGTATCCTATTGAGCGGTATATGAAAATTTTGAAAGGTTATGTGAAAAATCATTATCGTCCAGAGGCTTCAATGATTGAAAGGTACATAGCTGAAGAAAGTATTGAATTTTGTTCAGAGTACATGACAAAAGCAAATCCAATAGGTGTTCCAGCTAATTCATGGCACCACAGGCGTTCTACAACTAAATGTTTACGTGGTGTGAATATTGTAAGCAAATCTCGATCAGAAGTCTTGCAAGCACATTTGTACATATTGAATAACACAGATGAAGTTGTACCTTACATAGAAGCTCATAAAGCCATTGTGAAGGCAAATAACCCAAGACAAGCAGAGAAATGGGTCTTGATGGAACATAATAGAACTTTCATGCCTTGGTTTAAAGACGAGGTGTTCAAGGATTCAACGGCATCAGAGACCTTGACCTGGTTGGCTGCTAGATTAAAGTTTGATGTCATCTCATGTACAACGTATGAAGTGAATAATTGTATATTTTACACGAAGTCCATGGATGAAAAGAGTACAGTTCAAAATTCTGGTGTTACTCTTGAAGCCGAGTCAATGCAGTTTTCGACTTCGAAAGATACAAATCCAGTACTTGGATCAATGGCATACTATGGGTTTATAGAAGAGATATGGGAGATTGACTACACTAAGTTTTTCGTTCCAGTTTTCAAGTGTAAATGGGTTGACAATAAAAGTGGAGTTAAAATTGATGAATCAGGATTCACACTAGTGGACTTTCGAAAGATAGGGTATCGAGATGAGCCATTTATAATGGTTCAACAAGCATCTCAGGTTTTCTATGTGAAAGATCCTACGTCAGAACATTGGTATGTCGTTTTACACGGGAAAAAACAAGGGGAAGCCATAGATGATATTGAATATGGCGAAACTCGTTCATTCACACCAGTGATAACTAATAAAGATGACGATGTACTTGATGATGTACATGCAACCCGTAAAGACCACAGTGAAGGAATTTACATATAAACATTCAACCCATATGCAACATGTAAATAAACATTTAGAATTTTTTGTATTATTTTTATATGATTTTAATTCGATTCACATTAACTAATGTTTGTTACCTAATTTTTTTAACAGAGACATGGATGACGACCAGACTCCAAACAGACCTCGATCTGGACGAGGCAATAGAGGACCTACTAGATTGAAGCGTCTTGCATTGAGACGTGCTGCTGGTGAGAAGACACATGTTGACATTGACGTCAACACTGGAGTGGCTTTTGGTCCTAAGGCATATGAGTTTATGAGCTATCTTGGAGTTGTTTCTCGTGAGAGGCTCTCCATTTTGATTAATTCATGGGATGAGGTTTCAGAGGTTGATCGGAACATGCTATGGGAGGATGTTCTGGTAAGCTTTACATTATTATTGTTATCATATAATGCTTTTTAATATTGATTAATTAATTTTAATTTGATGATGTTATTTTCCAGGCAAACTTTGACATTCCTGATGTGGAACCGCTTCGATCAAAGATATTATCCAATATCGCACTTAAATTTCGTACCTTTAAGTCAAGACTGACTTCGAGATACATTTTTGGCGACCTTAAAGACGAAAATCCATGTTTAAAGTACCAACATATTGATGAAGAGACATGACGTCTTTTTAGAGAAAGCCGTGAAAATGAGGCTTGGATGGTAAGTGAAGTAACTTTTTTGTTTATATAACATTAATAAGTTTATCTTATTTACTTCAGTTTGTTTATTTCAATTATGACAGGATCGTCGGAAGAAAGCTCAAGAGATAGCTTTGAAGAATCTTACCCCGCACGTTATGTCTCGTTCGGGGTATAGAAAACTTGAGCAAACACTGATGGTGGAAAAGGAGAAATCTCAACAGGGGACGTTGTCTGAGAATGTGGAAACAGGGGTCACTTCTCCTCCATCACCACCTTTTCGCCATGTAAAATGGAAGAGGGCCCGAATTAAGAAGTCAGGTGCACCAAGTTCTGAGCAATCCGGGGTTATAATCGAAAAAATTGTAAGTTATTTTTGTTATTTTCAATTTTTTTAAAGCATTAATTATATTAATGATTGAAAATATGGTTTTTGTGTACTCTTGCAGGATTCCTTGGAATCCGACGGTAAATTTGTTGCTGAAGGTCGTCACGATATCTGGTTGAAGCAATTGGACGACCTGAACACTCTGGTCGTGTTCGTGCCGCTGGACAAGGGGTCGGAATTAAACTTTATTTTGGAGTTTCAGAACGACAACCATCCTCCTCCTCCAAGAAGGAAACTCAAATGAAGAGTAAGTTACGTGAAGAAATAATGGAGGAGATGAGAAAGGAGACCGATTTGATGTGGCTGGAGATGAAAAAGGAGAATGATCGAATGCGACAAGAGTTTCTATCGCAACAAGTTTGTGCTGAGCCGATTGAACCCCTTGTTAGTCCCACTCCCAAGAGCACAAAGGGGAGTTGTGCGGCTCCTCCAACATCAGGGGATGATATCAATGGGCAGACAGAGGATTGTGAGCTACTGGTAGTGGGCGGCAAACTTCCTCGGGTGGTGGCACTTGGAAAAGTCTATACAAACGCCACCACCTTACATAACGTTCCTCTCTCCCCTGATGTGGCGAAGGTAACAGTTGAAAAAGTACGATTTCCTGATGCTCGTGTTCCACTACCTTCAGATGAGGTAACCACTGTGGCCGATGCATTTCAGACATTCGTTGCCTGGCCCAGAGAGCTCATTCGATCTATGCCCGAACCTCATGTAATAATTTCGTTTCATTATATTATTTTTTATTTATATTTATATATTACATATAATTTAATACAAATGTTGTTTATCTTGTAGAAACCTTTTCAGCCACCAAGTCCGAAAAAGAAGCGTGAGGTTCCAGTTGACGATCCTATGGCTTCCCTACGTCTCATTGCTAGTCAGATTGGCAATGATCCTTTTCCAGTTCCGTGGGATAATACATTTTTTCAAATCAACACTGAACTGCCACTGATGATTTACAACACAGATTTATCAGAATTTATATCTGGGAAACAGGAGCTCAATATAAGTATAATTCAATTTTTTATGATGTAAGTATCTTTACCTATTATTCAATTTACTTTATGTTAAATAATTATTGATTATGCTTTAACTAAAAACTTGTAGGTTTTTGCATAGAGTCTGTATCACTGAGGGGAAGGAAAATATGTATGGATTCGTAGATCCTGCATATACTAATCCCGTTGGACCAAACTCAACTGAGACTCAAGCATACATCACTAACATCCTGGAAAAAGAGGGAAAACAAATTTATTTATGCCCTTATATTAATGAGTAAGTTTAATTATATGTCATCAATTATTATTATTTCATGTTTTAAATATTTACTAACTCTTTTCAATGATCATATAGGCATCATTGGCAGTTACTTGTCTTATCAATGGTTGATAAGACTGCTGTGTGGTTCTGTTCCCTACACAAGAAGATGCCCACAAAATTTAAGGATATCATTGATACGTAAGTATAGTATAAACTTAACTTTGTATGTTACTAATTAACCATCTACTAATGAGGTTTTTTGTATTAACCAGTTCATGGCGTGGATATAACATCCTAAAAGGTCGATCCAGTTCAAATAATTTGAACTACATAAGAGTAAAGGTTTGTAATTTTTTTCTTTCTCTATTATCATTGTTTATCAATATACTAACATATTACTTTTTATTGAATTATAGTGTAATAAACAACCAGGAAGCTATGAGTGTGGCTATTACATTATGCAATGGATGATTACCATTATAAGACTAGGTGTTAAAACTGGTTGGAAAGAGGTATATGTTAAATCATTTTTATAATTCTTGAACATATATATATCTAGAAACTAATTTATGTCAACTTTGCAATGCAGTTATTCACAGAAGAAACACCAATGAGTGAGGAAGGCATTTCATATGTTAGAGATTCTTGGTCCACATATTTCATTAATTTTTATAACTCTAGCATAGGTAAACAATAGTGGTTTTATTATATGTAATTTGATCACTTGTAAATGTACATTTTGATGATTTCAATTGATCACTACATTTCTGTATTTGTCTGGCTGGGTTTGATCATTATGCAGGTTATTTAAATATATGGTTTCTGCACAAAACAGAGTGCATTTGTAAATAGTGATTTATGAATGCGGTCTTTACCAAGACCGCATTCATAAATCCTAAACCCCAAACCCACTCCCTAATTCAGAATAATATACAAATGCGGTTACCTAAAATGACCGCATTTGTAAATGTGATTTATGAATGCGGTCATAGGACCGCATTTGTAAATTCCAGATTTACGAATGCGTGCTGATCAAATGCGGTTCTATGACCGCATTTGTAAATTGAAAATAGCCGCATTTGTTTTACATATCTGCACTAGTGTTTGAAGAGAAAACTATCATGTATGAAAAAGTCTTTGTGTCCTCCCTTTGAGCACTCTTGATAGGTATGAAAAAGTCTTTGCTTTGAGTTGATTTGTCACTTTACTTTTCTCGCACCTTTAAATTCTTGTCTTTACATTCAAGCAAATTTAAATTCAACCTTTACTTTCTTGCCTTTTACATTTCAACATTCTTTTTGTTCATTAGGTTTCAATTCGCTTTTGAATGTTATTTTGTGTCCAATTTTTGTTCTTACCTCTTTTTGTTTGAGTCATATGTTCTTAGTGTTTCTAGGAGTCCTTATTTTGCTTCTACTAATTTTGCTTTTAATTATGAAGGTATAAAAAAAAGTAACTAGAAATTTGTTTAAGTGAAAGTAGATTTAGTTCCAAACATAGATTTCAAGTGTTCATTTAATTTGAATCCCAAACTTTTTTGTGACAATTGGAAGTGAATGAAAATATGCATGATAAGAATTATGGACATCTTTTTTTCCATAAACCAAACACAAGGATAAAAAAAAAAGGACAAGTTGAGCAAACATCTTTGGCAAGACCACCATTTAAAAAAATGGATTTATTTTATTTGGCAAATTGATTTCAACATTGTGGAATTTGATAATTTTGCTTTTATAATTTCTAGTAAGAGTAAAACTTCATTGTTAAAAGTCAAGTAAGTATCTTAGAGTCTTTTTGTGTACTTTTTCTTACTTGTATTTCTTTAAAAGTTTTGTCATCATCTATTTTTCCAACTTGGTTTAACTTATTTGTTTTGAGCTTTTCTTGTTGGTCTTTTAAAATTCTTTAGTTTTGTTGTGGTTCTTTTGAGATCAAGTGTTAAGGGATTTGTCCTTTTTCATTTGAGAGCTTCAAATCTCAAAATAGACCTTTGTTGAGAAAAAATTCTTTTTGAGTGCTTGAATTTTTTCTCCTCTTTGCTACACAAAAGAGTGACACAAGTGAGGATAGGGTTATTAACTGTTCTTTCACTAATTGTTTGTTCTCCTTGTGAAATTTTTATAGCTCTTCTTTCTTCAGGGGAATCATCCAAACCTCAATCACACCAAAAGGTTTTTCTTATGGGTGAGCTTGCGGTAGCAAAGAGATTCTTAGCCCAACCAAAGGAAGAAATGCGGCAATTGGAGGATAAACTTCAAACACTTGAAACGAGAAATGAAAGACAACCAAGAGGAAGGATGTGGGAGCAAAGAAGAGCTTCAAGGAGCTATAACCATTACAACAGCCATAAAGAAGATGAAAATTGGAGAATTCACCAATATGATGAAAGGCGCCACCAATACCATCCTTATAAAATTTATTTTCTCTATGTAAAATTGCCTAGCTTTAGTGGGGAAAGTGACCCCAATATTTACTTAGGATGGGAAGCTAAGGTTGGGCAAATTTTCAATGTATATGAGGTCCAAGATGACCAAAAGGTAAACTAGCCTCCATACAATTTTTAGACTATGCCATGCAATGGTGGCACCAAGTTGTAATGGACATTGGGCTAAACAAGAGGCCAACCATGGTATCTTGGTATAATTTGAAAGAATGTATGTGCGCACGGTTTGTTCCTCCTCATTCTAGGAAGGAACTCTTGTTGAAGCTCCAACGACTTCAACAAAGACTTGGATTGTAGATGAGTACTATAAAGATCTATAAACTACTTTGACTTATTGAAAAAGATGCTTTGATGTCTCCAAATCCAAGTGGAAAGCTTGAAGACCTTGATGTTGTGTGTGTCTAGTTGTTTGAAACTTGTTAATTCACTCCTTAAGATGATCCAAGCTTAGTTGAATCTTTAACCTTTTGAAAAGATGAGTTTTCTAAAAGGAAGTGAAATTTCAACAGGTTGAAATTTCGAATCAACAGGTTGTTTGACACTTAGTGGATTTTAAAATAATTTGGAAAAGCTTTGTCTTTGCCTTTGTTGTCAAACGAATTTCAACAGGTTGAAATTTCGAATCAACAGGTTGTTTGACACTTGATGGATTTTAAAATGATTTGGAAAAACTTTGTCTTTGCTTTCAAACAAAAATCAATCGATTGTTTCAATAAATCAATCGATTGTTTTTCTTAAAACCTTAAATAAATTTTGTTAAGTGTTTATTTTTAAATGATTCCAACAACTTTTGGTTTTTGGTTTTAACTGTTTTAACCATGTGATTGAAATATAAAAAGGTAGTTTTACACTCTTATGCATTAACGAAGTGAGAGAGATCAATCAAAAACAGTTTTCAAAGAGCATTTGGATCATCTCAAGTGTGGAATAGGATTGGTGTGTGTTTTTGCCAATGAGTGGTGTGTGTTCTTGTGGGGTTCAAGATCATCACTCTTGGTGTGTGTAGCTTGTAATCTAGGGTTGATTACATAATGAATTCTTAGTGGTTTCTGAGGATTGGATGCAGCTCTTGGTTAAAAGTGAACCAGTATAAACATTCTGTGTGAATCTCTTTATCCGTACACTTTTTAAATTGCTTTAACTTTGTTTTTATAAATTGCTTATATAAACAACTGATTGTTTCGTAAAAACAACAGGTTGATTTCCTGCATCAAGCTTAAAAACAGTTTCACATTTGATTGGACAGATTTTCCATTGATTAATTCTTCATAGCTTTTCACTCTACCTTCAATACTTGCGAAAATCATTCAAAAATAATTCACCCCCGTCTTATTTTAGCCCTATAATTCTAACAATTGGCATCAAAAGCCAGGTTCTTGAAATTCATTCAAGTTTTTGATCCCAAACCTTTTTTAAATGGCTGAATAACTACCCTTTGGGGAGGTGCTTCAATAAACAGGTCACCTCTGTTTTGTGGACTGAACTATCAATTCTGGAAGGTTAGAATGAAAATCTTTTTTGAGTCAATTGATAGAGGAATCTAGGATGCTATTGTAAATGGCCCATTTGTTCCTAAAATTGAAAAAAAAAATGATGCTTTCATTGAGAAACCTTGGTCCTAATGGACTGAGAGTGAAAGTAAAAAGGCTTAATATGATTGCATTGCAAAGAATATCATCACTTATGCTTTGAATTCTGATGAATTTTTTAGGGTCTCAAAATGTGCATCTGCAAAGGAAATGTGGGACATCCTTGAGG
The DNA here is from genome assembly GCF_051622355.1 of Phaseolus vulgaris. NCBI lineage: Eukaryota > Viridiplantae > Streptophyta > Magnoliopsida > Fabales > Fabaceae > Phaseolus > Phaseolus vulgaris. Next base: position 11,641,386 of record NC_143498.1, read on the forward strand.
TTACCCATGAAGGCACAATTGATGTGAAGAACAACAAGGACAAAAACCAGTCATCAAACAGGTATATTAGCAAGAATGTTAATGAATTTAATTCTACAAACTACACTTGTTTTGGATGTGGTAAACAGGGACACATAAGGTTGAATGTCCAAGCAATGTGAGCAAAAAGAAAGGGTGTTACAAGAAGTATACGAAGAAAGGCAAATCAAGAAGATCATACAATGATGATTCATCCTCAAGTTCATCATCAAAGGAAGATGAAAAAGCCAATTTGTGTTTCATGGCAAAGGAAGAATCTGAATCAAGTAGTGTAAGTTCAAGCTCTTCCATTAATGTTGAAAATTATAGCCAACTTCTTGAGGCCTTCAAAGAGACTCATGAAGAAGCTAACAGGTTAGCCCTTCTGAATAATTGGTTGAAAGGTTTAAACAACTGGTTGGAAAATTGAGTCAAGACTTTGGAAGAAGAGTTGAACCATTCAAAAATTGATTTTGAAACTTTGGAAATGATTTATCAAAACTCTTCTTGCAAGTGTGTTGATTCTAGCTTTTGTGAAAACTGTGAATCTCTTCAAAAGAAAGTTCATTATCTTTTAAAAACTGTGGACAAGTTTTCCAAAGGTCAATCCAATCTTGAAACTGTTCTTGCTTCGGAAAATTGTGTTTTTGGCAAGGCTAGGTTGGGGTTTAATCCAAAAATCAAGAACAAATTGTTTTCAAAACCTTTTTCAAGTTTCTTTGGAAAACAACCTGTTGTTTTGTCGTAACAACTGGTTGAAATTTGCCATTATTGCATGAAAAAGATCTACACCGTTAGATTCTACAGAGTGAGGAGGTTTTGTGCTCCTAAAGGTATTTTGAAATGGGTTCCTAAGGTTCCTGAAATGGGTTCCTAAGGTTCCTAAGGCTCCTACTAACATCATTGAACCCAAATTCATAATGGGACCAAATCTTGCTTCTTAACCTTTTCTTGTAGCTATCCTTGAAAGCCAAGAATTATATTAGGTGTAAAGAATGAGTCTCAAGGGACAAAGCTTTAAAGTTAGTTCTTGTGCCTGCACTTTTCAAATGTGTACATCTAGCAAAGTTCTTTAAATATCAAGAGACATCCTTGGCACATGCATAGTGGTTGGGCAAAAGAGAAACTTTAAGAATAAAGAAAGTATGTGTGTTTTCATTTCTCAATTTATGTAAGTGTGCCTTGTGACCATATGAACATCTCAAAGTCTTCTTTTTGGGTGAATTTATTAGAGTTTTCTGTGCAAAGGTATGAACAAATTGCATACTGCATTTTTCATCTGTTTAAAAGGTAATTTTTGGTTTTTGGCAAGGCTAGGTTGGGGTTTAATCCAAAAATCAAGAACAAATTGTTTTCAAAACCTTTTTCAAGTTTCTTTGGAAAACAACCTGTTGTTTTGTCGAAACAACTAGTTGAAATTTGCCATTATTGCATGAAAAAGATCTACACCGTTAGATTCTACAGAGTGAGGAGGTTTTGTGCTCCTAAAGGTATTTTGAAATGGGTTCCTAAGGTTCCTAAGGCTCCTACTAACATCATTGAACCCAAATTCATAATGGGACCAAATCTTGCTTCTTAACCTTTTCTTGTAGCTATCCTTGAAAGCCAAGAATTATATTAGGTGTAAAGAATGAGTCTCAAGGGACAAAGCTTTAAAGTTAGTTCTTGTGCCTGCACTTTTCAAATGTGTACATCTAGCAAAGTTCTTTAAATATCAAGAGACATCCTTGGCACATGCATAGTGGTTGGGCAAAAGAGAAACTTTAAGAATAAAGAAAGTATGTGTGTTTTCATTTCTCAATTTATGTAAGTGTGCCTTGTGACCATATGAACATCTCAAAGTCTTCTTTTTGGGTGAATTTATTAGAGTTTTCTGTGCAAAGGTATGAACAAATTGCATACTGCATTTTTCATCTGTTTAAAAGGTAATTTTTGGTTTTTGGCAAGGCTAGGTTGGGGTTTAATCCAAAAATCAAGAACAAATTGTTTTCAAAACCTTTTTCAAGTTTCTTTGGAAAACAACCTGTTGTTTTGTCGAAACAACTGGTTGAAATTTGCCATTATTGCATGAAAAAGATCTACACCGTTAGATTCTACAGAGTGAGGAGGTTTTGTGCTCCTAAAGGTATTTTGAAATGGGTTCCTAAGGTTCCTAAGGCTCCTACTAACATCATTGAACCCAAATTCATAATGGGACCAAATCTTGCTTCTTAACCTTTTCTTGTAGCTATCCTTGAAAGCCAAGAATTATATTAGGTGTAAAGAATGAGTCTCAAGGGACAAAGCTTTAAAGTTAGTTCTTGTGCCTGCACTTTTCAAATGTGTACATCTAGCAAAGTTCTTTAAATATCAAGAGACATCCTTGGCACATGCATAGTGGTTGGGCAAAAGAGAAACTTTAAGAATAAAGAAAGTATGTGTGTTTTCATTTCTCAATTTATGTAAGTGTGCCTTGTGACCATATGAACATCTCAAAGTCTTCTTTTTGGGTGAATTTATTAGAGTTTTTTGTGCAAAGGTATGAACAAATTGCATACTGCATTTTTCATCTGTTTAAAAGGTAATTTTTTGTTATGAAAAATGTTCTATTTGTTGTCACAGTAAAACAATCAATTTTTTTTTTGAAACAAACGATTGTTTTTCCTCCGGCACCTCTGTATAATGCTGCCAAATTTGCTTAAGCTTTGTCTTTGCCTTTGCTGTCAAACAAAAATCAACCGATTGTTTCGATAAATCAATCGATTGTTTTTCTGAAAACCTTCACAAAATTTTGTTAAGTAGTTTTTCTGTTTTAAATGATTCCAAAAACTTTTGGTTTTTTGTTTTAACCATGTGATTGAAAGATAAAAAGGTAGTTTTACGCTCCTTTGCATTAACGAAGTGAGAGAGATCAATCAAAAACAGTTTTCAAGTTTTCAAAGAGCTTTTGGATCATCTCAAGTGTGGAATAGGATTGGGTCTTGTATTCTGAACTTTGATCTTGTGATTTACCTAGGTGTATTCTATTCCCTTCTTCCTTAATAGTTGTATTTTTGTACTTGTGTTGGCAAGAAGTGTTGTGTTCTTGAGGGGATCAAGATCAACATTCTTGGTGTGGTTTTTGCCAAGGAGTGGTGTGTGTTCTTGAGGGGTTCAAGATCATCACTTTTGGTGTGTGTAGCTTGTAATCTAAGGTTGATTACACAGTGAATTCTCAATGGTTTCTGAGGACTGGATGTAACTCTTGGTTAAAAGTGAACCAGTATAAACATTCTATGTGAATCTCTCTATCCTTACACTTTTTAAATTGCTTTAACTTTGTTTTTATAAATTGCTGATAAAAACAACTAATTGTTTCGTAAAAACAACAAATTGATTTTCTGCATCAAGCTTAAAAACAATTTTACATTTGGCTGGACAGATTTTCCATTGATTAATTCTTCATAGCTTTTCACTCTACTTTCAATACTTGCGAAATTTTTTCAAAAACAATTGACCCCACTTCTTGTTTTAGCCCTATAATTCTAACATGACTAAGATAGATATGCATGAAAATGAGGAGTCAAAGATAACTAGATTTATTAGTGGTTTAAGAAGAGAAATACAAGATGTGGTAGAATTGTATGAGTATTCCTCTTTGGAAAAGTTGGTTCACCTAGCCATCAAGGTTGAATCACAATTTTTAAAGAAAAACACATTTCAAAAGTAGTCATAATGATGGCTTCTACACATCATCATGGAAGCATAAAAATCAAACTTCTTCACAAACCTTTCCTTCCAATTTTTTCAAAGATTCCACTTACAAACCTAGAGTTTCTAAACCCTCAACTTCTACACCTAAGTCACCCACCGAAACCTCAAGTAAAAAATGTTTTAAATATCTAAGTTTTGTGCATATTGCAGCCAATTGTCCTTCTAAAAGAAACATGATGGTTAAAGGGGGGTTGTCATGAGTGAACATAGCTCTCAAAGGTTTAGGTCCCCTACCGCTTCTAGGAGCCAAAGTGAGGAAGAGTATGAAATGGCATGTGAGGGAGATTTGTTAGTAGTGAGGCGCAGGCTTGGCCAAGTCCAAAAGCCTTTTGATGAAAGTCAAAGGAAAATCATTTTTCACACGAGGTGCATCATTAATGACAAATTGTGTTCCTTAATTCTGGATGAGGGTAGTTGTACAAATGTGGCAAACACAAGAGTGGTGGACAAGCTTGGGTTACCCACCATCACTTATGCAAAGCCCTACAAGCTCGAATGGCTAAGTGAAGAGGGGGAAATAATAGTAAATAAACAAGTCCTCATAGCCTTCTCAATTGGTAAATACAAGGATGAGGTCTTGTGTGATGTTGTACCTATGGAAGCCACACACATTCGTTTAGGTAGGCCATGGCAATTTGATAGGAAAACTTTACATGATGGCCTTACCAAAAAAATCTCTTTTACCTTCCACGGGCTTAAGGTCACACTAAAATGTCTCTCACCAAAAGAGGTCCATGAGGACCAAGTCAAAATGAAAGAAAAGAGAGAAAATGAAAAAAGAAAAGAAGATTTTTAAGAGAAACCTTCTCATTTCTTCAAAAGAGGTTAAAAAGGTAATGCTTTCTCAAAAAACTATCTTCCTAGCTTATCCAAAGAAAACCCTTAAGAGTGAGTCAGAGGTAGATAGTCCTATGTGCTTGGACCCTTTGGTAAAAAAGTTTGAAGATGTGTTCCAAGATTCCCCTCTAAAGGATTACCTCCTCTAAGGGGAATTGAGCACCAAATAAACTTCATACCCGGGGCTACTTTACCAAATAGACCAGCATATAGAACAAATTCAACCTAGACCAAGGAAATTCAATAACAAGTGGAGGCATTAATAACTAAGGGTTGGGTCCAGAATAACATGAGTCATTGTGCTATGCCTGTGATTCTTGTCCCTAAAAAGAATGGGAGTTGGAGGATCTGTACGAGTTGTCGAGCCATAAACAATATCACCATTAAGTATAAGCATCCCATCCCTAGGTTAGATGACTTGTTGGATGAGTTACATGGGTCTCAAATATTTACCAAAATTGATCTTAAGAGTGGTTATAACTAAATTCGGATTAAATCGAGAGATGAATGGAAAATCGCCTTTAAGACCAAATTTGGTTTATATGAGTGGTTAGTCATGCCCTTTGGATTAACCAAAGCTTCAAGTACCTTCATGCGACTTATGCACCATGTCTTAAGACCTTTCATTGGCAAGTTTGTAGTGGTATATTTTGATGAATTCTCATTTATAGCTTGTCTTTAGAGGACCATAAGAAACATGTTAGGCAAGTATTAGAAACCCTTAGGAAGGAAAACTTGTATGCTAATCCGGAAAAATGTGTGTTTGCAATAGATCACATAGACTTCCTAGGGTTTGTTGTGAGTTCAAAATGGGTGCATGTGGATGAAGAAAAGGTTGCAGCAATTAGACATTGGCCTACACCCACCAATGTTAATGAGGTACGGAGCTTTCATGGCTTGCTAGTTTTTATAGGAAGTTTGTGAAAGACTTTAGTATCATTGTCGCACCTCTCAATGCCATAGTAAAGAAGGATGTGGTGTTTAAATGGGACCAAGAACAAGAAAAAGCTTTTGAAACTTTGAAAAATAAATTGACAAAGGCACCCATTTTAGCCTTTGAACATATGAACATCTCAAAGTCTTCTTTTTGGGTGCGAGAAAAGTAAAGTGACAAATCAACTCAAAGCAAATATGCTAAAAAAGCTCTGATAACCACATGACGTGAGTTAATTTTAGATTGTTCATTTTAGAGGTGACACTTTACTTATGATTGAGATTTTTAACAAGTATATGGTGAGACCTAGGAAAGATCCCCATTGGACACGAACTTAACCAAGTGGTTAAGTAAGTGTGAAGATTCACTTCCAAAGGCAAAGAGGAAAATCAAGATAAGGTGAAAGTGATGATGCATTGCAGAAATTGAAAGATATGAAAGGAAACAATTAAGATGGCCATGACCAAATGCTAAATGGAAGAACAACACAAAAACACAAAGGAAAACCGAATTATAACAAGTATAGGAACATAAGAATAAAGTGGTGAAATGGAAATGAAGGAAAATGATGGAAGAAGAAAGCTTATGGTGTGAATTGAGAAGGGACACGCTACTTGAAGTATGGTTTCCTCCAAGATGAGTGTAAAGAGCCGCCACTTGAGAGCTCTCAAACTCACTCAAGATAAGACCTATTGTTGGAGCAAACAATCCTCACACAAAATGTGCAGAGTTTTCCTTCTTCTATAAAATTCAACATGAAAAAACAAGGAGGAAGACACCCTATTTATAGGAGATGGTGCCTTGGAAAACAAGAAACAAGGGTAGGATGGTAAATGTGTGAGGGGGTTGCCTTTAGGGTTTGACTAAGTCAAAACCACACCTTAGGCCATTTCTTCTAGAAATTAGGTAAAAAAACAAGCTAAAATGATAACTACACCCTCTACTATGCTAAAGGAAACCTATTCTACTGAAATTACAAATAAAGAAACTAGCTGATGATCAGCTCCCAAGGCCTGTGCTCTACTCTTCGTGATCCTCTGGGGCAGGCTAGGTGTTGAGGCTAGAGATGAATCCTGACTTAGCCATGTGTATTGAGTCATGCTCCTAATCATCCTCCGGAAAGGTTGGGTTTGGTCAATGGGCACAATCTCTTTTAGGTCCTCATAAAAAAGCTAGCAAAAAGAATACTTTTATTATACACTAAAAGTAACCTAAATAATACTCTTGTGTCAAAGGAATTTAACCATTTAGTTAAAAGTTAGTATAATCATTGTTTCAGACAAATTAGAAGGGTGGGCTGCCTCTTTACCCGTTAGCTCGCTTAGACCAATCCCATATAACCCGTAGTCCGCATGGGCCAAGTGTAGAGTAAGCTGGCTCGCATAACCCGCATATTTTAAAAATTACTTTCAACACCCCCATAATTTCTTCTAGCAACCTCATATTCTCAAAATTCTAAAATTGTTCATTCTAAAATTAAAGAAAAAACATTTAATGAAAACTGTCAAATGGTAATTTGAATATTTTTTGAAGTAAGACATGGAGGTGCATGAAGAACTACTCTCTATCCCTAATTCATAACATCTTCACGAAATTCGATAATAATTTTTTAATATTTAATACTATTTTTTGTCTTTCTAAATACATAAGTTATTTAGGTTTCAAATCTTAAATACAATAGTCATACCTTCGTCTATTTTATAATGATGTGTTTACATGTATTATCTTAAAAAATATATATTTAATAAAATATTTTATTAATACAATTGAAATTTAAATTACATTAAAAATTACAACATAATTTAATATTTTTTTATTCATATTTTATTACATATGTTGTTGCGAAACAATTTATCCAATTTCTTTAAATAAAAAATAACTTAATAAAAAATAATTTATTCAAAATTATATTTAAAAATTTATTTTTTATTAATCTAAACAAAATTCTTATAATACAGGTTGACACCAAATCCATAGACCAGCCTGCATGCAAAACAGAGCAATAAAATTAATCAGCATTCTTTACACAAAACAGACCAAATACAAAACGATAGGAGCGGGCTGGTATCCATTAGCATCCCTAGTCTGAGCCCGTCGACCCCAACACTGTAGAATAGTGTCTAGTGAGTAAGTGATGATCACTGTTCATATCTAAGCCGCAACCCCACCAACAACTTGTATCCACGCCTGTTCCTATTGGCTTGGTGCAATTCACCTGTATCCTGTGCTACAATTTGCAAATATAATATTACAAAATATTTTATCTTCTTTTAAAATACTATATATTTTTTACTTTAATGAGCATGACAAGGGATATGGGGTCACTTCATTATAAAAATGATGGTGTCCTTTTCCCACTTTTGTCTTTATTTTAGTATTTTCTTACGTCACCTTTCCCAAATTTTATATAATATAAATTCTCCTTCTTCCTGCTCTTATAATCATTTAAGCACAAGTCCCACCTCGACAAATCTTTCTCTCTACCCTTCAGCTTCTCTTTGTTCCACTGCATTTTTTCCTTGTCTTCTTCTGCTTTAACTTTGTTTCCTTCGCTGAAGTGTTTTCTGTTTCTCATTCAACTTTTATTTTTCAACAAACTGTGTTTCTTCTGGGCTTGGAAAAATGTTCGCAGAGACAGAACTTCTGTTCCCATATTTTCGAAATTTCTCTCAAGAGTTTCAACAACTTGAGGAATACTGCATGACCCTAAAGTCCACTTCTTCAATGGTACTATTTTTCCCCTTTTACTGTTTCCACCTTCTCTTTAAGTTTTTCTTATGTGTGTTCACCTTATTCCCCTCTATGCTTAGTTTATCTGCATTTTCTTGATGGGTTTTTCCTTATGCTGAGTAAATTTGAAGTTTTCTTTTCTTTCCTGTGTTGTTCTCCTTCTTCTGCATCCAGAATGATTAATACTTTGGAGCAAATGAGGCTAAATAAAATTGAAAGTTTTTCTTCCTTGAATCATGTCCATATTTCCATTTATTTGGAAAGAATGTTATTTTAGTATGTGCGTATGTGTTTGATTAATCGCATGATAAATAATATCAAAGTCGAAAAGGAAAACTAATAACCAGATTATGTTTTATCATTTAATACGTGTTTATCTATTCATTTTTATTTCATTTTTGCTACCTTCCATTCAGAATGTTTTCCCATAGTCATACTCATAGCACAAGTGGAAACAGCTCGACATGACTTTGTGTGCTGGATCTGGAAAAGTGATACAAAAGGAAATAAAAGTTGTATAGATGGAAAGTCTTTTTGTTGTGATACTTCCGTGTTCTGTAATATTTCTTCCCTTTCTTTATTAATTTCTGGCGTGAAGTGTGAACTCTCAGTGGGGTTTGTCTTTTTGTGCCGCACTGAGGGAGGTTGATTGGAGAGGAAAAAGTCCTTTTATTCTCTTTTTCTTTGTAGTAAGGAAAAGGTTAGAGGAAAAGGACTGGTTGATGCTCAATTTAATACTTTCTTCAAGGTTTTGTGTGGCACTAAAAATATAGTTGGGAAGATCGTGGCTTTTGCCTCTATTTCTGTTCCCTAACAAAAGAAAATGATGTATTGATGAGTTATTTTCTTATGGTTTTGCTGGTCTTATGTTCATTGGAAGTTTACACAATTCTGGGGTTTGAGCCTGAGATTTTGAGACTTGCTCACTTTTATCATTGAGAATTGTTTTAACTGGGGTTCCATGATGTTGTACAAAAGTTTAAATATTTTGGTTTTATTCATAAAAGAAAATTGTGATCCACGTTCTCCAGCTGGGTGATGGAATTCATTATGGACTAAATGATGCCAGTTTCGATGTTTCAGCCATCTACTCCTGGACTCTTTCAAAGTCAGCTTTTGGATGAAGCATGGGCTATGAATTTGCTACCATGAACCTAATGCAATGTCAAATAAATTGACACTTGCCAGTTCTTCATTTCAATGTGTAGTTCAGCTGAATATGTATTGCCACCTTTCATTTATGCAAAGCTTCTGCTCTGTTGTACCAAAATGATGTTGTGCTATGGTATATAGTATTTGCTTTCTTGTTAAATAAAAAGCTTGACAATCCTTGTCTAGCTTGTCATTTAACAAACAATTTATCATGATAATAACAACTGATTCCATCTACCAAACTGGAGAATGTTGTGTTATTCATTAATTGTACTTGAAACTTCGAGGCCTAAAGTCTTTGCTCACGAATAGCTTTTGTATCACCACAGTACTCTCTCGGTTCATTTTCTGTATCTTCATTCTATAGCGGTTGAGAAAAATCTCTAGTGGTCTAAATCTATTCTTTAAATCATCACTTGGTAGGATGATGATGACTTGTGATAACTATTGACTCATTCTAAGAAATTAGAGGCGTTAAGGAATCGTGCAAATTTTATCTTGAAATTTTTTGCATCTTTTGTCTCAAGTATCTTGTGCTAGAGAAACTTCTTAACATTAGTAAATAAAAAGGTGTTGAATCCTTATTTTGCAAGACTAAGTCATGTTAAGCCACACTGCATCTGGAAGTAACCATGGCTGTTATTAGCATTATTGTTGTGGGTACACAGTACTCGTATGAACACCTGGTAGATGATAGATGATTAACTATTCAACATCTAATGTGTGTTTGTTGTTATAAATCTAAAATGCTGCTTTTACTGATTAATTTGTTTTTCTTTTCATGTCTTGCAGAATGACCTCATACAATCTTCTTCTGCAATCTCAGAATATGATTTGTTAATTGAGGGAGATCTGTTCAAAGCACCTGAACCTATTATTGAAGAACCAGAAATAGACCTCGATCCTGTGCAAGCAGCCATCTCAATGATATCTTGCGGGGAGGATGTCCCCTCACAGGGTCTAAAATCATCAGATATTAATTTACTTCAAAATGAACAGCTTCTGAGTGAGGTATTTTACGAGTGCAAAAAAGATCTCTTAGAAAAGACAGTGATAGAGTCACCACTGGCGGATATTATGGAAATCAAGGTTTCACCACTGAACATTGAGGATAATTCAATTCAAGTAAACGAACCACTTCCTCACATGACTCTACCAAAGAGTATCAGTTCAGAAAGTCTGAGTTCAATGGACTGGATGCATGGAGCTGCATTGAAGCCCAGTTTTCTGGATTTCCCGGGATTAGATTTCAATGCAGTTTATGGCATGCGGAGAGCATTTAGCGAAGGAGATATAAAGGTCAAACTCAAACTCATTCGTATATTATGTGTTTGCTTATAAGTTTAAGCCTGTATCTTGTGATGTTTTTAACACTGTCAAAGAAGAAAACTTCACCTGTATCAATTGATCTGCTCTTTACTCGTGATTCAAGCAGTAATGATACAGATAAGGAATATTGGCAAAGACACGACTTAATGTGATTGTTTTCTTTTCTCTATTAACTGAAAACTCTAATAGCTTTCTTTTATTTACGCAAAATAGGCTAATGATTGTGTCTGCTTTTATGACAGACTCTTAGTACTGGGAACACGAGCTTTGGCCAATCTCCCCAGGAGAAGCCTTTTCTTCTCGGCAACTGCACTAGTGAGGAACGTCAAGAAAAGCTCTCCAGGTATAGAAATAAGAAGACAAAGAGAAATTTTGGGAGGAAAATTAAGGTAACTATAGATTTTCGCAACAGAATACTCTTTAAAAGTTCTATGGAATACATATATCTGCTGGAATTTACTATGTTCACTTCTTGGTTAATGCATCTAACTTGGTTTTCTTATGTTACATAATTTCAATTATGATATTTTCGGTCTTTCACCTGATCCTAAACTCAACTAATAATGTGTTTTGGTTTTTAGTATGCTTGCCGGAAAGCACTTGCTGACAGTCAACCAAGAATCCGTGGAAGATTTGCAAAGACAGAAGAGTTAGATTTCAAGAGGTAATGAATGCTAACTGACTCAGTTGGAATTGGAAGAAAGCAGGAATCAAGTGTTGTATTGTATCTGATCAAGATGTTTGGAAGGGCTATCCGCATGAAAACTATAAACTTGGTGGAGTTCTATAGCTTGAACAAACAAGTTTTGCTGAATGAATGAATAAATGAGGCAGAGACCTCAAACTCCTTAGGGTAGTTTGCCCCTTATCCTCTGTAGTAGCCTTCTTTGGAGAATGACCTTCCACGTATGTAAATATGGTTTGTTGAATAAAACAATGGAAGAGTAGTTAAGGTTGTATAATGTTCATATTATATATACGCAAATATGCAATATTTATTTTTGTTAGTTACATATGTTCGAATCTTCTCATTTTTCTGTCTCCTCTCCCCATTCAGTACATATTCAGTTTAAAGGTTTAGATTATATGGATGATTAACTAGTTGACACAATTTGTGGTATTATTGACTGAGTTTTTACAATGTCATGACTTCAAAACCTTCTTGACATGAGTATTCATCTTCTTAGAATCCAGCGTGAAGTGCTAGATGAAGGGTGGAAAAAGGTCCAACACAGTACATATGCTGCATAGTATTTGGACTAGTGTTGATCTATTTGATGCCATGAACTTAAAGTACAATGAATAGATGGCTTGAACAGGATTAATATAAAATGTAGTATTTATAGACATTTATAAAATAAATTTTATCATAAATAGAATGTCAGTACTTAATATTAAATTATTATTTAAATATTAAAATAAAATAAAAATAAAAATTATTGTCAATAGTTTATTTTTTATTAAATAGAATTAAAACATATTCAATTCGATTGCATCCAATAAAATTAAAATTAAAATATAAGTATTGACCAGAAAAAGTTCAAATCTCATTTATATACAATATATAAAAGTAACCCAATTATTGAAAAATATTTTAAAAGAGTGTGATGTTAAATATTGTACTGGTCGAAACATCTCGACCCACGCACTTAGGTATGGTTAGATCGGTAATATAAATCACGCTTAGCTCGGTCTGAGTTAGGTATGGGCGCAATAACTCGTTGGAGGGGTAGCCCAGATATTTTGTTCGGTATACGTGGAAAAGATAATTTAAAACAACAAGAGGAATAACTGAATTAGTTGAAGCATATTAATAAATACAGGTCAAAGTGGTTAGGAATGTTGGTACCCGAAAAATAATAGGTATGCGTTAACCAAATATTGTTACTATTGAATTATATTGTGTTGAAGATTATATTCTGAATGTTGAGATTATATTCTCACTGATGAAAGTTGTTGAAGGAATGTCTATAAAAGGGGTTTAAGACCCCGGGTAAAGGTATGTTTTTTCCTAAGCTCTACACTGATATACTTATAGTTTGAATGCTCTCTCTGACTTGATCGTCAAAGTGTGATCAACAGGTAGAGCCTCTTTTCTCCAAGTGGAGTAGCATCTCAAAGTGCCAATTGGAGACAGATCAGAAGCGGAGCTCACCCATTCAATCCAACTGAGGTCAAGCGGCAAGAACATTTGGTGGCGACCACTGTGGCACCCGGTAAAACTCAATCCCACCCACAGCCGCAACTAGGCATTCTAACTTCCTTCTAACATAATGAGAAGCACGAGGCAAGGACCTGTAGGGTCTGAAAAAGGTGAGGCCCCTGCTCTGCAACAACTTATGGAGGTCGTGTGTGCCCTTCAGGAGTCCAACGAGGAATACCGACATGAACAAGAACGAATTCGAGAAGAAGCCAGAACTGAGCAAAAACGATGACACGCGAAAGCCCACGCTGACCAAGAGCATCTTCGAGAAGAAGAGTAGATAAGTTGGGCCCAGCTTATGGCAGAGATTGAAGCCTCCCAGATAGCCATGGAGGGAGACACACATACCAATGAAGAGTTGCGCAAAACCAATGAGGATTTGCATAGGAATTTACACCGACAAGGCCGACGTACCACTTGGGAACGACCCCCGGACTTGTCGTCAAGAGATGACCCAAGCCGTCTCCCGACAAATCATGGACGAGCCTGTGCCACCGTATTACATCATGCCCAAGGTCACACCTCTCTCTTTGGCATAGAGGACCCTAAGAATCATTTAAAAGCGTTCAGGGCTCAGATGATTATCTCGGAGGGTCAGATGCTATCCGGTGTAAATTGTTAATGGGTACATTTACAGGAACAACTCTGTAGTGGTTTAGTGGAATACCGGATGGTCGAATCACCCCTTTCCCTCAATTTTGTAGAATGTTCAAAGACCAGTTCTCGACCAACAGGGTCAACCCCCACGACCCTATGATCTTTTCAGTCTCAAGCAGAGGGAAGGTGAGTTGCTTAAGGAATATTTAAACAAGCTATGTGCAATATCAATAAGACTCCAAACTCAGGATGAAAAGATGGAAGTAGCCGCTGATGACTTTTACGGCAAGTGCACCGCGTTTGTCAGAAGTAATAATTGTCCCTAAGGACGAATATCGATCCCACAAGGAACAGTGAATTATCGAGTACAATAATCGCTAAATATAAAAACAGAACAATTAAAAGAGTTTTGAATTAATTGTGTTGGCACTGATTAATAAGAAAACAAACAAAGAATTAGTTGCTTCAATTGGAAAAATAGGGATTAGGTTTCATCTCTCTCACTCTCATGTATTTTGATTAGCATGTCAATATTAAGTTCTTTAATTGAAATTGATGCCCGTATAAAAATCATTTATATCGATTCCTCGCATATAAAATCCTTAAGAATGTTCCCTAACTATCGATCCCTCGCATAATTATAAGAACAACTTAGAACGAAGCTCAGACGTTAATAAACATTTCAAGTCTATTCCTAACACTCAAATATGCTAAGTATTGTTGTTTAGGTCCGAACCCTAAAAATACCTCCCGGTCAGATTTAAGATTCTCAATTTGTCACGGAAAGTTAAAAGTAAAAAAACAATACCAATAATCAACCAAGAACTGAATATTAATATATAAGATATCACCTCAATACATAAGAGTTTGAGCAGATTACTCCCAATCCCAAAGGGTAGAATTAGCCACGCATACTTCTAGCACCTTCCATTCTCCCAATTGGGTTACAATTCACTCTATGGTGTTTTCCTCTCAATCTGGCACCCTAAGGTTGAGCCTCTAGCCCTCTATTTATCCTAGATTTCTAGGGTTAGGTTGTTTATTGTGTCGCGCTAATGGGCTAAATGATAAAACATAAAAAAAGGCCCAATCTTTCTTTGCATCTTTTTCCATTTTGGGACCTTCTATCTTTATCTTTTTAGCTCAAATCATTCATATTTAATCCAAATCTCCAATCTTCCTTAGAAATCTGCAATTAACACCAAATTTGGGAATAAAATACTCTTATTCAAATAAAGATCATAAAATATGTAAAAAGGTATAAATTCATAAATTAGGGATTATTTTATATGTAAATTAGCAATAAATCCTCATAAGTGCCTATATTTTAATATGAAATATTACTGAAATTATACACTTATCAGCCGCCTTTGTGCAAGGGATGACAACAAGCCTGTTTAGTGATTCGTTGATTAGAAGCCCAACAAATACGTTGGCCAAAATACTTGAGTGGGCTACCAGCCACATCGAAGCCGAGGAAGTCGTGCTCAGGAAAAACAGAACCTCTCATTCGAAGCAAATCAAGAGGGCAGACCTGAGATACGTTCCCTATGTTGCCAAGAAGAATGAATCTAAGGAGAAGGGCAAAGAGGAAACATCAACCAGACCTAGGTTCTGGGTATCCTGTAAAGAACTCATTGGAATGCCCGGAGTGTCGAAAAGATTGAAATTTCCATTAAAGACAAACCGGTTTTTAGGATCGCGAAAGGACATGTGTGATTTTCACCAAGCTTTTGTGCACGGAATCGACTGATGCATTACACTTAGTTATCAACTAGTAGACTTGGTTAAAGAAGGTCTCCTGAAAAAATATCTTGAGGTCGATCAAGAGGGTTTGCATGTGGAAGTTGCATCCTCAGATCAAAGGTATGAAGCTCCAGTCCTTAGAGAGTTGAACACCATCGTGGGAGGATGTTGGAGGCAGAAGCTCATCCTCCAAGCGCAAGCGTTATGCTCAATTCGTAATGGCCTTAGACACAAAGGAACTCGACAACCTCGCAGAACTCTCCCTTTGTTTCACAAAGACCGACTTGGAGGACATGTTTCCCCATGAAGGCAATCCTGTGGCGATATCAGTTATCATTGTAGGACGAAAGGTGCACATAGTCCTAATTGATCAAGGAAGCTCAGCGGATGTGATGTTCTGGAGAACCTTTGTCAATCTACAGCTATCTCCAAATCATCTAAGACCATACAATCTGTTTGGTTGGTTTCGCGGGTGACCAGGTGGAGATGCGTGGATATGTTGAGTTAAGAACAACTTTTTTCTAATGAAAGTGCGGCCAGAACAGTCGCCATCAAGTACATTGTCGTCAATGTACCCTCGACGTACAACCTGCTCCTTGCCCGACCTACTTTGAATAGGCTAGGTGCGGTGGCCTCAACAACCCACATGAAGATGAAGCTCCCGTCTGTTGGGTCTATTAGTGTCTAAGTTCAAGAGGGGAGGGGTGAATTGAGCTTATAAAATTTTCGCAAGAACACACAATTTTTCAGTATTCCAGAGGCAAAAAGAACAGATTGTTTTTACATGAAACAGATTGATTCTTCAGAGCAGTCTTGGCACAATTTGAATTTTGTTCAATGTAAAATTGTGTTCAACAGAGAATTATAACAGAACCAGATCAGCTTAATATTGTGAGGATGAAGGATACAGCTATGCTTAGAAATCAATCAAAAGTTACATAACACAAGATTTCAAGAAGTATGATCCTTTCTCAGGTTTTAATGAATGATCAGTTTGTTCACAATTCACTTAAACCATTATATGCAGCAACCTTGTTTATGATCAGAAATCTTCAACAAATCAGGAAGAACAGTTTTCACTTAACCCATAATTAACAGATTCAATTTAAAAAGAACAGATTTAGTTCTTGACAGAATTAAGCAAAAACCAGAAAAGAGTGCAGGGATGAGAATACAAGATACACACGTTTTTATACTGGTTCACTCATACAGAGCTACATCCAGTCTCACCTTACCCCAAGGTGGAATTCACTAAAAAACAGTACCAATCACTTACAAACACAGCAGTTCTTGAACACTACAAGAACAACACACACAATGCTGAAAAACCCTATTTCAGCACACCTTGCACTCCAAGAAACCCTATCAAGGAGTGACTAACACTTACACCTTTACAAAACAGAATAAAGGAAAGATTACACCTGAAAAGAAGATGCAAGAACTCAAAACCAGTAGTTCAATTTGCTGCAGAACTGCACCAGCACCTTCACCAAGCTCAAAGGTTTCCTAGAACAAGCACACTTGAAAATCTCTTTGGAAAACCTTTCAAAAACTCTTTCAATCCTTCTTCTCACATGGAAATTGTTTGATCTCTGTCAAAAGCGTAATTCCTCAGCACTCTTTCATGTGAGAGAGACATTGTTTATATAGAAAACAGTTTCTAACTTCTTTTCAAAAAACAGTTGAAAAGCAGTTAAGAAAACAACAGATTCAGTTTTGAACTTAACAGATTTATTTTTTAAAAACTGCCAACTCAGCTTAACAGAAATAACTGTCTGAGTGGTACCTTTGGTGCCCTAACTAACTTGTGAAAAACCTTTCAGCACACCAAAGAATAAACCTGTTCTTTCACAGTAAAACAGATTAAAGTATAACACACAGGCCAGCTCAGCTTAACTGAAATAACGAACTGAGCTTTCCCTTGGTGCCTTAACAGAAATTTAGAAAAGCCTTTTAACAGAGAAGAAATAAACAGATTCTTTCTCCATAAAACAGATTTATTTGTGTACTGTTTTAAAACTGTTAAAAACATTTTAAAAAGCTTTTCAAAAACTATTTAACGAAAGCCTTTTTAACAGAGAAGAAATAAACAAATTCTTTCTCCATAAAACAGATTTATTTGTGTACTGTTTTAAAACTGTTAAAAACATTTCAAAAGGCTTTTCAAAAACCATTTAACCACATCATGTGCTTGATCTAGACTTGGTTAGGCATCTAGGATAGGTTAAACAGCAAAAGGCAATCATACACACTTACAAGCCTAATTACAAATGAATCTAAAAACCTATTACAATCTTCAAAGCACTCAAGCCATTTTCTTCATCAAACACACATCAAGTCTTGGTAGGGAAGAAGCTTCCTCCAACTTCAACAATCTCCCCCTGTTTGATGGAGACAAATTCCCTTTGCTTTGCACAGCTTTGAAGAAAGATCATGACCAAATCTGTACAGAACTATATACAAAGAAAACAGGTGTTAAAGCAGAACAACAGATTTAGAAATGATATACCTGCAGATTTAACATCTGAATCATATCAGCAGCCACTGTGAATATCATCTGCAAAACCTGTACCAGGCTATTCTTAGGTTGTTCTCTAGGCTATTCTTCTCCCCCTTTGGATTCATCAAACAGAATGGGAGCACAAAATACCACAGAAACAATAATAGCCATACATAACAGTTCAAATAAAACCAATAAACCATAGAGGTTCATTACAAATCACAAAACAACTAAAAACCAGTGCAGGAAAAAAAAACAATACAGATTAATCCCAAATTGGTCAACAACATATAAAAGATAAAGACTTAGAGATAGGATCACTTGTTGTTGTAATAGAGCTCAGCTAGCTGCACTTGAATTCCTTCAAGTTGATCATCCAAGTGTTGAAACCTGGCATAAGTCATCTCATAATGTGCCTTCTGCTCATCTGTGAGTGTGTCCAGCCTGCTTAGCACTTGTCTTTCAAACATAGACAGAGGTTCACCTCTGTACTCAGGTGCCTCATATGCAACTATTGCATTCTGACTAGTGGCAGCAACATCTTCATGTTCAGCAGAATGTACTGGTGATTCGTCCATGTGTTGCACACCATCAGCATTTTCTTCTTCTTCATTTCCTTGAGGAGCAGCTTCTTGCTTAGCCCTTTGTCCAGCATTCCTTCTAAAAACCCAGCCATCTTCATCCTTATAGAATCCCATTTTCATGAGTGTGGAGTTATCTATTTCACTTGCAGCCTTAATAGAGTCATTCCTCTCATTGGTAGTGTCCACTTTAAAGTGATCAATCAGTTTTGACACAAATATTGCATAGGGAAGACGATAATCAGGTAGTCTTGCAGATTTCAGCATATGTTCAACCATAGTACTTACCCAATTTACCTTAAGCTGGTTCATGATGCAATACAGCAGTATCAAGTCTTCCTCATGAAGTACAACATGATTACTTCCTCTAGGGGTAAGCTGCCAAGCAATTATATGAGCTAAGAGTCTAGGAATTAGAGTTAGGCTACCTGCATGATACCTAGCTACTGGTTCAGTGGGATTCCTCACACAACTTCTATAAAATTGCAATTTGTTGAATCCTTGAATTCCAGCAGTGTTTCCTTTGCTCACTTTCAGTCCTGAATATTTGATTCCACCCACACTGCTCCAGATTTCCCTAGTGATCTTCAGCTTCACTCCTTTTACATGGGAAACCAGATTTTTACCATCCTGTTCAAGGTTGCAGTAAAACACCTTCACAAGGTCTGGATAGACATTTCCATTCATCTCCAGAAATCCTTTCAGCTTTTGATGTTTGAGCAAGTCTTTGGCTTCTATCAAATTTTCCTCTCTCAGGCATGAGAATTCAAGCAGCTTGGGTACATTGATTTGCTTCCTGCCAGTCTCATGTATGAACCTTGTCATTGCCTCTGAATCTCCAGCAAACCAGTTTTCCAGGATACCTTGGCTGCTTTGAGATTGCTCCTTGGATTTCTTCTTTCTATCTGAGGAGGATGCCATGCTTAATCTGTTCTTCCCTGCATCAACATATTACCATACAATTCTAGAAGAAAGACATTACAGATTATTATTGAAAAGCAGAAACAAAACCTGTGGTGAAGCAATGTGCACCTGGACAGCTTATAGTGCAAGTGAGATGGTGTGAGGGACGAGCTAAATTGTGCTTGGTTTATATAGACTTATTAAACCAAAATTGAAAAGCATAAATTTTAATTCAGGGCAATGTAATCAGATTTTGGAAATAATGAATTTTGAAGAAAAATCAAATCCCACAGATATGCTACAGATTTTATTCCAATTGTGCAGCAGGTTCAGGTGTGGATTCACGTAAGAATATCTTGGAACCTGATTTTGGTACATCAAATCTGTTGCATCTACACAAAATCCAATTAGTTAGGATACCCACACACTAATTTGCATGGATCTGCTGGTCAATAACCGTAAAAGCAGTCAATAATAAAGTGAGAGAGAGAAAAATAAATCTTTCTCTTTCCTAGTCACAGCTGTGATTTCTGAAACAGGGAACGAAACATGTTAAAACATAAAACAACAGATTGAAATTTTCACTGTAGAGGACAATTCAAGCTAATAATACCCAATTCATTTAAAAGAAAGTGAAACCTGTCTTTAGCAAGTGGTTTAGTGAATAGATCAGCTAATTGAAATTCAGTACCAATGAATTGTATATCACATGTTCCATTAGCTATATGTTCCCTTAGAAAGTGATGTCTAATTTCAATGTGCTTAGTCCTTGAGTGCATGACAAGATTCTTAGACAGATTTATGGCACTTGTATTATCACAATTTATAGGTATGTTATTCAACAGAATACCAAAATCACTTAGCTGCTGCCTTAGCCATAAGGTTTGAGCACAACAACTTCCAGCAGCTATGTATTCTGCTTCTGCTGTGGAGAGAGTAACACAAGCTTGCTTCTTGCAATGCCAAGAGATTAGACTTGATCCAAGCATGTGACAAGTCCCACTTGTGCTCTTCCTATCAACTTTGCAGCCTGCAAAATCAGAATCTGAAAAACCAATCAAATTCAAAGATACCTTGTTAGGATACCACAGTCCAACATCCTTAGATCCTTGCAAATATTTCAGAATTCTCTTTGCTGCATTGTAGTGTGATTCCCTTGGATCAGATTGATATCTAGCACATAAACATACAACAAACATAATGTCAGGCCTGCTGGCAGTTAGATATAATAAGGAACCAATTAAACCCCTATATTTCGTTTGATCCACTGATTTTCCTGCAGAATCTTGATCCAGCTGACAACTTGTTGAAATAGGAGTGATGATTGCTTTGCATTGATTCATATCAAACTTCTTGAGCAGTTCCTTGCAGTATTTTTCTTGACTTATGAAAATCCCATCCTTGAGTTGCTTAACTTGTAGACCAAGGAAGAAATTCATTTCTCCTAACATTGACATCTCAAACTCACTTTTCATGGTTTTCACAAAGTCTTCACACATCTCTTCATTTGTGGATCCAAAGATAATATCATCTACATAGACTTGCACAAGTATGATATCTTCACTTTTCTTCTTTAGAAAGAGAGTTTTATCTGAATTGCCACGGCTATAACCTTGAGACAGCAGAAATTCACTTACCCTTTCATACCATTGCCTAGGTGCTTGCTTTAATCCATATAAGGCTTTCTTAAGCATGAACACATGTTCTGGATTCTTGTAATCTTCAAACCCTGGAGGCTGAGATACAAACACCTCTTCATTGATGTAGCCATTTAGAAATGCACTCTTGACATCCATTTGAAACAGCTTGAAACCTTGTATGCTGGAAAATGCTAGAAGAAGTCTGACAGCTTCAAGACGTGCTACTGGTGCATAGGTTTCACCAAAATCAATACCTTCTTCTTGGTTATACCCTTTAGCAACCAGTCTTGCTTTATTTCTAGTGATAGCTCCATGTTCATCCATCTTGTTCCTGTACACCCACTTGGTTCCTATGATGTTCATCTCATGCTTCCTTGAAACCAAAGTCCACACTTCATTGTATTCAAACTGGTTCAGCTCTTCCTGCATTGTTGTTATCCAATTGCTGTCTTGCAGTGCTTCTTCCAGGCTTTTAGGCTCAATCTGTGACACAAAAGCTACTGTTCTGCAGAAGTTGTTGAGTGAATTCCTTGTTGAGACTCCTTTCTCAATTTTACCAATTACATTGTCAAGAGTGAGATCCCTTGGAGTCTTCCATTCTTTAGGCAGTCCTGCATTCGCAGTAGATTCTTTGACAGAATTTGGATTAGTAGCATCAAGCTCACTAGATTGATTCTGTTGCATAATTGTTCTTAAATCATCCATACCAGGTTCATCCATAACAGATTTGGGCACAGAAAAATCTGTTTCATCAAACACAACATGTATAGATTCTTCAACAGCAAGCAATCTTTTGTTATATACTCTATAAGCATGACCATTTATAGCATAACCAATATGTATTCCTTCATCTGATTTAGGATCAAACTTCCCCAGATTATCTTTACCATTATTTAAAACAAAGCATTTGCAGCCAAACACTCTAAGATGACTAATGCTAGGCTTCCTACCTTTATACAATTCATAGGGAGTTTTCTTAAGAATTGGTCTAATCAATGTTCTGTTAAGCACATAAGAAGCAGTATATACAGCATCAGCCCAAAAATATTTAGGTAAACCAGATTCATTTAGCATAGTCCTAGCTAACTCTTCTAATGATCTATTCTTTCTTTCAACAACACCATTTTGTTGGGGTGTCCTAGGAGCAGAATAACTATGTATGATCCCATGTTTTTCACAATATTTATCAAACTTTGCATTTTGAAATTCTCCCCCATGATCACTACGAATCTGTTTTATCCTATTTTCATTTTCATTATGCAGAACTTTAGCAAGTTTCTTAAAGGCTTTATATGCATCATTTTTAGAAGCAAGAAACAAAGTCCATGTATATCTTGAAAAGTCATCAACAATCACCAAAGCATAGTAATTTCCAGCTAAGCTAGCAGTCCTAGATGGTCCAAACAAATCCATATGCAAAACATCCAAAGCTTTATTTGAAGAAACCATATCTTTTGATTTAAAGGAAGTTCTAATCTGTTTTCCCTTTACACAAGCATCACACAATCTGTTATTTTGAAACTTTATGTTTGGTAAGCCAGAAACAAGTTCCTTAGATTTTAACTTGTTCAAGTGATTTGTGTGAATGTGAGCTAGTCTCCTATGCCACAGCCATGACTCATCATTTTTAGATAGCAAACACTCATTTTCAGAACAACTCTTTATAATGTCTAGGAGATAAATGTTGTTTACCCTTTTTCCAGTGAACAGCACCTTACCAGAATTTTCATTTGAAATTGTACAAGTATTGGCTTCGAAATTGACCTTGTATCCCTTGTCACACAACTGGCTAATGCTTAGAAGACTATGTTTTAGCCCTTCAACATATAGGACATTCTCAATAGTAGTTGAGTCTTTAGTACCAACATCTCCTCTTCCAAGAATTTTTCCTCTATTGTTATCTCCATATGTGACATGCCCTTCAGCTTTGAGTTTCAGATTTATGAACTGAGTCACATCACCAGTCATGTGCTTTGAACAGCCACTGTCTAGATACCACTGGTTTCTCCTGCTGTTTTTCTGCAACAAAACAGATTTAGCACATATGGTACCCCTTTAGTCTAGGGTCCAGCATGATTAACACCTTTCCTTAGGAAGCCATTTGGCTAATCCTTTAGGAACAAGATATCTCCTAGCCTTACATGTTCTAGATACATGACCAGATTTCATACAATAAAAACATGTTGCAGTATTCATTGTTTTTGAATTACTAAAAGAGGAAAAACCTGTTTTGGAAGGAACAAAGAAACTGGACAGCATTTTCACATTACCTTTCATTTCAGGATTATATCCTAAACCATTTTTATTGAAAACAGCATTCTGTGAACCTAATAAGGTTTCAAGATTTTCTCTTCCCTTAGTGAAATTTGAAAGCGTTTTCAACAAATACTCAACCTGTTTTTCCAGCTTTTTGCAATTATCACAGGTTTTAATTGATGCATGTAAACATGTCAATTCAAGACTAATTAATTCAGTTTTAGCTTTGTGCAGTTCTTCTTCAAGAGCTTTAACCTTTGGTTCAAGTACCCTATTTACTCTATTCAATCTGTTGCACATTATAGCCAACCTGTTTGCTTCATCATGTGTTTCCTTAAAGGCTAATAGCAGTTGATCATAATTTTCAGAATCAGTGGAGAAATTACTTACTGAGTCAGAGTTGGATCCCTCATCATTCACCATGAAGCAAAGATTTGCTTCTTCACTTTCAGTTGAAGAATTACTAGATGAGGATACATCATTTTCTTCCCATGAAATATATGCTCTTCTACCTTTCCCTTTGTCACTCCTCTTGCTTGCTGATTTTTCATTACTTTGATTGTTTGGACAGTCAGCTTTTATATGACCTGGTTTACCACATCCAAAGCACGTGTAATTGGAAGAATTTGAATCAATAGGTTGTTTGGAATACCTCTTTCTCTGCTGAGTTCTGTCACGGTTTTTCTTTCTAAGAAATCTGCTGAATTTTCTGGTGAGCAGATTCACAGTCTCATCATGTTCTTGATCACCTTCTTCCTCACTTGTATCATGTTCCATGGTAGTTTTCAGAGCAATTCCTTTGGCCTTCTTTTCCACTGTTTCTTGTTCTTTCAATCTTTTCAGCTCAATTTCATGTTCTATCAGCTTTCCAAAAAGTGCAGCAGTGGACATCTTGGATAAATCTCTGGATTCTGAGATTGCTGTTACCTTTGGCTGTCAGCTCCTATCAAGACATTTTAATACCTTAATGTTAAGCTCTTCCTTGTCAAAGACTTTACCAAGGCCAGTGAGGTGATTTACAATGTGTGTAAATCGTTTCTGCACATCTGCAATACTTTCTTCAGATTGCATTCTGAACAGCTCATACTCCTGAATTAGTGAGTGCTTCCTTGCCCGTTTCACATCATCAGTTCCTTCATGAGTCACCTCTAGTACATCCCACATCTCCTTTGCTGAGTTACATTGAGAGACTCTAAAGAACTCATCCATATTCAGTGCAGAGGTGATGATATTCTTGGCTAAAGAATCATATTGGGCCTTCTTCTTCTCAGTTTCACTCCATTCAGACCAAGGCTTCTTTATTGCTTCATCTTTGACAACCTGCATAGGTATAAAAGGTCCACTGAGCACTGCATCCCAGATTCCCATGTCAATAGATTCCATAAAGATCTTCATCCTGATTTTCCAGAAAGCATAGTTAACACCACCAAACATAGGAGGTCTATTAATAGATGCACCTTCAGCAAAAGGCATTTTAAACTCAGACATCATACACACACTTGAGCAAAATACAAGCCCTAGCTCTTGATACCAATTGTTGGGTCTATTAGTGTCTAAGTTCAAGAGGGGAGGGGTGAATTGAGCTTATAAAATTTTCGCAAGAACACACAATTTTTCAGTATTCCAGAGGCAAAAAGAACAGATTGTTTTTACATGAAACAGATTGATTCTTCAGAGCAGTCTTGGCACAATTTGAATTTTGTTCAATGTAAAATTGTGTTCAACAGAGAATTATAACAGAACCAGATCAGCTTAATATTGTGAGGATGAAGGATACAACTATGCTTAGAAATCAATCAAAAGTTACATAACACAAGATTTCAAGAAGTATGATCCTTTCTCAGGTTTTAATGAATGATCAGTTTGTTCACAATTCACTTAAACCATTATATGCAGCAACCTTGTTTATGATCAGAAATCTTCAACAAATCAGGAAGAACAGTTTTCACTTAACCCATAATTAACAGATTCAATTTAAAAAGAACAGATTTAGTTCTTGACAGAATTAAGCAAAAACCAGAAAAGAGTGCAGGGATGAGAATACAAGATACACACGTTTTTATACTGGTTCACTCATACAGAGCTACATCCAGTCTCACCTTACCCCAAGGTGGAATTCACTAAAAAACAGTACCAATCACTTACAAACACAGCAGTTCTTGAACACTACAAGAACAACACACACAATGCTGAAAAACCCTATTTCAGCACACCTTGCACTCCAAGAAACCCTATCAAGGAGTGACTAACACTTACACCTTTACAAAACAGAATAAAGGAAAGATTACACCTGAAAAGAAGATGCAAGAACTCAAAACCAGTAGTTCAATTTGCTGCAGAACTGCACCAGCACCTTCACCAAGCTCAAAGGTTTCCTAGAACAAGCACACTTGAAAATCTCTTTGGAAAACCTTTCAAAAACTCTTTCAATCCTTCTTCTCACATGGAAATTGTTTGATCTCTGTCAAAAGCGTAATTCCTCAGCACTCTTTCATGTGAGAGAGACATTGTTTATATAGAAAACAGTTTCTAACTTCTTTTCAAAAAACAGTTGAAAAGCAGTTAAGAAAACAACAGATTCAGTTTTGAACTTAACAGATTTATTTTTTAAAAACTGCCAACTCAGCTTAACAGAAATAACTGTCTGAGTGGTACCTTTGGTGCCCTAACTAACTTGTGAAAAACCTTTCAGCACACCAAAGAATAAACCTGTTCTTTCACAGTAAAACAGATTAAAGTATAACACACAGGCCAGCTCAGCTTAACTGAAATAACGAACTGAGCTTTCCCTTGGTGCCTTAACAGAAATTTAGAAAAGCCTTTTAACAGAGAAGAAATAAACAGATTCTTTCTCCATAAAACAGATTTATTTGTGTACTGTTTTAAAACTGTTAAAAACATTTTAAAAAGCTTTTCAAAAACTATTTAACGAAAGCCTTTTTAACAGAGAAGAAATAAACAAATTCTTTCTCCATAAAACAGATTTATTTGTGTACTGTTTTAAAACTGTTAAAAACATTTCAAAAGGCTTTTCAAAAACCATTTAACCACATCATGTGCTTGATCTAGACTTGGTTAGGCATCTAGGATAGGTTACACAGCAAAAGGCAATCATACACACTTACAAGCCTAATTACAAATGAATCTAAAAACCTATTACAATCTTCAAAGCACTCAAGCCATTTTCTTCATCAAACACACATCAAGTCTTGGTAGGGAAGAAGCTTCCTCCAGCTTCAACACCGTCAACTGAAGGAAATGTGATTACGATAAAGGCCGACAGAAAAATGGCCTGAAAATGTTAAGAGGGTAGCTTGAAGAACTGTAGGACCTACACTGTGGCTATCCAACATAGAGAACCGTGATGGATAACCGAGGTCGATGTCAGTAATGAGAGGCGACCTAGGCTTGTTGAGAAAGCTCATGAGAAGGTAATAAAGGGAAAATAATTCAAGCTCAGTACCTCACTTTGTAAGGAGTTAGAGGACAAAATAACCGATGTTATCTTAGAGAACATGAGCATCTTTGTGTGGTCATTCACAGACATATCAGGGATAGACCCAGATTTCTTGTGCCACCGGCTAACGATGGATGAAAGGTTTAAACATGTAGTCCAAAGAAGAAGGAAGTTCAATTAAGAAAAGTGCCTTGTCTTCCGAGAAGAAACTCGGAAGCTGCTAGTTGCTGGCCATGTAAGGGAAATCCATACCCTGAGTGGCTGACGAACGTTGTTTTGGCGAAAAAGGAAAACGAAAAGTGGAGAATGTGTGTAAACTTCACCAATTTAAATAAGGCTTGTACCAAGGACTTCTACCCTTTGCCAAGCATTGATTCTCTAGTTGACAATGCATCAAGATGTCGTTTGTTGAGCTTTTTAGATGCTTTTTCAGGGTACAATCAAATTTGTATGCACTCGAAGGATGAGTGTAAGAAAACTTTCATGACCGAGGTCGCTAGTTATTGCTACAAGCTTTGGCTTGAAGAATGCAGGGGTGACCTATCAACGGCTCGGGTGCAATGTCTAGGCATATGTGGACGACATGGTCGTCACCTCGAAAAAATAAGATCAACATGTTGCCGACCTTGAGGAACTATTCGCCACAATAGGAAGGTACAATTTGAAGCTTAATCCTGATAAATGTGTGTTTGGTGTTGAAGTAGGGAAGTTCCTCGATGCGAACCCGGATAAATGTGCAGCCATCATAGAGATAAGGAGTCCCGCCAATGTAAAAGAGGTGCAACAACTGACCGGACGAGTGGTCGCCCTGTCCCATTTTTTGTCAGCCAGTGGAGATAAGGGATATCCCTATTTCTAGTGCCTCAAGAAAAACAACCGCTTCATATAAACCGAGGAATGTGAGAGGGCTTTTGTCAAGCTCAATGAGTATTTGGCTAGTCTGCCAGTCCTCGATAAGTCGATTCATAGAATCCCTTTACAATTGTATTTTGCGATAACAGATCGGGCCATAAGCTCGGTCATTTTGCAAGATCAGGAGAGGATTCAAAAGCCGATCTATTTTGTGAGTAAAGTACTACAAGGTCCTGAGGTTCGATATTAGGCTATTAAGAAAGTTGTTTTAGTTGTAGTATTCACAGCTCAGCGATTGCGGCATTACTTTCAAAGTTTTACCATAGTCGTGATGACCGACCTCCCTATATGTAAGGTTCTTCAAAAGCTAGACATCGCAGGTTGGATGGTTTATTGGGTTGTTGAATTGTCTGAGTTTGACATACAGTACGAACCTGAAGTAATACAGGAGACCCTGAAGTCGCCCAGGATAACTACATAAGGGTTGTCAGGGGTAGATCATTTGGAGGTTCTGCAGATCAATCCAGTTCAAGGGAGAAGCTGATGGATTTCCTATGAGCTCTTCTTGGATGTTTGTTGAAGATGGTGCGGAAGCTTAATGGAGGAGATGAACAAGGTCCTCCTAAGAGGTGTGGTGACCTTGAAGGTGCATGAAGAGTGTGGAAATGGGGAGATTCAGCCAGCCCCTTTGAAGGTGGTGAAATAAAGATTAAAACCTAGAAGCTAAGCAAGAAGTAATGTATGGCACTAAATTGGCAGCATAACAATACTCTATTCAATCTTGAAAATACAAGGTGTAGGCTTCTCCTTTTATAGGCTAAGGAGGACCATAATGCAACCCTAATGCTAATCAAAATGAAATGCAAATTACATCACATGGAGCACATGGAGCACGTGGTCGGCCATGTGGAGAAACATTCTAGAATGTGACCAAATCTTTAGCAAATCTAGGTCAAGTCTCATGGAAACAAGTTTATGCTATTTACACCACAACTAATACTTAAGCTATCCTTAATGGGCCTTCATGTTGCTTTCTCTCCCATCCATAGTTTGGCCCAAGTCTCACATCCGTAGCTTGGTCATGGACCTAGTAATAGGTCCTAGACACTCTACCCTTCCTCCTAGACGCTCTCCCTTTAGACGCTCCACCTTGTGCTAGACGCTCTTCACTTTGGCCTAGACACTCTTGGTTTGGCTTTGGATGCTCATGTCTTGGCTCTTGGTCTCTTCCTCTCTTCTTCTATTTCTTCTAGAGGGTGGTTGGTAGTAATCATGGATTCTAAGGCTTCCCTCCCCTAGAGATTCTTGGATTTGTGAAAGAGATGCATGGTTATTGGATTTTTTTGAACTTTGGGATTTCTCTTCCTTTGCTCTAGCTAACTCATTGATTTTAGACTCATTTTCCAATTGTCTATATGAAATGAGTTGTACGTCCTTTGCAAGTTGTTTTAAAATAGATTTCATGGACTTTACATCACTTTCAATAGACTTTGCAGAATGAGAAGGAGAAGACATGGCTAGAGCTTTGTGTATAGAAGTGTTTTACTTTGAGAAAAATTAGGGAAGTTAAAGAAGGTAGTTTTCCAGGTAAGAGAGGTGAGTCACAATGGACTACTTAAATACCAAGTCTTGCCTTAGCCAAAAACTATCCCTCAATGTCTTCACACAAATCTTTCTCTTGGTATACCACTTAAAACACAATTAAGTTGGAGAAATCAAATTTTTAATGCAAGAAATAATGCAAGCTATCTAATCACCCAAGCAAAATTAACAAAGCTTATACAAGACAAAACAGTTTAATAAGCGTAGCTAATTAAAGGCAAAGAGATGCAATTAAAACAATTAACAATTGTTAAGCTAGATAGTTCTAAACTAGTCGGCCCTAGGTGAGGCTTCTTGGACACTTGGAGCCCTTGAAGACACACTCACCGTCTAATTGCGTAATTAAACAAGTAATTAACAAGAGTTAAATTGCAAAGAAATTAGATGAAACTCCCTTTGTTGATTTTCTATTAGCACTTCCTTTGTTGTCTCCTCTTTGTTGGGCCCTCCAATGTATGTGGTGTATTTAGAAAGTGTTTGTTTCTCCTCCTTGCCTTTGTTCCTCTTGGAATTAGGTAATTAATTCTTCAATCCAGCACCTATTAAGCAAACTAGACTCCCCTCAAGTCAATTCCCACTCAATCAAGTACCAATTGATAATTAATCCACCACCAAGCTTAGAGGTCAAAGAATTAAAGCAAGAAACAAATTAATTTGAAAAACAGTACCACACAAATGGAATTAAATGTGACAACTAGAAAGAGTTTCAATGAAATATAAGACAAGCAAATAAAAGGTACTCAAAGAAAGGATGGCACACAAAATGGAACCTATGGAATAGCACTAGATTTGATTTCAAAATAAAAAACAGCTCCACTGAAACAAATTGTTGTGGTCCAGAAAGCGTGATTTTCACAGATTTATGCTGAGCTGGCCTTTTAATATTTGCTTCTGAAAATTGATATTCAAACAGATCAAGATCTCAACAAATTTTTGGCGTTGGTTTCACTCCAAACGCATGCACCATTTTTTCTTAATAAACTTTCTAAAATAAGTGCTCAGATTCGCCAGTTGTAGCGTCAGGATTGCATACTGTTTTTGTAATATTTATCATTTTTTTTTCTATTTGTTTTTTGAACTGATTCTTTTTTTTGTCATCTTGATAACACCTCAATCTTGCAAAATCCAGAGGCTCAGAAATTTCTTATGTGTATTTTATTTTTCATAAGCAAAATCAGCCAAAACAGAATGGTGTAAAACAGAGGATTCTGTAAATCTGGAAATAATAACAGAATGATATACCAAAGGAAACACAATGGAATTAGTGAAAGGAATTTGTGTGGATCTAACACACAAATATGAACTCAAACTAAAAAATAAAAGGCACCAAAGGATCAAAAACACAGCAGATTCAGATCAAGCATTTATACCAAAAACAAGAAACAAATAAGCCAAAAAAAGTACTACTAGGATTTTATGACATTTTTGGAAGAACATGACTAGACAAAACATATATAGATTCAGAAATTAAAAGACTCAAATGAACACAATATGAACCAATTAAAATTGCAATAAGGACTCAAATACCTAAAATAAAAACAGCAACACAAACTATATGGAATCCTACTGAAAATTGCACAAAGATTGCTCAAGAACAATTGAACAAGATGCACTGATTGGAAATTCCAAACAGCACACCAATTCAAAACGAAAATTAAAACAGCAAGACAATATGGAATCAAAATGCTAATCAAAATGAAATGCAAATTACATCACATGGAGCACATGGAGCACGTGGTCGGCCATGTGGAGAAACATTCTAGAATGTGACCAAATCTTTAGCAAATCTAGGTCAAGTCTCATGGAAACAAGTTTATGCTATTTACACCACAACTAATACTTAAGCTTTCCTTAATGGACCTTCATGTTGCTTTCTCTCCCATCCATAGATTGGCCCAAGTCTCACATCCGTAGCTTGGTCATGGACCTAGTAATAGGTCCTAGACGCTCTACCCTTCCTCCTAGACGCTCTCCCTTTAGACGCTCCACCTTGTGCTAGACACTCTTCACTTTGGCCTAGACACTCTTGGTTTGGCTTTGGATGCTCATGTCTTGGCTCTTGTCTTTTTATATGAGATTGTGCTTGGCCCTCTTCCATCAGAAGCCATCGTTCGATGGTCCAGAAAACGTTGAAGGTCTCGAGAATAACTATTTGTGAAGATCTCAAAGAGGAATGTTCCGAGGTTCTGCAGTCAGGGTTGAGGAGACCTGGTTGACCCCGTACAAACGGTATCTCGCCGATGGAATGCTGCCTTTTCATACGTGAGGTATAGATATCTTGTGTCCTTTCCCTTTGGCCATACACCAGATGAAGTACTTCATCATTGTTATTGAGTACTTCACCAAGTGGATTGAAGCTGAGTCAGTTGCACTAATCACAGTTCACAAGGTTCAACATTTTGTATGGAAGAATATTGTGTGTCGGTTTGAGATTTCGAGGCGTTTACTATCGAACAATAAAACTCAGTTTGCTAGCTAGTAACTGGGAAAACTGTGTACAAAACTTGGGATAAAGCAGATCTTCGCCTCAGTGGAACACCCAGAAACGAATGGGCAAGCCGAGTTGGCCAATAGGGTCCTGTTGAGGGGACTAAAGAAAATATTAGAGAAAGCGAAGGGGAATTGGCCAGAAGAAGTTCCAAGAATCTTGTGGTCTTATCACACCACCCCACAATTGACGACGAAGGAGACACTGTTTAGTTTGGTATATGGATCAGATGCCATGATACCAGTTGAGATACAGGAAAATTCTCCCAGGTTCCAAAGTTTTGTTGTTGAAAAGTCTAATGAAGGAAGAAAGGTGAATCTCGATTTGCTGGACGAGGTACGGGATTATGCCCGTATAAATTCAGAAGCTTTAAAGAGAGGAGTGGAACTACAACACAAGACTAAGTCGAAGCCTTGAAAATTTAAGGTTGCCGACTTGGTGATGCGGAAGGTACACCCTTACCAGATTGAGACAAAATGTCTCCAAAGTGGACTAGCTCGTTCCGAGTAATTGAGGCATTGGGAAACGACGCATATAAATTGGAAACTCTGGAGAGTGGAGCCATCCCACGAACTTGGAATGCAACAAATCTCAAGTTTTATTTCAGTTGAGGTGCATATGTATTTCTTTTCCTTTGAATATTGTGTTTTTGTTTGAGACAACACTCTTTTTCCTCTTCGGGGGTTTTTTAATGAGGTTGCCTGTAATAAATTTGTTCTTTGGAAATACTTGAGATGAGTAAATGTCAAATAGTTGAACCATCCGATTATACACATGGTAAGTCGGGCTAACTCGATGTGTGAACGATCACCCGAGTCTAGGCGCTCTCTGAGATGAATAAATAGTTGAATCATTCGATTGTACACATGGTAAGTCTGGCTAACTCGGTGTGTGAACGATCACCCGAGTCTAGGCTGTGAGATAAATAAATAATTGAAGCATGTGATTGTACACATGGTAAGTCGGGCTAACTTGGTCTGTGAACGATCACCCGAGTCTAGGCACTCTGTGAGATGAATAAATAGTTTAATCATCCGATTGTATACATGGTATGTCGGGCTAACTCGGTTTGTAAACAATCCCCTGAGTTTAAATGCTCTGTGAGATGAATAAATAGTTGAATCATTTGATTATACACATGGTAAGTCGGGCTAACTCGGTATGTGAAAGATCACCTGAGTCTAGGCGCTCTGTGAAATGAATAAATGCTAAATAGTTGAATCATCTGACCATGTGCATGGTAAGTCGGGAACGATTATCCGAGTAGGCACTTTGCGAGGTCAGAGAAGTCATGATAGCCGGCTTTTGGCCAGATTTGCGAAACAAAGGTATACAAGCTAAAGTTGAGTACATGTTCGCTTTGGACACGAGAATATTGTGCATCGAAGGGTTAGTTCTCTGATTAAGTAAGAATTCCACAATTTTTCATGCTTAGTTATGCCTAAGTAGGTTAGATTTTAGTTATACTTATTGCTTCATGCACAATGTCTAGAGATGAGTTAATATAAGTTGTAATAAGGTATTCTTGTATGTATAAGTGAAGGCATTTGTAGTAATGTAGGATAAAATTTCCATAAGCGGTAAACCCTAAACCCTGGGTACCGGAGATACCGAGAGAGCTAAAGTTTCAAAGGTTCGATATTGTTCAGTGATGAAAGCAATAAGAAAGCTAGAATTAAATAAATTTTACAATCATAAATGAATTATAATGTATTGAAGACTATTCTAAATGTTGAGATTATATTCTCACTGATGAAAGTTATTGAAGGAATGTCTATAAAAAGGGATTCAAGACCCCAGGTAAAGGTATGTTTTTTCCTAAGCCCTACACTGATATATTTATAGTTTAAATGTTCTCATTGACTTGATCGTTGGAATGTGAGTAGAGTCCCCTTTATCCGAGTGGAACAACATCTCAGAGTACCAATTGAAGACAAATCTGAAACAAAACTCACCAATTCAATATAACCGAGATCAACCGACGAGAACAAATATTATTATTAATTTTATATATTTAATATAAAGTGCGTTATTTCAGAATATTTATAAAAAAAAATGTTGGTAATTCTTACTAAAAACATAACTTAATTATTAATATTCTAACAAAATAGTTTAACCCGAATGATTTAATTTTTCATTAGATTTCACCGTTATTACAAAATTAAAATTTGGATGAATTGTTTTCAAAAGCAGCACGTTTTGCAGGAATCTAGTTGGCAGTTGGTATTTTGACTTTGACATCCGCGTCTAAGAAAGTCAAACCGTCCGTCTGACGTGGCATTAGCCGCTTCTTATCCGCCACGTGCTCCCGCCAAACTCCTATAACAGAGCCTGAGAACAAAATCCATTTTCTAATCCCCTACATCTCCTCCGCAACGATGCCGTATTGCGCCGTCGGAACGCAGCCATCCTTCCCCGTCGCCGACGCGCACCTCGAGAATGATTTCAAGATATTCTACAGAACTTACGGTGGCGGTACAACCAAAGTGCTCCTCATTATAGGTCCTTCATCATCGCTCCTTTTTTTTTAATTCCTTTATAATTTTTTTCTGATTTTATGGAGATTGAACGAACGTTGGTCAGGGTTGGCGGCGACGCACGACGCGTGGGGCCCACAAATCAAGGCCCTGACAGGAACCACCGTCCCTAACGACGACGACGACGACAACGGCAAAGAAGGCAATGGCGGCATCCATGTATGCGCGTTTGACAATCGTGGGGTGGGTCGGAGCTCCGTGCCTGTGGAAAAATCTGAATACTCGTGAGTTGCTATATTCTAGTAACGCTGGGATATTGTGCTTCTTCATTCGGAAATTTAAATGAGATTGTTATCGGCGAGTTTTAACTCTTGGTGTGGTGGTTGTTGGGTGCAGAACCGAGATAATGGCGAAGGATGCAATTGCTTTGTTAGATCATCTGGGTTGGAAAAAAGCCCATATTTTTGGGCATTCGATGGGTGCGTGCCTAGTATTTCCTTTTATGCATGACAGAGTTGAATCCTATTTTGCATGAACTTCTTAAACAAGGGCTTGAAGGGGAAATATACAAGAAAATAAAATGAATTTAGGTGTTTTAACTTATGCATATATGTCAGATTGAACTTTTTACAGAAGTTGGACAACATAGCTTTTATAAAAGTTAAAGTTCATAAGTTAGATTTTGATTTATGAGAAAATTTTAATTCATTTTATCTTTTTCTTTTCTCCAATAAGGACTTATCGAAAAGTAATTCAAGCTTGGCCTTTGTGTAATTTAACTACCTTTCACTGCAAAACAGGAGCCATGATAGCTTGTAAAGTAGCAGCAGTGTTTCCTGACAGAGTCCTTTCCTTGGCGTTGCTCAATGTGACAGGAGGAGGTTTTCAATGTTTTCCGAAGGTATTTAATTGTTCTTATGATCTTTTGGAACCTCCAAAGTGGAGGAAGAAAATCAGTTTTCAGAGATGGTATGAATTTCAGAGAACATTGAACTGCTGCCTTAGAAAACTAAGGTGGTTGGTTGATAAACATCCCCTGATCTCTCATCGTCATCTTGCACTGATTGATGACTGTATCTTGAATATCTGCTGTTTATCTCTTGTCTTCTTTAACAATTGAAACGAAAGAGTTGAAGAACTATAATAAATTTCCATGAAGTTGACTCTTGTTAAAGGAAAAAAAAGTAAAGAAAACAATATAGACCTTAACTATAAGAAAAGGAAACGGTAATTTTCAGACTTTAGATGCAGCTATTTTAAATTGGCCATCAAGATATTTCACATACCTTGATATATATATATATATATATATATATATAAAAGATACATGTACAAAATGTTTAGGCTGGTTTAAATTTTAGGCACCATACCATACCTCAATACCTATTAGGTGGCTTACTCATTTAATGTTTTGCAGTTAGACCGACAAACGTTATCTGTTGCTTATCGTTTCTTGAAAGCTAAGACTCCTGAAGAGAGGGCTGCTGTTGACTTGGACACCCATTATTCCCAAGTGAGAACCTTTTCTCGCTTTTGTTCATTATTTTCTGTTAATCAATAACAAGTTGTCTTCCTAACCTTTCTCCCCACTTTTTTAATTCCTCTGATTCCACGAAGTGCATTGAACCATAACTGAAACAAAACTAAGTGTGGATTAAAAAAATTGAACCTCTCGATATGTAATCCTATCAAAAAGAGTCTTGCTCTTATCATTAATATTAACATAGAGACGAAGGTTATGTATTTCTTGTCTTGAAACAACTCTGATCTACAGTTATTGATATCTTTAGAGATTTTTATTCATTTTTTCCTTGGGATGAATCTTAAAGATGAATTAATGTATGGCTTGCAGGAATATCTTGAGGAATACGTTGGAACAGATAAGAGAAGAGCTATCTTGTATCAGGTACAGTATTCAAAATAAGCTTATCTTAATTAAGTAGACGTTAAGAGTTTATTAGTTTGTATTGTAGCTGTGTGTTAGTCAAACAGAAACACACCATACACATTTACAAAGACTAGTGAAAGTTACACAGGTGTTTGCGCATCCCTGTAAGTAAATAATCCAAAGACATGTGTGCATATACTAGTATCAAAGTTTTACAATTCAAACCTGTCATTTATTGTTTCCTAAGTTTCACTTAGAATTCCTAAGATGAACTGTAGGACCACGCATGTCTTATGATTATTTTTGCACAGTGTGATATAAGGGTATATGCTTGCACTGAGAATAAGATAAGGGAGGTTTTGATACAATTGTTACCAAAAATTAAAAGAATTTGCATCACAATGCATAGAGTTAGAGGTAAAGTGAATAGAAAGAAAAGGTGAACTGTGAATTTGTATTGATTATTGAGAATTCGAGAATGTCAACGCTCTCCCCAAAATGAGTTTCCAAAAACCTCCTACTACAGTAATAACATTGCTATTTATACACTGTAATTGCCTAAGTGAATGACTTGTGGGTGTCTATACAATGCTTTGATTGACGTGACCTGACCTGAGAGGAACTTGAGTATTATGGGGTGCTCAAGTCACAGACGGAGTAGTATTGAATGCTTGGTGGAATATTTAAGTGTTTAGTTCTGTTAAAATTCCAAATAGAATTGTTGCAAAACTTGGGTAGGTTAGGGATTGGATCAATTAAAACAGGAAATTAGGAATTGAAAACGTAACAAAAAAAAACAGGATGAAGAGGGGTGCCACAAGTAATGTTTGATAAGCCTAAGGATGATCGTCACAATAATCAGTTCATTTCTGTGTTCTCTTTCGCGTAGACTAGAATTAGAGAAAGATTCAATCTCTGAATTTTTTTATAAAATCACAAGATACAGGGAAGAATCCAAGCAAATAAATATTCTCACTTTTTGTCAAAATATCCATACTTTTTTTCTGATTCCAAAATGTTTTAATACAACTTTAGTTTCAGAGTTTTACCTCATTTTTAAGTAATAAAAGAAACTAAAATAAAATCCCTAATCACAAATAAAGTTGATTTGACCTAGTGGTTGGGTAAACACATTTTAAACTTGTGGTTCTGAGTTCAAATCCTAACTTTGATAAATATTTCAAACAATTTTATGTTAGCTCTGCAAGCATGTTATACATGTAATCAGCCGAATCTCCCCAAAGTGTGTTGGGCCTTCCATAATTTAGCAATAGATGAGCCACCTTATGCTGCAGTAAAAGGACATAAGTCAAAAACATTAAAAGGTTCACATTATACTCACATGGAAGATCAATTTTATAGGCATTGTCATTGATCTTTTCTAGCTCTCAAAATGGCCATCCCCTCTAGGTTAGATCTTGGATTTTCTTGGTCAAGGGAATCTTTGTTCCTCATGTGTACCCATACCAAATTGGTAGGCTCAAAGACCACTTTCTTTCTTCCTTTGTAGGCTTGTTTAGCATAACCTTCAATTCTTTTCTCAAATTGTGTCTTGACCTGCTCATGCAACTTCTTGACATATTTTGCTTTAACCTACCGAAAGTTATCTTTAAGTTGAGAAATGTTCGATAAATGTATCAAATCCAAAGGAGTCAAAGGATTAAAACCGTAAACAATTTCAAAAGGTGACATTCTAAGTAGTACTATGTACAACCCTATTAAGCAAATTCAACATGTGGCAAACACTTTTCTCAAGTTCTAAGATATTTTGTAAGAACAACTCTAAGAAAAGTAGAAAGAGTTTTGTTGATCACTTGAATTTCTCCATCAGTTTGGGGATGGCATGCAGTTGAAAACAACAATTAAGTTATGATCGTACCCCACAAAGTCCGCCATGAGTGACTAAGAAATTTGGAATCATGATCGCCTACGATACTCCAAGTAAACCATGCAATCTTACCACCTGCTTGAAGAAAAAATCGGAAACATGATAAGATCCATCTACCTTCTTGCGTTCTGTGAAGTGAGCCAAAACATGTCAACCACCATAGAATTTAGTACTTTCCTCCCTTAGATCAAGGAAAACCTAGAACAAAATCAATAGAAATGTCAATCCGAGGATGTTCAGCTAGCAATGGAGTAGACAAACCATGTTGCATAACCCTCTAGCCTTCTTGCATACAAGACATTTATCACAAAACTTATTATGCATGTCATGCTTCATGTGAGGACAATAGAAATGGTCATGCAAGATGTCATACGTCTTTTGTACCCCAAAATGCCCCATTAAGCCCCCATTATGTGGCTCTCTAATAAGCAAGTCCCTAACTGAACCCTTAGCTACACAAAGTCTCTTGCTCCATATCAAATACCCATCATACCTAAACTACCCATAAGATGAAGTATGAGAACTTGTTTGATATTTATTAGAAAAGTTAGTATCATGCTCATATAATTCATTAATGCAATCAAAACAAAGAAACTTAGTTTCAATGGTAGACAATAATGCATACCTGTGGGAGAGTACATAAGAAATCACTTTATTCTTACCTTTCTTATGTTTGATCAGATGCAGAAACTGTTCAAGAAATTCCACCCACTTGCCTCTTGTTGAAGTTTCCTTGTCCTTTCTTAATAATTTCATTAAGCAGTGCAACCAAAGTGCTAAAATCTCTAACAAACCTCCTACAAAAGCTTGCTAAGCTGTGAAATCTCCTTACCTCACTTACATTTTTTGTGGTTGGTCAATTTTGAATGGCTTTCACCTTCTTTGGATCAACCTGCACTCCTTTTGAACTAATAATTAAACCAAGAAAAATAACATGGTCCATAAAAAACACACATTTTTCCATGTTAGTGTATAATTTCTACACCTACAATCCATATCTTGTTTTAAAGGATGTTTTCCATCATCCCCCCTCCATAATCCATGGCACCTACTTCTTAAATCAATTTTTTGAAAATATGCAAGATCATATACTTCGTCTAATAAATCATTTAACCTGGGAATAAGGTGCCTATACTTGATGTTGTTTAGTGCTCTACAAGCTATGCACATCCCTCAGGAACCATCCTTTTTACGCACCAAAATGACTTGAACAACTCATGGGCTCATGCTCTCTTGCACCCATCCTTTATTCATCAATTCTTCAACTTGAGTTTAGATCTCCTTGGTCTCTTAGGGTTGCTTCTATAGGCTGGCCTATTTAGAAAATATTCTCCAAGAATGAGATCAATGTGGTGTTTAATTCCCCTTAGAGGTGGTAGTCATTTAGGTGCTTCATTTGAAAACACATCCCTTAAATCCTGCAAAAGAGAATTGACGCTGAAGAAAGATTAATTTGATTAGAATGGTCAACAACCAAATTGTTGTTTTTGCAATAAAGTAAATAAAGAGGTTTACTAGCAATTAGTAATTTCTTCACTTCACTCACTTTCACTAATCCAATAATTTCTCTCTTAAGTGTTTCACTTTTTTCTTTGCACTCCTTTTAGGTTTTTCACTCAGCTTTGTTTATGTGTTTCACTCATCTCCCTTTTCTCTTGCACTTTCTTTTATATCAATTTCATTTGGTCTCACACACCTCTCTAGGAGATAAGGGCTTGAGAATTATCTTGTTGTTGTGCATGAAAGAGATCTTGTTGGGGCTTTGGTGTCAAACTGTCGTGGCCTCCCTTGAGTTGCCCCTATTGGAGGATCATAGACTCAAGGAAAAATAAAAACAATAATAATAAAGAAGAACAAAAAAAAAGGATGAATAGTACCGTGAATAATACCGCAAGTAGTACATGTGAACAATACTCATAAATAGTGATGTGAATAGTACACACTACAAAAAAAAACACAAGGAACAATACACACGATTATCTTACCACTCAAACCTTGCTATGATACCAAATGATAAATTTCCAAATAGAATTGATGCAAAACTTTGGAATTTAGGGTTAGGAATTGTAATCAATTAAAACAGGAAATTAGGAATTGAAAACATAATAACGACAACTTGGATAAAGGAGGTTCCACAAAGAGTTTGAGAAGCCTACGGATGATTTCCACAAGAATCGATGCATTCTTGATAAGATGACAAGATATACAGTAGAACCTTAGCTGAGAAATATTCTCACTTTGAGAAGCCTGTAGATGATTTCCACAAGAATTAATGAATTCTTGATAAGATCACAAGATGCAAGGAAGTACCTTAGTAGAGAAGTATTCTCACTTTTGTCAATCATTTCACTATACCTTTTTCTGATTCCAAAATGTTTTAATATAACTTTAGTTTCTGAGTTTTGCCTCATTTGTTAGTAATAAAAAAAATCCCTAGATCACAAATAAAGTTGATTTGACACTCTATTTGTGAGGCTTACAAAGACTATGTGATATCAATCTTCACATTAATACTCAATTTCAGGTTGCGGATATTCTTACCTAGGCTATTCCTCGCCCACGCCATTTGTTTCTTGTTAGCAAATGGATGCCCCTTGACCGGTTACATCAATAGAGCATCAATTTGAGGGGAGGTGTGAATCAAGAATGATTTTTCTCCTTAATTATATTAATTTTTTTTCCTAAGAATAGGCTAGACAAGTCATGAATTGATTTCTTCTCCCCAATTGTATATAATAATATTCCTAAAATAGGCTAGACAAATCAGGCAATAGGATATTTGTATTTATGAATAGTACTTATGTGTAAATGCTCCTACCATTGTTTATAGAACAAATAAAAATGTACAAAGGCATCTAGCCATTTTCATTGACACCTCTAGGACCTGTTTTTTCACTAATCCTTTCAACACCCAAAAATCAAACTCTTTTACCAATTGATGTGAAATAAAATTTTGCATTTCTCCACCATCTATTAGCACTATTACCCTTCCTGCAATCACTACTCCCCATAGTTCAAGGGACCTCCTTGATGTGAATCCAACAACACTATGTAATGATAGTTGAAATTCCTTCCACTTCTTCTTTCTCCTCTTCGAAGACCATAACTCCAAACTGCTTTTTTTTTGCCCATAGGCCATCGCAATCTTCTACACCCACTTCTTCTTTCTCCTCTTATAAGACCATGATTCTAAACTGCTTGTTTTTGCACATATGATCTTGACTAAACTTGTCGTTTCATCTAAAACATTCTCCTTTATTCATCTTCACTGGCACTTCTATTAAGAAGTGGACTATAAGCCTAACTCAACCCCATAAAACCGGCTCATGAGGTGAGGTTTGCACCCACTTATATACAATGAAATGTCCTAATTTCTAGTCGATGTGGGATCTCCAACACACCCCCCTCACGCCGAGAGTGACAGCTCGTGCGTGGGATAACATATTATGTGTGGTCCGATAACGACCCGATAGCGGGTGGCCTGATAAGCCCAACAAACACTCGCTAGGATAGGTTCGAAATGACTCTGATACCATATTAAAAGAAAAGAAAGAATAGGGTAAATCCCTTGTGTATATTGAACACATAGGGTTATGTTTATATAGGAAAAGAAACATATAGGCTAAGCCCATTACATAAACATGAGATATCTAACAATATCTATAATATCGCATAATATCTAATTATATCTAATAATATCTAACACATATGATCTTGACTAAACTTGTCGTTTCATCTAAAACATTCTCCTTTATTCATCTTCACTAGCACTTCTGCATTTGTCTGCCTTTTATATTCTCCTTGTTGCATCCCTTGCTTCAAACCTTCCATTATTGACAGCTTTGGCGTTGTATCCAATAGATCACTTCCTCCATAAGTGTCCCCTTGCCTGGTAAAACTTTTGTTGATGTTGCCCACACTATTGTTGTGTATCCCTCCAAAACTCCTCTAAGAATTGGCCTGCCTAGTCCCAGTATTTACCATCAGTTTTGTCACTGCCATGTTCTTATCTTCTATCATAAATGCTTTTGTTATGGCTCCAGCTAATCTTGGTTCATATAATTGAACTTCTGCTCGGATATCTTCCCTGAGGCCATTCAAGAACATATCTATTCAATCTTGTTCTATACCATGTATCGTTCCAGCATATTTTTGAAACTGGTCTACGAAATCAGCCGCTGTACCGTCCTGTTTCAGCCCCAACAGCACTGCAAAAGGGGAATTTGCAACAGCTGGTTGAAACTTGTCTACAGCAGCATTCTTGGAAACCTCCTAAAACCAACTTAGTGCCCTACCTTCCAAAGAAAACAATTCTTCTTCCGTCTTCTTGTTCTCTGATGCTCCTCTAGTTTGGAAGTATCTCTCCAATTTGTGGACCCAAGTATACATGTATTTCTGCCTGCTAAATGAAGGTATCTACAATCTTTTCCAATGATCTAGCAACTCCAGGCTAACCTGCTCTGCTTCTGATTTTGCTGTGTCACCTTTGATCTCTGAACTTGTTATCTTCAAGTCTCCTAATCCTCCTTGCATCCAATATCCATCTTCTTCACCATGTTTTCCACCATTTTTTCCAAACTTCGTAATGCCTCTGTTAGAATCTTGATTCTGGCTAAAAGTTTCCTGCGTTTTAACTGCAACTTCCATTTTCTCTTGCATCAATTCTTAATACCCATAGCTCGATGTTCAAAGCTTTGATACCAGTTGATGCAACTGGTTTCAATAATTCAAAGAATTTGCACCACAATACATAGTGGAGGTTAAGAGAGGTAATAGAAAGAAACAGTAAATTGTGAATTTGAATTGTTTACTGAGAATTGGAGAATGTCAGAACTATCCCCAAAATGAGTTACCGAATCCTCTACTACAATAATGACATTGCTATCTGTATACTGTAACTGTCTAACTGACTGACTTGTGGGTTAGTTGGCTTTGTTTTCTTTTGTTCTCATTTCTTCTAGAGTAATAGGCCCCATGTTCCCAATAAGGTTAGTAGGAGACTTATAGAATGAAGAGAAATGACTAATGAGGGATTTTCAGTTAACCATTCTTAATCGTTTGGCATTCACCTTTCCAATTATTCTAAATTTGGGAATTTTGGAGAAAAAATTAATAATTTCAAGTTGAATATCTTACAGTAAATTGGCTTAAGTTGAATATATATAACTTTAAGATCTTTAATTATTCAATCTATAAAAATTGACTCGACTTCATTATACATTTTACCCACTTTTAAGTTTTCAACGTATGTACATTTTTCGTTATCCACATACATTGTGTTCTATTAAGGAATACATTGATCAGTAACTCTCTACATCACTCAGGTGAAATCTAGTTTTTATTCCTCTTCTTTTTCTAATGATATTCGAGTAGAATTTTAATACTGTAGTGAGTAGTTCATTTTTCAAGGTTATCTTTGCGAATACACATTTTATTAGTTAACCCTTCATTTCATTTACCTTTTTTTTGTTTTGGACATCCTAATAAGGGGAAGGAAAGTAACCTTTTAGTTATTCCTCTTGTCTCAACCCAGAAACACAGTGTACCTAATCATTATTCTGTTCTTCATAAATATTTGAAATATTTTCCCTTATTTTCGTAATTCCCCACCACTGTCTCTTTCAGCAATATGTTAAAGGTATATCTACAACTGGGATGCAATCTAACTATGGTTTTGATGGTCAACTCAATGCATGTTGGACACATAAAATAACTGAAGCGGAGATTGAGGTGATCAAATCTGCGGGTTTTCTTGTTTCAATCATCCATGGCAGGTTTGTACTGTGTTAGTAAACATTTATGTAATGCTGCTCCATAGGAATGTCAATTACAAAATATAAATGGGAATTGACCCCAGGCTATGCACAGATCATTCAGACACAGAAATTGTTCATGAAATTGAAAAAAAAGAACACTGTACAGTTACTCAACTGATGCATTTTGTAGTTTTACCTAATGATGGAAATATTTTCTTCTCGTTCAGGCATGATATAATTGCTCAGATATATTATGCAAAAAGACTTGCTCAGAGGCTTTATCCAGTGGCTACAATGGTAGATCTTCATGGAGGTCATCTAGTAAGTCACGAGCGGCCTGAAGAGGTATGATTTCCATCTAATATGATATATTATATTCTTGGTGATTTGAGTTAATGACATACTGGCCTCTAAAGTTGCATTGGAAATGGACTAAAGCATTTCTAATTCAGGTTAATCAAGCACTGTTTGATTTGATCAAGGCATCAGAAGTGAATATGAACCCACATGATTGGACTAATTTGCCAAAGAAACAGTCTTGTAAGTATTCTGCACTGAAGGTTATAGATTTTATTGCACTTGCTAATTTAGCATGACCTCTCACTACTATGCCATGACTGTTTTCTGTAGCTTGGTGGGTTGTCAGTGTGAGGTAATAATGTCTAAGCTCCAAGCAGAGATAGACCCACGTTCGTGGGTAAGGGCAGTGTTCCCACTCAATTTACCACTATCATACATGATTTTCCATTTTTTACCCCAGAGCCTTAGAAGGTTTGCCCTAAAACAAGGTCCCTGGGTAAAAGTCTAATTTTTACAAACGACATATAATTTTATTTTTTTTCGGACTTCACCCTACTCCTACTCCTCCCTTCTCAGTAACAACTAGCTAAACCCAATTTCATTTACAAGTGTCAACTGATATTTGGTTGCGTACACGATTAGATGATTTAATTATCGTCCAACGGCCACAGATCTTCACAAAGCACAGAGACATGTTTCATCAGTGCATATCCAGTCGTAGTTGGGTTTAAAGATGAATTTCTTAGAGATGAGCTAGCTCTCATTCACAGCAAAAGAAAAATTGTGTTGCTTTCTGTGAAAAAACTAAAGAGTATCATGACTTGAAAATGCCAAAAGATTAACTGGGCAAGTTGACCAAAAGGATTCCTCCACTGGGCCAAAAGGTTTCCAGGTCTGTCACTGGCTCCCAATTAGTAAAGATGTGGTGTGCTATCATATG
This sequence comes from Phaseolus vulgaris, assembly GCF_051622355.1. Taxonomy (NCBI): domain Eukaryota; kingdom Viridiplantae; phylum Streptophyta; class Magnoliopsida; order Fabales; family Fabaceae; genus Phaseolus; species Phaseolus vulgaris. The sequence continues at coordinate 11,686,192 of NC_143498.1, forward strand.
CTTCCTTATTTGAAATACAATACATATATTACACTAACTACATTGCAGGCCCGTGATTAAGCAAGAGTATATTAGAAGGGGTTGGTATGGGTAGAAGTTGGTTGGACCCAGTTAGTGGTAGTCTTTCTATTATAGGCTGTTAGTGTCCAACTCGCTATGAAACGGGAAAAACTGTATACTCTTTAAACCTGGGACTTAATAGAATTTGAAAGTTGTGGGGAGTGGATCCAGACCTCTCAAATCTCTGGAGCAATGTATCATTTTCATTGGGAGATTTTCCCTATTATTCATTCAATAAAATTTCAATTCCTTCACTGTTTTTTATGTTGGTTCTGTCACAATATATTCTTATAAGTCTAGGCTTACGGGGCTCAAGTTGCAATAACCTATCTGTATGATATTGGAGAAGACGTGTCGCTCAAGACAATCTTTAGGTGTACACTTTTTTTCCTAATAAGATCTACTTTATACTGATCTTGTACAGGGTTGAAAGAGAAAAGGGTGTTGATTAGAACAAACAATCAGGCTGGAAGCAATGTCTCCCTTAAATGCTACGTGTTAGAAAAACTGCATATCTTCCTATTATACTTCATTGGTCTCCTTGTGCTAGCATTTGAATATGGAAGAAAGCTTCTAAGAAGGTTAAAACCAGTTCGAGTTGGAGGTTCCACCTCGTATACCGAAAGTCAATGACTCTTTTTGTTAATGGGTACCTAACTATGACTATTTTCTTTTCTGCATTTATTTAATTACTTATCTTATAAAGATTTATGAGGCTAAAATCCTTAACTCCTCGATGCAGGTGCGTTTTGTGTAATTTGATAAATCTTCGAAGTGAGAGAGATAAATCCTCGAAGTGAGAGAGATCACAGCAAACTGAGTGTCATGCTCTCAGCAAACTGAATCTCAAACAGCCAGAAAGCATAAATGAGAATCCTGGAATTGTGCAATTTCAGGCATCACACTAAAATATCCCATTATTAGCATATGATAAATTCCATGTGCTCCGTAGAGCCAATAAAGCGGATGGACATCCACTTTCCTTTTTGTACACTCTAAGATGATATATTTGATCAGAATCTAGCCCTGCAAATTCTGCTCCACAATGTTTGATTAATGTATAAAAATAAAAACTATAAAAACCAAATCACACGAAAAAACGAGTGAGATGTTTCCGCCCATTCTTCTACCAGATGATTTAAACACAGGATTTTCTAATTCTTCGGCCTCTTAGCAAACCTCATTTCATTTTCATAATTGTTCACAACATCTATATCCTTTATTTTCGCCCTTTTATGGAATGTTTGGTTGAATTCAGGATGCAGAAAATTTATAGGATAGTTTTACTAGGTACGTTTGATGATAAAGTGATAAAGAAACAGAAAAGAGAGTTAAAAACTAGGTGGGTTCTATTGATTCTTTATTTCTGATTCATTTCTACTTTTCTCTCTATCTCTTCTTATTCCTTTTTTTCTTTCTTTCAAACTAACAGCTTTATTTTTATCTTGTTTCCTTCCAGCAACATTTTAATAATTAATAATGCTTGTAAACATTCTAGCAACAATTTATATTTTAGTAAGAAATACGATTTATTTTATTTGACTCAACCGAGTAACTTTGAGATTGATGTTTCTAGTTGTTTTCCATCTTTGGAATAAATATTTATGTGCACTCGTGTTACCTTGTCAAAAAGCTTACAGTCATTTTATCTCAAACAGCAATGGCAATGATCCCAACAATGTCCTCTCTGAGGCTGAACACATTGCCTTTATATATTTTTGGTTGGTATCCAAAGTTTTTTGTTCGAAACCAATTCAAGCAACTTCAGGTTTCTACAATTTGGCTTGATTTCTTACTCATTCAGGCAAGTCTATAATTGTTTTAGCCAAGTTTATGTATTTAACAGATAAAGAAGTATCCTCTTATCTCTTGAAGGGAGCAGACTCAGGACTTTATTATCTAAAAAACCTAAAGCTTTAAGAGACAGCTATGGATATTATCTTATCTTCTAAGCTATGTTGATTTCTGCCCGGATCTTGCTCCTTTGAGATTGTCGGTTGACTACACAATCAATTCCTAGCTAAAAGGCTTGACCTTCAACAAAATTTAATCAAGACATGGATTGCTTTTCTAAGTTGAGATGTTTAGTATCCAGACTTCATGGCAAAGATGTCAAATTCTTTCCTTATCTTCTATAAATGTTGGTTTGACAATTTGGTTTAAGCCAGCGTATCAACAAGAGGATTTACCATTTGTTTGAGATAAAATGGTTTAAATTGAGAGTTAAAAAAGTTATGAAGGTGCTTTTTTATTCTTTTATTTAATTTCACTTAACAGTTTTACACAGTAAAAAATCTTGCAGCAGCATCATAGAATTGTAAAATATGCTTTTATATGATAACTTAATCACATTGAATTAAAATTGAAAGACTGAAAATAATATTTAACAACACATGAGAGACAAAAGTTCACTAAGATTAATTGATAAAATTAAGAGACCAAAAACTAATAAAAAAATTACTAAAAAAACAAAAGTAAATTTTTGAAAAAGAAAGAAATTCAAAGCATAATTTATTAAAAAAATTACACGATATTCATAATTCATGTAACAATCTACATAATGTTGCCACGTCAATCTACCTAATATTGTTTAGACATACCTCGTTTTTTTTCTTTATTAGTGGATCTCTAAAAAATTTATGCCAAGAGAATTGAACATGGCGTACCAATAAAGTTATTTTCACACTATAAATTACACTCAATAAATGAAGATAAGGTGTTTAACTACTACACCCACATCATAACTTCTCTAATACCTATAATTTTTAAAGATGGAAAATAACTTCTAGTCAACAGGGAAGCAAGTTTTTCCATTCATGAGAAAAATGTTCAACTTTCTATAACTTTTTCTTATCTACGGTGAAGTCAACTTCCTCATTCATGGAGGAGGAATGAGCCTGAATTAAAATATTTCACACATCCTTCAGTTTTTCTACATCCGAATAAAAAAGCTCTTGAAAAAATGATTTATTCGTCGTATCGTATGAAGTAGGAATGTGCACGATAATGAATATAAATTAATGGTGGAGAAAACGTACCTGGTAGCTGGGTAGCTGGGTTGGTTTGTCTGAGACAATGAAGAGTTTGAAGAGAGAAGAAAGGGGAGAGAGAGTATGTTTGATATCCAATAATTTGCTACAAAAGAAAAGAAGTTCTAAGCAAATATTCCGCTGGAATATGCTCAGTCTCATGAAATTCTAATTCAGTTGGAGGGTCCAACCTCCTCCAACTACCCAATCGCGTTAGGAAAAACTAACTTAATACGTCTTTCAACTTTTATTAATAAAATACACGTTCAAAGGGCATGCATGGGGAAATTTAGCTAAATTTATCTTAGAAAAAATATTATATAAAAATTAATTTTATAAAAAAATAATTAATTAATATACTAACTAAATTATATATTATTTTATAAATTAAAAAAATTATTGATATTTAAATTAGTTTATTATTGATAATTAATTTTTAAATTAATATCTAATTATAGTTATCAAAATTTTAACTACCAATTAATTAAATTTTTAGTTTCTAAAATTTGTTAGCTAATTAGATATTAATTTAAAAATTATTTATTAATAATAAAAATTAATATAGATATCGATAATTTTTTAGTCTATAAAATAATATTTAATTTAATCAATATAATAAATAATTATTTTTATTTTTAAAATTGATTTATATTTAATGAATTATTTTACTTTGGATCAACAAGACTTAGTATATTTTAGAAGAGAAAACAAAATATTTTTATAAGTTGAAGTTAGTTTTATATATAAATGTTAAAACATAGGAATTTAGAAATACATATATGAAAGAAGTTAAAAAAATGAGTTTATCTATAAATTAATTTTAATTTTTGAAGAAATTTGTTTATTTATTTTTATCTTCTAAAATTTGTATGAAAAACTTGTTTAAATATATCCCTAATTAATGCTTTATCTTAATTTAGAATATCTTATAAATTACATATATTTAAGTATTGTATACAAAAAATTATTCCAGTAAAGATTTTAATATAAGTATTTATTTTATTTTATGAATTCTACAAATATATATTGACACTTTAATTTTTTTTTTAATATCAATTACATGAAATATTAAAATTTCAAAACATCGTTTCAATTTCATTTAATGAATTTAATCTTTGTATATGGAATTCCAGGTTAGAAATTCAAGTTGAGTTATTTTATTGGTATTTAGTACATGAATTTCGTCATCTACCCTGCACCTATATATTTTGAATTTTATAGTTGCAATTTGGTAGTTTAGAGCTTAGAAATAAATTTCTTAGGTATGAAAATTTAGGTTCAGAAACCAATTAAAATGTAGTTGTATAATAAAAGTTATGCATGAAACAAGTTTCTATATTTATTTGTAATTGTTGTCAAAAACCGAGAGTTGTGAGTGTGGGGTTGCACTTTTATTTCAAATGTGGATGAATAATATGACTCTTTAGGATTGAATTTCTTTGCCTAAATTTTTTTGATGTTTAATTTATGATGATTATGTTTGTTAAGCATTAAACTCAAACTCATCATTAGTTTTGTTTTGGAAATTTGAATAAAAAATAATTATTATCTTTAATTTTAGTTTTGAATGTCATTTATATTTATACTATGATTTTAACTGTAATTTATAGTATAGCATAGAACATGTGAATTTGGAAAGTGTATTGTGAGATTATTTAGAGGTATTGTATTTTCCATATGAAAATGTATTAGTGAAATAAAATATATTTTCTATTCACAAATTGGCATCATAGTTATGACGAGAATAATCCATAATATGACACTGCCTTGATTAACAAAGACAACAAACTCCAACAATTGAAGCATCCAAATGAAACTCTTCTTGGATCTCAAGATTCTTGAGAAGTGGCTCAAGAAGGTTTTGAAGAAGCATAAAATACCACGACATACTCGGCGGCCCAAAACAAAACATTGAAAGAAACATGATCGAAAGATAAGACAACTTTGTACATGTTGTATCAAGTTGTTGATGAGGCAATTTTTGAGAAGATTGTTGGTGCATCAAATTCAAAGAAAGCATGATACATTTTGGAAAAGGTGTTAAAGGGTGTAATTCAAGTTAAACAAATGTTACTTCAGACTCTACGAGGTAAGTTGGAGGCCATGAAGATGAAGGATTCGAAAGATGTGTCTAGTTACATTACTCGTGTGCAAACGGTAGCCAATCAACTCAAACACAATGTAGAAACTTTCATGGATGCAAGGGTTGTGGATAAAATTCTTCGATTATTGACTGGTGACTTTGAAAATGTTGTATGTGCAATCGAGGAGTCAAGAAATTTGGAAGAAATGATTGTTGATGATCTCACAAGTTCTCTTGAAGAACATGAACAACAATAGAAGAAAAAGAACCAAAGAAGTCTTAGAGTAAGTCTTACAAAAAAATGACTATCAAGAAAGACAAGGTGATGGATGTGCAACATAACCGAGGAAGAGGGATGTAGACCTAGAGGTCATAGCTTTGGTCGCAACGGAGGTTGTGGTCATGAAAACAATAATGAAGAGAGTGGACAAATGAACTAGCAAAAATGGCGTGGACGAGGTCGTAGTCATGGAAGAGGTGGTCATTCACATCGTCCCAATTTTGAATGTTACAATTTTGAAAAATATGGACACTACGCAAACACTACTAGAATTTTTTTGAATAGTAACCGAAATCGATGACCAAAAAATGTTCACTATTAGTGACCAAATCAATGACTGATTTTGGTCATTTAGTGATTGATATTTTGATCACTATTTATGATTTTTCTTGTACTGAAATGATTGTTGTGCCAAGAAGAAAGTGGAAGAAATTACCAATTTAGTCAAGGAAGATGAGACAAAAGATGAAGGAATTCTCATGATGGTTAATAAAGGCATCACTCTGGATGTCCTGGGAGAAATGCGACAAAATGTGGTAATGTCCATTTGAAGAAGATTTTCAATGCCTAGCATGGAGAAAGTCCCACAATTGCTTGAATTCTTTATTTTTGAAGGGTTTAAAAGCTCCCAATCTCCTTTAGCATTTGCCTTGGATGTGTGGATGTATGAATGGGTCGTGTACTCTCCTCCTTGACTCTTCAATTAGGGTTTTGACTTCTTTAATGGAGAGGACTGCATGTTAATTACCTCAAATTAGGGCTTTGACTTCCCAAGTTAAACCCTAATTAAGCCCAATTCTAGTCCACTTATGTATATATCTTTTTACACATAAAAAATCCTAAATTTTATACATTTTCTACTCTATTTTATATACTCTTATACATTTTTGCAAGGCTAAAAAGATGGAAAGGAAAGTCTAATATGTTACTCTCCATAAAATGAGAACCTTTTGAGGTCCTTCTCCCTCCTTCCGTCTTCTAGCTATTACCCTAGTTAAAGGTCTAATATGGTTACTCCCGAGTGGTCCTCCATCATTCTAGCTCAAAAGTTTTAGAAAAGTCAGTAGAGCTAGAATTGGTGAGGTGAGCCTTTAGCTTTTGGAAAGCTTGACCAAGTTTTTCTTTCCAACAAAATGTGACATCTTTCTTCACCAAATCATTGAGAGGTGAAACCAAACTAAAAACTTTAGACAAATCTTCGATAAAAGCTCATTAATCCATGAACACTCCCAATTTTTCCCACATTCTGTATGGCTTTTATATTCTTGGGATCAATATGAATCTCTTCTTTATTGACTACAAAAACTAAAGAGTCAATATTATCAACACAAAAGGTATAGTTATCTACATTGGCCAACAAATTACTAGACCTAAAAACTAACAACACTTGCCTAAGATGATCTAAAATGAATATTAAGACTATTGTTGTACACTAAAATATCATCAAAATAAACTACAAATTTTCCCATGAAATCCCTAAGAACATGATTCATTAGCCACATGAATATGCTAGGTGCATTGGTAAGATGAAAAGGCATCACCAATCACTCGTATAGTCCAAACTTGGTCTTAAAAGTGGTTTTCCCCCCATCATCCTCTTTGATTCTAATTTGATGATAACCAGTCTTTAGATCAATTTTAGAAAACACAGTGGACCCATGCAACTAATCCAACATAACATCAAGTTTAGGAATTGAATGCTTGTATTTAATGATGATGTTGTTGATGGCTCTTCATTCACTTCACATCCTTCATTTCCCATATTTGTTGGAAACCAACAAGACTGGTACGACATAACGACTTAGGATCTTTTGAAACCAACCCTTCTTCAACAACTCATGTACCTAAAATTCTATGTCCTTCATTTCCTCTAAATTTGTTCTGTATATTGGTTTATTGGGTGGACTAGCTCTAAGAACAAAATCTATTTGATGTTTTATGCTCTGAAAAGGTGGAAATCTGACTGGGTCCTAACTTGGGAACACATCAAATTCTTTTAAAAACTCTTGCACAAAAGGACATAAAACCTTAGATTTAGCAAATGTGGCAGTGCATATAAGTGTTCCTTTACAAAGAAGGAGGCTTGGTTAGATAACTCTTTTTATTTCTTTTTTTTAACAAATGATTCTCTATTTGAATGACCTCATAGGAAGGAACACCAATCTCTCACGCCCCAAATACACTTTTAAGGACGATTTTGAATTTTTATGGACTTTGTTTTTCATTTCCTCTCTTTTGTTTAATTTTTACTTGATCCCCCAACACCTATGAGGCTATTAAAGGATGAAGTACACACTTCTTATCCTTGTGCATGACGGTCATCTCATTACTAAGACCGTTATGCATAGTTTTCTTATCAAATTGTCATGGTCTTCCTAACAAGACATGACAAACCTCCATGGTTTCTTGCAAAGAACTTGACCTTCATTTGCATATTGACTTTCAAATCTCCATCTTTATTAAGTCAATGAAGTTTGTAAGGTTTGGGATGCAGAATGACAATTAAATTCAATTTGTCAACCAACCCAGTACTGCAATAGTTACAACATGACCCACTATCCATAGTGAGAGAACATGTATTTTTTCAAAAATTTTACACCTTGTGTGAAATATGTGCTCCCTTTACAATTGGGGATGTAGACTAGATTGATGTTAATGGTATTTCGGATCGTAAAAATATCCCCCTCACAAGGGTAAACATCTTCATTAGTGTTTCTCTCATAATCCTCACCCTCATTAGATGAATAATAGATGTCATTACCTAACGGAAGACCATCCAACCACCACATCACTAGTTAAGAGGAATGGAGAAGATAAAGCCCTTTTGGAGGGAGAATCAACATTTGAAGAATTTTAAAATATTTTTCTTCTTCTTAATCTTGTAAAAATATAAATATTAGGAGTAAAAAAGTATAGGATTAGGATTTTCTTTGCATAAAAAAAAATATATGCATAGTAGGGGTCAATTTGGGCTTAATGATGGTTGACTTAGGAAGCTAAAGCCCAACTACATAGTCAACTTTGAAGTCAACATGTAGCCTTCTACATTAGGAAAGTCAAAACCTTAATTGGAGAGGTATGGATAGAGTACAACACGATCCACTACACACCACATGGCTAAACAATAATTCAACCTTCCCTTCTTATTATCTAACCTATTTTTCATAATGTTGGTTGTTAAGGTGGCATACCCCATGGGCATCTCTTATTCGTAAAGGTCCCATGTGTTAGAATATGTGACCTTAAACGAGAGGGGGGTGAATTGTTTAAAGGGGATTTTTGAAAACTTTTTCAGCTAAAACAAAATCTTTTGTATGAAACTCAATCAGAAATTCAGTTAGCCAAGATATAAAGCACAAAACAGCAAAGCACCAAAAAAACAATCGGTTGTTTCTTCGAAACAATCGGTTGTTTATACCAGCAAAGCAATAACAACTGACTTTAATTGAGTTTAAGGGAAGAAAGAGATACACAAACAGTTTATACTGGTTCACTCTTAAACCAAGAGCTACATCCAGTCCCCAGAAGCCACTGACAATCCACTAAGCAATCAATACAGATTACATACAAAACCACCAAAGAAGTGACCTTGAACCCTTCAAGAAACACACTTCCTTTGGCACAGCACACACCAAGAATCTTGATCTTGACAACCTCAAGAGCACACAACACTCCTTGGCTACAACACCAGAAATTACAAAGAATTCATAACGAATTACACTTGTTTACAGAACAAACTGAAATCAATACAGATGTAATCATATTTCACTCTCTCTTGAGAAAACCAAAGCTGAAAAGTGAATGTTCAAAACTTGAAAGCAATCTTTCACAACTGAAAAACTCAAATCTGTTTTTCCTTTTTTGTTATAAAACATAAACAAACTATTTATAACTTTCAAAGATTGGTCAAACCATTTAATACAGAAGTGTATTCAGTTGAAAATCATTTAAAGCACACTCAACTAACAAAACAAAATTATGTTAGGATTTTCAAACAAACAATCGATTGAAATCACAAAACAATCGATTGTTTTGGTTTGACAGCAAGTCAACCAACCAAAACAATTTTCAACCTTTTCAAAAACACTTAAGAGTAAAACAATCGGTTGTTTTGACAAAACAACAGGTTGTTTTTCACTTAGTTTGAAAAACACTTTAATCTTAAAAGATTTTAAAAACACTTTAGCTTTAGATTCAACAAAGAGTGGATTACACAAATAAACTACCCAGATCCTATTCTAAACACAGCAGCAACTCCAGCCTTGCATCAAACACTTGGATTTGGATTCTTCAAAGCCTTTGATAACTCTTGATCAACACCATAGTTTCTATTTCTGGGTATCAAAGTCCATTGTCCTTACTTTGGGATTACTAAACAAAGGAATATTACTCATTATAGCGATCAATGTTAGCTTTTTTTCAATTAATACATGGCTTATAATTTATGTATTGATTGATGCAATTTGATAGGTTAAATATGAGGTTGATCTTGTGGCCATGTTGGTCATTGTAACATTTTCCACATCTTGTACATTAATTTTAGTGTTTTGCTTAATACTATTAGTGACACATTTTGGTTAACATTATAGGTATTCATGATTTGGTAAGCAATAAACATTATTATTATTATTCTTTCACTATTGAATCTTATACAACATTCTAAACACTTCAAGACACTTAACTAGTCTAGTAATATGCTTTTTCTTAACTAAAGATTTGTATCATTTGAACATAGATCCATTAGGAATGCCAATTTTGTTAAACTTGAAGAGTTGATTTTATGATTCCAACCACTTTCAATAAGTGTCTTGATGAAGATTTTATAATGGTTGTAATTCTTAAGACTTGGAAATTGTGTGGATGAGTTAATAATGTTTAATCTTGATAAGCCATGTTTTAAAATTGATTTGTAATGAAGCGTAAGTGATTTCAATCAATTCAAATCTCTTGTTTTTAATCCATTAAAATGTTCATAACTTTTTGAGAACACAAGCTTAAACACTTTAACTAATTGAAATATGATTTCAATATGTTAAAAATATAGGAACCTTCAACAAATAATCATTTTGCTCTATTTCAACCGATTGAAATGTCAATCAATTGAATTCACTAAAAAAGTCACTTCAAGTTGTTTCAACCAATCAAAACACAATTCAATCAATTAAAATGACTATTTGAGCCAAAAACATGTTTTGATAGAATAATTAAAATATTTTTTTTAACCAATTTATTATACTAATTCAACTTTCTTCATAATATTTATTTTGATTAACATAATTTGTTGTTTCGGTACATTCAATAGTTCTATGCTTTTTAAGAGTCGAGATCAATTACACTTTAAATATATTGACTCTATGATATCATAACTTGAGGTTGGAACACTTCTTATTCAGATATACAATCTTCTTTGAATATATTCATTAAAGAATATCTCTTTATACTTTCATAATTCATGTAAAATAAAAGTCTTACCTCTCCTTTTCAATACAGTCTATTGTTTCTCCATATTTCTACCTTTACATTATTTTTAAAACTTTTACATCACAGTTTGAGGATAAAAGATAAATTTATCTTGAAAAGATGACGTATATCAATGAGTTTGGTATCAATACCATTTTCATAAAAAGAAAATCATTGTCACATTGTTATTCTCTTCCATTTTTATCACAGTAGGGTAATGGCATATGTTAGAGGAGTCTAACGTTGCATTGGTGAAAGATCAAACGCTGTCAAATTTGGGCGTCCATTTTCCCTGTTTTTCTTTCCTGAGCTTCCAGGGTACCACTTGCTTAAAGGTTTCACAAATACTTACCTGCACTAACAAAAGATATTAAGATCACAACCAACCAAAAGTCACACGAGTGCGCAACAAATACCAAAAGTCACAGCAAAAAAATCAGTGCTCTTTTCTCGGTAAGCGATCTGTTCCACTCAAGTGTCAAGCTGTTAGTCTTTTTACTGAAAGGAACGGAAAATGTTGCAAACTCGGAACTGCAACTTTTCGTACCAACAAAATGAAAAGAAGGGACAAAGATTTGGAAAAAAATAATTTGAGACCAGTTTTTTCTTTCGTGTTAACTTTATAATTCCTTTTAATAATAAAATATAATATTCTTTTAATAAAAATTAATATAAACAAAATTTTAAAATAAATAATATATTTGATGTGATGATACCAAAAATTGGTATATATAATGGCTTTAGTGTCTTTTGCTTGCTTTTATATTAAAATATGGTGTCTTTCCCGTTCACTTTCCAGTATTAAAATTCTTATCTCTCTTCTTCTCTTTCAAACCATACTGAAGGCAATTTCTAGTGATTTGTTTGTATGGTGAAGATAACAAAGAAATTGAATGGAGAAAAATAGGAGAAAAAGGAAATTAGATATATATTTAGTAGAGGGTGAAAGTAAAATGAAAAGCTATGAGACAATTTTCAACCATTACCCTCGATTGTTCAAAAGTTAATGGGACTATAAATGAATTTCTTTTTTCTCTATATTTTATGTTCTCCTAAAATAAAACATAAGTTTTACACTGAATTGAACATTTTTTTTTCAATTATCACTTATTTGTGCATCATATACCAATTCCCTTAATCACCCAAAGTTAAATTTTAAAACTAAATGACAACGCACTCCTAAATTTACTATGCATACCATTTTTCAATCTATTGTAATTTTCCAGTAAATTTCTGCAAAGATCACACTATTTTAAAAACTAAAATTCATTTTTCAAATTAAACATTATTAAGCATAACCCGTTGAAAGAAGAAGATGAAATGGATAGGAAAGGAGGGTTACATACCCACATGTGTGAACTTCGGTGGGAGAGACTCGAGAAGCTTCCTTTTCTCCTAACCCTTGTGATCTTCACCTTACTACTTCCCTCCACAGTTAAACTTGATAAGTCAAAACGACCCTCCTCTGGGTCGTTCTTCTTCAACGCGCTCCACCTGTTAGACGCGAAATTCGCATTCCACGTGTCCTTGGAGGGCCTCCTCGATGTCGTAAAAGACATGGCGCGCCCAACATAAGGTCCGTCTAGCACGGTTGTCGGGGACGAAGCCTTGCCCTCCAACAACACCAACCTCGGAGGCAGTTCCAAGGTTCTAGCCACGTCATCACTACTCTTGGGCTTCGATCGCCTGTGGCAGGGCCTAGGCCTCCCCGGCGCCTCCTCCCACTCGAACGGAACAGACACCGACATCCGCGGCGGTGGAGTAGGCAACTCCGGCGGCATGCTCCCCCGCGAAATTTTGAGTAGAGAGAGCTTTGGCGGTGTTTTTGGTTCGTCTTGGTGGAGCTTCTTCTTCTCTGAATCCATCATTACTGTAATTATTATGAAGGTAAAGGGAGTGTGAAGTGTGGGTGTAGTTTTTATAGAGAGAGTGCAGAAGTGTTAGTTGGATTTGGATAGAGAGACAAAAAGCGAATTATGTGTGATTCTGACCAAGTTAGAGTAGGCTCCTTCTGGCGCTTCTTCACGGGAAGAAGATAGACAATTTATTTTTCATATTATTATCGTTGGTGGTGGACCCCACCTTGACTATTTCTAAATGTTGGATAACCACAATCAACGGTCAATTACACGTTTAAGTCTTCAGAGTAATGAATGGGATAAATTCTCATTGGTGAAATCCATGACTTAAACTAACATTTCTAAATGTTAGTTACCACATTTAAATATGGAAAAGTTTCTTTTGACAATCAAACAGTAACCAACGTACATCTGGAAATCAATTATAATAATATAATAATATTTTACATTAAAAACAAAATAATAATTAGAATAATAATTTATTTGGGTTGTCAAGTGAATGTGTTTTATTTATGAGGTGTTAAAGTGTCACATTAAAATATGAAATTTTATAACAACTCAAAATTAAATCTCATTATATGTTTAAGGCTCCCTATTTTGAAATCAAGTAAATAAGATTTAAACTTACTTAAAAAAATAGCCAACCATTTTCTATGGTAATATAATGTATTTCAGTTTAATGTATTTTCTTAGAAACATAACAATGAGAAAATGAGTTTTATTTAATCTTTAATCAGGATGGTCTTCACATTATCTTAAAGAACAATATTAAGATTAGGGAAAAGAAGTGTTTGGCTAATCTTTTTTCATTACACTCTCGGAGAGTTCATGTATATATGTAACACAACTTCTTAATAATGTAAATCTATTTGGAGAATTCCTCCCTTAGGTAGGTATTTTCTAAATGGTTTTATTTTCCTATATTTAGCTTGGTGGTGCTCATTAGCTTATCCTTGATTGTGCATGAAGGGTTTTCATAATTGCATATCCTTAATGTTGCTCATTGGTGGTGGTTTGGTGCGATTCCAAGTTCCAAAAAGTGGTGAGTATTCTCTCTTGGGGTTTCTTGTCTTGTGAGCAAGGCTACCAGTAGTGATTCTCCATACTTATCTCATGGAATTAAGTGACGCAAGGTTCTTCAATTTTCTAGCATTTTTTTTATTCTTAAGTCATGAGCTAGGTCATAAGTAACAAAACACCATCTTGCTTGTCTCATTCAATTTTATTGGAACAAGGTGTTCTACAATTTTTATCATTTTTTTCTTGAAAATATTAGCATGTAATCTATAATATTTTTCATGACTTCCATAAAATCAATATCAGATTATTTGATATTTATTCAAGAGGCAGGACTTTAGGTAGTTGATCCACAATCAAGCTAAATCCCTCTCGAGTTCACATCACATATGATGTGATTCCATTAAGGGGAATCCTAGATTGGATCTTACCACTTGCAAGCTTCAACACTCAAGAGATAAAGATAAGTAAGAAAGAAGAACATTCACCTAGTTTATGTTGGTTTCTTAGGGTGGTTCTTGGCTTGACTAGGCCCATGCTTGCATGTCATGGTAGGGTAAGGATGGGTAAGGTTAGATAAGGTTTAGTACGCATCAGGGAAAAATCTTGGATGATACTTAGAGCCAAGAAGTGGTAATATTTACATAAGCTATGATCAAGATAGGCTAAGGTGTATAAGGTTGGAGATTGGATTCTTTAATGGTTTTTTGGTTGGGGTTTGTTGTGGAGTGTATGGGGGAGAGAATTTGGAGTATGATGGTGGCTTGAGTTAGGAGGTAATTATGTTATGTTAAAAAAAGAAAAAAAAATGGAAAATGAATTGAAATAAGAAAGAGAATTTGAATATTGCCAAAATATGCGGCTTCCTCTTGAAGACAAATAAAGGAGTTGAACTTGGTCTCCTCAAGGTACCTTGGATAAGCTAAAGTGAACCACCAATAGACCAAGAGAGCCCTAGCTTCTACTTGGATAACTTAAGAAGGTGCCACCAAGAGAACACAATGGAAAGAGTTCCCACTTGAACAATAAGTATGGACTAGAAATTCTATAGAGAAAGAGAAAAATTCCCACACTTCTCTAACTCAAACACTCATACACTCATGTATTGAATTTTAATCAAGTTATGTTATAAGGCATATATACATTGTATTCAAATTCGTAGTCATAAATCTTTTTGATAGAATAAATAAAACTATTTTTAGAAATTTTAAACACGCATATACATTGTAACAAGCATATTTGGAAAGTGTTTTCATATAGAAAGTATATATCTTCTCGCCGTTCATATTAGAAAATCTAAACACAAATAATTTGAAATGTGATTAGTTGAACTTTTTAATTAATTATATATATATATATGTTTGAACTGTTTCTTTTGCAAAAAAGAAGACAAAAACTTGTTAAGATCATGATGGAAGCATCCTCAGAGTAGCGAAAGCCTTAGAAAATTATTCAAACTTTTCCCAAGTTTCTTGATAGAAACTTAGAATTGATGTTCCTCTTCCAAAGAAGGATCCTTGGTAAAGAACCTAGTCGGAGAATACTCCCATTTTAGAGACTTCAAAAGAAAAAGGTGATTGCATAATGTTATATCAACTCAACTTCAAATTCAAAGTGATTTTGCAAGAGGCAAAGGGCCCTATATATAAATGACTAGCTCCCTTGTACCCTTTGCTACAAAATATGTGGGATTAAAACACATAATACAAGATTGGCCTCCTATGCTACATGGGAAACTTGACACCTCCCTCCTATGCTTGGAGCGCCCAAAATTGGCCTAAACTAAGATTATTTGGTGTGATAGCTACCTCTCATGTGTTGATCATGGTTGACTAAGGTTCTAGGGTGCTTTGGTTGTCCAACAAGGTCCAATTAGATGCCCAATGGAGTCACATACACTACAAGAAAATCTGAAATTTCATACAGCCAAAATCTGTATGTAAGACCATAAATCTATATGTAAAACATAGTTACATACAGATTACATACGGGCGAAAATCCGTATGTAAAACTATCGTATGTAATTACATACGGATTAATCCATTTGTAATATTCGTATGTAATTACATACGAATTAATCTGTATGTAATATCCGTATGTAACACTTACCTACGACAGTTTTGATTTAAGAATGCGACTATTTAAATAGCCGCATTCGTAAATCATGCGCTTTATTTAAGAATGCGGTTATTTAAATAACCGCATTTGTAAATCATGCACTTTGATTTAAGAATGCGGCTATTACAAATAGTTGCATTCGTAAATGAAGTTAATTTCAAAAATGTCAACGCGTTTTGATTGACAGCAGCTAACCTTAAAACTGCATTAAATAAATAGTCGTTGTTTATACATTTTGTGCTAGTGTGGTCAAGAAAGTCGCATGATAAATTTGGGATAGGAAATAAGTTCAAAATAAAACTCATGCATGCATTACATCATTTATTAAATCTTTTAATGTTGCATCATCTAGTGGTATTCCTAGGAAGGGACCACGTAGACCTACTATATGAAAAAAAACCCAAATAAATATGGGTACCTAAAAACAAAGTAATTCCTTTTATAGATGTTCACAAGATGATCTCAATCATTTTCACCTAGATAATGGATGCTCATGTTACATGACGACATAACGGTCTATGTTCCAAGAGTTGATGGACAATAAAGGAGGCAAAGTGATATCTAGAGAAAATCAACATGGAAAGATCTTTGGAGTAGGTCTTTTGGTATGAAAAATTTACCTTCTATTGAAAAAGTTCTTTTGGTAGATGGTATATATCACATTCTACTAAGCATAAGTCAATTGTAGGATGGTGGATGTGATGTTGTTTTCAAGAAAGACCAATGTATAACAAATAATAATGGTGGAATCAAATTATTTATTGTCAATAGGCAATGAAATCTTTATAAAATTGATATGGACGAGATTTCAACTTAAAAGTTCTTATGCCTTATGACAGTCAGAAAGATCATTGGTTTGGCATAGAATGTCTCGTCATGCAAGTATGAGGTTACTCTCAAAACTTCAAAAACACAACCTCTTAAAGGCTTGTCAATTATGTCATTCAAATACCTCATAATTAAGAATATAAAGTAGTTAGTAGTTAATTGTTAGATACCAATTTAGAAACTAATAAATTTTTATTAATAATATAAATTACTTTAGATACCAATAACTTTTTAGTGTATAAAATTGTCTCTAATTTAGTCAGTATAGTAACTAATTTATATTAATATCTAAAATTAGTTTCTATTTAATTATTTTCTTAGAAAGCATGTAAAAAAAATTAATTGCTACCTTTTATTCAATATCACTAGTATTTATTAATTCTACTAAGAACTATAGAGAAAGAAGAAAAGAGTTAGATGAAGAATTTCTTATAAATTCATTAGCATCAATATATAGAAAAAAATAAAACAAAGATAGTAGCTGCAAAACAAGCTAATAGAAAAAATTGTTAACCACTTAAAATACCAAAATCCAACAAATTATATAATCCAAATAACTGCATTATTCAAATGTTGAATAGGTCATTATTATTCAAATGTTGAATAGGTCATTTTAGAAGAAAAAAAAAACTACTAAAAACAGTGAAGTATTCTAAGAGGTGATAGAGAAGTGCACAGGTCCACGAGAAAATCAATAGAGGTTCTAAGCTATTCCTTTGTGAGTTGGATTATCCTATCCTTTGACTGTGGAAGTAAGCGTAATTAACAAAATTGTTAAGATTTTAAAAATGCATTAGTTCAAATAGCAGAAAATGCTGGGTGAGTAGATGTTGATACAAATATTTGGACATAATATAAAAAATAACTTCACATATACTTAAAGTATAACTTCACATCATATTGGACATAATACAAAAAATAGGAGCCAAAATAAAGGACTAAAATGTAACACAGTGGGAAGGGAAAGAATAATGTCTAACAGTATGAATAGTGCTAAAGATAACTGACAGATTTAATATAGATTACAACTCTAAATCATAAATCCTAAATTCTGAAGTTCAAATTCTAAATTTTATATCCTAAATTTTAAACCAAAATTTTATATCTTTAATTTTATACTCTCTAAATCCTAAACCATAAACCATTAACTAGAAACCTAAATTGTGAATATCCTTAAAATCAATTCATTCATTCCCTGACTTTTTGACACTAGACAGAGACGCGAGAATGACTTATGGTAAATTAGGACAAGTTCAGGTAATGATGTTCAGAAAGCATGGAATTAGAATGAAATAAGTCTTAATTCATTTTTTTGACTCAATAAACCTTGATTCTTAAAAACCAAAAAGAATAAATAGCTAAGATGAGATTTTTTTACATTGTGTTAAATTAATCTTGTCGGCAGCATTCTGCATGATAAGAAAATACAATGAAATAAGAATGAGCATACATCAATGTTGTTCAATCTAAACTACCTGTCTTACTGGAGGAAAATACTTCTCATGCGAGGGCAAGAGAAATTGTTTGTATTGAAAAATTGGAGAGACGACAATTTATGTAACTAAGTCCTTAATTAAAGTAGTAAACTTTTTATCATTTATTTTTCAGACGATCAAATCATGTGTCTTGATCGAATAAATAGTCCCAATTTACGCATGCACGAAACTTCATTTTGGGGCATAAGCAGTGCATGTCTGGATTATTAGTTTTAACTAATCCACACTCAACTATTGCAAGGACATATTTATTTGCTAAATACAGATCCATTTGGTTGGTGTGAGGAAAATTCACTTTCAATCTCTTAAATAACGTTTCAGATTCAAACTTTATTGATGGAAACAAGTAAACAAAAAATAGAAGTTCATCAAAACTGATTAATTAAATTTCTCAACAAAGATTAATGACGGAAACAGATCAGTAGATTCTTTACATTATTACTCACACAGTCACAAAAAATATCAATAAGATTAGATCCAGTGGAAGATACTAATCCTTCACAATATGACAAGTCAAAGTTAAGATATTTACTTGAAGAAGTATTTCTCGTGTCAAAGTGCAACTTAAAGAACATTATTTTTAAAATATATATATTTGAAAAATATGTAAATCTCTTCCTTCTATTTTAACCTTGTCAATGTCTTTGGTAGAGGAGGCCTAGTTGTGATCAAAGTCATTCTAATATTTATCATCAGAGCACTACTTCTAAACCCATCACATCTCTATTTTTTCATTTGTGATTATACTCAACAATAAAAAATATAAAAGTGATCTTCATTTATTTTTCTACAATTAAGATATATAAGTTAAGTTTGTCTTAAAAATCTCAACATATTCTATAATTGCTTGTTTTTAAAAGATTTTATTCAGAATAGAAGCGAAAAGAGATTTGTGTCAAAATCAAATCACAACTCATCAAAAATTATCTTTCTGGCTCTCACTCAACTCACCCGGGACTTGGTCAAGAAGTGCTAAGTTCTTTTTTTCTTTCTTTTTTTGTGGTGTGTATGGTGGTGGAGGGGAACCTCATTTTCTGCTCTTACATCATCAAACTACATGTCTTATTTGTACTTTTTGTATTTATTGGCTTCTATTTTTGTGCTAAATAGAGAGGAAACGTAGGTAAGACACTTCTTAGGTATTCTTTTTTGCACTGTAACATAATTTTGTGATTCTTTAGGTAGATTCATATGGTTCATTTTTTGGATTTGAAATAGTGAACGGGGGTGTTGGTTCCAACTGTGTTAAAACTCATTCATTTCAATTAAATACCAAACATCAAATAAGCGCTTCAATCTTGTGAACAATATAACAATAATAAAACACGTGAAAAATCATAAATAGACTAGGTAAATCTTCCATCTCATACTACAAACAACTATAAAAAAAATTGAAGAACAATCAACTAGAAACGTTGAAACAAGAAAGCTAACTCGAGTGAGTGTTCCAACATATGGTTTTTTATCCTTGAGCAGAGACCCGAGTCACTGAACCCCCAAAACAAAATGTGGTTTTGAAATGAAAACATATTACTGTTCTAGAAATGGGCATAACAAACAGAAAAACCAAACAAAAAAATGAAAAGCAATTTTGAGAAACTAAATAGTAAAAAATGAAAAGTATATGCCACCTTTTGGCTATGCGAATACTAGATAGTTAGCTGGGTATGCCATGTTATTGGCATCATAGATATACGAACACTTTCCGACTGTTGGACACAGACAGCTTTGGGATGATTATGTTGAGGATAAGCCATATGAAATCTGTGGTCGGGAGTAAGTTGTCCACACTTGCATTTGTTCAGATGCAATTAGATAGCATCTTTATAGGTGTTGTTTGATGGATGTCTTATGAAAAACACAGAGCGGTGCACCCTTTCGAGTGGATTGCACCATTTTCACAGTACATTCGGTTGAGGGCTTGTAGGTAGATGCATTTGCCTAAACGTGTACTCAAACAATTTAGATATATACAGTGTATCCCTTATCACCCAGCCACCATCCACCATGGCCCCTCCACATTGTTAGATTTTATTGGCAATTTCGTACAAGAGGTCACCTTAGCAGCTGATGTTGGAGCTTGTGTTCTTGCATATATGGAGTGGTTTCAGTCTATATCACACCCATATATCATTTAGATGGCTGAGGATGATCGACCTTCGATGATTACTCCTAATGCACGACGTTAGGACGGGAATGATATTATCTCTGAGCATCCTGCAGTGGTAAGAACTTATTACTTGTTTATTTAAATAATACATGTTGACTTGTAATTAATATAATTTGTTGTATCATTGTAGGGTCTTTATAGAAGAATCACATCCACTTTGCAATTGATTGTAGACAATGATCATGTCACTAAGGATTCACCTGCATGGGAATGGACACAAATAGCCCCGATGCTAGCCCGATTAGCCACCGAGGACATGTCTGTGAATGTTCGTCGACGACACGGACAACGATGATAATCATTTTAGTTGTTGTTCTATTTTGTAATTTCATGAAGAAACACTTAGTTTACATTTCTTTTTAGTTTGGTGAAGGAACAATTTGTTTACATTTATTATGAATTTGATGAAGAAACACTTTAGTTATGAAATTAAAGAATTTCCTCTTCCACATTTATAATAGTCACAATGTTAACATATTCATTTATCAATACAATTACAACTAATAACTAAATAATCACCTAATGGACATACTTTGTGTAAAAACTTGCATTAGTATAATATGAATACCAAGCTTTGACGAATGGATAAGAATGAGTAGACCACAAAATATTTGTTGGTGGAATCAGACAATCTTCTTAAAATATTGTACATGTTCATTGTTTGATTCCCATGAACATGTCCAATGATTCTTAAAGCAATATCATTAATTATGTTTCCCAATGATTCTTAAAATTCTTTAACAATGAAGTTCAACAAACCTGAACAAAATGATTTTCATGGACATGATGTCCAATATAAATGATGCGATGATGATTAAAATCTATTGGAGGTTGAGACCTTAATAGAAAAATAGTCAATAATTATTTAAGAGATAAACACACGACAGTCACATTATATCGATTCACAAATGTATCTCATATCCAGAATTGTCATCCACTTATTTGTACTAATCTGCAAACATAAGAAAATGTAACAAGTTAATTCAACCCGTCATTTTATAATAAATAACATCATTCAAAATGAATAGAATTATTATGTGGTCAACTAAAGTGAATTTTTTAAATATTCATATCGTTCATCCCCGCCAAAACAATTAATATATTCTTGACGCCATTGACAAAGTTCTTTATACAAGTTCATGCGCACAATAGTCCAGGACTCCTTTGCTATACCCAATAATGCAACAATCGCATGATAGCCACAATGGTTGTCAGCCTTAACATCAACAATATTAACAATGTAAGCATGAATTCCCACAGGAAATTGATCTAGCAATGGATTTGATTTGGTCGGAGGAGTCTCCAAAATTAATCCCTTACTACATTTCAAAGTAGAAGAATTATCATGTTGTGAAACAATGGCATCAACATGTTCAAAGTAAGAAGGAATTTGCTTCGTTGATATAGCAAATTTACTCTAATGCCCTTGTGTGCATCTTTTGTTTTAAACTTTCTAACTTGGTAGAAATAAAGATGTCTTATCTGGATAGGCATTCTCACGTAATTTGGCTTTGATGTTAACTTTACTAGCCATGTCAACCTCATTGAACCGATTCATGATAACAATCCACTCTTGTTGGATGAACTACTCTACTGAAGTATCATAATCATTTTACATTTTGTTTTAACATTTTTATCAATGTGAAAACGACATAATAAATGAGCAGCTTCGGGAAACACAACATTTATTACATTCATTGGAGCAATATCTCTATCACTAACCATAACCTTTGGGTATGAATCAAGTCTCAAAAACAAACCTCTCAGCTTCTTAAGGGCACATACAAATTTATGAAGACGTTCTGATGCGAGTAACATAAATGTCTCACTGAAGGTCAATCCCGTTGAGGTAACACCAACAACTTCAAACAAGGGCATCCTATACGTATTGTTCAT
This sequence comes from Phaseolus vulgaris, assembly GCF_051622355.1. Lineage (NCBI taxonomy): Eukaryota > Viridiplantae > Streptophyta > Magnoliopsida > Fabales > Fabaceae > Phaseolus > Phaseolus vulgaris. Next base: position 11,708,488 of record NC_143498.1, read on the forward strand.
CATCAATACAATGTTAAAGGCATTCAATAACTTCATTGAATCAAGGTGTGTCCAAAATAAATCTTGCACACCATTCGTCCTTCCTCAAACTTAGACTAATGGACATACATATCTCGCTCAAGTAACATCATCAATTGTTACAAACTTCGACTTTACTTCATCTGTAGTAAACGCATTTGTACATTCATATCCCTTCTATCTATTGCTTTTTTGAATAATGACTTTTCATTATCATCATCATGTAAACCGTTCCACACATCAACCCCATCATATAATTCTTGTTCGAATTATGCGCTAGTGTCCATGCTTCTACAAATTAACATTTTACCATCAAATTCAAACAAATTATAAAAAAAAAAAAACTAAACCAATCCATAAGTCAAACAGTTGATTCCGAATCCACCAATCCATAAGTCAAAAAATCATTCTAGATCCACTAATCCGTAATTCAAAATATACATTTTGGATTTAGAAATCCTTAAGTTAAAATAACTTATGGATCCATCAATCCATACTAAAAATTAGGCTTCTGGATTTAGTAATTCGTAAGTCAATAAAATTATTAAAAGTTTGCTTCTGAAACACCCTCTCAACCGGAAAACAAAATGATTTACTCTAACAAAATGATTTACTTACAGAGTGGCGAATTCAAAAATTACATTTTCACTTTCAGATTGATCAATTTGTAGCACAATCTCAAATTCTGATTTCTGGTAATCACAAAATCTCCATAACCACCTATGCTCTTTAAAAAACCTAATTCTTACCATTAAAAGCCAAACAACACAACTCACTCCTCCACCTTGTTCCACATAGCTAAATGTCCCTCCACCAATGTCCCAGATAAATGAAGAAGAGAAGAATAACAGTATCAGACCAACTCATCCATGATATCGTTTTTCAAACAAAAGTTCAACACCAGTTACAAAATTTTAAAAATTGTGGGAATAAGAAACTCCCCATTACTTTATGGGATACTTTCTCAAAGCCCATTTTCTAGTAACATTGTTTGATGAAAATATATTGTTTTACTAAGTAGAACAAACATAAAAAAAAATTCAAATTTTCCGTAAACTAATTACTTTCCTTCTACGTAATACTCCTCGAATTAACTTCAACTTAATCTCTCCTTTATATATATAATAAAAAAATTCAAAGAAACTTTGAATGAATTAATATTTATCATCATCTTTCATTTATTTACAATTTAACAATTAAAGGTAATACTTCCTAAATTTATTAGATTATTGAAAAAAAATATAATAACACTTTAAAAGTTACTTATGAAATAACTTAATCTAGCTATTTCAAGAGTACATTTAAAATACGTATTCCCATATCGTTTTTCTTCCTTTTGGTAATCTTATGATCAAATATAGAAAATAACGACTATATATATATATATATGTGTGTGTGTGTTTTTTTTTTTTTTTTTTTTGTGTCCCTTTAGCTTTCGTGTATCCAACTCTTATCACCTTTTACATTGTCCACAACTTTCCACTTAAATTATTTTGTAAATTATAATTTTATCAAAATAAAACAATACAACGATAATCAAATTATTCATAATTTAATGTAATTTAAAAAATAACTTCCATCAATTATGATATACATGAATAATGAAACAAATAGTCCTACATTATATATTTCTCTCTCTATCTGTATATATAGAGAGAGAGAAAGACATACTTGCATGCAAATTGAAATCAGAAAAGTGAATATTAAGTGGTGATTCAAAGAGGATTACTGCATCAAAAAGACAACAAAATGCAATAGCTCATTACCTCAACATATGACGCTAAGTAACACATGATCTAGAATGAGTATAGATATGAGATAGGTGCTTAAGAGATTAAGAGCATCTTAAAGATCTTTGGCATCTGACTGGCGACTAGTCATTTGAGATACCACAAACTTGGAGAGTTCATTGATTACAGCTTGAACCTGATAATCACCACCAGGTTCCCTCTGCCTTGCCCATCTTAGAGTATCTGCACTTAATCCGTTGTATTCAAATGCAGCAACAGTAGTCTTTCGTGAAGTGGCCAGGGCCTTCTCCAAGTCTACCTGGGACAATGGTCTAGGAACCTGAACCATCAAAATAGACCTTATCAGAAGCAGTCGTCAAAACAACTGTACACTTTAATTTTACAGATGATAATTCCTTGCTTCTTCTATTGCGACTTTCATTCATACAAAATTGCTGTTCAAAAGATTAAGAATTGACCCTGTGTAAAGAAGGGATAATTAGCTGCTTCTACTTCAATATATTTCTTCAAAACTAGAAAGTCTATGAAAAGGCTTGATGCGTACAGCACAAAACAGTCATATTGGACATCAATTGATCTTTATGCGTGTAAGAAATTACTTCATTGACCAGACACGTTAGTCAATCCATGCAAATATAACTCCGGGATCAGGTTCATAAAATAGTTTTAAAACTAGACTTTACTCAACAAAAATGAAAATGTTGTGGTAAAAGAGAATGATGAATCACTCACAGAAGCACTTCTCCCTTTCTTCTCTTCATCCAACAGTTCTCTAATTGGAAAATATGCAGCTTTCTTGCACAGGTCAAATAGATCCGAACCAGTGTAACCTTCACATAAGAAAGCTATACGGTCAAAGTCGATGTTTTCTTCAATCCTCTCACCCTTCAAGATAACATTCAATATTTCAGCCCTCTCCCTTTGGTCCGGAATACCAATTTCAAATGCTTGAGGAAGTCGTCGAAGTATTGCTTCATCAAGTTCTGAAGGACGATTAGTAGCAGCAAGGACCATAACTTGAGCATTCTCTACACAATAGATTAAAAGTCCTCATAATTATAAACCTTTGCCAAGTACAAATAATAATGCTAAATACAGCTGCATCAATTCACAGGATTTGCTTGAGTCTCAGAAGAGAAGTATATAACATGTTTAAAACTTACGATCAGTAGTAAAACCATCCCACAGAGCCATGAATTCAGTTTTCATGTTTAACAAAGCCTCATGATCTGTTGTACGACGCTGACCCAAAAAGCTGTCAACTTCATCAATGAATATGATGGCAGGCTGGAGCTTATGAGCTAGGCTAAATATGGCAGTCACTGCAAAAGAAAAGCAACTCGCCAACATTAATCCAATTAAAAGACTTTAATAATTCAAATTGTGGTTCATATTGTCTAAATATGGCTATCAGTTGTTTTAATTAGGCTTAATTAAGTTTTATGTACTTCATAAATTTGGATATTTTCAAATGAGTGTTAATTAAAAAAATTTGTTCTATTAAGTGTTCAAAATATTTATTATTTCTGTCTAAATACCCCGTGGCTTCCATGTTCAAGTATATAACTCAGTGATCAACTTGTTTCTTCCCTCTCCAATCTCCTCCAACTGGTCAACTAGCTCCTTCGGCAAGTTGGAAGAGATTGAAGAGAAAAGAAGCAAGTTGATCAATGGGGTGGAAATGGGAAGACGGAAGTAACAGTCACACTATCCCGTTGACAGCAAAAATCAAACGGTAGGGTACTTCAAAAAAAAATAAAAAAGTATTTTTAACACTCAATCTAATGAAAGTTTTTAATAGACTCAATTGAAAATAGTCTTCAATTTAACATAAGTACTTAAAACTTAATCAAGTCTTTTAATTATATGCAAAAGGAATAAAACATCCACCAAAGTTGACAAAATCGGATCCTAAACAGATAAGAGATATGATTGCAAAAGACGAGATCATAACATAAGGTACTACCTGCACAGAAAACTATATGAATGCATGTAGAAAATAACACACAAAAGGTATAATAACAATAAATCACAATTATGATTATGCACAACCCTTAAACAAAAACCGAGGATTCTAAACCAAAGAGAATAACCACAATACTCAACACCAGCCACAAATAAGAGAACAAACTTGACGGGAGACAATTCAGAAGCAGCACCCACAATTAGTAAACTCAATGTCAAATTGCCTCAAAATTTATAAGGACTGGAAACGTGGGCTATGACTTTGAAGTAAGATTTGGAGAATGTATGGGTGTGCAAAGGGTGTGTGTAACAGAATTAGTTAAGGAGTGAGACAAGTAGAAGAAATATAGGGCAGAGGAGAGAGAGAAAGGAAGGAAATACGGGGAAAAATAGTGGAATTCTTTTATGTCCAGGGATTGTTAACCTCTCTGGAGGAGCTGCTTTGCGGCAGTAGGAATCATCATCCTGCTGTATTTTCTATTTCATTATGAGGAAAATATGTATATCCTTTCAATTTCCCCGTTTATTCCTCTTCTAATTTTTAGGTTTCTTAACAAAGTTGATTTCCAGTATGTATTCTTTCCATATAAACATATGCACTACAGGATTAAATATAGAAACATTTTCCCATTTACAACAAAAAATACAGATTTTCTCTAAAACCAAAATGGCAGAGGCTAAACCAATCTCTTCTCCCATGGTTGCTGATAGAACTATTCTTTTATTGAATTCAAGTAAAACTTTAGGGATCAACCCTTGGTTACAAGTCTCAGCAGAAGCAAAAAATGCCAACAATAAGATCAAAGCCAGAAAATTAGAACCTGCCTTGTGGCAACAGCCACACCCAAAATATCCCAAATGAATCCTATCCTCCCTTCTCACCTTCCACTGCCTTATATCTGTCCCCTGAGCTGATTTCAGCATCTCTCTCTCCTCCTTTTGCCACATGCAATTTGTTATGATCATGCATAAATGTTGTTTCATCCTTAGTTTTCATTTTAACCCTATCTGCTCTTCTCCAATACTATTGTTTCAAGGAGGCCCACTTTGTTGAGGCCCATCAATAACCCTCTACCATCTAGCAATACCCAAGTGATGTCCTCCTTGGGTAACCCAACCCACTGTATAAGCACCTCCCCCTTTCCATTTAACAACTTCCTAATTGTTAGCACATCTACAGGTTCGAATTGCAATTCCAATTCCCTTCATAAGAAAAGTGGAAGTTCTTGACTTGGTTGACTAATTGGAGGAGCCTTTTTTAGTTGAGAAATGTGAAAAATTGGATGCAATCTTGATGTCTCTGGTAATAAAAGTTTATAAGAAACAACACCAATCATTTTGAAGACCTTGAACAGCCCATAAAACCTGGGACTAAGTTTTTCATTAACACATCTTGCCAAATGATCCAATATATAGGGTTGGGACTTAAAAGTAAACCATGTTTACTTTTGTTTCAAGGAGGCCCACTTTGTTGAGGCCCATCAATAACCCTCTACCATCTAGCAATACCCAAGTGATGTCCTCCTTGGGTAACCCAACCCACTGTATAAGCACCTCCCCCTTTCCATTTAACAACTTCCTAATTGTTAGCACATCTACAGGTTCGAATTGCAATTCCAATTCCCTTCATAAGAAAAGTGGAAGTTCTTGACTTGGTTGACTAATTGGAGGAGCCTTTTTTAGTTGAGAAATGTGAAAAATTGGATGCAATCTTGATGTCTCTGGTAATAAAAGTTTATAAGAAACAACACCAATCATTTTGAAGACCTTGAACAGCCCATAAAACCTGGGACTAAGTTTTTCATTAACACATCTTGCCAAATGATCCAATACATAGGGTTGGGACTTAAAAGTAAACCATGTCTCCAACCCGAAATTCCACCCCCCTACTGCCACGATCAACTTGTTACTTCCAAGGTAGTCAAAATTGAGATCTTACTCAAGATCGGAAAGGGAAATATGGATTGCAAATCGGGAGATCATAACAAGGATTTATGAATTTCATAAATGCACACAAAAGCATTATATTTCACTCAAACTTCATAATTGAACTTTAATTCAAAATGACAAACAAAAAAAATATAATAAAGATATAAAAAAGTAAATCATTAGGTGTAAACACCATATCCTAGTTACATAGGAATAACTCCTTCCTAGTTAAAAAACAGTAAAGCATGAGCTCCATCCTACTTCAATTAGAGGCAATGCACCCTTCAAACAAGTTATGACATTCTTCCAAAAATCCTTATCCAAAACCACATCTTCAACCATTTTTCCATCCTTTGTTTTAGCAAACCTACTAAACTTCCATTCATGACTACTAAACATTCTAATTAAAACTCTTTTGTTCTCATGAAGGCACCCTTCAACCATTTTTCCATCCTTTGTTTTAGCAAACCTACTAAACTTCCATTCATGACTACTAAACATTCTAATTAAAACTCTTTTGTTCTCATGAAGGCACCCTAATGCAAAGTAAGATGTAGCGAAGGTAGTAACACCCGGTCTCACCAAATCTCTTCCTTTTGTGAAAGTTGTAATAGAGAAATCAGAGATGTTCTAGAATAGATAAAGGTTGTAATAATTTTTACCTTTTGGAATTGTCTCCACATGTTTTGGGATCTTTTTCTCATAATCCTCCAACATTAAGTCAACACGATGTGCAGCACAAGGTTTCCAAAATATCATTTTCCTATTTGCCATTAACATTTGACCGGCACTTTGTAGTTTGCTCCATTATCTGCCACAACTTGAACAACATTGTCTTCCCCCACCTCTTCAACAATGTCATTCATCATCTCAAAAACTTTCTCAACGGTTTTGGATATAGCAGATGCATCTATGGACTTCGGAAACACAATGCCCTTTTTGTTGTTCACCATGAAGTTTATTATTGTCCTTCTTGTCTTATTAGTTCGACCATTAGTCATAATGGTACATCCTATTTTTCTTCCATTCATCCCTATGTGCTTGTAAAGCAAATGATGTATCTGTAACTTCCTCCTTCAAATATTTGACTCTAATCTCATTACAGGATGGAGGTTTAAATCCAAGGAGATGCCTTAAAATCAAACATAGCACTGAATTCTTCACTCTTTGCACATTGACAGGTAACATTGTTGTAGAAAAACCTAGAAATTGCTTGACATGCTTCCTCTCACACCTTTTTTAAACTTGTTAATGGTGCCTTGTGTGCTAACTACTCTATTCTTAACAATACTTCGAGGACTAATGCCCAATGCTTCACTTTTTTTCTTTTCTCACCAACTTCTACAATTTCCTCCTCCATATTAAGGTTTAATTTCTTGATTAAATTTTGATGCAAACTAACAATAATTTCCCACATTCCTTCTTCACTTCATTAGAAACACCCTTGCAAGCTCCAACATCCTTTTGAATACCATTGGAATGAGACTAATGATTGGATGTAAATTAAATAGTCAAAGGAAGAACATAAGTTTCTGCATTTTGGTGAAGGGAGAGAGATAGTCATGACATATGTTAATTAAAGGAGGGAGGGTCGCAACACCTTTTCATCTATGGAAGAGAGGTAGTCACAATGTTTCTAGGCAATGGAAATTTTTCATCTAAGAGAGGCAATCGTAATTTTTGGGCAGTTTCCCACCAATACCCTTTGCTCCAATAAATATTTCCATCTCCTATAATCTGTTCTAATAATAAAATGTAGGCATAAACAAATATGGGTGACACTTTTGCCAGCAACCACTATTGCTGTAAGCTCATGTTCATACATTGGTTTTACCTTATTTTTGTTCGAGCAAGCATGACTAATAAAAGCCAAAGATCAACCTTGCTGCATTAGAACTGCCCCAATTTCCTATGCAGAAGCATCAGACTCTATCACAAATAGCAGCACACAATTCAGCATAGCAAAAGTGAGCAGATCATCCATTTCCTTTTTCAAGTGCTCAAAAGCATGTCCTCCTGCTTCCTCCAACTATTTGAAATTGTTCTTTCCAATATCTGTGTGTAAGGTTTAGCGATCACCCCACAATTCTGTATAAAGCAGGGATAGTAACCTGTCAACCCTGAGAATCCCCTTCAGCCTTTGATATTCTTAGGGACTGGCCAACTCTTCCTTGCTGCAACCTTTGATCAGCTAAAACGCCCCCAGCAGAAATGATATGCCCGAGATATTCTAAATGTTTTACTCCAAATTTACACTCCTTACTATTGACCCACAACTCATTACTATGCAACAGTTCAAAAACCACTCGCAAATGGTTATTATGTGAAGAGAAATCCAGGTTGTACATTAGGATATCCTCAAAATATACTAACGCAAAATTTTGGAGATAAGATCTAAACATTTGGTTCATGAGAGTTTGCAATGTTGGAGGAGCATTTAAAAAAATTCTAATCAAACTATAGCTACCACATATTTTTCAAGCAAAGAAACTATTTAAAAAAAATTCTAATCAATTCTGATCACCCCAAATATGTTTATTCTCATATTAAGCAAACTATAAAAGAAACCATTTCCAGAAATTCAATAGCTTGCACAAGGTTTTATTTAGATGTAAAATAATCCTTCTGAATTGAATAGAAAGTATTAAACATAACGTGAGCATACCAAGTTTCTGGGCATCTCCAAACCACTTGCTCATCAGGTTTGATATCCTAACATTGATGAAAACTGCTCCAGACTCCTTAGCAATAGCTTTGGCAAGCATGGTCTTCCCCGTGCCAGGTGGTCCATACAACAGGACACCCTTTTGTGGCCCAAGAAGTTTACCATGAGAAAACAAGTCAGGTCTTCTTAGAGGCAGAATAACAAGTTCATATAGAGCTTGCTTTGTCGTTTTCAGTCCTCCAATAGAGTTAAACTCCACATGAATGTGGTCAGGATTGATAACATCGCATGCTATGACATCCTGTACAAGATAAAATGCTTAAACTTAAAAATAATCTTAAATATATTCCCTCCATTTAACATAAAATTAGAAAATAGATCTTTCGAAGTAAAATAAGGCAATATGTCCCTATACAGAATATGTAAGAAACAAGTTTTAAGTAATTTATTTATGTCAATATGATTATGATTTTTTAGTATAACCCCAGTTCCAGAAAACACATTTATTAGAATAGAGGCGCATGAAACTTGAAATCCAACTGGAAAACTAATGCAAAAAGACCTTTCCCACCCATTCACCTGTCGTTCAATAAAACTCTGCACAACTAGGCATCCCATGTGAAATTGTTCCAGAAACCAACGTAGTACAGAAAAGAAATCAGGAAAGTGAAATAAAGATCACATTACTAATCTGCAAAAATGAAAAAATAACATTGGCTTCTAACAATACATATGAGTAACCCTTTGATAGATCCTGCAAGATTGCATATACTCAGCAACACTAAAACCATTACCAAAAAATTCAAAATGTACAATACAGCTGACTGAATTCTTCACTAACCCTATTATATCTATGCCTTAAAAACCTTCTTAGTCTAATAATGGCACTGCAAATAGCCAAGAAACAGAATCAAATATCACACAAACCCAGTGTAGCATGTAAAGAATCATACACCAAGTTTCAACAATAAGTTCATATGGCGCAGGATAAACATTTAATTTGTTGCATAATTGTGAGATGACCCAGCCCATGCTTTCTCACAGACATATGTTTTCACCCATCTTTAACGCCAACAACTAAGAAACTAATGTGATGCCCTTGCTTGGATATGTTTCTGTGTACACATATAATAGATAAAAAAATATAAAGTAAAAACAAAACATAATTCTTCAATTGGTTTATTCATTTATTAAAAATCAGCTTTCGTTCGGAGAAGCTAATACAATAGAGTTTTTACAAAATTAAGGTAAAAGTATATTATAAACTGCAAAGTACTTACAAAGAAATTTATCCAGACAGCAATGCTACTCTTGTTTGTGATAAACGTGTAAAATATTTAAAAATTAAAATAAGAGTACATTTAAGGTTTCGGACCTCGTAAGGGTTTGTGTTAACAAGAGGACGACCGAGGCGCTTGGCTATCTCTTTTTTGTGGTGAAGAGCCTTTTTGGAAGCCTCGCGATTCGGGTCGAGTTGTCGGAGGCCAACGAACAAGACCAAGCAACTCAGTGCTGCGCTAGCTGCGTACAGAACCAGCTCTTGAACCAACTTCGACTCTGATAAACGACCCATATCATGTGTTTGTTTAAAAAACCAGAACCGTTCACGAAAAGGGAGAGGGCGACCTTTAATCTTCTGTTTCTTTTATCTTCTCCTCGGACTCACCAATGGCGGTGCGAAACACCATGCGAACGGACAACGAGATGGATGATTCCCGAAAATAAACCCACTTGCTTGACTAAAACCTAAGCTGAAAGTTTGTCATAATAGGAAATTTGATTTCAACGGGTTCATGTAAATTACTTCTCATAAACAATTGTTTATATTATATTCATATTTAGTTTTTAAAATATACCTACTTGAAAAAGAATTAATTTTAAAGTATTTAGCAATTTATTAAATATAATTACAATAAATTAAAGAGTTAAATAATTAATTTATAATTAAATAAATATTCTTTAAACATATTAGCAAAACGCATTGTTTTTTGAGTCATTTGTTATGTTATCTTATTTTAGTGAGTTAAATTTAATATACGTATTAATTTTAGTTTTATATATTTATTTAAATAAAAGTATATGTACTATTTTTTTTATGTGATGTGTAGTATATAATTTGAATGAAAACAATCTTTAAAAGAGTAATATAAATTAAGAGAAAAATAAAGAAATGTAATTTGTATTATGAAATAGTAGTGTATAATTATTGTTAAAGAACATGTTAATATATTTTACTCTATTCTTAATCATTTTAATTAAGTGTTTTTACAATAAAGTACTCAAAAACAAAATTATTAAGTATAAGATTTTGATAAACTAATATTTTGTTATTATAACACATTGTAATCTTATATTAGTCTACTAAGTTTGTAATTAAGATTGACGAGAAGATATTGTTTTTTGCATTTCATAATATATTTCGAATTTATAATCGTTTATACTATGTTTTGCATCATCTCATCAATAAAAAGAATTCATAAGAGAATCAACATTATAATATCTATTAAAGAGTGTGTCAAAGTTGTTTTACATCAATAACTTCTCTGGAAGGACAATTTGCATATATCATCAATCTCGTATAGTCCTAACTTTTTCTTAAGAAGAATTGAAGGATATATGACAAAGGTTTGATAATTTATGTTAAGTATCAAATGTTTCTTCAAGTAGAAGTTTGTATTAAATGTTGCATGAAGAACATTTAATGTAACTCTTAACGTCTACGAAGATAAAAGCAACTGAAGAACAAAGAAGTTATTGCAAGTATCCATTGTCCTATATCGAAGGGCAAGTCACAATTGAATCATGGCACTTTGGTTGATACGCTTTTAAGTAGAAAAAATTGTACCCTAACTATCATTTATAATTTTTTATCTAGTGGTAAACACTCTATCCAACAGAACTTCTCAAAGTCTCACAACGACTAGAAAGCGATTTACAACGATTATCTTCTCAAGTTCTCTATAAATTGAAGTAACCTTTAAAGAAGGACGAATTTTTGCTCACGAACAATCCTATGAATGCTTAAGTAAAAACTTGTACATCTTACCTATTGAAAGAATACTAAAGTGTTCTTTAGCAACCTAAAAGAGTGAATCTCATATTGTATTTATCTTAGGACACAACATATCTTTTAGTTAGCAAACGTGTGAGTTGTTGTTTCAAATAATACTCACAGTCCTAGCCAGGAGTGACTATTTGATGCAATCCAAGCTTGTTTAGGCTTCTTCTTTGTTGTAGTTTTGTATGTAGCAGAAGAATGGACTTGAAAGTGGCATCAATGGCTAAATTGAAGTGTGGAGAAGATGAAATGAAGAGGAGAGGTAGAGGCTTATAAGAGGTGTGGCCAACTTCTAAGAAGATTCAAGCAAAACACTAATAGAAGTGCAAACTTGAGAGTGAGAATTTGAAGACAAATGAGCTAGCAACTTGGCCAGCATTTCATTATCAATTCAAATATAATTTACAAGGGGGCTAACACTTGTATTTATAGTTCTATGGGCAGCTAAGGTGCAAGTTTTAACTCAGATCGTATTTTTTGCAATGATAGTCTAGTACTGAAACTTGATTGTGTTGATTAAGAACTAGATGTAGTCTTGTTAACAAATAAGTTGTTGGACTCGAACCCAAGTCCTTTCAGTGACCAATGAAGCATTAACCACTAGATCAGACAAGTTATTTGGTCATATTACCATTTTTATTATACTTATTATTATTAATATAATTTATACATATTAATAATAATAATTATTATTATTATATTATTAATAATAATAATAATTATTATTATTATATTATTAATAATAATAATATTATATTCAATATTCATATTATTAATATTATATTCAATATTCATATTATTAATATTATATTCAATATTATTAATATTTATTCATATTATTAATATTATTAATAATATTGTTAATATTGTTAATATTATTAATGTACCGCCTAGGTAGTCGGAATTGATGACGTGGCAACAAGCTATAATATAGGCGTGTTGAACGGGACACCTGGCCGGCAGAAGGGAAGGAAGTCAGGGGGCTCGTGTAGTCGTCAGTCGTTAAGTTGGCGTGCCCCGATCTCTAGCATACCTAAACCGGCGGTCACCAAGTTTGTGTCGTAGTCGCCGGATGTGAACCCAGGCGACAAGGCGATCGGAGATCGCCGAGAGGAGGACATCGTCGAAAGATCAGGAAAGCTTGTTCCAGGCTTTCGAAGCGAAGGATGAAGTCGTCAGATGGTCATTCCCTAGCTGGCCAGAGGTTGAGGTCGGGGAACAGCTTACCTGAACATGCACAGTGAAGTAAGTAAAGTAGAATGTAATGGCGGCCGACGAGACCACAGGGAAGGTGTGTATGATGACACCTGTACTCGCCACACATAAGAGATCGCGCTCCAAGGCAGCTATACGCTGAGTTGCTTCCTGCATAGGTAACTTGGTCGAACAGCCTGAAAAGTAAGAAGTGACGCTCAAGTCAAGGATGCTCCAGATGGTGACACGTGTACAGCTGGATGCAAGCCACGTGTCCAGATGTGTAACTGTCAGGAGAGAGAAAGCGCACAGGTATATAAGGGATCCTAACGAACTTCTGAGGTACGCGCGTTTTAGAATACTTCTTTTACGCTTGCGAGAACTTGAGTACGCTGAGAGAGAACATTGCACGGTTCCTGAAGTTCTTAGTTTTCCTCTTAGTATTTTGGTGGTTCAGTCGCTGACTTGAGCGTCGGAGCGCGATCGGCCGCAGCGGCGCCTTTCTGTCTTTTGCAGGTTCTTGAGGTGAATCAGGTGAAGGACGGAAGTTAACACGGTGCAAAGCCGATCCAAAGGAAGCTACCTTTGACGAGGCAAGGCTCTTGCGTTCTGGTCAACAGGCAGGATCATCAGGCGCCCACCGTGGGGCCGTGTAAAACCTGTCCCCATCCACAGCGTGAGTTCTTGGAGTTTTCTGCAGTTTCTGTGTGGTTGTGTGTTGGTGCAACCATTTTCCGCCGTTCATTCAAGCTTTTGCTCGGTGAATTCGTGTTTTCCACCGTTCGTTCGAATTTTGTTCGGTGAATTCGAGGTTCCTACCGTTCGTTTGGGTTTTAATCGGTAGTGTGAGGTTTTCCACCGTTCGTTCAAGCTTTCGATCGGTTTTCTTGGAGTTTCTTGTTGTTCGCGCGGTTTTCAATCGGTTGTTCGGTGTGTTTTCCGTTCGATTGCGTTTCTGGTTAGGGAATCGGGGGCTTGCTGGAGAAGCGGTGGTTTTGTGGTGAAGTTGTAAGTTTCTGTGAAGGTTTCGACGTCCGAATTTATCGGCGTGCTGTTGCAATTGCGTGTGCGGAGGTTTTAGGGAGTTTGAGAGTTTCTAACCGGTTGATTGCTGGATCGATCGTTGCTGAAGGAGATTTTGTTCGTCGAACTTTGGTTTGTTGAGTTTTCATGAGAAAGATGAGAAGCAACCGTTCAAGTCCAGTTGTGCCAGTTGCTGCTGAAGGCGCCATGACCATGGCACAGATGATGGAGATCATGCGTGCGCTGCAGGAGAATGTGGAGGCCTCGCGCATAGAGCAGGCGAAGATGCATGAGGACCTTGTCGCCTCTCAGGCCAGGAATGAAGAGCTCAGCAAAGTGACTGAGGAGTTGTGCCAAGCTCTTCAGGAGCAGAGAGGACGCCCGGTCGCTGAAGAGGTCGCACCGTCGTCGCCACCTCGCGTTTTCCCTATGCCGTTTGCTCAGGCGATCACAGACACGCCTATCCCTGCAAGCGTGGTACCTGTGAAGGCTACTTTCACCGGCGTGGAGGACCCTGAGGCACATCTCACCATGTTCCACACGCAGATGATGCTGTCAGGAGGCTCGGATGCTGTATATTGCAAAATGTTTGTGAGCACGCTCCAGGGAACAGCGTTGGAATGGTTTGTGAGCTTGCCTACCGGTCACATAACCAACTTCCAGCAGTTTTCGAAGCTTTTCGTCGAGCAGTACATTGTGAACAAGGCGCCACCTAGGGTATCTTACGACCTGTTCGACATAAGGCAATACCAGGGAGAGTCCCTTAGGGACTATCTGAATCGTTTCAGAGCACAGATGGTCCGCTCGCCTGCGAAAGACGAGGAGATGCTGGTATACGCCTTCAAAAAGGGGGTGCTGCTGGGACCTTTCTGTGAGGCGCTGATCAGGGCTCACCCCGCCACGTTTGCTGAGGTTAGGCGACTTGCGGTGGCCCACATCGTCGATGAGAGTGAGGTCGCCGAGAAGAGAGGGAGCGTGGCCCCTGCTAGGCCACGTGCCCAGACCAGGATCCAGCCACAGAGGGTGCTGGAGACGGCGGCGGCCAAGAGGGATCAAAGGACTCGCCATCCTTATGATCCAAGGAAAAACAAGGGAAGGGGCCCAGGGCGCCCCAGGGAGTACAATCGCCCGCCAAAGCATAAGTTTGTCATGGGGTTGGCGGATCTGATCGCCATTCCCAACATAGCAGCCAGGCTTAAGGCACCTGAGAAGGTGGGCGACAAGGTGTTAGGACCAAAACCAGACGCCTGGTGTGAGTTCCACCAGAGTTTTGGTCACACCGTTGATTCGTGTTTGGCACTAGGATACCAGCTCGACGACCTGGTCAAGAGCGGTTTCTTGAATGATTACCTGCTGGACAGGAGGACGGGGGGCGTCGAGCTCCCACCCGGCGAGTGGTGAGGCTCAGCAGCATGAGATGCCCACTCATGGAGAGATCCACACCATCGCGGGGGGTTTTTCGGGTGGTGGATGCACCGCGTCACAGAGGAAGAAATATGCAAGGTCTGTGATGACGGTGGACATGTTCGAGGACCACTTGCCAGATGTGGACATCACGCTCACGAAAGAAGATCTCAGGGACGTTGTGCCTCACGACAACGATCCCATAGTTATCTCGCTTGTCACAGCGGGAAGGAAGGTCCATAGGGTACTGGTGGACCAAGGAAGCTCGGCAGACGTGATGTTCTGGCCGACTTTCACACAGCTGCAATTGCCCCTTGACCAGCTGAGGCCCTATGGAGGGTGCTTGTATGGGTTTGCTGGCGATCAGGTGGAGGTCAGGGGGTACATCGAATTAAGAACTACATTCACGGATGAGGCGGGCTCGAGGACGGAAAAAATCAAGTACCTCGTCGTGAATGCTCCCTCAGCATATAACATTTTGTTGAGAAGACCAACACTCAACAGAATAGGAGCTGTGCCCTCAACCAGGCACATGAAGGTGAAGTTGCCGTCGATGGAGGGGGTGGTGATCACCATCAAATCTGACCAGAAAGAAGCGAAGAAGTGCTATGAGAATAGCCTGAAGAGTAAGAGGTCAGTAAGTTACATCGCAACGACGTCGCCTCCCGGTGTGAAGCCCAAGCCAACAGAATGGCGAGTTGTTGATGCGGCGATGGAGGTGGCCGCCGGAGGCGATGTCACCATGTTGGATGCTGAGGTTGAGGGGGAGAACGCCGATCGGGAAGAAGAGGCGAGGAACCGCCCAGAGGAAGTGAGGGAACTGGGAATCGCCAGGGCGGTAATCGCCAGGGAAGCTAGACCCAAACCCGTCGAGGAGTGGCTCGAAAGGGAGATCGGGGGAAAGGTCTTCAAGCTGGGAAGATCCTTGGAGGCTGAGCTCCAAGACCAGATCGCCAAGGTGATAGAGCGGCATCTGGATGCTTTTGCATGGTCTGCTTCAGACATGCCGGGAATCGACCCCGACTTCTTGTGCCACCATCTAGCAATGGACAACCAGGTCAGACCAGTGCGGCAGAGAAGAAGGAAGTTTAATGAGGAGAGGAGGCAGGCGATCAGGGATGAAACACAGAAGCTCCTCGCCGCAGGCCATATCAGGGAAGTCCAGTACCCTGAGTGGTTGGCCAATGTCGTGCTGGTGAAGAAAAGCAATGGGAAGTGGCGCATGTGCGTCGACTTCACTGACCTGAACAAGGCTTGCCCAAAGGACTCATATCCTTTGCCAAGCATAGACGCCCTGGTCGACAGTGCTGCAGGGTGTAAGTTGCTGAGTTTCCTGGACGCCTTCTCGGGGTACAACCAGATAAAAATGCATCCTATGGATGAAGAGAAGACCGCCTTCATGACCGAGAGATCGTGCTACTGCTACAAGGTGATGCCCTTTGGGCTGAAGAACGCGGGGGCCACGTACCAAAGATTGATGGATAGGGTACTTGCACCAATGCTGAGAAGGAATGTGCAAGCGTACGTGGATGGTATGGTCGTGACCTCGCCGGAAAAGAGCAAGCACATTGCGGACCTGGAGGAGTTGTTCACCACAATCGCCAAGTTCAGGTTAAAGCTGAACCCCGAGAAGTGCATTTTTGGCGTGGAGGCAGGGAAGTTCTTGGGATTCCTCTTAACTGAAAGGGGAATAGAGGCAAATCCTGATAAGTGTGCTGCCATCTTGGCGATGAGGAGCCCGGCTACCGTGAAGGAGGTGCAGCAACTTACAGGTCGGATGGCCGCCCTGTCTCGTTTCGTATCGGCTAGCGGAGAGAAAGGTCATCCGTACTTCCAGTGTTTAAGGCGAAACAATAAGTTTGCCTGGACGAAGGAGTGTGAAGAGGCCTTCGTCAAGCTTAAAGAGTACCTGGCGAGCCCGCCGGTTTTGTGCAAACCCATGGTAGGAACCCCTCTCAGATTGTATTTTGTTGTGACTGAGAGGGCGGTGAGTGCGGTGCTCGCCCAAGAGCAAGACCAGGCTCAGAAGCCTATTTATTTCGTCAGCAAGGTGTTGCAAGGCCCGGAGGTGAGGTATCAGGCCTTGGAGAAAGCTGCACTGGCTGTGGTATTTTCAGCGCGGAGGTTGCGTCACTATTTTCACAGTTTTACAATACTGGTGATGACCGACTTGCCCATCCAGAAAGTCCTGAAGAAGCCTGATGTAGCTGGGAGGATGGTGAAATGGGCGGTGGAGTTGTCGGAGTTCGACATCAAGTATGAGCCCCGAGGTCCGATCAAGGGGCAGATTTTCGCCGATTTTGTGGTCGAACTCTCGTCAGAAGCAGCACGAGTTGAAGGGGAGGATTTTCGTTGGGTGCTCTCGGTGGATGGATCGTCGAACCAGCAGGGTAGCGGTGCTGGAGTCATTCTGGAAGGGCCCAACGACGTGCTGATAGAACAATCCCTGAGGTTTGCCTTCAAGGCCAGCAACAATCAAGCAGAGTACAAGGCGTTGATCGCCGGAATCTTGCTGGCCAAGGAGATGGGAGCTAGGGTGCTGATGGCTAAGAGTGACTCGTTATTAGTCACGGGACAAGTTCCAGGCGAGTTCCAGGCCAAGGATCCACAAATGGCGGCTTACTTGGAGTATGTGCAGGAGTTGAAGAGTTCCTTTGTCTCGTTTGAAGTGGTGCATGTGCCCAGAGAGCAGAATGCCCGAGCAGACTTGCTAGCTAAGCTCGCCAGTTCGGGCAAGGGGGGTAGGCAGAGGACGATGATACAAGAAACTCTGAAGACGCCTAGAGCATTTGTGGCAGACCACCTGGTTCTTCAAATAAGCAAGTCGACGGAGAAAGCGGCGAGGAGTCACAGGTCTTTGACTCAGGAAACCTTGAGATCGCCGAGAATAAGAGCATGTCGGGGGGAGAGGGTGAACATGACGCAGGTCTGCGCTACGCATGAGCCAGACACATGGATAACACAGTAGCAGCGATGCCTGACAGATGGCCTTCTCCCGCTGGATCTGACGGAGGCTAGGAAGATAAAGAAGAACTCCAGCAAGTTCACGATGATTGATGGCGAGTTGTATAGGTTTGGGTTCACACACCCACTCCTGGAATGTGTGCACGGAGAAAAATGTACAAGAATTATGGTCGAGCTTCATGAAGGGATATGTGGAAGTCACGTCGGGGGTCGAGCTCTGGCTGCAAGAACCCTCTGTGCAGGTTACTACTGGCCAACAATGAGGGAGGACTGCAAGAAGTATGCACAGTGTTGCAAGCAATGTCAGCAGCACGCCGATTGGCACAAAGCGCCTCCAGAAGAGTTAAAGTCGATTTACAGCCCTTGGCCGTTTCATACGTGGGGAATCGACATTCTGGGACCTTTCCCATTGGCGATCAAGCAGATGAAGTACTTGGTGGTGGCAATTGAATATTTCACCAAGTGGATCGAAGCAGAACCAGTAGCCCAGATCACCGCACACAAGATCGAGAGCTTTGTGTGGAAGAACATCGTGTGCTGGTTTGGTGTGCCTAAGCGCCTGGTGTCAGACAACGGGACTCAGTTTGCAAGTCACCTGTTGAAGAAGCCGTGCGAAGAGGTGGGAATTCAACAAGTATTTGCATCCGTCGAGCACCCTCAGACAAATGGCCAAGTAGAGTCCGCCAATTGGGTGTTGCTAAGAGGCTTGAAGAGAAGGCTAGAGAAAGCCAAGGGATCGTGGGCTGAGGAGGTACCCCGCATAGTTTGGGCGTACCACACCACCGAGCAGTCAGGAACCCATGAGACCCCGTTTAGCTTGGTCTATGGGTGCCACGCAATGATTCCAGTGGAAATCCAGGAGAGCTCGCTGAGATTCCAGAACTTTGTAGCGGAAGACTCGAATGAAGAAAGAAGGTTGAATCTGGATTTGTTGGATGAGGTCAGGGAGGAGGCGAGAGTAAAAGCCGAGGCAGTGAAAAGGAGGATTGAACGAAGGTATAACTCGAAGGTGATGCCGAGGCAGTTTAAAGAAGGCGACCTGGTGATGAGGAAGGCCCACCAGTACGAGATGGAAAGCAAGTTATCGCCTAAGTGGACAGGATCGTTCAGAATGACCGAGGCGCTCGGGAACGGCGCCTACCGCTTAGAGACGTTGGAAGGAGGGGCGATTCCTCGCACTTGGAACGCCACACACCTCAAGTTATATTACAGTTAAAAGCTTTGTAAGTAAAAACAAACACGAAGAGATTTGCAAGCTTTCTGTTAAAACAGTTTGAAGGGGGCACTCCTTTTTCCCTAAGGAGGGTTTTTAATGAGGCCACCCAATAAAGAAGAGTTTTCAAAGTTTAAAGATTGCATGCTTGTTGTTTCGAAAGTTTTAGAAAAAGACCTTATCACTCGTACGTGATTAAAGGCGAGTTTGAAGTTATGCTGCATGCTTTCTAAAAGTTTTTAAGTCCCCATCGCTTTTCGGCGATCGGCGGCATCAGTTAAAGTTTTAAAAAGTCCCCATCGCTTTCCGGCGATCGGCGGCACAGTTAAAGTTTTAAAGTCCTCATCGTCTTTCGGCGATCGGAGGCACCAGTAATGATTAAAGACCTCAACGCCCTCGCGCGGCTTGAGGCGAGAAAGAGATAAGAGTCCTCCTCGACTGTATGCGAGTGCAGGCGAGAACAGATTAAAAGTCCTTAGTGCATCCAGGGAAGAGGAGATGTAATCCCTGGGCAAAGTAGAGGCACCAGATAAAGACCTCCTCGCCCTCGTGCGAGTGCAGGCGAGATAAAGTCCTCAGTGCATCTAGGGGGGAGGAGATGTACACCCTGGGCAAGTTGAGGCACCAGATAAAGTCCTTCTCCCCGTCAAGCGAGTTTAGGCGAGAAAAAGTCCTTCTCGCCGACGAGCAAGTTCAGGCAAGATGAACTGAAAGGTCAGGGGTGTTTGTGACCTTAAACGGCGGGAAGGGAAGGAAAATGCCTCTTCTCCTTTAAGCGAAACATAAATATTGACCCAGTAAGACCAGATCATTGTTCTAAAACTCAGGGCGGTAGAGAAGGATCCGAAAGGCGCCTCTACCCCCAGATGAGGGAGCAATGATCAAGTTATGAAGAAGAGAAAAGTCCTCCTTGCCTTTGAGCAAGTGCAGGCAAGAAAAGTTCTCCTCGCCGTTGAGCGAGCGCAGGTGAGAAAGAGAAAAGTCTTCCTCGCCGTTGAGCGAGCGCAGGTGAGAGAAAGTCCTTCTCGTCGTCGAGCGAGTTCAGGCAAGATAAAGTCCTTCTCGCCGTCGAGCGAGTTCAGGCTAGATAAAATCCTTCTCGCCTTGAACGAGTTCAGGTATGGCGTGAAGGGTGGAAGAGGTTTAAAGGATAGCTAAGGTAGGTTCAAAGAGAACACCTCGCTATCCGGCTTATTGTTCTAAAACTCAGGGAGGTAGAGAAGGATCCGAAAGGCGCCTCTACCCCCATATGAGGGAACAATGGCCAAGTTATGAAGGCAAAGAAAGCTTACATCGCCAGAACCCTAGGGCGATCAGAAGAATTCCAAGCGATGACAGGAGTAAAGGCTAACCTTGCCAGACAGATCAGGTAAACTGTATTGTAATACCAGTTTAAGTTAAAACCTGTTGCCTAGTAAGTAGCTAATTGTCTTAAAGTTCGCAAGTTATGCTAAATGTCATCGCTTGAAGGTTAATGAGTTGCTCAAGTTTTTACTTTGAGTTAACAGTTGATGAATTGATATAAGATTGATAGTTTGCTCGAGTTTGAAGCAGTGAGTAAACGGTTGAGCCCAAGGAATCGCTACGTTAATTTGTTTAAAGCGATTTCTACAAGATAAGTTGATCAACCATTTAGCGAGGGAGAAAAGCAGATGAAGGTTAAAAAGGAAAAGCGAAATAAACAGAGAGACGAGGTGCAAAAGTGGAAGAATTTATAATAGAAGCTGTACCAGTTCGAATACAAAGGAAAGAAAATTACAAGTAAAGATCGTGCAAAAAGAAATAGGCACTAAATCTCAGGAAATAAGTGATGGAGGGAAGCGATTAATCTTCGGAAGGCACGATCTTCCCATCCACCACTTCGTTGCATATTGACACCATGGAAAGGTCGAGCTCGGGGTACTGGCAAGCGACTTGCTCCAGGGCGGCGTCAAACCCGGCGGCAAGGACTTGGGCGAAGCTTTGCTCAAGCTCTTCGGTTTGCTGCTTGAGCTCCTCGGTTTGTTGCTTCAGCTCGTCAGCTCGTTTCTTCAGTTCTTCAGTTTCCCCACGAGCTTGAGCAAGGTCTTCAGCAACCTTTTTGCCTTCGTCCCGCGCCTGGGCCAGCTCTGTAGCAGCTTTCTTGTTTTCCTCTCTAGCCTTGGCGAGCTCAGCCACGGTGTCATCCCTCTCCTTCTCGACCTTTCCGAGGAGAACCTCCCGATCAGCCGACCTTTTTTCAAGGTTCTCTACCTTGGCTGCATCCACTTTTATTGATGCCTCCAAGTTGGCCACCTTGAGCCTGTAGGGAACCAACTTACTCTCCAGCTCGATTTTCTCTTGAGCTAGGAGGTGCAGTTTTTGGCGTAGATCGGAGGCCTCCTTGCGTGCAACCCTCAGCTCAGCACTCATGGCGTCCTCCACCCTTGAGTGATCGATCTCTGCCATCATCAGATTGCAAGACAGTTTTTCTGCCTCAATCCTTATCAGGCGATTCTCCTCCTGGAGTGTTGAGATCTCGTCCTGAAGCTTTTTGTTCGAGCTCTTCACAGCTTTTGTTATGATTGAGGGAAGGTCCTCTGCCATCATCTTGAGTCTAGCTGTGAAAGGCCCCCAGACTTCTTCGATCGAGGGGGGAAGGCTTGCAGCTGCTGTTGGTGGAGGTGCTGAAGGAGCCTGGTGCTGACTTTCACCACCACCCTCTTGAGTTGGTAGAACGAGTGGGGCTTCCTGGCGTGGTGGTGAAGTGGGGGACTCGGTTATAAGTATCGGCGAGTTGTGGGCACCTTCATCCCCACCTGGTGCGTCCCCAACGATGGAAGTGGTTGAAGGAGGACCCTCTCCAGCTGATACGAACGGCGTGGAGGCGCTTGGAGGTTTCTCTATAAAGTTAGGTTCGCTGCCTTCAACCACGGGGAGCGCGACCGCCAAGGGTATTGCTTGGACTGGCGGTGTTGGAGCTGGGGGAGAGGGCGGTGTTGGAGCTGGGGGAGAGGGCGGTGTTGGTGTTGGAAGAGCGGGTCCTGAAGAGGGCGCCACCCTTGTTCTTTTGGTGACAAGGCCGTCCTCAGTTGCCTCGTCATCCTCATCCTCTTGAACCACCTGAGGATTTTTCCTCTTTGGTTTCCTCAAGACAAGTTTTTTCCTTTGAGGGGCGGGCAGTGTCTCTGGAGGAGCTGGACCTTGAGGAGGCGATCTACCCTGGGCAGCGGCGATCTCCACCACCGAGTTGGGCACGGTTTGGGAACCCGTCGCCAACTTATGAGTTCGGGCGAGCGCCCTCAGTTCAGCTAATTTGCCTTTGCCCAACATAAGGTTTGCACAGGGTAAAAATATACAAGTAAGCACAAAAGCAAAAGCAGAATATATGAGTATGTGTGCGAATAATGCAAACAAATGGCGCATGAATTAAAAACCAAGTCCAGTGCGCAACAAGCAGGATGCCCGATGTTAGATAACAGAGATGCGAAATCAGTCCCAACGCAAAACGAAAACCTAAGTGTCGAGGTAAAGGCTAACCTATATGAGCTTCGAGTTGGTCCTCGAGGAACTCGAAAGAGATTATTGCGGAGGTGGGAAAGGTGATGTTGGCGGCTGCTACTTTCTTCCAGAAAAGGCATAGATCTCTGTCTAGCTCGCCCATGTTGTCGGGACCTCTGGGCCTCCTAAAGCTCTCTTTGGCGTCTTTGTTCCCCTTGTTTACCAAGTACAAGGGGAAGCCGTCGAGCAGGGAAGGATCTTGGTCATTGGCGCACACCTTCACGAATTTTCCTTTCCAATCTTTGTAAGATTGCTGGAAGATGGAAAGGATTGACCTCCCAGCAATCCCGTTCAAGCTAATCCAAAGGCGGTCTCCTGGATTCTTAGCTTCAAAAAGGAAAAGGAAAACGTCAACCGAAGCTGGCAGTCCCAGGTGTGCGCACATGATCCGGAACGCCCTTACGAACGCCCAGCTGTTGGGATGAAGCTGGGCGGGGGCGATATCGAGCTCGGTTAATAGCTCCCTCTCGAAGCGAGTGAAGGGAAGTCGGAGTTTCACCTTCTTGAAGAACGTCGCGTAGAGGAAGCAGAACAGCTCGTCGTTGTTCGCTTTATCGTCGGCACAGATCGGCTCATCCGGGTGGCAAGGTAGCACGACCATTTTGCTGTCATGCTCCTTATGGAATGAGAGCTCGGATTGGTCCCCTTTCCTTAGTCGGTGCACGCCCAACTCTGTGTTTATGGATGAGGTTTCTTTCAACAAAGCTGAGGTGGCCCACGGGTAGAGCTTCTTGTAGTCTTGTGTGGGAATGGAGGCTCCTCCGGCGACTGGTGGAGTTGCCTGAGCGAGATTGGAGTGAGAAGCTGCAGGCCTCTCAGCCTGGGTAGAAGGAGCACCAGATGCTCGCGGTAGGTTATGCGCTTGGGGTGGAGGGTTTCGCGATGGAGGAAGAGGGTTCGCGGTGGTTTTCGTGCGAGCCATCGCAGGAATTGCAAAGGAAAAAAGGAAAAAGGATGAACAAAGGTTACAGAGAACGACTCGATTGTGGACGAAGAATGGAGAACGAACGAACGGGAGTTCGTTGTGACGAATGTAATGGAAGACGAAGCCCTAAGTTACGAGAGGGAAGAAGAGGAGGAAACGACCCACAGCGTATGCACCAGACAGATAATGGATGATGCGAATCGGTTAAAATGCAGCAAATATCAACAAAAGAAGTAAAAGAGGTACCTTTCGATGATCAGATAAGCGTTGAAGAGAGTTGGAGATTAAGAGAGTTGAGGAGCGTCGTGGGTTCGCAGAGAAAACTCAGAGCGTTTGAGAATGCACAGAGATGATGAAACAGTGGAAATGAAAGGGTTTAAGGGGTTTTCAAACGTTTTTGGAAGCGCAAACGACAGCTGAAGATGACCGTTGATGAAGCCACGTGTCGAGCGATTGGAAAAAGGGGTTTGGTGGAGCGTCAGAAAAGCAGAGGGTACGAACGTTTGGAATTCCGTGCCAGCGCCACGTAGATCGGCAGTGATGTGACCTCTTAGTCTCTTCGTTGGACAAGTCTTCGCTTAAGACTGGGGGCTTGTGTACCGCCCAGGTAGTCGGAATTGATGACGTCGCAGCAAGCTATAATATAGGCATGTTGAACGGGACACCTGGCCGGCAGAAGGGAAGGAAGTCGGGGGGCTCGTGTAGTCGCCAGTCGTTAAGTTGGCGTGCTCCGATCTCTAGCATACCTAAACCGGCGGTCACCAAGTTTGTGTCGTAGTCGCCGGATGTGAACCCAGGCGACAAGGCGATCGGAGATCGCCGAGAGGAGGACATCGCCGAAAGATCAGGAAAGCTTGTTCCAGGCTTTCGAAGCGAAGGATGAAGTCGTCAGATGGTCATTCCCTAGCTGGCCAGAGGTTGAGGTCGGGGAACAGCTTACCCGAACATGCACAGTGAAGTAAGTAAAGTAGAATGTAATGGCGGCCGACGAGACCACATGGAAGGTGTGTATGATGACACCCGTACTCGCCACACAGAAGAGATCGCGCTCCAAGGCAGCTATACGCTGAGTTGCTTCCTGCATAGGTAACTTGGTCGAACAGCCTGAAAAGTAAGAAGTGACGCTCAAGTCAAGGATGCTCCAGATGGTGACACGTGTACAGCTGGATGCGAGCCACGTGTCCAGATGTGTAACTGTCAGGAGAGAGAAAGCGCATAGGTATATAAGGGATCCTAACGAACTTCTGAGGTAGGCGCGTTTTAGAATACTTCTTTTACGCTTGCGGGAACTTGAGTACGCTGAGAGAGAACATTGCACGGTTCCTGAAGTTCTTCGTTTTCCTCTTAGTATTTTGGTGGTTCAGTCGCTGACTTGAGCGTCGGAGCGCGATCGGCCGCAGCGGCGCCTTTCTGTCTTTTGCAGGTTCTTGAGGTGAATCAGGTGAAGGACGGAAGTTAACACGGTGCAAAGCCGATCCAGAGGAAGCTACCTTCGACGAGGCAAGGCTCTTGCGTTCTGGTCAACAGGCAGGATCAATTAATATTATTGTTAATAGTATTAATATTATTGTTAATATTATTAGTGTTATTAATATTATTAGTGTTATTAAATATTATTAGTATTATTAATAATAATAAGTATAATAAAAATCATAATAATACTAAGAATTTGTCTGTGGTAGTGGTTAATATTATTAGTGTTATTAATATTATTAGTATTATTAATAATAATAAGTATAATAAAAATCATAATAATACTAAGAATTTATCTGTGGTAGTGTTATTAATATTATTAGTGTTATTAATATTATTAATATTATTAATAATAATAAGTATAATAAAAATTATAATAATACTAAGAATTTGTCTGAAGGAATCCGTATATAATTTGTGTTTTTCTTGTAGTGTTTTAAAAGCTATGTAAAGATCTAGAAGAGGAAGAAGAAAACAACAAGAGATGCAAGAAATACAAGTTTACAAGAACGAAAAAGAAAGTCAAATTTGTACATATTATATTTGCTACTTATAGAGCATTTAGTCTGTTAGGTTATGTGTTATCCATTGTAAATTCTTCACTTTGTGAAGTATACTGATAAGTGTCATATTTTAGTAATATTTCATATTAAAAGACATAAACTTAAGGATATCCCTAATTTATGAATTTAAACCTTCTTACATATTTTGTGATTATAATATGAATAAGAACAATTTATTTCCAAATTTGTGTTAATTTTAGGATTCTAGGAAAAATGGAGATGAAAGGGCTAAAGGAGAATAAACAAGATAAAAAGGGAAAGTTTGAACACTCAAACAATTCTTCTTCCAAGGTATCCGTCAGGCGACCTTCTATCATGGTGTTCCTATAGACGAAGATCAATATGATGTAGACGTAGTGGATGGAAAGATCATATCGGTCAAAGATGAGAAGGAGGAGGTAGTTGTTGAAGGCCAAGGTGATAACCTTGGTGGATAAGAACATGAGAGCGAATGCTGGATTAAAGAGGTTTTCAAACCTTTGTAAATTTGTCTTGGTATTTCATGGGCTTGGAATGTGGGTATAAAACAATTAACAGTTTTTAATTTATGTTATTTTCTTCTTCCAACCGATAGTGTTCTTCTTTTAGTCGATATCATGCTTTTCATTACGGTGTCGAATGTCGTTAATAACTAGAAAGATGACTTGAATTATTTGGTTGAATTGCCAACAATAGTTGCCGAACATGACACCTCGTTTACTAATTGTTTAAAGCTCGGGCCGAATAGCTCTTGAGTTGGATTTTTTTTTTAGTTGCGAGGAGTGTTTACCACGATATGTAGTTGATGTGATTGCCTTAGTGGCAACTTATCTAACGTCGTCTGGGTGCCGTAAAATAACTTTTCGTCTTTGTAGGACGAGTCTTTCGTAAATACTTCTTGGTTGTTAAACTGACTACGTTTGGTAATGGCCATTTTTAAGGCAATGTCTGAGTGTCTGAACTTGTGATTGTTAAGCGAACTGTCGTTGTTGTTATTTAGTAAAGGTTGTTAGTAGTTAAGCAGTTGCCTTAACCGAGTAGTTGATCGATAATGGTCGCTAGTGTTGAACAAGATGCTTTGATGTCTCCAAATCCAAGAGGAAAGCTTGAAGACCTTGCTACTGGGTGTGTGTGTTGTCTAGTTGTTTGAAACTTGTTAATTCACTCCTTAAGATGATCCAAGTTCATTTGAATCTTTAACCTTTTGAAAAGATGTGTTTTCTAAAAAGCTGTCAAAATTTCAACAGGTTGTTTTTTAAAACAATAGGTTGTTTAACCTTAGCAGTTTTTGAAAAGGTTTTGAAAATCTTGGTTGACTTTACTGTCAAACCAAAACAATCGATTGTTTCGACAAAACAACCGATTGTTTTCCTGAAAACTTTAACAGAATTTTGTTAAGCGGTTTTAATATGTTTTAAATGATCCTAACTAACTTGGCTCCTTTATTAAATGCTTTTTACCACTTGGTGGGTCTATATAAAGGTGGTTTTACGCTCCTGATCTAAAAGTAACAGAAAAAGTTTATTAAAACAGTTTTTCCAAGATTTGAAAGAGTTTTGGATCATTCTTAAGTGTGTGGAATAGGATTGGGTTGTAATTCTGAACCTTAAGCTTTGTAATACCCAGGTGTATTCTATTCCCTTCTTCCTTGATTACTGTATTTCTATATTTGTGTTTCCAAGGAGTGTTGTGCGTTCTTGAGGGGTTCAAGATCAACATTCTTGGTATGGTTTGCCAAAGGTAGTGTGTTTCTTGAGGGGTTCAAGGTCACACTACTTTGGTGTGTGATGTGTGTAATCTGGTTTTGATTGCATAGTGGATTACCCAGTGGTTTCTGGGAACTGGATGTCGCTCTTGGTGTAAGAGTGAACCAGTATAAATCTGTTTGTGTGATTCTCTCTTTCCCCGATCTCACATATATCTATTTTAAGTTGTTTTTATTAATTGTGGATAAAAACAACCGATTGTTTCGACAAAACAACCGATTGTTTTTCTGATATCATCTTAAAATAGTTTTGGGTATTTGTTTCCTTGATTCTTTTCTCTATAATTCAGCATTGATTTTCATTATACCTTCAAAGTTTGCGAAAATCCCTCTTAAACAATTCACCCCCCCTCTCTCGTTTAAGGCCATATATTCTAACAATTGGCATCAAGAGCTAAGTTCTTGAAAGTTATTGAAGTTTTCAATCCTAAATCTTTTTTCTATGGCTGAAAAACTACCTTTTGGGGAGGGTGCCTGAATTAACAGGTCACCTCTGTTTTGAGGATTGAATTATCAATTATGGAAGGTTAGAATGAAATTCTTTGTTGAATCTATAGATAGAAAAATCTGGAATGTTATTACAAATAGCTATCTCATGCCTATATCTGAAAATGTTTCTTCTGAAAGAGAACATCTTGATTGTGTAGCTATGAACATTATTGTATCTGCACTTGATTCTAATGAATTGCTCAAGGTTTCAGAATGTAGTTCTGCCAAAGAAATGTGGAATACCCTTGAAGAGTATCACAAGAATCCAAGGAGTGCCTTGATGGACAAAGAAGAATCTTCTGTTGAATCTTTCTCTTCAAAATCCAGAAAGAAGGTTTGTCTTATGACAAAAGAAGAATTTGGATCAAGTCAAGCTGTTGGGAATAAAAACTCTCAATACTCAAGTGGTGAAAGTGAAGAGGAAACATTTAGGTTGTTGTTTAAGAAATTCAGCAAGTTCCTAAAGAAGACAAACATCAAAAGTGACTCATTCAACATGTATGATAACAAGAAACCTACTGAGTTTAACGCTAACAAATATACATGCTTTGGATTTGGTGAACAAGGTCATATTAAAACTGAATGTCTCAACAAAAAGAGGAAAAACTTCAAGAAGCATGAGAAGAAAGGAAAATCAAGAAGAGCTTATAATGATGACTCATCAAGCTCCTCTTCAAGTGATGAAAAAGAAGCAAATTTATGTCAAATGACAAGGCAAGAAAGTGACACAAGCAGTGTAAGTTCTAGCTCTTCCATTAATGTTAAAAATTATAGCCAACTTCTTGAGGCCTTCAATGAGACTCATGAAGAAGCTAATAGGTTGGCCCTTTTGAACAATCGGTTGAAAGGTTTAAACAACTGGTTGGAAAATCGAGTCAAGACTTTGGAAGAAGAGTTGAAACATTCAAAAACAGATTTTGAAAGTTTGGAAATGATTTACAAAAACTCTTCTTGCAAGTGTGATTCTAGCTTTTGTGAAAATTGTGAATCTCTTCAAAAGAAGGTTCACTATCTTTTAAAAACCAAGGACAAGTTTTCCAAAGGCCAACCCAATCTTGAAACTGCTCTTGCTTCTCAAAAATGTGTTTTTGGCAAGGCTGGGTTGGGGTTTAATCCAAACAACAATATCATATTTGTTTCAAAACCCTTTTCATGTTTCTTTGAAAAACAACCTGTTGTTTTATCGAAACAACCGGTTGAAATTTGTCATTATTGCATGAAAATGGGCCACACTATTAGATTTTGTAGAGTAAGAAGGTTTTTTGTTCCTAAAGGTATTTTGAAATGGGTTCCCAAGGTTTCTAAGGTTCTTAAGGTTCCTACTAACATCATTGGACCCAAATTCATAAGGGGACAAAATCTTGCTTCTTAATCTTTTCTTGTAGGTATCCTTGGCAGCCAAGTCTCAAAGTCTTCTTTTTGAGTGAATCTATTAGGGTTCTCTGTGTAAAGGTATGAACAAATTGCATATTGCATGTTCATCAATTTTAAAGGTAATTTTTGGTTATGAAAAATGTTCTTTTTGTTGTCACTGTAAAACAACTGATTGTTTCTGCGAAACAACAGATTGTTTTTCCTCTGACAACTTTGTATAATGTTGTCAAGTTTGCTTATGCATGATTAAACCTATTTCTCTTTCCCAAATCTTGCTTTTGGAAAAATATACTTTAAGTGTGTCTCAGAATCTGATAATAAAAGATTATATCCACTTGTTTTCTTGAAAGCTCTATATCATTTTCTATTTCTTGAAATGTCAAACCTGTTTGTACTGCTAGTCTACTATATTATCATTATGATTTCTGCTTTGTACAATCCTTCTCATTTGCTATTTGTGAGAGCAAATAGGGGGAGCTGTTTATGCTTGATTTGGTTGTATAAGATAGCTTTAAAACTGATGCATTATGTTGTTGCTTCTCTGCACTTGAAAGCACTTGATTACTTCAATTTGTCTGGTTTTTTCTGGTAATGTTGTATATGTAGAAAACTGGTTTGTGTGTGTCTTGTTATCTTGGTGCTATACTTGCTTTGTATATACATCAATTCTATGTTACAGGACCTTTCAAGTACAGGTGCTATGATGAAGAATGATCAAAGTGATGCTTATGGTTCAAGAGCATACACACCTTACTCATATTCTTGACAAGTTAAAATTCATGACCTATGTAAAGGAACTTCAAGAATAAAGAGTCTGATCTAGTGTTGTTGATGGCTTAACTGTGGAGGAGTCTGTCCATGTGGTGTTTGATGAAATCATTCATAGTGATCAAGGTTCTACAAAGGTTTATGCAAAAGAAGATGAGCAGAACATCACCTTGGAGAAACTGGTATCCAGTCCAGAAAAACAACCAATTGATTTTGCGAAACAGCTGGTTGAAATTCTGCAACAGGAAGAGTTACCAAAGGAATGGAGAATTCCAAGGGATCTTTCAGTGGAGAACATCCTTGGATGCAAATGGGTTTTCAGAAACAAGCTGGATAAATCTGAAGTAATTAGAAGGAACAAGGCAAGGCTTGTGGCTAAATGTTATATTCAAGAAGAAGGCATATATTATAGTGAAACCTTTACTCCAGTTGCAAGATTAGAAGCTGTAAGGTTGTTGCTGGCCTTTACTTGTATGAGTGGATTCAAATTGTTTCAAATGGATGTTAAGTGTGCTTTCCTCAATGGAATCATCAATGAGGAAGTCTATGTTGAACAACCACCGAGATTTGAAGATCATTAGCATCCTAACCATGTATGCAAGCTGAAAAGGGCCTTGTATGGTCTTAAGCAAGCTCCAAAGCAGTGTGGTATGAGAGGCTTAGTAACTTTCATATGTTCATCCTTTGTAAAGTAAGTTGTATATGTTCATCATATGTTTTTGGCTTCATAAAGATCAAATGAGATTCTAAACATGTTTGAGGCAATGCAAAGGTATGAATGTATTTCATTATGCATTTTCCATGACTTTGAAAGATGATTTGCTTTGAAAAATAACATTTTCTTGCTGTCATAGAAAAACAACCGATTGTTTTCACGAAACAACCGATTGTTTTACCTCTGGAACATTTGAATAAAGTTGTTATGATTTCTTATGCATGATTACACATGTTTCTTTTCTTTCATAACCCATTATGAGTCAAATATGCATTCTTTGTGCCTCTGAATTAGATCATAAAGAGATATATTCTTTGTTTTCCTTGAAATTCAAAGCTTTTTATGAATGGCAACCACATTGGTGTTCATGAGGTTGATGAATATTTGTGAATGTATCTTTGCAACGTCTGTAAGGTTTGCTCTTAACAGAAGAAATAATCTTTCTACCAAATCCACCTCTTGAGCAATCATTTGACCAACTTGAATTGCTGGATGAAGAAAAGATAGGGGGAGAAATTGTGGTCTCCTTGCTGAAATTTCTGGGCTTTATGGTTCTTTGATTATGCTGCTGTCATAGCTCTGATACACCATAGATTTTGCTGCAATTCTGATATGGTATCAAAGATTTGTTGTTGCAATGGTGCTGCTACACATACTGGTATTTTGGCTTTTCTTAATCCTGATTTTATCCCTTCTTTCATTCTATTTGAGAAGACAAATAGGGGGAGAATGGTGTGGTTTTATGTGTTGTGTGGCTGCTGCTACACTATAGTGTTGTCTGGTTTTATCATGGTTTAAATTCTGTTGTTGCCATGCTCTTATTCACCATAATTCTGTTGCACACAAGTCTCATTTTGGCACTGGTTTTTATGGTTATTTGATTGTTTTTTTTTCTGCTTAAAGGCTTATGCAGAAAATTGGTTTTGTGTGCCTTGGTATCCTGCTGGTATACTTGCTTTGTATATGCACAAATTCTGTATTGCAGGACCTTTCAAGTTCAAAAACAACAACACAAACAAACCAGAGATTTGTCTTCATCAAATAGGGGGAGATTGTTGAACAAGATGCTTTGGTGTCTCCAAATCCAAGAGGAAAAACTTGAAGACCTTGCTGCTGGGTGTGTGTGTGTGTTGTCTAGTTGTTTGAAACTTGTTAATTCACTCCTTAAGATGATCCAAGTTCATTTGAATCTTTAACCTTTTGAAAAGATGTGTTTTCTAAAAAGCTGTCAAAATTTCAACAGGTTATTTTACCTTAGCAGTTTTTGAAAAGGTTTTGAAAAACTTGGTTGACTTTGCTGTCAAACCAAAACAATCGATTGTTTCGACAAAACAACCAATTGTTTTCCTGAAAACCTTAACAGAATTTTGTTAAGCGGTTTTAATATGTTTTAAATGATCCTAACTAACTTGGCTCCTTTATTAAATGCTTTTTACCACTTGGTGGGTCTATATAAAGGTGGTTTTACGCTCCTAATCTAAAAGTAACAGAAAAAGTTTATCAAAACAGTTTTTCCAAGATTTGAAAGAGCTTTGGATCATTCTTAAGTGTGTGGAATAGGATTGGGTTGTAATTCTGAACTTTAAGCTTTGTAATACCCAGGTGTATTCTATTCCCTTCTTCCTTGATTACTGTATTTCTGTATTTGTGTTGCCAAGGAGTGTTGTGTGTTCTTGAGGGGTTCAAGATCAACATTCTTGGTGTGGTTTGCCAAAGGTAGTGTGTTTCTTGAGGGGTTCAAGGTTACTACTTTGGTGTGTGATGTGTGTAATCTGGTTTTGATTGCATAATGGATTACCCAGTGGTTTCTGGGAACTGGATGTAGCTCTTGGTGTAAGAGTGAACCAGTATAAATCTGTTTGTGTGATTCTCTCTTTCCCTGATCTCACATATATCTATTTTAAGTTGTTTTTATTAACTGTTGATAAAAACAACCGATTGTTTCGACAAAACAACCGATTGTTTTTCTGATATCATCTTAAAACAGTTTTGGGTATTTGTTTCCTTGATTCTTTTCTCTGTAATTCATCATTGATTTTCATTATACCTTCAAAGTTTGCGAAAATCCCTCTTAAACAATTCACCCCCCCCTCTCGTTTAAGGCCATATATTCTAACAACTAGTTGTTAAGTGGTTGCCTTAACCAAGTAGTTTATCGATAAGGGTTGTTTGTTATTAAGTGGTTGCCTTTATCGAATAGTTGAGTGTTAAGTGTCGCTAGCTTTTTAATCGGCTAACTTAACCACGTAGGTGTCGTCCAGTAAGGGTTGTTGTTACTTAAGTAACTGCTTTAACCGAATAGTTGAGTGTTAAGTGTCGCTAGTTATTAAACGACTGACTTAACCACATAGGTGTCGTCTAGTAATGGTTGTTAGTAGTTAAGCAGTTGTCTTAACCGAATAGTTTAGTGTTAAGTATCGCTAGTTATTAAGCAGCTAACTTAACCACGTAGATGTCTTTCGATAAGGTTGCTAGTAGTTAAGCAACCGCCTTAACCAAATAGTTTATGCGCATTTGTGATAATCATAAACAAAATGAGCTTAACTGAAACAAGATATATAAATTTTAAAGTGCTTGTTAAGACGTTATTGGTCGAAAACCCTCTTTAGGGATAAAACAACCAAGCGAGGAAAGAGTCCACTGTTTATTAGATGTCAAATGTAATAAAATTTTATATGCATGACATTCCACGTCTCGGTACAGATTTTCCTGATAAAAATTCTAAGTAATAAGCTCTGTCAACCACTGTGTCTGCAACAAATAAAGGTCCTTCCCAATTACTTGAGAATTTGACTTTAATTTTTCGAGCATCGTTGCGTATCCTCCAGACTAAGTCTCCCTTTTTAAAACTTTGTGGCATCACTTTTGAATTGTATCATCTTATCGCCCGAATCTGTCAAGCTTCCTCTCTTATTCTGCTTTTATCTCTGAATTTGTTGATCAGATTGGGACCAACCAATAAGCTTTCTTTATTGAGGTTTAAATCAAATGTTTGTCGTTGTAGAGAGAGTTCTCCGACTTCAACAGAAATCATAGCCTTTATTCCATACGTTAAACTGTACGGTGTCTCTTAAGTGGTGGATTGTGTTGTACACTGATAAGCCCATAGACCTTCAAGGAGCTCTTCAGTCCACTTGCCTTTAGCTGGGCCGAGTCTCTTTTTTAATTCGTTGAGAATTATTTTGTTGGCGGCTTCGACCTGGTCGTTGGTTTGGGGGTGCTCCACTGAACTCGTGATGTGCTTAATGTCGAGTTTCTCATAGATCTCAACGAGTCCTCGGTTGATGAACTATCGGCCATTGTCGGTGATGATAACGTGGGGTATCCGAAAGCAACATACAATATTTTTCCATACGAAATTTTGAAAATTTTGTGTTGTTATTGTTGCCAAGGGTTCGACCTCTATCCACTTGGTAAAGTAATCTATCCAAACCAACAGAAACTTACATTATCCCTTACCTGGCCTAAAAGGCCTGATGATATTCATTCCCCATTTTGCAAATGGCCACAGAGAGAGAATATAATGTAGATTCTCAGGTTTTGGTGTAATAGGGTGTCGTATTCTTGGCACTTCAAACATTTTCGGACAAATTTTGTGGAATCGCCCTGAACGGTCGATCAATAGTTATCTGCCCTTTGTATTTTAGCAACCATCATTCTTGCACCCGAGTGATTTTCACATACCCCTTCATGTATTTCTCGCATGACATAGTCAGCTTGATTTGGAGAAATGCACTTTAGCAGTGGCCGAGTATATCCTTGTCAGTAAAGATCATGACCAATGAGCACAAACCGAACAACTTGCTGCCTCATTGTGCTTTCTGATTGTGTTCCATAATTTTCATTGTCTAGAAACTATTTGATAGGTATCATCCAATTTGTTTGTACATCGGTTGTCATGCATTCGTCCTAGCCAACGTTGTGATTCTTGAGGTTAATATAGATGATCGACCGATGGAGCCCTTTCTTCTTGACAGTTGCTAACCGTGAAAATATATCGGCTATGGTGTTGTGTTCTCGACGGATATGCTTAATTCTTACATTAGTGAATTTGGCAATCAAATTTTGAATAAAATGATAATATCTTTGGAGAATAGACTCTTTCACTTCAAATTCTCCTTTGAGTTTCCCGACGACGAGTTGGGAGTCACTTCTGCAAACAAGTTGTTTGGCCTCCATATCCAGTACTAGATTGAGGCCAGCTATGATAGCCTCATATTCAACCTGATTATTTGATGTTTTAAAATCAAACTTTAAGGCTTGCTCCAGGAGGATATTGCCCGGACCTTCGAGCATTACTTCAGCACCGCATGTTCTATTGTTAGAGAATCCATCAAAATATAAGATCCACTGGGAATCCTCATCCTCGATCAGATGAGGGTTGGACTCAGATGTAAAATTAGCTAAGGCCTGAGATTTAATTGTCCCCCTGGGTTGATACTAAATCTGAAATTCGGATAACTCTATGGTCCATCCAATCATTCGACCACCCAGATTCGACTTTGCTAATATCTTCATTATTGGATAGTCAATCTTGATTATTATGCGATGATTCTAAAAATACATGTGCATTCTTCGTGCAATCACTATCAATGCCAATGCTACCTTTTCAATAATCTTGTAATGCACCTCAACACCGTGTAGTACCAAAGTTGCACTGACTGCATCTTTCGAGACCGTGAGATAAATGATTATGGGCTCTATAATGTTCGGCTTTTGAATGACCTGAGGGGATGCCAAGAAAGCTTTCAGTTGAAGATATATTTCCTCGCATTCGTCTGTCCATTTGAACTTAGCTGCCTTGCGTAACAATTGTACGATGGACTTAGTTTTCTCTATGAATCTTGGCACAAATCTGGAGAGGGTCATTAGCCACCCGATTAATATTTGAATTTCTTTTACATTTTCAGGGCTACACATTTTAGTGATAGCCCTACATTTTTCTGGATGTGTTTCTATTCCACAGTGAGTGAGCATAAAACCCAAAAACATCCCTCCTTCTACTCCGAATGCGCATTTGTCTGGGTTGAGCCAGATGTCGTGGTCTCGAAGGGCTTGAAAAATCAGATCTTTGACATGCTGTAGACATGAGTTAGATTTGACTACAATGTAATTTACATAAACTTCGACATTCTGACCAAGCATCCCTTTAAAAATGTAATCCATCAGTCTTTGATAGGTGGCCCCTTCATTTTTTAGGCCAAACGACATGACCTCACAGTAGAAGTTGTCACAGTCGGCCATGGACGTCTTTTTTCCTTATATCTTGGGTGCATGTAGATTTGATTGTATATGGAGTATGCATCCAAAAAACTTAAGATATTAAGGCCAACCACTCCATCTACTAGACGGTCGATGCTCGACAAAGGATAAGAATCCTTCAGGCAGGCTTTGTTGAGGTCGGTGTAGTTAGTGCATATTCTCCATTTGCCATTTGACTTTTTAACTATGACCACATTGGTCAGCCAAGTTCTGCAGTGTGCTTTCTTGATATAGCTAACTTTTACTAATTTGTTGGCCTCTTGTCGTGTGGCAACACACTTTCTTTGCCCATCTTGTGTTTCTTTTGGGCAATAGGTTTGGCCTTTTTATAGACGGAGAAACGATGAGTGATGATGTCCAGACTCACTTCATGCATATTTGAAGTTGTCCAAGCAAACAAGTCAGCATTATTAATTAATGTTTGGCTTACCAGTTTACTGTCGTACGACTTCAAGGAAGCCCCATGTGTGTTGCATGTTCTTCGTCACGTAGGGGTAATGGGCGAAGGTCCTCACCTGGTTCGATATGGGCTTCGTCCAACTGAGGGTCAAGGTCGACCAAAGCAACCATATGCTCCCTTTTTGGGGATTTTCTTTCTCGAGATCGATCTTTGATCGACCCCCTAGATCCTAACGAGCGTCCTCTTCTTCTGGTTGATCGTCTGTGTGACGATGCCTTGTAAAGTTGATTGGTTGGTTCAACTTTTAAGCTTGCGACATAGCATCCCCAGACCGTTTTTTGATCAACATGGATAGTAACTATGTCACCTACTGCCGAAGTAAACTTCATTGTAAGGTGCAGAGTGAACACTATTGCTTTCAGGCAGTTAATGGACGACAGACCGAGCAATATATTATAGGAAGTGTTTGCATTTACCATAAGGTCTTATGATCTTTATAATTTTGCACAAATATCTACCTTCTCCAAACGTGGTATACAAGTCGATGAAACCCGACAATTTGGTCATCATAGGGTTGGATTTCTGATTCTGGAACCCTCATTTTGTTGAAAATCTTCCAGTACAAAATGTCAACCGAGCTGCCTTGATCCACCAAGACCTTGGTGATGGCAAATTTATCGATCTCTACGGTGATGACCATGGGGTCGTCTTGAGCTAGATCGATAGCGGTAAAATCGTTATCTGTAAAAAGAATTGGGGAAATTCTCAGTTGGTCCTTGGTAGTTATTGAGTGGACCGACTGGATGGCTCAAAGGTGCTTTTTACGGGCGGAACTAGAAAATTCTCCCCCTGTAAATCCCCCAGCGATAGTATTTATCTTTCCCGCACGACGTTTTAGACTTCTGCTTTCTAGGTC
Source organism: Phaseolus vulgaris (assembly GCF_051622355.1). NCBI lineage: Eukaryota > Viridiplantae > Streptophyta > Magnoliopsida > Fabales > Fabaceae > Phaseolus > Phaseolus vulgaris. The sequence goes on from NC_143498.1 coordinate 11,745,820, forward strand.
AGGACTTCGATGTGATCGTCCCTCCCTTCAACTGTTACCTCCCAGAGAGATTGCTGACTTTCTATGGCAAGCGCACCGCGTTGTTAGAAGTAATTGTCCCTAAAGACGGATATCGATCCCACAAGGATTAGTGAATTATCAAGTACAATAATCGCTAAATATAGAACAAAACAATAAAAAGAGTGTTGACTTGATTGTGTTGGCAATGATCAATAAGAAAATAGACAAAGAACTGATTGCTTCAAGTTGGAAAAATAGGGATTAGATTTCATCTCTCTCACTCTCATGTATTTTGATTAGCATGTAAATATTAAGTTCTTTGATTGAAGTTGATGCCCGTACAAAAATCATTTATATCGATTTCTTGCATATTTATAAAACAACTTAAAATCACACTCGGACGTTAATGACAATTAACATTTCAAGTCTATTTCTAGCACTCAAATATGTTAAGTATTGTTGTTTAGGTCAAAACCCTAAAAATACCTTTCAGTCAGATTTAAGATTCTCAAACTTGTCACGACTATATAGAAATAAAATAACAATACTAATAATCAATCAAAAACTGAATATTATAATATGTAAATATCACCTCAATACATAAAAGTTTGAACAAATTATTCTCAATTCCAAATGGTAGAATTAGCCACGCAAACTTCTAGCACCTTCTATTCTCCCAATTAGGTTACGATTCACTCTATGATTTTTCCTCTCAATCTAGTACACTAGGGTTGTGCCTCTAGCCCCATATTTAACCTAATTTACTAGGGTTAGGTGACTTCTTGCATCGCGCTGATGGACTTACTGATAAAACATAAAAATAACCCAATCTTGAGCGAGAAAGGCGTCGATTTTCAAAAACTGTACTGGAGTATTCTCGCTTGAGCGAGATACTCCTGTTGCAAAGTTGGCTTTTTCGACGCTTTTCTCCATTTTGAAACCGTGCAACTTTCTCGTTTTAGCTCATATCATTCCTTTTTAGTCCAATTCTCCATTCTTCCCTAGAAACCTGCAATTAACACCAAATTTGAGAATGACATGCTCTTATTCAAATAAAGATCATAAAAAATGTAAAAAGGTATAAATTCATAAATTAGTTGGTTATTTTATATGTAAACTAGCAATTAGTACTCATAAGTGCCTATATTTTAATATGAATTATTACTAAAATTAGGAACTTATCAGGGATCCCCCCGACAATGGTATTTATGACCTCGCGGACGTCGCGTCATGAATGATTATTCCGCCGAGAACTTTTGCTCTGAGGCTGACCCCGTCGTACAGGGCTTTCACTCCTTCTCTATTGTTTGGTAGAGCGTCGATCATCTTCAAAACGACGTGATCCTTCTCGACCACGCCGAATGTATTGTTCCTTCCGCTCTTTGGAAGGGTACTTCTCCGTTTGTGGGGATCAATACGAGCTCTTGTTTGTTTGAAAAAACTTGCGCAAATGACTGGCTTGAATAAGTTCCTCTATCTTGTCCTTCAGTGCCTGACACAGCCTTCAGTTGTATGTTCGAAGTTGCAAGGGTACCGATAGTGTTTGAACATGTTGGCATTTCTCGGACTTTGTAACATTTTCAAGGCTGGGAGTATAAGTATAGAACCGAGGGCCTCAGTCTTCCCTGAATCTGTCAGACCGATCGAACGTGGGTCTGTTTGCTCGATCTTTGTCCTTACCCTTATCTCCTCCACTTTCAGCCTGAACATTTTTGTGGAAATTGTGTAACTCCTCGATCTGCATGAACTTGGTGGTCGGATTCTGTAGTTCGTCAAGAATCTTGGGTGGTTTCTTTATCAGGCTATCGGTGAACTGGTCGAGTCGGAGTGCCGAGATCAAGTGATGCATGGCTATTTCTAGCATGAGATTTCTAATGCTTAGAGAAACTTTGCTAAATCTCTCCATGAATGTACGCAAGGGTTCTCCCTTCTCCTGCCTGATGTTGAGGAGAGCTATGGATAACATATGGTGCGGTCGACTTGTTCTGTATTGAGTGTAGAACTTTGCTGATAGAGTTTTAAAATTGTCCACCGAGTTTGATGGGAGTTGGGTAAACCAACTGAGCGCCCCCTCTTGGAGAGAAGTCGAGAAGACCTTGCACCACATCGCCTTGTTTGTGGTGTAGAGATTCATCTATATTTTGTAAACATTTAGGTGCTCGTTCGGATCTGTGGAACCATCATAGAGTTTGATGTTGAGTCCCTTCCATTTGGAGGGGAGTTGTGCCTCCATGATCTCGTCAGTAAAAGGATGTCCTTTTGGATCATCATCATCATTGACTGTGTGAGCCTGCTCTGTTTGTCGGGACGCCAGCTGAGTTTGCGCTCGAACTGTCATCGTCTTCTCCTGGTTGTGAGTGTGATTGCCTGATCGAGATTGCTCTCCTCGATCGATTTTGTCAAGTTGTCGTTTCTATTCGTTGTTCTGCTCCTTGAGAAGACGCACTTCTTCTGCATTCCTTTGTTGATCTTCAATGCCTTTTTGACGCATCTCCTCCATTTCTTTTTGTAGTGTTTGAAACATGGCAATCTACTCTTCAGTGATTCGATCATTGTTGAATGCATTCCTTGTTCAAACCATTGTGGCTTGCCTGAAATTGAATCCTATCTCGACCCCACGGTGGACGCCAATTGTATATGTATAGGCAAAGTAGGCCTAGATAGTACCTGAAACTGATTCTACAATTGCTGACGTGCCGGTTGCCTCTTAGTTCCTTCTTTCAAGTCTCCTCCCTTGATTGTTGGAGCTCGGTCGGGGTTGACTTGAAAAAGGTACTCCAACGATGAAGTAAGTACTTTGTGTGAAGAGTGTATATCTGTAAAACTAATTAAGACATACCTTACACCCCTGTCAAGGGTTTATTTATAATGTTCAGTCATGGGCCCTTGTTGTGATGGGTCGAATAACAGTTGTTAATTGATGTGTCGCGTAATCCCTGATTTATAGGGAGATATGGTATATATATATATATATATATATTTGATATTTGGAGAATATCTTCAATATCTCTCAATTAATCCATGCTCAGTTGATTTCTTGGAGATGTTACCCGATTAAGTGGGACACAATTATGTATCATAAAGAATTTTCATAACTGTCATTGGTGTCATTTATTAAGTGCTTTAAAGTACGGTTTGACATGGCCGGTCGATCACCGATGCCGAATAACTGACTCATCTTGTACCGACCAGTATAACGTCACTAACTTAATGTTAAACAACATTTCAAAAATAATTTTAAGTTGAGATTGTGAATAACCATGAGTAGAAAAAAATTCATTCTTGTAACTCCTTAAAGGAAATAATTAATCCTTGTTTATAGTCAGTTTGTGATTAATGATTTTTTTATTAAATTAAAAAAAAGATATAGTTTAAGTTAAGTGAACTAACATTATGTTATCCCGCTTTCCTTATGATTTTCGGAAAGTTCTTTAACACTTTATATATGTATGGTAAAAAGTTTATAAGAAAGTTGTTAAACTTGTATTTCTACTCTAACACACTAACGAATTGCATGTCTTCAACAATGTTCTCCAAATATCTTTTTGTTTTTTTACTAATGACATTCGAGGAAATTGGGGAGTGTCTTTGGAATTATTGAAAAGATGTTTTTGGAATAAAGGAAATTTTGAAATTAACTAACTTGAAATCGATGTTTGAGATTTTACCAGAAAAAAGAAAGTGTGCTAATTAAATATATTTATGAGGTGAGATAAATTGTTGACAATGTTATTAAGAGAATCTGATTTTTTTTAACTGTCATTAGTTTTAAATTACTAATTTTATCTTCATAATAATTAATTTAAACATAATAAAAATTTAATTACTGTAATATTCAAATTAGTTACTTAAAAATTAAAATATTAATCATATTACTATGATGAAATGAGCAAAGTTAAATATTTAAAACTTGAAAGAAAGAAAAAATAGCATTATCGCATTATTAATCATTGCTGAAAGAAACATTCCCGTCCATGATGCTACACACTGATAAGAATTGTTTAACAACTAGTTTTTAGTAATCTTCAAGCCTAAACTTAACCTAACATTAAGCAATGATAGCACCTCTCTTTTTCTCCTAACAACAATTACTTATATCTTAAAAATTAATTTTTTATTACACACGCCATATTCAAATACACAGATAACAATATTTCTTACTTTTAGATCTTAGAAATTCATCAGTATTTCTTATTTGTTGGCCCTTAATTAGTAATTGACATGGATATGAAATTTGTATATTGTCGTAAAAAAGAAATCATAAACCCTTACGCTACCAGTACTAATAATCATGCTCACATTTAAAATTTATTAATATATGATTCCAGTGACGTTATCTTTATTGAAAAACTAAGTATTTTCATTTAAATATATTAAATATAAATTATTTTATTTAAATAAGATAATTCAAATTCACAATAATATTTCAATTACCTTGAAATACAAAAATATTAAGTGCAAGAGTTATTATTTCAATTATCTAAAGACCGAAATTTTTTTAGTTCGAACTTAGAAAAAAGTTATTTACGTAAAAAATAGTTATCAATATTAATTTAGAAAATTCTGATAAATATTAATTTAGTAATAATATTAACTAAAAAATAATCTATATTAACATTGATTAAAAAAATATGACTTATATCAATAGAAAAATAATCTTATTGATGATAACAATAAAAAATAGTCATGATCGATTTTAATGTGAAAAAAATCTCTCTTAATATTAGTAAAAAAACTCATCGAGTTAATATTTAGATTTTATTATAGTTTAATTATTAAATAATAATAATAGTAGTAGTAGAAAAAATAACCATACAAACATTTTAATGTTACAAATGATCAAAACCAAATTCAACACTAAATACCAAATTTAATTAAACCTCTTGGTGTCATTTTCGTCCTTATGTTTTAATTATCTCATTTTAAATAGTATAAGTATCAAATTTTAGTCTTCAAATTATAATGATACAATTTAGTCTTCTTAATTGAAATTTAATGATGTAAAATATTCAATAAAGTCACACATTATTTAATTTTGTTGTCTTTATTTAAATTTTTCTTTTTTAATTTTAAACTCCTATTATAGTTGTTTAACTTATTCTTGAAATTTTCTTTATTTTTTTTCTTCATATGTTTGGTTTAATCTCTACACTTTTATTTATTTTTTATTATTTTTCATATGATATTACGTGTTGTTTAACATAAGAAAATATGTATATAAAATAAATTATAAAGAGACTTGAATTAATGGAATAGGTTATTAATAGTTATATTAATGGTACATGGTTTACTTGCTTATGTTCCTTGTCACTTACCCAGTCCAACACATCCGTGATTTTGATAAATACCAACGACGGTTGCGCGGGCACACAGTTACTAATCACACACTCTCTCTCTCTCTCTCTCAGCGTCCTCATTATTTTTCTCTGAATTCTGCTCCACAATCCCTAATTCACCAAACATTTCTTTACCATGAATCTCGAAAATGTCAGGCACAACATGTGAAGTGATGCAAAACGGCAACGGTAATTGTTTCACCAGGTTAGTTTCATGGCTCGCTCTCAACTTGGTACACTTAGATTTATTCCTTGGTCACTAGCTAACGTGCGTCAGAAAGGATTTTTTGTGTTGTAATAATAGTTAAATTTATCATAACGTTTTTGACATGGATGAAATGGTAATGTATATGATGAAGATGCTGATTTCATGAGAAACAGATCCTTTGTTTATTGATGGGGAGAAAAGGAAGCAGCTGGTTCTCGTCCGTGAAGAAAGTTTTCAAGTCTTCTTCTAAAGACTTGCCAGAGCCTGAGAAGAAGGTTATCCATTCTCCTCTTCTTATTCTCATGTTCTTATTCTTATGTTGTTCTAGAACATGATTTGCCGGTGCTCTGTTATAATAACTCTTCACTTTATTTCTTAGAGATTCGGAGCATTTTTTTTGGGACTAGAAACACCATTAATCTTATTTTTACTTTATTTGGAAACTTTAACCGGAATATGAGTATGAAGTGTTGTTGAATGTCTAAAAGAATAGATTATAAATATTTCTTTGTCTAATTCATCAAGATGTTTACAGTTACCAGATTTCAAAATAAGAATCTGTCACTTTTGTCCTAGTTTCAGATTTTAAGAGTTTTCACACGTTTAAAAATTTCAAATCATTTTCGAGACATAAAAGAGTTCTTCTTAGCCTTTGTAATTTTGTATTCCAAAATTACTTCTTCCTTCTTTATTTTTTTTCATTTCAACATTAGAGGGTGAAGACCTTAGCGTAATGTGTTATTTTAATATAGTTTAAACCAATGATTTCAATCCCTTTTTATGTCATTGATCAAAAGTTCTCGAAGTAGTCATGAACTTTCCCCAATTCCAAACCCACAAAGAAAAAGAAAATTGTGTGTGCAGCACAAGGAATGGCACGATCACAATCAATTTCTTCCTTTCGCATTAAAGGCCAAAGCCTTATCCAAGGCTAAGTGAACCACAAGGTTTGCTTGCTCTAATGTAATTTGTGTCTTTATGTGCGCTCCTCTGCAATAATGACAGATGTGCCTGGCAATTTCTCAGCTTTCGGGACCATCAACCTGATACAGCATGTAATTATGTATGTGTATGGTCCCCGACGAAGTCAACATGTATCAAATGCATTTGCTAGTATGTGTCACATAGTTATCATACCACCAAACCCATCACATCATTCATCTTGATCATCGTGTGCTTTCTAAGTTATATGTTATTCATCATCTCACAAACACAAAAACAATGATACTTCATCATTACGTGATTTTCTCAAGCGATTGCAAATCACCTAAATCTTTTCAGTCTTTTGGTAATATGTACTTCTTTTCTTTAAATTAGGACATATAGTATTTTTTTCTAGTCTTATTTTTCTTATAAGAAGATAAAATGAGGGAAAAATGCTGTATAAATTAAAGGGAGGAGGTGACTATCAATGGAGTAGGTAGGTTGGTAGTTATTTTGGAGTGTAAAATACGAAAAGATGATTTCTCAAATCAAACTTATTTTTTCAAAATTTGTTATTTTCTGATCTTTAATTTCTTTACTATATCATTTATGTACAACACTAACGCAGAATAGTGGGTTGATGATAATGATACTTCTGCAGATGAATTTCTTTATTTTGTTTGTTGCAAGACTACATCGGTATATATACACAAAATTACATTTGTGGTGGATATTTGTTCTATAATTTCTGCACGGAAATTTATGTTCATAGTCAATGTAAAAGAAATTACACTAATTCAATGTCTGATGTAAAAAATTTCTCCCACTTAGAATCTCAGTTTATCTGATATGAGCTTAGTGGCATCTATATATTTTTCTCTGATAGGTTTTTGGTGCACAAAATTAATTAGTAAAAAAATTGTACAGAGAATGTATCTAGAAGTATGGTGAAGAGACTAGATTGTCGGATTTTTAATCATGTTAAAAAAAAGGAGAAAAGGGGACAGAAAAGGCTAGAAGAAAAATTGTTGAATGATGCTGTGTGATGCATGTAACTGTTTTCGCTTAATAAAAATGAGACTTTTGTTGTTTGTAATCACAAATTGAGTGAATTTCATTTCAGAAAGACAGCACACAGAAATTACAGCATGAAGTGGCAGAGGTGGTGTCTTTTGAGCATTTTCCAGTAGAGAGTTCTCCGGATAATAATCCGACAAATGAAGAGAGTGGCACTTCAACTCCAGTTACAGAAGATAGAAGCCACGCCATTGCCGTTGCAGCAGCTACTGCCGCAGCCGCTGAAGCTGCCGTGGCGGCTGCTCAAGCAGCTGCAAGAGTGGTGAGATTGGCAGGTTATGGACGCCAATCCAAGGAAGAAAGAGCAGCAGTACTCATTCAATCATACTACAGAGGCTATCTAGTAAGATCTTGTTTCTGTCTCATACAATACAATCTCTAACCATTTTCTTTTTTTAATTTTAGAATATAAACTTTTTTTTTTTTTTATAATCGGACCGATCCTGATCAAGTAATAGGTTAAAAACCAAGTAATAAACATTTTAAGAATAAAAAAATCTGTTGAAACTGATAAAATCTTAAATTGATTTTATGAAAAAATATTTAATAATAGATTATTTTAAAATTTGTTCTTAAAAAGGTCAAAAAGATTAAAATATGTCATTTTAATTATTTTACATATAAATTTGTTATTATTAATACACATAAAGAAGTGTTATTAAAATTTTAATCTATAATAAAAGATTTTAATTTTATTTTAGATATTTAAATATTAAAATTTGTAAATTTATACTTTATTTTACTTTTTAACATTAATTATAGAATTATGATGGTAAAACATATTTTTTAATAAAAGGCTTAAATATATTTTTTAATAAAAAAAACTGAAACCAGTATTGAATATGATTTTTTTAATACGAAAACATGTCATTGAATAAATTTATAATTTTTATTATATTTCAATTTATAATTTTTTCTGTGATATAATGTATTGTATAAGCAATATTTTAATTGCATATATTATATATAATATATAATAATATTAAAGAAGATTCTTCATATTTTTATTTTAAAAAACTCTATCTCAATACATATTAAGAGGATTAATGCATATTTCATAGAATTAATATTTTTTTTTATGTCAAAACAAAGGCATCTGGCTACATCTTCTATGTTGCAATTAATTATGTTTTGCAAATGGCGGCAGTTAAAGTATATAAAGTTAGTATCTCCATATTAGAATAAGGTGTTAGACGTAGAAATAGAAAAAATAGAATAATATTTTTGACATCATAATAGAATAGTTAAGATGTTTTTCACTTTATTTTTTTTTTCTATTTTTACTTCACAATAAATATATAAGAGTAAGTTTAATAAAAATTAGATAAAAGTAAAAGTGTATTTGATAAAAACAATTAATTATTTAAAACTTTAAAAAAAATAAATGAATAAAAATCAGTATTTGTAAAAGGTCTATCTTAATTGTGTGAAATTTTTTGTTGAATAAATTTGGTGTGTAAAGTGAATGGTAGCATTGGGTATTGAATTAATTAATGAATTGCATGCGTAGGCTCGGCGTGCACTGCGAGCATTGAAGGGATTGGTGAGGCTGCAAGCACTGGTGAGGGGACACAATGTGAGAAAGCAAGCCCAAATGACTATGCGATGCATGCAAGCACTGGTGAGGGTGCAGGCCCGAGTAAGGGCTCGCCGACTCCAACTGAGTCACGTCAACGAGGAAAGACAACAATATCAGAAGATCGAAGAGCCCAAGCCCAAGCCCATGAGCCCCATGAGAAGGACGCACATCAATAATGATTGGGACAATAGGCGTCAAAGTAGCTACAAAATTAAGGAAAACGATTTGAGGAAACATGAAGCTACAATGAAGAGGGAGAGAGCTCTCGCTTACGCTTTCAACTACCAACAGCAACAGGTATCTTTGCAAACTATTAGATTTCTGTTTCTTTTAATGAACTTCTAGAAAAAAAAAATACTAAAAATACTTTTTTATAAATTTTAATTAACTTATAAGTTAAAACAATCAAAAGATTATATAAGAAACTTCTACTCTTTTGGAGACGTTATTTTTAATTTTATTTCTTATTTTTAGAAGTCTTTGTGAAAAAAAAAATCTATACATATCTGTAGGATAATTTATATCATTTAAATCTTGTACCTTTTCAAATTACGTCTGTAAATTTTAAACATTTTTACATTTTAATTAAAAAATAAAAGATATTGATAATTTAGAATTTAACATATCTAAAGTAAATAAGGATAAAACATTTTGAATCATCAATAGAAAATTAAGACTAAAATTTCAAAACATTACAGTTTGTTATTGTTTAATATTTTTTTATTATCAGTTAATATATATTAAAAAATAGGAAAAAATGATTACAATAAAAAGATGTAAACATTGTGTTAAAGTTGTGGAGAACCATTTACAGCAACAGCAGCAAAATCAATATTTGTTGGGTGAATGGAAGGGTAAGGATGAAATAGGAATAAAGGAAAAAGCGCAATGGGGTTGGAACTGGTTGGAGCGTTGGATGTCCTCACAACCAGACAATGTGAGGAACATGGGGCCACGTGAGACCTCTTACATGACTCATGCTTCTCCAACATCGACCACCACAGATAACATGTCTGAGAAGACCGTGGAAATGGATATGATTGCAACTCCAGGCCCAGCCAATGTCAGAAGCATAAGCCCCATAAACCCAGACTTTATTGATTCAAGCCCACTCTCCAATAGGCAGAATCATCATATACCTCCCAGCCCAAATAGACGTTATATGGCCCCAACTCAGTCTGCAAAGGCTAAGGTTCGGGCTCAAGGCCCATCGAAGCCTCGGGTTTCAGCTGGGCCTCAGTGGAACTCCTCAATGAAGGGAGGCTCAACCTGCGACTCGTCTAGTTCAGGTGGAGGAATCACCGCTTACCAAATTCCAAGAAGTCCAGGCCCAAAAATTAATGGCATTCGTTCACAGTCCAGAAGGGTTGTGGGTAGCAGTCCAGATTACATTGAGGATTGGGCCCTTCCTCTTGGAACCCATGGTTGGGCTTAGTTTGCCATTTTTGAGAAAAAAAATTAAAACTCTATTAATAAATATTAGGTTAAATTACTTATTTGGTATTATAATTACATAAATTTTATATTTTAGTCTCTATACTTTACAATCATTATTTTATTAATCCTTTTTAGTGTCTATAAATTTAAATTATAGAAACTAAAAGAGATTAAAAATTATATGCATTATAGAGATTAAAAGTTATTAAAATGATATAATAGAGACTAAAAGATAAAGTTTATACCATTATAAAGACTAAATGAGTACTTAAACCTAAATGTTGTAATAGAATGTATGCTTTGCTATCATATTGCATTAATGATATTTATGGACAATTTAATAATCTAGTTGATGTCAATAATAATAATTTTGAGATTATGATATTTGAGCACATTTTATATTATGTTTTATGTGTAAGATAAGTTTATGTGCTGATTTCTTTTAACACGAAAATTGTACTATCGTGAGTTTGTCATGGCTTGCATTTAAGAAATTGCTTAGTTGCCATGATATGATATAAAGACAAAATACAAACATAATATAACACGATAAACATTAATTTGATCAAATACTTAATGTATCATAATAAGAACCAAATAATAAGATGTTTGATAATAATGATAGAGATAGTGGGATGGTAGTGATAGTGATGACAACTATAATGACAATTATGATTGAGATGATAACAACAAAATTAGTGATAATAATGATAGTAAAGATGAGATGATGACAATATTACTCTAGTGTTGAAAAAACATACACATATTGAAACAATCATTTATAATTAAACATGTAGTACATGAATATTATATTTTTCATTCATATTTTTCAGCTTGAAGAGACCCTTTGTATGGTTTTGATTCTGTGCCTAAACAACAAAATGTTAAAACATAATTCTTTATTGGCATCATATCGCATTAGATGCAAATGTTTAGTTTGACCCAACATATGCAAGTTGTGCGACTAAACAAACACAAGTGTTGTTTGTTGTGTGCTCCGTTTGACAAAAGCAAGCGTTGTGCATATGCTTTTCATCTAATAAGCTTTTGCTTGAACAAACACAAGTGAGTATTCTTTGTCTAATAAGCTTTTGGACAATGAGTATACTTGGTCTAATACATGCAAGCCTTAAGCATTTCATGGTATACTTCAAACTAATAAGTGCTTATTTTATGCGTGTAGAGAATAGAGAATGTACGCTTCTTTATTCAAGAAGATCTCATAACTTTTTATTAACATCAAGATCTTTTGAAACATGTTGGATGTTGCTTCATGCATTTTTTTTCTTCTAAAAAAGGCAATATGTAAGTGTTGCAAAGTCAACTAGTTGTATCAAGCCATCACTTTTCTTAAAGGAGGAAAGAAGCTACTCGCCTAGGCCTGTTTAACTTTGTCGTGTTCCATAAGTATTTCCAAAGAAGTCACACATAATGCTTAATAAAGATCATTAATGTAGTTTGAATCTTCAAAGCATGCTCAAATGCAAGAAGAAGCAACAGTAGAAGAAGACCCACACAAAAACTACAAAGGATTTGCAACAACTCTTCACTTCTCAACTCTAAATAAAGAAAATCTATGCGAAGAAGGGAGATCGATGACACCCTTGCAATAAGAATAAGACCGTGTAATCTTAAGCATAATTAGCCTTTGTATTTGTGGGAAGAATATTGTTCATGTTCATAGCTATCTAAAAAAGTGTAATATCTTTGTATATGTCATAAGACGTAATCTCTATTTCAATTGTGCAACCTTGTGATCTTTTAGATCACTCTCTTTGTAAACCTTTCAGTTTTAACCAAGAGTGATTGTTGTTCATATAATACTTAGTCTTAGGCAGGAATGATGGTGTTTCAAACAATACTCAAGGTTGTTAGTTAGAGATGGTTGAGTGTCCAAACAATACTTGGGTTGTGATTGTTGTAGTTCCACAACCAAATTAAAATAGTTTCAAGATAAATTGTTTAACATAATGTTATATTGTCTAACACCAAAAAAGATGATGGTATAGATAGGGTCAGTTGACCCCAAGTCGTCTCCAATGAATCTAATCGTGAATCCGTTCAAAAAACTTATCTACAAGTAACAGAATATAAAGATAATAGTAAAGTAAAAGGGGGTTGAGGTTGTTGTGTAGAAAAATAAAATAGAGGATAGAACATATTAAGAAACAAGTTGAATCAAGCTCATTTAGTAGTGAATGATTTATCATATATATATTATATATAATTCATTTATCATCCAAATAGGATTGAATTGACCAAACGTGAGTTAACAAAATCAATGAAACCTAATTAATGAAACATGTCTATTAATGCATTCAGTACCTTACTTGTCTCCATGCATGTTCTTATAAGAATTTAGTCTTTTATCTCTTGAATTATGCAAACAAGATATTGTTCAAAATAATGCAAACTAAACAAGAATTTCAATTAAAGAACAACATTGATTCATCAACATGTGTTAAAAAGCAATTCCATTAACAAAAATTAGAACTCAAAAGAACCAAACCGTTTAGCGCAACCTATTATACATATTCAAGAACATTAATTGCACATAAACTCAAAATTCATTATGAAATTACAAGAAAATTAATCCAAAAGAGATTATTTGCTCCTAAATATGTTTATGAGATACTGTAGATTTTATTGTCTAGTTCTTTTACTCATATTTAATTTCCCATATGATTTAGAGAAGCAACTAGGACTTTGCTTGATCAAGCCCACTTGTAATAGTAGACACTTCTTTTAAACTTGTGTATTAGTGCAGTAGACACTTCTATCTGACTGTCTAGCCTAAGATGTTCACATCAGACTCTTTATACACCTTTATCTTTATTAAACTTGATGTTGTTGAGGTGCAAATAAAACTCAATTAGATGAATCCTATTTAAAACAATGGATTTATTTATAATTGAAGTCCAAGAAAGCTATGATTAAGGGGTCTAAGTGTGAGTAAAATTATGTTCATCAGGTTGGTTTAGCTAGATAGAACGTTGGGTCTTTTTCAAATGCTCAACAACATACTTTTGCTCAACCAAGCAAAATGCTCAAATATATGGACTATCACCACAACATGTTTTCCCAATTTCCATACCAACAACTTTCGTCCACTAACACCATTTTTCCATCGTAAAAAAATATGTTTTGTAGTCCATAAAAATTGTTTAGTACTTTTATATTGACACCACCACATCATATCAATGCATTGTTATCAGTCCACAATGCCTTCACATAGGTATGATAATACACCTGACGACAACTAAGGGTGGGCAAAAAATCCAAATTACAAAATCCAATCCATAATGATCCAAATCCATTAGTTTTAATCCATTTAAATAGATTTATCTTAAATCCAAATCCATATTTTTGGATTTTAAATCCAATCCATTTAATTGGATATGGATTGGATACATTTTTGGATTATCCAAATTGCATTTTGGGTTGGGTTTTGACTTGACCCGATCCAAGTTGAGCCAAGACAATCCAGGCCGATGTCGAGCAGAGCAAGCCCAAACCAATGTTGAGTCATTCGGGCCCGAGTCGTTGTCGAGTGTCCAGGCCCGGGCTGAAGTCGATTCGTCTGGGCCGAGGCCGATTTCCAACTGAGCGGGCCAAGGCCGATATTGCGTCGAGCGGGCCCGGGCCGATCTCGAGCGGTCTCGGGCCGTTGTCACGGAACCAGATTGATGTTGAGTCGTACGGTCCCGGGCCGATGTCGAGTCGTACGACCCGGGTTGATGTCGAGTCGTACGGGCCCGTACCGATGTTGAGTCGTACGGGCCCGGGTTGATGTCGAGTTGTCTGGTCCCGGGCCTGATGTCTTGCCGTCTGCGCTCGGGCCGATGTCGAGCTAAGAGGGCCTGGTCGATGTTGAGTCGTCCAGGCCTGAGCCGATGTCAAGTTGTCCAGGCCCGAGTCGATGTTGAGTCGTCTGGGCTCGGGTCAATTTTGGGTCGTCGGGGCCCGGGCCGATGTCGATTCGTTCGAGACCGAGCCGATGTCGAGTGGTCCGGGCCCAGGTCGATGTTGAACCGAGTTGGTCCACGTCGATCCGCGACAAAGTTAAGTCGGATTAGGCCCAGTTCGAGCCAAGTTAGTTTGTGTCCATATCAAAATGGATTTAATGTATTTGACAAAGTGGATTTAATCTAATTAAGAAAGTGAATTTAATCCACTTTAAATGGATTTAAGAAAAATCCAAATAAATTTGATCTAGTTAAAATGGATATGGATTTTAAATTCAATCCATTTATTTGGATTTGGATTGGATCTAGATTGGATTTTGAAAAATCCAATCCATGACCACCCCTAACGACAACCAATCAGAAAACAATGATGATAGTCTAATACCACCACCTTCTAATACTGAATATGAACCACAAAGAAGAAAAACAACATGTGACACAACATCTTTTAAATATTTTGTTAATGTTATGACCCACATTTGCTTTTAATGTAATTTATTTTACTTAATCTAATAATCTTCTTATTTTACTCTAATTACTCATACTTTCTTTTACTCAATAAAATATTATAAATCACAATATACATACACATAGTTTATTAAATAATATTTAACATTTCATTCAAATATTATAAAATCAAATTCTAACTAAATTTTTAATACATAAATTATTTACTTCATATATTATTACACACAAATTTAAAATAAATTATTATTTAAATTATAACAATCATTAAATTAAATAAATACTACAACTAACTAAGATTGTGCAAAGGTGACATGAATTTAGTATTAAATAAAAATAATTGAAGTGGTTAAAGTTTGTTTTTATTTAGCACGGAATTCGTGTCACATCCTTGAATGACTTCAATTAAATCCTAATCTACATTTAAATAACGACTTTAATTCTGTAATTTTGTACCAAAATCTTTCTAGAGTAATAATAGAAACTTTGGTATGTCATTTGAAGTCATCTTACATTAGGATAACTTCTTCCAAACGAAGTTGTGCCAACGAAATAAGATTTACCTAAAGTCATAAAAAAACATTTCTGCCCATTCTAATAATAAACGAATAAAATTGCACGATTTTGGTACAACAAACCTGCAAATTATCTTTTATACTCTTAATTTAATGTGAACTCTAATAATAGAACATTCAATCATTTTTTTATGCGATCTATAAACCATGAAAGTCACATTCATATGTGAAAAAACAAATTATCCCACAAACATTTTTTAAATAAGATATAAACGTATGACATTAATAATTAAAATTAGTTAATTTATGGTCTTGTCGATTTAATTATATGCTTCTCATATAAAGTATCATAAAGAGTGTCTTTCTATATTCTAAATATGTTATATTTGTACTAGCCCTCTATACCCGAGGGCACTTCCCTGTAAAATCTCTTAAAAATGCATATTGTCAGTAAATTAGAAATAACTTTTGATGTGACTTTCGAGATAGTTATAATAAAAATCAATAATTTTATCATACATAATAATTTGTTAGGAAATGTAATTGATACGTAAAAAATAGTTCTAAACTTTTATTATATGAAGGGAAATGTTTGTCATTTACATTGTATAAAGTAAGATACTAGTTTGGCAACAAAATTTGTAAGTATTTGAAATATAAATTAGAGGTCATTATTAAAAGAAAAGCACTATGTGGCAAAGCAAGTAGTCGTTATTATCTGATATTGAGGATGCACGACGTGGGTGGATAATAGTCCAAAAGCAGAAGGCAAGAATTAGAGAAGAAAATACATGTTATCGCAGACACTGATGTTATGTTACTGTTCCTCTTAGCTCAACTACAATGACACTGGTGTTATCTCTACTTCCCTTTGCCAATGCTATCTCAGCTAAGAGGCTTGCAGCCTCGGCAGCACGGTTTTGATGCTTCCCAACTTCATTGGACACTCTCCTAATCTGTCCATTCAGGCATTTCCTTACAACTTGGCATGCAACTTCACTGGAAATCACATCCCACAATCCATCACTTCCTAGTATCAGAAATTCATCCTTGCTGCTTCGCTTTGTCACTGTCACTTCTGGTTTTGATATTACATAAGGTCGAAGGTACTGATCTCCTGCATTTCAAACAATGTTGAGATACACAGACAATCTTGTTCAATAATCTGGTTTAGATTTGTCCTTTCTAGATCTGCGACATAAAGCACAAATCCAATTTGACCACTTATAAAGGATGGTAAATCATTGATTTGAGTTAATATTCTCGTTTGAATATTTAAGCAAATGGGGATTAGAGTGTTCGATGCAACTTGACAGATCAAGATTCCTTTCCCTCTCCGTTTAATAGTTAAGGGTTCCATGTGTTTGACCATATACGAGAAGCAATTAAGGCTTATGAATAATTGTTATATTTCTGTCCAACCTTCAAGGTAAAGACAATCATTGATTTAAGGCAAACTTGTTTTACATAGCAGATTCATCGTTAATTTCATTCTTTTATATTCCTATCTACTGGACGGATCAAAGCAACAGTGTGTCATCTTGATTAGTTAAAGATTTAAAAGGTAATAATTGTAAAAAATCAAATTTAAGGTCAGAGGATGCCGATTAATAATAATAATAATACTCATTCTGGTCAACGTTGCTCTGCTATACTCACGACACCGATAATAAAAAGCCAGAGGGTGCTAAGATTCTTCTGTCTTTTCAGTGCTGATCAGATAAAAACGTCGTGTTAAAAAGTGCCAAACCAAAAGGATAATCCACACGACACCGAAGCAACATCGCAGCTTATTAACTAATTAACGTTTGACAAGCAGTATTATAGTGTGAGTGAAGATTTAAAGGTTCAAACTAACCTATGGATCGTGAAGTAGCAAGAACACCAAGCACGCGCTGGCCATTCCAGTTAATCACCCTTCCACCAGCCTCTTCGATTCGCATCAACTCGTCGGGTCTATTGGGCTGTGTGCACACACAATGCCATTCATTATCTTACAATAAATTGCTTTGCGATCAAAAAAGGAACCGAATATAAAAGCTGTTATACACCCATTTCAAAGAAGATCGTAAATCTCGAAATAATAATTGAAATAATTCACTCTCCAAAACGACAAAAAGACATCTTTCTCTTCTTGACGCTAAACATAACACATTCGCACACTCCAGACATTCACTTGCCAGCAACAATTTTGATAAACTACCCTTCTCCCATCAAATTGAAGAACATTGACTTACTTGTTCACATATGCGTGAATATATATTTAGTTTTCCAATAAAAACGGCTATACGCTATCTTTTAACATATAATAATGTACAAAATCAAAACTTATAAAAAAAATAATTAAAAATGAACTGTATATAGGGAATAAAAATTAAAGTTGAAATTTGGAAAATTAAATAATTTAAGAAAATGTAACAACTATACCTTATGATCACTAGACAAGTCCACAGCCTCACCTCCTCTTCCCAACACAGCCCTACAATCACCGCAATTAGCGACGACAAGCTCCTCCGCCGCTATGACAGCTACAACCGCCGTGGAACCAACAGTCCTGACGGCCGCATTATCGGCGACCTCGCTGTCCATTTTACGGAAACACCCTTCCATCACTCCCTGCCAGTCCCCTTCCACCTCACTCTCCCTCCTCTCCACCTCCTCCGCAACCAGCTGGTGCAATCGCTCCCGACACGCCTCCGCCACCTGGGCTCCGCCGTGGCCGTCGTACACCGCGAAGAAGTCGTACATCCCTCTCTCCTTCGCAGCAAATCCTATCTCCGTACTCACCGCGTCCTCCATCTCCTTTCTCCTCCCAATCACCGACGTTGACCCGTACAACAAAACGCCGTCGTTTTGCTCCGACGATGAACGCTCCTCCTCCTCTGATGACGACGACGCCGCCCCCAGCGACAGCGATATCTCCACCTCCTCATGAATCTCTCTGCTCCCTCCCTCCGGCCCCTCGGCCGGCGGCGCGGAGGCGCCGCCGTTGCCATTTCTGATGCTGATCTTCGCCTGGCAAGTGTACTTCAGTTTCCTGATTTTGAGCCTTCTCTGGCGACCGTTGTTGAACCTCGCAACAAACTCAGCTGAATCAGGGTCCACTCGCCGGACAGCGTTTGCCGACGGCGAGTGGCGTTTTGGCGTCTTCATAGTGGTGTTTGCATGCAACGAACTGAACACAAGACAACGCAGCAGAACACAGCAGAAGACTAATAGACAATAAGTGCGAAATAAGAAATAAGAAATAAGAAAAAGGGCAATAAAGAGAAACGTGGTGTAGCGTGGAAGGAGGGAATTTAAAGTGTTTGATTGCGAGATCTGAGAGTGGTGGAATGTGGACCGTTGATTCGGAAGCGAGGGCGTGATGGCGTAACAGGTGGATATTTATGGAGCAGTGAGTTGGATTTTTGTGAGGGAGTCGTGGACGACTGAGATTGAAGGGTAGGTACGTGGAGCGTTGATGTTGGGGTAAGGGATACGGTTGTGTGAAAGATGAGGTGAGGGTGGGGCCAGTTGGTGAAAGGAGATGACAGAAAGAGAGAGAGAGAAAGGTCAGAGTGATAGGTTAGTTTACGTGGCATCACAGAGGTTGCTTTCCCTATGTTTTGCTTTTTCTTGAGTTTCGCGAGGTTGGAGGACACGTGTTCACTCAACCTCGGTTGCGTCTCTCATTTCTCCCATAGATACCATTCACCCTCTTTTCCAACTACCTTACACCACGCGCTCCTTTCCTCTCTCTCTCTGCCAAATTCCACTTTCACTTTGATTTTAAATTTCAACTACAACGTTCAGTTCAAAAAAAAATTAAAATGTAAAAATAATTAGTTATTTTTATGCATTTTTAATTATATATTTTGGATTAGTTTAATTTTAAACACTTTAAAAATAATATTATTTTCTATAGATTTACTTGTGCTTATAAAAAAATTTAAAAACTATTGTTTTCCTTCTCCCTCTTTCTTAGAAGTTGATAATAGGAATGACAACGTAAGATGTAGCTACGTAGAAGAAACATCATTATGTCTACGTAGAAGAATTGACCTGCATGATTATTTAAAACAAATGCTCACGGATATGAATAGATATTCCAAAAATTAAAACTTCATTTTTGTCTAATTTTGATCAATAAAAAATAAATTTAAATGCAAATTAGTTTTTTTTATTTCAATAACATTAGTCCTTTGAAAGCATAAGTTTTTATAAACTACAAAGAAACTACCATAACTTTGTTTTTATGTAATTATTGATTTTATATTTCTTTCGGATTTTTTTTATCTGGTATACTTTTTTTGTAGTATGATTGATTTTGTGTGGTGCTTTTGTTTTGTTTATTTTTTGAAAGATGTTGGATGCATTCTGTTTGGTGAATTATTGTAGTTCGGCTTGTAACAGGAAGTTATGGGGAAATATCTTAGTGCCAGCAGCGATATTCTACTTGCGGCGCCGAGTTTCCATCAAAAAGATATACGTAACCGGCGATTAGAGACAGCCTTCACTTTTTTCATTGGACACGTGTAACTAATTTTTGTGCTGTGGTGAGAGTTACATTATTCAGTTGTTTATTCAATATAATAAATTTTAATTTATACACTTTCACTACAATTTTTTTTTTAAAATGTTGTATTTTGTAAATTAATTGTGGCTGAAAGTTTCAACAATACACACCATTGAGTACAACTCGGGCTCGAATACTTCAAGACGCGATGTCAACTGAAGTAAGACCGCCACCAAGGAAAGCACGAACCCCAGATCGAGCTGATCACAACAAACATTGCCAGTACCATAAAAATCATGGCCATCACACTGAAGAATGCATAGCGCTGAAAGACCGAATTGAAGAGTTGATCTAGATAGGGCAATTAAAACGCTTTGTTAGAGGAGGAAGAATGAAGGCCAGTCAAAGTCCAGAACAAGATGTCAGGAATAGAGGAGAAAAATTTGGAAGAACGACTAATATACAAAATGACCGAAATGAGAGAAGAGGAGGAAGAGATGAAAAAAGAGATCTAAGAGATGGAGGAAGCGACCTCCATTCTCAAGAGAGAAGGAGCCAACAACGTAGTTTGGGAAGGCCGGTTAGGGGGTTCATTAATACTATCTCTAGAGGCTTTGCGGAAAAGGAAACGTATAATACGATAGGAAAGAGATATTTGAGAAGTGCCATAACCGTGAATCATGTTTTCAAAAGAAGAAGTTTGCCACTAATGTTATTTACTGATGAAGATTTCCAGGATATTGATCCTGATCAATGAGACCCAATGGTGATAACAGTTGAAATCGCCGGGTACGCGGTAATGAAAACTCTAGTAGATCAAGGGAGCTCAGTCGATATTCTATCATGGGAAACTTTCAAAAAGTTACATTTGAAGGAACAGGACATGGTCCTTTTGAAGGAGCAAATAATTGGGTTTTCAGGTGAAAAGGTTGACACCAAAGGATACATTGATTTTGCCGACAACCTTTGGTAGAGGAAATGCAAAGAAAATAATTACAATCAGATACTTGGTGGTAGATACTCGTACTTCTTATAATGCTTTGTTAGGAAGATCTTCATTGAATAAGCTGGGAGCTACAGTGTCAACACCACATTTGGCAATGAAATTTCCAACAGAATGAGGAGACATAACAACCATATATGTCGATCAAAAAGCAGCCAAAGTGTGTTATGCAACTGAATTGAAGATGGTCCAGGAGCCGAAAGTGGCGACCGAAAGTATGGAAGCCAGAAACATGGTTGCAATGGTGGACTTGGATCCCAGAATGAATGATGATGAAAGGATAAAGCCAAGAGAAGAAATTACATCGTTTCAATTAGGCAAAAATGAAACGCAGTGTACATATGTTGGGGGTAGTATGTCTGAAGAAATGATTGATGACTTAGTGGCAATGATAAGAATGAACAAAGATTTGTTTGCTTGGAAGGCATCGGACATACTGGGAATTGATCCTAACATTATCTCTCACAAATTATCTGTTTGCCGAGAAGCAAGACCGGTAGCTCAAAAACGAAGGAAGTTGGGAGAAGAGAGACGAAAAGTTGCTCTTGAAGAAACAAAAAAATTGTTATAGGCAGGTTTCATTAAAGAAATCCAGTATACGACTTGGTTAGCGAATGTAGTTCTAGTCAAGAAGGCAAACGGAAAATGGAGAATGTGTACTGATTATACAGATTTGAACAAGGCATGTCCGAAAGATTCATATCCCTTGTCGAGTATTGATAGGTTGGTTGATGGGGCATCTGGTCAAGCCATGATGAGTTTCTTGGATGCTTATTCCGGCTACAATCAAATACAAATGTATAAACCTGACATCCCGAAGACCATTTTCACTATCGATATGGCAAACTATTGCTATTAGGTCATGCCATTCAGTTTAAAAAATGCTGGAGCTACATATCAAAGATTGATGGATACGGTGTTTAAAAAGCATATTAGAAGGAATATGAAGGTGTATGTGGACGATATGATTGTCAAAACACATGTGGTAGGTGACCATGTGAAAGATCTTGAAGAAGTACTTGCACAGATAAGGAAATATAACTTGCGATTAAATCCAGAAAAATGTGTTTTTGGAGTCAAAGGTGGGAAGTTTCTCGGTTTCATGCTGACCAACAGAAGAATTGGGGCAAATCCGGATAAATGTGAAGCAATAATGAATATGAGGAATCTGATAAATTTGAAAGAAGTTTCAGAGGTTAATAGGAAGGTTGAATGCTCTGGCAAGGTTTTTACCAATACTTGTCGAGAAGTCAAAACCGATAATGAAGTTGTTAAGGAAGGCTGAAACGTTCAAGTGGAATGAACAATGTGAGCAAGCTTTTGCAACAATTAAAAAGACGATAGTCGAACCTCCTATCCTGGTCAAACCTGTGTCAACTTTGCCTATCATCGTCTACCTTGCCACTTCTCATGAAGCCATAGGAGCAACCTCGATACAAGAAAATCCAGAACAAAAGCCTATATACTTTGTGAGCAGAGTTCTCCAAAGTGTCGAAACCAGATACCAACTGGTTGAAAAAATTGCCTTAACACTTGTGTACACATCAAGGCGACTCCGACCATACTTTCAGAATCATCAGGTTATTGTTAGAACCGATTGCCCGATAGCCAAAGTCTTGAGAAAACCTGAACTTGCGGGAAGAATGGTAGCATGGTCAGTAGAGTTATCAGAATTTGGAATCAAATATGAGCCACGAGGAGCAATCAAAGCACAAGCATTAACAGACTTTATTATCCAAATGCCGACAACAAAAGCTGATAAGGAAGCTTGGATCGTATTTGTTGATGGATCATCCAACAAGAAAGAGAATGGAGCAGGAATCGTGCTAGAAGGACCAGAGAACTTTCATTTGGAAATGGCTCTAAATTTTGAATTCAAAACTTCAAATAATCAAGCCGAATATGAGGCTTTAATTGTAGGATTGGTTTTGGCCAAAGACATGGGTGCACAAAATGTTGTATGCCGGAGTGATTCTCAATTAATGGTTGGGCATATGAAAGGTGAATACCAGGTAAGAGATCCCTTATTATTAAGGTATTATCACAAAGTCTTGAACATTATGGAAAATTTTATCACAGCCGAGATCATACATATTGTACCGACCAGGTCATCGGGTGTGATGACGTGATCAAGAGAAAGGTAGGTAGTCAAGAAGTCAACGTAGTCGTCGTATGTAAAGGCGGCGTTCTGCAACATAAATAAGCGGTTATCGCCGAGATGTGTCACCGCCAAGATGGATCATCGCCCATCGCCTAAGTAAGACATCGCCTAAGCAAGACATCGCCTGAAGAGTCAACCCGCATGACGTAAGCATTTCACAGAGAGGAGGCCCACAAGAGGGGATAACCCTAAGTTGGGTAGCGGCACTGTGGGTCCCTATGCACAAAATAAATGATCAAGTCAAAAGGGCACGTAGTAATGCCCACGTGCTCATTAAAGCTATCCAGGGAAGATTGCATGCATGTCACGTGTCCAATTAGGGCACTCGAACAGAGTGATGCCGCGATAAATACAGCGCTCAAGTTAGAGCCCAAGTGGCCATAAGGTTATACATTGCACTCCAGATAAGGGAAGTCCATGGGCCAGATACGCTAAGATCCTAAAGATAGCGGCGCAAGGACCTTCTCCAAGGAACCCTAGATAATAGCAGGCAACGCAGAGGTAAACCCTAGTTTTCACTTATATATAGGGCGCAAATAAGCCCTAGAGAGGTACGTTTTTCAGTTCACAGTTACACGAGTTTTAACCTAGTTCCCAGATAGACATACAGAGCAAAAAACCCTAATTGTTCTTGACGGCGCATCCGCTGAGAGCACAAGACAATTAGGGCAACACAGTTTTAACCATACAGTTTCAGTCATTGAGATAATTATACAGTTTCTAGTTACTCTGGTGTTTCTCGCTAGCTGACTTGATCGTCGGAGTGCAAACGGCCGCGAGGGCGCCCCTTTGTTCTTCTTTTTTCAGGTACTGACAGACGAAACAAAACAAAGGTGCCCTAGCTCGTTAGAACAAGCCACACATAAAGACGACCCAGGTCAACCGGCCGGAACATCTGGCGCCCACCGTGGGGCCGATATAAACATCGGTTCCACCACACAAGCTTTCAGTTCAAGATTCCAACACTCAGATAAGTCGAGAGGATCCCCGGAGAGCCATGGCCACCCGACCAGCACGCGCTAGGAGTGAAGAGATGACCCTACAACAGCTCATGGGCATGGTGCACGGGCTACAAGACGCAGTGGCAGCCTCGAAAGTAGAACAGGAACGCATGCAGGCGGACCTCACAGCTTCTCAAGTAAGAAGCGAGGAACTCCACCGCACCAACGAGGAGTTACGTCATAGATGGCGTGGCAGAGACGAACCGGAGGCTGCATCCCCACCCAGGGAATTCACAACACCATTTTCACAGGCAATCTTGGAGACGGCAATTCCCAATACGTTCATAGGGCCCAAAGCGACCTTCACGGGAATGGAGGATCCCGAAGCGCACCTCACGGCGTTCCATACACAGTTGTTGCTGGTAGGTGGTTCGGACGCTGTTGGTGCAAGCTTTTCATGAGCACCCTGATAGGGATGGCCATGGACTGGTTCATCAGCCTCCCAGAGGGCCACGTCACGTCCTTCGCCCAACTTTCAAAACTATTTAGAGAATAGTACCTAGCCAACAAAACTCCCGCTCCAGTCTCGTACGACCTTTTCGACGTCAAGCAGTTCCAAGGTGAAATCCTAAAGGAATACATAAGCCGCTTTGGGGCACAGGTGGTGAAAGTAGGTACCAAGGAGGAACCCATGATTGTGTACGCGTTCAAGAAGGGAGTACGCCCCAGATCCTTCAGTAAGACGCTTAACCGTAGTCGCCCCAAAACTTTCGCTGAGATAAGGCGACAAGCGGTAGAACATATTGCCTCGGAAGGTGAAACGTATGAGAAATGCACAACCACCATGCCAGCGCGCCCCAAGGCACAGATACGCACGCAACCTGTTCGGGTTCACCAAGCCGTCACAGAAAGGAAACACTTTGACAGGAAACGCGCTTACGAGCCACGAAGGACTCAACCTAAGAGTCGAGTAGAGGACGAGAGAGAAGCGAGCAAACCGCCAAGACACAGCTTCGTGATGGAACTCAAAGATCTGATTGCGATACCCAGCATAGCCAATAGGTTGAGGCCACCGATTAAAGCTGACAAGGTGCTAGGGCCTCGCAAGGAGTCGTGGTGCGAATTCCACGAAGCATTCCGGCACCATATCAACAACTGTCTAGCACTTGGCTATCAGTTGGATGAGCTCGTGAAGAATGGATTCCTGAAGGATTACTTGATGGAGAAACAGGCGGGAGGACCACCAGGCTCGCAACCAGGGGGCAGTGAGGGACAGCAGCACGAGGCGCCCGTCCTCGGTGAAATCCACACCATAGCTGGTGGGTTCTCGGGTGGCGGATGTACGGCGTCGCAACGTAAGAAGTATGCGAGGTCCATAATGTCAGTAGAAGTGTTCGAGGACCATTCGCCCGACGTGGACATCACGTTCACTAAGGAAGACCTCAGGGATGTTGTGCCGCATGACAACGATCCCATTGTGATCTCGCTCGTCATGGCAGGAAGAACGGTTCATCAGGTCTTGGTCGACCAAGGGAGCTCGGCAAACGTGATGTTCTGGCCAACCTTCGAAAGGCTACAACTATCCACAGATCAGTTGAGGCCATATGGGGGCTGCTTATACGGTTTTGCGGGCGATCAAGTCGAAGTCAGGGGATACATTGAGTTAAGAACAACGTTCACAGATGGGACCGCCTCGCGCACGGAGAAAATCAAATACCTTGTCGTGAACGCCCCTTCAGCATATAATATCCTATTGGGAAGGCCAACACTCAATAGGATAGGAGCCATACCCTCCACGAGGCACATGAAGGTCAAATTACCTTCAATGGAAGGGGTAATCGTCACCATCCGATCTGACCAAGAGGAGGCAAAGAGATGTTATGAAAACAGCCTCAAGAACAGGCGATCAGTGTGCCATGTGACCACGACACCGCCTCTTGGTGCGAAGGATGCGCAAGAAAGCCGACGGGTCATGGATGCGGCGACAGGGGGAACCGCCGAAGGCGACGTGGGTATGGACGTGACATTGGAGGCAGCCACCAACGGCGACGTAACCATGGGAGATGTCGAGTTGAAGCCTGACAACAACGCTGGGGTAGAAGAAGAGGAAAGCTGCCCGGAGGCCGCTAGGGAGTCAAGCATTGTGAGAGCATTGCTCGCTAGCGAGAGGAGACCTCGCCCAGTTGGAGATTGGCGGTAAAACTTTCAAGTTGGGGAAAAATCTAGACGACGGGACACAGGAACAGATCGCCAAGGTGATAGGCAGGCATCTGGACGCGTTCACGTAGTCTGCCTCGGATATGCCAGGAATCGACCCCGATTTTTTATGTCATCGCCTAGCAATGGACCCCCAGGTCAGACCAGTCCGACAAAGAAGAAGAAAATTCAATGAAGAAAGGAGACAGACGATCAGAGATGAAACGCAAAAACTCCTCGAGGCAGGCCATATCAAGGAGATACAGTATCCGAAATGGCTCGCCAATGTTGTATTGGTAAAGAAGAGCAATGGGAAATGGCGAATGTGTGTCGACTTCACAGATCTAAATAAAGCTTGTCCAAAGGATTCCTATCCTTTGCCGAGTATAGACGCCCTAGTGGACAGCGCAGCAGGGTGTAAGTTGTTGAGTTTCTTAGACGCGTTCTCGGGGTACAACCAAATTAAGATGCACCCCATGGACGAGGAAAAAACTGCCTTCATGACAGAGAAGTCGTGCTATTGCTACAAAGTGATGCCTTTTAGGCTGAAGAACGCGGGAGCCACGTACCAGAGATTGATGGATAAAGTGCTTGCACCTATGCTTGGGAGAAACGTGCAAGCTTACGTTGACGATATGTTGTAACATCCCTGGAAAAAAACCAGCATATAGCCGACTTAGAGGAGCTGTTTGTTACGATAGCCAAATACAAGCTAAAGCTGAACCTTGAGAAATGCATTTTCGGTGTGGAAGCAGGAAAATTCTTAGGTTTCCTCTTGACCGAAAGAGGGATCGAAGCAAACCCTGACAAGTGTGCGGCCATTTTGGCAATGAGGAGCCCTGCTACGGTGAAGGAGGTGCAGCAGCTCACGGGTCGGATGGCCGCCCTGTCGCGATTTGTGTCTGCCAGTGGAGAGAGGGGTCACCCATATTTCCAGTGCCTGAAAAGGAACAATAGGTTTGTCTGGACGAAGGAGTGCGAAGAGGCTTTCGTAAAACTCAAAGAGTACTTGGCAAGCTCGCCGGTTCTGTGCAAACCCCAAGTGGGAGCGCCCCTCAGGTTATACTTCGCCGTAACCGAGAAGGCGCTGAGTGCGGTGCTCGTCCAGGACCAAGATCAAATTCAGAAACCCGTTTATTTTGTCAGCAAGGTGTTGCAGGGCCCAGAAGTGAGATATCAGGCTTTGGAGAAAGCAGCACTGGCAGTAGTGTTTTCGGCAATGAGGTTGCGCCACTACTTCTAGAGCTTTACAGTGTTTGGTGATGACCGACTTACCTATCCAGAAGGTCCTAAAGAAACCAGATGTGGCTGGAAGAATGGTAAAATGGGCGGTAGAGTTGTCGGAGTTCGACATCAAGTATGAGCCCCGAGGACCGATCAAGGGACAAATCTTCGCTGACTTCGTGGTCGAATTATCCTCTGAAACAGTGCAAAGCGCCGGAGATGGTTTTCGTTGGGTGCTCTCAGTGGACGGATCCTCTAACCAGTTGGGCAATGGGGCCGGGATAATTCTGGAAGGACCCAACGGCGTGTTGATAGAACAGTCCCTAAAATTCGCCTTTAAAGCCAGCAACAACCAGGCGGAATACGAGGCTTTGATCGCTGGTGTTTTGTTGGCAAAGGAGATGGGAGCAAGGGTGCTGTTGGCCAAGAGCGATTCATTGCTAATCACAGGCCAAGTGACCGGCGAGTTCCAGGCTAAAGATACGCAGATGGCAGCTTATCTGGAGTATGTGCAGGAGTTGAGGAAGTCTTTTGTTTCGTTCGAAGTAGTGCATGTGCCAAGAGAGCAGAACGCCCGAGCCGACTTGCTAGCAAAGCTCGCCAGTTCGGGCAAGGGGGGCAGGCAGAGGACCGTCATACAAGAAATCCTGAAGACACCCCGAGCGTTCGTGGCAGACCACCAAGTTCTCCAAATCTGCAAGTCAAAGGAAGGGATGGCAAGAAGTCATAAGTCCCTATCTCAGGAGACCTTGAGGACGCCAAGGGTTAGAGCGCATCCAGTGGGAGAGATAAAGATGACACAAGTTTGCGCCGTCCACGAGCCGGACACATGGATAACGCCATACCAGCGATACATGGCAGATGGCGTACTCCCAATGGACTCGACGAAAGCTAGGAAGGTAAAAAAGAACTCCAGCAAGTTCACCCTCATCGATGGCGAGTTGTACAAGTTTGGGTTCACACACCCCCTTTTAGTATGTGTGCATGGAGAGAGGTGCACGAGAATTATGGCCGAGCTCCATGAAGGGATTTGCGGGAGTCACATCGGAGGTCGAGCCTTGGCGACAAGAACCATCTGTGCAGGTTATTATTGGCCGACAATGAGGGAAGACTGCAAGAGATATGCCCAACGTTGCAAGCAGTGCCAGGAGCATGCCGATTGGCACAAGGCGCCTCCGGAAGAGTTAAAATCAATCTACAGTCCCTGGCCTTTCCACACATGGGAATCGATATCCTGGGACCCTTCCCATTGGCGATTAGGCAGATGAAGTATTTGGTTGTGGCAGTCGAATACTTCACGAAGTGGATTGAAGCAGAACCAGTAGCCCAGATCACAGTGCACAAGATACAGAACTTCGTGTGGAAGAATATTGTGTGTCGCTTCGGTGTGCCCAAGCGTTTGGTATCGGATAACGGGACTCAGTTCGCAAGTCACCTGCTGAAGAAGCTGTGCGAGGACGTTGGAACTCAACATGTGTTCGCTTCTGTGGAACATCCACAAACGAATGGGCATGTGGAGTCGGCTAATCGGGTTTTACTAAGAGGTTTGAAGAGGAGATTGGAGAAGGCCAAAGGATCTTGGGCTGAGGAAGTTCCCCGTATAATATGGGCATATCACACCACTGAACAGTCAGGAACCCACGAAACCCCGTTTAGCTTGGTGTACGGGTGCGATGCGATGATCCCACTTGAAATCCAGGAAAGCTCGTCGAGATTCCAGAACTTCGTAGCAGAAGACTCGAATGCAGAAAGGAGGATGAACTTAGACTTGTTAGATGAGGTCAGGGAGGAGGCAAGGGTAAAGGCCGAAGCAATAAAGAGAAGAGTCGAGCGCAAGTACAATTCTAGGGCAAGGCCAAGACAGTTCAGAGATGGCGACCTGGTAATGAGGAAGGCCCACCTGTACGAGATGCAGAATAAATTGTCACCCAAATGGACGGGACCGTTTAGAATAACTGAAGCACTCGGGAACGGCACCTATCGTTTGGAAACACTGGAGGGAGGGGCGATTCCTCGCACTTGGAACGCTACCCACCTCAAGTTTTATTACAGTTGAAACATTGTAAGTACCAGTTAACTCGAACAGTTGAGTGAAAACAGTTTTTCAAGGTGGCGCTCTTTTTCCCTGAGAAGGGTTTTTTAATGAGGCCACCCAATAAAGAAAGTTCGAGTCTATCAAGTTTTCCCAGTTATTGAGTTTGCATGATTATCATTTTAAATAGTCTATCAAGTTTTCCCAGTTATTGAGTTTGCCCGATTATGATTTTAATTTTTTTTTAACAAAAGACTTAGTCGTCCTTGTATAATTTAGGGCAGATTCAGATCGCATGCATTCAGTCCAAAGTTTTAAAGTATAAATTTTTAAGACCTCATCGCCACCTGGCGATCGGTGGCAAACGAGTATAAGTTTCAAGTCCTCATCGCCACTCGGCGATTGGAGGCACAAGATAAGTTTAAGTCCTCATCGCCATATGGCGATTGGAGGCACAAGCACAAAGTTTTAAACCCTCATCGCCACCTGGTAATCGGAGGTGAAAGTTAAGTTTTAAGTCCTACTCGCCTAAGAACGAGTATAGGCGAGAACAGATTAAGAAGTCCTACTCGCCTAGAACGAGTATAGGCGAGGACAGAATAAAAAGTCCTACTCGCCTAGAGCGAGTATAGGCGAGGACAGAATAAAAAGTCCTACTCGCCTAGAGCGAGTATAGGCGAGAACAGATTAAGAAGTCCTACTCGCCAAGAACGAGTATAGGCGAGAGTTCAGAGCAAGATGACAGGTATGTCCAGTATGAGTTAAAATCCGGGCGCCTAGTCCTTGAGCAGGGGTTAAGGGATTCCTTCGGGACGCCCCCTCCTCAAGTATGAATAGCTAGCCCCGGTACCAGATAACAGTTAAAATCCGGGCGCCTAGTCCTTGAGCAGGGGTTAAGGGATTCCTTCGGGACGCCCCCTCCTCAAGTATGAATAGCTAGCCCCGGTACCAGAGAAAGTCCTCCTCACCCTCGAGAGAGTTCAGGCAAGATGAGAGTAAAAGTCCTCAGTGCATCCAGGGAAAAGGTAGCCCCTGGGCAGGTTGAGGCACCAGATAAAGTCCTTCTCGCCGTCGAGCGAGTTCAGGCCAGATAAAGTCCTCCTCACCCCAGAGTGAGTTCAGGCAAGAACAGGATAACAAGACCTCTTTGCATAAGCAAATTGAGGCAAGTTTGAAAGTCCTCAGTGCAGAATCAGGCCAGCCCAGTTCAGGCGATGACCTGGAAATACTCATGTCACTTGGCAGATCGGGCAAGCGAGATTTCAGATACTAAAAATGACTCTCGCCTACTGGTCAGTAAGTAATTTCGTGTCAAATGTTATTGCTATAGACTAACTGTTTGTTTAAAATAAGTTGATCGCCAGAAAATTAGACATTTCTGTCTGCGCTAAGTTAATTGGGTCGAGTGAGAGCCCACCAAATTATCAGGCGATCGCACAACAGGTAAAAGATAAACCATGAGCATAAGTTGACACGGTCCGAAGAAAAGGAGTCATTACAAACAGATTCGTTGCACATAGACAGAGGTCGAATATGTAAGTCTTTCAGAATGTTCCTAAGAAAACGTCAAATGAAAACAAATGAAAACGTTAATCTGAGGGTACAATTTTTCCGTCTACCACTTCATGACAAATCGAGAACTGGGAGAGGTCCAAGTCGGGGTAAGCACAAGCGAACTGCTCCAAGGCTGCGCCAAACTCGGAAGTCAGAACATTTGCGGCGTTGAGGTCGAGTTCTTCACTTTGTTTCTTCAGCTTTTCGTTCTCCTCAAGCGCCTGGGCAAGTTTTGCTGCAAATTCGTTCAGCTCCTTATCTTTCTCGCTCAGTTCCTTGGCTTTTTGGTCCATGTCGGCTTTGATGTTACCCAGGAGATCCTCCCTCTCAATCGACTTGGCCTCGAGCTCGTCCGCGTAGGCCCCTTTAGCCTTGAGAGTCTCCTCAAGGCCCGCTATCTTCTCCTGCTGATGCACGAGTCTGCCCTCGAGTTCAGTGACCTCTAAGAGTTTGGCGTTGAGCTTTTGGCCTAGTTCAGCGTTATTTTTGCGTTCGCTCCGCAACTCCTCCTTCAGAGCATTCTCTAACTGCGAAAACTCCAATCCCCGCATCGTAAGATCACGCTTAAGTTGTTGAACTTGGTCTTTCGCAACACCGGCTTCGGATTCATACTGGCCCAAGGAGTCTCTTAAAGCCTCGCCCATCATCTGGTAAAGGCGTTTCTCTACGCACTCGGTAGTCATAGCGCTAAGGTAAGCGGCGTGGTCTTTCAAGACCTCCTCGACAGGGGCTGGAAGAGCAGGGATTGGAAGAGGAGTCGGGGGTTGGTTCTCGCCGCCGCCTTCATAAGTATGGACAACCAGGGGAACATCAGGACGCGGCGGCGACACGTCTGGCTCCACTACAGGTTGGGGAGACCACTGAATGTCCGTAGCTTGCTCCGGAACGCCCCCAACAGCTGAGGTGTTTGACAGTAGAGCATCCCCAGCACTCTCAAAGGGTGTAGAGACGCTGGGGGGTTTTTCCGCATAATCTGGGCCCGTACTCTCGTTTGCGGGTAGCTCGGTGACGGTTGCCCTGTTCCTTTTGCAGATAAGTCCATCTTCAATGCTCTCGTCATCCTCCTCATCCGACACCATTATGGGATTCTTCCTCTTGGCCCTCTTTGGCGGCAGCTTCTTTCTCGAAGGGGCAGGAGGGGCGATAAGGGAAGATGAGCCCATGGGAGGAAGCTCGCCTCGGGCAACAGCGGCTTCCGCTACAGAATTCGGGACGGTTTGAGAACCCGCAGCAAGTTTGTGGCGTTTGACTATAGAACGCAGCCTAGCCATATGATCCTTTCCCAGCATTGTGTCTGCACGAAGTGATCGATGTTCACAAATCAATACAATTACAGATACAGATAATTAGCAGTGCAAGGGTAAGCGCAGGACATGTAATGCGAACAAACTTGGTAAAGAAGTAAAACAGATTTGGCACAGGAAGAAAATCCAGGTGGAGTGGAGGGACAGACCTATGTAAAAGTCTAGTTGATCCTCATAGAATTCGAACTTGATGATTGAAGAGGTAGGTAAGGTGGCATTGGTCGAGGCAACTTCCTTCCAGAAGTGGCACAAGTCTCTATCGAGCTCCCCCATCTTCTCTGGACTCCTAGCTTTCCGAAAGTGATCCTGAGAATCCTTTTTTCCCTTGTCAACCCAGTACAAGGGGAACCCATCGAGAAGTGTGGGACTCTGATCATTACAGCAAACATGAACGAACTTACCCTTCCAATCCTTATAAGATTGTTGGAAGATGGAAAGGATGGATCTCCCAGCAATCCCATTAAAGCTTACCCATAGGCGGTCCCCCGGGTTTTTGGCCTCAAACAGAAATAAGAACACGTCTACAGAGGCTGGATGGCCTAAATGTGCACAAACAATTTGGTATGCCCTGACAAACGCCCAGCCGTTGGGATGCAGCTGAGCAGGGACAATATCAAGCTCGGTAAGGAGCTCCCTCTCAAAGCGAGTAAAGGGGAACCTGAGCTTAACCTTCTTAAACACGGTTGCGTAAACAAAGCAGAAAGGGTGGCCATCGTTGCCATCGCTATCAGTACAAACAGGTTCCCCGGGAGGACAAGGACGAATAACAACCTTGTCATCATGCTCCTTATGGAATGTAAGGTGGGTCTTATCTCTCAAGCGAAGAATGTCGGCCTCAGAGTTAATCGAGGAAGTCTCGTTCAGCAGGGCTGGAGGAGCCCAGGAGTACAACAATTTGTAATTAGGAATGGGGCGGGCAGTGGCGCTAGTTTCTGGGGGAGTTGATTGCAATTGGTTTGGACGAGAGGGCGCAGGCCTCTGAGCCCGATTTGAAAGGATGCCAGGATCTCTAGGTGGGTTACGAGACGTGGAGGGGTTTCCTGACGAAGGTTGTTTGCGAGATTTCGAAGGAGGGTTTCGAGAGGGGGCAGGGGTGGCACCTGTATGAGCCATCGAGAACTGCAGGAAAGACGAAAGGAAAGTAAGAAAAGGAAAGCGGAGGATTTCTAAAAGGAATGATCCGATTCGAAAAATAGGAAAGGAAAGCAGCATGAACAACAGGGGTCGTAGGAAGGGAAAGAAAACCTAAAGGCGCAGGGAAAAAAGCAAGACAGAGAACAAACAGCCCACAACGTATGCGTCAAACAGTTAAGGGATGATGCAAGTTGATCAAAATGCGGTGAGCACCAACAAAGTGATGAAGGGCTTACCTTTTTTATGATCGAGGGAGCGTACGAGGAAATGATGATTGGGGAGTTGAAGCGTTCACCAGAGCGTATCGAAAGTTTGAAAGTGAAGCAGGAAGATAATGTAACAGTGGGGTGGCACGAGAAGTTTAGAGTTTCGAAGGTTATGGGAAGCGCAAACGACACGAAATAACAACCGTCGATGAATCCACGTGTCATTTGATGGGAGGGGGTTGGTGAAGTGTCAAATCAGTAACCGGCGTGCGCATTAGCGCGCGAAGCCACGTAGATCGCCGAAGTTTAAACTTATCCTCCCCGAGTCACCAAGGGCGATGACGTGATCAGGTAGTGTGAAGGGGCGGTCTGCAAAATGTACACGACCGCCGACGGGGTCGTCGTCAAACGAAGGGCTAGGCGGTCTGACATCGCTACGAGCAGTACGTCGCCAACCATCCCAATGAGCTCGGGCGCGATAATGCTGAAGGTTCGAATAAGAAAGCTCAAACGGAAAGGCATCCATCACAAAAGCGAAGGCCGAGCAGAGCCATAAACAAGGCAACCAGAAACAGGATGTTTAAGGAATGGGAAACAAACAAAATCTAAGAAATTCACGCCGAGCGTAAAGGCAATATCGGAGTGACGTGCGCGGCATGACAAAGAACACAAGCATGTAA
This sequence comes from Phaseolus vulgaris, assembly GCF_051622355.1. Lineage (NCBI taxonomy): Eukaryota > Viridiplantae > Streptophyta > Magnoliopsida > Fabales > Fabaceae > Phaseolus > Phaseolus vulgaris. Next base: position 11,780,259 of record NC_143498.1, read on the forward strand.
GATAATTTAAACAGCATTCAGCATAAAGAAAAGTGCAGAACCAATGTTAGGGTTACAGACGAAGTTTGTAACATTTGCAAAATGGAATTGTAGTCCTATACACGTCCTAAATATCTGCACAAAAAGCAAGAACACATCACTCATCAGTGGCCCCAGGCTTCAAGCAGTGCGACGAAAAGGCCCCGTCTCCGAACCGCAAAGCCCGAGTCAGAAGCGTCCTCTGATGATCGTTTATCTTTGAACCTACGTGAAAGAGAGGAGTAAAGTATAGTAAGAGGCATACGGGAAACAAAGTATTCCTAAGCGAAATCATAACAAGGAGTGGGAAAGTCATGAGAAAAGCCTCACACACATATATATCTTTTCAGAAGCTCGGCATTATACTCCAAGCTTATTAAAGCAGCCGCATCAAATCCTCCAACACCTGCCAGGATCTTGCAAGCTTCCTGATCCCTTGAAGACAGTTTCTTAAGGGGTTTAGATTTCAAAGCTCTGGCGTCCTTTGTCCAGTACAAAGGAAAGCCGTCCAGGGCAGAAGGCACCAAGCTGGAGCAGCATACCTTAAAAAACCTGCCTTTCCACCCTGTGAAGGCTTGCTGAAAAGGAGTCAAAAGAATCCTACCAGGGATATTGCTAAGAGTTACCCAAAGATTGTTTCTCTGCCTCTTCACCTCAAAGAAGTGAAGAAAAATGTCCACAGAAGGCACACACCCAAGGAAGCCAAACAAAATGTCAAAGGCCTTCACGAAGGCCCAACTGTTAGGGTACAGTTGGGCTGGAGCGGTGTTCATCTTCGTTAACAGCTCCCTCTCGAACCTGGAAAAGGGAAGGCGTACGCCGACGCACTTAAAAACTACTTGATAAAAATAGAAAAGGGGACCCCGTTATTGGATCGTTCATCCCCGCACACCGGCTCCCCCATGGAACAAGGGAGCACGACGATGTCATCATCGTGCCTCTTTGCGAAGGCACGATGGACATAGGAGCACGCTTCCCCCACGTGTTCCCTCAGGGCCCTGGTAGAAAGTAAGCAAGAGTACTCGTCGAGTAGTTCACTCGAAGCCCAAGGATAGAGATCCTTGTGACTCACTCGGGAGGAAGATGGATTGGTAGACATCTTAGTTTGTACTGGCAGTAAAGAAACTGGAGGTCAAGGGTTCAGTAACGCAACAAAGGGAAGGGTCGCAAAGAAAGAACGTGGGGCAAGAAGTTCTTGGAAAGAAGGTGAATAGTGCAAGAAAGATACGAAAGAAGCAGAGACAATGAGTTGAGATGCGGGGTTTTCAAGATTCGAGCCTCATGGCTGAAGCGGTAAAACAAGCGCCTCGTGAGTGGGCCACGTGTCGCGAGGTAAAGGTACGGATTAAAATGTAATTTGTCTCACTCAGAGAATGTCACATCGTCAGAGTCCTTGAGGGTACGTTGCGCCGGCGATACAGAAATGTCACGTCAATCGATCGGAAGGTGGCATGTCATCAAAACGCCGCAAGGGCAGTAGGGGGCAAGCTTTAGTCTTTTCGCTGAAAGCAAGTTATCAGCTCAAGACTTGGGGGCTTGTGTACCGACCAAGTCATCGGGTGTGATGACGTGGTCAAGAGAAAGGTAGGTAGTCAAGAAGTCAACGTAGTCGTCGTATGTAAAGGCGGCGTTCTACAGCATAAATAAGCGGTTATCGCCGAGATGTGTCACCGCCAAGATGGATCATCGCCCATCGCCTAAGTAAGACATCGCCTAAGCAAGACATCGCCTGAAGAGTCAACTCGCATGACGTAAGCATTTCACAGAGAGGAGGCCCACAAGAGGGGATAACCCTAAGTTGGGTAGCGGCACTGTGGGTCCCTATGCACAGAATAAATGATCAAGTCAAAAGGGCACGTAGTAATGCCCACGTGCTCATTAAAGGTATCCAGGGAAGATTGCATGCATGTCACGTGTCCAATTAGGGCACTCGAACAGAGTGATGCCGCGATAAATACAGCGCTCAAGTTAGAGCCCAAGTGGCCATAAGGTTATACATTGCACTCCAGATAAGGGAAGTCCATGGGCCAGATACGCTAAGATCCTAAAGATAGCGGCGCAAGGACCTTCTCCAAGGAACCCTAGATAATAGCAGGCAACGCAGAGGTAAACCCTAGTTTTCACTTATATATAGGGCGCAAATAAGCCCTAGAGAGGTACGTTTTTCAGTTCACAGTTACACGAGTTTTAACCTAGTTCCCAGATAGACATACAGAGCAAAAAACCCTAATTGTTCTTGACGGCACATCCGCTGAGAGCACAAGACAATTAGGGCAACACAGTTTTAACCATACAGTTTCAGTCATTGAGATAATTATACAGTTTCTAGTTACTCTGGTGTTTCTCGCTAGCTGACTTGATCGTCGGAGTGCAAACGGCCGCGAGGGCGCCCCTTTGTTCTTCTTTTTTCAGGTACTGACAGACGAAACAAAACGAAGGTGCCCTAGCTCGTTAGAACAAGCCGCGCACAAAGACGACCTAGGTCAACTGGCCGGAACACATATTCCGAGAGAACAAAACACAAAAGCAGATTCTCTATCCAAGTTGGCAAGTCAACGAAGACAACCTCAACACAACTCCATTCTACATCAAACCTTGCACAATCCGACAGTTGGAGTGGAAGAATGTTTGATTGCTACCACAAAGAAAGATGATTGGATTCAATCATACAAAGAACTGATTAAAAATCAAGAACAAGGAATTGAAATTGATGTTAGAATGGCTAGAAAAGTTGCTAACTTTATCCTCATAGGAGATGAATTGTACAAAAGAGGGTTTTCAACTCCTTTGTTAAAGTGCCTTTCTCATGAGCAATCTGAACATGTAATCCGAGAACTTCATGAAGGACTATGTGGATTGCACTGTGGTGCGCGAACAATGGCAACAAGAATCTGCCGTGCCGGATATTATTGGCCAACAATACGAGAAGACTGCAATCAATACGTCAAAACCTGTAAGAAGTGTCAGGAATTTTGAAGCCTCAACCATATACCATCACAAGAATTGCATGGAATTTCTCCTCCTTGGCCATTTGCTAAATGGGGAATGGATATCCTCGCCCCATTCCCTTTAGGCCGAGGACAAACAAAATTCATGATCGTTGCGGTTGATTATTTCACAAAATGGATAGAAGCTGAAGTGTTGACAAAAATAACAGCTCAACAAGTTCAAACTGTTGAACCAAGTGGTGTTCAAGCTTTGAAGAATCCAAACCCTTTGAAGGATGTTGAAGCCTTGGCTGTGCTTGCTGTTGCTGTGCTGGTTTAGTATAGTTCTTGGGTTGTTTGAGTGTTGTAATCCACCCCTTGATCGAATCTAAAGCATAGGCATTCTCAATCTTTGTGAAAGTAAAATGTTTTCAAACTAAGTTAAAACAACCGATTGTTTTGTCGAAACAACCGATTGTTTTGTCGAAACAACCGATTGTTTTGTCGAAACAACCGATTGTTTTGTCGAAACAACCGATTGTTTTTTCGAAACAACCGATTGTCGAAACAACCGATTGATCAAAGTTTGTGGAATAGGATTCTGCTTGTATTGATTTCAGATTATCTTCTGTAACAAGTGTAATCCTTGTACTCTGTGAAACAAGTTTTCGTTTCTGTGTTTGCTGAGATTGACTGTGTGTTCTTGAGGGGATCAAGATCAGGAATCTTAGTTTTGGTGTGTTGGCCAAGAAGAGTGTGTGTCTTGAGGTGTTCAAGGTCACTTTCTTGGTTGTGGTGTAAGTGATCAAGGTGTGATTGCTTAGTGGAATTCCTTAGGGTTTCTGAGAAGACTGGATGTAGCTTTGGATTTGGAGTGAACCAGTATAAACATCTGTGTGCAATCTCTCTATCCCTAACTCTTTAAATTCAGTTTTATTTGTTGTTTGTTGGTATAAACAACCGATTGTTTCTGTGAAACAACTAATTGTTTTTTTGGTACTGCTGTTTTTAATTGCTATTTGGCAAACTGAATTTCTTATCAATTGTTTCTTGAGATAATTTCATTCTTGTTTTAAAAGTTTGCGAAAACCCTCTTTAAACAATTCACCCCCCTCTAGTTTAAAGCAATCCATCCTAACACAAACATTTGTGTGGAAGAACATAATTTGTAGATTCGGTATTCCACATTCTATTATAACTGACAATGGCCGACAGTTCACTGATAAAAAGCTTCTGGAATTCTATGCGGATTTGGGAATCAAATCTACAACCACCTCAATTGAACATCCGCAAACAAATGGACAAGCAGAGTCAGCTAACAAAGTCATTCTCAGTCAACTAAAGAGGAGATTGGGAAGCGCGAAAGGATTGTGGGCCGAGAAGTTACATGAAATATTGTGGGCATATAGATGCACATCGCAAACATCAATTGAAGAAACACCATTTAACCTAACATATGGAACAGACGCTATGTTGCCAATAGAAGTCAGTGAACCAACATTATGGAGACAAATAGAAGATTGGAGTGTTAATAATGAATGCTTAAAGGCAGAACTAGATTTGATTGAAGAACTCCGAGAGAAAGCCAAAATAAGAGAAGAGGCAGTAAAAAGAATAGCATGTAAGAGGTTTAATGCAAAGGTAAGGCCGAGAACTTTTAGTGAAGGAGATTAGTATGGAGAATGAGGACTGATGCAAGAAAAGACCCTGCACAAGGGAAGTTAGCACCAAACTGGGAAGGACCATTCAAAGTAATAGAAAACTTAAAGAATGAAGCCTATAGGTTGGAAACGTTAGACGAAAAGTTAATACCCAAAACATGGAATGCGAGTCACTTGAAGTTTTATTTCATTTAAGGCTTGTATTTAAGAACACCAACTATTGTATATTAAGTCCTTTTGTAGAACAGTGAATGATGAAAATGTTGAAAGTTCTAAGTGTTAACTAGAAACTCTCGGTTTAGGATTCTTTCACTCCAGGTGAAATTCCTTCTGAGAGAACATCTACTTATAATTCTTTCGGTCTTTGATGATTTCACTTCAGGTGAAATCCCTCTCGAGAGAACATTTCCTTATAATTCTCTCGGTTCAGGATGCTTTCACTCCAGGTGAAATCCCTCCCGAGAGAACATCTACTTATAATTCTTTCGGTCTTGGATGCTTTCACTTCAGGTGAAATCCCTCCCGAGAGAATATTTCCTTATAATTCTTTCGGTCTTGGATGCTTTCACTCACAGTGAAATCCCTCCCGAGAGAACATCTACTTATAATCCTTTCGGACTCGGACGCTTTCACGACGAACCTAAAACTTCCCAAAAGAACTATTTCATGTAAATCTTTCGGCATAAACTACTTTCACTTAAACTCTTTTCCAAAGAATATTATTCTGTGTAGTTCTCGTGGTCAAGGATGCCTTTTTTTTTTTAGTTGGGCAAAGTACATCGAAAACTATCGAAAACTAATGCCGAATACTGATGCCGAAAGATGAGATCAAATGTGTTTGTTATATTAGATGAGTTAAACTAAGATATATCTTTTAAGCATAGTTAGCCGAATACTAAGCCGGATACTAAAGCCGAAAAGGTGAGATGTATTTATCTTAGGTTGGAAAAATAAATCAAAGTTAAGGTCGAGGATGTTATTTTATTTTTATCTCGGTTGATAATGTCGAATACTAAAACCGAAAGGTGGGATCAGAAACGTTAGTTATATTAGGTGATATAACTTTATCTTTCATGCATATTTGTGGTAAATAAGATTATTCACTAGCAAACAATTGGGATACATGCAAAGTAAATAAAATATTATATATAGTTTGATGTTATTATACTTCCAAAATAACCATCAAGTGGCTAGGACAAAACATGTTAAGAACCCTGGAACTTTACTTGGAATTCTTACAAAACAACAAACTAAAACAAGCTATTCGGTGTCGACATGCCTATCATCATCAGCACCACCATCTTTGATGGAGGAAGGCCCAAGCTCACCACACTATGAAAGCCAAGCTTCCAAGACTAAGACCGTCTAGCCATGATGGGAGCGTCTAGCCTCAAAAAGGAGCGTCTAGCCATGATGAGGAGCGTCTAGGCCATGAAGTGGAGCGGCTACATAAGGAGCATCTATGAAGAGTTCTAGACCGTCTAGCTTCACATATACATGGGCCAAGCTACGGTTTTGTGAAGAGAAGGCTTTGTTGCATAAAGGCCCATTAGGGGTACTTAGTAAATAGAGTAGTGTAGAAAGCATATTTGAGTGAAACTTTCTAGAAGCTTTCCATGTGCTCATTTGTGCACCCATGTGCCATGTGCACCCATGTGCTTCACATTTACATTTCATTTGGCTAGCATTAGGGTTGCATTATGGTCCTCCTTAGCCTATAAAAGGAGGAGCCTACACCTTGTATTTTCAAGTTTATTGTGAGTAAAGTTATGCTGCCAAATTGTGCTCAACTTTGCTTCTCCCTAGAATCCTAGGCTCTAAACTTCAATTCCTTCATCTTTTCCCTTGAGCTGGCCGAACCACTCAATACCCATACCTATCATGCACCTACAAGATCAACACCACTCTTAGGAGGATCTTGCTCACTCTCATTCATTGCTTCCGCCCCATACTCTACATTGATTCAAGAAGAACTTCATGAAAATGCCATCATTTGGTATCATGAGCTTTGGTTCTTCAAGATGAGTAGCTCCTTGTCTTTTCAATTTTAGTTCTTCTTTATTTCATATTGTCATTTACTTTCCTTACTTGTCTTTCTGTTTTTTACATTTTAATTTGTTCTTGGTGTGCTTTGTGGAAGATCCAACCGAAGCACTCTTGTTCATTTGATCTTGAACAAGTTCTTGTGCAATTTGTGATAGGATTCCATACACCTTTGTGTTGCTATTTTCTTTTAGGCTTTTGAGTCTTTATTGCTTTCCTTATTTGGTTCATATTATGCTTTGAGTCTTTAATTTTCTGAATCTATACATGTTTTGTCAAGTCATGTTCATCCATATTGTCAACAATTCATAGTAGTCCTTTTATTTGGCTTAATTGTTTCTTGATTTTGGGTCTCTTTATTTGCTTGAATCTGCTGTTCTTTGCTCCTTTGGTGCCTTTTAATTTTTAGTTTGAGCTCATATTGTGTTTAGATCATACACAATTCTATTTCACAAATTTCCATTGTGTCTAAACTTTGGTATCTTGCTGTTTTTGTTTCCAGTTTTCAGATTCCCCTGTTTTCACCTTCTCTGTTTTGGCTGTTTTAACCCAGAAAAATATTTCCACCCATAGGAAAATTTTTATTCTCTGGAAAATGCAAGTTTAAAGTGTTATAGAAAGGACAAAAAAAGAATTAGGTCAAAAGAAGCAACAGAAAAAAAATGATAAATCTTTTAAGATCAGAGTGCAAATCTGAAGCGCTCCAGCTGACATAACCGAACACCAATTTTGCAAAATTTATTAAAAAAAAATGGTGCATCCGTTTTGAGTGATTCCAAAGCCAGATTTTAGATAAGATCCTGAATATCTTGCATAAAAAATTTCAGAGCCAAATTCTAAAAATACAGCTCAGCATAAATCAGGGAAGAAACACGTTTTCTAGCCCACAACATTTTCCAGTGGTGCTGTTTTTTTATTTGGTCATCTAATCTAGTGCTTTTCTTTAGGAATTCTTTTGTGTGCCAACCTTTAATTGAGTACCTTTATTTGTTTGCTTTACTTAATTGACTCTCTTTCTAGTTGTCACAATCTAAATCCTTTTGGTGGTACTGTTTTTATTCAATTAAATTTGTTTCTTGCTTTTGTTCTTTGACCTCTAATTTGGGTGCTGGAATTTAATTCTTCTTTGGTGCTTATGTGAATGGGAACTTGATTTGGTTAAGGTTTAGCCCTTTGCTAGGTGCTGGAAATTGGAGGATTAAAGGCCATCATTCTAAGGAGAAGACAAGGCCAAAGCCGAAACAAGCATTCTTGAGAAAACACTATAAACACTTGGAAGATCAACAAGCAAAGACAACAAGGAAGTGCACTAACCAAAAGAGGATCAACAAAGGGAGTTCTCTTATTTCCTTTGCAACTTGGTTTATTGTTAATTACCTTGTTAATTACGTTTAGACGGTGAGTGTGTCTTCAAGGGCTCAAAGTGTCCAAGAAGCCTCACCTAGGGCCGAATAGTATAGCATTCTTGATTAGTAATTGTTACTTGTTTGTAATTGCTTTTCTTTTGCCTTCATAGCTACGCTTTGCATGTTTAATTTTGTTTAAATTTTTGTGCTAAACCGACTAGCTTTGTTGCATAGTTAGCTTGCATTGTTTTCTTGCATTTATTTCTCAACTTATTTGTGTTCTAAGTGTTTCACTAAGAGAAAGTCTTGTGTGAAGATATTGGGGGATAGTTTTTTGGCAAGGAAAAGGCTTGGTACTTAAGTAGTCCTTTGTGACTCACCTCCCTTACCTGGAAAACTACCTTCTTTAACTTTCCTAAACTTTCTCAAAGTAAAACACCTATATACACAAAGTTTTAGCCATGTCTTCTTCTTCTCACTCTCCAAAGTCTATAGAAAGTGAAGTAAAATCTTTGAAAACTCTTTTAAAAGAAGTATCCCAAGCGGTACAATTGATATCTTTTAGACAATTGGAGAATGAGAACAAAATCAATGAGTTGGCTAAAGCTCAAGAAGAGAAGTCACAAAAAACACAAAAATAAAAAAAAAACGCTTACTCATGCATCTCAAAGTATTGAGTCTCTAGGGGAGGGAAGCCGTAGAATCAATGATTATTACCAACCACCCCCTAGAAGAACTAGGCAAAGGGAACAAGAGGTGCCAAAGGAAGTAAGGGTAGACCTACCCCATTTCTATGGTAAGGAAGATGTAGAGGCCTACCTAGATTGGGAGATGAAAGTAGAGCAACTCTTTGCTTGCCATAGGGTGAGTGAAGAGAGAAAGGTACCCTTAGCAACCCTTAGTTTCCAAAGCAATGCCATGTATTGGTGGACCTCTCTAGAGAGAGACCGACGTCTTCATAGGGAGCCTTCCATAGAATATTGGAATGACCTTAGGGGAGCCCTAAGACGTCGCCACATACCTTCCTACTACCATAGGGAGTTGATGGACAAGCTCCAAAGACTCCAACAAAAGAACTTAAGTGTGGAAGAGTATAGGCAGAAAATGGAGCTCTACATGATGATAGCATCCATTAGAGAGGAAGAAACCACCACCATATCTAGGTTTCTAAGTGGGCTCAATCTTGAGATAAGGGATAGAGTAGAACTATTTCCCTACCAAGACTTGAATGATTTGGTTCAACTTTGCATTAAAGTTGAACAACAAAATTTGCGCAAAACTTCAAGTCAAAGGGTGGGTTCTTACTCCAATTCTTATCCCAAGAAAGACTTTAAAAGGGAGGGTAGTACACCTAGAGAGGAATCCAAAGAAACTACCAAACCCTTAGTAAAAGATGCCTCCACCCCATACATCCGTGCTAGGGACACCAAGTGTTTTAAATGTTTTGGAAGAGGGCATGTGCAAGCACAATGTCCAAACCAAAGGGTTTTGTTTTTAAAGGGAAGAGATGAGTACACAAGTGGTGAGGATGAACCTAGTACACAAGGAAAGGGGGAAGGAGAGAGGATAAATCCTTTGGAGGGGGACTTATTGATGATTCAAAGAATCCTCCACAATCAACCTAGTGCATCCATTGAGACACAACGAGAGAACATTTTTCATACTAGATGCAATATTTTAGAAAATATATGCTCTCTTATTGTGGATGGTGGATCATGCTGCAATTGTTGTAGCACTAGATTGATTGAAAAACTAAAACTACAAGTAGTTCCTCATCCAAAACCGTACAATTTACAATGGATCAATGAGGATGGAGAACTACGTGTAGACAAACAAGTGGAAATCGAGTTTTCTATAGGTAACTACAAAGACAATGTTTTATGTTATGTAGTACCTATGGAAGCTTGCCACATCTTATTAGGTAGACCATGGCAATTTGATAAGAAAACCTCGCATAATGGTCTAACTAACGAGATTTCTTTCATCCACAAGCACAAAAGGTTTGTACTTAGTCCTTTACCACATTCCCAAGTGGTAAAAGACCAAATACAAATGAAACACAAAAGGGATGAAGAAAAAATAGAAAAAGAGAAAAATTTTGGGAAACAAAAGGCGTGGGAGAATAGTGTTCCTTCCCACAAGGTCATTCAACAAGTCAAGCACATAGAAAATACCTTTACAAACATGCTTCTTGTTGAACAACCTAGCCTTTCCTTTTGTAAAGGAACACTTGCAAGCATAAGCACAAAAGAAAAGTCTTTAAAAGAAGCTTGCATAGATCAAGACTATTTCTCAAATGTGTTAAGATATCCCCAAGGGAATGACAAGTTATCTATAAGCACCTACCAATTTTTGTATGAAGTAGTGCCTAGAACAACTTGCCATGTCTTATTGAGACAACCATTGCAAAATGTACAAATTTTCATAAACCATGGTTGTACCAACGAGACTCTCTTTGCACATAAGAGAAAAAGTCTACAAGAAGGAGAACTCATGGGACAAATGAGAGTTGATAAAACTCTAGAGTTTTTTTCACCCATGAGAAAAGAAGTTCAAAGACATTACTTTAGGTATACCTCTTGTTTTCAAACTACACCTAAAGCGAAGTCCCAAGAACTCTATCCTCCTTCACCTTTTGTAAAAAATCCTTGGGAAGACACACATTTCAAATTAGATCTTCCTAGGACGACAAAAGGTCTTATTTCATTTTTCATGGATGTGGATAAACTCATCCTAAGAAACGTGACAAGCTTCCATGATTTATTCTCAAATGAAAGAGCTACAACATTTGCAAACATAGCTCTTCTTTTCATGCTTCACGAAATCATGAAAGACACTCACAAATCTTGGGATAAGAATCCTTTTCCTTATAAACATGCATACAATGGAGTAGTCCACAAGATTACTCATATTTCTCCATTTGAAGTTGTATGTGGCCAATGTCCTCTTACCATTTTAAAGTTGTTACCATCTCTTAAAAGGCTTATGCCTAAAGGAAAAGTAACTACTTTTGGAAATTTTAGAAAATATAAGAGGACTAGAGAGCACCTACAACACTCAAAAGAGAGGTATTGTGAGAAGTTGGCCAAAACAAGAGAAAAACAAAAATGGCAACTTCACACACTTCTTTGTTCTCCAAAGGCTCACCCTAACTCCTTTGCTTTGTTTCAAGATTCACATAGGTTGATATTTGATCCTGGAGGACACATCTTGACGAAGCAAGAGGCTGCTATCCGAGATCAAGAAAGCAAATCTGAGGATAGATCTTCTCAAGACGGAGGAGATGATGGACACCATCCAGCCACAACCATTCCCTTAGCAAAAGCCTTGGATTTGAGGACAAATCCTTTTCAAGAGGGAGGGGATGATGGAGGAAGGCCCAAGCTCACCACACTATGAAAGCCAAGCTTCCAAGACTAAGACCGTCTAGCCATGATGGGAGCGTCTAGCCTCAAAAAGGAGCGTCTAGCCATGATGAGGAGCGTCTAGGCCATGAAGTGGAGCGGCTACATAAGGAGCATCTATGAAGAGTTCTAGACCGTCTAGCTTCACATATACATGGGCCAAGCTACGGTTTTGTGAAGAGAAGGCTTTGTTGCATAAAGGCCCATTAGGGGTACTTAGTAAATAGAGTAGTGTAGAAAGCATATTTGAGTGAAACTTTCTAGAAGCTTTCCATGTGCTCATTTGTGCACCCATGTGCCATGTGCACCCATGTGCTTCACATTTACATTTCATTTGGCTAGCATTAGGGTTGCATTATGGTCCTCCTTAGCCTATAAAAGGAGGAGCCTACACCTTGTATTTTCAAGTTTATTGTGAGTAAAGTTATGCTGCCAAATTGTGCTCAACTTTGCTTCTCCCTAGAATCCTAGGCTCTAAACTTCAATTCCTTCATCTTTTCCCTTGAGCTGGCCGAACCACTCAATACCCATACCTATCATGCACCTACAAGATCAACACCACTCTTAGGAGGATCTTGCTCACTCTCATTCATTGCTTCCGCCCCATACTCTACATTGATTCAAGAAGAACTTCATGAAAATGCCATCAATCTTCATCTTGATCTTCATCATAAGTGTACCGCCCTGGAAGTCGGGAGTAATGACGTGGCGTCGAGCTATGATATAGGCGTGTTGGATAGGTCACCTGGTTGGCAGAAGGGAAGGAGGTCGGGAGGTTTGCGTAGTCGCCAGTTATTAAGTTGGCGTGCTCTGATCTCCATCATACCTATACCGGCGAGTTGAAGATGAAGTCCCCAGATATGAACCTAGGCGACCAAGTGATTAGAGATCGCCGAAACAAGGACATCGCCGAAGATGAAGGCAGATGGACGCTTCCTAGCTGGCCAGAGGATGAGGTCGGGGGACAGTTTACTTGAACGTATACAGTGAAACAGGTAGCACCGATCATGAAGGCGGCCGGCGAGACCACAGGGAAGGTGTGTACGAAGGCACCCGAACTCGCCATCCAGAAGAGATCGCGCTCCGAGGCAACTATTCACTGAGTAGTATCATGCATAAGTTACTTAGCCAAAGAAGAGTCAGAAGTAGCGCCCAAGTCAAGGATACTCTAGATGATGGCACGTGTACAGCTGGATGCGAGCCACGTGTCCAGATGTGTAACTGCCAGGAGAGAGAAAGTGCCCAGGTATATAAGAGTCTCCAACGAACTTCTGAGGTACGCACGTTCAGATTATCTCTTTACGCTTGCGAGTCTTGAGTACACTGAGAGAGAACTGGTCACGGTTCCTTAGAGTTCTTGAGTTTTACTCTTAAGTAATTGGTGGTTCAGTCGCTGACTTGGGCGTCAGAGCGCGATCGGCCGCAGTGGCGCCGTTTCGTCTTTTGCAGGTTCTTGAGGTGGATCGCGGTGAAGGACGGAGGCAAACACGGCGCATACGTCAATCCAAGTTTGACGAGGCAAAGCTCCAGCGTTTTGGTCAACAGGCAGGATCATCAGGCGCCCACCGTGGGGCCGTGTAAAACCTGTTCCCATCCACAGTGTGAGTTCTTGGAGGTTTCGGCAGTTTCTGCGTGGTTGTGTGCTGGTGCAACCATTGTCCGCTGTTCATCTAGGTTTTGATCGGTGATTTCGCATTTTCCACCGTTTGTTTGTGTTTTTGTTCGGTGAGGTGAGGTTTTTCGCTGCTTGCGCGAGTTTTAATCGGTGAGATCTGAGTTCTGCTGCTCGTTTGGATTCTCGTGGAAGAAGCGTTGGTTTTTTGGTGGAGTTGCGAGTTTCTTTGAAGGTTTGCTGTGTTCTTGAGGTTCTTCGAAGTTTCCGCGAAGTTCTGACCGATTGATCGCTGAATCGATCGTCGCTGAAAAAGTTGTTGTTCATCGCTCTCTGTGATTTGTCAGGTTTTCATGAGAAAAATGAGAAGCAACCGTTCAAGTCCAGTTGTGGCCGTTGCTGCTGAAGGCGCCATGACTATGGCGCAGATGGTGGAAATCATGCGCTCGCTGCAGGCGAATGTGGAAGCCTCGCGTATAGAGCAGGCAAGAATGCACGAGGACCTGGTCGCCTCTCGGGCCAGGAATGATGAGCTTAGCAGAGTGACTGAAGAACTGCGTCAAGCTCTTCAAGAGCAGCGAGGGCGCCCAGTCGCTGAAGAGGTCGCGCCGTCAACGCCGCCTCGCGTTTTCCCTATGCCTTTCACTCAGGCGATTACCGACACGCCTATCCCCGCGAGTGTGGTACCTGTGAAGGCTGTTTCTACCGGCGTGGAGGATCCTGAGGCACATCTCACCACGTTCCATACGCAGATGATGCTGTCAGGAGGATCAGACGCCGTGTACTGCAAGATGTTTGTGAGCACACTCCAGGGAACGGCGCTGGAATGGTTTGTGAGCCTGCCTACGGGTCACATTACCAACTTCCAACAGTTTTCAAAGATCTTCGTCGAGCAGTACATAGTGAACAAAGCACCGCCCAGGGTGTCTTACGATCTGTTCGACATAAGGCAGTATCAGGGAAAGTCCCTCAGGGACTACCTGAATCGTTTTGGGGCGCAGATGGTCCGCTCGCCAGCCAAAGACGAAGAGATGCTGGTCTACGCATTCAAAAAGGGCGTGCTGTCGGGACCATTCTGCGAGGCATTGATCAGGGCTCACCCCGCCACATTTGCTGAGGTCAGGCGACTTGCGGTGGCCCACATCGCCGATGAAAGTGAGGTCGTCGAGAAGAGGGGAAGCGTGGCTCCCGCTAGGCCACGTGCCCAGACCAGGATCCAGCCACAGAGGGTGCTGGAGACGGCAGCGGCCAGGAGGGATCAGAGGACTCGCCATCCTTATGATCCAAGGAAGAACAAGGGCAGGGGCCAAGGGCGCCCTAAACCAGCACGCCGGGAGTACAATCGCCCGCTAAAACACAAGTTTGTCATGGGGCTGGCGGACCTGATCGCCATTCCCAATATATCAGCTAGGTTGAAGGCGCCCAAGAAGGTGGGCGATAAGGTGTTGGGACCAAAGCCGGACGCCTGGTGCGAATTCCACCAGGGCTTTGGCCACACCGTGGACTCATGTTTAGCTTTGGGATACCAGCTCGACGACCTGGTCAAGAGCGGGTTCCTGAATGATTATCTGCTGGATAGAAGGACGGGGGGCGCGTCGAGCTCCCAACCAGCAGGTGGTGAGGCTCAGCAGCACGAGATGCCTACCCACGGAGAAATCCACACCATTGCAGGAGGTTTCTCGGGTGGTGGATGCACCGCATCACAGAGGAAGAGGTATGCGAGGTCTGTGATGACGGTGGATATGTTTGAGAACCACTCGCCGGATGTGGACATTACGTTCACAAAGCAAGATCTTCGGGACGTTGTGCCTCATGACAACGACCCCATAGTCATCTCGTTGATCACAGTAGGAAGGAAGGTCCACAGGGTTCTGGTGGACCAAGGAAGCTCGGCAGACGTGATGTTCTGGCCGACTTTCACGCAGTTGGAGCTACCCCTTGACCAGCTGAGGCCCTATGGAGGTTGTTTGTATGGTTTCGCTGGCGACCAGGTGGAGGTCAGGGGGTACATTGAGTTGAAGACTACGTTTATAGATGAGGCGGGTTCGAGAACAGAGAAAATCAAGTACCTTGTCGTAAATGCTCCCTCAGCATACAACATTCTGCAGGGAAGACCCACGCTCAACAGAATAGGCGCTATACCGTCGACCCGGCACATGAAAGTGAAGCTGCCGTCTATGGAGGGGGTGGTGATCACCATCAAATTTGACCAGAAAGAAGCAAAGAAGTGCTTTGAGAATAGCCTGAAAAACAAGAGGTCTGTGAGTTGCGTGACAACCACCCCGCCACCCGGTGTGAAGCCCAGGACGACGGTGATGGAGGAGACCGCTGGAGGCGACGTGGTGATGGTAGATGCTGAGCTGGGGGAGGGGAACGCCGGTCTAGAGGAAGAGGAGGCGAGGAATCGCCCTGAGGAAGCGAGGGAGCTGGGAATGGCCAGGGCGGTGATCGCCAGAGAAACCAGACCAAAACCTGTCGAGCAGTGGCTCGAAAGGGAGATCGGGGGAAAGATCTTCAAGCTGGGAAGATCCTTGGAAGTTGAGCTCCAGAACCAGATCGCCAAGGTGATAGAGCGGCATCTGGATGCGTTTGCATGGTCCGCTTCGGACATGCCCGGGATCGATCCCGATTTCTTGTGCCATCATTTGGCGATGGACAGTCAGTCAGACCGGTACGCCAGAGGAGAAGGAAGTTCAACGAGGAGAGGAGGCAGGCGATTAGAGACGAATCCCAGAAACTCCTCGCTGCAGGCCATATCAGGGAGGTGCAATACCCTGAGTGGCTGGCCAATGTCGTGCTGGTGAAGAAGAGCAATGGGAAGTGGCGCATGTGCGTCGACTTCACCGATTTGAACAAGGCTTGCCCAAAGGATTCATATCCTTTGCCAAGCATAGACGCCCTGGTGGACAGTGTTGCAGGGTGTAAGTTGCTGAGTTTCCTGGACGCCTTCTCGGGGTATAACCAGATCAAGATGCATCCCATGGATGAAGAGAAGACTGCCTTCATGACCGAGAGATCGTGCTATTGCTACAAGGTGATGCCTTTTGGGCTGAAGAACGCGGGGGCCACGTACCAGAGGTTGATGGATCGAGTACTTGCACCAATGCTGGGAAGGAATGTGCAAGCGTACGTGGATGACATGGTCATGACCTCGCCGGAGAAAAGCAAGCACGTTGCGGACTTGGAGGAGTTGTTCACTACGATCGCCAAGTTTAGGTTGAAGCTGAATCCCGAGAAGTGCATCTTTGGCGTGGAGGCTGGGAAGTTCTTGGGTTTCCTCTTAACTGAAAGAGGAATAGAAGCCAACCCTGATAAGTGTGCCGCCATCTTAGCGATGAGGAGCCCGGCTACCGTGAAGGAAGTGCAGCAGCTTACAGGTCGGATGGCCGCCCTGTCTCGTTTCGTGTCAGCTAGCGGAGAGAAGGGTCATCCGTATTTTCAGTGCTTGAGGCAGAACAACAAGTTTACCTGGACGAAGGAGTGCGAAGAGGCCTTCGTTAAGCTTAAGGAGTACCTGGCGAGCCCGCCGGTTTTGTGCAAACCGCTGGTGGGAACCCCTCTCAGGTTGTATTTTGCTGTGACCGAGAGGGCGATGAGTGCGGTGCTCGCCCAGGACCAAGATCAGGCTCAAAAGCCTATTTATTTTGTTAGTAAGGTGCTGCAGGGCCCCGAAACGAGGTATCAGGCCCTGGAGAAGGCTGCACTGGCAGTAGTCTTTCCGGCAAGGAGGTTACGCCACTATTTCCATAGCTTCACGATACTGGTAATGACCGACCTGCCCATCCAGAAGGTTTTGAAGAAGCCTGACGTTGCTGGGAGGATGGTCAAGTGGGCAGTGGAGCTGTCGGAGTTTGATATTAAGTATGAGCCCTGAGGTCCGATCAAGGGGCAGATCTTCGCAGACTTCGTGGTCGAGCTCTCGTCTGAGGCAACACGAGTTGAGGGGAATGACTTTCGTTGGGTGCTCTCAGTGGACGGATCGTCGAACCAGCAGGGTAGCGGTGCTGGGGTCATCTTGGAGGGACCCAACGGCGTGCTGATCGAGCAATCTTTGAGGTTTGCCTTCAAAGCCAGCAACAATCAAGCAGAATATGAGGCGCTGATCGCCGGTATCTTGCTGGCTAAGGAGATGGGAGCCAGGGTGCTGATGGCTAAGAGTGACTCGCTGTTAGTCACGGGACAAGTAACAGGCGAGTTCCAGGCTAAAGATCCACAAATGGCGGCTTACCTGGAGTATGTACAGGAATTGAAGAGTTCCTTTGTCTCCTTTGAAGTGGTGCATGTGCCCAGAGAGCAGAATGCCCGAGCTGACTTGCTAGCTAAGCTCGCCAGTTCAGGCAAGGGGGGTAGGCAGAGTACGGTGATTCAAGAAACTCTGAAGACGCCAAAAGCATTTGTGGCAGATCACCTGGTTCTTCAGATAAGCAAGTCGACGGAAAAAGCGACAAGGAGTCACAGGTCTTTGACTCAAGAAACCTTGAGATCGCCGAGAATAAGGGCATGTTGGGGAGAGAAGGTGAACGTGACGCAGGTCTGCGCTACGCTTGAGCCAGACACCTGGGTAACGCAGTACAAGCGATGCCTGGCGGATGGCCTTCTCCCGCTGGATCCGACGGAGGCTAGGAGGATAAAGAAGAATTCTAGCAAGTTCACAATGATTGATGGCGAGCTGTATAGGTTTGGGTTCACTCAGCCACTCCTGGAATGTGTGCACGGCGAGAAATGTGCAAGAATTATGGCAGAGCTCCATGAAGGGATATGCGGAAGCCACGTCGGGGGTCGATCTCTGGCCGAAGGACTCTCCGTGCAGGTTACTACTGGCCAACAATGAGAGAAGATTGCAAGAGGTATGCGCAGTGCTGCAAGCGATGCCAGCAGCACGCCGATTGGCACAAGGCACCTCCCGAGGAGTTGAAGTCGATTTACAGCCCTTGGCCGTTTCATACATGGGGAATCGACATCCTGGGACCGTTCCCGCTGGCGATCAGGCAGATGAAGTACTTGGTGGTGGTGATTGAATATTTCACCAAATGGATCGAAGCAGAACCAGTGGCCCAGATCACCGCACACAAGATCGAGGGTTTCGTGTGGAAGAACATTGTGTGCCGGTTTGGTGTGCCCAAGCGCCTGGTGTCGGACAATGGGACTCAGTTTGCAAGTCACCTGTTGAAGAAGTTGTGCGAAGGGGTGGGAATTCAACAAGTATTTGCATCCGTCGAGCACCCTCAGACGAATGGCCAAGTAGAGTCAGCTAATCGGGTGCTGCTGAGAGGGTTGAAGAGAAGGCTAGAGAAAGCCAAAGGAAGTTGGGCTGAGGAGGTACCCCGTATAGTTTGGGCGTACCACACCACCGAGCAGTCAGGAACCCATGAGACCCCGTTCAGCCTGGTCTATGGATGCGACGCAATGATTCCAGTGGAGATCCAGGAGAGCTCGCCGAGATTCCAGAACTTCGTGGAGGAAGACTCGAATGAGGAAAAAAGGTTGAATCTGGACTTACTGGATGAGGTCAGGGAGGAGGCAAGATTAAAAGCTGAGGCGGTGAAAACAAGGATTGAACGAAGATATAACTCGAAGGTGATGCCAAGACAGTTCAGAGAAGGCGACCTGGTGATGAGGAAGGCTCACCAATACGAGATGGAGAATAAGCTGTCGCCTAAGTGGACGGGGCCGTTCAGAATAACTGAGGCGCTCGGGAACGGCGCCTACCGCTTAGAAACTTTGGAAGGAGGGGCGATTCCTCGCACTTGGAACGCCACGCACCTCAAGTTATATTACAGTTAAGAACTTTGTAAGTAAAGACAAACACGAAAAGCTTTACAATGTTTCGGTTAAAACAGTTTGGAGGGGGCACTCTTTTTTCCCTAAGGAGGGTTTTTAATGAGGCCACCCAATAAAGAAGAGTTTTCAAAGTTTAAAGTGTTTTAGATTGCATGCGTGTTGTTTTCTGAAAGTTTTGAAGAAAGACCTTGTCACTTATATGTGATTTAAGGCAAGTTGAAGTTATGTTGCATGCTTTCTAAAAGGTTTCTAAGTCCCCATCGTCTTTCGGCGACTGGCGGCATCAGTTAAAGTTTCAAGTCCTCATCGTTTTTAGGCGATCGGAGGCACCAGTTAAAAGACCTCAACGCCCTCGCGCGTCCTGAGGCGAGAAAGAGATAAAGACCTCCTCGCCGTCGAGCGAGTGCAGGCGAGTTAGAATGAAAAGTCCTCAGTGTTTCTGGGGGAGAGAAGATGGAGCCCCTGGGGCAACGTAGAGGCACCAGTAAAAAGTCCTCAGTGCTTCCGGAAGAGAGGAGATGTAGCCTCTGGGGCAATGTAGAGGCACCAGTAAAATGTCCTCAGTGCTTCCGGAGGAGAGGAGATGTAGCCTCTGGGCAATGTAGAGGCACCAGCAAAAAGTCCTCAGTGTTTCTGGGGGAGAGAAGATGTAACCCCTGGGGCAATGTGGAGGCACGAGATAAAGACCTTCTCGCCGATGAGCGAGTCCAGGCACGAGATAAAGACCTTCTCGCCGATGAGCGAGTTCAGGCGAGTTAAAGACCTTCTCGCCGACGAGCGAGTTCAGGCGAGTTAAAGACCTTCTCGCCGATGAGCGAGTTCAGGCAAGGTAAAATCCTTCTCGTCTCGAACGAGTTCAGGTATGGTGTGAAGGGTGGAAGAAGTTTGGAGGGTGGCTAAGGTAGGTTCGAAGAGAACGCCTAGCCATCCGGTCTTTTGTTCTGAAGCTCAGGGAGGTAGAGAAGGATCCGAAAGGCGCTTCTACCCCCAGATAAAGGAACAATGGCCTAGTTGTGAAGGCAAGAGGAAGCTGGTATCGCCAAGAGTCTTTGGCGACCAGGAGAAATTCAAGCAATGGCGAGAAAGCCAAGGCCCGTTTTGATAAGGCAGATCAGATGAGTTGTGTCTTAAGCCATTAGTTGGGTTGAGGTTCGTTATTTGAAGAGCGATTTCACGCTAAGGTTCATTACCTTGAGGTTACAAGTTGTTAGAATGTTTTTGTTCGAAATTCGGTGGTTCGAAGCAGTTAAGTATACAATCGCGCTCGCGGAGTTACTAAGTTAATTTCGTTGAAGTGAATTGTACGAGGAGAGATAAGGCAGACAAAGAAGTTGTAAGAAGAAGACTTTATAATAAAGTACGATCAGTTCAAGATACATGAGCAGAAAAGGGAAAAATTTATTACAAGTAAATTGGGTAAGAGAGAGACAGATGAATAAGTGGTGAAGGGAAGCAGCGAGCGGCTAGTCTTCAGAAGGAACAATCTTCCCGTCCACCACCTCGTTGTTCAGCGACACCATGGAGAGATCCAAGTCAGGGTACAGGCAGGCGAATTATTCCAAGGCGGCGTCGAATCCAGCAGCGAGAATCTGGGTGGAGCTCAACTCAAGTTCTTCAATCTGCTTCTTGAGCCCCTCGTTCTGCTGCTTCAGCTCTTCAGCTTGTTTCTTGAGTTCTTCAATTGTTTCCCGAGCTTGAAGAAGGTCTTCAGTAACCTTCTTGGATTCCGCCTGTGCCTGGGCCAGCTGTGTGGTGATCTTCCCATTTTCTTCTTTGGCCTCGGCGAGTTTGGCCAGGTGTCGTCTCTCTCCTTTTCGACTTTCCCCAAGAAGACCTCC
The DNA here is from genome assembly GCF_051622355.1 of Phaseolus vulgaris. Taxonomy (NCBI): domain Eukaryota; kingdom Viridiplantae; phylum Streptophyta; class Magnoliopsida; order Fabales; family Fabaceae; genus Phaseolus; species Phaseolus vulgaris. The sequence continues at coordinate 11,800,889 of NC_143498.1, forward strand.
CGATCGGCTGACCTCTTCTCGAGGGTTTTTACCTTGGTGGCATATGCTTTGATCGACGCCTCCAGGTCAGCCACTTTGACGCGATAAGGGACCAGCTTGCTCTCCAGCTCGATCTTCTCTTGAGCTAAGAGCTGCACCTTATGGCGTAGATCGGTGGCCTCCTTGCGTGCCACCCGAAGCTCGGTGCTTATAGCATCTTCCACTCTAGGCGATTCTCCTCTTGGAGCACGGAGATGTCATCCTGGAGCTTCTTGCTGGAACTCTCCACAGCTTTGGATATGATGGAGGGGAAGTCCTCCGCCATCATCTTGAGTTTCGCTGAGAAGGGTTCCCACACCCTTTTTACCTCAAGGGAGAGGTCTGCTCGTGGGGGCACCAGAGGAGCTTGTTGTTGGTTCTCGCCACCACCTTCTTGAGTTGGTTGTTGAATGGGAGCTTCTTGGCGTGGTGGCGACGGCGGGGATTCAGTGATGATGATAGGCAAGTTGTGAGCGCCTTCATCCCCGCCTGGTGCAGCTCCAGCAGTCGAGGCAGTTGAAGGAGGACCCCCTCCAGCAGATACGTATGGCGTGGAAGCGCTCGGGGGGTTCTCCATAAAGTTGGGCTTGGCAGCCTCAACCACAGGAAGCGCAGCTGCCAGGGGAACCGCTTGGACTGGCGAGGTAGGAGCTGGGGGAGGAAGCAGTGTTGGAGGTGGAGCCGGCGTGGAAGGTGGTGTTGACGTTGGAAGAGGAGGTGGAGCAGGTGGTGAAGAAGGCGCCACCCTCTTCCTCTTAGTGATAAGGCCATCCTCAGTCGCCTCATCGTCTTCTTCTTCGTCCTCATGAACCACTTGAGGGGTTTTCCTCTTTGGTTTCCTGAGGACGAGTTTTTTGCGTTGTTGGGCGGGCTGGGCCTCGGAAGGAGCTGAGCCTTTGGGGGGCGATCTCCCCTGGGCGGCGGCGATCTCCACCACTGAGTTTGGCACGGTCTGGGAACCCGATGCCAACCCATGGGCTCGGGCGAGCGCCCTCAACTCAGCCAGTTTTCCCTTGCCCAACATGAGGTCTGCATAATGCAAAGGTACATGGGTCAGCTCAGAGAGAAAGATAAACGCATAAGTCAGTATGCAAGAAAAGCAGATAAGTGGTGCAGAAAATAAAACCAAAGTCTTGTGCACAACAGACAAGACGCCCAACAGCAGTTAACAGAGGAATAGCATAGGGCAAAGACTTAAACATTGAAGCACTAACCTATGCGAGCCTCGAGTTGATCTTCGAAGAACTCGAAGGAGATGAGCGCAGTGGTGAGGAAAGTGATGTTGGTGTCTGCCACGCTCTTCCAGAAAAGGCACAGATCTTTGTCCAAGGCTCCCATGTTGTCGGGGCTCCTTGGCCTCCTGAAGCTCCCCTTGGATTCTTTATTTCCCTTGTTTACCCAATACAAGGGAAAGCCTTCGAGCAGCGAGGCGTCCTTGTCGTTTGGGCGCACTTGGACAAACTTGCCTTTCCAATCCTTGTAGGATTGCTGGAAGATGGAGAAGATCGACCTCCCAGCAATCCCGTTCAGACTCACCCAGAGGCGATCTCCTGGATGCCTAGCTTCAAACAGGAAGAGGAAAACGTCCACTGACGCTGGCAGTCCCAGATGTGCGCACATGATTTGAAACGCCCGCACGAATGCCCAGCTGTTGGGATGGAGCTGGGCGGCGGCGATGTCAAGCTCGGTGAGTAGCTCCCTTTCGAAACGAGTGAAGGGAAACCTAAGTTTCACCTTCTTGAATAGGGTGGTGTATATGAAGCAAAACAGCTCGCCGTTATTCCCTTTGTCGTCTGCACAAACTGGCACATCGGGGGGGCAAGGTAGCACCATCATCTTGTCGTCGTGCTCCTTGTGAAACGACAGGTGGGGCTCGTCCCCTTTCTTCAATCGAAGAACTGTTCCAGCAGAGTTTACTGAGGAAGTTTCCTTCAGCAAAGTCGGGGTGGCCCATGGATATAGCTTTTTGAAGTCTGGGGAAGGAATGGGGGCTCCTCCGGCGACCGGTGGAGTAGCCTGAGCCAGGTCAGGGCGAGAGGTTGCAGGCCTCTCAGCCTGGGAAGAAGAAGCACCAGGTGCTCGTGGTGGGTTATATGCTTGAGACGGAGGGTTACGTGACGAGGGAGGAGGATTCGCGGTGGTCTTTGTACGAGCCATCGCGGAAACTGCAAAGGAAAAGGAAAGGTGAGCAGGGTTCGCAGAGGCTGGCCCAATCGTGAAAGAAGGATGAAGAAACGAACGAACGAAAGGTTCGTTGTAATGGAGACAAAGCCCTAAGTTACGAGAAGGGAGAAACAGAAGAAACAGCCCACAGCGTATGCACCAGACAGTTAATGGATGATGCGAATCGGTTAAAATGCAGGAAAACTCAGCAGAAGAAGTATAGGGAGTACCTTTTTATGATCGGAAGAACGATGAAGGAAGTTGAGAATCCAGAAGGTTGAAGAGGGTCGTGGGTTTTTGCAGAAGAAGCTTGAAGCATTTGAGAAAGCAAAGAGGTGATGGAACAGTAGAAGTGAAATGGGTTTAAGGGTTTTTCGAATGGGTTTTGGAAGCGCAAACGACAATTAAAGGTAACCGTTGATGAAGCCACGTGTCGGGTGATTGGAAGAGTGTTTAGTGGAGCGTCAGGAAAGCAGAAAGTACAAACGTTTGGAATTCTGCGCCAGCGCCACGTAGATCGGTAGTGACGTGACTCCTTTAGTCTTTTCGCTGGACAGGTCTTCGCTTAAGACTGGGGGGCTTGTGTACCGCCCTGGTAGTCGGGAGTAATGACGTGGCGTCGAGCTATGATATAAGCGTGTTGGATAGGTCACCTGGTTGGCAGAAGGGAAGGAGGTCGGGAGGTTTGCGTAGTCGCCAGTTATTAAGTTGGCGTGCTCTGATCTCCATCATACCTATACCGGCGAGTTGAAGATGAAGTCGCCAGATATGAACCCAGGCGACCAAGTGATTAGAGATCGCCGAAACAAGGACATCGCCGAAGATGAAGGCAGATGGACGCTTCCTAGCTGGCCAGAGGATGAGGTCGGGGGACAGTTTACTTGAACGTATACAGTGAAACAGGTAGCACCGATCATGAAGGCGGCCGGCGAGACCACAGGGAAGGTGTGTACGAAGGCACCCGAACTCACCATCCAGAAGAGATCGCGCTCCGAGGCAACTATGCACTGAGTAGTATCATGCATAAGTAACTTAGCCAAAGAAGAGTCAGAAGTAGCACCCAAGTCAAGGATACTCTAGATGATGGCACGTGTACAGCTGGATGCGAGCCACGTGTCCAGATGTGTAACTGCCAGGAGAGAGAAAGTGCCCAGGTATATAAGAGTCTCCAACGAACTTCTGAGGTACGCACGTTCAGATTATCTCTTTACGCTTGCGAGTCTTGAGTACACTGAGAGAGAACTGGTCACGGTTCCTTAGAGTTCTTGAGTTTTACTCTTAAGTAATTGGTGGTTAAGTCGCTGACTTGGGCGTCGGAGCGCGATCGGCCGCAGCGGCGCCGTTTCGTCTTTTGCAGGTTCTTGAGGTGGATCGCGGCGAAGGACGGAGGCAAACACGGCGCATACGTCGATCCAAGTTTGACGAGGCAAAGCTCCAGCGTTTTGGTCAACAGGCAGGATCAATAAGGAATTTCACTAATTGGAATCAGTTCGCCATTATAAAAATCTTTACCCACGTCAAAATTTCCAGCATCCAATGGAATCTTGTAAAAATACTTAGCTTGCTGGAGAGCTTTTTGAAAACCCAACTTGTGTTGTTGAACAACATAACCCTTAGCCCGAGTAACCCTTGAATTCAACTGGTTTATCACAGATTCTAAACGAAGATTATTATCAGCTTCAGCTTTCTTCGCAGCAGAAAGATCAGCGAAGTTTCCTTTCAATCGTTGAATCTCATCGTCAAGGGATAACTTCTGAGCTGTTAACTCAGCAACCTCATCCTTTAAAGACTCTTTCTCGACTTCATAACAATCCTTAGCCTTAGACAAATCTTCAACCTGGGAGGTTAAGGATCCGATCTTCTCATTTGATTCAGTTGCTTCTTTTTTCAATTTTTCAAGTTCAAAAGAAGAAACAACATCCTTAGTCTTTTCTCTTATTGCTTTGCCAATTAGTAAAGTTCGGCTAGCAAGCTCAATCACCGAATTTGTAAGAGAAGGAATAGTAGCCGATGAGAACATGTCACGAGAGGAAGCATCGGGACTAGTATGCACAAAATCCGAAAAACGTGTAGAAGAGGTGAAGACAGTTTCAAAAAGGTATTGAGAAGAGCTCCCAGAACCGTGACGATGCCTCTTAGAAGAATGTGATTTCTTAGCACTCTTCTCTCGCTTTCTAGCTTTCTTCGAAGGACCCGCTTCAGCTTCAACAACATTCTCGGTTGCCTCTACCCGAGAACTAGGCTAAAGAATTTCAATGTCCGCCTCCAGTTGGACATTCCTTTTAGGCCGAGGAGTGGAACCTCCAGATTGATTGAATAACTTGAAAAACTAAGCACGACCTTTCGGATTGGTAGCCGCCATCAAACCTGAACATTATCAAAAGATTTAGCAAAGTTAAGGTTCCTCTATAATAATAAAAGAATCTGAAAGAATCACATACCAATGAAGTCTTTTCGAGGGTTACGAGCAACATATAGACGGAGTAGAGCACGAGTAGGAATCTTCTGGGAAAAGTGACAAAGTACCGAAATGACATGATGTTCTTCATTGCTCATGGAATGGTAAGAACATGAATTAAACTTCAAAGGAGAACGAGTCCAGTTGAAAGGAAACTTTGGAACATCACCATTAAAGAAATATTTCTTCCTGGTTTCCTCAATAAAAACTTTGAAAAAACCTCCTTTGAAATTCTTATACGAGGTGGTAAATGGAGATAGAAAACAAATTTTGGTCTTACTGATCAAAGACAACCAGCGAGGTTTCTTACCGGGCCAAGAACTGTAATAGTATAAGAAAGTTTTCGGACTAGGAGTCAGCGAGAGATATTTACACAAAATACTAAAAGCTTGCATATACGCCCAACCGTTAGGGTGAAGTTGAGTAAGTGCAACATTAAGAAAACGTAAGACGCCCATTTGAAATTCACTCGAAGGAAACCTAACATGGAGATCGGTGAAGAGACACGCATAAAAAAAAAAAGAATTTGGAATTATCGCCTTCACGGCCATGGTATACATTGTCAATGGCTCGAGCTCGCCGAAAGGAAATTATTTCTTCGGTAGCTTCGGGAGAATAAACATAAAGGTTAGAAAGTAAGTTGCGGAGGTTTAAAGAAAATCTGTATCGAGAGAAAAATTCTCGAACCTTGGGGTGAACCCATTCGTAACCAAGACGAGGTTTTAATTTCTGCTCGGCCAGTTCATCCTTTTCCTCGACGTCAATATCCACAACTTCTTCACTCGACGTTTTCATACAAGAAAGTGTTTCAGACGAAGATGTAGACTCAGTCTTTTTATTGATTTCAATCACTCTCCTAGTAGATTCGTTGCTCGCGCTCGAATACCCCGAAGAAATGGAAATAGAGCTTGAAGAAGACGTCATACCTTTTGGACACAATTGCTTAAACTTTCTGAAAATGCCAAAGGAAAAAGCGGTAAAACAAAGCAAATGAAATTGAACATTTATAGCCATGGAAGAATCATGATACATGAACAGTCATGATGCAGTAAGCGTTATATTAAATTGCATCAAATGGCTAAGGATTCACACCTTGTCATGTCAAACTGCACAGTCAGAGGAAGCACGAAAAATGAAGAGTCCTGTGCAGAATTAACACGACATTAAAGGCACGTTTCTTTTCAAAAATTCGTTTTCCCTCCCAAAATATAAAAGAGGTGAAGTTTCATTTTCTCATAGACATTTCGTCGTTTACATCTCCTTATGCCTGGGGGGCTTAGTGTACTGATTCGGCCGAGAGATTCGGCCGAAAGGTCCAATTAGGCCAAGAGGCCAACCGAAAGCAATGTGAAGATTGAGCCGGGAGTTTAACCCAAAAGTGAAGATGTGAAGTTGAACTAAAAAAAGGTCAATTGAGAGAATTAAAAGAAAAAGATAAAATAAAATGGAAATTATTATTAAACAAAAGCCCATGAAAACGGGCCCAAATATGCAGGTGTGTGTAGTAAATGTTTAATACAAAGAGAAAAAGCCCAAATAACTTCTGGGCCCAATAAAAGAGTAGTATAAATAGAGGGTCATCGTAAGAGGTAAGGGGAGTGAATTCATTCTAATATCTTGTAAAACTAAATCTAACTTTGGCATCGGAGCACCTTTCAGGTACACACACCCATCTATGAGAGGGAGCCGAGACTAAAAACCGAAAGATCAAATGGAGTAAATTAAGTTTGACTGGAAGCTGTTTGTACCGTCCTGATCTACCAAGATTTGGGCCGATTGGGTTTGCCAGCTTTTGGGTCGATGGTGATGAGCTCATGCCCTAAAGCCTTTACGCCTCGCGAACTCCGCTCAAGGTTGGGGGGCTGTGTACCGTCCCGATTCTACCAGGAATTGGGCCGATTGGGTTTGCCAACTTTTTGGGTCGATTGGACCTGATAGGAATCAGGACGAGAAGGCTAGCTGGCCTAAGCCCAATCATACAGTCTTAGCAAAATTAGATGGTTTCCTCGGATTTAACGAAAACCCCAGTTTAATTGCACAATATTCTTAATTATATCGCTTAAATACTCCGATTATATCGCTTAAATACTCCGATTTGCCTGAACAATATCCTTAATTATATCACTTAAATACTCTGATTATATCGCTTAAATACTTCGATTTACTTGAACAATATCCTTAATTATATTAAATACTCTGATTATATCGCTTAAATACTCTGATTTACTTGCACAATATCCTTAATTATATTGTCTAAATACTTTGACTCGCTTGATATTCCTGATTACGTTGCATAACTGCCTGGATTATATGATAGAATCATCCCGATATACTAAGATTTTAGGAAAAGTTACCTGAAGATGACATGTTAATATCCGGAGAAACGAGAGTCCAAAAGAAAAAGCCCGTAAGGCCTTATAAATAGACAACCACCCTCAGGGAGTATCTCAACTTGCTTTTTTACATTATACTCACTAGATATACAAAATTTGATGCTCTTAGTGACTTCAACGTCGGAGTGTAATCGTGGGAGGAGCCCCCATTCGTTCTCTAGAAGCTGATCTACTAAAGCTTGAAGGGAGGCCATCAGGAGCTCATCCGGATTCCGACCGACTTCAAGCCAGCGAGAACAGTGTCCATCAAGCAATTCGATAAAACGAGAAAGATTTATGAACCAAGTACAAACCAAGAACAAATAAGCCGAAAGTTTGAGTCGAGAAAGGAGTTCGGAAGCGAGGGCCGAGAAGTCAACGGGTGGAAGGCAAAAAAAGAGTTTGCTTCTATGTCCTTGTAAGAACAATTAATTTATTACTTTTTTCGTGTTGTTATAAAATAAGGTGTATGATACTCATTTAATTCAAAGTTAGAAAATTATTATTTCATTGAAAAGATTTCACATATAAGGAAATGTTTCAACCTTAATTGTGTCTTTATGTAAAAAAAATGCACAAAAAATGAAAGAATTTGGGACTATGAACATCATAAATGTTTTGAATATATCTGTACTTTATTTTTTCTTCTATCTTTAAAAAATCTCGTGGTATGATACTACACTTAATCCAACTAATTCAAAGTTGGAGAGAAAGAAAGATGAATGTGTACCTCTACTCATTTTAAGATGAACATTTTTAAAAACAATAAGAAACAAGGTTGATGTGTGAAGATTCATTATATTAGTTCACCCAACAATAAGAGTTACGCCCTGTCACCTCAAACAACCTGCTTAAGACTCTCACTAAGTATTTGTAAACCATTTTAGGTACACAAGTATTTTATACCTCTCCAGGTTAATCAATATTCTTACACCTCTATAGGTCACCCAATATTCTTACACCTCTATAGGTCTCTCAGTATTCTTACACCTCATCAGTTCACCCAATATTCTTACACTTATACGGGTCACCAAGTATTTTCTACCTCTCTATGTACACTAAGTATTCTTTACCTCTTTAGGTAACCAGTCTTAATCTCTCCCAAAGATTAAGACCTCTTAACAATAAGAAACATATTTACTCAGAGAACCATGAAACCTCTAAGGGTATACTTCACAATGTGAAATATTTACAATGGTTTAGCACACAACCCAATCTCACAAGTCGCTTTACAATATCTGATATGAATATATATGTAAAAATCTCAATACATAAATGTAAAAGCATTTATGTACACTTTGAATATTTTTTTTTGTTATTGTTCTTGTATTCATTTTTTCAAGGTCTTTATAAAGTTTTTAGAATATGACCATTGAAATTTTGCATTCTTCATTCTTCCATATAGCCATTATACGCTCAATATAGAAACAATTACTCTGATTGATCTTTTTGTGTTTTGAATGTGTAAGGCATTTTGAATTCTTTCCTTATACTATTCAAATATGAACGTTGAGGATTTAATCTTCTTTACTCAAATATGTCATGTTGTTCTTCTCTTTAAACGTGCTAGATGCTTAAAATGGAAATTTAAGCTTTGATGTTTTCTACGCGTTCATGAATCACTATAATCTTTTGAAATTGTTTCTTTACTCGCATTTAATCGAATGTTGAAGCTTGAACCAATTCTAAATTTGAATATTTCCTTTATTACATTGTTCATTATCTTCCACGTATTAGACGCTTAATATGGAAATATTGGTTTTGATAAAATCTTCATGTCTTTAATCACTTTTTGTTTCTCAAAGAGTTTCTTTATCTAAGTAAAATTTGACCGTTGAGGATAGAACATTTCTTGACTTGTATATCTTCTCTTCAACATTATTAATTTCTTTCTTCATATCAGATACTTATAAAGGAAAGTTCAAATATATGTCTTCAATGCATTTTACTATTTGTTTGTGCTTAGAATCATCTTTATCTTTGAATATCTTCATTTGTATCTTCTTAATATTACTTCATTCTTGATCTACGCAAATCTCGCTCATCAGTTTCATATCTTTCCTATCTTCTTATCAGACACTCAATAAGGAAAATTTGACATTCAACTTTATTTATGTCTTTATGTTCCTTTGATAATTTATAGGAACAATACAAGTATTAGTGAATATTATAATTAACATGATAAATCATGTGTATCATTGAAAAAATATAATATAATATAATGTAGTTAATAGTATTTGTCAAACTCTTATAAGCATGAGTCATCCTTTCACATTGTAAATAATATAATAAAAAATTTCTCTTTGGTCATGTAATGGGCCTTGGTTTCATCTTTTGGGTCTTGTATTTGAGCTAATACTAGAGTTGGGTGTAAATAGTAATAGAGTCTAGGTAGGGTTAGAATTGGGCTTCATTGAGCCCAATTGTAAATGGGTGTGCGTCTAGAATAAATGGGCGTTCGTCTAGCAACATGGAGCAACCCCTCTAGGCATGGTGAGCATGAACATTGGCAAGGAGAGCATGGGTATCCACATAGCATATCCTCAATGGAGAAGATTTCCACAATTGAAGATAGGTCACTTGTCAAGCTCCAATTTGAGAGGATTTGCTCCAATGAGAGAGAGTCATTTGTCATCATGTGAGTGGAAAGTTTTTAGGGTTAAAATTATGATATTGGACACCACTTTACACTATAAATAAGAGTGTTAATCCTTTTGTAAAATTCATCTAGAATGAGAAGAGTTGTGTTGTCCATTTTTTGTCATAAACATTTGTTCTTGAGCTCTCTCTAGGCTAATCTCTTGTGTAATCCCCCTAGAATCTTAACTAGTGAGTTGACCTCATCTTTCACTCTCCCAAACCCATATTTTCCACTTCAAATCTAGATATCTTTTCCTCCATTGCAGAAAGCTTCTCCAACTCCATTAAAAGATACAAAGCAATACAATGCAAGGAGAAAAAGGTATCTATCATTTGGTATCTAAAGTCATGGTTATGTTGAGATAAGTAGAACATTTTTTCTTCTAAATTTTCTTTCCATATATTATGTGTTGTCTTCACTATTTTTAGATTGTCTTAAACATGTTTTGGTTTCATTCCATCCATTGATTTGTTGTTTTGTTCAAATTTTTTGGTTCAAATCACTTGTTCCTACTTGAACCATCCATATGTTGTTCTGGGTGCTCTAATTTGTGAAACCATGTGTGCTTTCGTTTTCTCTTGAGTCCTGTTTCATTTTATTTGGTTAATTCACTTTAATTGTGCTTCGTGTTATTTTCTAAATTTGTCCATGTTGTCAAAGTGTTGAGAATTCATGAATGTCATAAAATTCTAGTAGTACTTTTGTTCAATTTTATTTTCTTGCTTTTGTGTCCAACAACAATAAAAATTAGAAAAAAATTATTTGATGAAACGAAAGTGATTTGGTGTTTTTGTGTTTTTAATTTTTTGTATTTAAGATATTTGACTTGTTATTAGACCATTGACAAGTTCCTTATTAAAGTTAGGTTTCCTTTGTGTCTTGAGTTAATCATAATCTTCTTTCAATTCCACAACTTTCCTTCTTTTTGTTGTTTGATGATTTTTGGTATTGGATGGAAAAAATTATTGCAAGCAATGTACGCGTTCAAATGGTGTGGAATTTTATGTGAGAACTTCAATATGTTGATAGGCACATCCAACTTTTCAGTACAAAAAATGATAAATGTTGAAAGCCTAGATGCCAGTATTGAAAAAGTTCGAAAGAGGCGTAGAAAAAGGCTCTTGGGTTTTGATTTACTGCATTTGTTTTAATTCATATTTTGAGCTGAAATTTTGTGAGAAGATTACTTATTGTGTTAGTAATTTGTGGTTAAAATGTGGGAGAAAAATTCAATCTATAAATTGAAATGAATTGTTGAATTAGTGTTGCGAGAACCATTCTTAGGGATTTTTGTTTTGTTTTATTCATATAATCTTGTACCATTCTTATGTTTCTTTTGAGTGCTTACTTTTCTTAGGATTGAACTAGTTTAAATTTGTTGCAATTTCAGTTCCTAGACTTAGAAATTTCTTTTTGTTTCTTAGCTTTCATTCTTCTTTGTGTTTTAAGTATTTTTTTCATTTCAAAGAAATTTGTGAAGTGCAATTGGGATAAGTTATGGCTGAGAAAGACTTGATATTTAAGTGATCCTTTTATCCACCTCTCTTTCTTGGAAATTTACCTTTTGTGCTAAACTTACTTTCTTTCTTATTGAAATACTTATAATACAAAATTAAAATGTCTAGGAAAACTTCTCACTATAGTGGAAGTTACCCTAGTGATGCTCCATAAATTTCAACATGTTTAAATCAATAGCTAAAGTCACTTTAACTATGGAGAAAACAAAAAGGTTGCTTTGAAAGAAAAAGAAGCCCAACTTGCTATTCTAGAGGAGGACCTTAGACTTTTAAGGCAACAAGAAGAAAACATCCAACAAAAATTAAAAAGGTAGAAGTGTGTCCAACAAAAGTTATAGGTTGAGGGATACTCAGTTTGGGGAGGGTAGCTCAAGAGTGAATCAATATTATCAACCCCAACCTAGAAGACATAGAAGAGTAACCAAGCCTAGAGAGGTTAGAGTCGCCTTACCTCACTTTCATGAGAAAGAAGATGTTGAAGTCTACCTTGATTGAGAAATCAAAGTAGAACAACTATTTTATTGTGACTAAGTCAACGAGGAAAGGGAATTACCCATGGAAATCTTAATTTTCCAGGGATATGCCATGTACTGGTGGACTTCCTTGAAAATAGGGAGACACCTCCACAATTGAGCCATTTGTTTAGTATTGGAATGAACTCAAGAGTGCTCTAAGACACCATTATATTCCCTTTTACTATAATCGGGAGCTTAGGGATAGGCTTTAAGGACTACATAGAAAAACATGAGTGTAGAAGAATATAAGCAGAAGATGGAGTTATACATGATGAGGGTGGGAATCCGGGAGGAAGAGAACATCACCATAGCTAGGTTCATGAGCGGTCTCAATCTTGAGATAAGAGTCAAAGTTGAATTTTTGCCCTATAGGGATCTTAATGTCTTGGTCCAACTTTGCATTAAAGTTGAGCAACAAAATTTGAGAAAATAATCAAGTCGAAAAGAAAACTCTTACTCTAGTTCTTACCAAAAGAAAGATTCCAAGAGTGATGGTGTTTTTACAAAAGATAAAAATAAAGAATAACCCTCCAAAAACCTATATAAGGAAAAAAGCAAGGATGTGCAAACCTCACACAATCGCACTAGGGATATTTAGTGTTTTAAATGTCTTGGTAGAGGTCACATTGCATCTCAATGCGCAAAAATATGGTCATGATCTTAAGGGGTAAGGACATTTATAGTAGCAAGGATGAAACATTTAGTAAGAGTGAAGAATTCGAGAGTGAACATAATGAGGATGCATATCCATGTGAGGGGGATCTGGTGATGATCCGAAGAACCCTAAAAAATCAACCTAGTCTTCAACTTGAATCACAAAGGGAGAACATCTTTCACACCAGATGTAAAATTTTAGAAAACACATGTTCTCTCATTGTTGATAGTGGGTCATGGCGTAATTTTTTCAATACTAGGTTGGTTGAGAACTTAAATCTAACTGTCATTCTGCACCCGAAGTCATATAGTTTCATTGCCTAATGAAGATGGGGATTTGACAGTTAATCAACAAGTGAAGGTCAAGTTACTTGTGGGCCAATATGAATACAAAGTTTATGGAATATTGTTCCCATGAAAACTTGTCATATCTTATTGGGAAGGTCATTGCAATTTGATAAGAAAATCATACATAATGGACAACTTGCTAGAAGTTACAAAGGTAGAAATGATAGCTTGAAGCAGTAAGCTTCCATTTTGTCTTGCAGTTATGAGGACATTTTCCAACTCGGACAATGACTCTTAGCAAGTGAGGAGGCAAATGAGCAATTGGCTCGTTAGTTCCAATCCTTTCAATCACTTTTTCATTTAGTTATGCAATTCCTCTCTCTAGATGCTCATAGTCTTTTACAATAGCACCAATCAATGCAAGACCATTACAATCCACAAATCCCATTAATGTAGGACCAACCTCATGATCATCAACAACAAGAGTCATCACAACAACAAATGTAACCATAACAACAAGAAAATAATTATGAAGAGGAAAATGTTGATCAATCATCTCCTGAGTATGTACATTATTAATTAGATTGTTATTGGAATTTTAATGTAGTTCTTTATCCATACTTTTTTATTTATATTTCAAGTCTAATGAATAATACATATTTACATATTTCATATACATTTATTTCATATCTTAAGACCAATTATATGCATTTATGAATGGTACATTGAATATTAAATTCATTTGTATGTTATTTATTTGGAGATTGTACAATTGTTATATAGGATAGACAGATGTACATATCTATGGAATTTTTGGAAAAGCCTACCAAAATTTTCTTTTTCTAATATTACCTAATTTCATTGGTAATATATTGAAGAACACATATGTCTGTAATTATCGAAAGACTCACCCGACAGTAATTACCGAAGGGTCCATCTATCGATAATTACTAACGGACACATCCTTTGGTACATTAATGATAAATGCATTCGTCAGTAAATGCATTATGATATATAGTCAAAGAATGGGATTATTGAGGGCTTATCCCTTGGTAATTTCCAAAGGATAATGTCATCAGTAATTACTAAAGGATACATTTGTTAGCAATTATCGACAATCATAATAAATCCATTGGTAAGCATTACCGACAGTGGTTTTATCAACAAATTTAGTACTGTCATTTTTTTCCTCAGAAAATGCAATTAGCGACGAATTTCTCACATTATCTACAGATTTTGACTGTCATTTTCTTATGAAGGTTATTTGTTTATGGTAAGGAGAATGTTTGGTCAAGTCCAAAAGGACTTTGATGTTACTCAAAGAAAAAATATTTTTATAAGATGGCTTATGATAAAGGTTAAATCATTGTAAAATTCATACTAAGATAGACATGCATTATGTGTAAAATGTATAAAAAAAGCAACCTGAAAAGCTGCAAAACCTCCCACAAAGCAAATAAATTGAATAAATCTTGTAGAAACATAAGAAAAAGAACAAACAAATAAAGATTAGAATAGACCAATTCACTCAGTGCATGAGGAACGAATAAGCGGATTGTCTACAGAGAGCAAACATTAAAGAAATTCCCAAATTATTGAGCATGGATGACATGCGCTGAGCAAATTGAAGCCACATGAACTAAGAGATACATATTTTAAAAGGCTAAGCGAATTCATATGGGTTGAGCAAAAAGAGTTCTTCACCATAAAGAAAGATCAAATTCGCTTTAAAGAGGCTTGTAGCCAACTTGAACCAAAGGGATAAAGATTCATTTTTGCTTAGGTTTGGCTTGAAGCAAATCCCAAGCCTAAGAAGACTTCATGGTTAAGAAAGGGTTGTGATGGGCTCAACTTGAAGCGAATCCCAGCCAAATCCCCGGATATTTGAATCCAAGAAAGCCCAGAAATGGGCTTGAAGCCCAAAATATTTCTTTAACGTGAAGGAAACCAATTGATAACTATTTTACAAAAAGTGTACCATGTTAGAAGTAATAAATTATCCCCAAGGACGGATATCAAACATACAAGGAACAGTTAAAATCTCATATATAATATTCACTAAATATAAGACAATATGTAAAAAGTTTGTTGAAAGGTTGTGTGTATGATGAATTTGTAAGAAATAAAATAAAGCAAAGTAATTGATTTGTATGAGTGAATTGAGAAAATTGGGATTGGGGTTCATCCTTCTCACTCGTTTGTATTTTCAAAAACATATAATATTTCATATTGATTGATATTGATGCACATATAAAAATAATTCATATCGATTCCTGCATACAAAGTTATTATGAGAGTCTCCTAAATATTGATTCATCGCATAAAAACTCCTTATCTTTACAAACTAATGTTATAAAGCAAATAACATTTCAAATTTTTTCCTTGCATTCAAATATGTTAAGCATTATCATTTAGGTTAGATGCTTAAAAGTATTTTCCAGTCAAATATAAGGATCAAAATCATGAATAGTTCGACCTTTGAGAATAAAATGATAATACCAATGATCAATCAAGAGCTGAATATTATAGATAAATATTACCTGAATACATAAGAGTTTGAAAATTACTCTCGATCCCAAAGGGAAGAATTAACCACTCATGTTGGCCCATGGGAAGGAAGAAAAGAAGATCCGAGATGTTTCTCCTTGACAACTACCTCCTCTAGAATATTCTATCTCTCTCTATTCTTCCAATGATGTCTAGGGTTATGTCTCACGCCTTCTATTTAACGTTAAAAAAAAATATTAATAAGAGAACAATCTAGTTTCACAACAAAAAGAATAGAAATTGGAAGGCAAAACATGGTATCACACCAAATGTTTCATTTCTCTTGGTTTGCTCGTAAATAAAAAATGGGCATAAAGAATTCTTTCATTGGACTCAAAGTGGGTGTCAAAATGTTCTAATTAAGAGTTTAGGAGGAACCTAAACCATTTAGTATTAACGTCTTATCTTTTCTTAGTTCTCAGGTCCTATTTATAATTGGTTATTCCTATTGATGTTGTAATTATAATTAGATCTAGAGTTTAGATTTCACATTATTTCCCCTTCTAGAAAATCTTATATTTTCTTTGATAATCTTGACAAATCTAACTGGTAAAGTACCTACCGGACACAACCTCCAAGTTTTGAAGGTAAGTGAAGAGACTATCAATTAGGTTGGTAAAATGCCTAATTCTACACAACAAAGAATTATGGATAAGGTCGACAAAATGTCTATTCATATACTGGTGAAATGCCTACCAATACAACTGTGTATACAATTTTAGTTTTACAAATAAATGGCATGTAGAAATTCTATTTGTCATTAAAAATGGGTTTGTTTAATTATTTTTTATTGGACTTAGTTGAAAGAAAAACCTTTATATTAATAGAGTTAATTCAAAGCCAGAAAAAATTTTCTTATGTAAAGAAAACAAAATGCATTTAAACACTACTGTTTGAATGTAATCATATTACATAAAATACATGTTCTTTTTTTCTACAAATTAATATACTATTTTCTTCCACTGTGAATACATTAATAAAATTGCGAGGGTAGAAGTTGTTATTCGCTTATTCTTGAATCGCTTCCAACGCCATAGGAGGTCTTGTTGAAGTGAGTCTGCCAGTAGCAGTGGAAGTCGTTGAGTGAAATGGGTTAGGAGGAACAGTTAACTGGTTTTCCTCTGCAGTTTCTAACATTTGTAAGACAGATTTTATGGATGGTCTGTTCACTGGCTGCCACTGAATACACCAAAGTCCAACAATAGCTAGTTTCTTTGCAATTTTAACTTCATCTTCATCCTCAACATGGACATGGATATCTCCATCAACCAGGTTATGGATCCAATCTGGGTAGAGAACATGGAAATCTTGTGCTGAAGATATGTCTACATTCTTCCTTCCTCCAACCATTTCCAACAACAACATTCCATAACTGTAGATATCAGATTTATAAGACACATTTCCAAAGTTTCTAGAAAAAACTTCTGGTGCAATGTATCCCAAGGTTCCCCTTGCAGCTGTCATGGACACCAAACTAGGATTCCTTGAACACAATTTGGCTAAGCCAAAGTCAGAAATTTTCGGAGTGAAGTTGTCATCGAGTAACACATTGTGAGGGTTGATGTCAAAGTGAATAATGGGACGATCACAACCTTGATGAAGATACTCAATCCCTTTAGCTATGCCAAGAGCAATGTGTTGAAGCTTCTCCCAGCCAAGAAAATGGTCCTTGTCGTCCGGTGGAAATATGAAGCTTTGTAGCGAACCGTTTGGAAATAAATTGTAGACAAGAGCACGATGGAGTCCTTCTGCACAGAAGCCAAGCAAACGAACCACGTTGATGTGGTGGATTTTTCCCATAATTCCAACTTCATTGATGAAATCTTTCCCATCTCCCTCTGTATTATTGAGGATCTTCACAGCCACCAGAATCTCATTCGAAAGCTTTCCTCTAAATACAGCTCCATGAGCTCCTTCCCCCAACTTCTCTTTAAAACCACCTGTGATTCTTTTAATATCAGCATAGGTAAATCTTGCAGGCTTATCTGCCCTGTAATCCTCTAGAAACTTATCCACTCTAGCTTGGTCTTCTTCTTTCTTTCTAAAATGGCGGTCTATCTTAAAGACGGCAATAACCGCCAGCCCCAGAAAAACAGAACCTGCAATATCATTAGGAGACTTGCTTAAAGAGAGAAAGAAAACAAAAAACTAAGTGAACTAATATGATAGAGTCTGGTCTCACCTGCAGCAGTGAAAAGAACAGATCTGGGAATGTGAATTTTTCTTGGTTTGCCACTGCAGTCTACACATTCGATGTCCGTTTTGCTGTTCTTCTTCCATTTACATCTATTGCCTTTTGCTTCGCACTCACTACAACTTGGTTTGGACCATCTCAAATTCAACCGATTCGTCCGCAGGTCAGAGGCCGAGGCCTGCGAAATGATGTTGAACATCTTGGTACAAGATGTTAGGTCCAATTCGAGGATACTTTCGTCAGAGTTAGATACATAAGTCGGACAATAAATCATATCTTGTGAACCCGAGTTTAACTGGTCGCTGTTTCTCAGGTGTGTAAGCCCAAGTAAAGAACAATCGAAGAAGTTCAAGTTGTTGTATCTTACAAGTCCATATGATGAATAAAGTTCGTAAGGAGGAATAGTAAAATTGTAGAGGTTTAGAAACTTCTTCGGAAGGCAATTTTCTGGATCTTCCAAGTAAGTAAGCTGAGATCGGTAGTCTATGTTTGTGACACGGAGTTTTACTGTAGGGTGCACAAGCATGGTCTCTTTATTTTCACTACAATAGACACATAAACCGGGAGAATCACATGCATCTTTCATCCCCTGGAGGAGTTGGAAGGGAAATCTAATAAGCGGTTCTTCAGACCCACAAGACAATTCCGAGCACTCGTTTTGACCGCTGCTACTTACTGCAAGCATGAGTATCAGCAATAGTGTTATCAATATGGAATCACCTTGGAGGGGTAGCATACTCGACTCGCCCATCCCAGCAATGCAAGTGCTTGTTCTCTTTTGGGAAAAGAAAAAACCAGACACAACCTAACTTGGTGCCTCTTTAGATTTATGTTTACCCTATTTTTTGTATTTTTGTTTATTCAATTTACAATCACCCAATAGAAAGAAAGGGATCCAAAAACACGGTTTCTCGTCAAAGTCTACGTCTGTGTTTTAAAGGTTATTGCAGAATTTTCCAAGAAAAAATCCCCTCCCTAGTCGAAGTCTTCCATCTTAAATACGAACTTTAATGATAAGATTTTAATGCATGGCCCACCCCTGTCCCCTGTGACTCTTCAATACGCGTATTGGTATAATTTCTACGAAATTACAAGAGTGAGTTTTTCCTCTGTTCTAAACGGTGTTCATATCTTTTCAATTGTCCAATAATTGTTTAGTAACAATACCCTAATAAAAACTCAATAAAAGAAAAAGATACATCCCTAACCTTCTTGCTTATATCGTTACACCAAAATAATAATAATTAAAAAAACATTAGGGCGAGTCTCTGCATTTATCTTGAGTTTCAATGAAAAACGGTGTGCGTAGAGAGAGCGCGTTATTATTGATGCTGGTGTTTCTACTTGAGCAAATTGGTGCTACAAAACAGTATGAACATGCGTGTCTCCCTTCTTCGTGTGGCAGAGTCACCAACATAACGCATCCATTCCGATTAAAAGGCGACCCAGATCACTGCGGCGACAACAGGTATGAGCTCACCTGTGAAAATAATGTTGCCATTTTATATCTGTACTCCGGAAAATATCATGTTCAGGCAATCAACTACAACAATTTCACAATTCGACTGGTGGATCCCGGCGTTCAACAATTAAATTGCTCCTCCATTCCTCGCTATTTCTTGTCTCGATCCAATTTCAGCGATTCCTATGATTTGAGCAACATAGATATGGAAGCATACCATACTAGTCAAAAACGATTATCCGATCAACCTGTCTATTTTAATCATGGGAAGGTGAACGTGGTTGGTTCAGAGCCGGTTTCCGAACATGTAGTTTTCATGAATTGTAGGCATCCAGTGAGTGACAATGGTAAGTATGTAGATACTGCAGCCTGCGTGAATTGGCACTCCAAAGGTTATACATATGCTATCGCTGGTGACTTAATCTCAGAGGATTTAGAGGTTGGTTGTGATGTAAAGCTGGTTACTCCCACATCTTGGTGGGGTTTGAATACAACTCAACATTCCTACACAGAGATGTACAAGGCACTAGTGTATGGGTTTGAGATTTCGTGGATGATTCGCGCCTGCGAGGACATTTGTGGAAAGTCAGTGGCTCGCTACTGCAATTGGAACCTTTCCGGGAAGGTCGATTGCTCGCTCAACTGCCACAGTTTCCTTGGAATTTTGCATATATGCGGTAAAGGAAGTCAACACTTCATTCTATTATTATGAATTTCTTGAGAATCAACATAATATTATAATTGAAGATAGAAATAATTTTTAATAGAAAGAACAATTTTAAAATTACATACTTCTAGTTGACCAGTGAAAAAAAGTATTTGTTAAAGTTCTTATTATGTAATCATTATCATTACAAACACTCAACCTACCTATATTAAATTTTAATGCTTCTACTCTGTAAACAGTCATTTTCATAATTTGTTAAGGATTTTGACGTATAATTAAATTGACAGTTTTTCTTTAATTATTGATTTTAATTAAATAAAACTTATCTCTTTTAATTGTTTTGTGATCAAAGGAATTCGGAAAATGATATTTTATTTCCCTTTCAGATGGTAGTGGGATATGGTACCAGGTTCTACTATACGCAAGAGGTCAGATTTTATCATCTTATAGTTTGTTTACCTTTGCTTTATTTATATGCATAATAACAAGAACCAATTTGTATGCTTCACAACTATCATATTCTATATAATTTTTTTGGATAACTATCATAGTGAATTATGCACAATAAATATATGTAATTTCTAATTCATTATTCATGTGATAAACTCAACGCACACATGATGGTCAATTATACGCACAATTACTGCAAATCAACTCAAGCGAGGTTTTTCTAAATTAGCATCAGACTCTTGAGTATGTAATTACATTAATTAGTCATAAAAAGTGAGATTTAGCATCTATAATTGTTCCATTAAAGTTATAAGCCCTTAAATTCAATATATATATATATATGACAGTTAAAAAGAAAATTGGCTTCCTATGATGTTTCATACTATACAGTGATATCTTACTCATTGCGTCTCATGGTAACATTATAATCAATCAAACAATTTATCATACTATTTATTCACACAACTAAATTTTTCTTGCAGATACTCTTTATGCTGTCTGGATAGGTGAGTTGTCCTACTTCTATATGCTACTAGAGTAACCATGCAAAAAAGTTTTACAAGAAATAAATTGGCATTATTATTTACTTTTGATTATATGACAATCTCTACCACTTTCATTCATCCGGTAGCAACTTCCAAATATAAACAATTCATTGCACATTTATATCTTTTTCTTTCTCATTTGTTACTCAAACATGGTTATTTTTATGATATTAACTTGTAGGTCTGGTTCAAACAATAAAAGGACAAAATGAAGGTTTTGATGATGTCGGCAACTATAAATTAGGATTAATTATAGGACACTACGTTTTACCATCCTTCTGGGCAGGAAGATTTTTGTTTGGGATGACTTTATTTATTGCACTGTTGATATACAAATGGAAAAGTCGACATTTGTCTATGTACGAAAGTATTGAAAATTACTTGCAACATGCCAATTTGATGCCTATTAGATATTCATATAAGGAAATCAAGAAAATGACTGAAGGTTTCAATGACAAGTTGGGTGAAGGAGGATATGGATCTGTGTTTAAGGGAAAGTTGTCTAGTGGACCTGTTGCGGCAATAAAAATGTTAGGTAAATCAACACGAGATGGACAAGATTTTATCAGTGAAGTTGCAACTATTGGAAGAATACATCATCAAAATATAGTCAAATTAGTTGGATTTTGTGCCGAAGGATCAAAACGTGCACTTGTGTACGAATTCATGTCAAATGGATCTCTTGATAAAATTATTTTTTCTAAAGATGGAAATATAGATTTAAGCTATGATGAAATATATAATATTTCAATTGGAGTAGCTCGGGGGATTGCTTATCTTCACCATGGGTGTGAGATGCAAATTTTGCATTTTGATATCAAGCCCCACAACATCCTACTAGATGGAAAACTCACCCCAAAGGTATCTGATTTTGGATTGGCAAAGTTATATCCAATAGATAACAACATTGCCACAATGACAGGAGCAAGAGGAACAATTAGGTATATGGCTCCAGAATTATTTTATAAAAATATTGGAAGAATATCTCACAAGGCTGATGTTTATAGCTTTGGAATGCTTCTGATGGAGATGGCAAACAAAGGAAAAAACCTAAATCCCCATGCAGAGCATTCAAGTCAACTATACTTTCCCTTTTGGATTCATAAGCATGTAGAAAAAGAAAAACATATAGAAATTGAAGATGCCAACGAGAAAGAAAAGGAAGAAGTAAAAAAAATGATTATAGTTGCACTTTGGTGTATACAGTTGAATCCAAATGATCGTCCCACAATGAATGAAGTAGTTGAAATGCTTGAAGGAGACATTGAAAACCTGAAAATACCTCCAAAGCCTACTTTATATCCAGATGAAACAATGTCAAGTGACCTAGGCTTCACTAGTTCTTCCAATTCTTCCATGTAAATTGCAATTAATTCTTTAATAGATTATATAAAAATGAATAATAGTTTATTTATTGGCTTAACTATTCTTTTTATTATTTGTGTTTGACTATTATAATGATTTTTTCCATTAATATCATTACTTTGAATGCTTTCAATTTGGTCTCATGTTTTGAGAAAACATATCTATACGGTCTTTTATGTAGAAATGATGTTAACGATATTATTACAGTGATATATATGACACAAATAACAAATAACACCTCATTACCCATGATAAGATATCGTGACCCCAATCAGGGAACAAGTAATAAAAAATTAGTTTATATAAAGATGAGGTTCTATTTGTCATTAATTTCAAGGTTACGAAGAATGTATGTAATAACATAAACTGCAAAAGAAATGTTGTGGCAATATGAGAACAAAAGCACTAATGGTGTTTTGTGGCATCCATGCAATGGTGAGGATTGAAAACACTTTGATAGTATATCTCAATTTTCAATTGAGGTACACAATGTGCAATTAGGTTTATGCTCTAATGGTTTTAACACATGTTCATGCATCAAATGCAACATTTTCATGTTGCTCAATAACTGTGACCTTGTACAATCTTTCTCTAGAAATGTGCATGTCTAAACGTTTTACAATTTCTAGTTGTCTCAAAATCTGAAGGTAGATATTGATGTTTTTTTTTAGATTCATCGATAGATGACTTGAAGAAGTTGCTAAGTGGTCTCCTAACATACAATATTTGAAGGAAACAAGACTTCATGTTTAGGAAAACATTAATGTGGACGATTAATGATTTTCTTGAGTATGATATGTTGTCTAGTTGGGAAACTCATGGTAAATTGGCATGCCCACATTGCATGGAGCATACAAAAGGATTTAGATTCCTATCGTAGATTTTTACCAAATGATCATGCATTTAGGAGGAATATGAATGCATTAGGGAAGTTGACATGCATGTTCCACTACCTAAGTTGATACCTACACAAGTTTGGAATGAGTGAAGACTTATCCTAAAGTAATTGAAACTAGTGTGTAAAGAATATATGGTTATGGGGAGTGACATAATTGGACGAAAAAAACATCTTTTGGGATCTTCTGTACTAGAAAGATAATTGATGTTATGCATATTGAAAAAATAATCTTTGATAACATCTTTAACACTGTGATGAATTTGAGTGGAAAGATAAAAGACAATGAAAAGTCACAAATGGACTTAAGTTTGTATTATAGGCAAAAAGACTTGGAGCTGAAATCACATCCTAATGGAAAGATGTTCAAGCCAACAACAAAATTACATACTTGCAAAATTATAGACTTAGGATACAAATATTCTTCCAACTTGGCAACAAGTGTTGATTTCAATAGGAGAATGGTTCTTGGTATGAAAAGTCATGATTGTCATGTATTCATGGAATGCTTACTTCCTATATCATTTAGTTTGTTACCAAGTCATGTTCTGAATATCATTATGGAGGTCAGTCATTTTTTCAAAAAATGTGTGTTCTATAACTTTGAAGGAAGATGACCTTACTAGGATGGAACAAAACATTTTAATCGTTCTCTACAAGTTGGAAAGAATATTTCCCACAACATTCTTTGATTCTATAAAACATATTCTTGTCCATCTATCATATAAAGCGAGACTTGGTGAACTAGTATAGTATTGGTGGATGTACCCGTTTGAAAGGTAATACGAAGCTCTTATTCTTCAATTTTGTGATTTATAATTATCAATTTTAAAAATATTTCTTTAATTTTATAGATTCATGGGATATGCTAAACAATCAGTGAAGAATAAGGCTAGGGTTCAAGGATCTATTTGTGCATCGTATTTGCATTGTGAGACAACTAAATTTTGTTCTTAATATTTTAACAACTTTATGTTAGACCAAAAAATACTAAAAATGAAATTGAAAGTGAAAGGCTTCAATCAACATTATCAATCTTTGACAATCTGAACATCATTTTAGGAGGGAGTTCAGTCATTGGCTAAGTGATAAAGATTTAAACACAACTCATGTTCATATATTGATCAACTACAATGAAGTTAAACCTTACCTTGAGTAAGTCTTATGCAAGATATTTTTTAAAAAACATTGTAATGCATTTCATTAAATTGTCATTGACCCAATGTAATGATACCTATTGAAAATTTCTTCTTACAATCCAATCAAATTGATGAATCAAATGCTTCAACTCACATACATGTATATTCCTTTGTCATTTAGGGGTCAAGTATGTATCTTCAAATTCTATAATTTACCTTTGCTTGACTTGTTTAACCATTCCATCAGAAATTTGACATTGATATACTTTGAGGTTTATAAAGAGCCCTTAGGTGTGAAGAACCATCATCTTATAGATTAATCATTTGGTCTTTTAAGGTGTGTAAAATAATGATACACATTCTTTATAAATAGGTACAAATTCCACAATCATGGATGGAGTGAGGGAGAGAGAATGATAAATAGTGGGGTTCATGTGAAAGGGCTTACAAAAGGAGGTGAAAATGATTTCTATGGTGTGATTCAATACATGTATGAGGTGGAGTACAATTCTTCAACCTCTGATAAGAAAGTTATATTATTTTATTGTTATTGGCTTAATCCATCAAGAGGAGTTACAAGAATGGATTCCAAATATGGTATTGTGGATACTTTAATGAATATAAGATATGTGTCATTTAATCCATTTATCATTGTACATAATGTAAAACAAGTGTATTATGTACCATATCCAACATCACCAACAAGCAAACATGTGGTGTGTTGTACAAGATGAAGCCTAGAAGTCATATAGATTATGATGATGTAGAAGTTGAAGTGTCATACCAAGTTGATGAAATGTCAAATGTCAATGAAACTTGAGAGGCACTTTCCCAAGGTCCGTTGGTATGAGAACCTAAGAGATGATTATTTCCATTTTAATACTTTCAAATAAACAAGAAGACAAGCTCTAGGCAAGTTCAATTCTCATTCAAAGCAAAAGTGATTACAAGAGGGGGTAAGCTTCTTATTTATAGAAGGAGAGGCTTTATCCACTCAATGCTTCGGTAGATGTGGGAATAATTGTGAAAAGTGCAAGTTGCACTTGTATTTTCATCACTTAGGCTTCTCCAAGTCCTACATTGTTTGATTTCTTGATTTTTGAAGAGTTTATAGGCTTTCAAGCTCTCCTAGCATTTGCCTTGACTGTGTGGTTTGGTATTAGACGATGTTGACTCCTTCTTTGACTTTTTGATTAGGGTTTTGACTTTCCTAATAGAGAGGGTTGCACCTTGACTTCCAATTGGGGCTTTGACTTCATAATCAAACCCTAACCAAGCCCAAATTGAACCCATTATGTGTTTATTTTTTTACATGAAGAAAATATTATTCCTATACATTTTTCAACTTTTATTTTATATACATACTACTTCTATGCATTTTTGCAAAGCTAAGAAGAAAGAAAAAAATCTTCAAGTACAGGTTCTACCTCCCAACTAGGCTCCATCTTCTTCATTTTTCTTAGCTCAAAATGTGGTGGTTGTATCATCCATCAGACCCTCCCTCTTGAGAAGGCTTTACCCTTAGATCCAAGTGATGCTCAGGGACCGCCACCTTTATTTATTAATTTCATGTTATTCCCTCCAGGATCATGGATCCGTCTTTAGAAAATAAATAAAAAGTATTCAAACATAAATGTTTATAAAGAAAATATTAAGAAAAGAAGGCCCTTTATTTTTGCAAATTTTTTATGAGAAAAGGTTGGCCATTTCTTAAAAATATTTTTGTTCACTTTGTGTTGTCCATTGCCCAAGTCAGGCAACATCATCATGTTGTCTATTGGCCCTTTCTTGTTCCTCATGATTTGAGCAAATAGGTCCCTTATTTCATCATATTTCATATAGCTCATCAAACTAGTCGTTTTAATCAATTAATCTTGAGCCAAAACAGTTTGTAAATAACTGAAAACAGATTTAACAGTTTTATGAAAAGCTGTTAAGAAATTCAAAAATCATCCGGTTGAAATGTTGATTTAACCGGTTGAATTGGTTTTGACAGTTAAGTCAACCAAAACCAAACCATTTCAAAAGACCCTTCACAGGCTGAGGAAAAACAACCGATTAAAACGAGAAATCAACAGGTTGTTTTTCACTTAGCTTTGAAAAATATTTTTCTTTTTTTAAAACCAAATTGATTCAGTTGTGAATTGATTAGGAGTGGATTTAGCAAATTCTAAACTACCTAGAACTAAACCCTAAACAAGGTTCATTTGTCTTCATGGATTTGGAGGCATCAAAGCTTCATTTTCAACATTCTCCCCTATTTGATGAAGACAAATCCCTAGGTTGCTTTGGGAAGTTCTGTTTTGAATTTGGCATAACCTACAATCACAAAAGGATGCAGGTACAAGAAATAATCTATTCCAAATATATCAAGTATCACAGAACCAGTTTCCACTAGGTGAATTCCAAAGAGGAACATCAACCAAATAAGTGTGAAGACCAGTTACACACACATACATGTAGCAGTTTCATAATTTGACATTTAGTGGGTTATTTTTCTTGAGAAAAAGAATTTGTTCAGATGCAATAAAGCAAGTTGTCAGTCCCCTAACAGAATGCACAAATAAATATCACATGCTGATTTGACCAAGCCTAAAAAGCTTTTAATTTCCAAGATATGTAGGAATATATTCCATAAATGGCAGTAAGTGCATAGAGAGAACATGTTCAAGGCAGTAATTAATGCACCATTGACCACCAACGACTCTGAGAGTGATCAGAGATACGAATCAAGGCACAGAGAATTAAAGTAGAATTAACCACAATGCTGTCAGGGCTGAAACAATCGATTGTTTCATGAAAACAATCGATTGAATTTCTGTGACAGCAATTTGAGTTTAATAAAATCAAATTCTTCAACAGAAATCAAAATTCAGAGATACAGATCAAAGCACATATTATTTGTATGAGATTAGAGAAGCTACAAAACCAAATAAGCCAGAAATTAGTTTGCAAAATTATAGAATATGATTTAATACAGTTTGTTCAAGTATAAGAAGAAAATGAAAAATTGATCTTCAAGATCACTGTACAAAATTTAAACTTTTCATAACACTAGAAACAAATCTATATCTCTAGCATATGCATCCATGTAGGCAAGATTCTACAGATCCTTCAATATGGTAGCAAAATCCTGCAAAAAAACAACAACACATCAAATAACAAGATTTGATCCCTTAAAGAATTTAGGTCCTTTTATGTTAGATTGATCATTAGAACCTTTAAGATTCTTAGGAATCCATTTCAATATGCCTATGGGAACAAGATTTTTCCTAGCTTTGCAAAATCTAACAAAATGGCCTTTCGAACAATAGAAGCAGGAAACAATTGGTTGTTTCGATTTTTTAATCGACTGTTTTCTGTAAAAGTTAAAAATAGTTTTGAACTTTCTTTGTTCTTGTTTTTGTGGATAAAAACCAAGACTAGATTTTCCAAACACACAACTTTGAGATGCTAGCACACTCTCAAAATTTGATTTTTCTTTGGTGAGTTTATCCACAGTTTTCACAAGATAAAACACTTTGTTTTCAAGAATTTTGCAATTTTCACAAGAACTTGAGTTACATTTACAAGAAGAGTTTTTATAAATGATATCAAGTGTTTCAAAATCACTTCTGGAATTATCCATCTCTTTTTCCAAGTTTTAAACTCTTGTTTCCAACCAATTGTTCAAACCTTTCAATCTATTGTTTAAGAGGGCTAGCTTATTTTCTTCTTCATGAGTCTCTTTAAAAGCCTCAAGAAGTTCATAATAGCTATCACCTTTAGATGAGGAAAAAGAACTTACGCTACTTGAGATAGAATATTTTAGGCACAGATTAACCTATGCATCTTCAGAGGAGGAGCTGGAGGAAGACACTTCATTGTCCTCCCAAGCTATATAGGTTTTCTTTGTCTTGGCTCTTCTTTCTCCTTTCTTGAAATTTGTTGTCTCCTTAGCTTCACTGTTTGGACATTCTACTTTGATATGTCCCTGCTCACCACATCCAAAGCAAGTATACTTATTATTATTGAAATCACTTAGTTTCTTGGAATTGTACCTTTTGGAAGATTGATGTTTGTTGTTGTTCTTTCTTAAGAATTTGCTAAACTTCTTTGACAACAAGCTAAACATATCTTCCTCATCACTTGAGTCTTGACACCTTCTATGTCTAGCTATTTTTAGAGTTGTGCCTTTGTTGTGCTGGTCCTCATTCTCTTGAACAAACAATTAGTTCATTTCCGATTCATGCTCCCTCAGCTTACCAAACAAAGAGGTTGTAGACATTGAGGTTAGATCTTTTGATTCTGATATGGCAGTAACCTTTGGCTGCCAAGTTCTGTCTAGACATTTGAGAATCTTTATATTTAGTTCCTCTTCCTCAAAGGTCTTCCCAAGGCCCATAAGATGATTCACAATGTGAGAAAATCTTTTTTGCACTTCAGATATAGATTATCCCTTCTACATTCTAAACATTTCATACTCTTGAATGAGAGCATGCTTCCTTGCCCTCTTGACATCATTTGTCCCCTCATATGTGACTTCAAGAATGTCCCACATTTCTTTTACAGCTGCACATTGGGATATCCTGAAAAATTCATCACAACTCAAAGCAAAAGTTATTATATTCTTTGCAATCCAATCAAACTTAGCTTTCTTACTATCTGTCTCAGTCCATTCAGACCAAGGCTTATCAACAAACACATAATCTTTTTTTTTACTTGTAGAATAAAAGGTCCATTCTCTATAGCTTCCCAAATTCCTTTATCTGTAGATTGAATAAAAAAAATTATTCTAACTTTCTAGAACTGATAGTTCACACCACAGAATAAAGGTGGTCTATTGATAGAAGCTCCCTCCCCAAAAGGTAACTTGTCAGCCATTAAACAGATTTGAAAACGAGAACTTGAGGAGAATTCAATAACCTAACTCTTGATGCCAATTGTAAAAATTAGTGGCCTTAACAAGAGCGGGGGTGAATTGTTTGAGTAAAGTTTTCGCAAATACTGGCTAAGAATGAAGATTGATGTTGATTTACAGATCAAAGAATCAGATCAGCCAAGAAAACAAATTTGTTAAAAGTGTTATCAGAAAAACAACTAGTTGACAATACGATTTAACCGATTGTTTATGGCAACATAGATGAAATCACAAGTCAAACAAATTTTAAATGAGTGAGAGAGAGACAAGATCACACAAACAATTATACTGGTTCACTCCTTACCAGAGCTACATCCAGTCCCTAGAAAACCACTAGGTATTCACTAGGTAACGAACAACAAATTACAACACACCACAACCTCAAAGAGGTGATCTTGACCGCTCAAGAACACACACCCTCTTTGACTTCACACACAGTCAGAACAACCCTCTGGCCTTACAGATACACAGTTTACAAGAATTCAAACTAAAGAACAATTACAAAAGAATATGGAATAGTTTACACCTGATTACAGGAAACACAGTTGCTTCTAATCCACTATTTAACCAAAGCACAACCCAGGGCAATCTTTCTTTCTTGAATCACAAAATCTTTTCTTAATCACTAGTTGTGTGTTTTTCAAATAAGAAGGGTAATCACAGTTTTATAGCTCATCAAACTAGTCATTTTAATCAATTAATCATGAACCAAAATGGTTTGTAAATAATTGAAAACATATTTAACAGTTTTATGAGAAGCTATTAAGAAATTCAAAAATCAACCGGTTGAAATGTCAATTTAACCGGTTGAATTGGTTTTGATAGTTAAGTCAACCAAAACCAAACCATTTCAAAAGACCCTTCACAAGCTGAGGAAAAAAAACCGATTAAAACGAGAAATCAGCAAGTTGTTTTTCACTTAGCTTTGAAAAACATTTTTCTTTTTTTAAAACCAGATTGATTCAGTTGTAAATTGATTTGGAGTGGATCCAGCAAATTCTAAACTACCTAGAACTAAACCCTAAACATAACAACAAGGTCTTCAAGTTGTCTTCATGGATTTGGAGGCATCAAAGCTTCATTTTCAACAATTTGGCCCTGAGTTTCTAACTAATACAAATGCCTTATTCATTTTCATGCTCTTTTATGATGTAACATAAAATAAAAATTAAGCAACCACAACCGTCAATTTATCAATGAAAGTCTCAATTGTTTAAGATTCACACACATTTACTTGGCTTAATTAGTCTAATTCCTTATTGTTTGTCATTCTCTATTAAGAAACCACAACAGTCAATTAATCAATGAAACTCTCAGTTGTTTAAGATTCACACACATTTACTTAGCTTAATTAGTCTAATTCTTTATTACTTATTATTCTCTATTCCAACTAATCATCCTGTTTAATTTTCATGTACCACAATTTCAACTAAATTTTAATATGGATCACTACAAGAAAAAGTCTTTTTAGAAACTAAGTTTTTGGTTTCTAAAATGATAAAAATGGTCACTAACTTAATTAGAAACTAATAATCTTAAGTGGCTAAAATCATGGTCGCTAATTTTATATACCAATTTAGATTCTAATTTAGAAACCAATTTAGTTACCCTTAAATAAAAACCAATTTAGTGACCAAATATATAAAAACTAATTTAGTGACCAGTTATATAGAAACCAAATTAACAACTAATTTTATTGAAACCAATTTAGTGACTGTTCCGTCCGGTAGACCGGGACGTCTTCGTGCGCGACCTCAACCGTCAGCTAAGGACTCCTTCCCACTGATTGCCTGTGAATTCCTGCAAAAAAGAGGACAAAGAGGAGCCCTAGCGGCTGTTTGCACTCCGACGCTCAAGTCAGCCAGCAAGAAACACCAAAAAACTGTCCACCCACGTATCTGAGCACCGCGTGTGGCACTCTGAAGGTGGTGAAAGAACTGTGTATCTGTGTGTGTATTGTCTCCTTTAGGCAAAAATATTCTCCAGTCACTTGTACGTAACCTTAAAGCACGGGCAAGCAACCAAAGAGTTTCTCGTAAGTTTGCCAAAGGTTCCAACCCTCTTTCCGACATTCTCAGCGCTATTTAAACTGCCCCAGCATTTAAAGCGCCTTAAAGCGCTTTTAATCTCTAACGTAACGTATTCTTTAAAGCGCTTAATTACGAAATGTAGCGCATTTAAGACGTTGAAACGCTCGGGAGCCCTAATAGTACCTGAATGCTCGAAAGGGAAACTGTATTGAATATCTTAATTACCTGGCACTTGACTAGAGGGTGTTTCTATTCTGGCATGGCTGTCGTACACGTGGAGGGCCTCACGACGCCATGACCCCCTCTGGGGGCGTTTCTGCGTGTGGGTCCTCCTGCCTGGGAGTGCTACTGCGCTAGGGGTGGCTTTTTGGGTGCCAACTCATGCCCCCAAGTATCTAGCCACTTACTCTGAGAGCGTATCTGCCTTCCTCTCGCACCCTGCACCCGGTTATCCTGGGCGTGACCTTCCTCTTGGGTCGTATCTGTCCCGAAGGCGTCTCTGGGGCGGCAAGGGTACTTCACGAGTCAGGCTGCCCTTCACTGATACTATCACTATGGCCTTGAAGCCACCTTTTCCTTCTCTTTATCACTTTCCCGAGATATCGGGTCCTGAGGCTTCCCACGGCGTCGCTCCCTCCATGGTATTTCCTACCCATGGGTATCGGGGAACCATACTGTGATTGCCTTACCTTTACACTATTTGATCTGGCCACGCCCTGGCTAGGCGACGCCTTCACCCAGGCGACGCCTTGCCTTGGCGACGCCTGGTCCTATCTTGGCGACGCTTCCTCCTGGCGTCTCTACACCTGGGCGACACCTTAAGTTGACTTTGACTTTCCAGTCGTTGACTTTGACTTAGTCAACGCCCTGATACGGGACGGTACACAAGCCCCCCAGTCTTAAGCCGAAGACTTGTCTTCAGCGCAAAGACTAAAGCCTTGCCTCCACCATCTGCGTGCCTTCCTGATGACGTGTCATTCTCTGCTGACTCAGCAAATTTTCGAATTACTGGCGCGACATTTTCTGAACCACAGGGGTATTCTTAATGAGCGATTGGACATTCCCTGAAATGGGGATGATTACACCTTTTGGGCTGCCCTTGATCGCGCGCCACGTGGCCCATCGCGTGGCCCTCCTTTAGAGACCCTTGCGCTTCCCCTGGGCAATCAACCCTCTGACGCGTGGCCCGATCCTACGGCCCTTAGTTAGCGCTTCTTGAGTCGCGAAATGTAACGTTTAAGTTACTCCAAACCCCGCGCTCACCCTACTGTTACATTCATTCACTCTGCTACTTTGCCCTGTTCATCGCCTCCAAAACCTCTCCTCTCTGCAATTGCGATTCTCCCCTTCCTGCGCTCTCATACCGCCTCCACTTCAGCAGCAAAGGTATGGTCTCGAGCACTCTCAACTCTTCACTGTTGTCGCATTATAGGAAACTGCCTGGGACTGTTGTTATTCTCGTATTTCTCTGGATATTGTTTGTATGCTTCGTTGTTCCTTTCGCTTCCCTTCGTTCTCTTGTGGGTAGGGCGCTCCTAGGGTTCTTCCATTTTCCCCTTTTCTTCTCTCCAAACCCCTTTTCTCTGAACCCTTTCTTTCTCTTTTGATCTTCAGCATTGGCGTTGATGGCAAAAACCAAGACCACCGCGCCTCCCCCGCTCCCTGAGTCTCATTATAAGGGCGAATATGACTGGGCCCCCGACGAACTTCTGGACGAATGTTCCCTCCTGAACTCCGTTGAGGACGTGGAGGCCCACAGGGGGGACCCTACTCTCTATAACTTCAATGCTTTCCACAAAAGTCATGACTCCCAAGTCCTGGTAAGCCGAGTGCGACCTGGGATGCCCGTTTGCGCGGACTCACGGGATACTGGGGGATGCGCTTTCTTCTTCATCTATCAGATGGTGCTCAAAAGGGTGGGCCTGCGTCTACCCCTCACTCCCTTCGAAAAAGAGCTACTGACAGAGATAAACACTGCTCCCGCCCAACTCCATCCCAACAGTTGGGCTTTCGTGAGGGGGTTCCAAATTCTCTGCGGCTATCTAGGTGTTCCCTCCTCTGTGGACGTTTTTCTCCACTTCTTCGAGGTAAAGAAGCAAGGGAAAAGCCTCTGGATGAGCTTTTCTGGGATCGCCGGGCGCATCATCCTTACGCTCTTCCAGAATTCGTTTAAAGGCTGGAAGGGGAAATTTTTCAAGGTACGCGCGACCAAGCGCGATCCTACCATTCTAGAGGGTTTTCCCCTGTACTGGACAGACAAACCCATAACTATGAAGCCCTTGGCTTTGGACGAACTTGCCCCGCCTGACCGGGATATATGCAAAGCCTTGGCGGGACTGGGGATAGTCTTCGATACCGCCAAGCTCATCGCGAACGAATTCAATGCCCATGGGCTTTCTACATACTTCGGTATCTGCTCTTGGCGATTTATGATGCATTAGTTGTTATGGTTATCTGCATTACCATTTTTCACTGTACAATGTTACTTGCATTTCGCATCTCTTCCTGTATTGTGAATCCACATAACTGCTCTAGTACTAATCCTTGTTGTTTGGCCTGTCTTGATGTAGGATCGGTGATGGGCGCTTCCAAAAGAATAATGTTGGCGAAAGCACTGAAGGAGGCTCGTGCCGCCAAGGCAGGCGTCTCCTCTAGCCCTGTTGCCAATCCGATTCTCCCACCGGCTCCGACACCGCCGCCTTCAGTCACTGCCGAAGCTGCTTCTAGCCCATCTCCGACGTCTCCACCTGGCTCCGACTTGCTTCCAACCCCCAACTCTCCTTCGCCTATCGCCGCCGTTCCCCTAGCTGCGGCCTCGTCACCGGCTCCACCCCCCCTTGACAAAGGGAAAAGGGTTTTGGAGATTCTGTCAGACGACGAGGAATCGGAGGGTGTGGCTCCCTTCAGAAGGAGAAAATCCGCGCGGGTTCCTCTTCTGGTAGAGACGTCACCACAGGGAGGGAACCCCTTTATGGACAACCCTCCAAGCGCAACCTCACTCCCTCCTAGGATTCTCCAAGAGGAAAGGGGCGAAGGTGCTGAATCTGCGCCGCCTCTGCCGCCGCCAGAAACTACTGCTTCCCCGACTCCCGACGCTGCTGCCCCCGACTTCATCGCCATCCCTCCTCCAAACATGCATCTGATGAGGGGTTTCAGTGGCGGGACTATGCCAGAAGGTACCGACAGGAGGGAAGGTATGCCTTTCTATTTGGGGGCCTTCTTGGCGGTGGCTCTTGAATGGCGCTCCCAGGCCAGAAACGCTGTCATGCAAGCTCAAACTCTCCAGGCCTTGGAGACGAAGGCATCTACCCTGGAGGAGGAAATGAGGATCCTGGGACGTCAGAACGAGGCTTATTGTTCCTCCCTGAAGCAAGCACAAGAGTCCAGGGCAGAAACTGAGAGGAAACTGGCAGAGGCCTTGGAGCTCCAGGCTGACTTCTACGCTCGTGAAGTTTCTCTCCAAGTACAGGTGGTGGGTCTTCAGGAAGTGGTCAAAGCGGATGCAGAAACTCACAAAGACCTGAAGGACCGTTGCTGTGAACAGGCTGCCAAGGTGGAGCGGATGGAGGAGGAAATGGCCACGCAGGCCAAAGCTATGGACCTTCTCCGAGTTGACTACGACAAACTGCAGGTCGAGGTTAGCCGGCTTCGCGTGGAGAAAGAGGCTCTGGAGAAGCAGGTGGCCTCTGGAGACGCCGCCATTGAGGAACTGGAGAAGGAGAAAAAGTCCCTTATCCAGGAGATGGCGGGCACCTTCGAGGAGGGGTTCCAAGAGGCCCTGTCCCAGGCGTCCTGTGAGAACCCTGGCATCAACCTTTCGAACTGCGACCCCACACACCACGTAGTCGACGGGAAGGTCGTGCCCATGGATTTGAACGACTGAACTGCTGCCCCTCATCCGCCACCTTCCTCTTCAAGCTTAACTCTTCATTCTTTACCTTCGCTTTTTGATTTTATTTGCCAAAACTTGTAATTCTTTGAACTATCCGCATTCTTGTTACTGATTTGGGACGTTTGCATGGTTGTCTTTATTTCTTTGTCACATACGATTCTGCCTATGCGATCTCGCTCTCGTCTTTTCCCTTCATACGCTTCAATTATTTTATCTGTGTTCTGCCCGTTTCTCACACTTCGTTGGGCGGTTTGGTATGATTGGGTAAGGTCGCCCGCCAACCCTTACGCCCATGGAGAGGCTCACTAAGTGGCGACGTATCGTCCACGGGACGTCTCTGATATCGAAAGGCTCTTTCTTTGATCTTTTAACGCTCGGCGCCCACGCCTAAGGAGAGGCCTGCTAAAGCAGCACCGTATCGTCCCCGGGTGTCTAAAACGCTGAGTGCTGTGGGGTTTTGGTTCCCTCCATGGTCTTTCCTGCCCATAGGTATCGGGGAACACCCTGCCAGTGACTCGCTGGCGTTTGACGGTCTCGTCTCCCTCCACAGTCTTTCCTACCTGTGGGTATCGGGCAGGCGACGCCTGCAACTAACTTTGCCTTTCTCTGATTTCTTCTCCCTCCTCAGTCTTTCCTACCTAGGGGTATCGGGGAGGTAACGCCAGTCGGTATTTGGGTTGGCGACGCCCGCGATTTCTCGTCTGTCATCGCCCTTTACGTCCTTCCTGGCAACGCCTCGAGCGTTACCTTTACTTCGTCATTGACCTTAATTCTTGCCTTGGTCAACGCCTAATAACAGCGAAGAGCCCAAGGCTTTGCCTGTGCCATCCACGTGGCGCTCCTTGTATAGCTGATGGGACCTTCTGTCATTCGACTTGATCCACGTGGCGCTGCTTGTATGGTTGATGGGGTGTCTAGTCATTCCATTTTCTAACTCCGGCTGTACCCCTGGCTCACTTTCGACGGCTCGTACCATTGGATATTCTGTTGACGGGACATTTTCTGATTTAAACCAGAGGTGCCAGCATCATCCTTTCATCTTCCACCACGTGTATCAATCGTGCGGTGCATCCATTCACGTCGTTTGGCGCTCTAACCGCTTTATTTAATTCTTCAAGCTCTGGAACTATCTTCATCGTTTTCTCACTTCTCATAACCTACTTGCGTTCTTTCTTCTTGCACCCTTTCTTCTCTGTCGAAGGGCTGTTCTAACCTTCGCTCCCCTCGCTCAACCCTTGCATTTCTAGCCATCCTGATCTTGCTAAAGAATGTCTTCTCACGATGCTTCCCCCAGGGTCCGTCCCAAAGACTTGTACCCTTGGGCCTCGAGCGAACTTCTTGATGAGTGTTCATGCTTGCTCTCCACCAGGGCCGTACGAGAACACAAAGGGGAGTTTTGTTCTTACGACCACCGGGCCTTCGCGAGGAGGCACGATGACGACATCGCTGTGCTCCCTTGCACTCTGGGGGAGCCAGTGTGTGGAGACGAACGGGCCAACAACGGGGTCCCTTTCTTTTACTTTTACCAGGTGGTGTTCAAGACCATCGGGGTGCGCTTACCCTTCTCCTGGTTCGAGAAGGAACTGCTGACGGAGATCAACGTGGCTCCAGCCCAGCTATACCCCAACAGCTGGGCCTTTGTCAAGGCCTTCGATGTCCTCTTTGGGTTTCTGGGTTGTGCACCCTCGGTTGACCTCTTTCTTAACTTTTTTGAGGTGAAGAGACAGAGACACAACCTCTGGGTAACTCTCAGCAATGTACCCGGAAGAGTTCTCTTCACGCCCTTCCCAAGCTCGTTCACGGGGTGGAAAGGCCGGTTCTTCAAGATCTGCTATACTGATCTTGTTCCCGACGCCCTCGATGGGTTTCCGTTGTACTGGGTGAGAGAGGAAAAGGTCCTCAAAGCCAAACCCCTCAAGAATCTGGCTCCAAGTGATCAAATAGCTTGCCGGATTCTTGCTGAGGCGGGAGGTTTTGACTCTGCTACGGTGATCAGCTTGGAGTTCAACGCTAGGACTCTTGAGAAGTACATAAGTAAGAACCACTGCCTTAGGCAACTTCGGCCTTCGTTACTTTCTAACTGTGCCTGTCTTTCTTCATTGTGTCTCTAATACATCTGTTTCCTTTGTGCAGGTTCGAAAATAAGCCAAGAAAAGAGGACACGACTTACTCGAGCGCTGCGGGCTGGGAAAGGGGCTTCGCCTTCCTCCAGTGATGACTCTGATGAGCGCTGAGAAGT
The DNA here is from genome assembly GCF_051622355.1 of Phaseolus vulgaris. Lineage (NCBI taxonomy): Eukaryota > Viridiplantae > Streptophyta > Magnoliopsida > Fabales > Fabaceae > Phaseolus > Phaseolus vulgaris. The sequence goes on from NC_143498.1 coordinate 11,837,840, forward strand.
GGCTTGTTTGTGTTTTTGCATTTTGTACTGAACATTGCTTGTAACAACAACTTTTCAATATCATAATTCTTTACAACGCCACTTTACTTTGCATATGCTTCATATACCACGCGACTTCCTTTCGTCTCGTTCTGCCAACGATGCATGCTTTTACTTGGGCGACGCCTTCTTTCTGGGCGACGCCAAGACCTAGGCGACGCCTTCTTCCTTGGCGACACCATGGCCTAGGCGGCGCATCACATTACTTCTAACAAGGAAAAATAAAGGCTGAAAACCAAGGCACTTCTTTTTCTCAACTGGTTTTTCCATTTATTAGGGTGACCTCATTAAAAAACCCCCGAAAGGGAAAAAGAGCGTCCCCTTCAACTAAATTGTTACATGCTGCTTACATAGGTCAACTGAAATAAAATTTTAAGTTGGCTGCATTCCAACTGCGCGGGATAGGGCCCCCATCTAAAGTCTCCAGGTTGTACGAACCGTTGCCCTTAGCCTCAGTAACTCTGAAGGGCCCGGTCCACTTGGGAGACAGCTTATTCTCCAACTCGTAAGGGTGAGCTTTCCTCATCACTAGGTCGCCCACCTGAAACTGTCGTGGCTTTACTTTAGAGCTATATTGCCGCTCCACTCTTCTCTTCATCGCTTCAGCTTTTATTCTAGCTTCTTCCCTGGCCTCTTCTAGCAGATCCAGGTTTACCCGTCTCTCCTCATTAGATTCCTCCACCACAAAGTTTTGAAAACGCGGTGAGCTTTCGTGTATTTCTACTGGAATCATCGCGTCCGACCCGTACACCAAACTGAACGGCGTGTCCATAGTAGAGGATTGGGGCGTGGTGTGGTATGCCCATACAATCCTTGGCACCTCTTCCGCCCACGCCCCTTTGGCCATTTCTAACCTTCTTTTTAACCCCCTCAGCAGAACTCTGTTTGCTAACTCTACTTGTCCATTGGTCTGGGGGTGTTCAACCGACGCGAACACTTGCTTGATTCTCACTTCAGCGCACAGATTTCTCAACTGCTGACTGGCGAACTGGGTCCCGTTGTCAGATATCAGGCGCCTGGGTACGCCAAAGCGACACACGATGTTTCTCCACACAAAATGCTATACCTTATGCGCAGTGATTTGTGCCACGGGCTCTGCCTCTATCCACTTAGTGAAGTATTCTATGGCGACGATCAGATATTTCATCTGCCTGATTGCCAGTGGGAAAGGGCCCAAGATGTCAATTCCCCATGTGTGGAAAGGCCACGGGCTGTATATGGACCGCAACTCTTCTGGCGGCGCCTTGTGCCAGTCGGCGTGCTTTTGGCATTGCTTACACCGCTGGGCGTGCCGTGCGCAATCCTCTTTCACTGTTGGCCAGAAGAAACCTGCGCGTATTACCTTGGAGGCTAGGGACCTTCCTCCTACATGGCTTCCGCAGATGCCTTCATGTAGCTCCGCCATTATCCTGGTGCACTCATCGCCACTGACGCATGTTAGGATAGGGTGAGTGAAACCGTGTCTGAACAGCACCCCATCCACCAAGGTATATCTTGCGGCGTTCCTTTTGATTTTCTTACCCTCTTCAGGGTCCACTGGAAGGGCCCCATCCGCCAGGTATCGTTTATAGGGCATCATCCAGGTGTCTCCCGTGGACAGGACACAAACCTGCATCTGCTCTTCCTCAGACGCACCCGCGTATATACTGATGCGGGGCGCCCTCTGCGTATCTTGGGTTAATGAGGAATGACTCCTCGGCCTTCCCCTTGATGCATAAATCTGGAGGACATCCACCCTGTTGTCTTCCACAAATCGACGCGGAGCTTTGAGGGTTTCCTGGATCACTGTCCTCTGTCTACCCCCCTTGCCTGAGCTGGCCAGCTTTGCGAGCAGGTCGGCTCTGGCATTCTGCTCCCTCGGGACGTGTATTAACTCAAGAGCGTTGAACGCCCCTTTCAGCAACTGGACGTATTTTAGATACGCCGCCATCTGGGGGTTCTTCGCCTGGAACTCACCCGACACCTGCCCCGTAATCAACTGGGAGTCGCTCTTCACTAGGAGGTTCTGTGGGCCCATCTCCTTGGCCAAGAGCATTCCTGCAATCAGGGCTTCATATTCTGCTTGGTTGTTACTTGCCTTGAAGGCAAAACGCAAGGCTTGCTCGATCAGTATGCCGTCGGGTCCTTCCAGCACTATTCCCGCACCACTCCCTTGCTGGTTTGAGCAGCCACCAACCGAGAGCAGCCATTGTGAACTCGCTTCCACCTCTTGCTCACCTCCGGGCGAAAGTTCTGCTACAAAATCCGCGTACACCTGCCCTTTGATGGATCCTCTAGGCTCGTACTGTATATCGAATTCTGACAGTTCCACTGCCCAGCGTACCATTCTTCCTGCCACATCGGGCTTCTGCAGCACCTTCTGTATGGGGAGGTTGGTCATTACCACCACCGTAAAACTGTGAAAGTAATGACGGAGCCTCCTAGCCGAGAACACTACCGCCAGCGCCGCCTTCTCCAGTGCTTGGTACCTTGTCTCAGCTCCCTGTAAGGCCTTGCTTACAAAGTAGATGGGCTTCTGACTCTGGTCCTGCTCTTGGACCAACACAGAACTGATGGCCCTATCTGTTACAGTAAAATACAACCGGAGGGGCACGCCCGTTACCGGTTTGCAGAGAACTGGAGGCGTCGCCAGGTAATCCTTCAGCTTAACGAAAGCCGCTTCGCATTCCTCAGTCCATGCAAAGCGACTGTTTCTCTTGAGGCATTGGAAGTACGGGTGCCCCTTTTCTCCTCCGGCGGAAACAAACCTCGAGAGCGCCGCCATCCGCCCTGTCAACTGTTGAACCTCCTTTACCGATGTCGGACTCCGCATGGCGATAATAGCCGCACATTTGTCGGGGTTCGCCTCTATCCCCCTCTCGGTGAGCAGAAAACCCAAGAATTTACCGGCCTCTACCCCGAAAACACACTTCTCGGGGTTCAACTTGAGGCGGTATTTGGATATTGTGTTGAACAACTCCTCCAAGTCTGCCATGTGCTGCACCCTGTTCTGCGACGCCACCACCATGTCGTCTACATAGGCGTATACGTTCCTCCCAAGCATTGGCGCCAGGACCTTGTCCATTAACCTCTGGTACGTGGCGCCCGCATTTTTGAGCCCGAAGGGCATCACCTTATAGCAATAACTGCATGTTTCAGTCATGAACGCAGTCTTGCTCTCGTCTCTGGGGTGCATCTTGATTTGGTTATACCCTGAGAAGGCGTCCAGGAAGCTTAACACCTTGCTGCCAGACGCGCTGTCCACTAGGGCGTCGATGCTGGGCAACGGATAGGAATCCTTTGGGCACGCCTTGTTCAGGTCCGTGAAGTCAACGCACATTCTCCACTTTCCGTTCGCCTTTTTCACCAAGACGACGTTGGCGAGCCACTCAGGGTACTGAATCTCCCTAATGTGGCCAGCACTCAGCAGCTTCTGCGTTTCGTCTTTCACCACCTGTTGTCGCTCCTCATTGAACTTCCTCCTTCTCTGACGCACGGGGCGGACCGTGGCGTCCATGCTGAGGTGGTGACACACGAAATCGGGGTCGATGCCCGGCATATCCAAGGCGGACCATGCGAAGGCATCCAGGTGGCGCGAAATCACTTATGCCACCCCTTCCTGTTCCTCTGGACTTAGCGAGCTTCCTAACTTGAAAGCTTTGCCGCCAATCTCCCTTTCTAGGGTGTTAGCTGCAGGTTGCTCCCTATTATCATCTTCGGCGGGCGCCGCTTCTCCGGGGGGCACCGCCTCTTCCACGGGCGCCTCCTCCATTGGCACATCTGCTTCGGGCATCGCCCTTTTTGCTATGGCCTCTTCAAGCGTCAGCCCAGCGGGCGTCGCCTCAATCATCGTTGCGTCCGCGCTCGGCGGACGTTCGTACACCATGAAAACGCCTCTCTTCGTCTTCAGGCTGTTTTCGTAGCATTTCCTCGCCTCCTCCTGGTCTGATCTGATGACTATCACCCGGCCACTGAGGTCCGGTAGCTTCATCTTCATGTGATGGGTGGAGGATACTGCACTCAGACGGTTTAACGCCGGTCTGCCCAGCAAAATATTGTATGCAGAATTGGCGTTCACAACGAGGTACCGAATGCTCTCTGTACGGGAGGCCTCTCCGTCTGTGAACGTAGTCCTCAACTCCAGGTACCCCCGGACCTCTATCTGGTTATCCCCAAACCCGTACAAGCATCCCGTATAGGGACTCAGCAGATCGGGGGACAACCGTAACTTATTAAAGGTCGACAGAAACATGACGTCTGCCGAGCTTCCTTGATCAACAAGCACTCTGTGGACCTTCCTTCCAGCCGTGACGACTGAGATGACAACGGGATCGTTGTCATGAGGCACCACATCTCGGAGGTCTCTTCTTGTGAACACAATATCTGACTCCCAGGGCTCCCCCGAGAGCCTCTCTTCGATTGAATTCACCCCCCTCGCGTATTTCTTCCGCTGGGAGGCGGTGGGTCCTCCGCCGGAAAAACCTCCAGCAATGGTGTGGACCTCGCCAAGCACAGGTATCTCGTGTGCTGGCTCATCTGCCAGCGGCGGCAGGGTGGCGGTCGTGGTGGACTCTGCGACATAATCTTTCAAAAACCCAGTCCTCACCAGCTCATCTAGCTGGTAGCCCAACGACAGGCAATTATCAATTTGGTGCCCGAAAGCTTCGTGAAATTCGCACCAAGAGTCTTTGCGGGGCCCTAACACCTTGTCGGTCTTCGCCGGTCGCCTCAGCCTCTCGGCTATGTTGGGCACGGCGATCAAATCCTTCAACTCAACTACGAAGTTGTACCTCGCCGGTCTTGCTCTTTCTCTGGCAGGGCGTTCGCCTCCTGCGGGGCCCCGGGGCTGGGGCTTTCTGGCTTCGTAGGGGCGTCTCGCCTCTGGCTTCTTTCTTCCCGTCGTGGTCTCATTGACTCTGATGGGTTGAACTCGCGCCGGTCCCCTCGGGCGTGAGGGCACGGCGCTGGTGCGCTTCACACATACCTCCCCTTCCGAAGCAATATGCTCTACCGCCCTACGCCGTAATTCAGCGAAAGTCCTAGGGCGATTGCGGATAATAGATTCTCCAAAGGGGCCGGGGCATACGCCTTTCACAAATGCGTACACGATCATAGGCTCCTCTGTTGTACCAACCTTCACGACCTGGGCCCCGAAGCGATTGATATACTCCTTCAGGGTCTCCCCCTGATACTGCTTCACGTCAAACAGGTCGTAAGAGACCAGCGGCGGGTCCTTGTTGGCCAAATACTGTTCTCTGAATAACCGCGACAACTAGCGGAAAGATGTGATATGGCCCTCGGGGAGGCTAATGAACCAGTCCATAGCCATCCCGGTCAGGGTGCTCATGAAGAGCTTGCACTTGGCAGCATCAGAACCGCCTATCAGGACCATCTGTGTGTGAAATGCAGCGAGGTGCGTCTCTGGGTCCTCCATCCCAGTGAAGATTACCTTGGGTCCCGCGAACGTGTTCGGGATCGCTGCATCTAGGATCTCCTGCGAGAAAGGAGTGGAAAACTCCCTTGGGGGGGAATGGTTCTCCGTCTCGTCCTGTCCAGGCCGCCTCCGATCGTTTCTCAGGCCCTGGCGCAACTCCTCATTCACACGGTGGAGCTCTTCGTTGCGCTCATGCGAGGCGTCAAGATCTGCCTGCATGCGCTCCTGCTCCATCTTCGAATCCGCCATGTCCTGCTGCAGCCCCCTCATTATTTCCAGGACCTGCTGCATGGATAGGTCTGCTGGGGCTGCGCGCGCTGCTCTTTGTCTGGTGGGGGCCATTGTCACTCCAACCTCCTTCAACGTTACTGTAGCTTGGTAAATTTTCCTCGAACTTGTGATGGGACTGATGTTTTATATCGAGCCCCACGGTGGGCGCCAAATGTTCCGTCCGGTTGACCGGGACGTCTTCGTGCGCGACCTCAACCGTCAGCTAAGGACTCCTTCCCACTGATTGCCTGTGAATTCCTGCAAAAAAGAGGACAAAGAGGCGCCCTAGTGGCCGTTTGCACTCCGACGCTCAAGTCAGCCAGCAAGAAACACCAAAAAACTGTCCACCCACGTATCTGAGCACCGCGTGTGGCACTCTGAAGGTGGTGAAAGAACTGTGTATCTGTGTGTGTATTGTCTCCTTTAGGCAAAAATATTCTCCAGTCACTTGTACGTAACCTTAAAGCACGGGCAAGCAACCAAAGAGTTTCTCGTAAGTTTGCCAAAGGTTCCAACCCTCTTTCCGACATTCTCAGCGCTATTTAAACTGCCCCAGCATTTAAAGCGCCTTAAAGCGCTTTTAATCTCTAACGTAACGTATTCTTTAAAGCGCTTAATTACGAAACTTAGCGCATTTAAGACGTTGAAACGCTCGGGAGCCCTAATAGTACCTGAATGCTCGAAAGGGAAACTGTATTGAATATCTTAATTACCTGGCACTTGACTAGAGGGTGTTTCTATTCTGGCATGGCTGTCGTACACGTGGAGGGCCTCACGACGCCATGACCCCCTCTGGGGGCGTTTCTGCGTGTGGGTCCTCCAGCCTGGGAGTGCTACTGCGCTAGGGGTGGCTTTTTGGGTGCCAACTCATGCCCCCAAGTATCTAGCCACTTACTCTGAGAGCGTATCTGCCTTCCTCTCGCACCCTGCACCCGGTTATCCTGGGCGTGACCTTCCTCTTGGGTCGTATCTGTCCCGAAGGCGTCTCTGGGGCGGCAAGGGTACTTCACGAGTCAGGCTGCCCTTCACTGGTACTATCACTATGGCCTTGAAGCCACCTTTTCCTTCTCTTTATCACTTTCCCGGGATATCGGGTCCTGAGGCTTCCCACGGCGTCGCTCCCTCCATGGTATTTCCTACCCATGGGTATCGGGGAACCATACTGTGATTGCCTTACCTTTACACTATTTGATCTGGCCACGCCCTGGCTAGGCGACGCCTTCACCCAGGCGACGCCTTGCCTTGGCGACGCCTGGTCCTATCTTGGCGACGCTTCCTCCTGGCGTCTCTACACCTGGGCGACACCTTAAGTTGACTTTGACTTTCCAGTCGTTGACTTTGACTTAGTCAACGCCCTGATACGGGACGGTACAGTGACCAAAATATATAGAAACTCATTTAGTGACCAAATATATAAATACCAAAAAATGGTCACTATATTGGTCTCTAAATAATGTAATTTATTGTAAAATATTATTTATTATTTATTTTTATTTTTTATCAAATGTAAAAATCAATTAATTTGAAATATTTTAAGATCTTTTGATGCGTCAAAAACTAATTTCAATATATAATCTCAAGTTCATGGTAGTAATCTCAATGTTGCTAAGGGCTCCCCAATATCATCTCTTGTTTTATGGTCTCCCCGCAGCCATAACTACATGAGATTTATGAAGATTAAGTGGAAAATATACAACTGTTTGAATATCCAATTAAAATCTTTAGAGTTTTCCATATTAATATTTCATGTATAATCTTTATATCACACAATCACAATGAAGTTGTCGAAATAGCCGATGGTAACAATTTTATCTAGCAGATTAAAACAGCATACAGGAACACCACTATAAGCACTACGGAGTTTGAGCTGGTGCTGAAGATAAGTGATTCCTTTCGCCCCTGTTGCAAGTCTTAGTTCTTCCACACTCCATCTATATAACAATTGCCTGGAAAGAGTCATCGAAATGCTGCACCAGATACCCAAATGATTATTACAGAATACCTAATACCTAAAGTTTGACATAAATAATGATGATACCCTTCCCTCTAAAATGGGAAAAATAATAACAATACTTGAAACAGAGGCAAGAAACTAGTTGAGTGAACATCTTGGTTTAGAGGAGAGTTCTCAGCTCTATCAATTATATAGAAACATAGTACAAAGGGAATCTAGTAATTAGGGAAAGAAGATTACAAAATCAATTAGATGTTCTATAGCCTAATTAGGTACAACAAATAAAAAGGATATAATTACAACATAATTTACACTATAAACAAGGAAATAATCAACAACAATAAAAGCAATAATATTATTTAATCATTAAGAGCAACAAAAGACCACATTATCCGTATCAACAAATAATCTACAGTCTTGATAAATAAATGATCCTTAATCTGTTCCAGAATTGATAATTGCGTTGTTCTTTTTCTATACCAGATAGCAACCAAGACTAAGACTTAGGAAAGACATAAAAACTACCTGGCATCATCAGGAATATGTGATCTGAATATGTTTCCCATTTCCTCATACCCTTTCGGTTCTTCCATTATCTGTAATACACAGATAAATTATCTACTGAAGGTTTGAGACACTACATATAGTCAAATTTTTCTGATACCACACAAAAGTAAGCTAAAAGGCAAGAGAGAATATACCATGACAAGGAGATGCCAAACTCACCTTTGATGAAGACAGAAACTTATATATGGCGCTCTGACATCATGAGATGAAACAAAACAAAAGACAATGAAATAACAACATATTAGATAACTAATCTGAAACAGGTAAACTAGTAAGTATAAAGCAATATCATACCTTTGGAACACTATTTAAATCCCCAGCAATAATAACATGGATGTTGCCCGATTCTTATGACAACTTTGTAAGCTTTATCAAGTAAAATTCTGACATGTCCATTGTCATGGAGCAAGTTTCCATAATAATAAAAAGAAGATTAGACAACATAATTAACTACAGACAATTAAATGGATTTATTTAAGGTAAAATAATTTGCACCAACCCTGGCCCAAAAAATATAATATTAAAAAGTTTAAAAAATGAAGCACATGCACAAATAGAAATGACTATACATGCAAAATAGTATAATGCTTACTCATCTAGTTAAGTACATGGCCCAGTTTAATGTCACCACGATTTGGGTTGAACAACACATGTATGTTTCCTACAACAAATCTTCAACTATGGACTTTTTTTTATCACCCTAACAATAGTGTGGAAAATAACAAGTTAAAGAACATGTGGTCGTCAATCATTCAAAATGGAAAAAACAGTAACTACTCCCATTGCCATAAGCAAAATATAATCTTATATGATAAATCAGAGTAACAAACCCACATTCAACCCAATTATTCATCAGTAAATCAGTTCATACAACCAGGAAAATATTTGCATAGCCCTCAAATAAAATAATTAAATGCAAATCAAATAATCTAGACACTGGTTTCATTTACAGCCTTCTTGCACAAAAATAAATAAATGAACGAGTAGATATGAATGTAAGAGAGAAAGAGAGAGAGAGAGAATGGCAATGGTGGAGGTCCAGTTATAAAGAAACTAAATGGCAGATCACTAATAGTCCCTTCATCATTGGCCATCAACAAATAGCACGGTAGACAACTTACTGTAATCTTTAATTTATGTTTGGATCATTGTTTTATCTGGCTGCTATAGGATCGACACCTCGAAATTGAATACTGACATCCTACCAAGCTCGTGCAAACAGATTCGTCTTGCCACCTTTTGAAGGTTTTTGTAAGAAACAAATAACAAAAACAGTTCTTCATGTACAAACACTCAACTAGCAATTAATTGAGGGAATATAACATGAAAACAAAATTTAGGGTTCTAAGATGGGAAGATAGAGTGAGTAAAGTTGCACAAAACTTCAATGAGCAAGCACAAAAATAAAAACAAAGACGATGGAACACGAATCAAAACTTACGATGATAAGCTTGTAGAAGTTGACCTCCTTCGGAGCACAAAAGCGCCATTGTTGTAGAGTGCGTTGTCGCTGTTGCAGAGTGCGTTGTCGTCGCCGTTGTTGCAGGATGCGTTGTCGTCGTCGTTGCTGCAGGATGCGTTGTCGTTGCCGTCGTTGTTGCTGCAGGGTGCGTTGCCATCGCCGTTTCTGCAGGGTGCGTTGCCGTAGTTGTCGCCATTGCAGTGCATTTGCAGAGTATGTTTGCAGGGTGCGTTTGCAGAGTATGTTTACAGAGTGAGACTTTACTAGTTAAAGAGAGACTTAGAAATTGAAAACCCCTGAAACTATTTGATCAGATTTAAAAATTAAATTAGTTTTTGAAAAATATGCATATTTATTTAAATTAATTTATTAAATTTTTAATTTAAATAATATTTTGAATTTATTATTAATTTAATTTTATATTTAAATAGAATTAAAAGATTAAAATACTATTTTAAATATAATTTTTAAATTGATATTAATTATTTTAATATTATACTAAAATTAATAAATTAGTAAATTTATTCATATCAATTTAAAAATATTTTATAAATTAAAAATTAATAATTAATTTTATAAAACTTAGTAACTCTAAAATTAGTATCTAAATTCAAATAATAGTGACTAAAAATTTAAGCATCTAACTACATGATGATTAGAAACTACAAAATTAGTTTCTAATTTTATTATTTTTAGAGACAAAAATTAGTTTTTAAAATAAATTAAAAGTGACTAAAAAAATGGTTTCTAATTACATTTTAACAAGAAACTAAAATAATGGTATCTATAAATTTTATTTATTTATTTTTTATTATTAGCTATAAAAAATATAGTATCTAATTACACTATAATTTTTATTAATAATAGATATATTTTTAGTAACTAGTAATTTTTAGTTTATAAAATAATATCTAAATTAATTACTATAAAAACTATTTTCTTTTAATTTCTAAATTAGTTACTATTAAAACATTTTCTTATAATGGATTCACATTTTCTATTCCAACCCATAGCCATGTCTATATATTTTAAAAGTGTGCATGATTTCAAATATGAATAATTTTAGCCATGATCAAAAGTCTATACTTTTTTAGCTGATACCATGCCTTTGATTAGTCCATTTTAATATCATTCAGGATGTGGATGTGTTAGGTAGCAGCACATTGGTAATATAATCAAGTCCCATTTAGGATCCCTGTCATTGCCAAATGCATGCATCGGATAAAGTGTTCTCACTACTAATTTTGATTTAGTGTTCTCAGCATTATGCATAATGTATTAGTGCCTACTTTCACAGTTTTTTTTCTTTTTGTTAAGTTTTTCTCATTTCATGTTGGACTCCAATGGTTGTTAGCGTTTCTAAGACATATCGAACAGTTTTTGTCTTTATATAGCTGACAACTTTATTTAATGTCCCTGTTAATTATATGTATCTTTCACTCATATGAACTAATTGGTGGTGCTGTTGAAATTATATGATTTGCAGCAGATAGAAAAGATGATAATAACAGCCCCAGTGCAATTGTTATCTACCCATATAGTCATTGACACTTTTAATCTGTCCACTAATAATGCACTTTTTTATTTTATTTTTTTAATTGGACTTTGCTTTTATCTGTTTATACTGCTTTTCTTTTGCTATGTTTTGCCTTGTAATTTTTTTTCTTCTATTTTGACACGTCCTGCAACATTGTACTTAACAAACATAACATACAAAGCTCAAAGATCACCATTATTTATATTTTACTTAATTTGTAATTTTGAAATATACTTAATCTACTTGTACATTATTTAGATAATTGAGAATCATGATAACTATTTATTATTTTCAAAATTGTCAAATTTAGGAGTTTATGTAGACTCGTGAAATTCTATAAACTTTGACTCATAAATTCGTAAAAAAATTATTTTATATGATTTTTTTAATAGTATAATTAATTAAAGTAGTTAAAATAAATAAGTTTACACGACTAAAATAACTAAATTTTTACTTTTACTTTTAATAAATAAAGATGCACTTGGATATTTCAGTTGAATTTGATCAACTTCCACACATACCTTAAAAACCATGAATTTAACAAATGAAATTTTTTAAAATTAAAAACACAATTCAATTGAAAAAAATATTAAAAACAAATCACAATCTGCAGTGATATCCCTGTACCGTCCAGGATTGCCTTGGCCTAATGGCCGACCCGACCGACCACACAACAAGGACACGATGACACGGCGAATAAGCATCAACCCAATTTATTGGTCCACCCCATAATAAAATTGAACTCGGAAAAATAATGCCAAGAAAAGGTGCGATGAAACGGGTTCACACCATTTATTATCACAATATTTCCGAATACATTATGCAAAATCTCTTATTATATCATATGAATGCTTCCGTTTATTTACACAATATTCTTTAATACATGACATAAATGCTCTGATTATATTACGGAATACTCTGATCTATATGTACGATATTAAGATTTTATAAAAAGATACGATAATATGTCACATAAAGTTTGGAGAAACTAGGGTCAAAGATCCAAGCCCATGAAGGCTTATAAATGCATGACTACTCACACAGAGTACTCTCAACTCAAATCTTAGCACTATTTTCACTATATACACATAATTTTATGTGACTTGAGCATCAAAGTGTCATCATAGGAGGAGCCACCCTCGTTCCCTGAAGTTTGAATAATTAGAGCTTGAAGCGAGACCACAAGGAGCTCATCCAGATTCCGACCGACCTCGAGCCGGCGAGAACAATCCCTAATTAAAAAAATAATTAGAAAATTTCCACCACTTCAATGCCACTTATCTACCCCAATTAAAAAAGAACCATGTGTCTGGCCTAAATCCCCAATTAAGAAAATAAAGCAACCAAGAACCACACAAAACAAAACCATCTCTCTTAACTAATATCATACCACCACCACCACCACCACTGTAGATCAAATCTCTGATAAATGCAACCACCGCGAGACAAAAACTCAACCACCGCAGAAAAGGAATGCGAAAACTCAAGACAGATCACAATCACCGTAAGATAAGAATGCGACCACCACGTGAAAGAAAAATGTAACCATCGTGCGATAGGATCTCGATCACCGCACGACATGACGCGATCATCGAACACGATCACGAACAGAGGCATGGTAAGGTGAACAAACAACAAAGACTGGCTACCACAAAGACGATGAACGACAAAAACACTTCAACGAAATGTGTAAACCCTCTGGACTTGCCAACTTAGATTCAAACTTGCAAGTTCAACCGAGTTTACAGCGAGTCCACTGAGTTTACTCCAAAAACGAGTTTGTTATCGAGTTCACTCATCCAAGGTGATGGAGGAGGGCCCAAGCTCACCACACTATGAAAGCTAAAGTTTCCAAGACTAGACCGTCTAGCCCATGAGGAGCGTCTAGTCTCAAATGGAGCGTCTAGCCTATGATGAGGAGCGTCTAGGCCATGATGAGGAGTGGCTATATAAGGAGCATCTAGAAGGAATCCTAGACCGTCTAGCTCACCACACATGGATCAAGCTACGGTTTTGGAAAACCTTGTAATTGTTACATGGAGGCCCATTAGGGGTGCTTAGTAATTAGAGTAGTGTAGAAAGCATAAATGAGTGAACATTCTAGAATCTAATGTGGTGTGGCCGGTCATGAGCATGTGCCATGTGCCTTCTCATACTTGCATTTCATTTGGCTCTCATTTCATTTACACTTAGCTTAGCTTTTACGGTTTTATAGCCTATAAATAGGAAGGCTATCTCTTGTATTTTCCAAGTTTATTGTGAGTAAAGTTATGCTGCCATTTTGTGCCAAGCTTTGCTTCTTCCTAGAATTCTAGGCTCTAAACTTCATCTCCTTCACCTCTCCTTGGGTTGGCCGAACCTCCCTAGCTTCATACACATCATGCACCTTCAAGATCAACACCACTCTTAGGAGGATCTTGCTCACACACCTTCATAGCTTCCGCACCCCTTTTTCCTTACATGATTCAAGAAGACCTTCATGAAATGCCATCATTTGGTATCATGAGCTATGGTTCTTCAAGATGAGTTGCTTTTGGTCTTTCATTTTTAGTTCTTCTTTACTTTCATGTTGTTCATCTTATTTTCCATAATTGTCTTGCTGTTTTTTTACATTTTAATTTGTTTGGTGTGCTTTGTGGAAGATCCAACCGAAGCACTCTTGTTCAATTGATCTTGAACAAGTTCTTGTGCAAATTGTGATAGGATTCCATACACCTTTGAGTTGCTATTTTCTTTTAGGCTTTTGAGTCTTTATTGCTTTCATTATTTGGTTCATATTATGCTTTTGAGTCTTTAATTTCTGAATCTTATATGTTTTGTCAAGTCATGTTCATCCACATTGTCAACAATTCTTAGTAGTCCTTTATTTGGCTTGATTGTTTCTTGATTTTGGGTATCTTTAATTGCTTTGAATCTGCTGTTCTTTGATCTTTTGGTGCCTTTTTAATTTTAGTTTCAGTTCATATTGTGTTTAGATCCTACACAATTCTATTTCACAAAATTTCCATTGTGTCTAAACTTTGGTATCTTGCTGTTTTTGTTTCCAGTTTTCAGAATCCCCTGTTTCAGATTTTCTGTGCTGACTATTTTGATCCAGAAAAATATTTACACTCATAGGAAAATTTTGATTCTCTGGAATTTGCAAGTTTGAAGTGTTATAGAAAGGACAAAAAAAGAATTAGTCCAAAAGAAGCAACAGAAAAAAAATGATAAATCTTTTAAAATCAGTGTGCAAATCTGAGGCGCTACAGCTGGCGTAACTGAACACCAAAATTGCAAAATTTATTAAAAAAAATTGGTGCATGCGTTTTGAGTGATTCCAAAGCCAGGATTTAGCTAAGATCTTGAATATCTTGCATATCAAATTTCAGAATCATATCTTAAAAACACAGCTCAGCATAAATTGGGGAAAAACACGTTTCTGGCCCACAACATTTTCCAGTGGTGCTGTTTTTTTTATTTTGTCATCTAAATCTAGTGCCATTCTTAGGATTCTTTTGTGTGCCTACCTTTATTTTGGTACCTTTTCTTTGCTTGCTTAATATTTCTTGGACCTCTTTCTAGTTGTCATAATCTAACTCCTTTTGGTAGTACTGTTTTATTCAATTAAATTGTTTCTTGCTTTTGTTCTTTGACCTCTAATTTGGGTGCTGGAATTTACTCTCCTTTGGTGCTTATGTGAATGGAAACTTGACTTGGTTAAGGTTTAGCCCTTTGATAGGTGCTGGAAATTGGAGAATCAAGACCTTCATTCTAAGGGGAAGACAAAGACAAAGCCGAAGCAAACTTTCTCAAAACACTACACACATTTGGAGGGCTAACAAGCAAAGACAACAAAAGGGAGTGTCACTAGCAAAAAGAGGATCAACAAAGGGGGTTTTTCTTAATTTCCTTACAACTTAATTTGTGTTAATTACCTCTTAACTCGTGTGGGAATGTAAACTCGGTCGAGTTAACGAGTTAACTCGTGAGTTTGATTACCATGATTATTCTTTACAAGGAAAGGTGATATGTAGGGTTGAGAATGATGATAAAATAAGAAAGTAATTTATTCCAAGGCTTTCTTATACAATTTTAGGGATGTTTAAAGAAGTTTGAAAAGAAGGTAAGAAGGTTAAATGTATTGGAAATAATGTTTGAAATAGTTTGTTGAAAAAGTGGAACATGCCTCTGTATGAATCAAAACGTGTTACAACAAAAAAAAGTTGTGTATCCAAAAATGGTGGGAATTTTCACATAATGGGATTCATCAACGTGTATGAATACATCATTTGTTTGGTATGACTTCTTTAATAAATTTTCATATTAGTTTACTATGTATTACTAATTCCTTGTTTTATAAAATTTGTTGTTTGCAGACAAAGGAGCTTGGTCGCTCTCAAATTCCTTTCTCTCATAAGTCTAGGTCCTCCATTTGACAAGTTGGTTGGGGTCTCAGGTTTGGAGTCCTATACAATGGGAACCCTTCTAGCAAGGTAGGGTCCTTAGTCGAGGGATGAATCTTAATAAAATGACCTTTAAAATTCTTGTACGATGATTGCAAGAAGGTTAGTAAACCCCTTTCACTAGCACTATTGAGTGAAGCCATAACTTTCTAAAAGATACTTTAAACTCGAAAAAATAGAAAAATATATTCAAAGAAGGAATGACACCAAAATGTGCTTCAAGAATGCAAAACGCATGAAGGAAAGCCTAGTTGTTCAAGTGGAGCTTGACCAAAGATACATTTAGCTCAGTAAGAACCTCTTTCTCAAACAAATCAGAGAGGCGCAAGCCTAACTTAATGAACACAATGTCATACACATACAAAATGGACCACTAAGGTTGGTAGATTCGTCTCTACAAACAAGCTCGTCAACCTCACAAAACTTGAGTTTTAACTAGATGTTCATTAGTTTTACTAAGTGAGTTTGATTCACGAAAATCTCTAAGTCTTGACGAAGAAGAGTACGCAAAAAAAGATCTTTTTTAGCCCAGGGATACAAAGCAACATAATCTATTACAACCACTATAAATGAAAAGAACAAGGCAAGGAGTTCAATAGAGAGCCAAACTACAAACTCTACGATCACTCTAAAAGGAACCTACTTTAGAACAAAGGAAGCTTTAGGAAACTACAACAATGCAGCCAGGACTTGAACCTAAGTCCTTTCAATACCCAAGGTAAGAATTAACCACTAAACCAGACAAGTTCTTTGATCATATTATCATTTTTATTATACTTATTATTATTAACGTAATTTATACATATTAATATCATTATTAATAATAATAATAAATAAATTATATTCATATTATTAATATCATTATTAATATTAATATTGTTAATAATAATAAGTATAATAAAAATCATAATAATACTAAACCATTTGCTTGGTGTAGTGGTTAAATCTTCTCTGAGTTTTCTGAAAGAACCTGACTTTGAATCCCATTCACTGCAAATTTTATATTTGACGTCAAATCACAAAGCATGTATGGATACAATGCGATAACCATCTCAAAATTCAGCCCGCGATAACACACTAATTAAAAACATTGAGAAGCAACTAAAATAAAATTTAATTATAATATTAATTATAAAAAAAATCAAGTTTTCAAAAAATATAAACAAATAACACCCCAATTAATTATTCCAAGACATAATCCATTATTAAAAAATTTAATTAAATTAATGTGTTACCGTAAACATTCATATTTTGGTTTTAATCTAATGATCTATTAAATCTATCGATGGGAGCAGAGACACTTTCATCTTGAATGACTAAAACATCTAAAATGTAGTCCACAAATTAAAGAATCTATAATAAATTTAAACTAATTCCTAAATAAATACACAATTATTAGATAATGTAATAATACATAATTACTGATAAACTATAATAGATTGAAACTAATTCCTAAACAAATGAAATCATGTAAACATCTTGTTAGTAAAATGTTCTATCTATAATCTATAATAAACCATGCAAATTAAAGCATTCGGTGCTAGCTAGGGTTCTTTTATAGTTTTTTTTTTCTCCGATTTTGTTAAATATTTTTGTTAAAAGACAATTTAGCATAGGAAAACAATAACTTCATATCAATTTCATTTACTATCTAAATTTATTTTAATTTATTTTATTATAATATAATATTTAATTTAGAAAACAGTTATAAAATAATATTTTTTACTGTGAAAAGAAACTTTATTCTTTGGAAAAGTTTATCCATATCTGCCTATATGGATAAGATACAGACAGTCAGTAGCAGTGGTAGTGAAATATGATACCTCAAAACAATTGAAATTTTGGTTTATTTTTTTATTCTAAAGAAATGAAAATATCTTCTTCATCAATGGATCTACCCATCTACCCCAGTAGTTGAAACCTGTACACAACAACAACAAACGCTCTCAGGAGTTAACTAAATCGTCGGCAACGATGAAAAGACGAGTAAGAATACCTATCATCGTCATTCTTCTACTTCTGCAAACTTGCGCAACAGCTCTCATCCCCAACTGTCCTGCTTCCTCCTGCGGCAACATTCCCAACATAACTTACCCCTTTCGACTCACCACCGACCCATCTCACTGCGGCGACATCAGGTACCAATTGCATTGTCAGAACAACGCCACTCTTCTAACCCTGTTTTCGGGTACATACAAAGTCCAACAAATCGATTACAAGAGATACAAAATTCGAGTGAGTGATGCAGAGGACGGTACCTGCTCCTCCATGCCTCGCTATTTCTTGCACTCTGGTAATTTCAGTAACGAGTTACTGGGTCCTGGAAGGGATCCGCTAAAATTGGACCCATTTTTTCAACCGTCAATAGCTTATTTCAGCTGTAGCGATCCAATCACTGATGATCCTAGATATGTTGCCGTGGAAGGCAGAGGTTGTGAGCACAGAGAACACGTGTATGCTGTAGTTAGGGATTCGCTATATGGTTTTGGTGTGAAGGACATCAAGGTTGGGTGCCAGCTGAAGGTGGCTACTTTCGCCACTGCGCGTGACCACAAGAAGTTCAACCAAGCAGTTTCCTATGGTGAAATCTACAAAATGCTCTCTCAGGGATTTGAGCTCTCTTGGTTGTATGTTATTTGTGAAGATCGATGCGGAAAGGGAAGAGATTGCAGTGTTGTGGATGAATCCACTGATGAAGTCCGATGTGACCCGCAAAATTGCCAATATCTCTACGAACAACCTAACACAGTCACATACAAGTGCAGCAGCGGCGGTAATTACACCCTTTCACTCCCTCTCCCTGGTTAATTATTGTTTAATTTTTTTTTACTCATAAGAAAAATTATTTATTAATTTTCGTTAACAAAAAGGATTTATCGTAATAATTATTTTGAAATGGTTTTTGTAGTTTTAACTCTTTTTAATACGATTTTGTTCCTTTTCACCACAAATTCTACTTTATTATTTATAAAAAATATTTACAATAGATAATAATTATCTTCAAATATTTTTCATTACAAAATTGATAAAAAAAATATATTTATAGTTTTTTTTTCTATAATTTTAATACTAATTTTTATTTTGATAGTTGTTATGATATCTAATTTTTTTAATTATAATTTTATTTGTTTGTTATTATAGAAAAATTGATTCATATATGAATAAGCATGTATGTTCATGTTCCCATTAATATTAATAAAAAAATTAGTTCAGTTGGATAATGAATGACAAAATAGCCGAAGTCTATTTATTTAGGTTGGATGAATCACTAATCTACCTAAAGTAAGTTGGACCAGATACAACTTGTCGGTCAAATGCTGATTGGAAATTGAGTGCACCTCAATTATACAAGTCAACTTGCCCAATTTAAAATAATAAAAGAAATTAAAATATTTATTTTATAATATTAATTTAAATAACAAATTTATTAATAGAGATAGAATATGTATTAATGAATTAGTCTATCTTTCATTTAAATATCATTTTCATTAATATTAGAAAAATTAAATTTACAAAAGAAACTAGTAATAATAAAAACATATATTTTAATTTTTTTAAGAATCTTAAAATGTTAAGAAAACTACACTATCAAAACTTAATAGGCAAAGCAGGTTGTCCAACTGTGCTCGGTTAGTTGCCTCATGTTCCGTCCACCCCCAATTGATGATAGGCTGACAAGTAGTCTATCCTACATTAATAAAATTATAAAAATAGAAAAAAGGAAAAGTAATTTAGTTTTTTTGTATTTTCTTTGTTTGGTTAGTAGACTTATTTGCATTTTGAATGTTTAATAATTTTGATATTTAGCACTTAGGATATGTTAGGTACTTATATATATATATATATATATATATATATATATATATATATATATATATATTTGGAGAGGACTGGTACCATTTCACATAATTGAACACAGAGACTTCTCACTTAAGAGTATTCCTATACATTCTTATTTATTATTTTATAGAGAGTAGCTTGATTACAATTGCATTACTAATTCCAACAAAATCATTAAATAAAAATTAATTTTAAAAATAAAAAATAATGAATTATTATATTAATTAAATTAAATATTATTTTATAAACTAAATAATTATTAATATCTAAAATAATTTTATTATTAATAAAAAAATTAAATTAATTTTTAAATTGATATCTAACATTAATTAATAGAAAAAATTAAAATTCTTTAATAAATTAAAAATATTTTATAATGATTTAAACATAAAGATAAATATTGAAATGGAACAATAATATATTAATGTACAGATCTATATTGTTGACTTACCTAATTTAGAAAATTAAATATTATTTATTTTCATAATTAATAATACAAGTTGCATTCAAAATCAAAATAGATTCGGACAGTAGTCATATTTGTTATCTCTAATCTTCAAGGTAACTCATATAACTCATGTTACTCCTTAAAATTTCCAGCATCTTGTAGGGGTATACAATCTCGTATAGAAAAAACCAAAAATAAACTAAAAATTTAAAATGATGCAAATAAATTGTTTTTTCATTTATTGGATTACTTTTGCTAAAATTTATATTTTCAGTTCAGTTTTCGACTTATATTTTCCGATCAAGACAAACTGAATTTATATTGTTAATTTTAAAATGTGGATTCATTATATATGGGTTTACAATTTTCGTTTTGACATGTGTTTGCATAAATACTGTATGTAATCACTATATTATGTGTAATTTCATGTCTTTCTTCCATTATCGAATTCCCAACAGATAGAATAGTTCAATGTTTATTGGGTAACAAAATTAAAAAAGATTTGTCAGCAAATCACACATTTCAGCACTTTTCATTAACAAAATCGTGTATTTCCTTTTCATTAGCTATTATTGTACTTCACTAATTATTGTAGAACAAAGATCCTTATCAAATTAAAAACATTTTTCATGAAAATATGGTTTCATTTTCTTTTATTCATCATTTTATGCATAACGTTTCAGAGTATTTGTGTAATATTATTTTCCATAAAATGTTCTAAACTACGTTATATTTACCAACACCCATGTTCGACATGTTTATTACATAGTTAAAAAATATGTGGCCTTTAAATAAATAATATATATGTTGATTGGAAGTTTTAATTGTAAAGTAAAATTATTCTGCACATGTATGTTTTGTAAGATCTTACAAAATTCCTCTATAAATCTTGGTTCCCTAAAATTTTATTTCAATGTTTTTTAGGTGGTACTGCAGAAAACATAATTTCCGCTATAAGTAAGATGCTGTACTTGTTTCTTTTTTTCTTCAGTTATTTTCCTTTATATACTTAATCTAATCCTCTACTTCCTTGTTCCTTAGATTCTATAGTGTTTGATTTTTATCTTTTTTGTTGACATCATAAACCTTTCTTGCAGGTTTATTTTGCATTGGTCTTTACAGAGGTAACTTTTCTTTCTTTCTATATCTTTGTTTCTATAGATGTAATTGAGACTTCTTCTTTTTTTTTATCTACTTTTAGTTATTGTAAAACATGATAACAAATATGGTGTATCAATAAATATATATAAAAGTGTAACAAATATACTTTATTAATTTTTACAAATGTCTTAATTAAGTGTGTAGTGTACCGGTATGGCCGAGAGGCCGAGATCTTGGAAGACTTGGCCGAGAGGCCGAGACCTTGGAAGGCTTGGCCGAGACCTTGGAAGACTTGGCCGAGAGGCCGAGACCTTGGAAGGCTTGGCCGAGACCTTAGAAGACTTGGCCGAGAGGCCGAGACCTTAGAAGACTTGGCCGAGAGGCCGAGACCTTGGAAGGCTTGGCCGAGAATTTAGAAGACTTGCCCGAGGGGCCGAGACCTTAGAAGACTTGGCCGAGAGGCCGAGACCTTAGAAGACTTGGCCGAGACGACCGAGACCACTGGAACATGGCCGATGGCCGACCCATGCCATGATGATTTGGCCGATGGCCGACCCCTATTACAGTTAACGCTCAAACCAAGATCAGTGAAGTTAATCTATCATTAAGAATTAGGTAATGCAAACCTAAGAGGTGTCCACCTCGATAAATGGGCCCAACAAGGTAGGCCCACTAGAATAATATAAATAGTACGCATCCCAAGGAGTAAGGTATGTCATTTATCACTCTGAGAGCTGACCACCCGCTTTACTGACTTGAGCGTCGGAGTGCCTTCGCAGGTACCCCCACCATCCGGTGTTCAGCCGAGGCCGAGGGCCGAAGGAGAAGCAGGAGGACGAAGAGAACCCCAGTTCACTACCCAGTCACCTGACCGACCGAAGGAAGGAGAAGAAGACTTCAATAGTTCTCTAGGTCCCATCTCCCTAGCAGGAACATGTAGTATTCTAAGTACTTTTTTCAATTAATTAAATCTTTATTATGGCCATTGGAACTAGAGTAGTGTCATCCCTAATTTCTTCAATCACCACTTTAATTAAACCATCATGCATGGTCAGAGTGTGTATGATTGCCCCTTCTAGATACATTCTTCCAATGTCACTAGACGAGGAATCTAATAAACAACCTATACTAGTAGGAGATATTAGTTTGAGTTTTCTCCATTCAGGAGCACAACTACCTTTTGTATTATAACATGACCATGAGTAGGAACTACATCGAACTCAATCACATTTTGTTGTTGGGAGATGCCCATGAAATTCAAATGTTGGTAGAACTCATGTTTCTACTCATTAGTAATTAACTTGTGCTTTTATTTGCTTAGTTAACTGTGGTTTCAACCTTTACGTCAATTGTGGAGATAGTTTCTCTATCATCTCCTAACTAACTGATCTTGGAGAAGGGTTGGAGTAAGGACCTAATCCAAAGTATTATCACACACACCTACACCAAAATCAATAGTACACACACTTAGGGTGCTCCTTAGTACCAATAATGGTAGTCAATGTCATGACAATCTTAGGAAACAAAAATTTCCTTTGAGCTATACTCGACTAAGGCATCCTAAAAACAATAATACAATATGTTATTGTAATATGGTTGAAATATATATAACTAAAAAATAAGATATTATTACCAACTTACAATTGATTGGATAATCTCTTGTGATTTCTCATTCATAATTTTCCCTCTCACTTTAGTTTAGAACAACTTCAATTTCTCATTTCAACTAGGAGGAGTGGAGGAGAAAGAACTCCTTCATTAGAAGAGGTGTCTTTTTGCCTCTTTATGTTATCTTATCTTCTACCATTTTCTATTCCAACAACTCATACCCTCCTTAAGACATTTTGTGGAGTTAAATGTCTTGAACTTTTTTCCTCTTTTTCTATAAATAAATAATTCTGAATAAATGGTGGATTCCATTATATGATTAAATAAAGTATAATGTCTAATAGAAACAAACTTGCCATGAAGGATTCTGTCGAATCTGAACAAACAATTGTCTTGTCTCATCTTCTATACCATATTTCTTACAAGGGTACTTATCTTTGTATTTGACATAGATGTAAAAGTGAGTCAAATTCATCTTGAATTGTCCCCATTTTGTAGTTGTTGATGAGAGCATATTGTTTCATATGAAATTGAAACTCTCATACTCAAAGTTCATCTACAAAATCAAATAAGTTGTATACATTATAAATCATTAATATTAAAAAATTTGAATACTAAAATTAAATAAGTTCAATAAATAACATACATAAATGTCCTACCAAATCATTTTTTTTTCTGATTTCGTCACATGATACAATCAGGTACTAAAATAGATACCTTTAGTCTAGTTAGAATTTCCAAATAACTAACAAATTAAACATGATCAGGGCCTAAAGCCTCACTAGTATGATGGTTCATGTCAACAATACTTTGACATAACCCAAGAATATAATAACTACATGTCCTAGTCTTCTTTGATGACTCAACCATATGACTTGTAAAAAGAAAAATATCCTTAAGTGTGATATTCAAAATAAAAACGACCAAAGTTAGTATTAAAATAAAAAAATTGAAAATGGAACATTACTTACTTTTATTCGGAAGATGTTAGAGTGTTCTCCCATATTCCCTCATTGTGATTATTACGTGTAACATGTACTTCATCTTGAGAATGATTATAAGTTTGAGTCTTATGTCATTATGGTCATGAGCCTCGTGTTCAATCCTTCTCCCTATAGGACAATTGGCCACCTCTCATTTGAAAGATCTTTGACATAAAAGACTTGGTTTTCTTGATAAGTCATGATGAAAGGATCTTCCTTCTAGATCACTAAATAAATCTCAACTCATCAACATGTTGACGTAATCAACCTCCTAGACACCATTATTTTGCATGGTACTTTTGTCATCTTATGAATGAGTTATGAGTGAACTATATAAAAGACAACAACACTAACCAAAAATTTTAAGCTAGAGAATTTATGAGTCTTTCTACTTATATATTGTTCATCTCACTAATCTTTACCCAATGTGAGACTTCTAACTCTACACTTGAATTCCTAATCTTCTTTTAAGTGTGAGTCTTTACCACACATTACATAATTTTAATTGATATATACTTTAAATAATATTGTGTTTAGTTGTAAATAATTGTAAACATTTTGACATGATGATGATAGAAATAAGAAATAGTTATCAATACTGCCATAATCGATTTTTTTGAACCATGCAGGATTTATGCAAAATTTTGGCTTGAATAAAGCTACAGGATATGACGATGAAAACATAGCTGAAATAGGAAAAAGTGTTGGAAGGTACATTCTACCATACTTTATAATACGGTTTCTATTTGGTGTGATAGCTTTTGTTGTGTTGTTGATGTATAAATGGGGAATAAGACATAAATCAAAGTATGAAAATATTGAAGCTTTTCTACAAGAAAACACCCTCATGCCAATAAGATACTCATATAAAGAAATAAAGCACATGAGTAGGGGTTTTAAGGAAAAGCTAGGCCAAGGAGGATTTGGCTTGGTATACAAAGGAAAGTTGCGTAGTGGGTCATTTGTTGCGATAAAGATGTTGAGTAAATCAAACTTTAATGGGCAAGATTTCATCAATGAAGTTGGTACTATTGGAACAATACATCATATAAATGTGGTGCGACTTATTGGATTTTGTGTTGAATCATCAAATCGCGCTCTTGTTTATGAATTCATGCCTAATGGTTCTCTTGATAAATATATCTTTTCCAAACAAGATAGTGTCTCTTTAACTCAGAGACAAATATATGAGATATCTATTGGAGTGGCTCGTGGAATTGCTTATTTGCATGAAGGTTGTGACATGCAAATTTTGCATTTTGATATCAAGCCACATAACATCCTTCTGGACGAAAACTTTATCCCAAAGGTTTCAGACTTTGGCTTGGCAAGGCTTTATCCCATAGACAAAAGTATTATCACTTTGACTGATGCAAGGGGAACACTTGGATACATGGCCCCTGAGTTATTTTATCATAATATGGGGAGAGTATCACACAAATCAGATGTTTATAGTTTTGGAATGCTTTTGATGGAAATGGCAAATAAAAAAAGAAATTTTAATCCACATGCAGATGATTCAATTGAACTTTTTTTTCCTTTTTGGATATACAATGAATTGAGTGGAGAAAATGAGATAGAAGGGGAAATTGTTAGCAAGCAGGAATACAATAATGAGGTAAAGAAGATGTTTTTAGTAGCATTATGGTGTATACAATCGAAACCAAGTGATCCCCCTCCAATGAACAAAGTAGTAGAGATGTTGGAAGGAGAACTTGAGAACATTGAAATGCCTCCAAAACCTTTCCTATACCAGGTAAATGATCATAATATTAAATCTTACCAAACCCTTTCAAATGATTCTAGTGAATCAACAAGTTATCCTACTGGGTAAAATACTGTTCTTATTGTTTCTGAACATTCTACTTGATATTTGTAATGATTAATAAATACATTTATATCATGCATGATATTTCTTTCAAAAAGACATTATTTACTTGCTTATTTTTCCTATTTAAAGTTTTTTTAACATGCGAAGATCCCACATTCCAATTCGTATTACAAATTTAAATATAACATACATTTTATTGATTCAAAAATAATTTTGAAAAGAAAATTTCATTGATTCAAAAGTAATTTTGAAAAGAAAAAGTAGTAATTTTATTATAACTTTAATATTCCATAACACTACAAGAAAATCATTAAATAAAAATCAATTTAGAAACAAAAAATAATTAGTTGCTATATTGTCGAAATTAAATATTATTTTAGAGACAAAAAAATTATTGGTATCTAAATTTGTTTCTATTATTGATAAATAATTTTTAAATTGGTATGTAATTAGATATCAAGGTTTTAAATACCAACTTTAAAATTTAAATAATTGATAGGTAAAACTTAGGTAACTAATTAGATATCAATTTAAAAATTATTTATCAATAATAGAAATTAATTTAAATACCAAATATTTTTTAATCTCTAAAATGATATCTAATTTAGTCAATCTAAAAACTAATAATTTTTTATCTTTAAAATTATTTTTTATTTAATGATTTTGTAGTAGTATAACATTAACTATACGCTAATTGTCAAACTCACCAAATACATTATTTATACTAATTTTTTAATATTCAAGAAAACCTAATTGTATTTGTGAATTAAATTTCAAGTTATTATTTTTAATGAATAGACTTTCATTAAAAATATTATTAAATAAAAATAAATTTTAAAACAAAATAAATTAATTATTATATTATATAAATTAAATTAAATATTATTTTAAAATCTAAAAAAATATAAATATGTAAAATATTTTCTTATTAATAAAATTTATAAACTGATTTTTAAATTAGTATTTAATTAATTATTAATTTTTATATCTAAAAATAATTTATATTATTTAATGATTATTTTGTAGTATTATCTATAACATTATGTTTTGTATTACCTTTTTTTATATAATTCTAGCAGCTAGAGTCGCCATTTTTAACAAGCGTTAACCTTAATTTGAAATTAAAATTGTGGTAAGAAATTTAGTGCTAACTCTCTTTACAGAATAACTTGTACGGCCACTTTATTTTTACACTTAATGACACTTTCATCACGACCTAGTAATAACTCATTGATATATATATATATATATATATATATATATATATATATATATTAAAAATATCTTGTGATAACTTCTTTTCGGTACACTAGCGATAACATAAAAATGTTAAAATAAGTTGAAAATAATAAAGGGGGTAAGAAAATGATATAAACGAAATTAAGTAGCTGATAAAAAAATGAAATAAAGTAAAACATTGAATTCGAAAAACACTTAAAAAAATAACTTTAAATTCGAGATGAACTCTTTGTAATACCTAATTTTTTTTTATTATTGCAGAATATTATAAGGGAATTTTGATGCAAATAAAAAGCCCTTCATCGAGGAGGTACAATAGAAGTTATTTTCTAATGAAATGACCTTTTATAGTTTACTAAAAAAATTATTAAATAAAAAATAATTTTAGATATCAAAATAATTATTTATTATATTAACTAAGTTAAATATTAATTTAGAAGTAATCAGTATAAATTTTGATAGTTAATGTTAGAAATCTATTTACAAACTATTTTATAAATCTTTATTAATAATAAAAACTATTTTACATACCAATAATTTTTTAGTTTATAAAATAATATATAATTTAATTAATATAGTGAATAATTATTTTTTATCTCTAGATTTGATTGTTATTTAATGATTTTCTTGTATTACTAGCATTACTAGCAGTACTAGTATTACTAGAAATACTAGCAGTACTAGTATTCCTAAAAATACTAGCAGTACAAGTACTGATAGTAATGCTAGTAATACTAGTAATATTAGTACTGCAAGTAATACTAGTAATGCTAGTAATACTAGTAATGCTAGTAATACTAGTAGTGCTAGTAATTCTAGTAGTGCTAGTGATACTAGTATTGTTAGTCATACTAGTACTGCCAGTGATACTAGTACTGCTAGTGATACTAGTACTGGTTGTGATACTAGTACTGGTTGTGATAATAGTACTACTAGTGATACAAGTACTGCTATTGATACAAGTACAACTAGTGATACTAGTACTACTAATGATACTAGTACTGATAGTGATACCAGTACTGCTAGTGATACCAGTAATGCTAGTGATACCAGTACTACTAGAAATACTTGTAATGCTAGTACGGCTAGTACTACTAGTATTGCTAGTGATACTAGTAGTGTTAGTAATACTAGTATTGCTAGTGATACTAGTATTGTTAGTGATACTGGTAATGCTAGTGATACTAGTACGACTAGTACTACAAGTACTGCTAGCGATACTAGTACTGCTAGTAGTAATAGTACTACTAGTAATACTAGTACTGCTAGTAATTCTAGTAATACTAGTGATACTAGTACTGCTAGTGATACTAGTACTGCTAGTGATACAAGTACTGCTAGTGATACTAGTACTGCTAGTGATACTAGTAATGTTAATGATACTAGTACTGCTAGTGATACTAGTAATGTTAGTGATACTAGCAAGGCTAGTGATACTAGTACAGCTGCTGATACTAGTACAGTTAGTGATACTAATACTGCTAGATACTAGTATAGCTAGTGATACTAGTAAAGCTACTGATACTAATACTACTTGTGATACTAGTGCTGCTAGTGATACTAGTACTACTAGTGATACTAGTATTGCTAGTGATATTAGTACTGAGAGTGGTACTAGTACTGTTAGTTATACTAGTACTGCAAGTGATACTAGTACTGCTAGTGATACTAGTACTGCTAGTGATACTAGTACTGCTAATGATACTATTACTGCTAGTGATACTAGTATTGCTTGTAATACTAGTACTGCTAGTGATACTAGTACTGCTAGTGATACTAGTACTGCTAGTGATACTAGTACTACTAGGAATACTAGTAATGATAGTGATACTAGTACGACTAGTACTGTTAGCGATACTAGTACTGCTCGTAATAATAGTACTGTTTGTAATACTAGTGATACTAGTACAAATAGTGATACTAGTACTGCTAGTGATACTAGTACTGCTTGTGATACTAGTACTGCTAGTGATACTAGTACTGATAGTGATACTAGTACTGCTAGTGATACTAGTACTGCTAGTTGTACTAGTACTGCTAGTACTGGTCGTAATACTAGTACTGCTAGTGATACTAGGATTACTAGTAATTCTAGTGATTCTAGTACTGCTTGTACTACTAGTATTGCTAGTGATACTAGTACTGCTAGTGATACTAGTACTGCTAGTGATACTAGCACTTCTAGGAATACTAGTACCGCTAGTAATACTAGTGATACTAGTACTGCTAGTATTACTTGTAATAATAGTAATGGTAGTGATACTAGTACTACTAGTACAACGAGTAATACTGGTACTGCTAATAATACTAGTATTGCTAGTAATACTGTTAGTACTGCTACTAATACTGGTACTGCAAGTAATACTAGTACTGCTCATAGCACTAGTATTGCTATTGATACTAGTACTGCTAGTAATGCTTGTAATACTAGTACTCCTAGTAATATTAATATGTTAGTAATACTAGTACTGTTTGTAATACTAGTACTGTTACTAATACTAGTACTGGTAGTACTACTAGTACTGGTAGTACTACTAGTACTTTCTGTAATACTAATACTACTAGTACTACAAGGATTACTAGTAATGCTTGTGATACTAGTACTGCTAGTACTACTATTATTGCTAGTGATACTAATACTGCTAGTGATACTAGTACTGCTATTGATACAAGTACTGTTAGTGATACTTATACTGCTAGTAATACTAGTACTGCTATGTATACTAGTATAACTATTAATACTAGTATTGCTAGTAATACTAGAACAACTAATGATACTAGTACTGTTAGTGATACTAGTACTGCTAGTGATACTAGTACTACCAGTGACACTAGTACTGCCAGTGACACTTGTATTGCCAGTGATACTAGTATTGCCAATGATACTAGTACTGTTAGTGATACTAGTAGTGCTAGTGATACTAGTAATACTAATACTGCAAGTAATAATAGTAATACTAGTAGTGCTAGTAATACGAGTAGTTCTAGTAATACTAGTACTGCTAGTAATACTAGTACTTCTTGTAATACTAGTACTGCTAGTAATAATAGTATTGCTTGTTATACTAGTACTACTAGTACTGCTAGTACTACTAGTACTGCTAGTACTACTAGTACTGGTAATTATACTAGTTTTACTAGTAGTGATATTAATACTAGTAGTGCTAGTAATACGAATATTGCAAGTAATACTGGTAATGCTGGTGAAACTAGTACTACTAGTGATGCTAGTACTGCTAGTGATGCTAGTAGTGCTAGTAATGTTAGTACTGTTAGTGATGCTAGTTGTGCTAGTGATGCTAGTACTGCTAGTGATACTAGTACTGGTAGTAATACTAGTCTTGCTAGTAATACTAGTACAACTAGTAATACTAGTAATACTAGTAATCCTAGTACTGCTAGTAATACAAGTATTGCTAGTAATACTAGTACTGCTAGTGATACTAGTACTGCTAGTACTACGAGTAATACTAGTACTGGGAGTAATACTAATACTGCTAGTAATACTAATACTGCTTGTAATACTAGTAATGGTAGTAATACTTGTAATACTAGTACTGCTAGTAATACTAATATTGGTAGTAATAGTAGTACAACCAGTAATACTAGTACTTATAGTAATACTTGTACTACTCGTAATATTAGTACTACTAGTAATACTAGTACTGCTAGTGATACTAGTACTACTAGTACTGCTTGTAATACTAGTACTGCTAGTAATGTTAGTACTTTCAGTATGCTAGTTTTGCTAGCAGTGCTAGTAGTGCTAGTAGTGCTAGTAGTACTTGTAGTAGTACTAGTAATACTAGTATTTCTAGTATTGCTAGTACATCTTGTAATACTAGTACTGCTAGTAATACTTGTACTGCTAGTAATACTTGTATGCTAGTAATACTTGTATGCTAGTATTACTAGTACTGCTTATAAAGTGACAAGTACGAAAGAGGAGTAGAATAATTTATACAATTTGCACAACGTTACGCAATTAATAGTGGTCATGATGTTGCAAAGATCAGGTGTTCGTGCTTTAAATGTTTGAATGGAAGGATACTGTATGTTAATATAATGAGGGAGCACCTGCTATGTGATGGGTTTCTTCGATCTTATACAACTTGGACATGGCATGGTGAGTTATTAAATTTACCACGTGTTTCCGTAACTGAAGAATACGTGGGGTCCACCATGGATGAAGCAGTACACGATGATGTAGATGATGATCAATTGGAGGACATGATTCGTGATGTAGGAGCCGAGTCTTTTGCAAAAGCGCATGGATATGGAAGTATGTCAAGCGATGTAGAGACTCCATTGTATCCTGGATCAACTGACTTCACACGGTTGTCAACGGTGTTAAGATTGATGAATTTGAAGGAAATAAATGGATGGACTGATAAAAGCTTCACGAAATTGTTTTAGTTGTTGAAGGATATGCTTCCAGAGGGAAATACTCTACCTAATCGTACTTATGAGGCCAAAAAGATTCTTTATCCAATGGTTATGGAGTATAAAAAGATACATGCATGTCCTAATGATTGTATATTATACCGGAAATATTTTGAATTGTTGAAAAGTTGTGTGTGGTGTGGGTTATCACGTTATAAGTTGAAACAAAAAGATGATGATACTATTGAAGATATAGAAAAGCATTGACCCCCAATGAAGGTTATGTGGTATCTTCCCATCATTCCAAGGAGGAAGCGTTTGTTTGCAAACCTAAACGATGCTAAGAATCTTAGATGGCATGTAGATGAGAGGAAATGTGATGGTATGTACCGACATCCAACTGATTCTATTCAGTGGAAGAAATTTGATGATGAGTTTCCAGAGTTTGGTAAAGAATCAACAAATATCCGACTTGGTTTAGCTACAGACGGAATGAATTTGTTTGGTAATATGAGTATAAATCACAATTCATGGCTTGTTCTACTAGTTATTTACAACTTACCACCTGGATTGTGCATGAAGCGAAAATACATGATGTTGTCTATGATGATATTCGGTTCGACACAGCCAGGGAATGATGTAGATGTTTATCTAAGTCCCCTAATTGAAGATTTGAAGTTAATGTGGGACCAGGGTGTTGAAGTATTTGACAGATTTGCTAATGAAACTTTCAAGCTTCATGCCATGTTATTTTGCACCATCAATGACTTTCCGGCATATGGTAACTTATCAGGTTATGGTGTTAAGGTTCATAAAGCATGTCCAATATGCGGAGAAGACACTACTTCTCAACAATTGAAACATGGAAGGAAGACAGTATATCTTCGGCATCAGAGGTTTCTTAGAAGTCATCATCCTTACCGGAGGTTGAAAAAAGCCTTTAATGGACACTAAAAGGCTAGTGGTCCACCAACTCCATTAACTGGTGTTGAGGTTTACGAAAAGGTAAATAAAATAGACAACACCTTCGGCAAGTAAAAAAAAAAGTCATATGTGACAAACATTTGGAAGAAGAAATCAATCTTCTTTGATCTTCCGTACTGATCGAGGTTAGAAATCAGACATTGTATAAATGTAATGCATGTTGAGAAGAATGTGTGTGATAGCTTAATTGGTACACTTCTTAACATTAACGGGAAGACGAAGGATGGTCTAAATGCTCATTTAGATTTGATTGAGATGAACATACGAGGCGAGTTGGCACCCATAGAAATGGGTAAGCGTATATATTTGCCCCCAGCCTATTACACAATGTCAAAAGATGAAAAAATTAGTTTTTGTCAATGTCTAAAGGGGGGGAAAGTGCCACAAGGACATTCCTCAAATGTGAAGAGCCTAATGTCAATGCAAAATTTGAAGTTAAGGGTTGAAGTCTCATGATTGCCACATTTGATGCAACAATTGTTGCCGATAGCTATTTGTGGGATCTTACCAAAACATGTTAGACATACCATAATCCGTTTGTGCTTATTCTTCTCTTCCATATGTTGTAAAGTCATTGATCCATCAAAATTATATGAACTTCAAAATGAAATTGTTGTTATCTTGTGTGAATTGGAGATATTTTTTCCTCCATCTTTTTTTGACATCATGGTTCATCTGGTGGTGCATCTGGTAAGAAAGGTTAGATTTTGTGGACTAATGTACTTAAGATGGATGTATCTTGTTGAGCGATATATGAAAATTTTGAAAGGTTATGTGAAAAATCATTATCGTCCAGAAGCTTCAATGATTGAAAGGTACATAGCTAAAGAAAGTATTGAATTTTGTTTAGAGTACATGTCAAAAGCAAATCCAATAGGTCTTCCAGCTAATTCATGGCACCACAAGCGTTTTGCAAGTAAATGTTTATGTGGTGTGAAGGAAAATAACCCAAGACAAGTAGAGAAATGGGTATTGATGGAACATAATAGAACTTTCATGCCTTGGTTTAAAGACGAGGTGTTCAAGGATTAAACGACATCAGAGACCTTGACCTAGTTGGCTGCTGGATTGAAGTTTGATGTCATCTCATGTACAGCGTACGAAGTGAATAAATGTATATTTTTCACGAAGTCTGTGGATGAAAAGAGTACAATTCAAAAAATTATGGTGTTACTCTTGAAGCTGAGTCAATGCAGTTTTCGACTTCGAAAGATACAAATCCAGTAATTGGATCAATGGCATACTATGGGTTTATAGAAGAGATATGAGAGGTTGACTACACTAAGTTTTTCGTTCCAGTTTTCAAGTGTAAATGGGTTGACAATAAAAGTGGGGTTAAAATTGATGAATCAGGATTCACACTAGTGGACTTTCAAAAGATAGGGTATCGAGATGAGCCATTTATAATGGTTCAACAAGCATATCAAGTTTTCTACGTGAAAGATCCTATGTCAGAACATTGGATGTCGTTTTACACGGGAAAAAAAAGGGGAGACCATAGATGATATTGAAAATGGTGACCCCCGTTCATTCACACCAATGATAATCAATAAAGATGATGATGTACATGCAACCCGTAAAGACCACAGTGAAGGAATTTACATATGAACATTCAACCCACATGCAACCCGTAAATACACATTTAGAATTTTATATATTATTTTTATATGATTTTAATTCGATGCACATTAACTAATGTTTGTTACCTAATTTTTTTAACAAAGATATGGATTACGATCAGACTCCAATCAGACCTCGATCCGGACGAGGCAGTAGAGGACCTACTAGACTGAAGCGTCTCGCATTAAAACGTGCTACTGGTGAGAAGACACATGTTGACATTGACATCAACACTGGAGTGGCTTTTGATCCTAAAGCATATGAGTTTATGAGCTATCTTGGAGTTGTTTCTCGTGAGAGGCTGTCCATTTTGATTAATTCATGGGATGAGGTGTCAGAGGCCTATCGGAACATGATCTGGGAGGATGTTCTGGTAAGCTTTACATTATTATTGTTACCATATAATGATTTTTAATATTCATTGATTAATTTTAATTTGGTGATGTTATTTTCCAGGCAAACTTTGAAATTCCTGATGTGGATCCGCTTCGATCAAAGATTATATCCAATATCGGACTTAAATTTCGTCACTTTAAGTCAAGACTGACTTCATGATACGTTTTTGAACACCTTAAAGACGAAAATCCATGTTTAAAGTACAAACATTGATGAAGAGACATGACGTCTTTTTAAAGAAAGTCGTGAAAATGAAGCTTGGATGGTAAGTGAAGTAACTTAACTATTTTTATTTATATAACATTAATAAGTTTATCTAATTTAATTCAGTTTGTTTATTTCAATTATGACAGGATCGTCGGAAGAAAGCTCAAGAGATAGCTTTGAAGAATGTTACCCCGCACATACTCTCTCGTTCGGGGTATCGAAAACTTGAGCAATCACTGATGGTGGAAAAGGAGCAATCTAGACAGGGGACGTCGTTTGAGAATGTGGAAATAGGGGTCACTTCTCCTCCATCACCACCTTTTCGCCATGTAAAATGGAAGAGGGCCCGAATTAAAAAGTCGGGTGCACCAAGTTCTGTGCAATTCAGGGTTATCATCAAAAAAATTGTAAGTTTTTTTTAGTTTTTTTTTTCATTTATTTTAAAGCATTAATTATATTAAAAACTGATATGATTTTTGTCTATTGCAGGATTCCTTGGAATCCCAAGGTAATTTTTTTCCTCAAGGTCGTTATGATATCCTGGTTGAAGCAATTGGACGACCTGAGCACTGTGGTCGTGTTCGTGTAGCTGGACAAGGGGTTGGAATTAAACTATATTTTGGAGTTTCACAACGAAAATCATCCTCCTCCCCCAAAGAGAGTGTAACTCAAATGAAGACTAAGATTCGTGAAGAATTATTGGAGGAGATGAGAAACGAGACTGATCGGATGCGGCTAGAGATTAGAAAGGAGAATGATCGAATGCGACAAGAGTTTCTATCGCAACAACTTTGTGCTGAGCCATTCAACCCCTTGTTAGTCACACTCCTAAGAGCAGAAATGAGAGTTGTGCGGCTTCTACAACATTAGGGGATGATATCATTGGGCAGACGAGGGAATGTGAGCTACTGGTAGCGGCCGACAAGCTTTCTCAGGTGGTGGCCCTTGGAAAAGTCTATGAAGAGGCCACCACCTTACATAACTGTTCCGTCCGATTGACCTGGGACGTCTTCGTGCGCGACCTCAACCGTCAGCTAGGGACTCCTTCCCACTGGTTACCTGTGGATTCCTGCAAAGAAGGACAAAAGGGCGCCCTAGCGGCCGTTTGCACTCTGACGCTCAAGTCAGCTAGCAAGAAACACAAAAAACTATGCACCTCCGTATCGGAGCACCGCGTGTGGCACTCTGAAGGTGGTAAAAAGGAAACTGTGTCTAGTGTATATTTCTCCTTCTAGCAAAAATCTTTCCCTAGTCCCTTGTGCGTAACCTCAAGGCTCCAACAAGCAACTAGAGAGTTTCTGGGAAATTTGCCAAAAGTTCGAACCTCGTTTCCAACATTCCCGGCGCTATTTAAACTGCCCAAGCATTTAAAGCGCCTTAAAGCGCTTTTAATCATAAACGTAACGCACTTAATTAACGCGTCTAATTAGGAAACGTAGCGCATTTAAGACGTTGAAACGCTTGGGAGCCTTTATAGTACCTTAAACGCTCGAAACAGAAACTATATTGAATGACTTTAATTACCTGGTACCTGACTAAGTGGTGTTTCTATTCTGACCTGGCTGTCGTACACGTGGAGGGCTTCACAGCGCCGTGACCCCATCTGGGGACGTTTCTGCCCTTCTGGGGACGTTTCTACGTGTGAGTCCTCCTGCTTGGGAGTGCTACTGCGCAAGGGGTGACTTTTTGGGTGCCAACTTATGGCCCCAATCATCTAGTCACTCACTTTGAGAGCGTATCTGCCTTCCCCTCGTACCCTGCACCTAGCTGCCCTGGGCGTGACCCTCCCCTTGAGTCGTATCTGCCCCAAAGGCGTCTCTGAGGCGGCAGGGGTACTTCACGAGTCAGGCTGCCCTTCACTGGTGCTATCACTATGGCCTTGAAGCCACCTTTTCCTTCTCTTTATCACTGCCCCGGATCATCGGGACCTGAGGCCTTCCCACGGCGTCACTCCCTCCATGGTCTTTCCTACCCATGGGTATCGGGGAACCACACTGTGATTGCCTTGCCTTAGCGATATTTGATCTTGGCGACGCCCTGGTTGGGCGACGCCTTCACCTAGGCAACGCCTTGCCTTGGCGACGCTTCCTCCTGGCGACGCTGGAACTTGGCGTCTCTTCACCTAGGCGACGCCTTGTGTTGACTTTGACTCCAGACGTTGACTTTGACCTTGACTTTGTCAACGCCCGGATACGGGACGGTACACAAGCCCCCCAGTCTTAAGCCGAAGACTTGTCTTCAGCGCAAAGACTAAGGCCTCGCCCACGCCGTCTACGTGTCGCCCTGATGACGTGTCATTCCCTGCTGACTCAACAATTCTCGAATCGTTGACGTGACACTCTCTAAACCCTAGGGGCACTCTTAATGGTTGATTGGACATCCTCTGAAGCGGGGAGAAACACCTTTTGGGCCACGCTTAATCGCGCACCACGTGGCTCATCGCACGGCCAGCCTCTGGGGTCCCTTGCGCTTCCCTTGGGCGCTTAATCCTTTGACACGCGACACGATCGAACGGCTCCTGATTAGCGCCTCTTGGGTTGCAAATGTAACGTTTAAGTTACCCCAAACCCCGCGCTCACACCCACTGTTTCATCCATTCTCTCTGCGTCTCCGCACTGTTCATCACCTTCAAGCCTTTCTCTGCAACTTCTGCTCTTTCTTTCGCGCTCTTCTTCCTCCCTTACTTCGAAAACAAAGGTATGATTTTTGCACATCTCGACTCCTCTCCTTCGTCGCATTGCATATTTTGTCGAACTGCCTGGGACTGTTTACGTTTACGCTGTGTTCTTCCACTCCTCCGTTCTTCTGTGTTCCCTTCTCCTTCTTTCTGGGTTTTCTCGCGTGGGTAGTATTTCCTGGGGTTTTATCTCCTTTTCTGTCTTGGCATCGCTTTGTTAAAACCTTTTTTCCTTTCTTCTTTCTCCAGCTATTTATTCACACCATGACGCGCCCGAACGCAAAGTCTGGTTCTCCTCCCAAGACCCCCAAGTCCAATTATAAAGCTTTCTATACCTGGGCCCCCGACGAGCTTTTGAACGAGTGCACCAGCCTGACATCCTTTCAGGACCTGGAGAATCACCGTGGGGACCCCCATTTGTATAACTTTAATGCCTTCTGCCGTACTCACGACGCGCACATCTCCGTTCGTCCTGGCCGACCGGGGGAACCTGTGTGTGTGGATGACAGACCTAGAAAGGGGGATCCTTTCTTCTTCATGTACCAGACGGTATTTAAACGCGTCGGGGTGCGCCTCCCCTTCACGCCCTTCGAGAGGGAACTCCTCACTGAGATTAACACCGCCCCCGCCCAACTCCACCCCAACAGCTGGGCATTTGTAAGGGGTTTCCAAATTCTATGCGGGTACCTGGGCATCCTCCCCTCCGTGGATGTCTTCCTGCATTTCTTCGAAGTGAAGAAACAGGGGAAGAGTTTTTGGGTAAGCTTCTCCGGCATCGCGGGCAGGATCATCCTCACCCTCTTCCAGAACTCTTACAAAAACTGGAAAGGTAAATTCTTTAGGGTGTGCTGCGCCAAACACGACCCCACAGCCTTAGACGGCTTTCTCCTATACTGGACGGAGAACCCCAAACTGCTCAAGCCTAAGGCCCTGGATGAGCTATCCCCCGCTGATAGGGAGATATGCAAAGCCCTGGCTGGTCTGGGAATCGTCTTTGATACGCTGAAGCTTATCGCAGCGAATACAACGCCCACTCCCTGACCACCTACTTTGGTAGGGAGATTCCTCTCTCATTATCTTTCGTTATCTGTATTTTGCTGCTTCATGTTTGTTCTTCTGGCCTCTTTCACCTGTCTTCCATTATACCATGTGATTCGCGTCTCTCGTTTCTACGCGTTTTGTGATTTTGCATAATCGCTTTGGTTTTGACTTCTGCTGCTTGGCTTATCTGAATGTAGGATCGGTGATGGGCGCTTCCAAAAGGATGATGCTGGCGAAGGCGATAAAGGACGCTCGTGCTGCCAAAGCGGGCGCCTCTTCCGCCCCTGCTGTTGACCCGAACCCCCCATCAGCCCTGCCTCTGCCACCACCGACCACTACCGAAGCCCCACTAGGCTCATCTTCACCGTCCCCACATAGCCCTGAGGCGCTTCAGACTCCTGGCTCTCCTCTGCCCATTGCCGCCGTTCCTCTGGCCGTGGCCTCATCGCCGGCCCCAACCCCCCTCGACAAAGGGAAACGGGTCTTGGAGATCATATCCGACGATGAGGACTCGGATTGCGTGGCACCCTTCAAAAGGAGGAAATCTGCAAGGGTCCCTCTCCTACCAACGGCGTCGCCCCAGGGAGAGGACTCTTTCAGGGACAACCCTCCAAGCGCTACTTCCCTTCCCCTCACAACTGTCCAAGAAGATATAGGCGAAGGCGCCGAGTTTGCTCCTCCCCCACCACCGGCAGAGGTCTCTGCTTCGCCTGCCCCCGTCGCTGCCGCCCCCGATTTTATCGCCATCCCTCCCCCAATCATGCATCTGATGAGGGGCTTCAGTGATGGAACAATGCCAGAGGGCTCCGACAGGAAGGAGGGCATGCCTTTCTACTTGGGGGCCTTCTTGGCGGTGACCCTTGAATGGCGCGCCCAGGCCAGAAACGCTGTTCTGCAGACTCAAACCCTCCAGGCCTTGGAAACAAGGGTAGCTGCCCTGGAGGAGGAAAAGAAAACCCTGGAATGCCAAAACGAGGCCTACCAAAACACTCTGAAGCAGGCTCAAGAGGCCAAGGAAAAGGCTGAAAAACAACTGGCAGAGGCGATGGGGCTCCAGGCTGACTTCTACTCTCGGGAAGTCGCCCTCCAAGTTCAGATAACGAGCCTCCAAGACTTAGTCGAAGCTGACGAGGAAGTTCAAAAGGACTTGAAGGACCGTTGCTGTGAGCAGGCTGACGAAATGGAGCGGATGGAGGGGGAAATGGCTACCCAGGCCAAAGCTATGGGCCTTCTCCAGGTTGACTACGACAAACTGCAGGTCGAGGTCAGTCGACTTCGTGTGGAAAAGGAGGCTTTGGAGAAGCAGGTAGCTTATGGGGACGCAGCCATTGAGGATCTAGAGAAGGACAAAAAGACCCTCATCCAGGACATGGCGGGCACTTTCGAGGAGGGATTCCAGGAGGCTCTGGCCCAAGCTGTCTGCATGAATCCGGGGATCGACATTTCCAACTGCAATTCCACTCACCACATTGTTGATGGAAAAGTCGTGCCCCTGGAAACGGACGATTGAACCGCCACCCTCGATCATCACTTTACCCCTTTACACTTGTTTTAACCTTCTTTGATAAACTTGTAATTCTTTGAATTGTCTGTACTTTCGTTACAACTTTGAGTTTTTGCATGATTACCTTCGTGTCTTTGCGATATAGAATTCCGCCTGTGTGGTTTTACTTTCGTCCTTTGACTTCACGTGCTTCAGTTGTTTTGGCTGTACTATACCCGTTACGCGTCGATGCCTACGCCCATGGAGAGGCTTGTTTAATGGGGCCGTATCGTCCATGGGGTGTCTCTAACACCAAGCGATCCATCCTGGCCTCTTAATGCCCGGTGCCCACGCCTAAGGAGAGGCCTGCTACAGCAGCGCCGTATCGTCCCCGGGTGTCTAAAACGTCGAGTGCTCTTGGGGGGGGGGTCGTTCCCTCCATGGTCTTTCCTTCCCATAGGTATCGGGGAACAACCCTGCCAGTGATTCGCTGGCGTTTGGCGATCTCGTCTCCCTCCACAGTCTTTCCTACCTGTGGGTATCGGGGAGGCGACGCCAGTAACTAGCTTTGCCTTCTTCGATTTCGTCTCCCTCCGCAGTCTTTCCTACCTGTGGGTATCGGGGAGGCGGCACTGCTGATATTTGGGTTGGCGACGCCCGCACCGTCTCATGCTGGCGTCGCCCCTTGCGTCTTTCTTGGCGACGCCCCGGGCGTCTCATGCTGGCTTCGCCTTGGGTGTTATCTTTACCTTGGCATTGACTTTGTCCTTGGCCCTGGTCGACGCCTGAGGACAGCGAAGAGCTCAAGGTTTCGCCTGCACCATCCACGTGGCGCTTCTTGTATGGCTGATGGGACGTTCAGTCATTCGACTTGGTCCTGACTCCTACTGTGCCCCTGACCCACTCTCGACGGTGCATCATACTATTGGGCATTCTGTCGATACAACGTTTTCTGATTTTAACCAGTGGTGCCAGGGCCATCCTTCCATCTTTTGCCACGTGGCTTGATCGTGCGGTGCATCCATTCGCGTCGATTAGCGCTATAACTGCAATACTTCCATTTGCGTCGTTTGGCGCTCTAACCGCAATATTTGATTCTTTAAAGCTTTGAAACTGTCCTCATCATTTCTGCACCTTTCGTAACCTACTTGCACCCTCTCTGCTTGCACCCTTCTTCTTCTCGCGAAGAGTTCTTCCAGTGTTCGTTCCCCCCAGCGTTTTACCCTTGCCAAGACTTCAAACCTCCCTGATTCTGTTCAAGAATGTCTTCTCGTTCTACTCCT
Organism: Phaseolus vulgaris; assembly: GCF_051622355.1. Taxonomy (NCBI): domain Eukaryota; kingdom Viridiplantae; phylum Streptophyta; class Magnoliopsida; order Fabales; family Fabaceae; genus Phaseolus; species Phaseolus vulgaris. The sequence goes on from NC_143498.1 coordinate 11,878,651, forward strand.
CCCAGGGTCAACCCCAAGGACTTGTATCCTTGGGCTTCGAGGGAGCTTCTTGACGAATGCTCCTGCTTACTCTCCACCAGGGCCATACGGGAACACAAGGGGGATTCATGCTCCTATAATCACCGTGCCTTCGCGAGGAGGCACGACGACGACATTACTGTGCTCCCTTGCACTCTATGGGAGCCAGTGTGTGGAGACGAACGGGCCAACGACGGGGTCCCTTTCTTTTACTTCTATCAGGTGGTTTTCAAAACCATAGGCGTGCGCCTGCCCTTCTCCAAGTTTGAGAAGGAACTGCTGACGGAGATCAATGCCGCTCCGGCCCAGTTATATCCCAACAGCTGTGCTTTTGTCAAGGCCTTTGATATCCTTTTCGGGTTTCTGGGTAGGGCACCCTCGGTCGACATCTTTCTTCACTTCTTCGAGGTGAAGAGGCAAAGGCACAACCTCTGGGTAACTCTCAGTAATGTTCCTGGCAGAGTTCTCCTGACCCCCTTCTAAAACTCATTCACTGGGTGGAAAGGACGGTTCTTCAAGATCTGCTGCTCTGACCTCGTTCCCTCCGCCCTGGATGGTTTTCCAGTGTACTGGGTGAGGGAGACGAGGGCCCTCAGAACCAAACCCTTCAAGAAGCTGGCTCCAAATGACCAGGTGGTCTGCCGGATTCTTGCTGAGGCGGGAGGTTTTGACTCCGCCACCTTGATCAGTTTGGAGTTCAACGCTGGAACTCTTGAGAAGTATATAGGTATGAGTCACTGCCCTAGGAACTTCCGCCTTTATTGTTCTCTATCTAGGTGTGTTTTGCTTCATGGTGTCTCTGACATGTTCATCTTCCTTGGTGCAGGTTCGAAAATAAACCAAGAGTGGAGGACACGACTTACCCAAGCTCTGCGGACTGAGAGCGGGGCTTCGTCTTCTTCCCGTGCTGACGCCGAAGGCCACTGAAAAGTTGTTCGTTTGTGTTTTTGTATGAGTTGTAATGTTTTCCCTATTCGCATTACTCCCATTTGTATCGAACACTGCTTGTAATATCAATTGTACTATACCATACTTGGTTTTTGTAACGCCGTTTTACTTTGCATACGCCTCATACATTGTGCGCTTTTCCTCCGTCATGTTTCTTAGCGACGCCTTCTTTCTTGGCGACGCCTTCTTTCTTGGCGACGCCTTCTTTCTTGGCGGCGCCTTCTTTCTTGGCGACGCCTTCTTTCTTGGCAACGCCCTCTTTCTTGACGATGCCTCACGCTACTTCAAACCGAGAAAAATAAAGACTAAGAACCAAGGCACGGTTTTTCTCAAACTTGTTTTCTTTTCTTCTTTTATTTGGGTGACCTCATTAAAAAACCCCAGAAAGGGAAAAAGAGCGTCCCCTTTAACAAGGCTGTTACATAGCTGCTTTACATAAGTCAACTAAAATAAAACTTCAGGTTGGCTGCATTCCAACTGCGCGGGATGGGACCTCCTTCCAAGGTCTCTAGGCTGTATGAACCGTTGCCCTTAGCCTCGGTAACTCTGAAGGGTCCGGTCCACTTGGGAGACAGCTTATTCTCCAGCTCATATGGGTGGGCTTTCCTCATAACTAGGTCGCCAATCTGAAACTGTCGCGGCTTTACCTTGGAGCTATATTGCCGCTCCACTCTTCTCTTCACCGCTTCAGCTTTTATTCTGGCTTCTTCCCTGGCTTCGTCTAGTAGATCCAGGTTTACCCGCCTCTCTTCGTTGGATTCCTCCACCACAAAGTTCTGAAAACGTGGTGAGCTTTCATGTATTTCTACCGGGATCATCGCGTCCGATCCGTACACCAAACTGAAAGGCGTCTCCATGGTAGAAGATTGGGGCGTGGTGTGGTATGCCCATACAATCCTTGGAACTTCCTCCGCCCACGCCCCTTTGGCCTTCTCCAACCTTCTCTTTAACCCCCTCAGCAAAACTCTGTTTGCTGACTCCACTTGGCCGTTGGTCTGGGGGTGTTCGACTGACGCGAACACTTGCTTGATGCCTATCTCAGCGCACAGATTTCTCAACTGCTGACTGGCAAACTGGGTCCCGTTATCGGATATCAAACGCCTAGGTACGCCAAAGCGGCACACAATGTTCTTCCACACAAAGTGCTGTACCTTGTGCGCAGTGATCTGTGCCACGGGCTCTACCTCTATCCACTTGGTGAAGTACTCGATGGCAACGATCAAATACTTCATCTGCCTTATTGCCAGTGGGAACGGGCCCAGGATGTCGATTCCCCATGTATGAAAAGGCCACGGGCTATATATGGATCGCAGTTCTTCTGGCGGCGCCTTGTGCCAGTCAGCGTGCTTTTGGCATTGCCTGCAGCGTTGGGCGTGTCGCGCGCAGTCCTCTTTTACTGTTGGCCAGAAGAACCCTGCGCGTATCACCTTGGAGGCTAAGGACCTTCCCCCTACATGGCTCCCGCAAATGCCTTCGTGGAGCTCCGCCATTATCCTGGTACACTCGTCGCCACTTACACACGTTAGGATAGGGTGAGTGAAACTGTGCCTGAACAACACTCCATCCACCAGAGTATATCTTGCGGCATCTTCTTACCCTCTTCCGGCTCAACTGGGAGAGCCCCGTCCGCCAGGTACCGTTTGTATGGCGTCATCCAAGTGTCTCCCTCGGTTAGGACACATACCTGCATTTGTCTTCCTTCTTCAGGCATATCCACGTACGTGCTGATGCGGGGCGTCTTCAGCGTATCTTGGGTCAGAGAGCGATGATTCCTTGGACTCTCTCTTGATGTACAGATCTGGAGGACATCCACCCTGTTATCTTCCACGAATTTACGCGGAGTTTTTAGTGTCTCTTGGATTACTGTCCTCTGTCTACCCCCCTTACCTGAGCTGGCCAGCTTGGCAAGCAGGTCAGCTCTGGCATTCTTCTCCCTTGGGACATGTACTAGCTCAAGAGCGTTAAATGCTCCCTTCAATAGTCGGACGTATCTGAGATACGCCGCTATCTGTGGGTCCTTCGCCTGGAACTCACCCGACACCTGCCCTGTAATCAGCTGGGAATCGCTTTTCACCAGGAGGTTCCGCGCGCCCATTTCCTTGGCCAGGAGCATTCCCGCTATCAGGGCTTCGCATTCCGCCTGATTATTACTTGCCTTGAAGGCGAAGCGCAGAGCTTGCTCAATGAGTACGCCGTTGGGTCCCTCCAAGACTATTCCCGCGCCACTCCCTTGTTGGTTGGAAGAGCCATCAACCGAGAGTAGCCACTGGGAGCCCACTTCCACCTCTTGCTCACCTCCGGGCGAGAGTTCCGCTATAAAATCTGCGTATACTTGCCCTTTGATGGATCCTCTAGGCTCATACTGAATGTCGAATTCTGACAGCTCCACCACCCAGCGTACCATTCTTCCCGCCACGTCAGGCTTTTGTAGCACCTTCTGTATAGGGAGGTTTGTCATCACTACCACCGTAAAGCTGTGGAAGTAATGACGGAGCCTCCTGGCTGAAAACACCACTGCTAATGCTGCCTTCTCTAGCGCCTGGTATCTCGTCTCAACACCTTGTAATGCCTTGCTCACGAAATAAATGGGCTTTTGACTCTGGTCCTGCTCCTGGACTAACACAGAGCTAATAGCCCGCTCAGTTACCGTAAAATATAGCCGGAGGGGCACACCTGTTACCGGTTTGCAGAGGACCGGTGGCGTCGCCAGGTACTCTTTTAACTTAATGAAAGCCGCTTCGCATTCGTCAGTCCATGCGAAACGACTATTTCTCTTGAGGCACTGGAAATATGGGTGCCCCTTCTCTCCTCCGGCGGAAACAAACCTTGAGAGCGCCACCATTCGCCCCGTCAACTGCTGCACTTCCTTCACCGACGTCGGGCTTCGCATGGCGATGATCGCTGCACATTTGTCGGGGTTCGCTTCTATCCCCCTCTCTGTGAGCATAAAACTTAAGAACTTTCCGGCCTCTACCCCGAAGACACACTTATCAGGGTTTAACTTGAGGCGGTACTTGGATATCGTGACGAACAACTCCTCCAGGTATGCCATGTGCTGTGCCCTATCCTGCGACACCACCACCACGTCATCTACATAGGCGTACACATTCCTTCCTAGCATGGGCGCCAGGACCTTGTCCATTAACCTTTGGTACGTGGTGCCCGCGTTTTTCAGCCCAAAAGGCATCACCTTATAACAGTAACTGCAAGTCTCAGTCATGAATGCAGTTTTACTCTCATCCCTCGGGTGCATCTTGATCTGGTTGTACCCTGAGAATGCGTCCAGGAAACTCAGCACCTTGCTGCCGGATGCACTATTCACCAACGCGTCGATGCTGGGCAGTGGGTACGAGTCCTTCGGGCACGCCTTATTCAAGTCCGTGAAGTCCACGCACATGCCCCACGGTGGGCGCCATATGTTCCGTCCGGTTGACCTGGGACGTCTTCGTGCGCGACCTCAACCGTCAGCTAGGGACTCCTTCCCACTGGTTACCTGTGGATTCCTGCAAAGAAGGACAAAAGGGCGCCCTAGCGGCCGTTTGCACTCCGACGCTCAAGTCAGCCAGCAAGAAACACCAAAAACTATGCACCTCCGTATCGGAGCACCGCGTGTGGCACTCTGAAGGTGGTAAAAAGGAAACTGTGTCTAGTGTATATTTCTCCTTCTAGCAAAAATCTTTCCCTAGTCCCTTGTGCGTAACCTCAAGGCTCCAGCAAGCAACTAGAGAGTTTCTGGGAAATTTGCCAAAAGTTCGAACCTCGTTTCCAACATTCCCGGCGCTATTTAAACTGCCCAAGCATTTAAAGCGCCTTAAAGCGCTTTTAATCATAAACGTAACACACTTAATTAACGCGTCTAATTAGAAAACGTAGCGCATTTAAGACGTTGAAACGCTTGGGAGCCTTTATAGTACCTTAAACGCTCGAAACAGAAACTATATTGAATGACTTTAATTACCTGGTACCTGACTAAGTGGTGTTTCTATTCTGACCTAGTTGTCGTACACGTGGAGGGCTTCACAGCGCCGTGACCCCATCTGGGGACGTTTCTGCCCTTCTGGGGGCATTTCTACGTGTGAGTCCTCCTGCTTGGGAGTGCTCCTGCTTAAGGGGTGACTTTTTGGGTGCCAACTTATGCCCCCAATCATCTTGTCACTCACTTTGAGAGCCTATCTGCCTTCCCCTCGTACCCTGCACCTAGCTGCCCTGGGCGTGACCCTCCCCTTGAGTCGTATCTGCCCCAAAGGCGTCTCTGAGGCGGCAGGGGTACTTCACGAGTCAGGCTGCCCTTCACTGGTGCTATCACTATGGCCTTGAAGCCACCTTTTCCTTCTCTTTATCACTGCCCCGGATCATCGGGACCTGAGGCCTTCCCACGGCGTCGCTCCCTCCATGGTCTTTCCTACCCATGGGTATCGGGGAACCACACTGTGATTGCCTTGCCTTAGCGATATTTGATCTTGGCGACGCCCTGGTTGGGCGACGCCTTCACCTAGGCAACGCCTTGCCTTGGCGACGCTTCCTCTTGGCGACGCTGGAACTTGGCGTCTCTTCACCTAGGCGACGCCTTGTGTTGACTTTGACTTCAGACGTTGACTTTGTCAACGCCCGGATACGGGACGGTACAATAACGTTCCTGATGAGAATAAAAAAGATGCTATTAATAGAAGGAATGGTTAATGACCAAAATACTTGAAGTTCTTCTTATTAGTGTTCTTAATATGGAGGCCCAAGCCCAAAGCCCAAGCCCACACTGAGGCCCAAGCCAACACATAATCCTCCATTATGCCTCAGAAGATAATAAGAGCAAGGGCACAAGCTTTAAATTAATGAGCCTCATTGGATGTCTCTTTTTGTAATTACTATTGTGTAGTTTTTAGTAGAACTTTAAAAGGAAGTTGTAGATATTAAATAAGGGGTGCTAATGTACAAAACAAAGTCACACCTTCCATGTGACATAAAAGAGTAGGTGTAGATATAGTTTTAGGAGGTGCCAAAGTAGGAAAACAAGTCACACTTCTCATGTGACTTGTTTTGGCTCCAATTTTGAATAGTCTAGTTTTTGAATTGTGCCTTTTAATTTTCAGCCCTCTTCTACTATAAATAGAGAGTCCATGCTCTTGTAAATTCAGAATTTAGAAATTGAAGAAAGGAAACTCTACTCAAATTGAGAGAGAATTGTGAGAGATTTGATCTCCTTCACTAAGTCTTATCTTGTGAGCTTTGGAGGGCTTCAAGTGGCGGCAACTAGCACTCATCTTGGATCATCATCTCCAAGTGGCGTGTCCATCTCCTTCAAGTTTTCATCCAATTAAGTTCCTTCTTCCTTCCATATCAATTTCCATGTTTTAGCAAATTCCAGATAGTTTGTCTTTTTAGGTGATGTTCTTCAATTTCCACCGATTATTCTTGTTCATCTTGTGTTCTACTTTCAATTCTACACTTATAGCTTAATTTGATTCTGTATTTGTATCTCCAATTCCTTGTGTTATTTCGGTTCATTCTGGAATGGCACTCAATCTTGAGTTTGGTTCATCTATTAGAAGGCTTTGTACTTCAATGATGATTCCTTAAGTTCCTCCACTTGCTCCTAATTGTTTGTCCATGTTTTCAGCTCTTTATTGTTGTCTCTCTTCACATATATTGTTGTGTTCATATGCTGAAAAGTGTCTATGCTTGATTCAACTCACATAAGTTCCTCTCTCCCCTGATGTGGCGAAGGTAACAGTTGAAAAAGTACGAGTACCTGATGCTCGTGTTCCACTACCTTTAGATGAGGTAACCACGGTGGCCGATGCATTTCAGACATTTGTTGCCTGTCCCAGACACCTCATTCGATTTATGCCACAACCTCATGTAATAATTTTATTTAATTATATTAATTTATATTTATATTTATATATTACATATAATTTAATATAAATGTTCTTTATTTTGTAGAAACCTCTTCGGAAACCAAGTCTGGAGAAGAAGCATGAGGTTCCGGTTGATGATCATATAGCTTCCTTAGCTCTAGTTGCTAGACAGATTGGTCATGATCCTTTAGAAGTTCTGCGGGATGATACATTTTTTCAAATAAACACTGAACTGCCATTGTTCATGTACAACACATATTTATTAGAATTTGTAGCTGGGGATCAGGAGCTCAATATAAATATAATTCAATTTTTTTATGATGTAAGTATCTTTACCTATATTTCAATTTACTTTATGTTAAATTATTAGTGATTATGTTATAACTAATAACTTGTAGGTTTTTGCATGGAGTCTGTCTCACTGAGGAGAAGGAAAATGTGTATGGATTCTTACATCCTGCATATACTAATCCCGTTGGACCAAAGTCATATGAGACCCAAGCATACATCACTAACACCCTGGAAAAAGAGGGAAAACAAATTTATTTATACCCTTATATTAATGAGTAAGTTTTGTCTCGACCGGTCCTCGAACATCGACCTAGAGGCTGACCTCAGACATCGCGTACTGATGCTTGGTAATGGAAGGGGGCCACGTGAGGGGGGGCCCAGATGGGGGTTGGTTAGTCTTTGAGATTGCTATCCTAAAGCCCGATGTTGGAGATCGATATCGAACCTCACCAGTGGGAGGAGAAGATCGGACGTCGGGCGTTAGGACGTTGTAGAGGGCCATGTAAGGTGAGCCCTAGAGTTTTGTTAAGATAACAGTTAAAGACAAGAGATATATGAGAAGCCTAAGTTACGAGGGATCCATGCACGTGATATGATGCATGAAGGCGCAACACGTATGGATAATCCTAAGGGTGTTAAGGCCCATTAGGGTTAGGATTTCCAAGGAAGCTGCATGCATGACACGTGAATACTTAGGGCACCCACGAAGCAGATGGCGCTAGAGAATAGGTGCACAAGTTGGCACCCAAGCGACCACTCTGTCATTCGTTGCACTCCGGTTAAGGGAAGTTCAAGCGCCATATACGCTAATATTCTATGAATAGCGGCGCAAGGGCATTCTCGAAGGAACCCTAGTTAAGGGTAACAACACAAAGGTAAACCCTAGTTTCAGCCTATATAAAGGGTGCTAAGAACCCTAGTAAGGTACGCAGTGTTTAAGACTGAAGCTAATATACACTTTTGGTGTTTCTTTGCCCTAATACTGACTTGAGCGTCAGAGTGCAAACGACCGCTAGGGCGCCCCTTTGTCCTTTGCAGGTGAGAAGTTTCTTGGACAAGAAGGCACGATTCTCAGGCAAGATCGAAGGGTCGTAGCAGTCGTTAGAGTCAACCGGCGGAGCGAGTCAACCGACAAAAACAAGTTTAATTATATTTCGTCAATTATTACTATTTCATGTTTTAAATGTTTACTAACTTTCTTCATGGATGATATAGGCATCATTGGCAGTTACTTGTCTTATCAATGGTTGATAAGGCTGATGTGTGGTTTTGTTCCCTACACAAGAAGATACCCACAAATCTTAAGAATATCATTGATATGTAAGTAGACTATAAACTTAACTTTGTATGTTACTAATTAACCATCTACTAACAAGGTTTTTTGTATTAACCAGTTCATGGCATGGATATAACATCCTAAAAGGTCGATCCAGTTCAAATAATTTGAACTGAATAAGAATAAAGGTTTGTAATTTTTTTCTTACTCTTTTCATTGTTTATCAATATACTAACTTTTACTTTTTATTGAATTATAGTGTAATAAACAACCAGGAAGCTATGGGTGTGGCTATTACGTTATGCAATGGATGATTACCATTGTAAGACTAGGTGTTAAAACTGGTTGGAAAGAGGTAACATGATATGTTAAATTATTTTTATAATTCTTGAACATATATGTATCTTAAAAATAATTTATGTCAACTATATTTTGAAATGCAATTATTCACGAAAGAAATACCCATGAGTTCGGAAGCCATATCGTATGTGAGATATTCTTGGTCCACATATTTTATAAATTTTTATAACTCTAGGATAGTTGATCAATAATGTAGGGATTATATATAATTTGATTAGTGTTTGTAATGTACATTTTGATCAATATATATTTGATTATATGAATTTATCTAAATTTATGTATTTGTCTGGCTGGGTATATATAATTGAACATGTTAATTTATATGGGATTAGCACTAAACAAATTACACTAAAAAAAACCACTATTTACAAGTGTGACTATTTACCATAGCCACATTTATAAATCTAGTGCATGATTTACAAATGCGACTATTACCATAGCCGCATTCGTAAATGTGATTTACAAATGCGGTTGTTTACCAAAGCCGCCATTGTAAATCACATTTACGAACGCGACTATGGTAATAGCCGCATTTGTAAATGCTATACCCCTAAACCCTCTTACCTGATTCAGAAGCATATACAAATGCGGCTACCAAAAATAACCACCCTTATAAATAGTATTTACAAATGTGGCTATATAGCCACATTTGTATCTCTTTGATTTACGAATGCATGCTGATCAAATGCGGTGCTATAGCCGCCATTGTAAATGTAAAATAGTCGCCCTTGTTTGGCATTTCTACACTAGTGTAGTACTGCTAGTAATACGAGTATTGCTAGTAATACTAGGAATACTAGTAATTATGATAACATATATAATAATTGTAATTAATAATAATAAAAATAGGTATAAATAATAATCAAAAATAATAAAAAAGATAAAAATAATAATGAAAAAATTCAAAATAAAATTTGTTGCATTACATACAGAAAAATCCATATGTAATGTTACCTATGACAGTTTTACATACGGATTTGTGTTTTATGTAATACCAAATTTTCTTGTAGTGTACCATTATCTTTTGATTTTTTCGCTAAACATTATGTTTCATTTTTTAAATTTTTATCTAATAACGATTGTGAGTCTTGATTTTTTCTAAGTCACTTACTTATCTTTACTTTATTCAGAAGATCAAGATTAAACATTTTCCACCATTTAGTTTTAATCAATATATCTTGCCAAATTCTAGAGATCTATATTTTCATTCTAAATATCTACACTTGTTTAAGAGCCTTTGAGCAGGGAAGTAGAAACATGACTCTGAGTCTCTTGTTGTTACTGTTTTTCCTTTGTACTTTGTTAGTAGGCAAAAAATAATCATAGCCCTTTTATACATATAAAAACATTAAAGAGTTTTAAAGTGTTTTCTTGTACCAGTGAAGGGTAACTTCTAGGTCTTGTGGTTTTGACAATTAAACCTAAAGATAAGTAATGAGATAGTTGGTCTACAAGATTAGTGGTTAGAGGTAGTGATGGAGATCAAGATCAAGACCAAATGGAGGCCAATACTCAAGGACAAGAAGAGGAAGAGGCTCAAGTGTTAGACGCTCAAGAAGTTTGTAGCCCACCTCAAAGGCTTACAAGAAGTCAATTCAAGGCATTAGGAAATAATGGAAGGTTGTTTTCTCTTTTTGTAATATCTTGGTGTTAGAAGGTGCTTAGAGGGAAACATGAGACACCTATTTTGTAAAAGCATCTTTAGGTCTTTAGTTTAGGAAAATAATAGGAAGCTTGGGGGTGTGAGCTTAGTAAAGGGGTGTAGGCGTAATAGGGAGGTGCCAAACTAAGAAAGGAAGTCACACTTCCTCATGCTCTAAGTTGGCGCCACTTTTATGTCATTTAGGGGGAAATTTGAGTTTAATTAGCTTTTCATTTCAGCACCTCTTAGGCTATAAATAAAGGTGTTTGCCTTTGTAAAAAACAGAATTGAAATTGGTAATAGAGAAACTCTACTCAATTTGAGAGAGAATTGTGAGAACTTGTCTTCTCCTTCACCTTGTCTTATCTTGAGTGCATTTGGTTCTCTCAAGTGGCGGAACTAGCTCACTTATCTTGGAGCCTTCACCATCCAAGTGGCGTGATCATCAAACCAAGTCCTTCATCTCCATAAGTTCTTCTTTCTTTCATCTCCTAGCTCATTTGAATCTAAAACATGTCTTAGTTTACTTTTCTAGCATTTTCATTCGGTATTTTAGTTTGTTTCTGAATTTGCTTCGGTTCATCTTATCCTTGGCTGTTTCCATTTGTTTCTTCTTCATTTGTAGTTGTTTTGTTCGGTTCAATTCTGTTCTTGAGCTTTTTAAACGGTGCTTTTGCTTTTATACACATTTTAATCGGTTCAATTGGCAATAGATGGATCTTCCATGTGAGTTTGGTGTTTGGTGCAAGTTTTGGTGAGTTCTTGAAATATAGAACATTGATCCAATTCTATTAAAAGTGCCTAAGCTATCTCCAACTCAAGTTGATTCCATAGAATGTCAAAGAATCATCTCTATTTGGCCAGTGGAATCATATCAGGTAGGCCCTTATAAACACGAATGAAACTGAGAATGTCTAGACTTTTAAAAAGCCTTACTGATTTAGGTATAAGAAACAAAGACAAACAGATAGTAGTAAGGACTTCAAAACAAGAACCCTCATCCTCTTATGTGATCCCAACTTAAAAGGAACATATTTCACAGAGAGTTAGAGTTACTAAAAGGGCTTTAAAAAGAAGAAATAAAGAGAAAGACCTTACATCATAATTCCAAAACTATGGAAGAAGATATATAAGAGGAATATAAAAGAAATTCAAAGAAGTCATTAAAAACATTTCTCTTAATATTTCTTGCAATTTCCTTGTAAAATAAAAAAAAATATAGTAGAAATCCATGACACTTCATTTTGGCATAAGACTAACTCTTAAAAATTGTCTTGATTGGATAAACATGTGTGTTATATCCCATGTAAAAGCCTTGTTTAGAAAGATAGAGGCACCAACCAAATAAGCCTTTCCATCTTCTTTAGCTGGTTTATATAAGCCTTCATTTTGTACATAATTTAAGAATTGAATGAAATTAACTATGAGATCTTCTCCATTTGCACGTTCAATAGGTTACTTCCCCCTTTGTAGAATCTTATCTATAGTTTTTCAAATTCAGTGGTGATTTTCCTTTTGAATTAATCTTATCTTCTCCTGCTACCTCTACCATTTTTTTATTTTGTTTTTTTGTTAGAAACAAACCTTTACAATTCAATAATCATTTGATTAATCTTGTGTTCAGTGGAGTAATTGTAAGAGCTTGATTTGTCCTTGTTTCTTTACAATCGTCAAGACATATCCTAATGATTTGCATGATTTTTATTCATTTTCTTCCAATGGATTGAATTGTTATTGATTCCTATTGTTTATTTTTCACAAAAACCATCATTTAAATGTTTTGAAATCATATTAGGTTCCATCAAAATTGTTTTTACGAAGGGTTTAATTATAAAATATTTTGAATGTCAAAACATTGAGATCGAAGGTTCTATATATCCAGTGACTGTGAAGTTTCGTCAGTTTAAATCAAATAAGAGAACAACTTATATATTTCGTGCAAGGAAAGGAGAATATCCTTGTACAAAATATGCATGCATTGATGAAGAGGCTTGGTAGCAGTTTGTACAGATTCGACAAACTGATATTTGGATATAGTTTTCATATTCATGTATTATTAACTTTTGAATGTTCATAAGATGTTTGGAAGAAAACACAATCCAACCAAACACATAATGAGACCACACACTTATTCTTCCATGATGGTTATAAAAAGTTAGAGATGAAAGTTGGTTCAAGAAAAGATTAAAGCAATTTTTGCTTCTACTAAGGAAGAGAATAATGTAGATTCTTTGAACCCTCCATCCCCACCTTCCCTCAATAAGAAATGGAAGAATGTCCATCTAAAAGGTTTGAAGACATGGACTTTTGAGGAATCAAGACAAATAACAGATTGAATTTTAAGAATAATGTTTTGTTAGTGTTATTTATTATTCAATATGTGTGTTGAAGTATAACAATTTGTTTAATTTGTTGAGAAAACAACACAAGGGACTTTTAATCCTCATGGTCGAGAGGATATTCTTACTTTTGCTATCAGACGACCTGAGCACCCTGACCGAGTTCGTGTTGCTGGATATGGTGTGAGGATTCGCTCATACTTTGGACCCTCATCACAATGCAAGGACCATTCCTCCAGTAAACCTAGCTAGAAGTATATGCTATAATTAAGGAAACAAATAAAGGATGAGGTCACTCAAGAGATCAAAGAAAGCTTCATGGAGGAGTTTGACAAGCAGGTTGATAAGGAGTTTGAGAAGTGGTTGATGGTTTAGGACTCTCGTAGTAACCACCTTCTATGGTACAACATAACCTGCCTCCTATTAACAGAGTCAACACTAATGGGAGTTATTCAGTTGTTGATTCATTAGGGGGGTGACTTTAACTCAACTAGCCAATGTGACTTTAACTCCCAATTTATAAAGGGGCCACAATGTTTACACAATGTGCCTCTTCCTTCTCATTTGATAAAGGTCACAGTGGACAAGGTCCTTTATGGTGATGTTGCAATTCCTGTGCCGACATCAAAGGTGAAAATTATAGCAGAGGCACTACATACCTTCATTGTCTAGCCTAGACATCTCATCAGACCTATATTAGAATCTACAAAAATATCTTTGCACTAATATGCTTACATATGAAATATGTTATATATTAACAAATTTAGTTATTTGTTTTTTTATGTGTACCAAGAACCTAAGACAAAATTGCCTGTGGATCAGAGAAAAAATTGTCCACTAATGACCCTGTAGTAACATTGGTGGAAGTTGCTACAGTTATAGGTACAAACTCCACACAAATTCCATGGGATGACAATGTTTTTGGCAGAGACATTGATGTACGTATCATTTTACGTACATATGTCTGATTTGTTGGAGATTGCATTGGGAAATCATGAGCTGAACATAACAGTTGTGTAATTATGGATGATGTAAGTTCAATTATTAAAACCTTTATACTTTTTATTATGTGTTATTAATAGTTTATTAAAATTTAGGTATATTTATGAATTATGCTTGGATGTGGGAACAAGATACATATGAGTTTTTAAACCCTTAACTCATTCAATCACTGGGTAACAAAAGATCAAAAACAAAAATATACATCACCAATACCTTAATGAAGAGAGGAAAACAAATTTATATTGCTCTGTAAATCCACGAGTAAGTTCATTTTCATTAAATAAGTTATACTAAATTTGAAATAAAAGAGCCTAACTAATTTTGGATGTAGGTGTCATTGAATCATATTTGTTCAAGATCATATCACTACATGGTTTTGTTGCTTACATAAGAAGACTCCTAACTATTTTAAACAAATAGTATACTGGTTAGACAATTTCATTTAACATTGATTATTACTTCAACATTGTATAATGTTATGTTTTCTAACATTAAATCTTTTTATTACAATGCTTATTTTGGATATAACATATTGAGGGGTAGACCAAGTGCAAACAAAAGTGAACTTGGATGAACTTCAAGGTATTTCAAGTAAATATGTTCACTCACAAAGAGTATCATGGGAAACAGAGTACGCTATAGTAGGAAGGGTGACCATGGGTATTCAAATGACTATACCACCTTCTTCTTCTCGAATTTTCCTCACGGCTATGGTGAAATGGATATGGTTAAGGTCTTCCAAAGACAAGCTAGGGTGAAAGAAGTGTTCATATCATGTAGGCTAAATAGATTGGGGAGAAGGTTTGGGTTTGTGAGGTTTTTTGAGGTGAGAAACATGGGGCGCCTGGAGAAAGAGTTGGATAGTTTATATATTGGAAACATGAAACTCTATGTGAACATCCCGAAATACCGAAGGCATCAGCTGGAACCTGTTAAGGAGGAGAGGAGGGACTCGAGGCTTCCTTACACGGAAAGGCAGAGGGACACAGGGAAGCGAAAGGAGATATGGGTGGAGAAGAAAGGGAAAAAATATTTTGTAGAAGCTGTAAAAGGTGAAGCGCAACAAGTGAAATGGAAGGGGTTAGTAATAAAAACACAATTGCATATCCTGCCATGGATGGAAAAAAGTGTTGTTGGGAAACTGAAGGATGGTATGAACTTCGATCAGTTGGGAGAGGAATTTTTGAAAGGAGGTTTGAACAGGATTAGAGTAAGATTCTTGGGAGACAACCTAGCCCTTGTGACCCCAAGAGAAGGGGAGAATATGAGGGACATTATCAAACTTAATAAACAATGGTTCGATAGTTTTTTCACAAGCATTAAGCCTTGGTCGGTTTCTAGTGTGGCAGACCATAAAATCGTATGGGTGAGATGCTATGGTTTACCATTTTCCTATTGGAACAAAGACTGCTTTGTAAAAGTGTTAGGAGAATCGGCTACGTTGGTGTCTATTGACACATCTACGTTGTTGTTGGAGAACCTGGAATATGCTAGGCTGCAAGTTCGTTCTAGGTATAGTTGCAACACTAGGTTGGTGAAGAGCATTGAGATTAATATTCATACATGCAGTATCCTCATCGAAGAAGAGGTCCCTGTAAATTATAGAGGCTTGCACATGGATAATCGTTACAACCTTGAATCGTTCGAGATCGTGTCCTTCTCGGAAACCTATGTAGAAGAAACAGTTATATGTACTAAAAGCTGTGAGGAGGAGGTCAAGTCGGGGTTTGGGGAGGTTTTCCGACCAAAAGAGAAGGAGGAGGGAGGAGAGATGGTGGAAGGTGGCGAGCAGAGTTCGCAAAAGACAAAAATGCTATTTCAGGAATCATCCTCAAAAAGTAATATTTACCAGAGGAGAGCCTGTAATCCTCTCACGAATGAAGCAAGAATAAGTCAGAAGGTGGTTCAAGGTGCTGACCTAGATAATAACCCTGCCCAAGATCGCATTGTATCACACAACGACTCTTTTGCACATGCTGAGTTGGCTAAAACTGTGATGGATATTGAATGCTATAATTCATTGCGGGAAACCGTCGTTAACCTAGCCCACGAAAGGAAGTTGAAGGCCCACTTTCATGTGGTTCAGGCCTCATCCCCAGCCCAAACCAAAGAGGGCGTTTCTGAGCTAGGGACTGCGCAAGAGGGTGGTGGATGTGAGGAAGAAAATAGAAATGCCTTGTGCGGAAGTATGAGCGAAGGCAAGGAGGAGGGGGAACACGAGGAGGATGAGGTGAGTGACACAGGTAACCCAGCGGCGGTGTATATGGTCTGGCACCGATGACAATAGCGAATGATCGTCAAGGAGTTATACCTGATGAGATGACGTCGCAAATGGTAGGAGATGAGGGAGCAATTGCGAGAAGCAGACCTATCACCCCACCACGACGGTGAAAGTTGAAAAGGCTCTTTAAATTGGGGGATTCCACCTCTCATCCGAGGCGGTCCGTGAGACTCACTTCAAGACTATCTCAGGCAGGGGCCTCTTCTCACTTCAGAGATGGTATGTGTTCAAACTCTATCTCTGATGGGGATTTTATGAATTGTAATTTACACTTTTGTGAGCCTAGTAATTCGGTGGAACCATCAAAGTTATGGGAGATTGGAAAGCAAGTCGGGCTAATTTGTCAGGGGGACGAGGAGAAGGTTGTTAAAGAATACCTCTGTCTGGAAGAGAGAGATTCAGAGGTTTTAAAGAACTATGAGGAGGGTAAAAAGACTGGTCAACTATGATGATAGTAAATCTGAATATAAGAGGATTGGGGGGGAAGTACTAAAGCTAGGTACTTGAGACACATTATAGCTAGTGAGAGAGCGAATTTTGTCTGTATCCAAGAAACAAAACTGAGTGTTCTGGCGGATGCAAGATGCTTTTCATTATGGGGGGACAAAAATGTGGGGTGGTTACATTATGGAGGAGACAATGGTAGTGGAAGTGTGCTATCTATGTGGCATAAAGAAGCCTTCTGTTATGATACACATGTGATGGGGAATGGGTTCATTGCTGTTTTTGGACAACATAATAAATCAAATCGCAGGTACCTGGTGGTAAATGTCTATGCTGCTTGTTCTCTAAGAGATAAGATCTCTTTGTGGGGGGAGCTGACAAATATAAAAAAGGCATCCCTAGATCTGGTCTGGTGCTTCTGTGGTGACTTTAATGCCATAAGAAAGCGTTGTGAAAGGAAAGGTGTTAGCATGAGGGACAACCAATCAAGTGAGATGAGAGGTTTTAATAACTTCATTGACACCAATCTTCTGTTTGAAATACCTCTGGTGGGAAAGCATTTTACGTGGTTTAACTCAAATGGGAAGGCTAAGAGCAGGTTAGACAGAGTGCTGGTTACCGAAGATTGGATGCAAATATGGCCTATGTGTAAGTAGTATGTGCAACGTAGGGATGTCTCTGACCATTGTGCTCTAGTGGTGAAATCTATGGATAAGGACTGGGGCCCAAAACCTTTTAGAACCATCCACGCTTGGTTTATGGAAAGGGGCTTCGTCGTTATGGTAAAGGATAAGTGGAATTCTTATCCAGTACAGGGGAATGCTTTTACGGTGATAAAAGAGAAGCTGAAAAGGTTGAAGGGTGATTTGAAGTTATGGAACAGGGATGTGTTTGGAAATATCGAGACCTCTAAGAAGTCAATTATGCAGGAATTAGAGGCTTTACACTGCCAAGATTGCAACAGTGTTTTATTAGAAAGTGAGAGGCTGCAAAGGCTTGGCCTGGTGAGTAGACTGAAGGAGATTGATAAAAAGATGGAATCCTTTTTATGCCAAAAAGTTAGAGCTAGTTGGTTTAAGAATGGAGATTCTTGTACTAAATTTTATCACTCCTATTTGAGATGGAGACGACTCAAAAATGAAGTAAAAGGTGTTGAGGTAGGGGGTCAATGGTGCGAGGAACCTTGTACAGACCGTGTTGAAGCAAAAAAAATTGTTTGAAAATATATTTAAAGCTACAAGAGACTTTTGTGTAAGACTTGAAGCGGTTGAGCTTAAATCCTTAACCTAGGAAGACAATCTCAGTCTATTAGCAGAGTTTTTTAAGAAAGAAGTAAGGGACACGGTGTGGCACTGTGAAGGATCAAAGAGTCCAGGACCTGATGGCTTCAATTTTATCTTCACCAAGAATAGCTGGGAGTTTATAAAAGAAGAGATTGTGGTAGCTATGGCTTCCTTTCATGCTACATGTCATATATGTTAGAATATATGGTTTTAAACTAGAGGGGGGGGGGGGGGGGGGGGGGTGAATTGTTTAAAGAGAGTTTTCGCAAACTTTTCAGCCTTGAATGAAATTACTTCGAGAAAACCTTGATTAAGAAATCAGTTTTTCAAAACATAAAGCAAAAAGCACAACACTAGTAAAAACAATCGGTTGTTTTACCGAAACAATCGGTTGTTTATACCAGTTATCAAATATCAAAACTGAATTTAAAGAGTTAGGGATAAAGAGAATGCACACATATGTTTATACTGGTTCACTCCAATCCAGAGCTACATCCAGTCTTCTCAGAAACCCTGAGGATATCCACTAAGCAATCACACCTTGATCACTTACACCACAACCAAGAAAGTGACCTAGAACACCTCAAGACACACACTCTTCTTGGCCAACACACCAACACTAAGATTGCTGATCTTGATCCCCTCAAGAACACACAGCCAATCTTAGCAAACATAGAAACGAAACTTGTTTCACAGAGTACAAGGATTACACTTGTTACAAAAGATAATCTGAAATCAATACAAGCAGAATCCTATTCCACACACTTTGATCAATCACAAACTCTAAGCAATCTCAGCTCTTTGAAAAACTCAAAAACTCTTTTCAAAATCTTGTAAAGATTGTTACTCAAATATGTTTTTCTGAATTTATTCAAAGATGTTGTTTGTTATCAAATCTTAACAAACTCTTAAATTGCATTAAAAGATTGGTCAAAACATTTAATGACTGGAGCGTAAGTAGTTAAATCATTTAAAGCTCAGTCAAAGATAAAACAGTTTTTCTGTTAAACAAACAATCGGTTGTTTCCTCGAATCAATCGGTTATTTTGGTTTTAACAGCTCAACCATTTGAAAAACAGTTTTCAATCTTTTCTCAAAACATCTAAGTATAAACAATCGATTATTTCGACAAAACAATCGGTTGTTTTAACTTAGTTTGAAAAACATTTAACTTTCACAAAGATTGAGAATGCCTATGCTTTAGATTCGATCAAGAGGTGGATTACAACACTCAAACTACCCCAGACCTAAACTAAACCAGCACAGCAACAACAAGCCCAGCAAAGGCTTCAACATCCTTCAAAGGATTTGGATTCTTCAAAGCTTGAACACCACTTGGTTCAACAATATACCCAAGGATTGCAACGCTTCTTTCATAGCATTAGTCCCCACAGTTAGGGACCCAGTAATGCTTGAGCAGTATTGACCTATATCTCTAATGCTGATGGTACCATCAATGTTATTTATAGTAATAATACTGATGGTCCCATCTGTGTTATTGGTAGTAATAATGTTGATGGTCCCATCAGTGTTATTGGTAGTAATAATACTGATGGTACCATCAGTGTTATTGGTAGTAATAATACTGATGGTACCATCAGTGTTATTGGTAATAATAATAGTGATGGCACCATAAGTGTTATTGATAGTAATAATGCTAATGGTACCATCAGTGTTATTTGTAGTAATAATATTGATGGTACAATCAATGTTATTTGTAGTAATTATACTGATGGTACCATCAGTGTTATTGGTAGTAATAGTACTGATGGTACCATCAGTGTTATTGGTAGTAATAATAGAGATGGTACCATCAGGATTATTGGTAGTAATAATGCTAATGGTACCATCAGTGTTATTTGTAGTAGTAATACGAATGGTACCATCAATGTTATTTGTAGTAATTATACTGATGGTACCATAAGTGTTATTGGTAGTAATAATACTGATGGTACCTTCAATCATAATGGTAGTAATAATACTGATGGTACCATCAGTTTTATTGGTAGTTATAATACTGATAGTACAATCAGCGTTATCTGTAGTAATACTACTGATGGTACCATCACTGTTATTTGTAGTAATTATACTAATGGTACCATCAATGTTATTGGTAGTAATAATACTGATGGTACCATCAGTGTTATTGGTAGTAAGAATCCTGATGGTACCATCAATGTTATTGGTAGTAATAATACTGATGGTCCCATATGTGTTATTGGTAGTAGTAATGTTGATGGTCCCATCAATGTTATTGGTAGTAATAATATTGATGGTACCAACACAATTATTAGTAGTAATAATAGTGATGGTACCCTCAGTGTTATTGGTAGTAATAGTAGTGATGGTACCATCAATGTTATTGGTTGTAATAATAGTGATGGTACCATCAGTGTTATTGGTTGTAATAATAGTGATGGTACTATCAATGTTATTGGTAGTAATAATACTGATGGTACCATCAGTGTTAATGGTAGTAATAATAGTGATGGTACCATCAGTGTTATTGGTAGTAATAATGCTAATGGTACCATCAGTGTTATTTGTAGTAACAATACTGATGGTACCATCAATGTTATATGTTGTAATTAAACAGATGGTACCATCAGTGTTATTGGTAGTAATAATACAGATGGTACTATCCTGTTCTTTGTAGTAATAATACTGATGGTACCATCAATGTTATTTGTAGTAATTATACTTGATGGCAAATTCATGAAGTTCTTCTTGAATCATGTAAAGGATGGTGCGGAAGCCATGGATGTGTGTGTGCAAGATCCTCCTAAGAGCTATGGTGATCTTGAAGGTGCATGGTATGTATGGAAGTTGGGAGGTTCGGCCAGCCCAAGGAAAGGTGAAGGATGTGAAGATTAGAGTCTAGAATCTAGGTAGAAGCAAAGCTTGGCACAAAAATGGCAGCATAACTTTACTCACAATAATCTTGGAAAATACAAGAGATGGCCTTCATATTTATAAGCTATAGGGCCGTAAAAACTAAGCTAATTCCTAATGAAATGAGAGCCAAATGAAATGCACAATGACAAGGCACATGTGCTCATGACCGGCCAAGTAAACAAGTTCTAGAATGTTCACTCATTTATGCTTTCTAACACTACTCTAATTACTAAGCACCCCTAATGGGCCTCTATGTAACATGTACAAGGCTTTCTCTCTTCCATCCGTGGCTTCATCCAATTGGGCGTGAATGTGCTTAGCCATTGACCTTGTAATAGGGCCTAGACGGTCTAGGTCTCCTTCTAGACGCTCCATGTGTAGCCTTCCCTCATCACGTCCTAGACGCTCCTTCCTTGAGTCTAGACGCTCATCACGGTCTAGCTTTGGGTCTTGGCTTCCATGGTGAGATGTGCTTGGCCCTCCTCCATCATCCCCTCCCCTTTGGAAAGGATTTGTCCTCAAATCCAGCTCGTCATCATCATTGGTACCTACAAATGGAGAAAGATCAATTACATTAAAAGTGTCATGAACGCCATATTCAAGAGGTAGGTCCAATTTATATGCATTGTTATTGACTCGCTTGAGGACTTGAAAGGGTCTATCACCTCGGGGACTTAGTTTGGACTTCCTTTGAGTTGGAAATCTATCTTTGCGAAGGTGAAGGCAAACTAAGTCTCCTTCCTCAAAAATTATCTCCTTCTTCCCTTTATTGTTGTATTTTGTGTACTTCTCATTTTGGTGTTGTATTTGGAGTTTAATCTTCTCATGCATTTTCTTTACAAAGTCGGCTTTGATTACTCCTTCCTTATGCAGTGCATGTAAGTGCTCCTTTACGAAAGATAAGGCTTGGTTGTTCAACAAGAAGCAAATTTTCAAAAACGTTTTCAAGAGGCTTTTCTTGTTGATCAACCTTGTGGGAAGGAACACTCTTCTCCCACACCTTCCTATCCCTAAGGATTTTCTCTTTTTCTAGCGCTTTTTTTTTTTTTGTTTTCCTCACCCCTCTTATGCTTCATTTGTATTTGGTCTTTCACCACTTGAGAATATGGTAAAGGACTAAGTACAAACTTTTTATACTTGTGGGTGAAGGAAATCTCGTTAGTGAGACCATCATGCAAGGTTTTCTTATCAAATTTCCATGGTCTCCCTAATAAGATATGACAAGCTTCCATAGGTACTACATCACATAAAACTTTGTCTTTGTAGTTCCTTATGGAAAACTTGATTTCCACTTGCTTGTCTACATGTAGTTCCCCATTTTCATTAAGCCATTGAAGTTTGTACGGTTTTGGGTGAGGAACTACTTGTAGCTTAAGCTTTTCCACCATCCTAGCACTACAACAATTACAACTAGATCCACTATCCACAATGAGGGAACATATGTTTTCTAAAACATTGCATCTTGTATGAAATATGTTCTCTCTTTGTGTTTCAATGGATGTGCTAGGGTGATTGTTGAGGGTTCTCCTAATCATAAGCAATTCTCCCTCTAGTGGAGCTACCCTCTCATCCTCTTCCCCTTCCTCTCTCTCACTAGGCTCATCCTCGCCACTAGTGTATTCATCTACACCCTTAAGAAACAAAGTCCTTTGGTTTGGACATTGTGCTTGCACATGCCCTCTACCATAGCACTCGAAACACTTAACATCTCTAGCTCGGATGGGTGGGGTGGAGGTTTCTTTGGTGAAAGGTTTGGTAGGTTCTTTTGGTTTTTCTTTTGATGTACTACCCTCCCTTCTAAACTCCTTCTTGGGATAAAAGTTAGACTAAGGGCTCACCTTTTGACTTGACGTTTTGCGTAAGATTTGTTGCTCAACTTTAATGCAAAGTTGAACCAAGTCATTCAAGTCTTGGTAAGGTAAGAGCTCTACCCTATCTCTTATCTCAAGTGATAGGCCACTAAGGAACCTAGCTATTGTGGTATCCTCCTCTTCTCTAATGGATGCTCTCATCATGTAGAGCTCCATTTTTTTCCTATACTCTTCCACACTCATGTTCTTTTGTTGGAGCCTTTGGAGCTTGTCCATTAACTCCCTATGGTAGTAGGAAGGTATGTGGCGGCGTCTTAGGGCTCCCCTAAGGTCATTCCAATAGGTAATGGGAGGTTCCGTATGAAGACGCCTTTCTCTTTCGAGAGAGGTCCACCAATACATGGCGTTCCCTTGGAAGCTAAGGGTGGCTAGGGGTACCTTACGTTCTTCACTCACCCTATGGCAAGCAAAGAGTTGTTCTACTTTCATCTCCCAATCTAGGTAGGTTTCTACATTCTCCTTACCATGGAAGTGAGGTAGGTCTACTCTAGTTTCCCTTGGCCCCTCTTGCTCCCTTTGCCTATTCCTTCTAGGGGGTGGTTGGTAATAGTCATTAATTCTAAAGGTTTCCCTCCCCTAGAGACTCATTACTCCTAGATGCATGAGTATGAGTTTTCTTTGATTTTTGTGATTTTTGGGATTTCTCTTCTTGGGCTTTATCCAATTCATTAATTTTTGTCTCATTCTCCAATTGTCTAAAAGAAATCATTTGCACAGCTTGTGAAACTTCTTTTAAAAGAGATTTTTATAGATTTTACTTCACTTTCAATAGACTTTGGAGAGTGAGGAGGAGAAGACATGGCTAAAGTTTTTTTGTGTATATAAGTGTTTTGCCTTGAGGAAATTTAGGAAAGTCAAAGAAGGTAGTTTTCCAGGTAAGGAAGGTGAGTCACAAAGGACTACTTAAGTACCAAGCCTTTGCCTTAGCCAAAAACTATCCCTCATTGTCTTCACACAAAACTTTCTCTTAGTAAACTACTTAGAACACAATTAAGTTGAGAATTTTTTTTCAATGCAAGAAATCAATGTAAGCTAACTAATCAACAAAACTAGACGGTTTTAACAAAGCTTAACAAAACAACCACACATACAAAGCGTTACTAATTAATCAATAGAAAAGCAACTAAAAACAATTAACAATTGCTAATTAAAGAGTTCTACACTAGTCGGTCCTAGGTGAGGCTTCTTGGACACTTGGAGCCCTTGAATACACACTCACCGTCTAATAATGTAATTAAGAGGTAATTAACACAAACTAAGTTGCAAGGAAATTAAGAAAACTCCCTTTGTTGATCCTCTTTTTGCTAAAGGCACTTCCTTGTTGTCTTTGCTTGTTGGCCCTCCAAGTGTTTGTGGTGTTTTCAAGAAAGCTTGATTCTGCCTTGTCTTTGTTTCCCCTTAGAATGAAGGTCTTAATTCTCCAATTCCCGCACCTATCAAAAGACTAGACCTTACCCAAGTCAAGTTTCCATTCAATTAAGCACCAAGGGAGAATAAATTCCAGCACCAAATTAGAGGTCAAAGAACAAAAGCAAGAAACAATTTAATTGAATAAAACAGTACCACCAAAAGGAGTTAGATTATGACAACTAGAAAGAGGTCCAAGAAATATTAAGCAAGCAAATAAAAGGTACTCAAATAAAGGTAGTCACACAAAAGAATTCCTAAGAATGGCACTAGAATTAGATTACAAAATAAAAAACAGCACCACTGGAAAATTGTTGTGGGCCGTTTTCCCCAATTTATGCTGAGCTGTGCTTTTTAGATTTGATTCTGAAATTTGATATGCAAGATATTCAAGATCTTAGCTAAAATCTGGCTTTGGAATCACTCAAAACGCATGAACCATTTTGTTTTAATAAATTTTTCAATTTCAGTGTTCAGTTACGCCAGCTGTAGCGCCTCAGATTTGCACACTGATTTTAAAATATTTATCATTTTTTTTTCTGTTGACTCTTTTGAGCTAATTCTTTTTTTGTCTTTTCTGTAACACTTCAAACTTGCATATTCCAGAGAATCAAAATTTTCCTATGAGTGAAAATATTTTTCTGGAACAAAACAGCCAGCACAGAGAAAGTGAAACAGGGGATTCTGGAAAAACTGGAAAAAACAGTAAGATACCAAAATTTAAACACAATGGAATTGAGAAAAGGAATTTGTGTAAGATCTAAACACAAATAGGACCTCAAACTAAAATTAAAAAGGCACCAAAAGATCAAATGAACAGCAGATTCAAAGCAAAAGCATATACCCAAAAACAAGAAACAATCAAGCCAATCAAAGGACTACTATGAATTGATGACATTGTGGATGAACATGACTTGACAAAACATATATGGATTCAGAAATTAAAGACTCAAAGAGCATAATATGAACCAAATTAAAAGTGCAATAAAGACTCAAAAACCTAAAAGAAAACAGCAACTCAAAGGTGTATGGAATCCTATCACAATTTGCACAAGAATTGTTCAAGATCAATTGAACAAAGTGCACCGGTTGGATCTTCCAAATAGCACACCAAAACAAATTAAAATTTAAAAAACAGCAAGACAATTATGGAAATAAGATGAACAACATGAAATAAAGAAGAACTAAAAATGAATAGACCAAGAACAACTCATCTTGAAGAACCTAAGCTCATGATACCAAATGATGGCAAATTCATGAAGTTCTTCTTGAATCATGTAAATGATGGTGCGGAAGCCATGGATGTGTGTGTGCAAGATCCTCCTAAGAGCTATGGTGATCTTGAAGGTGCATGGTATGTATGGAAGTTGGGAGGTTCGGCCAGCCCAAGGAAAGGTGAAGGATATGAAGATTAGAGCCTAGAATCTAGGTAGAAGAAAAGCTTGGCACAAAAATGGCAGCATAACTTTACTCACAATAATCTTGGAAAATACAAGAGATGGCCTTCCTATTTATAAGCTATAGGGCCGTAAAAACTAAGCTAATTCCTAATGAAATGAGAGCCAAATGAAATGCACAATGACAAGGCACATGTGCTCATGACCGGCCAAGTAAACAAGTTCTAGAATGTTCACTCATTTATGCTTTCTAACACTACTCTAATTACTAAGCACCCCTAATGGGCCTCCATGTAACATGTACAAGGCTTTCTCTCTTCCATCCGTGGCTTCATCCAATTGGGCGTGAATGGGCTTAGCCATTGACCTTGTAATAGGGCCTAGACGGTCTAGGTCTCCTCCTAGACGCTCCATGTGTAGCCTTCCCTCATCACGTCCTAGACGCTCCTTCCTTGAGTCTAGACGCTCATCACGGTCTAGCTTTGGGTCTTGGCTTCCATGGTGAGATGTGCTTGGCCCTCCTCCATCAATACTGATGGTACCATCAGTGTTATTGGTAGTAAGAATATTGATGGTACCATTAGTGTTATTGGTACTAATAATGCTGATGGTAGCGTCAATGTTATTCGTAGTAATAATACTGATGGTCCCATCTGTGTTATTGGTAGTAATAATGTTGATGGTCCCATCTGTGTTATTGGTAGTAATAATATCTATGGTACCAACACGGTTGTTAGTAGTACAGTTATTAGTAGTTATAATACTGATGGTACCATCAGCATTATTACATCCAATAACACTGATGTTTTTTGTAGTAATTGATCCTGCCTGTTGACCAGGACTCAAGAACTTTGCCTCGTTAGATCTGGATCGACTCTGCGCCGTGTTAGCTTCGGTCCTTCGCCTTGATTCGCCTCAAGAACCTGCAAAAACACAGAACGGCGCCGCTGCGGCCGATCATGCTCCGACGCCCAAGTCAGCGACTGAACCACCAAATACTAAGAGAAAACTCAAGAACTCTATGGAACCGTGCAAGATTCTCTCTCAGCGTACTCTAGTTCTCGCAAGCGTAAAAGAAGTAATCTAAAACGCGCGCGTACCTCAGAAGTTCGTTAGAATCTCTTATATACCTGTGTACTTTCTCTCTCCTGACAGTTACACATCTGGACACGTGGCTCACATCAAGCTGTACACGTGTCACCATTTGGAGCATCCTTGACTTGGGCGCCACTTCTTACTGTTCAGGCTTTTGGCTAAGTTACTTATGCATGAAATAACTCATCGCACAGCTGCCTTGGAGCGTGATCCCTTCTACGTGGCGAGTACGGGTGCCTTCATACACACCTTCCCTGTGTTCTCGCCGGCCGCCTTCATGATTTACTTCTCTTGCTTCACCGTGCATGTTCAGGCGAGCTGTTCCCCGACCTCAACCTTTGGTTAGCTAGGGAATGACCACCTGACGACCTCATCCTCTGCTTCGAAAACCTGGAACAAACCTCCCTGATCCTTCGGCGATGTACTCCTTTCGGCGATCTCTGATCGCTTGGTCGTCTAGGCTCGCATCCGGCGGTTTCATCTTAAACCCGATGACCGCCGGTTTAGGTATGCTAGAGATCGGAACACGCCAACTTACTAACTGGCGACTACACGAGCCCCCCGACTTCCTTCCCTTCTGCCAGCCATGAGCCCTGTTTAACACGCCTACATAATAGCTTGCTGCCACATCACCACTTCCGACTACCAGGGCGGTACAGTAATAATACTGATGGTTTCATCTTTGTTATTGGTAGTAATAATGTTGATGGTATCATCAGTTTTATTGGAAGTAATACTACTGATTGTACCATCAGTGTTACTGGTACTAATAATACTGATGGTACCATTAGTGTTATTGGTAGTAATAATACTCATGGTACCATCAGTGTTATTGGTAGTAATAATGCTGATGGTCCCATTTGTGTTATTGGTAGTAATAATACTTATGGTACCATCAGTGTTATTGGTAGTAATAATGCTAATGGTACCATCAGTGTTATTGGTAGTAATAATACTTATGCTACCATCAGTGTTATTGCTAGTAGTAATGCTAATGGTACCATTACTGTTATTTGTAGTAATCATACTGATGGTCCAATCTGTGTTATTGGTAGTAATAATGCTGATGGTACCATTAATGTTATTGGTAGTAATAATACTGAAGGTACCATCAATGTTATTGGTAGTAAAAATACTGATGGTACCATCAGTGTTATTAGTAGTAATAATAGTGATGGTACCATCAATATTATTGGTAGTAATAATAGTGATGGTACCATAAATGTTATTGGTAGTAATAATATTGATGCTCCCATCTGTGTTATAGGTTGTAATAATGTTGATGGTCCCATCTGTTTTATTGGTAGTAATAATATCTATGGTACCAACACATTTATTAGTAGTAATAATACTGATGGTACCATCAACATTATTACAACCTATAACACTGATCTTATTTGTAGTAATAATACTGATGGTCCCATTTGTGTTATTGGTAGTAATAATGATGATGGTAACGCCAGTGGTATTGGTAGTAATAATACTGTTGGGACCATCAGTGTTATTGGTAGTAATAATACTGATGGCACTATCTGTCTTATTTGTAGTAATAAGACTGATCGTACCATCAGTGTTATTTGTAGTAATGATTCTGATGGTACCATCAGTGTAATTGGTAGTAATAATACTGATGGTACCATCAGTGTTATTGGTAAGAATAAGACTGATGGTACTATCAGTGTTATTTGTAGTAATAAAGCTGATGGTACCAACAATGTTATTTATAGTAATAGTACTGATGGTCCCATCTGTGTTATTGTTAGCAATAACGTTGATGGTACCATCAGTGTTATTGGTATTAATAATACTGATGGTACCATCAGTGTTATTGGTAGTAATAATATTGATGGTACCTTCAGTGTTATTGGTAGTAACAATAGTGATGGTACAATTAGTGTTATCGGTAGTAATAATGCTAATGGTACCATTAGTGTTATTGTTGGCAATAATATTGATGGAACCATCAGTGTTACTGGTGGCAATAAGAATGATGGTACCATTAGTGATGGAAGAGGGCCAAACACAACCTTCCATGAAAGGCAAGAGCCAAGTCAAAAGCGTCTAAGATTAAGCTAGGAGCGTCTAAGACCAAGCTATGAGCTTCTAAGACAAGCTAGGAGCGTCTAGGACAAGAAGGCCAAGCTAGCAGCGTCTAGGACAAGTTAGGAGCGTCTAGGACAAGAAGACTTGGATCAAAGCTATGAATGGGAGAGTGGCATACTAGCACATATTTCGTGAAGGCCCATCAAGTTTAGTTTAGCTTTAATTGGGGTGTAAATAGCATAGCCATGTGGACAAATGTTTATTTTTCTGCACATTAGAATTAAGGAGGAGTTAACCTTGATTAGCTAAAGGTTTCTAGAAGCCTTCACTAATCAAGGGACGGTTTTGAGAAGCCATGTGCACCTATGTGCACCCATGTGCTCCATGTGCCATGTGCCTCCACATTTCCATTTCATTTGGCTTACATTTCATCTTCTCTTAGCTTAACATTTACGGCCTCCTTAGCCTATAAAAGGAGAAGCCTATCACTTGTATTTGGAAGATTAATGAGAGTAATGTTATGCTGCCAATTTAGTGCCATACATTGCCTTTGCCGAGTTTCTAGGACGTAATCTTCTCTTCACCATTTACCAAGAGGGTTGGTCGAACCTCCCTTTTTCCATACACTTCATGCACCTTCAAGGTCACCACAACTCCTAGGAGGACCTTGCCCACTTTCACCATAGCTTCCACACCATATTCACAAACATCCAAGAAGAGCTCCATGAGAATGCCATCATTTGGTATCATGAGCATAGGTTCTTCAAAGATGAGTAGTTCTTGGTCATTTTCATTTTGAGTTCTTCTTATTTCCTTGTTGTTCATCTTTACATTCCATTTTGTCTTGCTGTTTTTTTATTTATTTTTGTTTGAATTGGTGTGCTGTTTTGAAATTCCAATCGGTGCATCTTGTTCAATTGTTCTTGAGCAATCTTTGTGCAATTTTTGGTAGGATTCCATACACTTTGTGTTGCTATTTTTTTATTTTAGGTATTTGAGTCCTTATTGCAATTTTATTTTGTTCCTTTTATGCTCTTTGAGTCTTTTAATTTCTGAATCTATATGTGTTTTGTCTAGTCATGTTTTTCCAAAATGTCATCAAATCATAGTAGTAATTTGTTTGACTTATTTTGTCTCTTGATTTTGGTCTAAATGTGTGATTTGAATCTGCTGTATTTTTGATCCTTTGGTGCCTTTTATTTTTTAGTTTGAGTTCATATTTGTGTTTAGATCTACACAAATTCCTTTTCACCAATTCCATTGTGTTTTTCTTTTGGTATCTTGCTGTTTTTTCCAGTTTTTACAGAATCCCCTGTTTTGCATAACTCTGTGCTGGCTGT
This sequence comes from Phaseolus vulgaris, assembly GCF_051622355.1. NCBI lineage: Eukaryota > Viridiplantae > Streptophyta > Magnoliopsida > Fabales > Fabaceae > Phaseolus > Phaseolus vulgaris. The sequence goes on from NC_143498.1 coordinate 11,908,438, forward strand.
TTTGCATAAGAAAATTATTTTCCCACATAGGAAATTTCTGATCCTCTGGATTATGCAAGATTGAGGTGACAGAAAATACAAAAAAAGAATCAGTTCAAAAGAGTCAATAGAAAAAAAATGATAAATATTTTAAAAACAATGTGCAAATCTGGCGCTACAGTTGGCGTAACTGAACACTGATTTTAGAAAATTTATTAAAACAAAATGGTTCATGCGTTTGGAGTGAAACCAATGCCAGAATTTAGTTAAGATCATGAATTATTGGCATATAAATTTTCAGAAGCAAATCTTAAAAGGAAAGCTCAGCATAAATCGGGGAAAATCACGCTCTCTGGCCCACAACAATTTTTCAGTGGTGCTGTTTTTGATTTTGAAATCAATTCTAGTGCTATTCTTAGGATCCATTTTGTGTGCCTACCTTTCTTTGAGTACCTTTATTTGCTTGTCTAATATTTCTTTGGAACTCTTTCTAGTTGTCACAATTTAATTCCATTTGTGTGGTACTGTTTTTCCAATTAATTTGTTTCTTGCTTTAATTCTTTGGCCTCTAAATTTGGTGCTGGATTGTTTCTCAATTGGTGCTTATTTGAGTGGAAATTTGACTTGAGTGAGATCTAGTTTACTTGATAGGTGCTGGATTGGAGAATTAATTCCCTAATTCTAAGAGGAACAAAGGCAAGGGCAGAAAACAAATACCTACCAAAAACACCACAAACATTGGAAGGCCCAACAAAGAAAAGACAACCAACGAAGTGCCAATAGCAAAAAAAAGATCAACAAAGGGAGTTTCCTTTACTTTTCTTTGCAACCTAACTTTTGTTATTTACTTCTTTAATTACGTGATTAGACGGTGAGTGTGTCTTCAAGGGCTCCAACTGTCCAAGAAGCCTCACCTAGGGCCGACTAGTGTAGAACTATCTAGTTTAGCAATTGTTAATTGTTGAAATTGCATCTCTTTGCTTTAGATAGTTACGTTTTTAACTGTTTTGTTTTACTTAACGCTTTGTTAATTCTTGTTTGGTTAATTAGCTAGCTTGCATTGCTTTCTTGCATTAAAATTTTGATTTCTCCAACTTAATTGTGTTTTAAGTGGTTTACCAAGAGAAAACTTTGTGTGAAGACATTAAGGGATAGTCTTTGGCTAAGGCAAGGCTTGGTATTTAAGTAGTCCACTGTGACTCACCTCCCTTACCTGGAATAACAATTAACACTGATGGTACCAATAACACTGATGGTACCATAAGGATAGTTGCCAATAACACTGATGGTACCATCAGTATTATTGCCACCAAGAACACTGATGGTCCCATCGGTATTATTTCCACCAAGAATACTGATGGTACCATCAATCTTATTGCCACAAAGAACACTAATGGTACCATCAGTCTTATTACCACCAATAACACTGATGGTACCATCAGTCTTATTGCCACCAATAACACTGATGGTACCATAAGGATAGTTGCCATTATTGCCACCAATAACACTGATGGTACCATCAGTATCATTGCCACCAAGAACACTGATGGTACCATCAGTATTATTGCCACCAAGAACACTCATGGTACCATCAGTATTATTGCCACTAAGAACACTGATGGTACCATCGGTATTATTTCCACTAAGAATACTGATGGTACCATCAATCTTATTGCCACAAAGAACACTGATGGTACCATCAGTCTTATTGCCACCAATAACACTGATGGTACCATCAGTCTTATTGCCACCAATAACACTGATGGTACCATCCGTATTATTGCCACAAATAACACTGATGGTACCATCAGTGTTAATGATAAATAACACTGATGGTACCATCAGTCATATTGCCACCAATAACACTGATGGTACCATTAGTCTTATTGCCACCAATAACACTGATGGTACCATCCGTATTATTGCCACAAATAACACTGATGGTACCATCAGTGTTAATGATAACACAGATGTTACCATCAGTGTTATTACCACCAATAGCACTGATGGTACCATCAGTATTATTTCCTCTAATAACACTGATGGTACCATCAGTCTAATTGGCACCAATAAAACTGATGGTACAATCAGGATTATTGCCACCAATAACACTGATGGAACCATCAATATTATTACTACCAATAACACTAATGGAACCATCTGTATTATTACTACCAATAACACTAATGGAACCACGAGTATTATTACTATGAATAACACTGATGGTAAGATCAGTATTATTACTACTAATAACACTGATGATACCACCAGTATTATTTCCACCAAGAACACTAATGGTACCATCAACATTTTTACTACAAATAGCACTGATGGTACCATCAGTATTCTGGACACCACGAACACTTATGGTACCATCAGTATTATTACCACCAATAACACTAATGTTACCATCAATATTATTGCCACCAAGAACACTAATGGTACCATCAGTAGTATTACAACCAATAACACTGATGGTACCATCAGTAGTATTACAACCAATAACACTGATGGTACCATCAGTATTAATCCCACCAAGAACACTGATGGTACAATCAGTATTATTGCTACGAATAACATTGATGGTACCTTCAGTATTATTGCATCTCTTTGCTTTAGATAGTTACGTTTTTAATTGTTTTGTTTTGCTTAAAGCTTTGTTAATTCATGTTTGGTTAGTTAGCTAGCTTGCATTGCGTTCTTGCATTAAAATTTTGATTTCTCCAACTTAATTGTGTTTTAAGTGGTTTACCAAGAGAAAACTTTGGGTGAAGACATTAAGGGATAGTCTTTGGCTAAGGCAAGGCTTGGTATTTAAGTAGTCCACTGTGACTCACCTCCCTTACCTGGAAGACTACCTTCTTTGACTTCCCTAAATTTTCTCAAAGTAAAATACTTCTACACACAAAGCTCTAGTCATGTCTGCTTCTTCTCATTCTGCAAAGTCTATTGAAAGTGAAGTAAAATCTTTGAAAACTCTTTTGAAAGAAGTTTCACAAGCTGTGCAATTGATTTCATCTAAACAATTGGAGAATGAGGCCAAAACTAATAAATTGACTAAAGCAAAGGATGAGAAGTCTCAATTTTCAAAAAAATTACATTCTCATGCATCTAGCTCTAAACATCATGATTATCTTGGGGAAGAAAGTCTTAGGACAAGTGAATATCATCATAGGAGAGCTAGAAAAGAGAGACAAGAAAACCTAAAGGAAGCTAAGGTAGAGCTACCTCATTTCTATGGAAAAGATGATGTAGAAACATATCTATATTGGGAGATGAGGGTAGAGCAATTGTTTGCTTACAGCCATGTGAGTGAAGAAAAGAAAGTACCCTTAGCTACCTTAAGTTTTCAATGTGATGCTATGTATTGGTGGAATGCCCTAAAAAGAGAGAGACATCTCCACAAGGACCCTCCCATTACATCTTGGAATGACCTTAGGGGAGCCTTGAGATGTCGCCATATTCCCTCACATTACAATAGGAAGTTGATGGACAAGCTCCAAAGACTTCATCAAAAAGATATGAGTGTAGAAGAATATTGGCAAAAGATGATATCATATATTGAGAGGGCAAGGATTAACGAGGACAACCATACCACCATAGCTAGGTTTCTAAGTGGTCTCAAACTTGAGATAAGAAACAAAGTTGAACTTTTACCTTATAGAGATTTAAATGACTTGATTCAACTTAGCATTAAGGTTGAAAAACAAATTTTGAGAAAACAATCAAGTCAAAAACAAAGTTCATACTATGTATCTAATGACAAGGATGAGTTCCATAGAGGAAAAGAACATATACAAGAACCATCTCTAGAACTTTCCCAAAACCTAACCAATCATATCTCTCACACTCAAGCTAGAGAAATTCCATGTTTAGAATACCTTGGCAATGATCAATTGGCATCTTTGTGTGCCATCAATGTTATTGGTGGCAATAATACTGATGGTACCATCAGTGTTATTGGTAGTAATAATACTGATCTTACCATCAGTGTTATTCATAGTAATAATACTCGTGGTTCCATCAGTGTTATTGGTAGTAATAATACAGATGGTTCCATTAGTGTTATTGGTAGTAATAATATTGATGGTTCCATCAGTGTTATTGGTGGCAATAATCCTGATTGTACCATCAGTTTTATTGGTGGCAATTAGACTGATGGTATCAACAATGTTATTAGTGGAAATAATACTGATCCTGCCTGTTGACCAGAACGTAGGAGCTTGCCTCGTCTAAGGATCGACTTGTGCACCGCTTCAAACGTCCGTCCTTCTCCAAGATCCACCTCAAGAACCTGCAAAAGAATAGAGCGGCGCCCCTGCGGCCGATCGCACTCCAACGCCCAAGTCAGTGACCGAACCACCAAATACTGAGAGCAAGAACGCTCAAGAAATCTCAAGGAACCGTGCAATGTTCTCTCTCACAGTGTGCTCTAGAACTCGCAAGCGTAAAGAGTATAATCTGAACGTGCGTACCTCGAAAGTTCGTTGAGAACTCTTATATACCTGGTCACTTTCTCTCTCCTGGCAGTTACAGATTTAGACACGTGGCTCGCATCCAACTGTACACGTGCCATCATCTGGAGCCTCCTTGACTTGGGCGCTGCTTCTACTCTCATTTTGCTAAGTTACTTATGCATGGTACTGCCCAGTGCATAGCTAACTTGGGAGCGCGATCTCTACTGGAATTGGCGAGTTAGGGTGCCTTCGTACACCTTCCCTGTGGTCTCGCCGGCCGCCTTCATAATCTGCACCACCTTCATCTCTGGCGATGTGCTTGCTCTGGCGATCTCCAATCACTAGGTCGCCTGAGTTTACATCTGGCGACTTCATCTTTAACCCGATGATCGCCGATTCTGGTATGCTGGAGATCGGAACACGCCAACTTAATAACTGGCGACTTCACGAGCCCCCCGACTTCCTTCCCTTCTGCCAACCTGGCGCCTTGTCAACACGCCTATACTGTAGCTGGATGCCACGTCATCACTTCCGACTACCAGGGCGGTACAAATACTGATGGTACCATCAGTGCTATTGGTGGTAATAACACTGATGGTACCATCTGTGTTATCATTAACACTGATGGTACCATCAGTGTTATTTGTGGCAATAATACGGATGGTACCATCAGTGTTATTGGTGGCAATAAGACTGATGGTACCATCAGTGTTATTGGTGGCAATAAGACTGATGCTACCATCAGTGTTATTGGTGGCAATAAGACTGATGCTACCATCAGTGTTATTGGTGGCAATAAGACTGATGGTACCATCAGTTTTCTTTGTGGCAATAAGATTGATGGTACCATCAGTATTCTTGGTGGAAATAATATCGATGGTACCATCAGTGTTCTTGGTGGCAATAATACTGATGGTACCATTAGTGTTCTTGGTGGAAATAATACTGATGGTACCATCAGTGTTAATGGTGGCAATAGTACTGATCGTACCATCAATGTTATTGGTGGCAATAATACCGATGGTACCATCAGTGTTTTTGGTGGCAATAATACCGATGGTACCATCAGTGTTTTTGGTGGCAATAATACCGATGGTACCATCAGTGTTATTGCTGATGGTCCCATCAATGTTATTGGTAGTAATAATACTGATGGTACCATCAATGTTATTGATAGTAATTGTATTGATGGTTCAATCAGTGTTATTGGTAGTTGTACCGATGAGGTCATCGGGTGTGATGACGTGGCAGCAAGCGACAATATAGGCGTGTTGAACGGGACACCTGGCCGACTGAAGGGAAGTAAATCGGGAAGTCAGTACAGTCGCCGATCGCTAAAGTGGCGTTCTCCGATCTCTGATGTGCGTAACCGGCGGTCACCAGAGTTGCGTCACAGTCGCCGTATGTGAGTACTAGGAGATCAGGTGGTTAGGGATCGCTGGGGAATGCCAGGAGATCAGGTGGTTTACACACCGCCGAAAGGGGCACATCGCCGAACGATCAGGAAAGCTTATTTAAGGTTTCCAAGAGGTACAAGTATGGAAGACGAGTGATATGTTTGTCACGTAGCAGCGGAGAATGAGGTTATCAGATGATCACCCCTAGCTAGAGGTCGGGTCGAGGGAACAATTTCCCAGAACATGCATGGTGTGCAAGTGAAACAGATCGTTATGGCGGCAGGCGAGACCACAGAGATGGTGCACGTGGTGGCACCCGGTACTCGCCACTTAAGGGGTCGCGCTCCAAGGAAAGTCGTGCACCGAGTTACTCCCTGTGTGGATAACTTAGTCGAATGGCGAGAAGAGTAGAAGTGACGCTCAAGTTGTGGAAGCCTCAGATGACGACACGTGTAGGGTTGGATGCTACCTGTTACTCCATTCCAGATGATGACACGTGTAGGGTTGGGTGCAATAGAGAAATGACGCTCAAGCTATCCTAGCTCAGATGGTGACACGTGTACAGCTGGATGTGAGCCACGCGTCCAGAGGTGTAACCGTCAGGAGAGAGAAAAGGCTCAGGTATATAAGGAACACTTAACAGATTTTTGAGGTACGCTTTTCAGAATGCATTTCATACACTGAGATTCACTACGCACGGTTCCTTGAGTTGAGATATTCTCTGAGTTATTGGTGATTCCTCCACTGACATGGGCGTCGGAGCGCGATCGGCCGCAGTGGCGCCACTTTGTTTTCTTCAGGTTCTTGCGAGGAATTAAGGCATGAAGAGCAAAAGCTAATGTGGTGCGAGGCTGATCCAGAGGAAAGATCTTTGACGTGGCAAGACTCTTGCACTCAAGTCAAGCGGCAGGATCAGTAGTAATAATACTGATGATTCTAATGGTTCCATCAGTGTTATTGTTGGCAATAATCCTCATGGTCCCATCAGTGTTATTGGTGGCAATAATACTGATGGTACCATCAGTGTTATTGGTGGAAATAATACTGATTATACCATCAATGTTATTGGTCGTAGTAATATTGATGGTACCATCAGTGTTATTGGTGGCAATAATACTGATGGTTCCATCACTGTTATTGCTGGCAATAATCCTGATGGTACCATCAGTGTTATTGGTGGCAATAATACTGATGGTTCCATCAGTGTTATTGGCGGCAATAATCCTGATGATACCATAAGTGTTATTGGTGGCCATAATCCTGATGGCACCATAAGTGTTATTGGTGGCAATAATCCAGATCGTACCATCAGTGTTCTTGGTGGCAATAATCCTGATGGTACCATCAATGCTATTGTTCGTAATAATACTGATGGTACTATCAGTGTTATTGCTAGTAATAATACTCATGGTACCATCAATGTTATTGGTAGTAATAATACTGATGGTTCCATTAGTGTTATTGGTAGTAATAATGCTTATGGTACCATCAGTGTTATTGGTGGTGTTCCTGCCGGTTGACCCAGCGCAAGAGCGTTGCCCTTCTCGTCCACACCACGAAAGCCTCTCTCAGAACCTGCAAAACACACGGTGGCGCCTCTGCGGCCGGTGGCGGTTCGACGCTCAAGTCAGTGACACGAACACCCAAAACTCAGAGAAAAATATACTCCGTAGAACCGTACTAAAGTGCACACAACCCTAGTAATGAGCCGTAATGAAAAACGTACCTCTACAAATTCTGTTAAGTTTACCTTTGTAGCTAGGTTTTTTCTCTTTCCAGGTCGTTATGCTTTTGGACGCGTGGCTCGCATCCAACCCTACACGTGTCACCATCTGGGCTGGGATAGCAGGTAGCATCCAGCCCTACACGTGTCATCATCTGAGCTAGGGTAATTCGAGCGCCACTTCCACACTGTATCCAACCCTACACGTGTCATCATCTGGACTGGGATTGTAGGTAGCATCCAGCCCTACACGTGTCGCCATCTGGGTTGGGGTAACTTGAACGTTATTTCTGTGTAGTAACCAGTCGCGCGGCTAAGTCTCTTATTCAAGGAGTAATCTAGCACGTAATATGCTCTGGAAAACCCCCCTGACAAGGCGAGTGTCGGATGAAACGAAGGGCACCATCTCTGTGATATCGCTTGTCGTTAGTGGCATCTTCCTTATTACTACACCATGCATGTTCTTGCTGGGGGAACCTTGCCACCAGCGAATGTCCACTCTAGGAATCCTGTCGCTGATGGGCAAGCTGTTCCCTTCAACCTACTCGACCTCCGTGCCCCATGCTAGCGCAACACTCATCTTATTGGACTTACACGCTTGGACTTACTCTTCTGAGTTTCCAGTGGCTTCAACTGAGTTCACTGGGAGATTCGGCGATGTGCTCCTCGTGGCGACGTCAGACCACCCGATCTCTCGTTATTTAACACGTCGGTGACACACAAACCCGACGAAAACTGACTATGTCCACTATAGAACGCCGGTTCCATGAATCGGTGACCATGCCCACTCCTGGACCATTCGTCTCTCACTTGCCCACGTGTTCTGCTAAGCACGCCCTACACAGTCACGTGCCAAACACGTCATCACCTCCGATGTCTTGGTCGGTACACAAGCCCCCCAGTCTTGAGCTGCGATTTGATCAGCGAAAAGACTAAAGAGAGGAAATATCGGCGACCTACGTGGCGCCGCGCGTTGGCGCTCATACTGTTTACTGATTTGAAATTTCACCAACCCCTTCGATCGTGCAACACGTGGATGCATCAACGACCATTACTCATTGCCGTTTGCGCTTCTCACAACGTTTGAAACTCTTCAAAACTCTTAAACACTTCGCGCCATTTCACTGTTTCATTATCTTCTACCTCTCTTCAAACTCTCGAAACGCTCCAGCGACGCTTCGATTCCCCCAACCACCATCTTTCTTAATCCTCTTCTGATCATCTAAAGGTAACTTTTTTATCACTTCTACTGATATTTGCTGCATTTTAATCGGTTTGCATCATCCATTAACTGTTTGGAGCATACATTGTGGGATGTTTTGTCTGCTTTGTTTTCTCTTTTCTGCGTTTAGGGTTTCTGAACCTTTTCTCTGCGAGCCCCCCTTGTTCTTCCATCTCCTTCTCTTATGTCGAGTGTCTCTGCTTACGAACTCTCATATCTTCCCTTTTCGTCTTCTTGCAGCTTCCTCGATGGCTCGCTTAAAAATCACACCAAACCCTCCTCCATCTCCTCGCAACCCTCCGACGAAAACCCGTAGGGCAAACCCTTCCTCCTCCCGCGACCCCCCAAGGGACCCTAACGTCCCTTCGAGCCAGATCGCAAGACCCGCGTCTTCCCGTCCCAGCCAACCACAGCCAAACCACCACAGCCCAGCGCGATGGTGAGGCCTCTTCCAGACTACAAACGACTATACCCCTGGGCTTCTTCAGCCCTGCTGAGTGAAACTTCCTCCATCAACACTGACCGCGACATCCTCCACCTCCAGAAAGGTGATCAGGATCACCTCTCTTTCAGCAAAGAGCATGACGACAAGGTATCTGTGCGTCCTTGTCCTCCTGGCGAGCCTATCTGCACTGATAATCAGGGGAGCAGCGACGCCCCTTTCTACTTCATTTACGCCACCATGTTCAAGAAAGTCAAGCTCCGATTCCCCTTCACCCGCTTCGAGAGGGAGCTCCTGACTGAACTCGACATAGCCCCCGCCCAGCTTCATCCCAACGGCTGGGCGTTCGTCCGGGCCTATCAAATCCTTTGCGCGCACTTAGGACATTCGGCCTCAGTGGACGTGTTCCTCTATCTATTTGAGGCCAAGAACCCGGGCGATCGCTTATGGGTTAGCCTCAATGGGGTTGCCGGGAGGTCTATTCTTTCCATCTTCCAGCAATCTTACAAGGACTGGAAGGGGAAATTCGTTCGCGTTCGCTGCAACGACTGGGACCCCTCCCTCCTCGACGGGTTTCCCTTGTACTGGATGAACAAGGGAAAGAAAGAGTCGAGCTTCAGGAAGGCCAGGGAGCCAGAAAAAATGGGGGAGCTCGACAAGGACTTGTGCGGCTTCTGGAAAAGAGTCGTCTCCTCCAACGTGATTCTGCCTACTTCCTCCATCATCGCCATCGAGTTTCTCGAAGGCCAGCTGGATGTTCACATAGGTTTGTCCTTAAGTCCTTGAGTTCCCTTAGCTTACACTTGCATCGCCCTGTCTTCACTTTGATGTTGCTGTTCTGATTTGCGTGTGGTTTTAACTTTCCCCATGCATTGTCTTATATTACTTATCTTCCTGTGCGTTGTTAACTGCCGAATTTTTGTGCTGGTTGGTAACTGTGGGACACTTATGCAAATATGATGCTGGGGAAGGATAGGATGGCTGAGCTACGCGCCATAGCCAAGTCCCACAAGCTTGCGGCGGGCTCCCAAACTGTCCCAAACTCTGTCGCGGAGATCGCCGTTGCCCAAGGCCAATCTCCGCCAGTCGGTCCACCCGCAGCCGCTGCTCTTCCAGCCCCCCAGCGCAAGAAACTACCACTCAAGAAGGCTAAGAGGAAAGCCCCCAGGGTAGTGTCAGACGAAGAGGCGGACGAAAGCACCGAGGATGGGCTAGTCTGCAAGAGGAAGAGGAGGGCTGTGATCGACCCCCCAGCAACTGAGAGCGCCGCCCCAGACTACGTCGAGCACCCCCCCAGCACCTCCACGCCATTCGAATCCGCTGGGGATGTTCTCGCTTCAAACGCCTTAGTTACTAAAGCTGTTCCTGAGCAGCTTGCTGATACGCAAGCCGCTGAAGAACTTCCTGTCTCACCACCACGCCTCGAGGCTCCCCCCGCCATCCCACCTTGTGAGGGTGGTGATGAGCACCAACCTCCGCCTCCTCCACCAACCTCAAGCCTTCCAGCTCCTCTCCAGGAAGCCTTGAAGTCTTTCACCGTGCGCCTAAGTGCCATGGTTGACGATTGTCTTCCCCAAATCGTCGGCGAAGGGCTAAGGGACTCCTTGGAGAAGTTCGAACTTGATAATCGGATCCATCAGGAGGCGGCGGGCACCGCGAAAGCTGAGGCCGAGAAGATGAAGTGCGACGTGATGATGCAAGGCCTCGAGTTCTCGCGGGTCGAAAACGCTCTCAAAGACGAGCTTCAAAGCATGCGCAAGGACAATAAAGAACTACGCAGGAAACTTCACGATAAACTTCAGGACGCCGTCGAGCTGGAGAACAGAATCATCCCTCTGAGGGAGAAAATTGCCACGTTGGAGGAGGCAAAGAAAACCGACGCCCAAAGGATGGCCAACCTGGAGAAGAGGTCGATTGAGAGGGAGACTCTTCTGGGTAGAGTCGAACAAGATCGGGATAAGGCAACCAAGGAGTTAAACGAAACGACCACCGAGCTGGCTCGAATTCGTGATGAGAACAGCGGATTCAAGAAGAAAGTCGACGAACTTGAACTTGAAGTCACCCGGGTTCGCGAAGAGATCAACGAGTTCAAGACAAAGATCGACGACCTTCAGCTTGAGGCTGCCCAAGTTCTTACTTCCGGCATTGGAGCAGCTTTGGAGCAGTTTGCCTGCAAATTTACCGATCTTGACCTTTCGGAGCTTTCAGTGTACAATGAAGTGGTGGACGGCAAGATTGTACCCCCAGCTGACTTATCGCCTTGAAACTTCTTGTGTTTTAACGTGGTCTATATGTAATAATTTTCACTCTGTTCAAACTGTTCGATATTCATGTGCACACACACACACACACACACACACATATATATATATAGCCTTCTAATTTATCTACCGTGCAATCAACTGGTTTAACTGGATGGTTTTTTCTCAACTCAATGTACTTTGTACCAACCAGTACTTAACTCTCTGCAAACCACCTTAGCTTAAACAAACGGTTAATTCGAAACAATAACGTTTAATACGAAATCACTTACTCGGAAAAAAGGGCTTAGGTCGATCTTAGTATCTAAAACCTCTCTCGCCCGATCTACCAAGGGCCTAAGGCATTTCTACATCGTCGCCCAGAACTTCGCTGATGCGGCCCTCGCCATGCGATTCTCTTTCTATTTCAATCTCAAACCATGGGCTTCTGGCGACGTCATCTTCCTTTTAACTGAGAACGTCCCCTGCGGGACCACCTCCTGATTTCATCTTTGCTCATCTGGGAGGAGAGCTGTCTTTCGGATCTCTCTCTACCTTCCCCGAGTCTTTACCCTGAGATAACTTACATCATTGTTCCCCCATCTGGGGGTGGAGCTGCCTTTCGGATCCTTCTCTACCTCTCTGGGTTTTAGAACAACGATTTAGGTGGTGAGGTGCCCTCTGCAAACCTTCCCCAACCACCCTTTAACCTCCGATTTAACTCGTCTTACTAGGTCAATATTGGTGTCTCACTCAAGGGGGAAAGGGTTCTTCTCCAACCCTCCTTTCCCGCACTTAAGATTATTAACACCCCTGACCTTTCAGTTTCATCTTGCCTGAACTCACTCGAGGGTGAGGAGGACTTTTCCTGATGCCTCAACTTGCCCAGGGGTTACATCTCCTCCTCCCCTGGATGCACTGAGGGCTTTCAACTTGCCTCGATTTGCTCACGCAAAGAGGTCTTGTGATCTGTCTTCGCCCGTGCTCGCTCAGGGCGAGGAGGACTTTAATCTTTTCTCGCCTACACTCACTCAAAGCGAGGAGGTCCTTTAAATATCTTTCTCGCCTACGCTCGCTCGAGGCGAGGAGGTCTTTTAAATCTCTTTCTCGCCTACGCTCGCTCAAGGCGAGGAGGTATTTTAAATCTCTTTCTCGCCTACGCTCGCTCAAGGCGAGGAGGTCTTTTAAATCTCTTTCTCGCCTACGCTCGCTCAAGGCGAGGAGGTCTTTTAAATCTCTTTCTCGCCTACGCTCGCTTAAGGCGAGGAGGTCTTTTAAATCTCTTTCTCTCGCCTGGTGGCGGTCAGAAAATTTAATACTTGTGCCTCCGATCGCCGGGAGGCGGTGAGGACTTAAAAAACTTTATTCCTGTGCCTCCGATCGCCATATGGAGATGAGGACTTAAAACTTAAACCTTGCGCCTCCGATCGCCGGGTGGCGATGAGGGTTTTAAACTTCATGTTTCGAAAATTTTGTACTGGATGCATGCGGTTTGGATTTACCATTTTTAAAACTACACAAGGGCAATAGAGTCTCTCCCCACAAACTTGGCAAACAGACAACATGCAAACTTAATAGCTGGGAAACTTTGATAAACTTCGAAACCTTCTTTACTGGGTGGCCTCATTAAAACCCTCCTTAGGGAAAAAGAGTGCCCCCTTGAAAGATTGTTTAAACTGATACATCTTAAACTGTTGGAGTTAATTGCTACTTACAATGCCTTAACTGTAGTAAAACTTGAGATGGGTGGTGTTCCAAGTGCGAGGAATCGCCCCTCCCTGCAGCGTCTCCAAGCGGTAGGCGCCGTTCCCGAGTGCTTCGGTTATTCTGAACGGTCCTGTCCACTTGGGTGACAATTTGTTTTCCATCTCGTACTGGTGGGCCTTCCTCATCACCAGGTCGCCATCTCTGAATTGCCCCGACTTTATCTTGGAGTTGTACTTATGCTCAACTCTTCTCTTTACTGCCTCGGCCTTCACCCACGCTTCCTCCCTGACCTCGTCCAGCAAATCCAAGATCATTCTTCTTTCTTCGTTCGAGTCTTCCGCCACGAAGTTCTGGAATCTCGGCGAGCTTTCCTGGATTTCAACTGGGATCACCGCATCGCATCCATACACTAAGCTAAACGGGGTTTCGTGGGTTCCCGATTGCTCAGTGGTATGATATGCCCACACTATGCGAGGAACTTCCTCAGCCCAAGACCCCTTGGCCTTTTCCAACCTCCTCTTCAATCCTCTTAGCAGAACCCGGTTAGCGGACTCCACTTGCCCATTCGTTTGCGGATGTTCCACAGAAGCGAACACCTGTTGTGTCCCGATGTCCTCGCACAGCTTCTTCAATAGGTGGCTTGAGAACTGAGTCCCATTGTCTGATACTAGACGCTTGGGCAAGCCAAAACGACACACAATATTCTTCCACACGAAACTCTAGATTTTGTGCGCGGTAATCTGGGCTACTGGTTCTGCCTCAATCCATTTCGTGAAGTATTCGATCGCCACAACCAAATACTTCATTTGCCTGATCGCCAACGGGAAGGGCCCCAGAATGTCGATTCCCCACGTGTGGAACGGCCAGGGGCTGTAGATTGACTTTAACTCTTCTGGGGGCGCCTTGTGCCAGTCGGCGTGCTGTTGGCACTGCTTGCAACGCTGGGCATATCTCTTGCAATCTTCCCTCATTGTGGGCCAGTAATAGCCTGCACGGACAGTCCTTGTCGCCAGAGCTCGACCCCCAATGTGGCTCCCACAAATCCCTTCATGGAGATCGCCCATGATTCTCGTGCACTTCTCTCCGTGTACACATACAAGCAGAGGGTGTGTAAACCCAAACCTGTACAGCTCGTCGTCAATGAGGGTAAACTTGCTGGAGCTCTTCTTCATCTTTTTGGCTTCCGTTGAGTCCATTGGAAGCACGCCATCTGCCAAGTAGCGCTGGTATGGGGTTATCCACGTATCTGGCTCGTGGATAGCGCAAACTTGCATCGTTCTTACCTCTTTCCCTGGGTGTGCCCTGACCCTCGGCGTCCTCAAGGTCTCCTGCGTTAGAGATCTATGGCCCCTTGTCGCCCTTTCCGTCGATTTACAAACGTAAAGGACCTGGTGATCTGCGACAAAAGCCCGAGGAGTCTCAAAGTTTCTTGAATAACGGTCCACTGTCTACCCCCCTTGCCCGAACTGGCAAGCTTGGCTAGCAAGTCAGCTCGGGCATTCTGCTCTCTTGGCACATGCACCACTTCAAACAAAGCGAAAGATCTCCTCAGTTCTTGCACGTACTCTAGGTAGGCTGCCATCTGGGGATCTTTGGCTTGGAACTCGCCAGTCACCTGTCCAGTGACCAACAACGAATCACTCTTAGGCATCAGCACCTTCGCCCCCATCTCCTTTGCCAACAGGATACCGGAGATCAAAGCCTCATACTTTGCTTGATTGTTGCTTGCTTTGAAAGCAAACCTCAGTGATTGCTCTATCAACACACCGTTGGGTCCCTCCAAAATAACCCCAGCCCCGCTGCCCAGCTGGTTAGACGACCCATCCACCGAGAGCACCCAACGAAAGTCATCCTTGGCATTTTGCGTTGTTTCGGAAGACAGCTCGTCCACGAAATTAGCGAAGATTTGCCCCTTGATCGGTCCCCGGGGCTCGTACTTGATGTCGAATTCCGACAGCTCCACCGCCCACTTCACCATTCTTCCAGCTACATCTGGTTTCTTTAAAACCTTCTGGATGGGTAAGTTGGTCATTACCAACACTGTAAAGCTCTGGAAGTAATGACGCAGCCTCCTCGCCGAAAATACAACCGCCAACGCCCCCTTTTCCAAGGCCTGGTACCTCACTTCTGGGCCTTGCAGCACCTTGCTAATGAAATAGATGGGTTTCTGGACCCGATCTTGATCTTGGACGAGCACCGCGCTTATTGCTCTCTCAGTTATGGCAAAGTACAACCTGAAGGGCGTTGTTGCTTGAGGTTTGCATAGAACTGGCGGGCTCGCCAAGTATTCTTTGAGCTTTATGAAAGCTTCTTCACACTCCCTCGTCCAAACAAACCTGTTGTTTCTCTTCAAGCATTGGAAATATGGGTGGCCCTTCTCTCCGCTGGCAGATACAAATCGGGACAGACCGGCCATCCGTCCCGTGAGCTGCTACACCTCCTTCACGGTTGCGGGAATCCTCATCGCCAGTATGGCGGCACATTTTTCGGGGTTGGCCTCGATCTGTTAGAAAAGATGGCTTTAAACTAGAGGGGGGGTGAATGGTTTAAAGGGGTTTTCGCAAACTTTTCAAAGCTAGAATGAACTTATTTCAGAAATCAAATGATTAAGCAATTCAGTTAGCCAAAACAGCAAGCAAAACTGAAACACTAGAAAAAACAATCGGTTGTTTCTTCGAAACAATCGGTTGTTTATACCAGCAAACAACAAACAATTGTTCAGCAGTTTACACAGATTACACTTGTTACAGATGAATATCTGAAATCAATACAAGAGAATCCTATTCAGCACCTTGATCAATCTCTCAACTCTTTTGCAATCTCAGAATACTTTGAAAAACTCTTCTTAGATCAAAACTATGTTTCAAGATTCTTAATATATCAAAACTGTTTTTCAAAATATATCTAAGAATATAGTTTGTTATCAAATCTTAACAAACTCTTAATTGCATTTAAAATAGATTGGTCAAAGCATTTATTGACTGGAGCGTATTCAGTTAAAGCCTTTAAAGCTCAGTCAAAGAAAACAGTTTTTCTATTATGGTTTTAAAACAAACAATCGATTGTTTCTTCGAATCAATCGGTTGTTTTGTTACTTAACAAAAACACCATTCAAAAACAGTTTTCAAACTTTCTCGAAACACCTAAGTGTAAACAATCGGTTGTTTCGACAAAACAATCGGTTGTTTCAACTTAGTTTGAAAAACATTTTGCTTTGTTAAAATTGAGATGCTAATTGGTTTGAGATTTAATCTAAGTGTTGATTACAACATAGAACTACCCCAGAACAAGACTAAAACAACACAGCAGCATCAAGCACAGCAGAGGCTTCATCATCCTTCAAAGGGTTTGGATTCTTCAAAACATTGAACACCACTTGGTTCAACAATCCCCCTCTCCGACAGGAGAAATCCCAGAAATTTTCCTGCCTCCACGCCGAAAACACACTTCTCAGGATTTAGTTTCAGCTTGTACCTGGCTATGGTTACGAACAACTCTTCCAAATCGGCGACGTGATTGCTCTTTTCCAGGGACGTCACGACCATGTCGTCAACATATGCCTGCACATTCCTCCCAAGCATAGGTGCGAGCACCTTGTCCATTAGCCTTTGGTACGTGGCCCCTGCGTTCTTCAGCCCGAAGGGCATCACCTTGTAGCAATAACACGACCTTTCTGTCATGAAAGCAGTCTTTTCCTCGTCCATGGGATGCATTTTGATTTAGTTGTACCCTGAGAAGGCATCCAGAAAACTGAGTAGCTTGCACCCTGATACTCGGCAAAGGATAAGAATCCTTTGGACAGGCCTTATTCAGATCTGTGAAGTCAACACACATCCGCCATTTTCCGCTACTCTTCTTGACCAGAACGACATTGGCGAGCCATTCTGGATATTGGATCTCTCTAATGTGGCCTGCTGCGAGGAGTTTCTGCTTTTCGTCCTTGATCGCCTGCCTTTTTTCCTCGTTGAACTTTCTCCTTCTCTGGCGGATGGGCCTGACTTGGGGATCCATTGCCAAGCGATGGCACAAAAAATCGGGGTCGATTCCCGGCATGTCTGAAGCGGACCACGGAAATGCATCCAGGTGTCTACTTATCACACTGGCGATTTGGTTCTGTGTCTCGTTGTCTAAGGCTTTCCCCAGTTTAAACGTCTTGCCGTTGATCTTCTTTTCGAGCCATTCCTCGACTGGCTGAGGCTTCTTTTCGCTGGCGATCAGCGCCCTCGCGATACCTGCTTCCCTGGCGGTCTCCGAGCAATTTCTCTCCCCTCCACCCGGGCGGCACTCTTGGACCTCGTCTCGATATCCTCCATTGGGACATCGCCCTCGGCGGCCACCTCCAACACCATATCCAGCACTCGCAGGGTCTCCCGCGCAGGCTTCGTGCCAGGGGGAGGCGTTGTGGTTACGTGGCATACAGACCTCTTGTTCTTGAGGCTGTTTTCGTAACACTTCTTCGCCTCCTTTTGGTCAGAACAGATGGTGATGATCAAACCCTCCATAGATGGTAGTTTGACCTTCATGTTCCTCGTTGAAGGCACAGCTCCCGTCCTGTTGAGCGTTGGCCTTCCCAATAGTATGTTGTATGCCGACGGAGCGTTTAGAACAAGATACCTGATCTTCTCTTTTCGTGAGGCCAAACCATCTGTGAAGGTCGTCCTTAACTCAATATACCCCCTTACCTCCACTTGATCGCCGGCGAAACCGTACAAGCAGCCCCCATATGGCCTCAGTTGATCGGGGGACAGTTGTAACTTTTCAAAAGTCGGCCAAAACATTACATCTGCCGAGCTTCCTTGGTCGACCAACACCCGGTGGACAGTCCTTCCCGCCGTGACAAGCGAGATCACAATAGGGTCGTTGTCATGAGGTACAACGTCCCTAAGGTCTCCTTTGGTGAATGTGATGTCCACGTCGGGTGAGTGATCCTCAAAAACTTCCACTGACATCACCAACCTTGCGTACTTCTTGCGTTAAGATGTAGTGCACCCTCCACCTGAGAATCCACCAGCTATGATGTGGATCTCACCGTGAACGGGCACCTCGTGCTGCTGTCCTTCATTGCCCGCCGGTTGGGAACCTGGTGATTGGCCCACTTGCTTTTCCAGCAGGTAATCTTTCAGGAATCCACACTTGACCAACTCGGTGAGTTGGTATCCCAAAGCCAAACACGAGTTGATGGAGTGGCAAAGCTCTTGTGGAACTCACACCACGCGTCTGGTTTTAGACTCAAAACCTTTTCTGTCGTCTTCTCAGGCACTTTGAGCCTGGCCGCAATATTCGGGATGGCGATCAGATCAGCCAACCCCATCACGAACTCATACCTTGGTGGGCGATTAGTCTCTCTGGGCCGCCCCGGCCCCTTCCCCTTACTCTTCTTAGGGTTATAAGGATGACGCATCCTCTGGTCCCTCTTCCCCGCCGGTGCCTCCATTACTCTTTACAGCTGGACCCTCGTCTGGGCGCGTGGCTTAGCTGGGGCCACGTTTCCCCTTTTCTCGGAGACTTCGCTTTCAGCGGCAATGTGAGCCACGGCACGTCGTCGGATTTCAGCAAACGTGGCGGGGTGACTCCTGATAAGCGACTCACTAAAGGGTCCGGGCAACACACCCTTCTTGAAGGCATGTACAAACATTTCCTCGTCTTTACCTGGCAAGCGGACTATCTGAGCTCCGAATCTGTTCAGGAAATCCATCAGGGACTCCCCTTGGTACTGCCTCACGTCGAACAGGTCATAAGACACCAATGGTGGTGCCTTGTTCACTATATACTGCTCAACAAACATCTTGGAAAACTGTTGAAATGTGGTAATATGGCCAGTAGGTAAACTGACGAACCAGTCCAACGCTGTTCCACTAAGAGTGCTCATGAACACCTTACAATAGACCGCGTCCGACCCCCCCGAGAGCATCATCTGGGTGTGAAACACCGTGAGATGGGCCTCAGGGTCCTCCACACCGGTGAAAGACGCCTTCACCGCCACCGTATTAGCCGGGACCACCGAGTCCATGATCTCTTGAGAAAATGGCATGGGGAAGTTGCGCGGTAGGGATGGGGGTGCAGATCTGTCCCCGACCGCACGCTCCTCCTGCTCTTGAAGAGCCTTTCGCAGCTCTTCGTTGACCCTGTTGAGCTCCTCATTCCTAGCTTGAGAGGCCACCAGCGCCTCGTGCATCCTCTCCTGTTCAGAACGTGATGCAGCCACGTTCTCCTGCAGCGTTCTCATCATGTCCATGACCTGTGTCATAGATACATCATCTTCATCTGTTGACGGCGCGACTGAACTAGACCGCGTTGTCCTCATCCTTTATCAGCGAACTCAGCGACTCAAAGAAACTCCAAACAAACGGTAGAACTTCGAAAACCGACTGCGACAACAAGCAATCGAACAGAAAACACGAAGACTTCAACAAACTCGAACTGTGGTTGGGAATCACCTTTTATACGGCCCCACATACGGCCCCACGGTGGGCGCCAGATGTTCCTGCCGGTTGACCTAGCGCAAGAGCGTTGCTTCGTCACGATCTTCCTCACCAGCTTCACGCCACGTGCCCTTCTCGTCCACACCACGAAAGCCTCTCTCAGAACCTGCAAAACATACGGTGGCGCCTCTGCGGCCGGTGGCGCCTCTGCGGCCGGTGGCGCTCCGACGCTCAAGTCAGTGACACGAACACCCAAAACTCAAAGAAAAATATACTTTGTAGAACCGTACTAAAGTGCACACAACCCTAGCAATGAGCTGTAATGAAAAACGTACCTCTGCAAATTCTGTTAAGTTTACCTTTATAGCTAGGTTTTTTCTATTTCCAGGTCGTTATGCTTTTGGACGCGTGGCTCGCATCCAACCCTGCACGTGTCACCATCTGGGCTGGGATAGCAGGTAGCATCCAGCCCTACACGTGTCATCATCTGAGCTAGGGTAATTCGAGCGCCACTTCCACACTGTATCCAACCCTACACGTGTCATCATCTGGACTGGGATAGTAGGTAGAATCCAGCCCTACACGTGTCGCCATCTGGGTTGGGGTAACTTGAACGTTATTTCTGTGTAGTAACCAGTCGTGCGTCTAAGTCTCTTATTCAAGGAGTAATCTAGCACGTAATATGCTCCGAAAAACCCCCTTGAGAAGGCGAGTGTTGGATGCAACAAAGTGCACCATCTCTGTGACATCGCTTGTCGTTAGTGGCACCTTCCTTATTGCTACACCATGCATGTTCTAGCTGGGGGAACCTTGCCACCAGCGAATATCCACTCTAGGAATCCTGTCGCTGATGGGCAAGCTGTTCCCTTCAACCTACTCGACCTCCGTGCCCCATGCTAGCGCAACACTCATCTTATTGGACTTACACGCTTGGACTTACTCTTCTGAGTTTCCAGCGGCTTCAACTGAGTTCACTGGGAGATCCGGCGATGTGCTCCTCGCGGCGACGTCAGACCACCCGATCTCCCATTATTTAACACGTCGATGACACACAAACCCGGCGACAACCGACTATGTCCACTATAGAACGCCGATTCCATGAATCGGTGACCATGCCCACTACTGGACCATTCGTCTCTCACTTGCCCACGTGTTCTGCTGAGCACGCCCCACACGATCACGTGCCAAACACGTCATCACCTCCGATGTCCTGGTCGGTATAGGTGGCAAGAATTCTGATGGTACCATCAGTGTTATTGGTGGCAATAATCCTGATGGTACCATCAGTGTTATTGGTGACAATAATCCTGATGGTACCATCAGTGTTATTGGTGACAATAATCCTGATGGTACCATCATTGTTATTGGTAGCAATAATTCTGATGGTACCACTAGTGTTATTGGTGGCAATAATCCTGATTGTACCATCAATGTTATTGGTGGCAATAATCCTGATGTTACCATTATTGTTATTGGTGGTAATAAGACTGATAGTACCATCAGTATTGTTGGAGGCGATAAGACTGATGGTACCATCAGTGTTATTGGTGGCAATAATCCTGATGGTACCATGAGTGTCATTGTTGCCAATAATCCGTATGGTACCATCAGTGTTATTGGTGACAATAATCCTGATGGTACCATCAGTGTTATTGGTGGCAATAATCCTGATGGTACCATCAGTGTTATTGGTGGCAATAATCCTGATGGTACCATCAGTGTTATTGGTCGTAATAATACTGATGGTACTTTCAGTGTTATTGCTAATAATATTAATGATGGTACCATCAGTGTTATTGGTAGTAATAATACTGAGGGTTACATGAGTGTTATTAGTAGTAATAATACTTATGGTACCATCAGTGTTATTGGTGGCAATAATTGTGATGGTACCATCAGTATTATTGGTGGTAATAATCATCATGGTAAAATCATTTTTACTGGTGGCAATAATCCTTATGGTACCATCAATGTTATTGGTGGCAATACTCCTGTTGGTACCATCAGTGTTATTGGTGACACTAATCCTCATGGTACCATCAGTGTTATTGGTGACAATAATCCTGATGGTACCATCAGTGTTATTGGTGGCAATAATCCTGATGGTACCATCTCTATTATTGGTGGCAATAATCCAAATGCTACCATTAGTGTTATTGGCGGAAATAATCCTAATGGTACCATCATTGTTATTGGTGGCGATAGTATTGATGGTACCATAAGTGTTATTGGTGGCAATAAGACAGTTGGTATCATCAGTGATATTGGTGGCAATAAGACTGATGGTACCATTAGTGTTATTGGTCGCAATAATACTGATGGTACCATCAGTATTCTTGGTAGCAATAATACTGATGGTTCCTCTCAGTTTTATTGGTAGTAATAATTCTGATGGTACCATAAGTGTTGTTGGTGGCAATAGTACTTATGGTACCATCAGTGTTGTCTGTGGCAATAATACTGATGGTACGATCAGTGTTCTTGGTCGTAATAATACTGATTGTACCATCAAAGTTATTGGTGGCAATTATACTTGGTACCATTAGTGTTATTCGTGGAAATAATACTAACGGTACCACAAACCACCGCTTCTTCCACGAAAATCCAAACGAGCGGCGAAACTCAGATCTCACCGATTAAAACTTGCGTAAGCAGCGAAAAACCCCACCTCACCGAACAAAATCTCAAACGAACGGTGGAAAACACGAAACTACCGAACAAAACTTAGATGAACGGCGGAAAATGGTTGCACCAGCACACAACCAAACAGAAACTGCAGAATCCTCCAAGAACTCACGCTGTGGATGGGAACAGGTTTTACACGGCCCCACGGTGGGTGCCTGATGATCTTGCCTGTTGACCGGGACGCAAGAACCTTGCCTCGTCAAACCTGGATCGACTTCTGCGCCGTGTTAGCCTCCGTCCTTCACCGCGATTCACCTCAAGAACCTGCAAAAGACAGAACGGCGCCGCTGCGGCGGATCACGCTCCGACGCCCAAGTCAGCGACTGAACCACCAAATAGTAAGAGAAAACTCTAGAACTTTGAGGAACCGTGCAAAATTCTCTCTCAGCGTACTCAAAGCTCGCAAGCGTAAAGAAACAATCTAAACGTGCGTACCTCAGAAGTTCGTTAGAATCTCTTATATACCTGTGCACTTTTCTCTCTCCTGACAGTTACACATCTGGACACGTGGCTCGCATCCAGCTGTACACGTGTCACCATCTGGAGTATCCTTGACTTGGGCGCCACTTCTTACTCTTCAGGTTTTTGGCTAAGTTACTTATGCATGACACAACTCAGTGCATAGCTGCCTTGGAGCGTGATCTCTTCTGAGTGGCGAGTTCGGGTGCCTTCGTACACACCTTCCCTGTGGTCTCGTCGGCCGCCTTCATGATCTACTTTACTTGCTTCACCGTGTATGTTCAGGTAAGCTGTCTCCCAACCTCATCCTCTGGCTAGCTAGGAAATGACCATCTGACTTCATCTTCGGCGATGTCCTTGTTTCGGCGATCTCTGGCCACCACGTGGTCACGAGTTTGCATCTGGCGGCTTCATCTCAGACCCGGTGACCGCCGGTTAAGGTTTGCTAGAGATCGGGGCACGCCAACATAATAACTTGCGACCACACGAGCCCCCCGACTTCCTTCCCTTCTGCCAGCCATGGGCCCTGCTCAACACGCCTACATAATAGCTCGATGCCACGTCATCACTTCCGACTATCAGGACGGTACACAAGCCCCCCAGTCTTAAGCGAAGACTTGTCCAGCGAAAAGACTAAAGGAGTCACGTCATTACCGATCTACGTGGCGCTGGCGCAGAATCCCAAGCGTTCGTACTTTCTGCTTTCCTGACGCTCCACCAAACATTCTTCCAATCGCTCGACACGTGGCTTCATCAACAGTTATCTTTAGCTGTCGTTTACGCTTCCAAAAGTCATTTTGAAAAACCCTTAAACCCATTTCATTTCTACTGTTCCATCATCTCTTTTCCTTCAAACGCTCTGAGTTTTCTTCTGCAAACCCACGACGTTCTTCAACTCTCTCAATCCCCAACTCCCTTCAACGTTTGCTTGATCATCGAAAGGTACTCCCTTTACTCCTTCTGTTGATATTTGCTACATTTTAACCAATTCGCATCATCCATTAACTGCCTGGTGCATACGTTGTGGGTTGTTTCTTCTGCTTCTCCCTTCTCGTAACTTAGGGCTTCGTCTCCCATCACAACGAACTTTCGTTTGTTCGTTTTTCATCCTTCTTTCACAAACGAGTCAGCCTCTGCAACCTTCGCTCACCTTTCCCTTTCTTTTTCCTTTGCAGTTTCCGCGATGGCTCGTTCAAAGATCACCGCGAATCCTCCTCCTTCGTCACGAAACCCTTCATCCCAAGTGCCTAACCCATCGCGAGCACCTGGTGCTTCCTCTTCCCAGGCTGAGAGGCTTGCAACCTCTCACCCCAACCTTGCTCAGGCAACTCCACCCATCGCCGGAGGTGCCTCCATCGCCTCTCCAGACTATAAGAAGCTATACCCATGGGCCACCTCGACTTTGCTAAAGGAAACCTCTTCAGTAAACTCTCCCCTGGCGGTGCTTCGATTGAAGAAAGGGGACGAGCCCAACCTTTCGTTCCACAAGGAGCATGATGACAAGCTGACGGTGCTACCTTGCCCCCCCGACGTGCCAGTCTGCGCAGACGACAAAGGGAACAACGGCGAGTTGTTCTGCTTTGTGTACACCACCCTTTTTAAGAAGGTGAAACTTAGGTTTCCCTTTACCCGTTTAGAACGGGAACTACTAACCGAGCTCGACATCGCCGCCGCCCAACTCCATCCCAACAGCTGGGCATTCGTGCGGGCGTTTCAGATTATTTGCGCACATTTGGGACTACCGGCCTCGGTAGACGTGTTCCTCTTCCTGTTCGAGGCCAAGAACCCTGGAGATCGCCTTTGGGTGAGCCTGAACGGAATTGCTGGGAGGTCGATCCTCTCTATCTTCCAACAATCTTACAAGGATTGGAAATGTAAATTTGTCCAAGTGCGCCAAAATGACCAGGACGCTTCGCTGCTCGACGGCTTTCCCTTGTACTAGGTAAACAAGGGAAATAAAGACTCCAAGGGAAGCTGTAGGAAGCCAAGAAGCCCCGACAACATGGGCGCTTTGGACAAGGACCTGTGCCTTTTCTGGAAGAACGTGGCGTCCGCTAACATCACCTTCCTCACTTCTGCGATCATCTCCTTTGAGTTCTACGAGGGCCAACTCGAGGCTCGCATAGGTTAGTGCTTACCTCAATATCTAAGTTATTGCCCTGTACTGCACCTCTGTTATCTGTTGCTGGGCGTCTTGTCTGTTGCGCACAAGACTTGGTCTTTATTTCCTGCACCACTTGTTTGTCTCATTTGCATACTTACTCATGTGTTTATCTTTGTCTTTGAGCTGACCTGTATACATTTGCATTATGCAGATCTCATGCTTGGTAAAGGAAAGCTAGCCGAATTGAGGGCGCTCGCCCGAGCTCATGGGTTGGCGTCGGGCTCCCAGACTGTGCCCAACTCAGTGGTGGAGATCGCCGCTGCCCAGGGCAGATCGCCCCCTAAAGGCCCAGCTCCTTCAGAAGCCTTGCCCGCCCAACAACGCAAGAAACTCATCCTAAGGAAGCCAAAGAGGAAAGCTCCTCAGGTGATCCATGAGGATGAAGAAGAAGACAATGAGGCAACCGAGGATGGCCTCATCACCAAAAGAAGAAGGGTGGCACCTTCTTCACCACCTGCTCCACCTCCTCTTCCAACACCAACACCGCCTTCTCCGCCAGCTCCAACTCCAACACCGCCTTCTCCCCCAGCTCTCACACCGTCAGTTCAAGCAGTACCCTTGGCGGCTGCATTTCCTGTGGTTGAGGCTACTGAGCCCAACTTTATGGAGAACCCTCCGAGCGCCTCCACGCCATTCATATCTGCTGGAGAGGGTCCTCCTTCAACTGCTTCAAACGCCGAAGCCGCGCCAGGTGGGGATGAAGGTGCTCACAACTCGCCCATCATCATCACTGAGTCCCCCACGTCACCACCGCGCCAAGAAGCTCATATTCAACAACCAATCCAAGAGGGCGGTGGTGAGAGCCAGCACCAGGCTCCTTCAGCGCCTCCACCAACAGCAGTTGCCAACCTTCCCCTTGCGGTTAAAGGGATGTGGGAACCCTTCACAGCCAAACTTAGAATGATGGCAGAGGACCTCCCCTCCATCATATCAAAAGCTGTGGAGAGTTCCAGCAAGAAACTTCAGAACGACATCTCTGTGCTCCAAGAGGAGAATCGCCTAATAAGGATCGAGGCGGAGAAGTTGTCCTGCAACCTTATGCTGGCAGAGATCGACCATTCGCGCGTGGAGGACGCCATGAGCACTGAACTGAGGGCGGCGCGTAAGGAGGCCACCGATCTGCGCCATAAGGTGCACCTCCTAGATCAAGAGAAAATTGAGCTGGAGAGCAAACTGGTCCCCTACCGTCTCAAGGTGGCTGACCTGGAAGCGTCGATCAAAGCAGATGCTGCCAAGGTAGAAAGCCTTGAGAAGAGGTCAGTAGATCGGGAGGTCCTCTTGGGACGAGTTGAAAAAGAGAGAGATGACACCATGGCTAAACTCGCCGAGGCCAAAGAGGAAAATGAGAAGATCGCCGCAGAGCTGGCCCAGGCGCAGGCGGAAAACAAGAAGGTTACTGAAGACCTCCTTCAAGCTCGTGAGACAACCGAAAATCTAAAGAAACGAGCTGATGAGTTAGAGCAGCAGACCGAGGGGCTGAAAAAGCAAACTGAAGAGCTCGAGCTTAGCTCCGCCCAGATCCTCGCTGCTGGGTTTGACGCCGCCCTGGAGCAATTTGCCTGCCAGTACCCTAATCTGGACCTCTCCATGGTGTCGCTAAATAACGAAGTGGTGGATGGGAAGATTGTTCCTTCTGAAGACTAGCTGCTTCCCTCCATCCCTTATTCCTCTGTTTTCTCTCTTACACACACTTACTTGTAATAATTTTTCCCTCTTTGGTACGTGTATTTTGAATTGATGCCACTGTGTTATGAAATTTCCTGCTTCTTTGTATAGTCTCCCTGTTAGCTTTATTTCTTCTTGTATAAACCTCTTAAACGAAATTGACTTAGCAACTCCGCGAGCGCAACTGTTTACTAACTGCTTCGACTTATCAACTTTCGAACGATAGCATTCTAACAACTCGTGAACTTTAAAATAATGAACCTTAGCGCGAAACCACTTTCCAAACAACGAGTTTCAACCCAACTAATAGTTTAAGACATAGCTCACCTGATCTGCCCTATCAAAACGGGCCTTAACTCTTGCCATCGCTTGAACTTCTTCTGATCGCCAAAGAGTCTTGGCGATTCCAGCTTCCTCTTGCCTTCATAACTGGGCCATTGTTCCCTCATCTGGGGGTAGAGGCGCCTTTCGGATCCTTCTCTACCTTCCCTGACTTTCAGAACAGTAAGCCGGATAGCTAAGTGTTCTCTTCGAACCTACCTTAGCTATCCTTCAAACTTCTTCCACCCTCCACGCCGTACCTGAACTCGTTCGAGACGAGAAGGATTTTATCTTGCCTGAACTCGCTCGACGGCGAGAAGGTCTTTAACTCGCCTGAACTCGCTCATCGACGAGAAGGTCTTTAACTCGCCTGAACTCGCTCATTGGCGAGAAGGTCTTTAACTCGCCTGAACTCGCTCATCGGCGAGAAGGTCTTTAACTCGTGCATCTACATTGCCCCAGGGGCTACATCTTCTCTCCCCTGGAAACACTGAGGACTTTTCACTGGTGCCTCTACATTGCCCCAGAGGCTACATCTTCTCTCCCCTGGAAGCACTGAGGACTTTTTGCTGGTGCCTCTACATTGCCCCAGAGGCTACATCTTCTCTCCTCTGGAAGCACTGAGGACTTTTTACTCTAACTCGCCTGCACTCGCTCGATGGCGAGGAGGTCTTTATCTCTTTCTCGCCTCAGGACGCGCGAGGGCGTTGAGGTCTTTTAACTGGTGCCTCCGATTGCCGAAAGACGATGAGGACTTTTAGAACTTTAACTGATGCCGCTAATCGCCGAAAAGCGACAGGGACTTAAAACTTTTTTTAGAAAGCATGCAACATGACTTCAACTCGCCTTAAATCACATATAAGCGACAAGGTCTTTCTTCAAAAACTTTCGGAAAAACAACAAGCATATAATCTAAACGACTTTAAACTTCGAAAAACACTTCTTTATTGGGTGGCCTCATTAAAAACCCTCCTTAGGGAAAAAAGAGTGCCCCCTTCAAACTGTTCTAATAGAAAGCGTGCAACTCGTGTTTGTTTTTACTTATAAGGCTTTTAACTGTAATATAACTTGAGGTGCGTGGCGTTCCAAGTGCGAGGAATCGCCCCTCCTTCCAACGTTTCTAAGCGGTAGGCGCCGTTCCCGAGCGCCTCGGTTATCCTGAACGGTCCCGTCCACTTAGGCGACAACTTGTTCTCCATCTCGTACTGGTGGGCCTTCCTCATCACCAGGTCGCCTTCTTTAAACTGCCTTGGCATCACCTTCGAGTTATACCTTCGTTCAATCCTTCTTTTCACTGCCTCAGCCTTTACTCTCGCCTCCTCCCTGACCTCATCCAGCAAATCCAGATTCAGCTTCTTTCCTCATTCGAGTCTTCCGCTACAAAGTTCTGGAATCTCGGCGAGCTCTCTTGGATTTCCACTGGAATCATTGCGTCACATCCATAGACCAGGCTAAACGGGGTCTCATGGGTTCCTGACTGCTCGGTGGTGTGGTACGCCCAAACTATACGAGGTACCTCCTCAGCCCAACTTCCTTTGGCTTTCTCTAGCCTTCTCTTCAAACCTCTCAGCAGTATCCGATTGGCTGACTCTACTTGGCCATTTGTCTGAGGGTGCTCGACGGATGTAAATACTTGTTGAATTCCCACCCCTTCGCACAGCTTCTTCAACAGGTGACTTGCAAACTGAGTTCCGTTATCTGACACCAGGCGCTTGGGCACACCAAACCGGCACACGATGTTCTTCCACACAAAGCTCTCGATCTTGTGTGCGGTGATCTGGGCCACTGGTTCCGCTTCAATCCACTTGGTGAAATATTCAATTGCCACCACCAAGTACTTCACCTGTCTGATCGCCAATGGGAAAGGTCCCAGAATGTCGATCCCCCATGTATGAAACGGCCAAGGGCTGTAAATCGACTTCAATTCCTCGGGAGGCGCCTTGTGCCAATCGGCGTGCTATTGGCATTGCTTGCAACACTGTGCGTACTTCTTGCAGTCCTCCCTCATTGTTGGCCAGTAGTAACCTGCACGGAGGGTTCTTGCGGCCAGAGCTCGACCCCCGACGTGACTTCCGCAAATCCCTTCATGGAGCTCGACCATGATTCTTGTACATTTCTCTCCGTGCACACATTCCAGGAGTGGGTGTGTGAACCCAAACCTATACAACTCACCATCAATCATCGTGAACTTGCTGGAGTTCTTCTTTATCTTCCTGGCCTCCGTCGGATCCAGCAGGAGAAGACCATCCGCCAGGCATCGCTTGTACTGTGTTACACAGGTGTCTGGCTCATGGGTAGTGCAGACCTGCGCCACGTTGACCTTCTCCTCCCGACACACTCTTATTTTCGGCGATCTCAAGGTCTCCTGAGTTAAAGACCTGTGACTCCTCGCCGCTTTCTCCATCGACTTGCTTATCTGAAGAACCAGGTGATCTGCCACAAATGCCCTAGGCGTCTTTAGAGTTTCCTGGATCACCGTCCTCTGCCTACCCCCCTTGACTGAACTGGCGAGCTTAGCTAGCAAGTCAGCTCGGGCATTCTGCTCTCTGGGAACATGGACCACCTCAAAGGAGACAAAGGAACTCTTCAACTCCCGCACATACTCCAGGTAAGCCGCCATCTGTGGATCCTTGGCCTGAAACTCGCCTGTTACTTGTCCCGTGACCAATAACGAGTCACTCTTAGCCATTAACACCCTAGCTCCCATCTCCTTGGCCAGCAAGATTCCGGCGATCAGCGCCTCATACTCTGCTTGATTGTAGTTGGCTTTGAAGGAAAACCTCAGGGACTGCTCAATCAACACGCCGTTGGGCCCTTCCAAGATGACTCCAGCACCGCTACCCTGCTGGTTCGACGACCCGTCCACCGAAAGCACCCAACGAAAATCATCCCCCTAAACTCGTGTTGCTTCTGACGAGAGCTCGACCACGAAGTCTGCGAAGATCTGCCCCTTGATCGGACCTCGGGGCTCATACTTGATATCAAACTCCGATAGCTCCACTGCCCACTTCACCATCCTCCCAGCTACATCGGGCTTCTTCAGAACCTTCTGGATGGGCAAGTCGGTCATCACCAGTATTGTAAAACTGTGGAAATAGTGGCGTAACCTTCTCGCCGAAAAAACCACAGCCAGCGCGGCTTTCTCCAAATCCTGATATCTCACTTCCGGGCCCTGCAGCACCTTGTTGACGAAATAAATAGGCTTCTGAGCCTGATCTTGGTCTTGGGCGAGCACCGCACTCACCGCCCTCTCAGTCACAGCAAAATACAACCTGAGAGGGGTTCCCACCAGCGGTTTGCACAAAACCGGCGGGCTCGTTAGGTACTCTTTGAGCTTGACAAAGGCCTCTTCACACTCCTTCGTCCAGGCAAATTTGTTGTTTCGCCTTAAACACTGAAAATACGGATGGCCCTTCTCTCCGCTGGCTGACACGAAACGAGACAGGGCGGCCATCCGACCTGTAAGCTGCTGCACTTCCTTCACGGTAGCCGGGCTCCTCATCGCCAAGATGGCAGCGCACTTATCAGGATTGGCTTCTATTCCTCTTTCAGTCAAGAGAAATCCCAAGAACTTTCCCGCATCCACGCCAAAGATGCACTTCTCGGGACTCAGCTTTAACCTGAACTTGGCGATCGTGGTGAACAACTCCTCCAAGTCCGCAACGTGCTTGCTCTTCTCCGGCGAGGTCACGACCATGTCATCCACGTACGCTTGCGCATTCCTTCCCAGCATTGGTGCAAGTACTCGATCCATCAACCTCTGGTACGTGGCCCCCGCGTTCTTCAGCCCAAACGGCATCACCTTGTAGTAGTAGCACGATCTCTCCGTCATGAAGGCAGTCTTCTCTTCATCCATGGGATGCATCTTGATCTGGTTATACCCCGAGAAGGCATCCAGGAAACTCAGCAACTTACACTCTGCAGCACTGTCAACCAGGGCGTCTATGCTTGGCAAAGGATACGAATCCTTTGGGCAAGCCTTGTTCAGATCAGTGAAATCGACGCACATGCGCCATTTCCCATTGCTCTTCTTCACCAGCACGACATTGGCTAGCCACTCAGGGTACTGGACCTCCCTGATATGGCCTGCAGCGAGGAGCTTTTGTGTTTCATCCCTGATCGCCTGCCTTCTCTCCTCGTTGAATTTCCTTCTTCTCTATCGCACTGACCTGACTTGGTTGTCCATTGCTAGATGATGGCACAAGAAGTCGGGGTCAATTCCCGGCATGTCTGAAGAAGACCATGCGAAAGCATCCAGATGCCGCTCTATCACCTTGGCAATCTGGTCTTGGAGCTCAGCCTCCAAGGATCTTCCCAACTTGAAGACCTTTCCCCCGATCTCCCTTTCGAGCCATTCCTCGACGGGTTTGGGTCTAGCTTCCCTGCTGATCACCGCCCTGGCGATTCCCAGCTCCCTCGCTTCCTCTGGGCGGTTCCTCGCCTCTTCTTCCCGCTCGGCGTTCTCTCCCTCAGCCTCGGCGTCCATCATGGCGACGTCTCCTCCGACAGCCACCTCCATCGCCGCACCGACAACCCGCCACTCTGTTGGCTTGGGCCTCACACCGGGAGGCGGCATCGTCGTGATGTAACTCACTGACCTCTTGTTCTTCATGCTATTCTCATAGCACTTCTTCGCTTCTTTTTGGTCAGATTTGATGGTGATCACCACCCCTTCCATCGATGGCAACTTCACCTTCACGTGCCTGGTCGAAGGCACAACTCCTATTCTGTTGAGCGTTGGTCTTCCCAACAGAATGTTATATGCTGAGGGAGCGTTCACGACGAGGTACTTGATTTTCTCCGTTCTCGAGCCCGCCTCATCCGTGAAAGTAGTTCTCAACTCTATATACCCCCTGACCTCCACCTGATCGCCAGCGAACCCATACAAACACCCTCCATAGGGCCTCAGCTGGTCAAGGGGCAACTACAACTGTGTGAAAGTCGGCCAGAACATTACATCTGCCGAGCTTCCTTGGTCCACCAGTACTCTGTGGACCTTCCTTCCCGTCGTAACAAGCGAGATGACTATTGGATCGTTGTCATGAGGCACAACGTCCCTGAGATTTGCCCTTGTGAACGTGATGTCCACGTCTGGTGAGTGGTCCTCAAACATATCCACCGTCATCACAGACCTCGCATACTTCTTCCTCTGTGACGTGGTGCATCCACCACCCGAGAAACCTCCTGCAATGGTGTGGATCTCTCCGTGAGTAGGCATCTCGTGCTGCTGAGCCTCACCACCTGCTGGCTGGGAGCTCGACGCGCCCCCCGTCCTTCTATCCAGCAAGTAATCATTTAGGAACCCGCTCTTGACCAGGTCGTCGAGCTGGTATCCTAAAGCCAAACATGAGTCCATGGTGTGGCCAAAGCCCTGGTGGAACTCGCATCAGGCGTCTGGCTTTGGTCGCAGCACCTTGTCGCCCACCTTCTCGGGCGCCTTCAGCGTAGCTGATATATTGGGAATGGCGATCAGGTTCGCCAACCCCATGACAAACTTGTGCTTCGACGGACGATTGTACTCTCGACGTGCCGGTTGAAGGCGCCCTGGGCCCCTGCCCTTGTTCTTCCTTGGATCATAAGGATGGCGAGTCCTCTGATCCCTCTTGGCCGCCGCTGTCTCCAACACCCTCTGTGGCTGGATCCTGGTCTGGGCACGTGGCCTAGCGGTGGCCACGCTTCACCTCTTCTCGGCGACCTCACTTTCGTCGGCGATGTGGGCCACCGCAAGTCGCCTAACCTCAGCAAACGTGGCGGGGTGAGCCCTGATCAACGCCTCGCAGAAGGGTCCCAGCAGCACGCCCTTCTTGAATGCGTAGACCAGCATCTCTTCGTCCTTGGCTGGCGAGCGGACCATCTGCGCCCAAAACGATTCAAGTAGTCCCTGAGGGACTCTCCCTGGTACTGCCTTATGTCGAACAGATCATAAGACACCCTAGGCGGCGCCTTGTTCACTATGTACTGCTCGACAAAGATCTTCGAAAACTGTTGGAAATTGGTTATGTGACCTGTAGGCAGGCTCACAAGCCATTCCAGCGCCGTCCCCTGGAGTGTGCTCGCAAACATCTTGCAATACACAACATCCGATCCTCCTGACAGCATCATCGGCATATGGAACGTGGTGAGATGTGCCTCAGGATCCTCCACGCCGGTAAAAACAGCCTTCACAGGTACCACACTCGCAGGGATAGGCGTGTCTGTAATCGCCTGAGCGAAAGGCATGGGGAAAACGCGAGGCGGCGTTGACGGCGCGACCTCTTCAGCGATTGGGCGCCCTCGCTGCTCCTGAAGAGCTTGGCGCAATTCCTCAGTCACTCTGCTAAGCTCTTCATTCCTGGCTCGAGAGGCGACCAGGTCCTCATGCATCTTTGCTTGCTCTATGCGCGAGGCTTCCACGTTCTCCTGCAACGCACGCATAATTTCCACCATCTGTGCCATAGTCATGGCGCCGTCAGCAGCAACTGGCGCAACCGGACTTGAACGGTTGCTTCTCATCTTTCTCATGAAAACTTGACAGATCACAAAGAGCGACGAACAACACCTTCTTCAGCGACGATCGATTCAGCGATCAATCGGTCCGAGCTTCGCAAAACTTCGAAGAACTTCAAGAACACAACTTCAACAGCAAACCTTCACAGAAACACACAACTCCACCACAAACCACCGCTTCTTCCACGAAAATCCAAACGAGCGGCGAAACTCAGATCTCACCGATTAAAACTTGCATAAGCAGCGAAAAACCCCACCTCACCGAACAAAAACTCAAACGAACGGTGGAAAACACGAAACTACTGAACAAAACTTAGATGAACGGTGGAAAATGGTTGCACCAGCACACAACCAAACAGAAACTGCAGAATCCTCCAAGAACTCACGCTGTGGATGGGAACAGGTTTTACACGGCTCCACGGTGGGCGCCTGATGATCTTGCCTGTTGACCGGGACGCAAGAACCTTGCCTCGTCAAACCTGGATCGACTTCTGCGCCGTGTTAGCCTCCGTCCTTCACCGCGATTCACCTCAAGAACCTGCAAAAGACAGAACGGCGCCGCTGCGGCGGATCACGCTCCGACGCCCAAGTTTGCGACTGAACCACCAAATAGTAAGAGAAAACTCTAGAACTTTGAGGAACCGTGCAAAATTCTCTCTCAGCGTACTCAAAGCTCGCAAGCGTAAAGAAACAATCTAAACGTGCGTACCTCAGAAGTTCGTTAGAATCTCTTATATACCTGTGCACTTTTCTCTCTCCTGACAGTTACACATCTGGACACGTGGCTCGCATCCAGCTGTACACGTGTCACCATCTGGAGTATCCTTGACTTGGGCGCCACTTCTTACTCTTCAGGTTTTTGGCTAAGTTACTTATGCATGACACAACTTAGTGCATAGCTGCCTTGGAGCGTGATCTCTTCTGAGTGGCGAGTTCGGGTGCCTTCGTACACACCTTCCCTGTGGTCTCGTCGGCCGCCTTCATGATCTACTTTACTTGCTTCACCGTGTATGTTCAGGTAAGCTGTCTCCCGACCTCATCCTCTGGCTAGCTAGGAAATGACCATCTGACTTCATCTTCGGCGATGTCCTTGTTTCGGCGATCTCTGGCCACCACGTGGTCACGGGTTTGCATCTGGCGGCTTCATCTCAGACCCGGTGGTCGCCGGTTAAGGTTTGCTAGAGATCGGGGCACGCCAACTAAATAACTGGCGACCACACGAGCCCCCCGACTTCCTTCCCTTCTGCCAGCCATGGGTCCTTCTCAACACGCCTACATAATAGCTCGATGCCACGTCATCACTTCCGACTATCAGGACGGTACAATACTAATGGTACCATTAGTGTTATTGCAAGTAATAATAGCAATGCTTCTATCAGTGTTAATGGCAGTAATAATACTGATGGTTTCATCATTATTATAGGTGGTAATAATCCTGCAGGTACCATTAGTGTTTTAGGTGGCAATAATCCAGATGGTACCATCAGTGTAATTGGTGGCATTAATCCTAATGGTACCATCAGTGTTATTGGTGACAATAATACTGATGGTACCATCAGTGTTGTCGGTGGCAATAACTTGATGGTACCATCAGTGTTATTGGTGGCTATAATGCTAATGGTACCATCAGTGCTATTGGTGGCAATAAAAATGATGGTACCATCAGTGTTAATGGTGGCAATAATACTGATAGTACCATCAGGGTTATTGGTAGTAATAATACTAATGGTACCATCACTGTGTTTGGTGGCAGTAATACTTATGATAGCATCAGTGTTGTCTATGGCAATAACTTTGATGGTACCATTTGTGTTATTGGTCGCAATAATACTAACGGTACCATCTGTTTTATTGGTAGTTATATTACTAATTGTACCATCGTTGTTATAGATAGTAATAATACTGATGGTTCCATCAGTGTTATTGGTAGTAATAATACAGATGGTACCTTCAGTATTATTGGTAGTAATAATTCTGATGGTTCGATCAGTGTTATTCGTAGTATATAATACGATAAGTGTTATTGGTGGAAGTAATACTGATAGTACCATGAGTGTTATTGGTGGGAATGATACTGATTGTATCATCACTGTTATTGGTGGGAATCATATTAAAGGTACCATCAGTGTTATTGATGGCAATAATACTGATGGTACCATCAGTGTTAATCGTAGCAATAATAGTGATGGTACCATCAGTGTTATTCGTGGGAATAATACTGATGGTACCATCAGTGTTATTGGTGGGAATATAACTGATGGTACCATCAGTGATAATGGTGGGAATAATACTGATGGTACCATCAGTGTTATTGGTGGGAATAATACTGATGGTACCATCAGTGTTATTGCTGGTAATAATACTGTGGGTACCATCAATGTTATTGGTGAGAATAATACTGATGGTACCATCAGTGTGATTGGTGGCAATGATACTGATGGTAGCATCGGTATTATTGGTGGATATAATACCAATGGTACCATCAGTGCTATTGGTGGCAATGATACTGATGGTACCATTACTGTTATTGGTTGCAATAAATGTGATGGTACCATCAGTGTTATTGGTGGCATGGATACTGATGGTACCATCAGTGTTATTGCTGGCAATAATACTTATGGTACCATCAATGTTATTGGTTGCAATAAGAGTGATGGTACCTTTAGTGTTATTTGTGGAAATCATCTTGATGGTACCATCAGTGTTATTGGTGGCAATAATCCTGATTGTATCATGAGTGTTATTGGTGGCAATAATACTATTGGTACCATCAGCGTTATTGGTTTTAATGATATTGATGGCACCATCAGTCTTATTGGTGGCAATGATACTGATGGTACCATCATTTTTCTTGGTGGCAATTATACTGATGGTACAATCAATGTTATTGGTGGGAATATAAATGATGGTACGATCAGGGTTATTGGTGGGAAATATACTGATGGTAGCATCAGTGTTTTTGGTGGGAATAATATTGATGGTACCATTAGTCTTATTGGTGGGAATAATACTATTGGTACCATCAGTGTTATTGGATGGAATAATATTGATGGTACCATCAGTTTTTTTGGTGGGAATAAGACTGATGGTGCCATGAAGGTTATTGGTGGGAATAATACTGATGGTACCAGTAGTGTTTTTAGTGGGAATAATACTGATGGTACGATTAGTGTTATTGTGTTAAAATAATGATGGTACCATCAGTGTTATTGGTGGCAATGATACTTATGGTACCATCAGTGTTATTGGTGGCAATGGTACTGATGGTTCCATCAATGTTATTTGTGGCAATGATACTGATGGTACCATCATTGTTCTTTTTGGCAATTATACTGATAGTACCATGAGTGTTTTTTGTATGAATAATATTTATGGTACTATCAATGCTATTGGTGGGAATAATACTCATGGAACCATCAGTGTTATTGGTCGGAATAATCTTGATGGTATTATCAAAGTTATTGGTGGGAATATAAATCATGGTTCCATCAGGGTTATTGGTGGGAATAATACTGGTGGTACCATCAGTGTTATTGGTCGGAATAATACTGATGGTACCATCAGCGTTATTGGTGGGAATAATACTAATGGTACCCTCAGTGTTATTGATGGGAATATAAATGATAGTACCATCAGGGTTATCTGTGGGAATAAGACAGATGGTACCATCAGTATTATTGGTGGGAATAATAATGATGGTACCATCAGTGTTATTGGTGGGAAGAATACTGATTGTACCATCAGTGTTATTGGTGGGAGTAATATTGATGGTACCATCAGTGTTATTGTTGGGAGTAATATTGATGGTACCATCAGTGTTATTGGTGGGAATAATATTGATGGTACCATCAGTGATATTGGTGGGAATAAGACAAATGGTACCATCATTGTTATTCGTGCGAATAATACTAAAGGTATCATCAGTATTATTGATGGGAATAATACTGATGGTAGGATCAATGTTACTGGTGGGAATAAGACTGATGGTATGATCAGTGTTATTGGTGAGAATATAACTGATGGTAGCATCAGTGTTATTTACGGCAATATTCCTGATGGTACCATGAGTGTTATTGGTGGCAATAATCCTGATGGTATCATCAGTGTTATTGGTACCAATAATCCTAATCGTACCAACAGTGTTATTAGTGGCAACAATACTGATAGTACCATCAGTGTTATTGGTGGATACAATACTGATGGTACCATCAGAGTTATTGGTGGCAATGATACTGATGGTACAATCAGTGATATTGGTGGCAATGATACTTATAGTACCATCAGTGTTATTGGTTGCAATAATAGTGATGGTAGAATAAGTGTTTTTTTGTATATAATACTGATGGTACCATCATTGTTTTTGGTGGCAATGATACTGATGGTACCATCAATGTTATTGATGGCAATGAATGTAATGGTACCATCAGTGTTATTGGTGGCAATCATACTGATGGTATCATCAGTGTTATTGCTGGAAATAATACTGATGGTACCATCATTGTTAATGGTGGGAATAATACTGATGGTACCATCAATGTTATTTGTGGGAATATAACTGATGGTACCATCAGGGTTATTTGTGGGAATAATACTGATGGTACCATCAGTGTTATTGGTGGGAATAATACTGATAGTACCATCAATGTTAATGGTGGGAATATAAATGATGGTACAATCAGGGTTATTTTTGGGAATAATAATGATTGTACCATCAGTGTTATTGGTGGGAATAATACTGATGGTACCATCAATGTTATTGGTGGGAATATAAATAATGCTACCATCAGGGTTATTGGTGGGAATAATAGTGATGGTCCCATCAGTGTTATTGGTTGGAATAATACTGATGGTACCATAATTGTTATTGGTGGGAATAATACTCATGGTAACATTAGTGTTATTGGTGGGAATAATACTGATGGTACCATCAGTGATATTGGTGGGAATAATACTGATGGTACCATTAGTGTTATTGGTGAGAATATATATGATGGTACCATCAGGGTCATTGGTAGGAAGAATACTGATGGTACCATCAATGTTGGGAATAATACTGATGGTACCATCAGTGTTATTGGTGGAATAATACTGATAGTACCTTCAGTGTTATTGGTGGGAATAATACTGATGGTACCATCAATGTTATTGGTAGGAATAATACTGATGGTACCATCAATGTTATTGGTGGGAATAATACTGATGGTACCATCAGCGTTATTGGTGGGAATAATACTAATGGTAGCCTCAGTGTTATTGGTGGGAATATAAATGATGGTACCATCAGGGTTATTGGTGGGAATAAGACAGATGGTACCATCAGTGTTATTGGTGGGAATAATAATGATGGTACCATCAGTGTTATTGGTGGGAATAATACTGATTATACCATCAGTGTTATTGGTGGGAGTAATATTGATGGTACCATCAGTGTTATTGTTGGGAGTAATATTGATGGTACCATCAGTGTTATTGGTGGGAATAATATTGATGGTACCATCAGTGATATTGGTGGGAATAATACAAATGGTACCATCATTGTTATTCGTGCGAATAATACTAAAGGTATCATCAGTATTATTGGTGGGAGTAATACTGATGGTAGGATCAATGTTATTGCTGGGAATAAGACCGATGGTACCATCAGTGTTATTGGTGAGAATATAACTGATGGTAGCAACAGTGTTATTTACGGCAATATTCCTGATGGTACTATTAGTGTTATTGTTGGCAATAATCCTGATGGTACCATCAGTGTTATTGGTACCAATAATCCTATTCGTACCATCAGTGTTATTAGTGGCAACAATACTGATAGTACCATCAGTGTTATGGGTGGATACAATACTGATGGTACCATCAGAGTTATTGGTGGCAATGATACTGATGGTACAATCAGCGATATTGGTGGCAATGATACTGATAGTACCATCAGTGTTATTGGTTGCAATAATAGTGATGGTAGAATAAGTGTTTTTTGTGGATATAATACTGATGGTACCATCATTGTTTTTTGTGGCAATGATACTAATGGTACCATCAGTTTTATTGATGGCAATGAAACTAATGGTACCATCAGTGTCATTGGTGGCAATCATAATGATGGTATCATCAGTGTTATTGCTGGAAATAATATTGATGGTACCATCATTGTTAATGGTGGGAATAATACTGATGGTACCATCAGTGTTATTTGTGGGAATATAACTGATGGTACCATCAGTGTTATTGGTGGGAATAATACTGATGGTACCATCAATGTTAATGGTGGGAATATAAATGATGGTACAATCAGGGTTATTGGTGGGAATAATACTGATTGTACCATCAGTGTTATTGGTGGGAATAATACTGATGGTACCATCAATGTTATTGGTGGGAATATAAATGATGCTACCATCAGGGTTATTGGAGGGAATAATATTGATGGTCCCATCAATGTTATTGGTTGGAATAATACTGGTGGTACCATAATTGTTATTGGTGGGAATAATACTCATGGTAACATTAGTGTTATTGGTGGGAATAATACGGATGGTACCATCTGTGATATTGGTGGGAATAATACTGATGGTACCATTAGTGTTATTGGTGAGAATATATATGATGGTACCATCAGGGTCATTGGTGGGAAGAATAATGATGGTACCATCAATGTTGGGAATAATACTGATGGTAACATCAGTGTTATTGGTGGAATAATACTGATAGTACCTTCAGTGTTATTGGTGGGAATAATACTGATGGTACCATCAATGTTATTGGTGGGAATATAAATGATGGTACCATCAGGGTTATTGGTGGGAATAATACTGATGGTCCCATGAGTGTTATTGGTGTGAATAATATTGATGGTACCATAATTGTTATTGGTGGGAATAATACTAATGGTACCATCATTGTTATTGGTGGGAATAATATTGATGGTACCATCAATGTTATTGGTGGGAATAATACTGATGGGACCATTAGTGTTATTGGTGGGAGTAATACTGATGGTGCCATCAGTGTTATTGGTGGGAATATAAATGATGGTACCATCAAGGATATTGGTGGGAATATGACTAATGGACCATCAGTGTTATTGGTGGGAATAATACTGATGGTACCATCAGTGTTATTGGTGGGAATAATACTGATGGTACCATAAGTGTTATTGGAGGAAATAATACTGATGGTACTATCTTTGGTATTAGTGGGAATAATACTGATCATACAATTAGTGTTATTGGTGGGAAAAATACTGATGGTACCATAAGTGTTATTGGTGGCAATGATACTTATGGTACCATCAGTGTTATTGGTGGCAGTGATACTGATGGTACCATCAGTGTTTTTGGTGGGAATGATACTGATGGTACCATCCGTGTTATTGGTGGCAATCATACTGATGGTACCATCAGTTTTATTGGTGGGAATCATACTGATGGTACGATCAATGTTATTGGTAGGAATATAACTGATGTTACCATCAGGGTTATTGGTGGGAATAATACTGGTGGTACCGTCATTGTTATTTGTGGGATCAAGACTGATGGTAGCATCAGTGTTATTGGTGGGAATATAATGATGGTACACTTAGGGTTATTCGTGGGAATAATACTGATGGTACCATTAGTGTTATTGGTCGGAATAATACTGAGGTTACCATTAGTGTTCTTGGTGGGAATAATACTGATGGTACCATCAATGTTATTGGTGGGAATAATACTGATGGTGCCATTAGTGTTATTGGTGGGAATAATACTGATGGTACCATCATTGTTATTCTTGGGAATAATAATGATGGTACCATGAGTGGTATTGGTGGGAATAGTACTGATGGTACCATCAGTGCTATTGGTGGGAATAATACTGATTGTAACATGAGTGTTATTTGTGGGAATATAATTTATGGTACCATCAATGTTATTATTGGGAATAATACTGATGGTACCACCACTGTTATTGGTGGGAATAATACTGGTGGTACCATCAGTGTTATTTGTGGGAATAATACCGCTGGTACCATCAGTGTTATTGGTGGCAATAATACTGATGGTACCATCAGTGTTTTTGGTGGGAATAATACTGATGGTACCATCAGTGTTATTGGTGGTTATAATATTGATGGTACCATCAATGTTATTGGTGGGAATAATACTAATGGTACCATTAACGTTATTGGTGGATAAATACTGATGTTACCATCAGTGTTATTGGTGGCAATGATATTGATGGTACCATCAGTGTTATTGGTGGCAATGAAACTTATGGTATTGTTTCTGCCGGTTGACCAGATCGCGTTTCGTGCGCAGCTAAGACTCGCGTATCAAGTACTCCTTCGTCCTTGTTCCAGTTCACCTCCCTTCGCCGCCGTGAGCACCTGAACCAGAGAGAACAAAGGGCGCCCTCGCGGCCGTTTGCACTCCGACGCTCAAGTCAGTAAGGCAATAAACACCGTGCACCTCCGTATCGAAAAACTGTGACTCTGGTGTTCTGAAGGTGCGGAACCGTTTTCTAACTAAGTTCTCTCTGGTGCTCAAATCACTCGTGCGTACAAGGTGTAAGCTAGCAAAATGATTCGAGTGTGTGTAAAAATGTAAAAACGTACCTCTCTAAGATTTCAGAAAAACTTATATACCTTGGGTTTCAGTGCTATTGCCACGTGTCACTTATGACTTAAGCGCAACTCCACGTGGAAGGTCTTACGACGCTGTAACCCAACTTAGGGAAGTCCCAGCGTGTAAGTCTTCCCTCCTCGAAGTACATCCGGCGTAGGGGATGACTACCTGGGTGCCAACTCATGCGCCCCAGCCTCTAGTCACTAGCCCTGGGAGTATCTCAGCCTTCCTCTCGCACCATGCACGTAGATTACCCCTGGGACATGGCCCTCTCCCGGGTCGTGTTTGTCGCAGCGATTCTCCAAAGGTGGCGTGGATTGCCACGTCCCTACACCTCATGCATGGGTACTTCACGAGTCAGGTAACTCCCTGCTGGTACTGGGAATAATACCCATTTTGAACTTTCTCGCGTGGGGGTAGGGGTTTCTGGGATTTCTACCCATTTTGATACCATGACCCTTCGCTTACTAAACACTTGTATTTCTTTCTGCTCAGCTTCCTTTGCCGCATCATGGCGCGTACCAAAACCACCGCCAACCCTCCACCTCCCAGCGTCAACTACAAGTCTCAGTACCCTTGGGCTTCTGATGAGCTGCTTGCTGAGACTTCAACCTTAACCACCTTAGTTGATTGGAGGGCCCATGTAGGCGAACCAGGTGTTTACAAACACGGTGCCTTTGCCAAAAGGCATGACGCGTACATATCCGTTCGCCCTTGCACACCGAGTGAGCCCATTTGCGTTGACGACCGGTCAAACAATGGGGAGGCTTTCTTCTTCTTCTACCAGACCGTGTTCAAATGCATAGGTCTGCGTTTACCTTTCTTTGGGTTCAAGAGAGAGCTCCTTACTGAAATAAACATCGCCCCTGCCCAGCTACACCCCAATAGCTGGGCCTTCATCAAAGAGTTCGGGATCCTCTGTGGATACTTTGGCCAGCCCCCCTCCGTGGACATATTCCTCCACTTTTTTTAGATTAAAAAACAAGGGAAGAGCCTCTGGGTCAGCTGCAGCGGCATTGCCGGGGAATCCTTCTATCCCTATTCCAACAATCCTATAAGGGATGGAGAAAGAAGTTCTTCAAAGTGTGTTGTACTGACCACGACCGCACATCACTGGATGGCTTTCCTCTGTACTGGGTGAAGGAGCCAGGATTGACCAAGCCCAAGTCCTTGGATGAACTACCCTCAACAGATCGAGAGGTGGGCTTGATTTTGGCCAGTGTGGGGGTCTTAGATACTGCCGAGTTGATAGCACGTGAATACGACTCTGCAACCCTCACTCAATACCTTAGTATGGGAACTACTCCCCACTCATCTTCTTTGATTCTTGCTTCCGCTAGTGTTTACCTTTGTTCATATGTGAACTGTCTGTTTACTTTAAATTTCCATAGTATATCTGATTATGCTTCATGCTTTGGCTTAGCTTGTGCCTAACCTCTGCTTTGTTTGCTTTCTTGGTGCAGATTCAAAAATGGATATGAACAAGAGGCTGAGGCTCGCCAAGGCTTTGACAGCCCGGGGCAAAGCCACCTCCAAAGGAGCTGACGCTTCCACGCAACCAGCCCCTGAGCCTACTCCTCCACCCTCTCCAACATCTCACTCTCAAACCCTCCCAACAACAACACCTAACCAAGACCTTCCTTCCTTACATGTCACCCACACTCCTAGCTCTCCACCTCTCATCGCGGTCATGCCCCTTACCATGGTCGAAATTGCGACCACACCAGCCCCCCTGGACAAAGGCAAAGGGGTGGTGGTGATTCCCTCAGAGGATGATGAAGACACTGAGGATGGGCAAGTC
Source organism: Phaseolus vulgaris (assembly GCF_051622355.1). Classification (NCBI taxonomy): domain Eukaryota; kingdom Viridiplantae; phylum Streptophyta; class Magnoliopsida; order Fabales; family Fabaceae; genus Phaseolus; species Phaseolus vulgaris. Next base: position 11,952,208 of record NC_143498.1, read on the forward strand.
TTCAAGAGGAGGAGGACCAACAAGGTCGTCACTTCCCATTCTTCCTCCAACCACGGTGTTGAGTCCCTGAGGGAACACCCTCCAAGTGCCACTTCACCGCCCCATCAACTGGCTTCGGGGGGTGGGGTTGAGTCTGCGTCCACACCTGATCCTACGCAGGCCCCAGAGCTTCCCCATCCAGTCCAAGGCTTCATAAAAGGCTTTCTGCACAAGGCGACGCCGAGAGGCTCGACTGACACAACCACAGAAGAAGGTGTTGCCTACTGCATTGGGGAATACCTTTCCAACGCCCGCTCTTGGCGGGAGCAAGCTGAGGCCAAAGCCAACGACTGCCTAGCTCTTGAGAAAGAACTGGCCTTGCTGAATGAGCAAACTCAGGCCCAAGAGCGTCGCTGGTTTCACCAAGAGGTCTCCTACAAAGAAACCCTGAAGGAAGCTCAACAAGCAAAGGATGCCACCAACAAAAGACTCCACGAGGCTGGTCAAACCTACGCTGAGCTTCTTAGGCAAACTGTGCCTCTTCGTGTGAAGATCGATGAGCTCCAAGATGCTGTCGAAGCCTCCAAGATCCAACAGAAGAAACTTGAGGACCACTGTGGCTCTCGAGAGGAAAAACTGGGCGAGGTGGAGGCAGCGCTGAATGCCAAGATTGAAGCCTTCGACCTGCTGCAAGCTAACTTTTCCAAACTGCAGGCAGAGAAGGACGAAGCTTTGGAAGCCAAAGATAAAGAAATGGCCTCCCAAGCCGAGCGTTTTGAGAGGGCGGAGAAGGAGCTGGTTGACAACGCCGAAGGCGCTTTTGTTGAGGGGTTCGCAGAGGCCCTAGCCCAGGTGGCATGTGCAAATCCAGGGATCGACGTCTCCAGCTGCGGCCCGCTCAACCACATCGTCAAGGGAAAAATCGTTCCCCTAGCTATTCCTGAGGATTAGCCTCCCTTTTAACTTTGTACCTTCATAATTACCTATCACTTTGTATTGCCATACTCAATATAATCAATCATTTCATCTTTATATCTTTACGTATGCTTCTCTTCTTTTACTGCTTGGTAATCGTGCTTGCACTTTATCTTCGTGTCGACCATTGTCTCCACTTGCTGTTCCAAAGGTGTATCTTGTTACTTTACCTTAGACTTACTTCGATCTTGTTCACTTACCTTGCGAACCATAGGCAGCACGTGCCTTTCTTTCTTGTCTTCTCAACCAAGGCGAGGTGCATACCTTTCTCCCTTTCTGCTTTCTAACTTGTGGGATTTTCTTAGCCTTCGATATTTGTTTCGACCTTCGTGGCCTTGAGGCATCCGTTTCTGAAGGTGTTTCTGGCCTCGACGTCGCACAAAGGCGAAGGAGGGCTTATCTTGGCCGAAGCCTACTTGCTCGTACTGGGTGCCCACACTCAAGGAGAGACCTGCTGAACGCAAGTTCATTTTGTCCTTAGCATGTCTAGACACTTGGGACAAAGTTGCGCTTTGGTGCCCACGCCTGAGGAGAGGCCTGCTGGAAGCAGCACTGTATCGTCCACGGGGTGTCTAAACACCAAGGTAACTAGCCCTTATCTCTGCGCACTTGGTGCCCACGCCCGAGGAGAGGCCTGCCCGGAGACAACGCCATTTTGTCCTCGGTGTGTCTAAAAACACCAAGGCGATCAGTGCACTTAGTGCCTACGCCCGGGGAGAGGCACGCTGAAAGCAGTGTCGTATCGTCCCCGGTGTATCTAAACACCAAGACGACCAAGGATTTGGTGATTATGCTTAAGGAGAAGGTTTCCCGAAGGATAGCACTTCTCCTACCTGGGGTGTATCTGCACCAAGCCGCCTGGCTCTAGATTGCTCCGAACTTCCTTACTGCCTGATGCCCACACACGAAGGAGGCGCCCCCCGCCACTTCCTTGCGAGGTACCATCTGTATTATTACCACCAATAACAATGATGGTACCATCAGTATTAATACCAAAATTAAAATTGAAGGTACAATAACACTGATGGTACTATCAGTATTATTACTACGAATAACACTGAAGGTACCGTCAGTATTATTACTACCAATAACACTGATGGAACCATCAATATTATTACTATCAATAACACTAATGGTACCATTAGTATTATTACTACTAATAACATAGATGGTACCATCACTATTATTGCAACCAATAACACTGGTGGTACGATCAGTATTATTCAAACCAATAACACTGATGGTACCATCAGTATTATTCCCACCAATAACACTGATGGTACCATCAGTATTATTCCCACCAATAACACTGATGGTACCATCAGTAATATTCCAACGAATAACACTGATGGTACCATCAGTATTATTCCCACCAATAATACTGATGGTACCATCAGTATTATTCCCACCAATAACACTGATGGTACCATCACTTATATTCCCACCAATACCACTGATGGCACCATCAGTATTATTCCCACCAATAACACTGATGGCACAATCAGTTCTATTCCCAACAATAGCAATGATGGTACCATCAGTATTATTCCCACCAATAACACTAATTGTCCCATCAGTATTATTCCCACCAATAATACTGATGGTCCCATTAGTATTATTCACACAAATAACACTGATGGTACCATCAGTATTATTCCCACCAATAACACTGATGGTACGATCAGTATTATTACCACTAATAACAATGATGTACCATTAGTATTAATACCAAAATTAAAACTGATGGTACTATTAGTATTATTACTACACATAACACTGACGGTACCATCTGTATTATTACTAACAATAACACTGATGGAACCATCAATATTATTACTATCAATAACACTGATGGTACCATCAATTTTATTACTACCAATAACATAGATGCTACCATCAGTATTATTTACGCCAATAACACTAATGGTACCATCAATATTATTGCAACCAATAACACTGATGGTACCATCAGTATTATTGCCACGAATAACACTAATGGTACCATCAGTATTATTGTCACCAATAACACTGATGGTACCTTCAGTATTATTCCCCCCAATAACACGGATAGTACCATCAGTATTATTCCCACCAGTAACACTTGTGGTACCATCAGTTATATTACCACCAATAATATTGATGGTACCATCAGTATTATTCCCACCAATAACACTGAAGGTACCATCAGTGTTATTCAAACCAATAACATTGATGGTACCATCTGTATTATTCCAACCAATAACACTGATTGTACCATCAGTGTTATTCCTACCAATAACACTGATGGTACCATCAGTTATATTCGCAACAATAACTATGATGGTACCATCAGTATTATTCCCACCATTAACACTGAAGGTACAATCAGTGTTATTCCTACCAATAACATTGATGATACGATCAGTGTTATTCTCCCCAATAACACTGATGGTACCATTAGTATTATTCCCACCAATAACACTGATGGTACCATCAGTATTATTACTACCAATAACACTGATGAAACCATCAATATTATTACTATCAATAACATTGATGGTACCATTAGTATTATTACTACCAATAACATAGATGGTACCAGCACCATGATTGACACCAATAACACTAATGGTACCATCACTATTATTGCAACCAATAACACTGATGGTACCATCAGTGTTATTGGAGGGAATAATACTAATCGTACCATTATTGTTATTCGTGGCAATAATAATGATGGTACCATCATTGTTATTGGTGGGAATATAACTGATTGTGCCATCAGTATTTGATGGAGATCAAGGCCAAGGAGAAATAGAAGCCAATCAAAAAGGACAAGAGGAGGTAGAGGATCAAGAGGTAGATGTGCAAGACGTTACTCATCCTTCTCAAAGGCTTACAAGAAGGATGTTCAAGGCCTTAGGAAATAATGTACAATTGTTTTCTTTATTTGTAATATCTTTGGTAGATGGTGCTTAAGAGGGAAACATAAGAAACCTCTTGTGTAAAAGCATCCTTAGTTGTAGTTTAGAAATATTAGTAGCTTAGGGGGGAGTGAACTTAGTAAGGGATGCTAGGGGGAGTGTAGATATGAGTTAGGAGGTGCCAAACTAGGAAGGAAAGTCACACTTCCTTCATTGGCGCCGAATTTGAAGGTCATTAGTGACATATTTGCATTTGATTAGTCTTGCATTTCAGCACCTTATAGGCTATAAATAGAGGTGCTGCCCTTGTACAAATCAAATTTGGAAATTGTAGTAAGAAAACTCTACTCAAATTGAGAGAGAAATTGGAAGAGCTTTGGTGCCTTCATCAAGTCTTATCTTGGGTGTCTATGGTGAACCTCAAGTGGCGACAACTCACTAATCTTGGAGTATCCACACTCTAAGTGGCGTGATCACTCACCTCTCCTTCCATCTCCATAAGTTTTCTATTCTCAAGCTTTGTTTCTTCTTCATGAATCATGTTCTAGTTTTACTTGTTCATCAAATTCTGTTCGGTACCTTGTTGTAATTTGCAATTCTGTTCGATGCATTGGTTATATCTTTCAATTCTGTTCGGTTTTCAATTGTTGTTCTTCAATTCTTGTTGATTGATTCAATTTGACAATACATGGACTTCCATGTGAGCTTTGGTTCGGTGCAAAGTTTTGGTGAGTTCTTGAATTAGAACATTGATCCAATTCTAATTAAAGTGCCAATTCATGACCAACTCAACTTGTTCCTAAGAATGTCAAAGAATCATGTATATCTTGCTATTGGATTCACATCATGTGGTATCTAGAGTTTAGGTTTTGTGTTGCTTAATTTTTGAGCTGTGTTGCACTTTATTTTCAAGAGCTCTTTATTTCAAGTTGTTTACCGTTCTGTTTTAGGCTTTATTTTGAGTTTCCTTGCTGTTTTTTTTTGTTATACCAAGTGTTTGTGAAAAGGATACTTTGTTTTCTTAGAAACGTGCTACTGTTTTCAATTTACTGCAATTAATTGGCTCACTGGAAATTTGTGAAAATTTGGATTTACATTCTTCAAAGTGTTACAAATCCATAGAAAAAATAAGTACTAAAAAATTCCAAGTACACAAAAAATGATAAATAAAATACGGAAAGTGTACAATTCTGCCGAAAAAAATACAGTAATCTGGCAGCGATTTTGAAAAATTTATTTCTCTCAATTGGCTTACTGTTTTTCCCTCATTCCAGTGCCATTATTGATTTGAGACATTGAAGTTTCTGTGGTTAATTTTTCACATTCCAGTTCGCTTTCAATCAGTACAGTTAAATCTGTAAACATAGCACAGTTTGCATAAAAAAATATTTTCCAGTAGCTTGTTTTTGTTTCTTAAATCTACTCTAGTACTTTTCTCTAGGACTCTTTTGGTGTGCCTTCTTTCTTCATTGAGTTCTTTATTTTCTTGTTTGTCTTTCATTCATTAATCTTTGAGTTTGTCTTACATATAGTATTCCTTTTGCAATTGCCTTTCTTTGCTTATACCTTTTCTTGTTTGTCATTCTTTCTTCTTTGGTTTTGTGGTGAAGTACTTTCAAGATTCTGTGCTCTTGTTTTGGCATTTTTCACTTGAGGATTACTAAGGCCTTAAGATAAGCTTGGTGCAGAGAGCATTCTTTCTTTGAGAGTGAATTTCACTAACCACTTCACTGCGGTTTTGGTTCCAATTTCTTTTAGCTGACTGTGTTTCCTAACATTTGTTTGCTGTTTTGTGTTTGCTGTTTTCTTTGATAAAATGGCTCCATATTCTAGTGAGGAATCTTGCAAGCAGAATTCACCTTCTAAAGCTTCTCTTCGTGGTGAATTACTGGAAGCTCAACGCCATATTAGAAGATTGGAGGAAAGGTTGCAAAAACTGGACATGCAACAAGCTGGACCGTCTAATGCTCAGCATGCAGCGCACCATTCACATAGACATTCGTCTAGGGGATCATCCAATGCCTTTGGCCGTGAAGAAGTGCGAAGAAGAAGAGAGCCAAATCATTCCTTTCATGGCTATGATCCTAGAGGAAGAGACCACCGTGACAATGGCTATTACCGAGAGGCTAAAGCTAGACTTCCCTTGGTCAAGCTTCCAAGCTTCAATGGAGATAGTGATCCTAACATCTATCTAGATTGGGAGGCCAAGTGTGAGCAGATATTTTATCTACATGGGGTCCAAGATGAGCATAAGTATAAGTTAGCTACTTTAGAATTTTGTGATTATGCCATGCAATGGTGGCATGGACTTGTAAAGGACATTATGTTTCACAAGGGTCCTCTCGTGGACTCTTGGAACTCTCTTAAGTTTCAAATGCGCGCTAGATTTGTGCCGCCCCACTTTAGGAAAGACCTTATGTTGAAACTCCAACGGTTTCAACAAGGCACGCTAAGTGTGGACGCTTATTATAAAGAATTAGAAACGCTTTTCTATAAGTTAGAAATACGTGAGGATGACGAAGCTTTGATTGCTAGGTTTGTTAGTGGGTTAAGGAAGGATATCCAAGATATTGTGGAATTACAAGAGTATTCATCATTTGGGTCATTAATTCATTTAGCAATGAAGGTGGAAGCCCAACTTGCTAAGAAAAACTCTTTTAAAAATCCCCCAAATGATGGTTACTACTCCAAATCTTGGAAGAACAAAAAGTCTTTTTCAAAATTTCCTTCCTAAGATTCTTCTTTCAAACCCAAGGAATCTAAGCCATCTACTACTAGGCCTAAATCCCCAACAAAAACGTCTAATAAAAAATGCTTTAAATGTTTAGGATATGGTCATATAGCTGCGAATTGCCCCTAAAAAAGAAGTATGTACATGCATGAAGGCATTGTAGTTAGTGAACATGATTCCGACTCTCCTAAACATGTTTCCTTTTCTAGGCACTCAAGTGGGGATGAGAGTGAGAGTCCACTAGAGGGTGATTTGTTAGTTGTGAGAAGACTCATTGGCCAAGTTTCTCAACCTTTTGACGAAAGTCAAAGGGAAAATATTTTCCATACAAGGTTCAAAACAACATTTGCTCCTTAATAGTGGATGGGGGTAGTTGTGCCAATGTGGCTAGTACAAGAGTGGTGGATAAGCTTGGCTTGCCTACTATCTCTCATACCAAGCCTTATAAGTTACAATGGCTTAGTGAAGTAGGTGAAATAGTTGTGAATAGACAAGTCCTCATCCATTTCTCTATTGGCAAGTACAAAGATGAGGTCTTGTGTGATGTTGTGCCCATGGAAGCCACACATGTGCTTTTAGGAAGACCTTGGCAATTTGATCGAAAAATTTTACATGATGGCTTTACAAACAAAATTTCTTTTGATTTCCATGGTCACAAGATTACTCTCAAATCTCTCTCACCTAGAGAAGTCCATGAGGACCAAATAGTAATGAAGAAAAAGAGGGAGAGTGAAAAAGAAAAAATACCTAAGCCTACACTTCTTGTGTCTAGGCATGAGGTTCAAAAGGAAATTAGTGTCTCACAATCCTATTTTCTTAGCTATCCCTAAACCTCTTAAGTTAGAAACACTTGTTGATAGTCCTCATTGTTTGGAAGATTTGGTAAAGGAGTTTAATGATATTTTTCAAGATCCTCGCAAAGGCCTTCCACCTTTGAGAGGAATTGAGCATCAAATTGATCTTATCCCGGGATCTTCTTTACCCAATCGTCCAGCATATAGGACCAATCCAAGTGAAACCAAAGAAATTCGCCAACAAGTTGAAGCTTTAATAGAAAAAGGTTGGGTTCAAGATAGCATGAGCCCTTGTGCTATGCCTATCATCCTTGTACCTAAGAAAGATGGATCATGGAGGATGTGTTCGGATTGTAGGGCCATCAATAACATTACAATTAAGTATAGGCATCCCATTCCTAGACTAGATGATTTGTTGGATGAATTACATGGTTCCAAAAATTTTTCAAAGATTGATCTTAAAAGCGGCTACAATCAAATCCGTATCAAACCGGGTGATGAATGGAAGACGGCTTTTAAGACCAACTTTGGTCTATATGAGTGGTTAGTTATGCCTTTTGGCTTAACTAATGCACCAAGCACTTTCATGCGCCTCATGCATCATGTGTTGAGACCTTTCATTGGTAAGTTTGTTGTTGTTTATTTTGATGATATTCTCATTTATAGCTTATCTTTGAAAGACCATAGAGTGCATGTTAGAGAAGTTTTAGAAACCCTTAGGAAGGAACAATTGTATGCTAACCTTGCTAAATGCATGTTTGCTCTTGACCATATAGAATTCCTAGGGTTTGTTGTAAGTAGCAAAGGGGTCCATGTGGACCAAGCTAAGGTGGTGGCCATTGAAAATTGGCCTACACCTTCCAACATGAATGAAGTCCGAAGTTTTCATGGACTTGCGTCTTTCTATAGACGCTTTGTACCTAACTTTGGTACAATAGCCGCACCTCTCAATGACATAGTGAAAAAGGATGTGGTTTTTCAATGGGGAGAAGCACAACAAAACGCTTTTGAGCTTTTAAAAGAAAAATTGACTAATGCTCCCATATTAGCTCTTCCTAATTTCACTAAGACCTTTGAGATAGAGTGTGGTGCTTGCAACATAGGCATTGGGGCTGTCCTCTTTCAAGAGGGCCACCCCATAGCTTACTTTAGTGAGAAATTGAAAGGGAGTCATCTCAACTATTCCACTTATGATAAGGAGTTATATGCCCTTGTTTGAGCTTTGTATACTTGGCAACATATTATCTTTTTCCTAAAGAGTTTGTGATCCATAGTGATCATGAATCTCTAAAGTATTTGAAAAGCCAAAACAAGCTCAACAAAAGGCATGCTAAGTGGGTGGAATTCCTTGAGCAATTTTCTTATGTGATCAAGCACAAGCAAGGCAAAGTAAACATTGTGGCCGATGCACTTTCTTGAAGATATACTTTGCTCAATCTTTTAGGTTCTCAATTTCTTGGCTTTGATCACATCAAGGATCTTTATCATGATGACCTTGATTTTTCTCAAATCTATCAAAAGTGTCTTAGGGGAGGACACAAAGATTTTTTTATACAAGATGGATTTCTTTTTAAGGGAAAACGTCTTTGTGTTCCTCAAGGATCTATTAGATTATCTCTTGTTAGAGAAGCACATGAGGGGGGCTTAATGGGTCACTTTAGGGTTGCTAAAACTTTGGATGAGTTGAATGATCATTTTTATTGGCCTCATATGCATAAACATGTTCATAGTTGGTGTGATAAATGCATAGCTTGCCGCAAGGCTAAATCTAGGATGCACCCCCATGGTTTATATACCCCTCTTCCTATCCCTTCAATGCCTTGGGTAGACATATCTATGGATTTCATCTTAGGCTTACCCAAGACATCAAAGGGAAAGGACTCCATTTTTGTGGTAGTGGATCGTTTTTCAAAGATGGCTCACTTCATTCCTTGCCACAAAGTGGATGATGCATGCCACATTGCAAACCTCTTCTTCCAAGAAGTGGTTCGCTTGCATGGGATCCCTAGAACTATTGTGTCCGATAGAGACCCAAAGTTCTTGAGCCACTTTTGGAAGACCTTGTGTGGCAAGCTTGGAACTAAGCTTTTATTTTCTACCACTTGCCACCCACAAACTGATGGTCAAATCGAAGTGGTCAATCGAACATTGGGCCAACTATTGAGATGCTTCATTTCCGAGAATCCTAGAGTGTGGGAGAATTTACTACCTCATGTTGAATTTGCCTATAACCGTGTAGTAAATTCTACCACCTCTCATTCTCCTTTTGAGGTTGTTTATGGGTTTAACCCCTTAACACCTCTTGATCTTCTTCCTATTCCGGATCTTGGAGATGTCTTGTGCAAAGATGGTGATGAAAAAGCTTTTTTTGTAAAAACTTTGCATCAAGACATCAAGATGCGAATTGAGAAGAAGGTTGGCAAGTATGCTGAACTTGCGAATAAAAGGAGAAAAGCATTGTTGTTTGAGGAGGGTGATTGGGTTTGGCTTCACTTGAGAAAGGATCGTTTTCCTACTCAATGGAAGTCCAAACTAATGCCTCGTGGGGATGGACCTTTCCAAGTCCTTAAGAGGATTAATGACAATGCTTATGAGTTAGATATGCCTGAAACATTCTTAGGTAGTCATACTTTTAATGTCAGCGATCTAACTCCTTTTTCTGTAGGTCTCCAGAATTCGTGGTCGAATTCTCTCCAACTCGGGGAGTATGATGGAGATCAAGGCCAAGGACAAATAGAAGCCAATCAACAAGGACAAGAGGAGGAAGAGGATCAAGAGGTAGATGTGCAAGACGTTACTCATCCTTCTCAAAGGCTTACAAGAAGCATGTTCAAGGCCTTAGGAAATAATGGACAATTGTTTTCTTTATTTGTAATATCTTTGGTAGATGGTGCTTAAGAGGGAAACATAAGAAACCTCTTGTGTAAAAGCATCCTTAGTTGTAGTTTAGAAATATTAGTAGCATAGGGGGGGGTGAACATAGTAAGGGATGCTAGAGGGAGTGTAGATATGAGTTAGGAGGTGCCAAACTAGGAAGGAAAGTCACACTTCCTTCATGCACTAGTTGGCGCCGAATTTGAAGGTCATTAGGGACACATTTGCATTTGATTAGTCTTGCATTTCAGCACCTTATAGGCTATAAATAGAGGTGCTGCCCTTGTACAAATCAGATTTGGAAATTGTAGTAAGAAAACTCTACTCAAATTGAGAGAGAAATTGGAAGAGCTTTGGTGCCTTCATCAAGTCTTATCTTGGGTGTCTATGGTGAACCTCAAGTGGGGGAAGCTCACTAATCTTGGAGTATCCACACTCTAAGTGGCGTGATCACTCACCTCTCCTTCCATCTCGATAAGTTTTCTATTCTCAAGCTTTGTTTCTTCTTCATGAATCATGTTCTAGTTTTACTTGTTCATTAAATTCTGTTCGGTACCTTGCTGTAATTTGCAATTCTGTTCGATGCATTGGTTATATCTTTCAATTTTGTTCGGTTTTCAATTGTTGTTCTTCAATTCTTGTTGATTGATTCAATTTGACAATACATGGACTTCCATGTGAGCTTTGGTTCGGTGCAAAGTTTTGGTGAGTTCTTGAATTAGAACATTGATCCAATTCTAATTAAAGTGCCAATTCATGACCAACTCAACTTGTTCCTAAGAATGTCAAAGAATCATGTATACCTTGCTATTGGATTCACATCAGTATTATTGACACAAATAACACTCAGGGTACCATCACTATTATTGCAACCAATAACACTGATGGTACCTTCACTATTATTCCCCCCCCCCCCCCCCCCAATAACACTGATTGTACCATCAGTATTATTCCTACCAATAACACTAATGGTACAATCAGTATTATTCCCACCAATAACACTGATGGTAGCTTCAGTATTATTCCCACCAATAACACTGATGGTACCGTCAGTTATATTCCAAAAAATAACACTGATGGTACCATCAGTATTATTCCCACCAATAACACTGAAGGTACCACCAGTGTTATTTCATCCAATAACACTGATGTCCCACCAATAACACAGATGGTACATCAGTATTATTCCCACCAATAACACTGATGGTACCATCAGTATTATTACTACCAATAATACTGATGGAACCATCAATATTATTACTATCAATAACAGTGATGATACCATCAGTATTATTACTACCAATAACATAGATGGTACCATCACTATTATTGACACCAATAACACTAATGGTACCATCACTATTACTGCAACGAATAACACTAATAGTACCATAAGTATTATTCCCACCAATAACACTCATGGTACCATCAGTGTTATTCCCACCAATAACACTGATTTTACCATCAGTATTGTTACCACCAATAACACTAATGGTACCATCAGTTATATTCCAACCAATAACATTGATGGTACCATCAGTATTATTCCCACCAATAACACTAATGGTACCATCAATATTACTCCCATCAATAACACTGATAGCACCATCAATTATATTCCCAACAATAACACTGATGGTACCATCAGTATTGTTCCCACCAATAACACTGATGGTAGCATCAGTATTCTTCCCACCAATAACACTGATGGTACCATCAATATTATTCCCACCAATAACACTGACGGTACCATCAGTGTTATTCCCACCCATAACACTGATATTACCATCTGTATTATTACCACCCATAACACGAATGGTACCATCTGTATTATTACCATTAATAGCACTGATGGTACCATCACTATAATTCCAACCAATAACACTGATGGTACAAACAATATTATTCCCACCAATAAATAACACTGATGGTACCATCAGTATTATTCCCACACTAACACTGATGGTACCATCAGTATTATTACTACCAATAAAACTGATGGAACCATCAATATTATTACTATGAAAAACATTGATGGTACCTTCAGTATTATTCCCCCAAAAAACATTGATGGTACCATCAATATTATTCCCCCCAATAACAGTGCTGGTACCGTTAGTATTATTCCCACCAATAACACTGATGGTACCATGAGTATTATTCCCACCAATAACACTGATGGTACCTTCAGTATTATTCCCCTTGAAAACATTGATAGTACCATAAGTGTTATTCCCGTAATAACAGTCATGGTACCATCAGTGTTATTCCCTCCAATAACACTGATGGAACCATCACTGTTATTACTATTAATAACACTGATGGAACCATAAGTCTTATTACTATGAATAACATAGATGGTACCATCACTATTATTGACACCAATAACACTAATGGTACCATCACTATTATTGCAACGAATAACACTGATGGTACCATCAGTATTATTGCCACCAATAACATGGATGGTACCTTTAGTATTATTACCCCCGAAAACACTGATGGTACCATAAGTATTATTGCCACCAATAACACTCATGGTACCATCAGTGTTATTCCCACCAATAACACTGATGGTACCATCAGTATTATTCCCACCAATAACACTAACGGTACCATCAGTTATATTCCAACAAATAACACTGATGGTACCCTCAGTATTATTCCCACCAATAACACTAACGGTACCATCAATATTACTCCCATCAATAACACTGATAGCACCATCAGTTATATTCCCAACAATAACAATGATGGTACAATCAGTATTATTCCCACCAATAACACTAATGCTACCATCAGTATTATTCCCACCAATAACATTGATGGTACCATCAGTATTATTCTAACCAATAACACTGAAGGTACCATCAGTCTTCAGTGTTATTCCAACAAATTACACTGATGGTACCATTAGTGTTATTCCCACCAATAACACTGATGGTACCATCAGAGTTATTCCCACCAATAACAATGATGGTACCATCAGTATTATTCCCACCAATAACACTGATGGTACCATATGTATTATTCCCACCAATAACATTGATGGTACCATCAGTATTATTCCCACCAATAACACTGATGGTACCATCAGTGTTATTCCCACCCATAACGCTTGTACCGTCCTGGTAGTCGGAAGTGATGACGTGGCATCAAGCTACAGTATAGGCGTGTTGACGAGATGCCAGGTTGGCAGAAGGGAAGGAAGTCGGGGGGCTCGTGAAATCGCCAGTTATTAAGTTGGCGTGCTCCGATCTCCAGCATTCCAGAACCGGCGGTCACCGGGTTAATGATGAAGTCGCCAGATGTAAACTCAGGCGACCAAGTGATTCGAGATCGCCGGAGCAAGCACATCGCCGAAGATGAAGGTGATGCAGATTATGAAGGCGGCCGGCGAGACCACAGGGAAGGTGTGTAACGAAGGCACCCTAGCTCGCCAATCCAGTAGAGATCGCACTCCAGGACAGCTATGCACTGAGTATTATCATGCATGAAGTAACTTAGCCAAAGGAGAGTCAGAAGCAGCGCCCAAGTCAAGGAGGCTCCAGATGATGGCACGTGTACAGCTGGATGCGGGCCACGTGTCCAGATGTGTAACTGCCAGGAGAGAGAAAGTGACCAGGTATATAAGGGTTTCCCAACGAACTTCTGAGGTACGCACGTTCAGATTGTATTCTTTACGCTTGCGAGTTCTTGAGCATACTGTGAGAGAGAACTGGTTCATGGTTCCTTGAGAGTTCTTGAGTGTTACTCTTGAAGTATTTGGTGGTTCAGTCACTGACTTGGGCGTTGGAGTGCAATCGGCCGCAGCGGCGCCGCTCTGTTCTTTTGCAGGTTCTTGAGGTGGATCGTGACGAAGGACGGAGGTTGACGCGGTGCACACGTCGATCCAAGTTTGACGAGGCAGGTTCCAACGTTTTGGTCAACAGGCAGGATCATCAGGCGCCCACCGTGGGGCCGTGTAAAACCTGTTCCCATCCACAGCGTGAGTTCTTGGAGGTTTTCGTAGTTTTCTGTGTGGTTGTGTGCTGGTGCAACCGTTGTTCGCTGTTCATCTAGGTTTTGTTCGGTGGTTTCGCGTTTTCCACCGTTCGTTTGGGTTTTTGTTCGGTGAAGTGAAGTTTTCTGCTGTTTACGCGAGATTTGTTCGGTGAGATTTGAGTTCTTTGGCTCGTTTGGTTTTTCGTGGGAGAAGCGGTGGTTTCTGGTGGAGTTGCAGGTTTCTGTGGAGGTTCGCTGTGTTCTTGAGTTTTCTTGCGGAGTTTCGCGAAGTTTTGACCGATTGATCGCTGAATCGATCGTCGCTGAAGGAGGTGTTGTTCATTACACTCTGTGAATTGCCAAGATTTCATGAGAAAAATGAGAAGCAACCGTTCAAGTCCATTTGCGCCTGTTGCTGCTGAAGGCGCCGGCGCCATGACCATGGCGCAGATGGTAGAGATTATGCGTTCGTTGCAGGCAACTGTGGAAGCCTCGCGCATAGAATAGGCGAGAATGCATGAGTACCTGGTCGCCTCTCGGGCCAGGAATGATGAGCTTAGCAAAGTGACTGAGGAGCTGCGTCAAACTCTTCAGGAGCAGCAAGGGCGTCCTATTGCTGAAGAGGTCGCGCCGTCAACGCCGCCTCGTGTTTTTCCTATGCCTTTCGCTCAGGCGATTACTGACACGCCTATTCCTGCGAGTGTGGTACTTGTTAAGGCTGTTTTCACTGGCGTGGAGGATCCTGAGGCTCATCTCACCACGTTCCATACGCAGATGATGCTATCAGGAGGATCGGACGCCGTGTACTGCAAGATGTTCGTGAGCACACTCCAGGGAACGGCGCTGGAATGGTTTGTGAGCCTGCCTACAGGTCACATAACCAACTTCCAACAGTTTTCGAAGATTTTCGTCGAGCAGTACATCGTGAATAAGGCACCGCCCAGGGTGTCTTACGATTTGTTTGATATCAGGCAATATCAATGAGAGTCCCTCAGGGACTACTTGAATCGCTTTGGGGCGCAGATGGTCAGATCGCCGGCCAAAGATGAGGAAATGCTGGTCTATGCATTTAAGAAGGGCGTGCTGCCAGGACCATTCTGCGAGGCATTGATCAGGGCTCACCCCGCCACGTTTGCTGAGGTTAGGCGACTTGCGGTGGCCCACATCGCCGACGAGAATGAAGTCGCCGAGAAGAGAGGAAGCGTGGCTCCCGCCAGGCCACGCGCCCAGATTAGGATCCAGCCACAGAGGGTGTTGGAGACAGCGGCGGCCAGAAGGGATCAGAGGACTCGCCATCCTTATGACCCAAGGAAGAACAAGGGCAGGGGCCAAGGACGCCCGCAACCAGCACGCCGGGAATACAATCGCCCGCCTAAGCACAAGTTTGTCATGGGATTGGCGGACCTGATCGCCATTCCCAACATATCAGCTAGGTTGAAAGCGACCGAGAAGGTGGGCGACAAGGTGCTGGGACCAAAGCCATACGCCTGGTGTGAGTTTCACCAGGGCTTTGGCCACACCGTGGATTCGTGCTTGGCTTTAGGATACCAGCTCGACGATCTGGTTAAGAGCGGGTTCCTAAATGACTATTTGCTGGATAGAAGGACGGGAGGCGCGTCGAGCTCCCAGCCAGCAGGTGCTGAGGCTCAGCAGCACGAGATGCCTACACACGAGGAGATCCACACCATCGCAGGGGGTTTCTCAGGTGGTGGATGCACCGCATCACAGAGGAAGAGGTACGCGAGGTCTGTGATGACGGTGGATATGTTTGAAGACCACTCGCCGGATGTGGACATTACGTTCACCAAGCAAGATCTTCGGGATATTGTGCCTCATGACAACGATCCCATAGTCATCTCGTTGATCACAGCAGGAAGAAAGGTCCACAGGGTTCTGGTGGACCAAGGAAGCTCGGCAGACGTGATGTTCTGGCCGACTTTCACGCAGTTGGAGCTACCCCTTGACCAACTGAGGCCCTATGGAGGGTTTTTGTATGGTTTCGTTGGTGACCAGGTGGAGGTCAGGGGGTACATTGAGTTGAGGACTACGTTTACAGATGAGGCGGGTTCGAGAACGGAGAAAATCAAATACCTTGTCGTGAACGCTCCTTCAGCCTACAACATTCTGTTGGGAAGGCCCACGCTCAACAGAATAGGCGCCATACCATCAACCCGGCACATGAAGGTGAAGTTGCCGTCTATGGAGGGGGTGGTGATCACCATCAAATCCGACCAGAAAGAAGCGAAGAAGTGCTATGAGAATAGCCTGAAAAACAAGAGGTCGGTAAGTTACGTAACAACCACCCCGCCTCCCGGTGCGAAGCCCAGATCGACGGTAATGGAAGAGATCGTCGGGATAGACGTAGAGATGGTGGATGCTGAGCTGGGGGAGGGGAACGCCGGTCTGGAGGAAGAAGAGGCGAGGAATCGCCCTGAGGAAGCAAGGGAGCTGGGAATCGCCAGGGCGGTGATCGCCAGAGAGACCAGGCCAAAACCCGTCGAGCAGTGGCTCGAGAGAGAGATCGGGGGAAAGATCTTCAAGCTGGGAAGATCCCTGGAGGTCGAGCTCCAGGACCAGATCGCCAAGGTGATAGAACGGCATCTGGATGCATTTGCATGGTCCACTTCGGACATGCCCGGGATCGATCCCGACTTCTTGTGCCATCGTTTGGCGATGGACAACTTGGTGAGACCAGTGCGGCAGAGAAGGAGGAAGTTCAACGAGGAGAGGAGGCAGGCGATCAGGGACGAAACACGGAAACTCCTCGCTGCAGGCCACATCAGGGAGGTGCAGTACCCTGATTGGCTGGCCAATGTCGTACTGGTGAAGAAGAGCAACGGGAAATGGCGCATGTGCGTCGATTTCACCGATATGAATAAGGCTTGCCCAAAGGACTCATATCCTTTACCAAGCATAGACGCCCTGGTGGATAGTGCTGCAGGGTGTAAGCTGTTGAGTTTCCTGGATGCCTTCTCGGGGTATAACCAGATCAAGATGCATCCCATGGATGAAGAGAAGACTGCCTTCATGATCGAGAGATCGTGCTACTGCTACAAGGTGATGCCGTTTGGGCTGAAGAATGCGGGGGCCACGTACCAGAGGTTGATGGATCGAGTACTTGCACCGATGCTGGGAAGGAATGTGCAAGCGTATGTGGATGACATGGTCGTGACCTCGCCGGAGAAGCAAGCACGTCGCGGACTTGGAGGAATTGTTCACGACGATCGCCAAGTTCAGGTTGAAGCTGAATCCAGAGAAGTGCATCTTTGGCGTGGAGGCTGGAAAGTTCCTGGGATTTCTCTTGACTGAAAGAGGAATAGAAGCCAACCCGGATAAGTGTGCCGCCATCTTGGCGATGAGGAGCCCAGCCACTGTGAAGGAAGTACAACAGCTCACAGGTCGGATGGCCGCCCTATCTCGCTTCGTGTCAGCTAGCGGAGAGAAGGGCCACCCATATTTCCAGTGTTTAAGGCGAAATAACAAGTTTGCCTGGACGAAGGAGTGCGAGGAAGCCTTCGTCAAGCTGAAGGAGTATCTAGCGAGCCTGCCGGTTTTGTGCAAACCGCTGGTGGGAACCCCTCTCAGGTTGTATTTTGCTGTAACTGAGAGGGCGGTGAGTGCGGTGCTCGCCCAGGACCAAGATCAGGTTCAGAAGCCTATTTATTTTGTTAGTAAGGTGCTGCAGGGCCCCGAAACGAGATATCAGGCCCTGGAAAAGGCTGCGCTGGCTGTGGTATTTTCGGCAAGGAGGTTGCGCCACTATTTCCATAACTTCACAATTCTGGTGATGACTGATCTCCCCATCCAGAAGGTTTTGAAGAAGCCCGACGTTGCGGGAAGGATGGTGAAGTGGGCAGTGGAGCTGTCGGAGTTTGATATTAAGTATGAGCCCCGAGGTCCGATTAAGGGACAGATTTTCGCAGATTTCGTGCTCGAGCTCTCATCTGAGGCGACACGAGTTGAAGGGGACGATTTCCGTTGGGTGCTCTCGGTGGATGGATCGTCGAACCAGCAGGGTAGCGATGCTGGAGTCATCTTGGAAGGACCCAACGGCGTGCTGATCGAACAATCTTTGAGGTTTTCCTTCAAAGCCAGCAACAATCAAGCAGAATATGAGGCGCTGATCGCCGGGATTTTGCTGGCCAAAGAGATGGGAGCCAGGGTGTTGATGGCTAAGAGTGACTCGCTGCTAGTCACGGGGCAAGTAACAGGCGAGTTCCAGGCTAAAGATCCACAAATGGCGGCTTACCTGGAGTATGTGCAGGAGTTGAAGAGTTCCTTTGCCTCCTTTGAAGTGGTGCATGTGCCCAGAGAGCAGAATGCCCGAGCTGACTTGCTAGCTAAGCTCGCCAGTTCAGGCAAGGGGGGTAGGCAGAGGACGGTGATTCAAGAAACTCTGAAGACGCCGAGAGCATTTGTAGCAGATCACCTGGTTCTTCAGATAAGCAGGTCGACGGAAAAAGCGGCAAGAAGTCACAGGTCTTTGACGCAAGAAACATTGAGATCGCCGAGAATTACAGCATGTCGAGGAGAGAAGGTGAACATGACGCAGGTCTGCGCTACCCATGAGCCAGACACCTGGATAACACAGTACAAGCGGTGCCTGGCAGATGGCCTTCTCCCTCTGGATCTGACAGAGGCTAGGAAGATAAAGAAAAATTCTAGCAAGTACACAATGATTGATGGCGAGTTGTACAGGTTTGGGTTCACTCACCCACTCCTGGAATGTGAGCATGGCGAGAAATGCACGAGGATTATGGCAGAGCTCCATGAAGGGATATGCGGAAGCCACGTCGGGGGTCGAGCTCTAGCCGCAAGGACTCTCCGTGCAAGTTACTACTGGCCAACGATGAGAGAAGATTGCAAGAGATATGCGCAGTGCTGCAAGCAATGCCAACAGCACGCCGATTGGCACAAGGCGCCTCCCGAGGAGTTGAAGTCGATCTGCAGCCCCTGGCCGTTTCATACTTGGGGAATCGACATCCTGGGACCATTCCCGCTGGCGATCAGGCAGATGAAGTACTTGGTGGTGGCGATTGAGTATTTCACCAAGTGGATCGAAGCAGAACCAATGGCCCAGATCACCGCACACAAGATCGAAGGCTTCGTATGGAAGAACATTGTGTGCCGGTTTGGTGTGCCCAAGCGCCTGGTGTCGGACAATGGGACTCAGTTTGCAAGCCACCTGTTGAAGAAGCTGTGCAAAGGGGTGGGAATTCAACAAGTGTTTGCATCCGTCGAGCACCCTCAGACAAATGGCCAAGTAGAGTCAGCTAATTGGGTGTTGCTAAGAGGTTTGAAGAGAAGGCTAGAGAAAGCCAAAGGAAGCTGGGCTGAGGAGGTACCCCGTATAGTCTGGGCGTACCACACCACCGAACAGTCAGGAACCCATGAGACCCCGTTCAGCTTGGTCTATAGGTGTGATGCAATGATTCCAGTGGAGATCCATGAGAGCTCGCCGAGATTCCAGAACTTCGTAGAGGAAGACTCGAATGAGGAGAGAAGGTTGAACCTGGATCTACTGGATGAGGTCAGGGAAGAGGCGAGATTAAAAGCTGAGGCGGTGAAGAGAAGGATTGAACGAAGATATAACTCGAAGGTGACGCCGAGACAGTTCAGAGAGGGCGACCTGGTGATGAGGAAAGCCCACCAGTATGAGATGGAGAATAAGCTGTCGCCTAAGTGGACGGGACCGTTCAGAATAACCGAGGCGCTCGGGAACGACGCCTACCGTTTAGAGACATTGGAAGGAGGCGCGATTCCTCGCACTTGGAACGCCACGCACCTCAAGTTATATTACAGTTAAGAACTTTGTAAGTAAAGACAAACACGAAGTTATTTTACAATGTCTCTGTTAAAACAGTTTGAAGGGGGCACTCTTTTTTCCCTAAGGAGGGTTTTTAACGAGGCCACCCAATAAAGAGGAGTTTTTGAAGTTTAAGTTGTTTTAGATTGCATGCTGGTTGTTTTCCGAAAGTTTTGAAGAAAGACCTTGTCACTTATATGTGATTTAAGGCAAGTTAAAGATATGTTGCATGCTTTCTAAAAAGTTTCTAAGTCCTCATCGTCTTTCGGCGATCGGAGGCATCAGTTAAAGTTAAAGTCCTCATCGTCTTTCGGCGATCGGAGGCACCAGTTAAAGTTAAAGTCCTCATCGTGTTTCGGCGATCGGAGGCACCAGTTAAAAGACCTCAATGCCCTCGCGCGTCCTGAGGCGAGATAAAGACCTCCTCGTCGTCGAGCGAGTGCAGGCGAGGAAGAGTGAAAAGTCCTCAGTGTTCTGGGGGGGAGAAGATGTAACCCCTGGGGCAATGTAGAGGCACCAGTAAAAAGTCCTCAGTGTTTCTGGGGGAGAGAAGATGTAACCCCTTGGGCAATGTAGAGGCACCAGCGAAAAGTCCTCAGTGTTTCTGGGGGAGAGGAGATGTAACCCCTGGGGCAATGTAGAGGCACGAGTTAAAGACCTTCTCGCCGATGAGCGAGTTCAGGCGAGTTAAAGACCTTCTCGCCTATGAGCGAGTTAAAGACCTTCTCGCCGATGAGCGAGTTCAGGCAAGATAAAATCCTTCTCGTCTCGAACGAGTTCAGGTATGGTGTAAAGGGTGGAAGAAGTTTTGAGGGTGGCTAAGGTAGGTTCAAAGAGAACGCCTAGCCACCCGGTCTCTTGTTCTGAAGATCAGGGAGGTAGAGAAGGATCCGAAAGGCGCCTCTACCCCCAGATGAAGGAACAATGGCCAAGGTATGAAGCCAGAAAGAAGCTGATATCGCCAAGAGTCTTTGGCGACCAGGAAAAGTTCAACCAGTGGCAAGAAAGTTAAAGACCCGTTTTGATGAAGCAGGTCGGGTCAGCGGTGTCTTAAGCCATTAGTTGAGTTAAAGTTCGTTGTTTGAAGAGTGATTTTACGCTAAGGTTCATTGCCTTGAGATTACAAGTTGCTAGAGTGATTGTTATTCGAAAGTCAGTGGTTTGAAGCAGTTAAGTATATGATCGCGCTTACGGAATTGCTAAGTTAATTTCTTGAAGAAAATTGTGCAAGAAGAGATAAAGCAGACAAAGGAGTTGCAAAAGGAAATACAAAGACCTTATCATTAAATGAACATCAGTTTGTCATAAAGTAAATATCAGTTCAGGGCACATGTACAGAAAAATAGAAAGTTTATTACAATCATATGAAAGGAGAAAGCATAAAGGTAGTGGATGGGGGGAATCAATCAGTCTTCAGCAGGAACAACCTTCCCGTCCACCACCTCGTTGTTGAGAGACACCATGGTAAGATCTAGATCGGGGAACAAGCAGGCAAACTGTTCCCGGGCGGCCTCGAATCCAGCAGCAAGAATCTGGGCAGAGCTCAGCTCCAGTTCTTTGATTTGTTTCTTTAGCCCCTCATTCTGCTGCTTCAGCTCTTCAGCTTGTTTCGTAAGTTCTTCAACTGCTTCCCGAGCTTGAAGAAGGTCTTCAGTAACCTTCTTGGATTCTGCCTGCGCCTGGGCCAGCTCAGCGGCGATCTTCCCGTTCTCTTCGTTGGCTTCAGCGAGCTTAGCCATGGTGTCATCTCTTTCCTTTTCCACCTTCCCCAGGAAGACCTCCCGATCGGCTGACCTTTGTTCGAGTTTCTTCACCTTGGCGGCGTCAGTTTTAATCAAGGCCTCCAGGTCAGCCACTTTGACGCGATAAGGCACCAGCTTGCTCTCCAGCTCAATCTTCTCTTGAGCCAAAAGTTGCACCTTATGGCGTAGATCGGTGGCCTCCTTGCGCGCCACCCGGAGCTCGGTGCTCATTGCATCTTCTACTCGGGAGTGTTCAATCTCGGCGAGTGTAAGATTGCAGGATAACCTCTCCGCCTCAATCCTTATGGAGTTATTCTCAGTTCGGAGTGTGAAGAGGTCATCCTAGAGCTTCCTGGTGGAGCTCTCCACAGCTTTAGATATAATGGAGGGGAAATCCTCCGCCATCATCTTTAGTTTCGCTGAGAAAGGCTCCCACATCCTCTTGACCTCAAGAGAGAGGTTTGCTTGTGGAGGCACCGGGTGGGCTTGTTGTTGGTTTTCGCCGCCACCTTCTTGAGTTGGTTGCTCAGCGGGTGCTTCTTGGCGTGGTGGCGACGTCGGGGATTCAGTAATAAGAATTGGAGAGTGGTGAGCACCTTCATCCCCGATTGGTGCAGCGTTTGCGGTGGAGGCGTTTGAAGGAGGACCCCCTCCAGCTGATATGTAAGGCGTGGAGGCGCTCGGGGGGGTTCTCCAAGAAATTGGCTTCGGCGGCCTCAGCCACAGGAGGCGCAGACGCCAATGGAACCGCTTGGACTGGCGAGGCAGGAGCTGGTGGAGGAACCAATGTTGGAGGTGGAGCAGGTGTGGATGGTGGTGTTGATGTTGGAAGAGGGGGTGGAGCAGATGGTGAAGAAGGCGCCACCCTCTTCCTCTTGACGATGAGGCCGTCTTCGGTCGCCTCATCATCTTCTTCTTCTTCCTCGTGGACTACTTGGGGGGCTTTCCTCTTTGGTTTCCTGAGGATAAGCTTTTTGCGTTGGTTGGCGGGTTGGGCCTCAGAGGAAGTTGGGCCTTTGGGTGGCGATCTGCCCTGAGCAGCGACGATCTCCACCACAGAGTTTGGCACGGTTTGGGAACCCGATGCCAACCCGTGGGCTCGGGCGAGCGCCCTCAGTTCAGCGAGCTTGCCCTGGCCCAACATACGATCTGCATAAAGCAAAATGCATGGGTTAGCTCAGAGAGAAAAATAAATGCATAAGGCAGTATGCAGCAAAGAGATAAATGGTGCAGAAAATAAAACCAAAGTCTTGCGCACAACGCACAAGACGCCCAGAAACAGTTAACAGAGGTAATGTCAAAATAAAGACTTAGACGTTGAGGTGAGTTCTAACCTATGCGAATTTCAAGTTGATCTTCGAAGAACTCGAAGCAGATGAGCGTGGTGGTGAGGAAGGTAATGTTGGCGTCTGCCACACTCTTCCAGAAGAAGCATAGGTCCCTGTCCAAGGCACCCATGCTATCAGGACTCCTTGGCCTCCTGAAGCTGCCTTTGGACTCTTTGCTCCCCTTGTTTACCCAATACAAGGGGAAACCGTCGAGCAGAGAAGCGTCCTTATCATTGGGGCGCACCTGGACGAACTTGCCCTTCCAGTCTTTGTAGGATTGCTGGAAGATAGAGAGGATCGACCTCCCAGCAATCCCGTTCAAGCTCACCCACAGGCGATCTCCTGGGTGCTTGGCTTCAAAAAGAAAGAGGAAGACGTCCACTGACGCTGGCAGCCCCAAGTGGTCGCACATTATCTGGAACGCCCGTACGAACGCCCAGCTGTTGGGATGGAGCTGGGCGGCGGCGATGTCGAGCTCGGTGAGAAGCTCCCTTTCAAAGCGAGTGAAGGGAAATCTAAGTTTCACCTTCTTGAACAGGGTGGTGTAGACGAAGCAGAACAACCCGCCGTTGTTCCCCTTGTCGTCGGCGCACACGGGCAGGTTGGGGGGGCAAGGTAGCACCGTCATTCTGTCGTCATGCTCCTTGTGGAACGATTGGTGAGGCTCATCCCCTTTCGTCAGTCGAAGAACCGCCCCAGCAGAGTTTACTGAGGAGGTTTCCTTCAGCAAGGTCAAGGTGGCCCATGGGTATAGTTTTTTGAAATCTGGAGAAGGCACGGAGGCTCCTCCGGCGACGGGTGGAGTGGCCTGAGCCAAGTTGGGGCGGGAGGGTGCAGGCCTCTCAGCCTGAGAAGAAGAAGCACCACGTGCTCGCGGTGGGTTGTGTGCTTGTGATGAGGGGTTTCGTGACGAAGGAGGAGGATTTGGGGTGATCTTTGAGCGAGTCATTGCGGAAGCTGCAAAGGAAGAAGAAAAGAAAAGGTGATCAGGACTCGCAGAGGCTGACTCAATCATGAAAAAAGGGGTGAAAAACGAACGAACGAAGGTTCGTTGTAACGAAGGCGAAGCCCTAAGTTACGAAGAAGGAGAAGTAGAAAAAACAACCCACAACGTAT
Organism: Phaseolus vulgaris; assembly: GCF_051622355.1. Classification (NCBI taxonomy): domain Eukaryota; kingdom Viridiplantae; phylum Streptophyta; class Magnoliopsida; order Fabales; family Fabaceae; genus Phaseolus; species Phaseolus vulgaris. The sequence goes on from NC_143498.1 coordinate 11,976,440, forward strand.
GCACCAGACAGTTAAAGGATGATGCGAATCGGTTAAAATGCAGGAAAAACCAGCAGAAGAAGTAAAGGAAGTACCTTTTTATGATCGGAAAAGTAATGAAGGATGTTGGTGATTCAGGAGGTTGAAGAACGTTGAGAGCTTTTGCAGAAGAGAGTTGGAGCGTCTGAGAATACGAAGAAAGTGATGGAACAGTGGAGCGAAATGAGTTTAAGGGTTTTTCGAAATGGGTTTGGAAAGCGCAAACGTTAACTAAAGGTAACCGTTGATGAAGCCACGTGTCGAACGATGGGAGGAGTGTTTGGTGGAGCGTCAGAGAAGCAGAAAGTACAACCGCTTGGAATTCTGCGCCAATGCCACGTAGATCGGTATTGACGTGACTCCTTTAGTCTTTTCGCTGGACAAGTCTTCGCTTAAGACTGGGGGGCTTGTGTACCGTCCTGGTAGTCGGAAGTGATGACGTGGCATCAAGCTACAGTATAGGCGTGTTGACGAGATGCCAGGTTGGCAGAAGGGAAGGAAGTCGGGGGGCTCGTGAAATCGCCAGTTATTAAGTTGGCGTGCTCCGATCTCCAGCATACCAAAACCGGCGGTCACCGGGTTAAAGATGAAGTCGCCAGATGTAAACTCAGGCGACCAAGTGATTCGAGATCGCCGGAGCAAGCACATCGCCGAAGATGAAGGTGATGCAGATTATGAAGGCGGCCGGCGAGACCACAGGGAAGGTGTGTAACGAAGGCACCCTAGCTCGCCAATCCAGTAGAGATCGCACTCCAGGACAGCTATGCACTGAGTATTATCATGCATGAAGTAACTTAGCCAAAGGAGAGTCAGAAGCAGCGCCCAAGTCAAGGAGGCTCCAGATGATGGCAAGTGTACAGCTGGATGCGGGCCACGTGTCCAGATGTGTAACTGCCAGGAGAGAGAAAGTGACCAGGTATATAAGGGTTTCCCAACGAACTTCTGAGGTACGCACGTTCAGATTGTATTCTTTACGCTTGCGAGTTCTTGAGCATACTGTGAGAGAAAACTGGTTCACGGTTCCTTGAGAGTTCTTGAGTGTTACTCTTGAAGTATTTGGTGGTTCAGTCACTGACTTGGGCGTTGGAGTGCGATCGGCCGCAGCGGCGCCGCTCTGTTCTTTTGCAGGTTCTTGAGGTGGATCGTGACGAAGGACGGAGGTTGACGCGGTGCACACGTCATTCCAAGTTTGACGAGGCAGGTTCCAACGTTTTGGTCAACAGGCAGGATCAACGCTGATGGTACCATCAGTGTTATTCCCACCCATAACACTGATGGTACCATCTGTATTATTACCACCAATAACTCGGATGGTACCATCTGTATTATTACCATTAATAGCACTGATGGTACCATCAATATTAATACCACAATTAAAAGTGATGGTACAAAAACACTAATGGTACTATCAGTATTATTAGAACGAATAACACTGGCGGTACCGTCAGTATTATTACTACCAATAACATAGATAGTACTATCAGTATTATTGACACCAATAACACTCATCGTACCATCACCTTTATTGCAAACCATAATACTGATGGTACCATCAGTATTATTCCCACCAATAACACTGATGGTACCATCAGTATTATTCCCACCAATAACAGTGTTGGTAGCATCAGTATTATTCCCACCAACAACACTGATGGTACCATCAGTATTATTCCAACCAATAACACTGATGGTACCATCAGTGTTATTCCAACCAATAACACTGATGGTACCATCAGTATTATTCCCACCAATAACACTGATGGTACCATTAGTATTATTACTACCAATAACACTAATTGAACCATCACTATTATTACTATAAAAAACATTGATGGTACCTTCAGTATTATTCCCCCCAATAATAGTGATGGTACCGTCAGTATTATTCCCACGAACAACACTGATGGTACCATCAGTATTATTTCCACCAATAACACTGATGGTACCATCAATATTCTTCCAACCAATAACACTGATGGTACCATTTGTATTATTCCCACCAATAACACTGATGGTACCATCAGTATTATTCCCACCAATAACACTGAAGGTACCATCAGTATTATTCCCACCAATAACACTGATGGTACCATCAGTATTATTCCCACCAATAACCTTCACGGTACCATCATTTATATTCCCACCAATAACATTGATGGTAACATCAGTATTATTCCCACCAATAACATTGATGGTACCATCAGTATTATTCCCACCAATAACATTGATGGTACCATCAGTATTATTCCCACCAATAACACTGATGGTACCATCAGTGTTATTGATGGTACCATCAGTGTTATTCCCACCCATAACTCTGATGGTACAATCTGTATTATTACCACCAATAACACGGATGGTACCATCAGTATTATTACTACCAATAACACTGATGGAACCATCAATATTATAACTATCAATAACAGTGATGGTACCATCAGTATTATTACTACCAATAACTTATATGGTACCATCACTATTATTGACACCAATAACTCTAATGGTACCATCACTATTATTGCAACCAATAACACTAATAGTACCATCAGTGTTATTCCCACCAATAACACTGATGGTACCATCAGTATTATTACCACCAATAACACTGATGGTACCATCAGTTATATTCCAACCAATAACATTGATGGTACCATCAGTATTATTCCCACCAATGACACTAACGGTACCATCAATATTACTCCAATCAATAACACTGTTAGCACCATCAGTTATATTCCCAACAATAACACTGATGGTACCATCAGTATTGTTCCTACCAATAACACTGATGGTACCATCAATATTGTTCTCACCAATAACAGTGATGGTACCATCACTATTATTCCCACCAATAACATTGATGGTACCATCAGTATTCTTCCCACCTATAACACTGATGGTACCATCAGTATTATTCCCACCAATAACACTAACGGTACCTTCAGTTATATTCCAACAAATAACACTGATGGTACCATTAGTATTATTCCCACCAATAACACTAACGGTACCATCAATATTACTCCCATCAATAACACTGATAGCACCATCAGTTATATTCCCAACAATAACAATGATGGTACAATCAGTATTATTCCCACCAATAACACTCATGGTACCATCAGTATTATTCCCACCAATAACAGTGATGGTACCATTAGTATTATTCCAACCAATAACACTGAAGGTACCATCAGTGTTATTCGAACAAATTACACTGATGGTACCATCAGTGTTATTCCCACCAATAACACTGATGGTACCATCAGAGTTATTCCCACCAATAACAATGATGGTACCATCAGTATTATTCCCACCAATAACATTGATGGTACCATATGTATTATTCCCACCAATAACAGTGATGGTACCATCAGTATTACTGCCACCAATAACACTGATGGTACCATCAGTGTTATTCCCACCCACAACGCTGATGGTACCATCAGTGTTATTCCCACCCATAACACTGATGGTACCATCTGTATTATTACCACCAATAACTCGGATGGTACCATCTGTATTATTACCATTAATAGCACTGATGGTACCATCAATATTAATACCACAATTAAAAGTGATGGTACAAAAACACTAATGGTACTATCAGTATTATTAGAACGAATAACACTGGCGGTACCGTCAGTATTATTACTACCAATAACATGGATAGTACTATCAGTATTATTGACACCAATAACACTTATCGTACCATCACTATTATTGCAAACAATAATACTCATGGTACCATCAATATTATTCCCACCAATAACACTGATGGTACCATCAGTATTATTCCCACCAATAACAGTGTTGGTAGCATCAGTATTATTCCCACCAACAACACTGATGGTTCCATCAGTATTATTCCAACCAATAACACTGATGGTACCATCAGTGTTATTCCAACCAATAACAGTGATGGTACCATCAGTATTATTCCCACCAGTAACACTGATGGTACCATTAGTATTATTACTACCAATAACACTGATTGAACCATCAATATTATTACTATAAAAAACATTGATGCTACCATCAGTATTATCCCCCAAAAAACATTGATGGTACCCTCAGTATTTTTCCCCCCAATAATAGTAATGGTACCGTTAGTATTATTCCCTCGAACAACACTGATGGTAGGATCATTATTATTCCCACGAAAAACACTGATGGTACCATCAGTATTATTTCCACCAATAACACTGATGGTACCATCAAAAGTTTTCCAACCAATAACACTGATGGTACCATCAGTGTTATTCGAACCAATAACACTTATGGTACCAACAATATTATTCCCACCAATAAATAACACTGATGGTGCCATCAGTATTATACCCACACTAACACTGATGGTACCATCAGTATTATTACTACCAATAAAACTGATGGAACCATCAATATTGTTACTATGAAAAACATTGATGGTACCTTCAGTATTATTCCTCCAAAAAACATTGATGGTACCATCAGTATTATTCCCCCCAATAACAGTGATGGTACCGTTAGTATTATTCCCACCAATAACACTGATGGTACCATTAGTATTATTCCCACCATTAACACTGATGGTACCTTCAGTATTATTCCCCCCGAAAACATTGATAGTACCATAAGTATTATTCCCGTAATAACACTCATGGTTCCATCAGTGTTATTCCCACCAATAACACTGATGGTACCATCACTGTTATTCCTATTAATAACACTGATGGAACCATCAGTCTTATTACTATGAATAACATAGATCGTACCATCACTATTATTGACACAAATATCACTAATGGTACCATCACTATTATTGCAACGAATAACACTGATGGTACCATAAGTATTATTCCCACCAATAACACTCATGGTACCATCAGTGTTATTCCCACCAATAACACTGATGGTACCATCAGTCTTATTCCCACCAATAACACTCACGGTTCCATCAGTTATATCCCAACAAATTATTCCAACAAATAACACTGATGGTACCATCAGTATTATTCCCACCAATAACACTAACGGTACCATCCATAATACTCCCATCAATAACACTGATAGCACCATCAGTTATATTCCCAACAATAACAATGATGGTACAATCAGTATTATTCCCACCAATAACACTAATGGTACCATCAGTATTATTCCCACCAATAACATTGATGGTACTATTAGTATTATTCCAACCAATAACACTGAAGGTAGCATTAGTTTTATTCCAACAAATTACACTGATGGTACCATCAGTGTTATTCCCACCAATAACACTGATGGTACCATCAGAGTTATTCCCACCAATAACAATGATGGTACCATCAGTATTATTTCCACCAATAACACTGATGGTACCATATGTATTATTCCCACCAATAACATTGATGGTACCATCAGTATTATTCCTACCAATAACACTGATGTTACCATCAGAGTTATTCCCACCAATAACAATAATGGTACCATCAGTATTATTCCCACGAATAACACTGATGGTACCATATGTATTATTCCAACCAATAACATTGATGGTACCATCAATATTATTCCCACCAATAACACTCATGGTACCATCAGTGTTATTCCCACCCATAACGCTGATGGTACCATCAGTGTTATTCCCACCTATAACACTGATGGTACCATCTGTATTATTACCACCAGTAACTCGGATGGTACCATCTGTATTTTTACAATTAATAGCTCTGATGGTACCATCAATATTAATACAACAATTAAAAGTGATGGTAAAAAAACACTAATGGTACTATCAGTATTATTACAATGAATAACACTGGCGGTACCGTCAGTATTATTACTACCAATAACATAGATACTACTATCAGTATTATTGACACCAATAACCCTAATCGTACCATCACTATTATTGCAAACAATAATATTGATGGTACCATCAGTTTTATTCCCACCAATAACACTGATGGTAGCATCAGTATTATTCCCACCAATAACACTGATGGTACCATCAGTTTTATTCCCACCAATAACAGTGTTGGTAGCATCAGTATTATTCCCACCAACAACACTGATGGTACCATCAGTATTATTCCAACCAATAACAGTGATGGTACCGTCAGTATTATTCCCACTAATAACACTCATGGTACCATCAGTATTATTCCCACCAATAACACTGACGGTACTATCAGTATTATTCCCACCAATAACACTAATGGTACCATCAATATTATTCCATCCAATAACATTGAAGGTACCATATGTATTATTGCCACCAATAACGCTGATGGTACCATGAGTATTATTCCTACCAATAACCCTGATGGTACCATCATTTATATTCCCACCAATAACACTGATGGTACCATCAGTATTATTCCCATCAATAAAACTGATGGTACCATAATTATTATTTCAACCAATAACAGTGATGGTACAATCAATATGATTGCCACCAATAACAATGATGCTACAATCAATATCATTGCAACCAATAACACTGATGGTACCATCAGTATCATTGCCACTAATAACACTGATAGTACCATCAATATTATATTCATCAATTTCACTTATTGTACCATCAGTATCATTGCAACCAATAACACTAATGGTACAATTAGTATTATTGCCACCAACAACACTGATGGTACAATCAGTATTATTCCCACCAATAACACTGATGGTACCATAAGGATTATTGCCACCAATAACATTGATGGTACCATTAGGATTATTGCCAGCAATAACATAGACGGGACCATCAGTATTATTCATAGCAATAACACTGATGCTACCATCAATATTATCCCCACCAATAATACTGGTGGTACTGTCTGTATTATTCCCACCAATAACATTGATGGTGCGATTAATATTATTCCCACCAACAACACTGATGGTAGCATCCGTATTATTCCCACCAACAACATTGATGGTAGAATCATTATTATTCCCACCAATAACACTGATGGTACCATCAGTATTAGTCCCACCAATAACACTGATGGTACAATCAGTATTATTCCCACCAATAACACTCATGGTACAATCAGTATTATTCCGACCAATAACACTGATGGTACCATAAGGATTATTGCCACCAATAACATTGATGATACCATTAGGATTATTGCCAGCAATAACATAGATGGGACCATCAATATTATTCCTAGCAATAACACTGATGCTACGATCAATATTATCCCCACCAATAATACTGGTGGTACCGTCTGTATTATTCCCACCAATAACATTGATGGTGCGATTAGTATTATTCCCACCAACAACAATGATGGTAGCATCAGTATTATTCCCACCAACAACATTGATGGTAGCATCATTATTATTCCCACCAATAAAATTGATGGTACCATCAGTATTAGTCCCACAAATAACACTGATGGTACAATCAGTATTATTCCCACCAATAACACTCGTGGTACAATCAGTATTATTCCCACCAATAACACTGATGGTACCATTTGTATTATTCCCATCAATAACACTGATGGTACCATTACTCTTATTTCCACCAATAACACTGATGGTACCATCAGTATTATTCCCACCAACAACACTGATGGTACCATCAGTATTATTCGCACTAATAACACTGATGGTACCATCAGTATTATTCCCACCAGTAACCCTGATGGTACTATCAGTTATATTCCCACCAATAACACACATGGTACCATCAGTATTATTCCCACCAATAACATTGATGGTACCATTAGGATTATTGCCAGCAATAACACTGATGGTACCATCAGTATGATTGCTAGGAATAAAATTGATGGTACCATGAATATTATTCCCACCAATAACACTGATGGTACCATCAGTATGATTCCCATCAATAACACAGATGGTACCATCAGTATCATTGCCAGCAATAACAATGAGTGTACCATCAGTATCATTGTTACCAATAACATTGATGGTACCTGTACCGACCCGTCCTCGGGCGTGGACCAAAGTCAAACATACGATGGGACCCACCAAGGGGCTCCAAGGAGGAAAGTTAGTATTGACCGCCTCGGGCGTCGCCAGGCAGGGGTGTCTCCAGGTATGAGCGTCGCCAGCTTTGGGCGTCGGCAGGTTTAGGCGTCGCCCACCTTAAAGGTGTGACCCGTTGTTCTAAGAGCGTGCTTTGGCCCAGATGGTGCCACCCCCCGATACCCATGGGTAGGGAAGACCGTGGAGGGGGCGGCACAGTTAGAGGCCATGGTTCGGGCGTGGAGGCTTTAGGCCTCGGTACCTCAGAACAACAATAAAGAGAAGAGAAAGGTGGCTTCAAGGCCATATTCCCAGTACCAGCAGGGAGTGACCTGACTTGTGAAGTACCCATGCATGAGGTGTAGGGACGTGGCAATCCACGCCACCTTTGGAGAATCGCTGGGACAGACACGACCCGGGAGAGGGCCTCGTCCCAGGGGTAATTTACGTGCATGGTGCGAGAGGAAGGCTGAGATACTCCCAGGGCGAGTGACTAGAGGCTGGGGTGCATGAGTTGGCACCCAGGTAGTCATCCCCTGCGCCGGATGTACTTCGAGGAGGGAAGACTTACGCGCTGGGATTTCCCTAAGTTGGGTTACAGCGTCGTAAGACATTTCACGTGAAGTTGCGCTTAAGTCATAAGTGACACGTGGCAGTAGCACTGAAACCCAAGGTATATAAGCTTTTCTGAAAGCTTATAGAGGTACATTTTTTACATTTTTACACACACTCGAATCATTTTGCTAGCTTACACCTTGTAGGCACGAGTGATTTGAGCACCAGAGACAAGTTAGTTAGAAAACGGTTACACACCTTCAGAACACCTGAGTCACAGTGTTCCGATACGGAGGTGCACGGTGTTTACTGCCTTACTGACTTGAGCGTCGGAGTGCAAACGGCCGCGAGGGCGCCCTTTGTTCTCTCTATTTTAGGTGCTTACGGCGATGAAGGGTGGTGAACTGGAACAAAGACGAAGGTGTCCTTGATACGCGAGTCTTAGCTGCGCACGAAGCGCGATCTGGTGAACCGACAGGAACATTTGGCGCCCACCGTGGGGCCCGTTCTAAAACGATTGTCCCACCGCAAGTTGTTGGAGGTTCAGTAGCGAGCTCTGTGGAGGTTTTTCAAGAATCTTGCAAGATTCACCGTTCGTCTTTGAAGTTTCGTTCAATTTCACCGTTTGTTCGTGGTTTTGCTCATTTTCACCGATTAGTTTCCCAGTTTTCCTAAGTTTCTACGAGGTATCAATCTTTGGAGAAAGCGGCCCTAGCAGTGGTGTTCTCATCCAGGAGGCTCCGCCACTATTTCCACAGTTTTACACTGTTGCAGAAGCCAGATATAGCTGGGAGGATGGTTTGCTAGGCGGTGGAACTATCAGAGTTCGATACAGTATACAAGCCCAGGGGATCCATCAAGGGACAGATCCATGTAGACTTCGTCACAGAACTATCACCGGGAGGCGCCCCACGGGAAGTGGAGCTTGATTCCCAGTGGCTGTTGTCAGTAGACGGATCCTCGAAGCAACAGGGAACCGGCGTTAGGATAGTCTTGGAGGGGCCCAACGGGGTATTGATTGAGCAAGCCCTGCGATTCGCCTTCAAGGCAAGCAACAACCAGGCAGAGTATGAGGCCCTGATCGCAGGAATGCTTCTAGCCAAGGAGATGGGCGCGCAAAGCCTCTTAGCGAAGAGTGACTCGCTACTGGTCACGGGGCATGTGACCGGGGTGTATCAAGCAAAGGACCCGCAGATGGCTGCGTATTTGAAGTGCGTCCAGGTGCTGAAGGGAGCGTTCGTGGCATTTGAGTTGGTGCACGTCCCAAGAGAACAAAATGCCCGTGCTGACCTGCTCGCCAAGCTGGCCAGCTCAGGCAAGGGGGAAGGCAGAGGACGGTCATCCAAGAGACCCTCAAGGCGCCTCAAAAGTTTGTGGCAGATAACAGAGTGGATGTCCTCCAGATCAGTGCATCTAAGGGAAAGCCGGAGAGTCATCGGTCTTTGACTCAGGAGACGGCGAGGGCCACTAGCGTAAGTGTCTACTCGGCCTCGCCCACAGAAGGGGACCTCATGCAAGTGTGCGCCCTTGAAGAAAGAGACACCGGGATGACCCCCTACAGACGCTACCTTGCAGATGGGATCCTCCCAGCGGAGCCAGAAGAGGCCAAGAAGGTGAAAAGAAATTTCGCAAGGTATACCCTGGTGGACGAGACGTTATTCGGGCATGGGTTCACACACCCAATTTTGACGTGTGTAAGTGGAGATGAGTGCACATTGATAATGGCTGAACTCCACGAAAGAATTTGTGGAAGCCACGTGGGGGGGAGATCGTTAGCATCCAAGGTGGTACGTGCAGGCTTCTATTGGCCAACCGTAAGGCAAGATTGCTAAGGGTACGCCCAGCGGTGCAAGCAGTGCCAACAACACGCCGATTGGCACAAGGCGCCGCCAGAAGAACTGAGGTCAATTTACAGCCCATGGCCTTTCCATATTTGGGGAATTTACATTCTGGGGCCATTTCCATTGGCGATAAGGCAGATGAAGTACTTGATAGTAGCCATCGAGTACTTCACAAAGTGGATAGAAGTAGAACCAGTGGCACAGATCACTGCACAAAAGGTACAACACTTTGTTTGGAAAAACATTGTGTGTCGTTTCGGTGTGCTGAGGCGTCTGGTCTCGGATAACTGTACTCAGTTTGCAAGCCAGCAACTGAGGAAGTTGTGTGCAGAGGTACGCATCAAACAGGTGTTCGTACCAAGGATAGTGTGGGCTTATCAAACCACGCCCCAGACCTCCACCATGGAGATGCCTTTCAGCCTCGTGTACAGATCAGATGCGATGATCCCGGTGGAGATTCACGAGAGCTCACCACGTTTCCAGAACTTTGTGGCAGAGGAGTCCAACGAGGAGAGGAGGGTGAATTTAGACCTGTTGGACGAGGACAGGGAAGAGGCGAGAATAAAGGCTGAGGCAGTGAAGAGAAGGGTGGAGCGCCAGTACAACTCCAAGGTGAGGCCTCGCCACTTCCAGGTGGCGGATCTCGTCATGCGCAAGGCTCATCCATATGAGTTGGAGAACAAGTTGTCCCCTAAGGGGAACGGGTCGTACAGTCTTGAAACTCTGGAGGGAGGCCCCATTCCACGCACCTGGAACGCAGCTAATTTGAAGTTTTACTTTAGTCAAAGACTTTAAGTAGTACACAGTTAAAAGGGGACACTCTTTTTCCCTTTCGGGGGTTTTTTAATGAGGTCACCGAAGTAAAAAAAAATCAGTTTAAGTATACATTGTCTTGAATTTTTTCTCTTGAGATGTAAGGAAACATTAAAAAGAAAGGGCGTGCTTCCTTAAGAAACGAACCCGACACCATGGTGTTTAGACACCTCAGCAGGAGGGACGCGGATATATCCTCTGGGCCTGGACACCAAGAGTGCAAACCGCCTCGGACGTTTAGGCACCCCAAACGGAGCGGCGGGAACGCACTCCATGGGAGCGGACGACGAGTGGCAATAATATTGATCGTATAATCAGTGCTATTGGTGGATATAATACTGATGGTACCATTAGTGTTATTGGTGGCAATAATACTGATGGAACCATCAGTGTTATTGGTGGCAATCATACTGATGGTACCATCAATGTTATTGGTGGCAATCATACTGATGGTACCATCATTGTTATTGGTGGCAATAATACTAACGGTACCAACTGTCTTATTGGTAGTAATAATACTGACGGTACCATCATTGTTATTCGTAGTAATAATACTGAAGCTACCATGTACCATCAGTTTTAATTGTGGTATTAATACTCATGGTACCATTAGTTTTATTGGTGGAAATAATACTGATGCTACCATCAGTGTTATTGGTGGGAATAATACTGATGGTACCATTAGTGTTATTGGTGGGAATAATACTGATGGAACCATCAGTGTTATTGGTGGCAAAACTATTGATGGTACCATCAGTGTTATTGGTGGGGATAATACTGATGGTACCATCAGTATTATTGGTGGATATAATACTGATGGTACCATCAGTGTTATTGGTGGGAATAATACTGATGGTACCATCAGTGTTATTGGTGCAAATAATCCTAATGGTAACATCAGTGTTATTGGTGGCAATAATATTGATCATACCATCAGTGTTATTTGTGGCAATAGTATTGATGGTACCATCATTGTTATTATTGGCAATAATATTGATCGTACAATCAATGTTATTGGTCGATAGAATACTGATGCTACCATCAGTGTTATTGGTGGCAATGATATTGATGCTACGATCAGTGTTATTGGTGGCAATGATACTGATGGAACCATCACTGTTATTGGTGGCAATCATACTGATCGTACCATCATTGTTATTGGTGGAAATAATACTAATGGTACCAATTGTCTTATTGGTAGTAATAATACTGATGGTACCATCATTGTTAATGATAGTAATAATATTGATGGTTCCATCAGTGTTATTGGTAGTAATAATACTGATGGTACCATCAGTGTTATTCATAGTAATAATACTGAAGGTAACATCAGTGTTATTGTACCATCAATTTTCATTGTGGTATTAATACTAATGGTACCATCAGTGTTATTGTACAATCAGTTTTAATTGTTGTATTAATACTAATGGTACCATTAATGTTATTGGTGGAAATAATATTGATGGTACCATCAGTGTTATTGGTGGGAATAATACTGATGGTACCATCAGTGTTATTGGTGGGAATAATACTGATGGTAGCATCAGTGTTATGTGTGGCAATAATACTGATGGTACCATGAGTGTTATTGGTGGGAATAATTATGATGTTGCCATCAGTGTTATTGGTAGGAAGAATAGTGATGGAAACATCAGTGTTATTGGTGGGAATAATACTAATGGTACCATTAGTGTTATTGATGGCAATAATACTCATGGTACCATTAGTTTTATTGGTGGGAAGATAACTGATGGTACCATCTCTGTTACTGGTGAGAATAATATTGATGGTACCATTACTGTTATTGGTGGAAATAATACTGATGGTACCATCTGTGGTATTGGTGGGAATATAACTGATGGTACCATCAGTGTTATTAGTGGCAATATAACTGATGGTACCATCTCTGTTATTGGTAGGAATAATATTGATGGTACCATCAGGGTTATTGGCGGGAATAATACTGATGGTACCATGAGTGTTATTGGTGGGAATAATTATGATGGTACCATCAGTGTTATTGGTGGGAATAATACTGATGGTACCATCTGTGTTATGGGTGGGAATATAACTTATGCTACCATCAGTGTTATTGTTGGCAATAATCCTGATTGTACCATCAATTTTATTGGTGGGAATAATACTGATGGTACAATTACTGTTACTGGTGGAAATAATACTGATGGTACCATCTGTGTTATTGGTGGGAATATAACTGATGGTACCATCAGTGTTATTGGTGGCAATATAACTGATGGTACCATCTCTGTTATTGGTGGGAATAATATTGATGGTACCATCAGGGTTATTGTTGGGAATAATAGTGATGGTACCATGACTGTTATTGGTGGGAATAATTACGATGGTACCATTAGTATTATTGGTCGGAAGAATACTGATGGTACCATTAGTTTTAGTGGTAAAAATAATACTGATTGTACAATCAATGTTATTGGTGGGAATATTACTGATAGTACCATGAGTGTTATTGGTGGGAATAATATTGATAGTACCATCAGTGTTATTGTACCATTAGTTTTAATTGTGGTATTAATACTGATGGTACCATCAATGTTATTGCTGGTAATAATACTGATGGAACCATGAGTGTTATTGGTGGGAAGAACAATGATGATACCATCAGTGTTATTGGTGGGAATAATAATGATAGTACCATCGGTGTTATTGGTGGGAACAATACTGATGGTACCATCAATGTTATCGTTGGGAATATAACTGATGGTACGATCTCTGTTAATGGTGGGAATAATACTGATGGTACCATCAATGTTATTCGTGGGAATAGTACTGATGGTACCGTCTCTATTACTCGTGGGAATAATATTATTGGTACCATCAGGGTTATTGGTGGGAATAATACTGATGGTGCCATGAGTGTTATTGGTGGGAATAATTATGATGGTACCATCAATGTTATTGGTAGGAATAACATTGATGGTTCCATCAGTGTTATTGGTGGGAATAATACTGATGGTACCATCAGTGTTATTTGTTGGAATCTAACTGATGGTACCATCAGGGTTATTGGTGGGAATAATACTGATGGTACAACCAGTGTTATTGGTGGGTATAATACTAACGGTACCATCAGTGTTATTGGTGGGAATAATACTGATGGTACCATCTGTTTTATTGGTGGGAATATAACTGATGGTACCATCAGTGTTATTGGTGGGAATAATACTTATGGTATCATCAGATTTATTGGTGGGAATAATATTTATGGTACCATCAGTGTTATTGGTGGGAATAATACTGATGGTAGTATCTTTGTTATGGGTGGGAATATAACTTATGGTACCATAAGTGTTATTGGTGGAAATAATCTTTATGGTAGCATCGATGTTATTGGTGGGAATAATACTGATGGTACCATTACTGTTATTGGTGGAAATAATACTAATTGTACCATCTGTGTTATTGGTGGGAATATAACTGATGGTACCGTCAGTGTTATTGGTGGCAATATAACTAATGGTACCATCTCTTTTATTGGTGGGAATAATACTGACGGTACCATCAATGTTATTGGTGGGAATAGTACTGATGCTACCAGCGGTGTTATTGGTGGGAATATAACTGATGATACCATCTCTGTTATTGGTGGGAATAATACTGATGGTACCATCAATGTTATTGGTGGGAATTGTATTGATGGTACCAACGGTGTTATTGGTGGGAATAATACCTATGGTACCATCGGTGTTATTGGTGGGAATAATACTGATGGTACCATCAGTGTTATTGGTGGGAAGATAAGTGATGGTACCATCTCTGTTACTGGTTGGAATAATATTGATGATACCATTAGAGTTATTGGTGGGAATAATACTGATGGTACCATGAGTGTTATTGGTGGGAATAATACTGATGGTACCATGAGTGTTATTGGTGGGAATAATACTGATGGTTCCATCAGTCTTATTGGTGGGAATAATACTGATGGTACCATCAGTGTTATTTGTTGGAATATAAATGATGGTACCATCAGGGTTATTGGTGGGAATAATATTGATGGTACCATTAGTGTTATTGGTGGGTATAATACTGACGGTACCATCAGTGTTATTGGTGGGAATAATACTGATGGTACCATCTGTTTTATTGGTGGGAATATAACTGATGGTACCATCAGTGTTATTGGTGGGAATAATACTTATGGTATCATCAGTGTTATTGGTGGGAATAATATTTATGGTACCATTAGTATTATTGGTGGGAATAATATTGATGGTACCATGAGTGTTATTGGTGGGAATAATTATGATGGTACCATCAAAGTTATTGGTAGGAATAATACTGATGGTTCCATGAGTGTTATTGGTGGGAATAATACTGATGGTACCATCAGTGTTATTTGTTGGAATATAATTGATGTACCATCAGGGTTATTGGTGGGAATAATACTGATGGTACCATCAATGTTATTGGTGGGTATAAGACTGACGGTAGCATCAGTGTTATTGGTGGGAATAATACTGATGGTACCATCTGTTTTATTCGTGGGAATATAACTGATGGTACCATCAGTGTTATTGGTGGGAATAATACTTATGGTATCATCAGTGTTATTGGTGGGAATAATATTTATGGTACCGTCAGTGTTATTGGCGGGAATAATACTGATGGTAGCATCTGTGTTATGGGTGGGAATATAACTTATGGTACCATAAGTGTTATTGGTGGCAATAATCCTTATGGTAGCATCGATGTTATTGGTGGGAATAATACTGATGGTACCATTACTGTTATTGGTGGAAATAATACTGATTGTACCATCTGTGTTATTGGTGGGAATATAACAGATGGTACCGTCAGTGTTATTGGTGGCAATATAACTAATGGTACCATCTCTTTTATTGGTGGGAATAATACTGACGGTACCATCAATGTTATTGGTGGGAATAGTTCTGGTGCTACCAGCGGTGTTATTGGTGGGAATATAACTGATGATACCATCTCTGTTATTGGTGGGAATAATACTGATGGTACCATCAATGTTATTGGTGGGAATTGTATTAATGGTACCAACGGTGTTATTGGTGGGAATAATACCTATGGTACCATCGGTGTTATTGGTGGGAATAATACTGATGGTACCATTACTGTTATTGGTGGAAATAATACTGATTGTACCATCTGTGTTATTGGTGGGAATATAACTGATGGTACCGTCAGTGTTATTGGTGGCAATATAACTAATGGTACCATCTCTTTTATTGGTGGGAATAATACTGACGGTACCGTCAATGTTATTGGTGGGAATAGTACTGATGCTACCAGCGGTGTTATTGGTGGGAATAAAACTGATGATACCATCTCTGTTATTGGTGGGAATAATACTGATGGTACCATCAATGTTATTGGTGGGAATTGTATTGATGGTACCAACGGTGTTATTGGTGGGAATAATACCTATGGTACCATCGGTGTTATTGGTGGGAATAATAATGATGGTACCATCAGTGTTATTGGTGGGAAGATAAGTGATGGTACCATCTCTGTTACTGGTTGGAATAATATTGATGATACCATTAGAGTTATTGGTGGGAATAATACTGATGGTACCATGAGTGTTATTGGTGGGAATAATACTGATGGTACCATGAGTGTTATTGGTGGGAATAATACTGATGGTACCATCAGTGTTATTTGTTGGAATGTAAATGATGGTAGCATCTGTGTTATGGGTGGGAATATAACTTATGGTACCATAAGTGTTATTGGTGGCAATAATCCTTATGGTAGCATCGATGTTATTGGTGGGAATAATACTGATGGTACCATTACTGTTATTGGTGGAAATAATACTGATTGTACCATCTGTGTTATTGGTGGGAATATAACAGATGGTACCATCAGTGTTATTGGTGGCAATATAACTAATTGTACCATCTCTTTTATTAGTGGGAATAATACTGATGGTACCATCAATGTTATTGGTGGGAATAGTACTGATGCTACCAGCGGTGTTATTGGTGGGAATATAACTGATTATACCATCTCTGTTATTGGTGGGAATAATACTGATGGTACCATCAATGTTATTGGTAGGAATTGTATTGATGGTACCAACGGTGTTATTGGTGGGAATAATACCTATGGTACCATCGGTGTTATTGGTGGGAATAATACTGATGGTACCATCAGTGTTATTGGTGGGAAGATAAGTGATGGTACCATCTCTGTTACTGGTGGGAATAATATTGATGGTACCATTAGAGTTATTGCTGGGAATAATACTGATAGTACCATGAGTGTTATTGGTGGGAATAATACTGATGGTACCATGAGTGTTATTGGTGGGAATAATACTGATGGTACCATCACTGTTATTGGTAGGAATAATACTGATGGTTCCATCAGTGTTATTGGTGGAAATAATACTGATGGTACCATCAGTGTTATTTGTTGGAATATAAATGATGGTACCATCAGGGTTATTGGTGGGAATAATACTGATGGTACCATCAGTGTTATTGGTGGGTATCATACTGACGGTACCATCAGTGTTATTGGTGCGAATAATACTGATGGTACCATCTGTTTTATTGGTGGGAATATAACTGATGGTACCATCAGTGTTATTGGTGGGAATAATACTTATGGTATCATCAGTGTTATTGGTGGGAATAATATTTATGGAACCATCAGTGTTATTGTTGGGAATAATACTGATGGTAGCATCTGTGTTATGGGTGGGAATATAACTTATGGTACCATAAGTGTTATTGGTGGCAATAATCCTTATGGTATCATCAGTGTTATTGGTGGGAATAATATTTATGGTACCATCAGTGTTATTGGTGGGAATAATACTGATGGTAGCATCTGTGTTATGCGTGGGAATATAACTTATGGTACCATCAGTGTTATTGGTGACAATATAACTAATGGTACCATCTCTTTTATTGGTGGGAATAATACTGATGGTACCATCAATGTTATTGGTGGGAATAGTACTGATGCTACCAGCGGTGTTATTTGTGGGAATATAACTGATTATACCATCTCTGTTATTGGTGGGAATAATACTGATGGTACCAGCAATGTTATTGGTGGGAATTGTATTGATGGTACCAACGGTGTTATTGGTCGGAATAATACCTATGGTACCATCGGTGTTATTGGTGGGAATAATACTGATGGTACCATCAGTGTTATTGGTGGGAAGATAAGTGATGGTACCATCTCTGTTACTGGTGGGAATAATATTTATGGTAGGATTAGAGTTATTGGTGGGAATAATACTGATGGTACCATGAGTGTTATTGGTGGGAATAATACTGATGGTACCATGAGTGTTATTGCTGGGAATAATACTGATGGTACCATCAATGTTATTGGTAGGAATAATACTGATGCTACCATCAGTGTTATTGGTGGGAATAATACTGATGGTACCATCTGTGTTATTGGTAGGAATATAAATGATGGTACCATCAGGGTTATTGTTGGGAATAATATTGATGGTACCATCAGTGTTATTGATAGGATTAATACCGACAGTACCATCAGTGTTATTAGTGGGAATCATACTGATGGTACCATCAATGTTATTGGTGAGAATAATACTGATGGTACCATCAGTTTTATTGGTGGGAATATAACTCATGGTACCATCAGTGTTATTGGTGGGAATAATACTGATGGACCATTTGTGTTATTGGTGGGAATATAACTTATGGTACCATCAATGTTATTGGTGGCAAAAATACTAATGGTACCATCTGTCTTATTGGTAGTAATAACATCGATGGTACCATGAGTGTTATTGGTGGGAATAAGACTGATGGTACCATCAGTGTTATTGGTGGGAATAATACTGATGATACCATCAATGTTATTCGTGGGAACAATATTGTTGGTACCATCAGTGTTATTGGTGTGAATAATACTGATGGTACCATCAGTGTTATTCGTAGTAATAATACTGATAGGACCATCATTGTTATTGTACCATCAGTTTTAATTGTGGTATTAATATTGATGGCACCATTAGTGTTATTGGTGGTAATAATACTAGTGGTACCATCAGTGTTATTGGTGGGAATAAGACTGATGGTACCAGGACTGTTATTGGTGGGAATAATACTGATGGTACCATTTGTTATTGGTGGGAATATAAATGATGGTACCATCAGTGTTATTGGTGGGAATAATACTGATGATACCATCAGGGTTATTCGTGGGAATAGTACTGATGGTACCATGAGTGTTATTGGTGGGAATAATACTGATGGTACCATCAGTGTTATTGGTGGGAATAATACTGATGGTACCATCAGTGTTATTGGTGGGAATAATACTGATGGTACCATCAGTGTTTTTGGTGGGAATAATACTGATGGTACCATCAGTGTTGTTGGTGGGAATAATATTGATGGTACCATGAGTGTTATTGGTGGGAATAATAGTGATGGGACGATCATTGTTATTGGTGGGAATAATACTGAGGGTACCATCGGTGGTATTGGTGGGAATAATACTGATGGTACCATTAGTGTTATTGGTGGGAATAATGTTGAACCAAGTGGTGTTCAAGCTTTGAAGAATCCAATCCCTTTGAAGGATGTTGAAGCCTTTGTTGTGCTTGGTGTATCTGTGCTGGTTTAGCTTATTTCTGGGGTAGTTTATATGTTGTAATCCACCCTTTGATTAAATCTAAAGCATTAGGAATCTCAATCTTTGTGAAAGTAAAATGTTTTCACACTAAGTTAAAATAACCGATTGGTTTGTCGAAACAACTGATTGGTTTGTCGAAACAACCGATTGTTTATACTTAGGTGTTTTGAATAAGATTGAAAACTGTTTTTAAAATGGTTGAACTGTTAAGTACCAAAACAACCGATTGATTCGAGGAAACAACTGATTGTTTTTTTTTGGACCATAACAGAAAAACTGTTTTTGCTTTGATTGAGCTTTAAATGTTTTAACTGCTTACGCTCCAGTCATTAAATGCTTTGACCAATCTTTTAATGCAATTTAAGAGTTTGTTAAGATTTGATAACAAACTACATCTTTGAATATATTCAGAAGAACAGATTTGGCAATAAATCTTTTGACAAGTTTTGAGAAGAGTTTCTAAGTTTTTCAAAGAGCTAAGATTGCTAAGAGTGTGTGATTGATCAAAGTTGTGGAATAGGATTCTGCTTGTATTGATTTCAGATTATCTTCTGTAACAAGTGTAATCCTTGTATTCTCTCTGAAACAAGTTTCGTTTGTGTTTGCTAAGATTGGTTGTGTGTTCTTGAGGGGATCAAGATCAGCAATCTTGGTGTAGGTGTGTTGGATAAGGAGAGTGTCTTTCTTGAGGTGTTCAAGGTCATTCTCTTGTTTGTTGTGTAAGTGATCAAGGTGTGGTTGCTTAGTGGATTTCCTCAGGGTTTCTGAGAAGACTGGATGTAGCTCTGGTTTGGAGTGAACCAGTATAAATAACTGTGTACAATCTCTTCATCTCTAACTCTTTAAATTCAGTTTTATTTGTTGTTTGCTGGTATAAACAACCGATTGTTTCTGTGAAACAACCGATTGTTTTTCTGGTACAATAGCTTTTGCTTGCTGTTTTGGCGAACTGAATTTCTGAATCAATTGTTTCCTGAGATAAATTCAATCTTGTTTTAAAAGTGTACGAAAATCTTCTATAAACAATTCATTGGCTATCAGCGACAGGATTCCCAGAGTGGACATTCGTTGGTGACAAGGTCTCCTCAGCCCAAGAACATTCATGGCGCAGTGACAAGGAGGGTGCCATTAAAACCAGGCGATATCACAGAGATGGTGCACTGTGCTTCACCCGATACTCGCCTGGTCAGGTGGTGTTCTAAGGCACATTGCGTGTTAGCTTGCTCCATGGGTAGATGACTTAGTTGTGCGGCTGGTTAATACACAGAAATAACGTTCAAGTTGCCCCAACCCAGATGACGACACGTGTAGGGTTGGATGCTGTCTGTTACTCCAACCCAGATGATGACACGTGTAGGGTTGGGTGCAATAGAGAAGTGACGCTCGAGTTACCCTAGCTCAGATGATGACACGTGTAGGGTTGGGCGCTACCTGCTATCCCAGCCCAGATGGCGACACGTGCCGGGCTGGATGCGAGCCACGCGTCCAAAAGCATAACGGCCTGGAGAGAGAAGAAACCTAGCTATAAAGGTAAACTTAACAGAATTTGCAGAGGTACGTTTTCATTACGGCTCATTCTGCTAGGGTTGTGTGCCTTTAGTACGGTTCTACAGAGTATATTTTCTCTGAGTTTTGGGTGTTCTTGTTACTGACTTGAGTGTCGGAGCACCACCGGCCGCAGAGGCGCCACCTTGTGTTTTCAGGTTCCCTGAGGAAGCTCTTGTGGTGTGAACTTGAAGGGCACGTGGAGTCAAGCTGGTGAGGAGGTTCGTGACGAGGCAACGCTTTGGCGCTAAGTCAACCGGCAGGATCATCTGGCGCCCACCGTGGGGCCGTATAAAAGGTGATTCCCAACCATAGTTCGTGTTTGTTGTGGTTTTGGTGTTTTCTGTTTGACTGCTCGCTATCGCAGTCGATTCCTGGAGTTTTCACCGTTTGTTTGGAGTTTCTTTGAGTTGCTAAGTTTGCTGAGAAAAGATGAGGACAACACGGTCAAGTTCAGTCGCGTCGTCAACAGACGAAGATGCTGTGTCCATGACACAAGTCATGGACATGATGAGGACGCTGTAGGAGAACATGTTCGCATCACGTTCTGAACCGGAAAGGATGCACGAGGCACTGGTGGCTTCGCAAGCTAGGAATGAAGAGCTCAACAGGGTTAACGAAGAGTTGCGCAAAGCCCTGCAGGAGCGGGAGGAGCGCGCGGTCGGGGACAGATCTGCACCCCCATCCCCACCGCGCAGCTTCCCCATGCCGTTTTCCCAAGAGATCATGGACTCGGTGGTCCCGGCTAACACTGTGGCGGTGAAAGCGTCTTTCACTGGGGTCATCCTTATGATCATAAGAAGGGTAACGGGAAGGGGAATGGGTCAGGGCGGCCCAGAGAGACTAATCGCCCACCAAGGTATGAGTTCGTGATGGGGTTGGCTGATCTGATCGCCATCCCGAATATCGCTGCCGGGCTCAAAGTGCCTGAGAAGACGACAAAGAAGGTTTTGGGTCCAAAACCAGACACGTGGTGTGAGTTCCACAAGAGCTTTGGCCACTCCATCAACTCGTGTTTGGCTTTGGGATACCAACTCGTCGAGTTGGTCAAGTGCGGATTCCTGAAAGATTACTTGCTGGAAAAGCAAGCGGGCCAATCAGCGGGTTCCCAACCAGCGAGCAACGAAGGACAACAGCACGAGGTGCCCGTCCACGGCGAGATCCACACCATAGCTGGCGGATTTTCAGGTGGAGGGTGCACTGCATCGCAGCGCAAGAAGTACGCGAGGTCGGTGATGTCAGTGGAAATCTTTGAGGACCACTCACCCGACGTGGACATCACGTTCACCAAAGAAGACCTTAGGGACGTTGTACCTCACGACAACGACCCTATTGTGATCTCACTTGTCACGGCGAGAAGGACAGTCCACCGGGTACTGGTCGACCAAGGGAGCTCGACAGATGTAATGTTTTGGCCGACTTTTGAAAAATTACAATTGTCTCCTGATCAGCTGAGGCCATATGGGGGCTGCCTGTACGGTTTCGCCGACGATCAAGTGGAGGTAAGGGGGTATATCGAGTTGAGGACGACCTTCACAGATGGTTTGGCCTCACGAACAGAGAGAATCAGGTATCTTGTTGTAAACGCTCCGTCGGCGTACAACATACTGTTGGGAAGGCCAAAGCTCAACATAACGGGGTTTGTGCTTTCGACAAGGCACATGAAAGTCAAACTACCGTCTGTGGAGGATTTGATCATCACCATTCGAAAACAACCTAAAAAACAAGAGGTCTGTGTGCCACGTATCCACAACGCCTCCACCTGGCGCGGAGCCTGCGCAGGAAACTCGACGGCGAGTTTCGGATACGGTGTTGGAGGTGGCCGCCAGGGGCGATGTACCTATGGAGGATATAGAGGCGAGGTCTAAGAACGCCGCTCGGTTGGAGGGAGAAAGAAACTGCTCGGAGACCGCCAGAGAAACAGGTATCGCGAGGGCGCTGATCGCCAGTGAAAAGAGGCCTCAGCCAGTGGAGAAATGGCTCGAGAAGGAGATCAACGTTAAGGTGTTTAAGCTGGGGAGAACCTTGGATAGCGAGACGCAAGACCAAATCGCCAAGGTGATTAGTAGACACCTGGATGCCTTTGCGTGAGCTGCTTCAGACATGCCGGGGATTGACCCCGATTTCTTGTGCCATCGCTTAGCAATGGATCCCCAAGTCAGGCCTATCCGCCAAAGAAGGAGAAAGTTCAACGAGGAGAAAAGGCAGGCGATCAAAGACGAAACACAAAAACTCCTCACAGCAGGCCACATCAGAGAGATTCAATATCCAGAATGGCTCGCCAATGTCGTTCTGGTCAAGAAGAGTAGTGGAAAGTGGCGGATGTGTGTCGATTTCACAGACCTGAACAAGGCCTGTCCAAAGGATTCTTATCCTTTGCCGAGTATAGACGCCCTGGTAGACAGTGCATCAAGGTGCAAGCTGCTCAGTTTTCTGGATGCCTTCTCGGGGTACAATCAGATCAAAATGCACCCCAGGGATGAAGAGAAGACCGCCTTCATGACGGAAAGGTCATGCTACTGCTACAAGGTGATGCCCTTCGGGCTGAAGAGTGCGGGAGCCACGTACCAAAGGCTAATGGACAAGGTGCTTGCCCCTATGCTCGGAAGGAATGTGCAGGCATACGTCGACGACATGGTCGTGACGTCCCTGGAAAAGAGAAAGCACGTTGCCGATTTGGAAGAGTTGTTCATTACCATAGCCAGGTACAAGCTGAAACTAAATCCTGAGAAGAGTGTCTTTGGTGTGGAAGCAGGAAAATTTCTGGGATTTCTTTTGTCAGAAAGGGGAATCGAGGCTAACCCCGAAAATTGTGCCACCATTTTGGCGATGAGGAGCCCCGCCACTGTGAAAGAGGTGCAGCAGCTCACCGAGCGCATGGCCGCCCTGTCTCGATTTGTATTGGCCAGTGGGGAGAAGGGCCATCCATACTTCCAGTGCTTGAAGAGGAACAACAGGTTTGTCTGGACGAAGGAGTGCAAGGAGGCGTTTATAAAGCTCAAAGAATATTTGGCGAGCCCACCAGTTCTATGCAAACCCCAAGCCGCAACGCCACTCAGGCTGTATTTTGCCATAACTGAGAGGGCAGTAAGCCCAGTGCTCGTCCATGATCAAGATCAGGTCCAAAGGCCCATCTATTTTGTTAGCAAGGTGCTGCAAGGCCCAGAGGTGAGGTACCAGGCCCTAGAAAAGGTAGTGTTAGCGGTTGTATTTTCGGCGAGGAGACTGCATCATTACTTCCAGAGTTTTACGGTGTTGGTAATGACTGATTTGCCAATCCAGAAGGTCCTGAAGAAACCAGATTTAGCTGGAAGGATGGTGAAGTGGGCGGTTGAGCTGTCGGAATTCGACATCAAATATGAGCCCCGGGGATCGATCAAGGGGCAATTTTTCGCTGATTTCGTGGTCGAGCTGTCCTCCGAAATAGCGCAAAACGGCAAGGATGACTTTCGTTGGGTACTCTCGGTGGATGGGTCGTCCAACCAGCTGGGCAGCGGGGCTGGGATCATTTTGGAAGGACCCAACGGTGTGTTGATAGAGCAATCACTGAGGTTTGCTTTCAAAGCAAGCAACAATCAAGCAGAGTATGAGGCTTTGATCGCCGGAATCTTGTTGGCAAAGGAAATGGGGGCGCAGGTGCTGATGGCCAAGAGCGATTCGCTGTTGGTCACTGGACAAGTGACTGGCGAGTTCCAAGCCAAGAAACTGCAGATGGCAGCCTACTTGGAGTACATGCAAGAGCTAAGGAGATCTTTTGCTTTGTTCGAAGTGGTGCACGTGCCAAGAGAGCAGAATGCCCGAGCTGACTTGCTAGCCAAGCTCGCCAGTTCGGGCAAGGGGGGCAGACAAAGGACTGTCATTCAAGAAACTTTGAAGACTCCTCGAGCATTCGTGGCAGAACACCAGGTTCTTCATGTTTGCAGGTCGACGGAAAAAGCGGCGAGGAGCCATAGATCCCTAATGCAGGAGACCTTGAGGACGCCAAGGGTCAGGGCACACCCAGCGAAGGAAGTGAGCACGACGCAAGTTTGCGCTATCCACGAGCTTGATACGTGGATAACGCCGTACCAACGCTACATGGCAGATGGCGTGCTCCCAATAGATTCGACAGAAGCTAGAAAGATGAAGAAAAGCTCTAGCAAGTTTACCCTCATTGATGGCGAGCTGTACAGGTTCGGATTTACACACCCTCTTCTTGTATGTGTACACGGAGAGAAGTGCACGAGAATTATGGCTGAGCTCCATGAAGGGATTTGTGGGAGCCACATTGGAGGTCGATCGCTGGCGACAAGAACTGTCCGCGCAGGTTATTACTGGCCCACGATGAGGGAAGACTGCAAGAGATATGCCCAACGCTGCAAGCAATGTCAGCAGCACGCCGACTGGCACAAGGCGCCCCCAGAAGAGTTGAGGTCAATCTACAGCCCCTGGCCGTTCCACACGTGGGGAATCGATATTCTGGGGCCCTTCCCGTTAGCGATCAGGCAAATGAAGTATTTGGTTGTGGCTATCGAATACTTCACCAAATGGATCGAGGCAGAACCAGTAGCCCAGATCACTGCACACAAAATCCAGAGTTTCGTGTGGAAAAATATTGTGTCGTTTTGGCGTGCCCAAGCGTCTAGCATCAGACAATGGGACCCAGTTCGCAAGCCACCTGTTGAAGAAGCTGTGCGAGGACATCGGGACACAACAGGTGTTTGCTTCCGTGGAACACCCGCAAACGAATGGGCAGGTGGAGTCCAATAACCGGGTTTTGCTGAGAGGATTGAAGAGGAGGCTGGAAAAGGCCAAGGGGTCTTGGGCTGAGGAAGTTCCCCGTATAGTATGGGCATATCATACCACTGAGCAATCGGGAACCCATGAAACCCCGTTTAGCTTAGTGTATGGATGCGACGCGATGATTCCAGTCGAAATCCAGGAAAGCTCGCCGAGATTCCAGAACTTTGTGGCGGAAGACTCGAACGAAGAAAGGAGAATGAACTTGGATTTGCTGGACGAAGTCAGGGAGGAAGCGCGGGTGAAGGCTGAGGCGGTAAAGAGAAGAGTTGAGCATAAGTACAACTCCAAGATAAAGCCAAGGCATTTCAGGGATGGTGACCTGGTGATGAGGAAGGCCCACCAGTACGAGATGGAAAAAAAGTTGTCACCCAAGTGGACAAGACCGTTCAGAATAACTGAAGCACTCGGGAACGGCGCCTACCGCTTGGAGACGCTGGAGGGAGGGGCGATTCCTCGCACTTGGAACGCCACCCATCACAAGTTTTACTACAGTTAAGCCTTTGTAAGTAGCAATTAACTCGAACAATTTAAGATGTATCAGTTTAAACAAAAAATTTTCAAGGGGGCAGTCTTTTTCCCTAAGGAGGGTTTTAACGAGGCCACCCAGTAAAGAAGGTTTCGAAGTTTATCAAAGTTTCCCAGCTATTAAATTTGCATGTTGTCTGTTTGCCAAGTTTGTGCGGGGAGACCCTATCGCCCTTGTGTAGTTTTAAAGAAAAACGGCAAATCTGAACTGCATGCATCCAGTACAAAATTTCGGAAACATAAGTTTTTTAAGCCCTCATCGCCATATGGCGATCGGAGGCAAGGGAACAAAGTTTTTTAAGTCCTCATCACCATATGGCGATCGGAGGCACAAGAATAAAGTTTTTTAAGTCCTCACCGCCTCCTGGCGATTGGAGGCCCAAGTATTAGATTTCCTCCCGGCGAGAAAGAGATTTAAAAGACCTCCTCGCCTTGAGCGAGTGCAGGCGAGAAAGAGATTTAAAAGACCTCCTTGCCTTGAGCGAGTGCAGGCGAGAAAGAGATTTGAAAGACCTCCTCGCCTTGAGCGAGTGCAGGCGAGAAAGAGATTTAAAAGACCTCCTCGCCTTGAGCGAGCGTAGGCGAGAACAGATCACAAGACCTCTTTGCGTGAGCAAATCGAGGCAAGTTGAAAGCCCTCAGTGCATTCGGGGGAGGAGGAGATGTAACCCCTGGCCAAGTTGAGGCATCAGAAAAAGTCCTTCTCACCCTCGAGTGAGTTCAGGCAAGATTAAACCGAAAAGTCAGGGGTGCTAACGATCTCAAGTGTGGGAAAGGAGGGTTGGAGAAGGACTCTTTCCCCCTTGAGAGAGACACCAATGTTGACCTAGTAGGACCAGTTAAATCGGAGGTGAAGGGTAGTCGGGGAAGGTTCGCAGAGGACACCCCACCACCCAAATCATTGTTCTGAAACTCAGGGAGGTAGAGAAGAATCCGAAAGGCGGCTCTACCCCCAGATGAGGGAACAATGGTGTAAGTATCCCAGGATAAAGGCTCGGGGAAGGCAAAGAGCGATTCGGAAGACGACTCTCCTCCCAAGTGAGCAAAAATGAAATCAGAAGGTGGTCCCGCAAGGGACGCTTTCAGTTAAATGGAAGATGACGTCGCCAGAAGCCCGTGGTTTGAGATTGGAACAGAAAGAGAATCGCAGGCGGGGACCGCGTCTGCGAAGTTCTGAGCGACGATGCAGAGATGCCTTTGGCCCTTGGCGGGTCGGGCAAGAGAAGTTCCAGGTGCTAAGTAAGTGATTTCGTATTAAGCGTTATTGCTTCGAATTAACCGTTTATTTAAGTTAAGGTGGTTTGCAGAAAGTTAAGTACCGGTTGGTGCAAAGTACGTTGAGTTGAGAAAAGTTAAGTACCGGTTGGTACAAAATACGTTGAGTTAAGAAAAAACCATCCAGTTAAACTAGTTGATTGCACAGTAGATAAATTAGAAGATTATATATATATGTGTGTGCACATAAGTATCGAACAGTTCGAACAGAATGAAAATTATTACAGACCAAGGTAAAGCATAAGAGTTTTCAAGGAGATAAGTCAATCGGGGGCACGATCTTGCCGTCCACTACCTCGTTGTATACTGAGAACTCAGAAAGATCAAGGTCAGGATATTTGCAAGCAAACTGCTCCAAAGCAGCGCCAAAGCCGGAAGTTAGAACCTGGGCAGCCTCAAGCTGAAGCTCGTCGATCCTCGTCTTGAACCCACTGTTCTCTTCACGAACCTGGGTGACTTCAAGCTCGAGCTCGTCGGCCTTCTTCTTGAGCCCGCTGTTCTCCTCACAAACTCGGGCAAGCTCAGCAACAGCTTTACTAAGTTCCTGGGAGGCCTTATCCCGATCTTGCTCAACCTTTCCCAGATGGGTCTCTCTCTCGACTGACCTCTTCTCCAGGTTGACCATCTTCTGGGCGTCAGTTTTCTTTGCCTCCTCCAGCGCGGCGATTTTCTCCCTCAGAGGGACGATCTTGCTCTCCAGCTCGACGACGTCTTGGAGTTTGTCATGAAGCTTCTTGCGCAGCTCTTTGTTGTCTTGTCGCACGCTCTTGAGCTCGTCCTTGAGGGCGTTTTCAACTCGCGAAAACTCCAAGCCTTGCATCATCATATCGCATTTGGTCTTCTCGGCTTCAGCTTTCGCGGTGCTTGCCACCTCCTGGTTGATCCGGTTATCGAGCTCAAACTTCTCCAAAGAGTCCTTGAGCCCTTCGCCGACGATCTGGGGAAGGCAATCGTCGACCATGGCACTCAGGCGCACGGTAAAGGACTTCAAAGCTTCATGAAGAGCGGCTGGGAGGTTTGAGGTTGCTGAAGGAGGCGACGGTTGGTGCTTACCACCACCCTCACAAGGTTGGACGACGGGGGGAGCTTCGAGGCGCGGTGGAGAGGTAGGGAGGTTTTCGGCGGCTTGTGAGGAGGCTTGCGTATCAGCAAGTTGCTCAGGAGCGGCCTCAGCAACTGAAGCGTTCGAAACGAGAACATCCTCAGCGGACTCGAATGGTGTGGAGGCGCTGGGGGGTTCTCGATGAAGTTTGGAGCGGCGCTCTCAATTGCAGGGGTCTCGGTCACCGCCACCCTTTTCATTTTGCAGATTAACCCATCCTCAGTGGCTTCATCCGTTTCTTCGTCAGATACTACCCTGGGGGCCTTCCTCTTGGCCTTCTTGAGGGGTAGTTTTTTGGATTGGGGGGTTGGAAGAGCGACAGCTGCGAGTGGACCAGCTGGTGGAGATTGGCCCTGGCGGCGGCGATCTCCGCAACAGAGTTTGAGACCGTTTGGGAGCCCGCCGCCAGCTTGTGGGATTTGGCTATGGCGCGTAGCTCAGCCATTCTATCTTTCCCCAGCATCATATCTGCATTATTGGCCCACAATTACCAAACAACACAAAATTTGGTGTTTAACATTGCACAGAAAGACAAGCAGTATAAGACAATGCATGGGGAAAGCTAAAACTACACACAAGTCAGAACAGCATCGTCAAAGCAAAGGCAGGACGATACAAGTATAAGCTAAGGGAACTCAAGAATGAACCTATGTGAACGTCTAGTTGGCCTTCGAAAAACTCGTAGGCGATGATGGTGGAAGTCGGCAGAACCACGTTGGAAGAGGCGACTCTTTTCCAGAAGCCGCACAAGTCCTTGTCAAGGTCTCCCATTTTCTCTGGCCCCCTGGCCTTCCTGAAGTTTGACTCCTTCCTTCCCTTGTTCACCCAGTACAAGGAGAACCCGTCGAGAAGGGAAGGGTCTTGATCGTTGCAGCATACACGTACAAACTTCCCCTTCCAATCCTTATAGGATTGCTGGAAGATGGAGAGAATAGACCTTCCAGCGACCCCATTCAGGCTGACCCATAGACGATCGCCCGGGTTCTTCGCCTCGAACAAATAGAGGAATACATCCACTGAGGCCGGATGTCCCAAATGTGCGCAGATGATTTGGTAGGCCCGCACGAACGCCCAGCTGTTGGGATGGAGCTGGGCGGGGGCTATGTCGAGCTCGGTCAGGAGCTCCCTCTCAAAGCGTGTGAAGGGAAACCGGAGTTTGACCTTCTTGAACATAGTAGTGTATATGAAGCAGAAGGGGGTGTCGTCGCTCCCCTGATCGTCGGTGCAGATTGGCTCACCGGGAGGACAAGGCCGCACAACTACTTTGTCATCGTGCTCTGTACTGAAAGAGAGGTTTTCCTTATCACCTTTCTTGAGGCGAAAGATGTCGAGATCGGAGTTGACGGATGAGGTCTCACCCAGCAAGGTTGCGGAGGCCCACGGGTATAGCCGTTTGTAATCCGGAAGAGGTTTTACCATCGCGCTGGTTTGTGGTGGGTTTGGTTGTGGTTGGCTACGATGAGAGGACGCGGGTCTCACGACTCGGTCGGAGGGGACGTTGGGACCCCTTGGGGGGTCGCGGGAAGAAGAGGGGTTTGCCCTACGGGTTTTCGCCGGAGGGTTGCGAGGAGATGGAGGAGGGTTTGGTGTGATTTTTGAACGAGTCATCGAGGAAGCTGCAAGAAGACGAAAAGGTATGAGTGTTCGTAAACAGAAAGACTCGACAGAAGAAGAGAAGAGGGAAGAGCCAGAGGGGCTCGCAGAGAAAGGTTCAGAAACCCTAAACGCAGAGAAGAGAAAAACAAAGCAGAGAAACATCCCACAACGTATGCTCCAGACAGGTAATGGATGATGCAAACCGATTAAAATGCAGCAAATATCAGTAGAAGTGATAAAAAAGTTACCTTTAGATGATCAGAAGAGTAGTTAGAAAGATGGAGGTTGGGAGAATCGGAGCGTTCGCTGAAGCGTTTTGAGAGTTCGAAGAGAGGTAGAAGATAATGAAACAGTGAAATGGCGCGAAGTGTTTAAGAGTTTCGAAGGGTGTCGAACGTTGCGAGAAGCGCAAACGACAGTGAGTAATGGCCGTTGATGAGTCCACGTGTCGAATGATCGAAGAAGTTGGTGAAATGTCAAGTCAGTGAACAGTATTAGCGCCAACGCGCAAAGCCACGTAAGCCGCCGGATTTAAACCTCTTTAGTCTCCTCGCTGAATAAGTCGCAGCTCGAAACTGGGGGGCTTGTGTACCGACCAGGTCATCGGGTGTGATGACGTGGCTTGCACGTGACTATGTGGGGCGTGCTCAGCGGAACACGTGGGCAAGAGAAAGATGGATGGTTCAGAGGTGAGCATAGTCGCCGGTTCATGGACCTGGCGTTCTGCGATGAACATAGTCGGTTGTCGCCGGGTTTATCTGTCATCGACGTGTTTTGCGATTGGCGACCAGGTAGCTTGACATCCCCACAGGAAGCACGTCGCCGGATTTCCCGACAAGCTCAGTTGAAGCTGACGAAGGCTCAGAAGTGTAAGTTCAAGTGTACAACTCCAGTGAGGCGATTGTCGCCCCAGCATAAGGCGTGAAGGGCGTGTGGGTTGAAGGGGACAGCTTGCCTATCAGCGACAGGATTCCCAGAGTGGACATTCGTTGTTGACAAGGTCTCCTCAGCCCAAGAACATTCATGGCGCAGTGACAAGGAGGGTGCCATTAACAACAGGCGATATAACAGAGATGGTGCATTGTGCTGCACCCGATACTCGCCTGGTCAGGTGGTGTTCTAAGGCACATTGCGTGTTAGCTTGCTCCATGGGTAGATGACTTAGCTGCGCGGCTGGTTACTACACAGAAATAACGTTCAAGTTGCCCCAACCCAGATGACGACACGTGTAGGGTTGGATGCTGTCTGTTACTGCAACCCAGATGATGACACGTGTAGGGTTGGGTGCAATAGAGAAGTGACACTCGAGTTACCCTAGCTCAGATGATGACACGTGTAGGGCTGGGCGCTACCTGCTATCCCAGCCCAGATGGCGACACGTGCAGGGCTGGATGCGAGCCACACGTCCAAAAGCATAACGTCCTGGAGAGAGAAGAAACCTAGCTATAAAGGTAAACTTTACAGAATTTGCAGAGGTACGTTTTCATTACGGCTCATTCTGCTAGGGTTGTGTGCCTTTAGTACGGTTCTACAGAGCATATTTTCTCTGAGTTTTGGGTATTCTTGTTACTGACTTGAGCGTCGGAGCGCCATCGGCTGTAGAGGTGCCACCTTGTATTTTCAGGTTCCCTGAGGAAGTTCTTGTGGTGTGAACTTGAAGTGCACGTGGAGTCAAGCTGGTGAGGAGGTTTGTGACGAGGCAACCCTTTGGCGCTAAGTCAACCGGCAGGATCAATACGGATGGTACCATCAGTGTTATTGGTGGGAATAATACTTATGGTACCATTAGTGTTATAGGTGGGAATAATACTGATGGTACCATTAGTGTTATTGGTGGGAATAATACTGAGGGTACCATCATTGTTATTCGTGGGAATAATACTTATGGTACCATCACTGTTATTGGTGTGAATAATATTGATGGTACCATCAGTGTTATTGGTGGGAATAATACTGATGGTACCATCAATGCTATTGGTGGGAATATAACTTATGGTACCATCAGTGTTGTTCGTGGCAATAATCCTGATGGTACCATCAGGGTTATTGGTGGCAATAATCCTGATGGTACCATCAGGGTTATTGGTGGCAATAATCCTGATGGTATCATCAGTGTTATTGGTGGCAATAATACTCAGTATTATTGCCACCAATAACACTGATGATACAATCAATATTATTGGTGGCAATGATACTGATGGTACCATTAGTGTTATTGGTGGCAATGATACTGATGGTACCATCAGTGTTTTTGGAGGGAATAATACTGATGGTACCATCAATGTTATTGGTGGGAATAATACTGATGGTACCATCATTGTTATTGGTGGGAATAATGTTAGAATGGATGGCTTTAAACTAGAGGGGGGTGAATTGTTTAAAGAACATTTTCGTAAACTTTTAAGACAAGAATGAATTTATCTCAGGAAACAATTGATAAGAAATTCAGTTTACCAAAAACAGCAAACAAAACAGCAGAACCAGAAAAACTATCGGTTGTGTCACAGAAACAATCGGTTGTTTATACCAGTAAACAAATATCAAAATTGAGATTAAAGAATTAAGGATAGAGAGATTGTACTCAGATGTTTATACTCGTTCACTCCAAACCCAGAGCTACATCCAGTCTTCCCAGAAACCCTAAGGAAATCCACTAATCAATCACAACTTGATTACTTTCACAACAACCAAGAGAATGACCTTGAACACCTCAAGACACATACTCTTCTTGGCCAACACACAAACACCAAGATTGCTGATCTTGATCCCCTCAAGAACATACAACCAATCTCAGCAAACACAGAAACGAAACTTGTTTCACAGAGTACAAGGATTACACTTGTTACAAAAGATAATCTAAAATCAATACAAGCAGAATCCTATTCCACAAACTTTGATCAATCACAAACTTTCAGCAATCTCAGCTTTTTGAAAAACTTCAAAAAACTCTATTCAAAAACTTGTCAAATCTTAACAAACTCTTAAATTGCATTAAAAGATTGGTCAAAGCATTTAATGACTTTTGCGTAATCAGTTAAATCATTTAAAGCTCAGTCAAAGATAAAACAGTTTTTCTGTTATGGTCCCAAAACAAACAATCGGTTGTTTCTTCGAATCAATCGGTTGTTTTGGTTCTTAACAGTTCAACCATTTTAAAAACAGTTTTCAATCTTTTTCTCAAAACATCTAAACAATCGGTTGTTTCGACAAAACAATCGGTTGTTTTAACTTAGTTTGAAAACATTTTACTTTGACAAAGATTGAGATGCTTATGCTTTAGATTCGATCAAGGGGTGGATTACAATACTCAAACTACCCTAGAACTATACTATACCAGCACAGCAACACCAAGCACAGCCAAGGCTTCAACATCCTTCAAAGGGTTTGGATTCTTCAAAGCTTGAACACCACTTGGTTCAACAATCTCCCCTTATTTGATGAAGACAAATCCCTGATGGTTGTGTTGTACCTGATTGAATCTGAAGCAGTTCCTGCAAGATACAATTTTGAACAAAGCATAGAACTTCTGATATTTGGTTAGCACAGATAAACAGTGATAAACTTCAGAGCTAAATATCAGAAAAAATTACTCATCCAAACTGTTTTAACAACTCAAAACAGAAACTTAAACACAACATATATATCTCCCCCTATTTGTCTTCACAAATAGACAAAGAGAAGAAATAAACAAGATATTGTTTTGATTACATCAGAATTAAAGCAGCAACAGTAGAAAGAAAGAAAAGATTTAAAAACCAGATATAAGCACCAAAATGAATCGATTGTTTCGATACACCAATCGGTTGTTTTTCCTTCATTCTTCATCTTCATTAAACTGAAGATCAAAGATTTGGTTCTGGACAGCTTCAATCTGTTCATCTAGAGTCATGAATCGTGCATCCATATTGTCAAACCTGGTGTCAATACTCTGGAAATTACTAACACAGAGATCATGAAGGCTCCTTTGAATTTCAGCGAAACCATCGAGCCTATTCATCATTAGTCTTTAAAAGGAGACACGGTTTGCATCCTTTCTTCTTGATTTCCAGCACCTGCACTTGGTCCAGCATCTTGATAATCTTCAGGTGGATCTTCATGTTGAACATCCATATCAGTAGGTTCATCTTGTTCAAGATCAGCAGCACCACTAGATGAGGCACCAAGGTCACCATCCTTACTAATCCATGTCGAGAAGAGAAGGTGGACGTGATGCAGGTCTGCGCCACCCACGAGCCAGACACTTGGATAACACAGTACAAGCGGTGCTTGGCAGATGGTCTCCTCCCGCTGGATCCAGCAGAAGCTAGGAAGGTAAAGAAAAATTCCAGCAAGTATACATTGATTGATGGCGATCTGTACAGGTTTGGATTCACTCACCCACTCCTGGAATGTATACACGGCGAGAAGTGCACGAGGATTATGGCAGAGCTCCACGAAGGAATATGTGGAAGTCACGTCGGGGGTCGAGCTCTGGCCGCGAGGACTCTCCGTGCAGGCTACTATTGGCCATCCATGAGAGAAGATTGCAAGAAGTACGCCCAGTGCTGCAAACAATGCCAGCAGCACGCCGATTGGAACAAGGCGCCTCCCGAGGAGTTGAAGTCGATCTATAGCCCTTGGCCGTTTCATACTTGGGGAATCGACATCCTGGGACCTTTTCCACTGGCGATCAGGCAGATGAAGTACTTGGTGGTGGCGATTGAGTATTTCACCAAGTGGATTGAAGCAGAACCAGTAGCCCAGATCACCGCGCACAAGATCGAAGGCTTCGTATGGAAGAATATTGTGTGCCGGTTTGGAGTGCCTAAGCGTCTGGTATCAGATAATGGGACTCAGTTTGCGAGCCACCTGTTGAAGAAGCTTTGCGAAGGGGTCGGAATTCAGCAAGTGTTTGCATCCGTCGAGCACCCTCAGACTAATGGCCAGGTGGAATCAGCTAACCGGGTGTTGCTGAGAGGTTTGAAGAGGAGGCTCGAGAAAGCCAAGGGGAGCTGGGCTGAGGAGGTACCCCGAATAGTTTGGGCGTACCACACCACCGAGCAGTCAGGAACCCATGAGACCCCGTTTAGCTTGGTCTACGGGTGTGATGCCATGATTCCAGTCGAGATTCAGGAGAGCTCGTCGAGATTCCAGAACTTTGTAGAGGAAGACTCGAATGAAGAGAGAAGACTGAACCTGGATCTGCTGGACGAAGTCAGGGAGGAGGCAAGGCTGAAGGCTGAGGCGGTGAAGAGAAGGGTCGAGCGAAGGTACAACTCAAAGGTGATGCCAAGGCAGTTTAGAGAAGGCAATCTGGTGATGAGAAAGGCCCACCAGTACGAGATGGAGAATAAGCTATCACCCAAGTGGACTGGACCGTTCAGAATAACCGAGGCACTCGGGAACAGAGCCTATCGCTTGGAGACGTTGGAGGGGGGGCGATCCCTCGTACCTGGAACGCCACACACCTGAAGTTGTACTATAGCTAAGAGCTTTGTAAGTAAAGACAAACACAAATATTACATTGCAATGTCTCTGTTAAAACAGTTTTAAGGGGGCGCTCTTTTTTCCCTAAGGAGGGTTTTTAATGAGGCCACCCAATAAAGAAGAGTTTTCGAAGTATAAGGTGTTTTCAGATCGCATATGTGTTATTTCCAAAAGTTTCGAAGAAAGACCTTGTCATTCGTACATGATTTGAGGCACGAAAAGATATGTCGCGTGTTTTCTAAAGTTTTAAAGTCCTCATCGTTTTTCGGCGATTAGAGGCACCAGTTAAGTTTTAAAGTCCTCATCGTTTTTCGGCGATTAGAGGCACCAGTTAAGTTTTTAAAGTCCTCATCGTTTTTCGGCGATCGGAGGCACCAGATGGAAGACCTCAACGCCCTCGCGCGTTTTGAGGCAAATTAAAAAGACCTCCTCGCCGTTGAGCGAGTGCAGGCGAGAAAGAGAAAAAGTCCTCCGTGTTTCTGGGAGCGAGAAGATGTAACTCCCGGGGCAACGCAGAGGCAAGTTAAAGACCTCCTCGTCGTTGTGCGGGCGCAGGCGAGAAAGGTCCTCAGTGCATCCAGGGGGGAGGAGATGTACGCCCTGGGCAAGTTGAGGCATCGGATAAAGTCCTTATCGCCGTTGTGCGAACTAAGGCCCATCAAAGACCTCCTCGCCGTCGAGCGAGTGCAGGCGTGAGAGAGAAAAGGTCCTCAGTGCATCCAGGGGGGAGGAGATGTACACCCTGGGCAAGTTGAGGCACCTGACAAAGTCCTTCTCGCCGTCGAGCGGGTTAAGGCCGTTAAAGTCCTTCTCGCCGTCGAGCGAGTTAAGGCCGTTTAAAGTCCTTCTCGCCGATGAGCGAGTTCAGGCGAGTAAAAGTCCTTCTCGCCGATGAGCGAGTTCAGGCGAGTTAAAAGACCTTCTCGCCTGTGCGCGAGTATAGGCAAGATAAAATCCTTCTCGTCTTGAACGAGTTCAGGTATGGCGAAGAGGGTGGAAGAAGCTTGAAAGGTGGCTAAGGTAGGTTCGAAGAGAACGCCTAGCCAGCCAGTCTTTAGCTCTGAGGTTCAGGGGAGGTAAAGGAAGGTCCCAAAGGGCATTTCTGCCTCAGATAGAGAGATGACTGCCAAAGCCTGAGGCTAAGGAAAGCTGGTGTTGCCAAGAGGTCTAGGTGATCGCGAAAGTTCAAACACGGCGAGAAGGTTGAAAGACTTGTTTGATAAAGCGGGTCAAGTGGGACGTCGTTTGAACCAATGATTGAATCACAGTTCATTGCTTGGAACGTTTCTTACGATCAGGTTAGTGCCTCGGGGGTACAAGCTGTTTAAAGCGATTGTTGCTTAAGTTCGAATCGGCTCGAAGCGGTTACGCCAAAGGTCATGTTTGCAAAATCGTTAAGTTAAACGCAGCAGAGTTAAACATACAAAGAAAGTAAAGCGCTCAAAAGGAGTCAGAAGAAATATCCAGGTTTCGCTATTGAAATAAGTAGTTGTTCAAAATACGTATGCAAGGGTTTTTACAAGGTAAATACAAGTGAATTCATAAAGAAGCAGATGGGGTAGAATTGGTTGAGCCTTCGGCGGGAACGACCTTTCCATCTACTACTTCATTGTTTAATGACACCATGCTGAGGTCGAGATCAGGGAATAGGCATGCGAACTGTTCTCGAGCGGCATCAAACCCGGCAACCAGAATCTGAGCGGAGCTTAGCTTAAGTTCTTCAATTTGCTTTTGAAATCCTTCAACCTGCTGCTTAAGCTCCTTGTTTTGCTGCTCCAGCTCTTCGACCTGTTTTCGGAGTTGTTTGTTGGTCTCTTGAGCTTGAAGAAGGTCGTCAGCCACCTTCTTGGATTCTGTTTGAGCTTGAGCCAACTCGGCAGCCATCTTCACCTTTTCTTTGTTTGCCTCGGAGAGATCGGCCATGGCGTCGTCTCTGGCTTTCTCTACTTGCCCAAGTAGCTTCTCGCGGTCGATCGACCTTTGCTCCAGCCTCAGTACCTTATCGGCATTGGTTTGAATTTGAGCCTCCAGGTCGCTCGCCTTGGTACGTAGGGGCACGATTCTGCTTTCAAGTTCGACTTTTTCTTGGGCATGTTCGTGGACTTTGCGGCGAAGGTCGACAGCTTCCTTGCGCGCAAGCCTAAGCTCGGTGTTTAGGGCATCCTCCACTCGAGAATGTTCCATTTTTGCGAGCGTTAGGCTGAATGACACCTTCTCCACCTCGACCTTCATTGTGCTGTTCTCGGTCTTGAGGTTGTAGATGTCATCCTGTAGCCGCCTGGTGGAGCTCTCCACAGCTCTCGTTATGATTGATGGGATATCCTCTGCAATGGTTTTGAGTTTAGCAGTCAGAGGTTCCCACATCCTCGTCACCTCGAGGGAAAGATTTGTAGCTTGGAGAGGCGCCAGGGGGGCTTGTTGAGGGTTCTCGTCGCCGCCTTCCTTAACAATATTTTCGGTGGTTGCTTCTTGGCGCGGCGACGCAATCGGGGACTCGGTGATTAGGATTGGAGAGGTGTGAGCGACCTCATCCCCGATTGGAATGATTCCTGCAGCTGAAGTGTTGGAAGGAGGGCCCCCTCCTGCTGATATATGTGGTGTAGAGGCGCTCGGGGGGTCCTCTAAGAAGTTTGGCTCTGGGGCCTCAGTTGCAGGTGGCGCAGTGGCCAATGGAACCGCTTGGACTGGTGGTGAAGGAGCTCGTGGCGTTGGCGATGAGGGAGGAGGGGCAGGTGTTGACGGTGGTGTTGAAGCTGGAAGAGGGGGTGGGGCAGGTAGAGAAGGTGGTGCCACCCTTGTCCTCTTTGTAACGAGGCCATCCTCAGTGACCTCGTCGTCCTCTTCCTCATCCTCTTGGACAACTTGGGGGGCCTTCCGCTTTGGCCTCTTAAGGACCAGTTTCTTTCGTTGGGCGGGCGCCTTAGGCGGTGATCGCCCCTGGATGATGGCCTTCTCGACCGCTGAGTTGGGAACCGTCTGGGAGCCGGTTGCCAACCCGTGGTTGCGGGCGAGCGCCTTTAAATCGGCGAGCATGTTCTTACCCAACATGGTGTCTGCATGAAATGAAAGTGCATAAGTTAGCTCAAAGGAGAAAGGGGTAAGTATACAAGACAATAAGACGGCAAAGCAGGCATATGCAGAAAAGATGAAACCAAAGTCTTGTGTGTATTGCACAAGACGCCCAGAAGCAATGTCAGAAGCATGTCAAGATAAGGATGTAGCGTCCTAACCTATTTGGAATTCCAGCTGGTCCTCAAAGAACTCGAAGGAAATCAGGGTGGGGGTCAAGAATGTTATATGGGCATCTGCCACCCTCTTCCAGAAGAGACAAAGGTCTCTGTCCAATGCTCCCATGCTATCAGGACTTCTGGGCCTCCTGAAGCAGCTCTTGGACTCCTTTTTCCCCTTGTCCACCCAGTACAAGGGGAAACCGTCGAGAAGGGAAGGGTCTTTGTCATTTGCGCGAACCTGGATGAACTTCCCCTTCCAATCCTTGTACGACTGCTGGAAGATGGTGAAGATGGATCTCCCAGCAATGGCGTTCAGGCTGACCCACAGGCGATCTCCTGGGTGTTTGGCCTCAAATAGAAATAAAAATACGTCCACTGACGCGGGCAGCCCCAGGTGGGCGCACGTTACCTTGAAAGCTCGGACGAACGCCCAGCTGTTGGGGTGAAGCTGGGCGGCAGCGATGTTGAGCTCGGTTAAGAGTTCCCTCTCAAATCGAGTGAGAGGGAACCTGAGTTTAACCTTCTTGAAGAGAGTGGTGTAGACGAAGCAGAAGGGCCCGTCGGCGCTCACTTTATCATCGACGCACACTGGCAGGGTGGCTGGGCAAGGCAGCACCATCATTCTCTCATCGTGCTCCTTGTGGAATGATTGGTGGGCCTCGTCCCCATTGGTCAATCGCAGAACCGCTCCCGCGGTGTTCACCGACGACGTTTCCTTTAAGAGGGTTGAGTTAGCCCATGAGTATAACGTCTTGAAGTCTGGCAGTGGGGCGGGGGCTCCTCCAGCGTTTGGTGGAGTCGCCTGGGCCAGAGTGGTTTGAGAAGACGCGGGCCTCACAGCCTGCGAAGAGGGAGCTCCACGAACTTGCGTAGAGTCGTGTGCTTGTGAATGGGGGTTTCGCGCTGACGGAGGGGGGTTCGGGGTGATCTTCGTGCGAGTCATGGTAGCAACTGCAAACGAAGGAGGAAGGAAAAATAATCAGGAGGGTTACAAAGGCTGACTCAATCATGAATGGAAGGTGAAAGACGAACGAATGTGAGTTCGTTGCGACAATCGGCAAAGCCCTAAGTCACGCAGAAGGAGAAATGGAAAAACAGCCCACAGCGTATGCAGCAGACAGTTATAGGATGATGCAAATCGGTGAAAATGCAAGAAAACCCAGCAGATAAAGGAAAGTAGTTACCTTTCGATGATCGGGAGAATATTAAAGGGAGGTGGTGATCTAGAGCGTCGAGGAACGTCGAGAGCTTTCGCAGAGAGGAATGAGAGCGTATGCGAGTGTGAAGAAAGTGATGGAACAGTAGGAGCGTAAGGGGTTTAGGGGTTTTCGAACGGTTTTGGGAAGCGCTAACGACAGATGAAGATGGCCGTTGATGAGAGCCACGTGTCGAATGATGCGTGAAGAGTTTGGTGGAGCGTCAGAGCAGCAGAAAGTACTACCGCTTGGAATTCTGCGCCCATGCCACGTGGACCGGTGTTAACGAAGGCTTTTTCAGTCTTTTCACTAGACAAGTCTTCGCTTAAGACTGGGGGGCTTGTGTACCGCCCTGGTGGTCGGATGCAATGACGTGGCATCCTGTTACAGTGTAGGCGTGTTGACAAGACGCCAGGTTACAGTTGGGAAGGAAGTCGGGAGGCACGTGTAGTCGCCGATAGTTAAGTTGGCGTGTTCCGATCTCCAGCTTACCAGAATAGGCGATCGCCAGGTTGAGGACGAAGTCGCCAGATGCAGACTCAGGCGACCAGGCAGTCGGAGATCGCCAGAACAAGCACATCGCCGAAGTTAAAGGAGAAGCAGATTATGAAGGCGGCCGGCGAGACCACAGGGAAGGTGTATGAAGGCCCTACCTCACCAGTTTCAGTAGAGATCGCACTCCTGAGTTAGCTATGCACTGGGCAGCACCATGCATAGGTAACTTAGCCAAAATGAGAGTAGAAGTAGCGCCAAGTCAGGGAGCCTCCAGATGATGGCACGTGTACAGTCGGATGCAAGCCACGTGTCCAAGTCTGTAACTGCCAGGAGAGAGAAAATCACCAGGTATATAAGAGTTCTTAACAGATTTCCTAAGGTACGCACGTTCAGTTCATACACTTTACGCTTGCGAGTGACAGAGCTGTTTGTGAGAGAGATTTGCACGGTTCCAGTTCTTAGTATTTGGTGATACCGCCACTGACTTGAGCGTCGGAGTGCGATCGGCCGCAGCGGCGCCGTATCGTTTCTTTGCAGGTTCTTGAGATAGATCCAGAGGAGGAACGGAAGCGAGGAGCGGCGCGCACGTCGATCCTTTGACGAGGCATTCTTCAGCGCTCCGGTCAACAGGCAGGATCAGTTTCCCTCAAACTTTAGGTTTGTGTAGAACACCCTTACCAAATCTGGATATATGTTTCCCTTCATCTCCAGGAACTTTTTGAGAGATTGATCCTTGAGCAGCCTTCTCACATTATCAAGCTTTTGACTTTTCAGCCAATCAAAGCATACAACCTTGGGGTTGTTTATCTTTTTGATACTTTTTTCATACCTATACTTCTCAATAAGATCATTGTCTCCAGAAAACCAGCCTTCTAGCCTTCCTCCAGACCTTACAGCCCTGGTTTTGACTCTCTTTGAGGTGGGAGGAGTTGATTCCATGATGGTAGAGAAGAAAAACAGAGAATAGCTCTCTTCACAGATTTTTGCAAGAGATGTTGCAATTGGTTGTTCTTGTGGAAGAGATCAGCTGCACCAGATTTTATAGCAGAAAAAGAATCAATTAACATTCAATTTTATTTAGTGGGTACCTGGTTTTCAGAGAGAGAGGACTTGACTCTGCTCTGCACAGAAAACGTCAGAAAAAGCTGAGAATCACATGGTCTTCACATGTGATCTTTGACTAGTCATTAAGGCTCTTGAATTTTCAAGATTTTGGAATATTCTCCTTTATGACTGTTGTAACTTCTCTCTGAACATGATCAGCTTTCAACATAGATTCTTTGACCAGGATTCTCTCTTTGAATTGATCTTGCCTGTTGACCGGAACGCTGGAGAATGCCTCGTCAAAGGATCGACGTGCGCACCGCTTCTCACCTCCGTTCCTTTCTGGGATCTACTTCAAGAACCTGCAAAGAAACAACACGGCGCCGCTGCGGCCGATCGCACTCCGACGCTCAAGTCAGTGACGGTATCACCAAAAACTAAGAACAAGAACCGTGCAAATCCTCTCTCACAGTCAGCTCTAACTCGCAAGCGTAAAGTGTATGAACTGAACGTGCGTACCTCAGAAAGTTTGTTAAGAGCTCTTATATACCTGGTGGCTTCCTCTCTCCTGGCAGTTACAGGCTTGGACACGTGGCTCGTATCCAACTGTACACGTGCCATCATCTGGAGGCTCCCTGACTTGGCACTGCTTCTACTCTCATTTTGGCTAAGTTACTTATGCATGGTACTGCCCAGTGCATAGCTAACTTAGGAGTGCGATCTCTACTGAAACTGGCGAGTTAGGGCCTTCATATACCTTCCCTGTGGTCTCGCCGGTCGCCTTCATAATCTGCTTCCCCTTCATCTTCGGCGATGTGCTTGTTCTGGCGATCTCCGACTGCTTGGTCGCCTGGGTCTACATCTGGCGACTTCATCTTCAACCTGGCGATCGCCTATTTTGGTAAACTGGAAATCGGAACACGCCAACTTAACAACTGGCGACTACACGTGCCTCCTGACTTCCTTCCTATCTGCCAACCTGGCGCCTTGTCAACACGTCTACACTGTAGCAGGATGCCACGTCATCATACCCGACCACCAGGGCGGTACACAAGCCCCCCAGTCTTAAGCGAAGACTTGTCTAGCGAAAAGACTGAAAGAGCCTTCGTTAACACCGATCTACGTGGCACTGACGCAGAATTCCAAGCGATTGTACTTTCTGCTGCTCTGACTCTCCACCAAACCCTTCACTCATCGTTCGACACGTGGCTTCATCAACGGCTCTCTTCATCTGCCGTTAGCGCTTCCTAAAATCATTTCGAAAACCCTTAAACCCATTACGCTCCACTGTTCCATCACTTTCTTCGTGCTTGCAAACGCTCTCACTTCCTTCTGCGAAAGCTCTCGACGTTCTTCAACGCTCTAGATCACCATCTCCCTTCACCGTCTTCCTGATCATCGAAAGGTAACTACTTTCCTTCATCTGCTGGGTTTCCTTGCATTTTCACCGATTTGCATCATCCTGTAACTGCCTGGTGCATACGCTGTGGGTTGTTTTTCCATTTCTCCTTCTGCGTAACTTAGGGCTTTGTCGATCGTCGCAACGAACATACATTCGTTCGTTTTTTCACCTTCCTTCTATGATCGAGTCAGCCTCTGTAATCCCCTGATCGTTTTTTCTTTCTTCTTCCTTTGCAGTTGCTATCATGACTCGCACAAAGATTACCCCGAACCCCCCTCCTTCAGCACGAAACCTTCCTTCACAAGCACACGACCCAACACAAGTTCGTGGCGCTTCGTCTTCGCAGGCTGTGAGGCCTGCATCTTCCCAAACTGCCCTGGCTCAGGCGACTCCATCTAACGCTGGAGGAGCCCCCGTCCCTCTGCCAGACTTCAAAACTCTATACCCCTGGGCTAACTCAACCCTTCTGAAGGAGACCTCGTCGGTGAACACAGCGGGAGCAGTTTTGCGGTTGACTAAGGGGGACGAGGCCTATCAATCGTTTCACAAGGAGCACGACGAGAAGATGATGGTGCTGCCTTGCCCCGCCGCTCTGCCAGTGTGCGCTGATGACAGAGTAAGCGCCGACGGGCCCTTCTGCTTCGTCTATACAACTTTCTTCAAGAAGGTCAAGCTCAGGTTCCCTCTCACCCGATTTGAGAGGGAACTCTTGACC
This sequence comes from Phaseolus vulgaris, assembly GCF_051622355.1. Classification (NCBI taxonomy): domain Eukaryota; kingdom Viridiplantae; phylum Streptophyta; class Magnoliopsida; order Fabales; family Fabaceae; genus Phaseolus; species Phaseolus vulgaris. Next base: position 12,020,657 of record NC_143498.1, read on the forward strand.
GAGCTCAACATTGCTGCCGCCCAGCTTCACCCCAACAGCTGGGCGTTTGTTCGAGCCTTTCAAATAACATGCGACCACCTGGGGTTGCCCGCGTCGGTGGACGTGTTTTTGTTCCTTTTTTAGGCCAAGCACCCAGGAGACCGCCTGTGGGTCAGCTTGAATGCGATTGTTGGGAGATCCATTTTTACCATCTTCCAGCAATCGTACAAAGACTGGAAGGGAAAATTCATCCAAGTACGTGCAAACGACAAGGATACCTCCCTTCTTGATGGCTTCCCCTTGTACTGGGTGGACAAGGGGAAAAAGGAGTCCAAGAGCTGCTTCAGGAGGCCCAGAAGTCCTGATAGCATGGGAGCTTTGGACAGAGACCTCTGTCTTTTCTGGAAGAGGGTGGCGGACGCCAACATAACATTCCTGACCACCACCTTGATCTCCTTCGAATTCTTTGAGGATCAGCTAGAATTCCAAATAGGTTAGGACATCCAAACTGTTGCTTTGATACTACTTCTGATACTGCTTCTGGGCGTCTTGTGCGATGCGCACAAGACTTTGGTTTTACCTTTCCTGCACATAACTGCTCTGCTGCTTATTACCTTATACACTTATCTTTTTCTTCTTTGAGCTAACCCATGCATTTTCGTTTCATGCAGACAACATGTTGGGCGGAAACATGCTCGCCGAATTGAAGGCGCTCGCCAGAAACCACGGGTTGGCGACCGGTTCCCAAACGGTGCCCAACTCGGCGGTCGAGAAGGCCATCGTTCATGGGCGATCACCGCCCAAGGAACCCACCCAGCGCAAGAAACTGGTCCTTAAGAGACCTAAGCGAAAAGCCCCTCAAGTCGTCCATGAGGAGGAAGAAGAGGATGACGAGGTCACAGAGGATGGCCTCGTTACGAAAAGGAAGAGGGTGGCACCATCTTCTCCACCTGCTCCACCCCCTCTTCCAACCTCAACACCACCATCAACGCCTGCTCCTCCTCCCTCATCGCCAACACCACAAGCTCCTTCATCACCAGTCCAAGCGGTTCCGCTGGCCACCGCTCCACCTGCAGCTGAGGCCCAAGAGCCAAATTTCTTGGAGGACCCCCCAAGCGCCTCTACGCCACATGTGTCAGCAGGAGGGGGCCCCCCTTCAAACACTTCAGCTGCAGGAAACGTTCCAATCGGGGATGAGGTTGCTCATACCTCTCCAATTCTAATTACCGAATCCCCGATCCCGTCGCCACGCCAAGAAGCAAACACTGAAGATCCTGCTAAGGAAGGTGGCGGCGAGAACCCTCAACAAGCCCCCCTGGCGCCTCTCCAAGCAGCAAACCTTTCCCTTGAAGTCACAAGGATGTGGGAACCTCTGACTGCCAAGTTGAAAACCATAGCAGAGGATATCCCCGCGATCATAACGAGGGCTGTGGAGAGCTCCACCAGGAGGCTTCAAGATGATCTCTTCAACCTCAAGACTGAAAATAGCACTATGAAGGTCGAGGTGGAGAAAATGTCATTCAGCCTGACGCTCGCAGAAATCGAACACTCCCGAGTGGAGGATGCCCTGAATACCGAGCTCAGGCTGGCGCGCAAGGAAGCTGCTGACCTTCGCCGCAAAGTTCACGATCTTGCCCAAGAGAAGGTCGAGTTGGAAAGCAAAATCGTGCCTCTTCGCGCCAAGGCGAGTGACCTGGAGGCTCACATTCAAGCTGACGCTGCCAGGGTGCAAAAACTGGAGCAGAGGTCGATCGACCGCGAGAAGCTACTTGGGCAAGTAGAAAAAGCGAGGGACGACGCCATGGTTGATCTCGCCGAGGCAAACAAGGAGAAAGGAAAGATGGCTGCTGAGTTGGCCCAAGCTCAAACGGAATCCAAGAAGGTTACTGACGACCTTCTCCATGCTCAAGAGACCAACGAACAACTCCGAAAACAGGTTGAAGAGCTGGAGCAGCAGAACAAAGAGCTCAAGAAATAGGTTGAAGAACTTCAAGGGCAGATTGAAGAACTTAAGCTAAATTCTGCTCAGATTCTGGCTGCTGGATTCGAAGCCGCTCGGGAACAATTCGCATGCCTATTCCCCGATCTCGACCTCAGCATGGTGTCGCTGAACAACGAAGTAGTAGATGGAAAGGTCGTTCCTGCTGAAGACTAATCAACTCCACCTCATCTGCTACTTTATAATTTCCCTTGTATATACCTTGTAATAAAAACTCGTGCATATGTGTTTTGAACAGATACTTATTTCAATCACAAAGCTTGGATATTCTCTCCCCTGACTCCTTTTAGGCGCTTTAGCCTTCTTTGTATGTTTAACTTTGCCGAATTTAACTTAGTGATTTTGCAAACGCGACTTTTGACGTAACTGCCTCGAGCCAATTCAAACTTAAGCAATAATCACTTTAAACAACTTGTACTCTTAAGGCAACTAACCTTATTGCAAGAATACCCTTCAAACAACGAACTGTAACTCAATTGTTGGCTCAAACAACGTCCCGCTCGACCTGCTTTATCAAACAAGTCTTTTAACCTTCTCGCCGTCGTTTAAACTCCTCCCGATCGCCAAGACCTCTTGGTAACATCAGCTTTTCCTAGCCTCATGCTTTGGGAATCGTTTCTTTATTTGGGGTAGAAGCGCCCTTTGGGATCTTCCTTTGCCCCCCTGAACTTCAGAGCAACAGACCGGCTGACTAGGCGTTCTCTTCGAACCTACCTTAGCCACCTTTCAAGCTTCTTCCACCCTCTGGCCATACCTGAACTCGTTCGAGACGAGAAGGATTTTATCTTGCCTATGCTCGCACGTAAGCGAGAAGGTCTTTAACTCGCCTGAACTCGCTCAACGGCGAGAAGGACTTTATCTGGTGCCTCAACTTGCCCAGGGTGTACATCTCCTCCCCCCTGGATACACTGAGGACCTTTTCTTTCTCTCGCCTGCACTCGCATGACGGCGAGGAGGTCTTTAACTGGCCTTAGCTCGCACAACGGCGATAAGGACTTTATCTGGTGCCTCAACTTGCCCAGGGTGTACATCTCCTCCCCCCTGGATGCACTGAGGACCTTTTCTTTCTCTCGCCTGCACTCGCACGACGGCGAGGAGGTCTTTGACTTGCCTCTACATTGCCCCAGGGGTTCCATCTTCTCGCCCCCAGAAACATGGAGGACTTTTTACTCTTTCTCGCCTGCACTCGCACGACGGCGAGGAGGTCTTTTACTTGCCTCAGGACGCGCGAAAGCGTTGAGGTCTTTCATCTGGTGCCTCCGACCGCCGAAAGACGATGAGGACTTTGAAAACTTAACTGGTGCCTCCAATCGCCGAAAAACGATGAGGACTTAAAACTTAACTGGTGCCTCTAATCGCCGGAAAACGATGAGGACTTAAAACCTTTTAGAAAGCACGCGATATATCTTTTCTTGCCTTAAATCATGTACAAATGACAAGGTCTTTCTTCAAAACTTTTGAAAATAGCACACATGCAATCTGAAAACACCTTATACTTCGAAAACTCTTCTTTTATTGGGTGGCCTCATTAAAAACCCTCCTTAGGGAAAAAAGAGTGCCCCCTTCAAACTGTTTTAACAGAGACATTGTAATATAACATTGTGTTTGTCTTCACTTACAAAGCTCTTAACTATAGTACAACTTCAGGTGTGTGGCGTTCCAGGTGCGAGGGATCGCCCCTCCTTCCAGCGTCTCTAAGCGGTAGGCCCCGTTCCCGAGCGCCTCGGTTATTCTGAACGGTCCAGTCCACTTGGGTGACAATTTATTCTCCATCTCGTACTGGTGGGCCTTCCTCATCACCAAGTCGCCCTCTCTAAACTGCCTTGGCATCACCTTTGAGTTGTATCTTCGCTCGATCCTCCTCTTCACCGCCTCAGCCTTCAGCCTCGCCTCTTCCCTGACCTCATCCAGCAGATCCAGGTTCAGCCTTCTCTCTTCATTCGAGTCTTCCTCTACAAAGTTCTGGAATCTCGGCGAGCTCTCCTGGATCTCCACCGGAATCATAGCGTCACACCCATAGACCAAGCTAAACGGGGTCTCATGGGTTCCTGACTGCTCGGTGGTGTGGTACGCCCAGACTATACGGGGCACCTCCTCAGCCCAACTTCCCTTGGCTTTCTCAAGCCTTCTCTTCAAACCTCTCAACAACACCCGATTAGCTGATTCTACCTGGCCATTTGTTTGAGGGTGCTCGACGGATGCAAACACTTGTTGAATTCCCACCCCTTCGCAAAGCTTCTTCAACAGGTGGCTTGCAAACTGCGTCCCATTATCTGACACCAGGCGCTTAGGCACTCCAAACCGGCACACGATGTTCTTCCATACAAAACCTTCGATCTTGTGTGCGGTGATCTGGGCCACTGGTTCTGCTTCAATCCACTTGGTGAAATACTCAATCGCCACCACCAAGTACTTCTTTTGCCTGATCGCCAGCGGGAAAGGTCCCAGGATGTCGATTCCCCAAGTATGAAACGACCAAGGGCTATAGATCGACTTCAACTCCTCGGGAGGTGCCTTGTGCCAATCGGCGTGCTGCTGGCATTGTTTGCAGCACTGGGCATACTTCTTGCAATCTTCTCTCATAGATGGCCAATAGTAGCCTGCACGGAGAGTCCTCGCGGCCAGAGCTAGACCCCCGACGTGGCTTCCACATATACCTTCGTGGAGCTCTGCCATAATTCTCGTGCACTTCTCGCCGTGTATGCATTCTAGGAGCAGGTGAGTGAACCCAAACCTGTACAGATCGCCATCAATCAACGTGTACTTGCTGGAATTTTTCTTTACCTTCCTAGCTTCTGTTGGATCCAGCGGGAGGAGGCCATCTGCCAAGCACCGCTTGTACTGTGTTATCCAAGTGTCTGGCTCATGGGCGGCGCAGACCTGCATCACGTCCACCTTCTCTCCTCGACATGCTCTAACTCTCGGCGATCTCAGAGTTTCTTGCGTCAAGGACTTATGGCTTCTCGCTGCTCTCTCCGTCGACTTGCTTATCTGAAGGACCAGGTGATCTGCTACAAATGCCCTCGGTGTCTTCAGAGTTTCTTGAATCACCGTCCTCTGCCTACCCCCCTTGCCTGAGCTGGCGAGCTTAGCAAGCAAGTCAGCTCGGGCATTCTGCTCTCGGGGCACATGTACTACTTCAAAAGAGGCAAAGGAACTCTTCAATTCCTGCACATACGCCAAGTAAGCCGCCATTTGTGGATCTTTAGCTTGGAACTCGCCTGTTACTTGCCCTGTGACTAGCAGCGAGTCACTCTTAGCCATCAGCACCCTAGCTCCCATCTCCTTGGCCAGCAGAATCCCGGCGATCAGCGCCTCATACTCTGCTTGATTGTTGCTGGCTTTAAAGGCAAACCTCAAAGATTGTTCAATCAGCACGCCGTTGGGTCCTTCCAATATGACTCCAGCACCGCTGCCTTGCTGGTTCGACGATCCATCCACCGAAAGTACCCAACGGAAATCGTCTCCTTCAACCCGCGCCGACTCTGATGAGAGCTCGACCACGAAATCTGCAAAGATTTGCCCTTGATCGGGCCTCGGGGCTCGTACTTAATATCAAATTCTGACAACTCTACCGCCCACTTCACCATCCTTCCCGCAACGTCGGGTTTCTTCAAGACCTTCTGGATGGGCAGGTCAGTCATCACCAGTATTGTGAAACTGTGGAAGTAGTGGCGCAACCTCCTCGCCGAAAACACCACAGCCAGCGCAGCCTTCTCCAGGGCCTGATATCTCGTTTCTGGGCCCTGCAACACCTTGCTCACGAAATAAATAGGCTTCTGAGCCTGATCTTGATCCTGGGCGAGCACCGCACTCACCGCCCTCTCAGTCACAGCGAAATACAGCCTGAGAGGGGTTCCCGCCAGCGGTTTGCACAGAACCGGCGGGCTCGCCAGATACTCTTTTAGTTTGACGAAAGCCTCCTCGCACTCTTTCGTCCAAACGAACTTGTTATTGCGCCGCAGACACTGAAAATAGGGATGCCCCTTTTCTCCGCTAGCTGACACGAAGCGAGATAGGGCTGCCATCCGACCTGTTAGCTGCTGGACCTCTTTCACTGTAGCCGGGCTTCTCATCGCCAAGATGGCGGCGCACTTGTCTGGGTTGGCTTCTATTCCTCTTTCAGTCAAGAGAAAACCCAAAAACTTTCCAGCCTCCACGCCGAAAATGCATTTCTCCGGGTTGAGCTTTAACTTGAACTTGGCGATCGTCGTGAACAATTCTTCCAAGTCCGCAACGTGCTTGCTTTTCTCCTGCGAGGTCACGACCATGTCATCGACGTAGGCTTGCACGTTCCTTCCCAGCATTGGTGCAAGTACCCGATCCATCAACCTCTGGTACGTGGCCCCCGCGTTCTTCAGCCCAAACGGCATCACCTTATAGCAGTAGCACGATCTCTCCGTCATGAAGGCTGTTTTTTCTTCATCCATGGGATGCATCTTGATCTGATTATAGCCCGAGAAGGCATCCAAGAAACTCAGCAGCTTGCACCCTGCAGCACTATCAACCAGGGCATCAATGCTTGGTAAAGGATACGAATCCTTTGGGCAAGCTTTGTTCAGATCGGTGAAATCGACGCACATGCGCCATTTCCCGTTACTCTTCTTCACCAGTACGACATTTGCCAACCATTCAGGGTATTGGACTTCCCTGATGTGGCCTGCAGCGAGGAGTTTCTGTGTTTCGTCCCTGATCGCCTGCCTCCTCTCCTCATTGAATTTTCTTCTCCTTTGTCGCACCGGTCTCACCATGTTGTCCATCGCCAGATGATGGCACAAGAAGTCGGGATCGATCCCGGGCATGTCCGAAGCGGACCAAGCAAACGCGTCCAGATGCCGCTCAATCACCTTGGCGATCTGGTCCTGGAGATCGACCTCCAGAGATCTTCCCAGCTTGAAGATTTTTCCTCCGATCTCCTTTTCGAGCCACTGCTCGACAGGTTTAGGCCTGGACTCTCTGGCGATCACCGCCCTGGCGATTCCCTGTTCCCTTGCTTCCTCGGGGCGATTCCGCGCCTCTTCCTCTTCCAGGCCAGCATTCCTCTCCCCTAGCTCAGCGTCTATCATCTCTACATCCCTTCCGGCGGCCTCCTCTGTTACCGGCGGTCTGGGCTTCACACCGGGAGGTGGGGTGGTTGTTACATAACTCACTGATCTTTTGTTTTTCAGGCTATTCTCATAGCACCTTTTCGCTTCTTTCTGATCAGACTTGATCGTGATCACCACCCTTTCCATGGACGGCAACTTCACCTTCATGTGTCGTGTCGACGGAATGGCGCCTATCCTATTAAGAGTGGGCCTTCCCAACAGGATGTTATATGCTGAAGGGGCGTTTACGATGAGGTACTTGATTTTCTCCGTCCTCGACCCAGCCTCATCTGTAAACGTGGTTCTCAGCTCAATGTACCCCCTGACCTCCACCTGGTCGCCAGCGAACCCATATAAGCACCCTCCATAGGGCCTTAGCTGGTCAAGGGGCAACTCCAGCTGCGTGAAAGTCGGCCAGAACATCACGTCTGCCGAGCTTCCTTGGTCCACCAGGACTCTGTGGACCTTCCTCCCTGCTGTTACCAACGAAATAACTATGGGATCGTTGTCATAAGGCACAACGTCCCGAAGATCCTGCTTTGTGAACGTAATGTCCACTTCCGGCGAGTGATCTTCAAACATGTCCACTGTCATCACCGATCGCGCATACTTTTTCCTCTGCGACGCGGTGCATCCACCACCTGAGAACCCCCCTACAATGGTGTGGATCTCCCCGTGGATAGGCATCTCGTGTTGCTGGGCTTCTCCACCTGCTGGCTGGGAACTCGACGCTCCCCCCGTCCTTCTATCCAGCAGATAGTCATTTAGGAACCCGCTCTTAACCAGATCGTCGAGCTGATACCCCAAAGACAAACACGAGTCCAAGGTGTGGCCAAAACATTGGTGGAACTCGCACCAGGCGTCCGGCTTTGACCCCAGCACCTTGTCGCCCACCTTCTCGGGCGCCTTCAACCTAGCAGATATGTTAGGGATAGCGATCAGGTCCGCTAGTCCCATGACAAATTTGTGCTTAGGCGGGCGATTGTACTCCCGGCGTGCTGGTTGCTGGCGTGCTGGTTGTTGGCGCGCTTGGCTTCTTCCCTTGTTTCTCCTGTCGTAAGGATGGCGAGTCCTCTGGTCTTTTCTGGCCGCCGCCGCCGTTTCCAGCACCCTCTGCGGCTGGATCCTGGTCTGGGCGCGTGGCCTGGCGGGAGCCACGCTGCCTCTCTTCTCGGCGACTTCACTCTCGTCAGCGATGTGGGCCACCGCAAGTCGCCTGACTTCAGCAAACGTCGCTGGATGAGCCCTGATCAAGGCCTCGCAGAATGGCCCTGGCTGCACGCCCTTCTTGAAGGCATAGACCAACATTTCTTCATCCTTGGCCGGCGATCTGACCATCTGCGCTCCGAAGCGATTGAGGTAGTCTCTGAGGGACTCCCCATGCTACTGCCTTATATAAAACAGATCATAGGACACCCTGGGCGGTGCCTTATTCACAATGTACTGCTCGACAAAGATTTTCGAGAACTGTTGAAAATTGGTTATGTAGCCGTTAGGCAGGCTCACAAACCACTCCATCGCCGTTCCCTGGAGCGTACTCACGAACATCTTGCAGTAGACGGCGTCTGACCCTCCCGACAGCATCATCTGCGTGTGGAATGTGGTCAGATGAGCCTCTGGATCCTCCACGCCGGTAAAGACAGCCTTAACCGGAACCACGCTCGTAGGAATAAGCGTGTCGGTAATAGCCTGAACGAAAGGCATTGGGAAAACACGAGGTGGCGTCGACGGCGCCACCTCTTCAGCAGAACAACGTCCTTGCTGCTCCTGAAGAGCTCGACGCAGCTCCTCAGTTACCTTGCTTAGCTCCTCGTTCCTGGCGCGAGAGGCGACCAAGTCCTCATGTATCCTCGCCTGCTCTACGCGCGAGGCTTCCACAGTTGCCTGCAACGAACACATCATTTCTGCCATCTGCGCCATGGTCATGGCGGCGTCGCCTTCAGCAGCGATAGGCGCCACGGGACTGGAACGATTACTTCTCATTTTTCTCATTAACTTCAGCGAACCACAGGAATGAAGCGAACAACACTTCAACCACGATCGAATCAGCGATCAATCGGAGAAAACTCAAGAAACTGCGCAAGAACTCAAGAACACCGCAAACCTTCGAATAAAACCACAACTTCACCAAAAACCACTGTTTCCCCCCGGACAGCCAAACAAGCGAAAGAACTCGAACTTCCACCAAACAGATTGCGCGCAAGCAACAAAAGACCTCACTCCACCGATCGAAAACCAAACAAACGGTACAAAACGCAAACTCACCGAACGAAATTCAAAGAAACTGCGAACGACGGTTGCACCAGCGCACAAACACGCAGAAAACTTCATAAACCTCCAAGAACCCACGCTGTGGATGGGAGCAAGTTTTACACGGCCCCACGGTGGGCGCCTAATGATCTTGCCTGTTGACCGGAACGCTGGAGAATGCCTCGTCAAAGGATCGACGTGCGCACCGCTTCTCACCTCCGTTCCTTTCCGGGATCTACTTCAAGAACCTGCAAAGAAACAACACGGCGCCGCTGCGGCCGATCGCACTCCGACGCTCAAGTCAGTGACGGTATCACCAAAAACTAAGAACAAGAACCGTGCAAATCCTCTCTCACAGTCAGCTCTAACTCGCAAGCGTAAAGTGCATGAACTGAACGTGCGTACCTCAGAAAGTTTGTTAAGAGCTCTTATATACCTGGTGGCTTCCTCTCTCCTGGCAGTTACAGGCTTGGACACGTGGCTCGTATCCAACTGTACACGTGCCATCATCTGGAGGCTCCCTGACTTGGCGCTGCTTCTACTCTCATTTTGGCTAAGTTACTTATGCATGGTACTGCCCAGTGCATAGCTAACTTAGGAGTGCGATCTCTACTGAAACTGGCGAGTTAGGGCCTTCATATACCTTCCCTGTGGTCTCGCCGGCCGCCTTCATAATCTGCTTCCCCTTCATCTTCGGCGATGTGCTTGTTCTGGCGATCTCTGACTGCTTGGTCGCCTGGGTCTACATCTGGCGACTTCATCTTCAACCTGGCAATCGCCTATTCTGGTAAACTGGAAATCGAAACACGCCAACTTAACAACTGGCGACTACACGTGCCTCCTGACTTCCTTCCTATCTGCCAACCTGGCGCCTTGTCAACACGTCTACACTGTAGCAGGATGCCACGTCATCATACCCGACCACCAGGGCGGTACAAAGAGTTTCATACTTGTAAGAAGAGTTTTTGAAATGTATTTCTAATTTTTCAAAATCACTTTTTGCTTTTTCCAGATCTTCTTCAAGTGATTTAACTCTCTTTTCAAGCCAACTGTTAAGATCTTTCAATCGGTTGTTTGAAAGAACCAATCTATTAGCTTCATCATGTGTTTCTTGAAAAGCTTCAAGTAATTCACTGTAATTTTGTTCATTTAAGGAAGCACAAGAACTTACCTCACTTGAGTTGCAAGATTCATCATCATTTTCAGCAACGAAGCAGATGTTTGCTTTCTCATCTTCACTTGATGAAGAACTTGATGATGATATCTGATTTTCATCCCAAGCTATGTAGGCCCTTTTTGTCTTTCCTTTCTTTTCCTTATAATTGGGCTTTTTCTCCTTGATTTTGTTTGGACAATCTGCCTTTATATGACCTTGCTCACCACAACCAAAACAAGTATAGTTATTGGAATTAAAATCATTGGATTTCTTGTTTTCATACCTATCTTTGTTGTTGTCTTTGTTGCGTTTTCTCTTTAGGAATTTGCTGAACTTTCTTGACAGCAAGCTAAGGTTTTCTTCATCACTATCATCACTGGAATCTTGTTTCCCTTTGTGCTTGGATGCTTTTAAGGCTATGCTCCTTGTGTGCTTATCTTCACTCTCTTGAACATTGAGTCTATTCATCTCTAACTCATGTTCCCTAAGCTTTCCAAACAAAGAAGCAACACTTAATGATGTTAGATCTTTAGATTCGGAAATAGCAGTTATCTTTGGTTGCCATGCTCTATCAAGACATTTCAAGATCTTGATGTTCAGATCTTCTTTATCAAAGGTCTTGTCTAGGCTCATAAGGTGATTGATGATGTGCGTGATTCTTTTCTGCACCTCAGCAATTGTTTCTCCTTTAAGCATTCTAAACATCTCATACTCTTGGATTAGAGCATGCTTTGTAGCTCTTTTCACCTCAGTTGTTCCTTCATGAGTGACTTCCAAGGTGTCCCACATTTCTTTTGATGATTTGCATTGCGAGACCCTGAAAAACTCATCAGAATTTAAAGCAAAGGTTATAATATTTTTGGCAATGCAATCGAATTTAGCCTTTTTGCTTTCTGCATCAGTCCATTGAGACCATGGCTTCTCAATGACAGATCCATCTTTTTCAAACTTTGGAACAAAAGGACCATTTTCAATTGCATCCCAAATTCCTTTGTCAAGTCATTCCATAAATATTTTCATTCTTACTTTCCAAAATTGGTAGTTCAAACCACAAAACAGAGGTGGTCTGTTAATTGAAGCACCTTCCCCAAAAGGTAGTCTATCAGCCATTTAAAAAAGGTTTTTAGGATCAACTTGAATAACTTTCAAGAACCAAGCTCTGATACCAATTGTTAGAATGGATGGCTTTAAACTAGAGGGCGGTGAATTGTTTAAACAAGATTTTCGCAAACTTTTAAGACAAGAATGAGTTTATCTCAAGAAACAATTGATAAGAAATTCAGTATTATTACTACCAATATCAATGATGGTACAATCATGATTATTGCCACCAATAACACTGATGGTACAATCAGTATTATTGGTGACAATGATACTAATGGTACTATCAGTGTTATTGGTGGCAATGATACTGATGGTACCATCAGTGTTATTAGTAACAATCATACTGATGGTACCATCAGTGTTATTTGTGACAATAATACTGATGGTAACATCAGTGTTATTGGTTGCAATAAGAGTGATGGTACCATCAGTGTTATTCGTGGCAAAAATACTAATGGTACCATCTGTCTTATTGGTAGTAATAATACTGATGGTACCATCATTGTCATTTATAGTAACAATACTCATGGTTCCATCAGTGTTATTGGTAGTAATAATACTGATGGCACCATCAGTGTTATTCGTAGTAATAATACTAATGGTACCATCAGTGTTATTATACCATCAATTTTAATTGTGGTATTAATACTAATGGTAGCATCACTGTTATTGGTGGGAATAATACTGATGGTAACATCAGTGTTATTGGTGGGAATAATATTGATGGTACCATCAGTGTTATTGGTGGCAATAACACTAATGGAACCATCAGTGTTATTGGTGGCAATAATACTGATGGTACCATCAGTGTTATTCGTGGGAATAATACTAATGGTACCATCAGTGTTATTGGTGGGAATAATACTGATGGTACTATTATTGTTATTGGTGACAATGATACTGGTGGTACTATCAGTGTTCTTAGTAACAATCATACTGATGGTACCATCAGTGTTATTGGTGACTATAATATTGATGGTACCATCAGTGTTATTGGTTGCAATAAGAGTGATTGTACCATCAGTGTTATTGGTGGCAAAAATACTAATGGTACCATCTGTCTTATTGGTAGTAATAATACTCATGGTACCATCATTGTCACTGATAGTAATAATACTGATGGTTCCAACAATGTTATTGGTAGTAATAATACTGATGGCACCATCACTGTTATTCATAGTAATAATACTGATGGTACCATTAGTGTTATTGTACCATCAGTTTTAATTGTGCTATTAATACTAAGTGTACCATCAGTTTTATTGGTGGGAATAATACTTATGGTAACATCAGTGTTATTGGTCGGAATAATACTGATGATACCATCAGTGTTATTCGTGCGAATAATAATGATGGTACCATCAGTGTTTTTGGTGGGAATAATACTGATGTTACCATCATTGTTATTGGTGGGAATATAACTAATGGTACCATCAGTTTTATTCGTGGGAATAATACTGATGGTACCATCAGTGTTATTGGTGGGAATAATAATGATTGTACAATCAGTGTTGTTGGTGGGAATAATAGTGATGGTACCATCGGTGGTATTGGTAGGAATAATATTGATGGTACCATTAGTGGTATTGGTGGGAACAATACTGATGGTACCATCAATGCTATTGATGGAATATAATTGATGGTATCATCAGTATTGTTCGTGGCAATAATTCTGATGGTACCATCAAGGTTATTGGTGGCAATAATCCTGATTGTACCATCAATGTTATTGGTGACAATAAAACTGATGGTACAATCAGTATTATTGCCACCAATAACACTGATGGTACAATCAGTATTATTGGTGACAATGATACTATGTGTACCATCAGTGTTATTGGTGGCAATGGTACTGATGGTACCATTAGTGTTATTCGTGCGAATAATAATGATGGTACCATAAGTGTTATTGGTGGGAATAATACTGATGGTACCATCTTTGTTATTCGTGGGAATATAACTGATGGTACCATCAGTTTAATCGGTGGAAATAATACTGATGGTATCATCAGTGTTATTGGTGGGAATAATACTGAGGGTACCATCAGTGTTATTGGTGGGAATAATACTGACGGTACCATCTGTGTTATTGGTGGGAATAATACTGACGGTACCATCAGTGTTATATGTGGGAAGAATATTGAGGGTACCTTCACTGTTATTGGTTGCAATAATACAGATGGTAGCGTCAGTGTTATTGGTGGCAATAATATTGATGGTACCCTCAGTGTTACTGTTGGCAATAATACTGATGGTACCCTGAGTATTATTGGTGGCAAGAATACTGATGGTACCGTAAGTATTATTGTTTGCAATTATACTGATGGTACCATCAGTGCTATTGGTGGCAATAATACAGATGGAACCATCAGTGCTATTGGTGGCAATTATTCTGATGGTACCATCAGTGCGATTGGTGGGAATAATACTGATGGTACCATCAGTGTTATTGGTGGCAATAATACGGATGGTACGATCCGTGTTATTGGTGGCAATAATACGAATGGTACTGTACCGTCCCGTATCAGGGCGTTGACTAAGTCAAGGTCAAAGTCAACTCAAGGTGACGCCCAGGTGTAAAGACGCCAAGAGGAAGCGTCGCCCAGACAGGACAAGGCGTCGCCTGGGTGGAGGCGTCGCCAAGGCAAGGCGTCGCCTGGGTGGAGGCGTCGCCCAACCAGGGCGTAGCCAGATCAAACAGTGTAAAAGTAAGGCACTCACGGTGTGGTTCCCCGATACCCCTGGGTAGGAAAGACCATGGAGGGAGCGACGCCGTGGGAAAGCCTCATGACCCGATATCTCGGGAAAGTGATAAAGAGGAAAAAGAGGTGGCTTCAAGGCCATAGTGATGACATCAGGGTAGGGCAGCCTGACTCGTGAAGTACTCCTGCCACCTCAGAGACGCTTTCGGGACAGATACGACCCAAGAGGAAGGTCACGCCCAGGGTAAGCGGGTGCAGGGTACGAGAGAAAGGCAGATACGCTCTCAAAGTAAGTGGCTAGATACTTGGGGGCATGAGTTCGCACCCAAAAAGTCACCCCTAGCGCAGTAGCACTCCCAGCAGGAGGACTCACACGTAGAGACGTCCCCAGATGGGCAGAAACGCCCCCAGATGGGGTCATGGCGTCGTAAGGCCCTCCACGTGTACGACAGCCATGCCGGAATAGAAACACCCTCTACTCAGGTGCCAGGTAATTAAAGATATTCAATACAGTTTCCCTTTCGAGCATTCAGGTACTATTATGGCTCCCGAGCGTTTCAACGTCTTAAATGCACTACGTTTCGTAATTAAGCGCTTTAATGAGTGCGTTACGTTTGAGATTAAAAGCGCTTTAAGGCGCTTTAAATGCTGGGGCAATTTAAATAGCGCTTGGAATGTCGGAAAAAGGGTTGGAACCTTTGGCAAATTGAGGAGAAAACTCGTTTAAGCGCAGTGTCCTCCACCCGTCACATGAAGATGAAGCTACCAGACCTCAGCGGCCGGGTGATAGTCATCAGATCAGACCAGGAGGAGGCGAGGAAATGCTACGAAAACAGCCTGAAGACGAAGAGAGGCGTATTCATGGTGTACGAACGTCCGCCGAGCGCGGACACAACGATGACTGAGGCGACGCCCGCTGGGCTGACGTCTGAAGAGGCCATAGCAGAGAGGGCGATGCCCGAAGCAGATGTGCCGATGGAGGAGGCGCCCGTAGAAGAGGTAGTGCCCGCCGAAGAAGTGGCGCCCGTAGAAGAAGCGGTGCCCGTCGAAGATGATAGTAGGGAGCAACCTGCAGCTAACGCCATAGAAAGGGAGATTGGCGGCAAAGCTTTCAAGTTAGGAAGTTCGCTAAGTCCAGAGGAACAGGAAGGGGTGGCAGAAGTGATTTCGCGCCACCTGGATGGCTTTGCATGGTCCGCCTCGGATATGCCGGGCATCGACCCCGATTTCCTGTGTCACCACCTCAGCATGGACGCCACGGTCCGCCCCGTGCGACAGAGAAGGAGGAAGTTCAATGAGGAGCGACAACAGGTGGTGAAAGACGAAATGCAGAAGCTGCTGAGTGCTGGCCACATTAGGGAGATTCAGTACCCTGAGTGGCTCACCAACGTCGTCTTGGTGAAAAAGGCGAGCGGAAAGTGGAGAATGTGCGTTGACTTCACGGACCTGAACAAGGCGTGCCCAAAGGATTCCTATCCGTTGCCCAGCATCGACGCCTTAGTGGACAACGCGTCCGGCAGCAAGGTGTTAAGCTTCCTGGACGCCTTCTCAGGGTACAACCAAATCAAGATGCACCCAAGAGATGAGAGCAAGACTGCGTTCATGACTGAAACATGCAGTTATTGCTATAAGGTAATGCCCTTCGGGCTCAAAAATGCGGGCGCCACGTACCAGAGGTTAATGGACAAGGTCCTGGCGCCAATGCTTGGGAGGAACGTATACGCTTATGTAGACGACATGGTGGTGGCGTCGCAGAACAGGGCGCAACACATGGCAGACTTGGAGGAGTTGTTCAACACAATATCCAAATACCGCCTCAAGTTGAACCCCGAGAAGTGTGTTTTCGGGGTAGAGGCCGGTAAATTCTTGGGTTTTCTGCTCACCGAGAGGGGGATAGAGGCGAACCCCGACAAATGTGCGGCTATTATCGCCATGCGGAGTCCGACATCGGTAAAGGAGGTGCAACAGTTGACAGGGCGGATGGCGGCGCTCTCGAGGTTCGTTTCCGCCGGAGGAGAAAAGGGGCACCCGTACTTCCAGTGCCTCAAGAGAAACAGTCGCTTTGCATGGACTGAGGAATGTGAAGCGGCTTTCGTTAAGCTGAAGGAGTACCTGGCGACGCCTCCGGTTCTCTGCAAGCCGGTAACGGGCGTGCCCCTCCGGTTGTATTTTACTGTAACGGAGCGGGCCATCAGTTCTGTGTTGGTCCAAGAGCAGGACCAGAGTCAGAAGCCCATCTACTTTGTAAGCAAGGCCTTACAGGGGGCTGAGACAAGGTACCAAGCACTGGAGAAGGCGGCGCTGGCGGTAGTGTTCTCGGCTAGGAGGCTCCGTCATTACTTCCACAGTTTTACGGTGGTGGTGATGACCAACCTCCCTATACAGAAGGTGCTGCAGAAACCCGATGTGGCCAGAAGAATGGTACGCTGGGCAGTGGAACTGTCAGAATTCGACATACAGTACGAGCCTAGAGGATCCATCAAAGGGCAGGTGTACGCGAATTTTGTAGCAGAACTTTCGCCCGAAGGTGAGCAGGAGGTGGAAGCGAGTTCACAGTGGCTGCTCTCGGTTGATGGCTCCTCAAACCAACAAGGGAGTGGTGCGGGAATAGTGCTGGAAGGACCCGACGGCATACTGATCGAGCAGGCCTTGCGTTTTGCCTTCAAGGCAAGTAACAATCAAGCAGAATATGAAGCCCTGATTGCAGGAATGCTCTTGGCCAAGGAGATGGGCGCACAGAACCTCCTAGTGAAGAGCGACTCCCAGTTGATTACGGGGCAGGTGTCGGGTGAGTTCCAGGCGAAGGACCCACAGATGGCGGCGTATCTAAAATACGTCCAGTTGTTGAGAGGGGCGTTCAACGCTCTTGAGTTAATACACGTCCCGAGGGAGCAGAATGCCAGAGCTGATCTGCTCGCAAAGCTGGCCAGCTCAGGCAAGGGGGGTAGACAGAGGACAGTGATCCAGGAGACTCTCAAAGCTCCGCGTCGATTCGTGGAAGACAACAGGGTGGATGTCCTCCAGATTTATGCATCAAGGGGAAGGTCGTGGAGTCACTCCTCATTGACCCAAGATACGCAGAGGGCGCCCCGCATCAGTATATACGCGGGTGTGTCTGAGGAAGAGCAGATGCAGGTCTGTGTCCTGTCCAAGGGAGACACCTGGATGACGCCCTATAAACGATACCTGGCGGATGGGGTCCTTCCAGTGGTCCCTGAAGAGGGTAAGAAAATCAAAAGAAATGCCGCAAGATATACTTTGGTGGATGGGGTGCTGTTCAGGCACGGTTTCACTCACCCTATCCTAACATGCGTCAGTGGCGATGAGTGCATCAGGATAATGGCGGAGCTACACGAAGGCATCTGCGGAAGCCATGTAGGAGGAAGGTCCTTAGCCTCCAAGGTAATACGCGCAGGTTTCTTCTGGCCAACAGTGAAAGAGGATTGCGCACGGCACGCCCAGCGGTTTAAGCAATGCCAAAAGCACGCCGACTGGCACAAGGCGCCGCTAGAAGAGTTGCGGTCCATATACAGCCCGTGGCCTTTCCACACATGGGGAATTGACATCCTGGGCCCTTTCCCACTGGCAATCAGGCAGATGAAGTATCTGATCGTCGCCATCGAATACTTCACTAAGTGGATAGAGGCAGAGCCCGTGGCACAAATCACTGCGCATAAGGTACAGCATTTTGTGTGGAGAAACATCGTGTGTCGCTTTGGCGTACCCAGGCGCCTGATATCTGACAACGGGACCCAGTTCGCCAGTCAGCAGTTGAGAAATCTGTGCGCTGAAGTGGGAATCAAGCAAGTGTTCGCGTCGGTCGAACACCCCCAGACCAATGGACAAGTAGAGTCAGCAAATAGAGTTCTGCTGAGGGGGTTAAAAAGAAGGTTAGAGAAGGCCAAAGGGGCGTGGGCGGAAGAGGTGCCAAGGATTGTATGGGCATACCACACCACGCCCCAATCCTCTACTATGGAGACGCCTTTCAGTTTGGTGTACGGGTCGGACGCGATGATTCCAGTAGAAATACACGAAAGCTCACCGCGTTTTCAAAACTTTGTGGTGGAGGAATCTAATGAGGAGAGACGGGTAAACCTGGATCTGCTAGAAGAGGCCAGGGAAGAAGCTAGAATAAAAGCTGAAGCGATGAAGAGAAGAGTGGAGCGGCAATATAGCTCTAAGGTAAAGCCGCGACAGTTTCAGGTGGGCAACCTAGTGATGAGGAAAGCTCACCCATACGAGTTGGAGAATAAGCTGTCTCCCAAGTGGACCGGGCCCTTCAGAGTTACTGAGGCTAAGGGCAACGGTTCGTACAACCTGGAGACTTTAGATGGAGGCCCTATCCCGCGCAGTTGGAATGCAGCCAACTTAAAATTTTATTTCAGTTGACTTATGTAAGCAGCATGTAACAATTTAGTTGAAGGGGACGCTCTTTTTCCCTTTCGGGGGTTTTTTAATGAGGTCACCCTAATAAATGGAAAAACCAGTTGAGAAAAAGAAGTGCCTTGGTTTTCAGCCTTTATCTTTCCTTGTTAGAAGTAATGTGATGCGCCGCCTAGGCCATGGTGTCGCCAAGGAAGAAGGCGTCGCCTAGGTCTTGGCGTCGCCCAGAAAGAAGGCGTCGCCCAAGTAAAAGCATGCATCGTTGGCAGAACGAGACGAAAGGAAGTCGCGCGGTATATGAAGCATATGCAAAGTAAAGTGGCGTTGTAAAGAATTATGATATTGAAAAGTTGTTGTTACAAGCAATGTTCAGTACAAAATGTAAAAACACAAACAAGCCACTTCTCAGCGCTCATCAGAGTCATCACTAGAGGAAGGCGAAGCCCCTTTCCCAGCCCGCAGCGCTCGAGTAAGTCGTGTCCTCTTCTCTTGGCTTATTTTCGAACCTGCACAAAGGGAACAGATGTATTAGAGACACCGTGAAGAAAGACAGGCACAGTTAGAAAGTAACGAAGGCCGAAGTTGCCTAAGGCAGTGGTTCTCACATATGTACTTCTCAAGAGTCCTAGCGTTGAACTCCAAGCTGATCACCGTAGCAGAGTCAAAGCCTCCCGCCTCAGCAAGAATCCGGCAAGCTATTTGATCACTTGGAGCCAGATTCTTGAGGGGTTTGGCTTTGAGGGCCTTTTCCTCTCTCACCCAGTACAGCGGAAACCCATCCAGAGCATCGGGAACAAGGTCAGTACGACAGATCTTGAAGAACCGGCCTTTCCACCCGGTGAATGAGCTCTGGAAGGGTGTGAAGAGAACCTTCCCGGGCACATTACTGAGAGTTACCCAGAGGTTGTGTCTCTGTCTCTTCACCTCAAAGAAGTGCAGAAAGAGGTCAACCGAGGGTGCACAACCCAGAAACCCGAAGAGAACGTCGAAGGCTTTGACAAAGGCCCAGCTGTTGGGGTATAACTGGGCCGGAGCAACGTTGATCTCCGTCAGCAGTTCCTTCTCGAACCAGGAGAAGGGTAAGCGCACCCCGATGGTCTTGAACGCCACCTGGTAAAAGTAAAAGAAAGGGACCCCGTCGTTGGCCCGTTCGTCTCCACACACTGGCTCCCCCAGAGTGCAAGGGAGCACAGCGATGTCGTCATCGAGCCTCCTTGCGAAGGCCCGGTGGTCATAAGAACATAACTCCCCTTTGTGTTCCCGTACGGCCCTGGTGGAGAGCAAGCATGAACACTCATCAAGAAGTTCACTCGAGGCCCAAGGGTACAAGTCTTTGGGACGGACCCTGGAGGAAGCATCGTGAGAAGACATTCTTTAACAAGATCAGGATGGCCAGAAATGCAAGAGTTGAGCGAGGGGAGCGAAGGTTAGAACAACCCTTCGACAGAGAAGAAAGGGTGCAAGAAGGAAGGGTGCAAGGAGAAAGAACGCAAGTAGGTTATGAAGAGTGAGAAAATGATGAAGATAGTTCCAGAGTTTGAAGAGTTAAATAAAGCGGTTAGAGCGCCAAACGACGCGAACGGATGCACCGCGCGATTGATACACGTGGCAGAAGATGAAAGGATGACGCTGGCACCACTGGTTTAAATCAGAAAACGTCGTATCAGCAGAATATCCAGTGGTACGATGCGCCGTCGAAAGTGAGCCAGGGGTACAGCAGGAGTCAGAAAATGGAATGACTAGATACCCCATCAACCATGCAAGCAGCGCCACGTGGATCAAGTCGAATGACAGAAGGTCCCATCAGTTATGCAAGGAGCGCCACGTGGATGGCACAGGCAAAGCCTTGGGCTCTTCGCTGTTATCAGGCGTTGACCAAGGCAAGAATTACTATGGCCTACCCTGATGTCATCACTATGGCCTTGAAGCCACCTCTTTTTCCTCTTTATCACTTTCCCGAGATATCGGGTCATGAGGTTTTCCCACGGCGTCGCTCCCTCCATGGTCTTTCCTACCCAGGGGTATCGGGGAACCACACCGTGAGTGCCTTACTTTTACACTGTTTGATCTGGCTACGCCTTGCCTTGGCGACGCCTCCACCCAGGCGACGCCTTGTCCTGCCTTGGCGACGCTTCCTCTTGGCGTCTCTACACCTGGGCGACACCTTGAGTTGACTTTGACTTTCCAGTCGTTGACTTTGACTTAGTCAACGCCCTGATACGGGACGGTACACAAGCCCCCCAGTCTTAAGCCGAAGACTTGTCTTCAGCGCAAAGACTAAAGCCTTGCCTCCACCATCCGCGTGCCTTCCTGATGACGTGTCATTCTCTGCTGACTCAGCAATTTTTCGAATTAATGACGCGACATTTTCTGAACCACAGGGGTATTCCTAATGACCGATTGGACATTCCCTGAAATGGGGATGATTACACCTTTTGGGGCTACCCTTGATCGCGTGGCCCCCCTTTAGACACCTTTGCACTTCCCCTGGGCAATCGACCCTCTGACGCGTGGCCCGATCCTACGGCCCTTAGTTAGCGCTTCTTGAGTCGCGAAATGTAACGTTTAAGTTACTCCAAACCCTGCGCTCACCCTACTGTTACATTCATTCACTCTGCTACTTTGCCCTGTTCATCGCCTCCGAAACCTCTTCTCTCTGCAATTGCGATTCTCCCCTTCCTGCGCTCTCCTACCGCCTCCACTTCAACAGCAAAGGTATGGTTTCGAGCACTCTCAACTCTTCACTATTGTCGCATTTTAGGAAACTGCCTGGGACTGTTGTTATTCTCGTATTTCTCTGGATATTGTTTGTATGCTTCGTTGTTCCTTTCGCTTCCCTTCGTTCTCTTGCGGGTAGGGCGCTCCTAGGGTTCTTCCATTTTCCCCTTTTCTTCTCTCCAAACCCCTTTTCTCTGAACCCTTTCTTTCTCTTTTGATCTTCAGCATTGGCGTTGATGGCAAAAACCAAGACCACTGCGCCTCCCCCGCTCCCCAAGTCTCATTATAAGGGCGAATATGACTGGGCCCCCGACGAACTTCTGGACGAATGTTCCCTCCTGAACTCCGTTGAGGACGTGGAGGCCCACAGGGGGGACCCTGCTCTCTATAACTTCAATGCTTTCCACAAAAGTCATGACTCCCAAGTCCTGGTAAGCCGAGTGCGACCTGGGATGCCCGTTTGCGCGGACTCACGGGATACTGGGGGATGCGCTTTCTTCTTCCTCTATCAGATGGTGCTCAAAAGGGTGGGCCTGCGTCTGCCCCTAACTCCCTTCGAAAAAGAGCTACTGACAGAGATAAACATTGCTCCCGCCCAACTCCATCCCAATAGTTGGGCTTTCGTGAGGGGGTTCCAAATTCTCTGCGGCTATCTAGGTGTTCCCTCCTCTATGGACGTTTTTCTTCACTTCTTCGAGGTAAAGAAGCAAGGGAAAAGCCTCTGGATGAGCTTTTCTGGGATCGCCGGGCGCATCATCCTTACGCTCTTCCAGAATTCGTTCAAAAGCTGGAAGGGGAAATTTTTCAAGGTACGCGCGACCAAGCGCGATCCTACCATTCTAGAGGGCTTTCCCCTGTACTGGACAGACAAACCCATAACTATGAAGCCCTTGGCTCTGGACGAACTTGCCCCGCCTGACCGGGATATATGCAAAGCCTTGGCGGGACTAGGGATAGTCTTCGATACCGCCAAGCTCATCGCGAACGAATTCAATGCCCATGGGCTTTCTACATACTTCGGTATCTGCTCTTGGCGATTTATGATGCATTAGTTGTTATGGTTATCTGCATTACCATTTTTCACTATACAATGTTACTTGCATTTCGCATCTCTTCCTGTATTGTGAATCCACATAACTGCTCTAGTACTAATCCTTGTTGTTTGGCCTGTCTTGATGTAGGATCGGTGATGGGCGCTTCCAAAAGAATAATGTTGGCGAAAGCACTGAAGGAGGCTCGTGCCGCCAAGGCAGGCGTCTCCTCCAGCCCTGTTGCCAATCCGATTCTCCCCCCGGCTCCGACACCGCCGCCTCCAGTCACTGCTGAAGCTGCTTCTAGCCCATCTCCGACGTCTCCACCTGGCTCCGACTTGCTTCCAACCCCCAACTCTCCTTCGCCTATCGCCGCTATTCCCCTGGCTGCGGCCTCGTCACCGGCTCCACCCCCCCTTGACAAAGGGAAAAGGGTTTTGGAGATTCTGTCAGACGATGAGGAATCGGAGGGTGTGGCGCCCTTCAGAAGGAGAAATCCGCGCGGGTTCCTCTTCTGGTAGAGACGTTGCCACAGGGAGGGAACCCCTTTATGGACAACCCTCCAAGCGCAACCTCACTCCCTCCTATGATTCTCCAAGAGGAAAGGGGCGAAGGTGCTGAATCTGCGCCGCCTCTGCCGCCGCTAGAAACCACTGCTTCCCCGGCTCCCAACGCTGCCGCCCCCGACTTCATTGCCATTCCCCCTCCAATCATGCATCTGATGAGGGGTTTCAGTGGCGGGACTATGCCAGAAGGTACCGACAGGAGGGAAGGTATGCCTTTCTATTTGGGGGCCTTCTTGGCGGTGGCTCTTGAATGGCGCTCCCAGGCCAGAAACGCTGTCTTGCAAGCTCAAACTCTCCAGGCCTTGGAAACGAAGGCAACTACCCTGGAGGAGGAGATGAGGATCCTGGGACGCCAGAACGAGGCTTATTGTTCCTCCCTGAAGCAAGCACAAGAGTCCAGGGCAGAAACTGAGAGGAAACTGGCAGAGGCCTTGGAGCTCCAGGCTGACTTCTACGCTCGTGAAGTTGCTCTCCAAGTACAGGTGGCGGGTCTTCAGGAAGTGGTCAAAGCGGACGCAGAAACTCACAAAGACCTGAAGGACCGTTGTTGTGAACAGGCTGCCAAGGTGGAGCGGATGGAGGAGGAAATGGCCACGCAGGCCAAAGCTATGGACCTTCTCCGAGTTGACTACGACAAACTGCAGGTCGAGGTTAGCCGGCTTCGCGTGGAGAAAGAGGCTCTGGAGAAGCAGGTGGCCTCTGGAGACGCCGCCATTGAGGAACTGGAGAAGGAGAAAAAGTCCCTTATCCAGGAGATGGCGGGCACCTTCGAGGAGGGGTTCCAAGAGGCCCTGTCCCAGGCGTCCTGCGAGAACCCTGGCGTCAACCTTTCGAACTGCGACCCCACACACCACGTAGTCGACGGGAAGGTCGTGCCCATGGATTTGAACGACTGAACTGCTGCCCCTCATCCGCCACCTTCCTCTTCAAGCTTAATTCTTCATTCTTTACCTTCGCTTTTTGATTTTATTTGCCAAAACTTGTAATTCTTTGAACTATCCGCACTCTTGTTACTGATTTGGGACGTTCGCATGGTTGTCTTTATTTCTTTGTCACACACGATTCTGCCTATGCGATCTCGTTCTCATCTTTTCCCTTCATATGCTTCAATTACTTTATCTGTGTTCTGCCCATTTCTCACACTTCGTTGGGCGGTTTGGTATGATTGGGTAAGGTCGCCCGCCAACCCTTACGCCCATGGAGAGGCTCACTAAGTGGCGCCGTATCGTCCACGGGACGTCTCTGAATACCGAAAGGCTCTTTCTTTGATCTTTTAACGCTCGGCGCCCACGCCTAAGGAGAGGCCTGCTAAAGCAGCACCGTATCGTCCCCGGGTGTCTAAAACGCTGAGTGCTGTGGGGTTTTTGTTCCCTCCATGGTCTTTCCTGCCCATAGGTATCGGGGAACACCCTGCCAGTGACTCGCTGGCGTTTGACGGTCTCGTCTCCCTCCACAGTCTTTCCTACCTGTGGGTATCGGGGAGGCGACGCCTGCAACTAACTTTGCCTTTCTCTGATTTCTTCTCCCTCCTCATTCTTTCCTACCTGGGGGTATCGGGGAGGTAACGCCAGTCGGTATTTGGGTTGGCGACGCCCGCGACTTCTCGTCTGTCGTCGCCCTTTACGTCCTTCCTGGCAACGCCTCGGGCGTTACCTTTACCTCGACATTGACCTTAACTCTTGCCTTGGTCAACGCCTGATAACAGTGAAGAGCCCAAGGCTTTGTCTGTGCCATCCACGTGGCGCTCCCTGTATAGCTGATCGGACCTTCTGTCATTCGTCTTGATCCACGTGGCGCTACTTGTATGGTTTGTGGGACATTCGGTCATATCATTTTCTGACTCCTGCTGTACCCCTGGCTCATTTTCGACGGCGGATCGTACCATTGGATATTCTGTTGACGGGACATTTTCTGATTTAAACCAGTGGTGCCAGCGTCATCCTTTCATCTTCTGCCACGTGTATCAATCGTGCGGTGCATCCATTCACGTCGTTTGGCGCTCTAACCGCTTTATTTAACTCTTCAAGCTCTGGAACTATCTTCATCGTTTTCTCACTTCTCATAACCTACTTGCGTTCTTTCTTCTTGCACCCTTTCTTCTTGCACCCTTTCTTCTCTGTCGAAGGGCTGTTCTAACCTTCGCTCCCCTCGCTCAACCCTTGCATTTCTGGCCGTCCTGATCTTGCTAAAGAATGTCTTCTCACGATGCTTCCCCCAGGGTCCGTCCCAAAGACTTGTACCCTTGGGCCTCGAGCGAACTTCTTGATGAGTGTTCATGCTTGCTCTCCACCAGGGCCGTACGGGAACACAAAGGGGAGTTGTGTTCTTACGACCACCGGGCCTTCGCGAGGAGGCACGATGACGACATCGCTGTGCTCCCTTGCACTCTGGGGGAGCCAGTGTGTGGAGACGAACGGGCCAACAACGGGGTCCCTTTCTTTTACTTTTACCAGGTGGTGTTCAAGACCATCGGGGTGCGCTTACCCTTCTCCTGGTTCGAGAAGGAACTGCTGACGGAGATCAATGTGGCTCCAGCCCAGTTATACCCCAACAGCTGGGCCTTTGTCAAGGCCTTCGATGTCCTCTTTGGGTTTCTGGGTTGTGCACCCTCGGTTGACCTCTTTCTTCACTTTTTTGAGGTGAAGAGACAGAGACACAACCTCTGGGTAACTCTCAGTAATGTGCCCGGGAGGGTTCTCTTTACACCCTTCCAAAGCTCGTTCACCGGGTGGAAAGGCCGGTTCTTCAAGATCTGCTGTATTGATCTTGTTCCCGACGCTCTGGATGGGTTTCCACTATACTGGGTGAGAGAGGAAAAGGCCCTCAAAGCCAAACCCCTCAAGAATCTGGCTCCAAGTGATCAAATAGCTTGCCGGATTCTTGCTGAGGCGGGAGGCTTTGACTCTGCTACGGTGATCAGCTTGGAGTTCAACGCTAGGACTCTTGAGAAGTACATAAGTAAGAACCACTGCCTTAGGCAACTTCGGCCTTCGTTACTTTCTAACTGTGCCTGTCTTTCTTCACTGTGTCTCTAATACATCTGTTCCCTTTGTGCAGCTTCGAAAATAAGCCAAGAAAAGAGGACACGACTTACTCGAGCGCTGCGGGCTGGGAAAGGGGCTTCGCCTTCCTCCAGTGATGACTCTGATGAGCGCTGAGAAGTGGCTTGTTTGTGTTTTTGCATTTTGTACTGAACATTGCTTGTAACAACAACTTTTCAATATCATAATTCTTTACAACGCCACTTTACTTTGCATATGCTTCATATATCGCGCGACTTCCTTTCGTCTCGTTCTGCCAACGATGCATGCTTTTACTTGGGCGACGCCTTTTTTCTGGGCGACGCCAAGACCTAGGCGACGCCTTCTTCCTTGGCGACGCCATGGCCTAGGCGGCGCATCACATTACTTCTAACAAGGAAAAATAAAGGCTGAAAACCAAGGCACTTCTTTTTCTCAACTGGTTTTTCCATTTATTAGGGTGACCTCATTAAAAAACCCCCGAAAGGGAAAAAGAGCGTCCCCTTCAACTAAATTGTTACATGCTGCTTACATAGGTTAACTGAAATAAAATTTTAAGTTGGCTGCATTCCAACTGCGCGGGATAGGGCCTCCATCTAAAGTCTCCAGGTTGTACGAACCGTTGCCCTTAGCCTCAGTAACTCTGAAGGGCCCGGTCCACTTGGGAGACAGCTTATTCTCCAACTCGTAAGGGTGAGCTTTCCTCATCACCAGGTCGCCCACCTGAAACTGTCGTGGCTTTACTTTAGAGCTATATTGTCGCTCCACTCTTCTCTTCATCGCTTCAGCTTTTATTCTAGCTTCTTCCCTGGCCTCTTCTAGCAGATCCAGGTTTACCCGTCTCTCCTCATTAGATTCCTCCACCACAAAGTTTTGAAAACGCGGTGAGCTTTCGTGTATTTCTACTGGAATCATCGCGTCCGACCCGTACACCAAACTGAACGGCGTCTCCATAGTAGAGGATTGGGGCGTGGTGTGGTATGCCCATACAATCCTTGGCACCTCTTCCGCCCACGCCCCTTTGGCCTTCTCTAACCTTCTTTTTAACCCCCTCAGCAGAACTCTGTTTGCTGACTCTACTTGTCCATTGGTCTGGGGGTGTTCGACCGACGCGAACACTTGCTTGATTCCCACTTCAGCGCACAGATTTCTCAACTGCTGACTGGTGAACTGGGTCCTGTTGTCAGATATCAGGCGCCTGGGTACGCCAAAGCGACACACGATGTTTCTCCACACAAAATGCTGTACCTTATGCGCAGTGATTTGTGCCACGGGCTCTGCCTCTATCCACTTAGTGAAGTATTCTATGGCGACGATCAGATATTTCATCTGCCTGATTGCCAGTGGGAAAGGGCCCAAGATGTCAATTCCCCATGTGTGGAAAGGCCACGGGCTGTATATGGACCGCAACTCTTCTGGCGGCGCCTTGTGCCAGTCGGCGTGCTTTTGGCATTGCTTACATCGCTGGGCGTGCCGTGCGCAATCCTCTTTCACTGTTGGCCAGAAGAAACCTGCGCGTATTACCTAGGAGGCTAGGGACCTCCCTCCTACATGGCTTCCGCAGATGCCTTCATGTAGCTCCGCCATTATCCTGGTGCACTCATCGCCACTGACGCATGTTAGGATAGGGTGAGTGAAACCGTGTCTGAACAGCACCCCATCCACCAAGGTATATCTTGCGGCATTCCTTTTGATTTTCTTACCCTCTTCAGGGTCCACTGGAAGGGCCCCATCCGCCAGGTATCGTTTATAAGGCGTCATCCAGGTGTCTCCCGTGGACAGGACACAAACTTGCATCTGCTCTTCCTCAGACGCACCCGCGTACATACTGATGCGGGGCGCCCTCTGCCTATCTTGGGTTAATGAGGAATGACTCCTCGGCCTTCCCCTTGATGCATAAATCTGGAGGACATCCACCCTGTTGTCTTCCACGAATCGACGCGGAGCTTTGAGGGTCTCCTGGATCACTGTCCTCTATCTACCCCCTTGCCTGAGCTGGTCAGCTTTGCGAGCAGGTCAGCTCTGGCATTCTGCTCCCTCGGGACGTGTATTAACTCAAGAGCGTTGAATGCCCCTTTCAGCAACTGGACGTATTTTAGATACGCCGCCATCTGGGGGTCCTTCGCCTGGAACTCACCCGACACCTGCCCCGTAATCAACTGGGAGTCGCTCTTCACTAGGAGGTTCTGTGCGCCCATCTCCTTGGCCAAGAGCATTCCTGCAATCAGGGCTTCATATTCTGCTTGGTTGTTACTTGCCTTGAAGGCAAAACGCAAGGCCTGCTCGATCAGTATGCCGTCGGGTCCTTCCAGCACTATTCCCGCACCACTCCCTTGCTGGTTTGAGGAGCCATCAACCGAGAGCAGCCACTGTGAACTCGCTTCCACCTCTTGCTCACCTCCGGGCGAAAGTTCTGCTACAAAATCCGCGTACACCTGCCCTTTGAAGGATCCTCTAGGCTCGTACTGTATATCGAATTCTGACAGTTCCACTGCCCAGCGTACCATTCTTCCTGCCACATCGGGCTTCTGCAGCACCTTCTGTATGGGGAGGTTGGTCATTACCACCACCGTAAAACTGTGAAAGTAATGACGGAGCCTCCTAGCCTGAGAAGGCGTCCAGGAAGCTTAACACCTTGCTGCCAGACGCGCTGTCCACTAGGGCGTCGATGCTGGGCAACGGATAGAAATCCTTTGGGCACGCCTTGTTCAGGTCCGTGAAGTCAACGCACATTCTCCACTTTCCGTTCGCCTTTTTCACCAAGACGACGTTGGCGAGCCACTCAGGGTACTGAATCTCCCTAATGTGGCCAGCACTCAGCAGCTTCTGCGTTTCGTCTTTCACCACCTGTTGTCGCTACTCATTGAACTTCCTCCTTCTCTGACGCACGGGGCGGACCGTGGCGTCCATGCTGAAGTGGTGACACAGGAAATCGGGGTTGATGCCCGGCATATCCGAGGCGGACCATGCGAAGGCATCCAGGTGGCGCGAAATCACTTCTGCCACCCCTTCCTGTTCTTCTGGACTTAGCGAGCTTCCTAACTTGAAAGCTTTGCCGCCAATCTCCCTTTCTAGGGTGTTAGCTGCAGGTTGCTCCCTATTATCATCTTCGGCGGGCGTCGCTTCTTCTACGGGCGCCGCTTCTTCTGGGGGCACCGCCTCTTCCACGGGCGCCTCCTCCATTGGCACATCTGCTTCGGGCATCGCCCTTTCTGCTATGGCCTCTTCAAGCGTCAGCCCAGCGGGCGTCGCCTCAATCATCGTTGCGTCCGCGCTCGGCGGACGTTCGTACACCATGAAAACGCCTCTCTTCGTCTTCAGGCTGTTTTCGTAGCATTTCCTCGCCTCCTCCTGGTCTGATCTGATCACTATCACCCGGCCACTGAGGTCCGGTAGCTTCATCTTCATGTGACGGGTGGAGGATACTGCACTCAGACGGTTTAACGCCGGTCTGCCCAGCAAAATATTGTAGGCAGAATTGGCGTTCACGACGAGGTACCGAATGCTCTCTGTACGGGAGGCCTCTCCGTCTGTGAACGTAGTCCTCAACTCCAGGTACCCCCGGACCTCTATCTGGTTATCCCCAAACCCATACAAGCATCCCGTATAGGGACTCAGCAGATCGGGGGACAACCGTAACTTATTAAAGGTCGACAGAAACATGACGTCTGCCGAGCTTCCTTGATCAACAAGCACTCTGTGGACCTTCCTTCCAGCCGTGACGACTGAGATGACAACGGGATCGTTGTCATGGGGCACCACATCTCGGAGGTCTCTTCTTGTGAACACAATATCTGACTCCCAGGGCTCCCCCGAGAGCCTCTCTTCGATTGAATTCACCCCCCTCGCGTATTTCTTCCGCTGGGAGGCGGTGGGTCCTCCGCCGGAAAAACCTCCAGCAATGGTGTGGACCTCGCCAAGCACGGGCATCTCGTGTGCTGGCTCATCTGCCGGCGGCGGCAGGGTGGCGGTCGTGTTGGACTCTGCGACATAATCTTTCAAAAACCCAGTCCTCACCAGCTCATCTAGCTGGTAGCCCAACGACAGGCAATTGCCGATTTGGTGCCCGAAAGCCTCGTGGAATTCGCACCAAGAGTCTTTATGGGGCCCTAACACCTTGTCGGTCTTCGCCGGTCGCCTCAGCCTCTCAGCTATGTTGGGCACGGCAATCAAATCCTTCAACTCAACTACGAAGTTGTACCTCGCCGGTCTTGCTCTTTCTCTGGCGGGGCGTTCGCCTCCTGCGGGACCCCGGGGCTGGGGCTTTCTGGCTTCGTAGGGGCGTCTCGCCTCTGGCTTCTTTCTTCCCGTCGTGGTCTCATTGACTCTGACGGGTTGAACTCGCGCCGGTCCCCTCGGGCGTGAGGGCACGGCGCTGGTGCGCTTCACACATACCTCCCCTTCCGAAGCAATATGCTCTACCGCCCTACGCCGTAATTCAGCAAAAGTCCTAGGGCGATTGCGGATAATAGATTCTCCAAAGGGGCCGGGGCATACGCCTTTCACAAATGCGTACACGATCATAGGCTCCTCTGTTGTACCAACCTTCACGACCTGGGCCCCGAAGCGATTGATATACTCCTTGAGGGTCTCCCCCTGATACTGCTTCACGTCAAACAGGTCGTAAGAGACCGGCGGCGGGGCCTTGTTGGCCCAATACTGTTCTCTGAATAACCGCGACAACTGGCGGAAAGATGTGATATGGCCCTCGGGGAGGCTAATGAACCAGTCCATAGCCATCCCGGTCAGGGTGCTCATGAAGAGCTTGCACTTGGCAGCATCAGAACCGCCTATCAGGACCATCTGTGTGTGAAATGCAGCGAGGTGCGTCTCTGGGTCCTCCATCCCAGTGAAGATTACCTTGGGTCCCGCGAACGTGTTCGGGATCGCTGCATCTAGGATCTCTTGCGAGAAAGGAGTGGAAAACTCCCTTGGTGGGGAATGGTTCTCCATCTAGTCCTGTCCAGGCCGCCTCCGATCGTTTCTCAGGCCCTGGCTCAACTCCTCATTCACACGGTGGAGCTCTTCGTTGCGCTCATGCGAGGCGTCAAGATCTGCCTGCATGCACTCCTGCTCCATCTTCGAATCCACCATGTCCTGCTGCAGCCCCCTCATTATTTCCAGGACCTGCTGCATGGATAGGTCTGCTGGGGCTGCGCGCGCTGCTCTTCGTCTGGTGGGGGCCATTGTCACTCCAACCTCCTTCAACATTACTGTAGCTTGGTAAATTTTCCTCGAACTTGTGATGGGACTGATGTTTTATATCGGGCCCCACGGTGGGCGCCAAATGTTCCGTCCGGTTGACCGGGACGTCTTCGTGCGCGACCTCAACCGTCAGCTAAGGACTCCTTCCCACTGATTGCCTGTGAATTCCTGCAAAAAAGAGGACAAAGAGGCGCCCTACCGGCCGTTTGCACTCCGACGCTCAAGTCAGCCAGCAAGAAACACCAAAAAACTGTCCACCCACGTATCTGAGCACCGCGTGTGGCACTCTGAAGGTGGTAAAAGAACTGTGTATCTGTGTGTGTGTTGTCTCCTTTAGGCAAAAATATTCTCCGGTCACTTGTACGTAACCTTAAAGCACGGGCAAGCCACCAAAGAGTTTCTCGTAAGTTTGCCAAAGGTTCCAACCCTTTTTCCGACATTCCCAGCGCTATTTAAACTACCCAGCATTTAAAGCGCCTTAAAGCGCTTTTAATCTCTAACGTAACGCACTCTTTAAAGCGCTTAATTACGAAACGTAGCGCATTTAAGACGTTGAAACGCTTGGGAGCCCTAATAGTACCAGAATGCTCGAAAGGGAAACTGTATTGAATATCTTTAATTACCTGGCACCTGACTAGAGGGTGTTTCCATTCTGGCATGGCTGTCGTACACGTGGAGGGCCTCACGACGGCATGACCCCATTTGGGGGCGTTTCTACCCATCTGGGGACGTTTCTACGTGTGAGTCCTCCTGCTTGGGAGTGCTACTGCGCTAGGGGTGGCTTTTTGGGTGCCAACTCATGCCCCCAAGTATCTAGCCACTTACTCTGAGAGCGTATCTGCCTTCCTCTCGCACCCTGCACCCGGTTATCCTGGGCGTGACCTTCCTCTTGGGTCGTATCTGTCCCGAAGGCGTCTCTGGGGCGGCAGGGGTACTTCACGAGTCAGGCTGCCCTTCACTGGTACTATCACTATGGCCTTGAAGCCACCTTTTCCTTCTCTTTATCACTTTCCCGAGATATCGGGTCCTGAGGCTCTCCCACGGCGTCGCTCCCTCCATGGTCTTTCCTACCCATGGGTATCGGGGAACCACACCGTGGTTGCCTTGCTTTTACACTGTTTGATCTGGCGACGCCCTGGTTGGGCGACGCCTCTACCCAGGCGACGCCTTGCCTTGGCGACGCCTCCACCCAGGCGACGCCTTGTCCTGCCTTGGCGACGCTTCCTCTTGGCGTCTCTACACCTGGGCGACACCTTGAGTTGACTTTGATTTTCCAGTCGTTGACTTTGACTTAGTCAACGCCCTAATACGGGACGGTACAGGTACCATCAGTGTTATTGGAGGAAATAATACTGATGGTACCATCAGTGTTATTGGTGGGAATAATAATGATTGTACAATCAGTGTTGTTGGTGGGAATAATAGTGATGGAAAATTCATGAAGTTCTTCTTGAATCATGTAAAGGATGGTGCGGAAGCCACGGATGTGTGTGCAAGATCCTCCTAAGAGCTATGGTGATCTTGAAGGTGCATGGTATGTATGAAAGTTGGGAGGTTCGGCCAGCCCAAGGAGAGGTGAAGTGTGTGAAGATTAGATCCTAGAATCTAGGTAGAAGCAAAGCTTGGCACAAAAATGGCAGCATAACTTTACTCACAATAATCTTGAAAAATACAAGAGATGGCCTCCCTATTTATAGGCTATAGGGCCGTAAAAACTAAGCTAATGCCTAATGAAATGAGAGCCAAATGAAATGCACAATGACAAGGCACATGCTCATGACCGGCCAACTAACAAGTTCTAGAATGTTCACTCATTTCTGCTTTCTAACACTACTCTAATTACTAAGCACCCCTAATGGGCCTCCATGTAACATGTACAAGGCTTTCTCTCTTCCATCCGTGGCTTCATCCAAGTGGGCGTGAATGTGCTTAGCCATTGACGTTGTAATAGGGCCTAGACGGTCCAGGTCTCCTCCTAGACGCTCCATGTGTAGCCTTCCCTCATCACGTCCTAGACGCTCCTTCCTTGAGTCAAGACGCTCATCACGGTCTAGCTTTGGGTCTTGGCTTCCATGGTGAGATGTGCTTGGCCCTCCTCCATCAAATAGTGATGGTACCATCGGTGGTATTGGTAGGAATAATATTGATGGTACCATTAGTGGTATTGGTGGGAACAATACTGATGGTACCATCAATGCTATTGATGGGAATATAACTGATGGTATCATCAGTATTCTTCGTGGCAATAATTCTGATGGTACCATCAAGGTTATTGGTCGCAATAATCCTGATTGTACAATCAGTGTTATTGGTGGCAATAATACTGATTGTAATCAGTATTATTGGTGACAATGATACTATTGGTACCATCAGTTTTATTGGTGGCAATGATACTGATGGTACCTTTAGTGTTATTCGTGCGAATAATAATGATGGTACCATCAGTGTTTTTGTTGGGAATAATACTGATGGTACCATCTTTGTTATTGGTGGGAATATAACTGCTGGTACCATCAGTTTAATTCGTGGGAATAATATTGATGGTACCATCAGTGTTATTGGTGGAAATAATACTGATGGTATCATCAGTGTTATCGGTGGGAATAATACTGAGGGTACCATCAGTGTTATTGGTGGGAATAATACTGACGGTACCATCAGTGTTATTGGTGGGAATAATACTGACGGTACCATCAGTGTTATTGGTGGGAATAATATTGATGTTACCGTCACTATTATTGGTTGGAATAATACTGATGGTACCGTCAGTGTTATTGGTGGCAATAATATTGATGGTACCCTCAGTGTTATTGGTTGCAATAATACTGATCGTACCCTTAGTATTATTGGCGGGAAGAATACTGATGGTACCATAAGTATTATTTGTTGCAATTATACTGATGGTACCATCAGTGCTATTGGTGGAAATAATACTGATGGTACCATCAGAATAATTGCCACCAATAGCACTGATGGTTCCATCAGTATTATTGCCACTAATAGCACTGATGGTACCATCAGTGCTATTGGTGGGAATAATACTGATGGTACCATCAGTGTTATTGGTGGCAATAATACGGATGGTACCATCCGTGTTATTGGTGGCAATAATACGAATGGTACCATCCGTGTTATTGTTGGCAATAATACGGATGGTACCATCCGTGTTATTAGTGGCAATAATATGGATGGTACCATCAGTGTTATTGGTGGCAATAATACTGATGGTACCATCAGTGTTATTCGTAAGAATAATAATAATGGTACCATCAGTGTTTTTGGTGGGAATAATACTGATGTTACCATCATTGTTATTGGTGGGAATATAACTGATGTGAATGTGACAAGAAGAATACATGATTCTTTGACTTTCTTAGGAGCAACTTGAGCTGGTCATAAATGGCACTTTACTTAGAATTGGATCAAGGTTCTAATTCAAGAACTCACCAAGACTTAGCACCAACCAAGACTCATATGGAAGTCCATATATTGTCAAATGGAATCAAAACACAAAGAATGGAAGAACATAAAAGATAAACCGAACAGAAAATGGAAATGAATGAAACTGCACCGAACAGATTATACAAAACAAAGCTGGAAATATAATTCTAATCGGTACAAATGAAAGGAAATAACAAGCAAAGCTCATCTACCGAATGGAATTGAAAGAACATGAAGGAAGAACACTTATAGAAGGAGTTTGCTGAATTTTGAGAATTAGAAGAACACTTGACGCCACTTGGTTCCTTGATCCAAGATAAGTGATGGAGTGCCGCCACTTGAACCTCACCATTGCTCACAAGATAAGGCAAAGGAAGAAGAAGACGCAAGACTCACAATTTCTCTCCTAATTTGAGTATAGTCTCTCTACTATAAAATTCCAATATGAAAAATACAAAGACAAGCACCTTATTTATACCCTAAGAGGTGCTGAAAATGCAAGCTAAATGAAACACAAATGCTGATGGAATTTCGGCGCCAACTACACCATGAAAGAAGTGTGACTTTCCTTCCTAGTTTGGCACCTCCTAACTCCTATCTACATTCCCGCCTAACCTCCCTTACTACTAAAACCTATTTATTACATTCGTACCCCTATTCTATAAAAGAAATAAGAAGAGCCATCTTATTATACTCTTGTCCCAAAGCTCTTGCCATGCTCCTAGTAATTCTTTGGGCTTGGACCCCTTGTTGGGCTTGGGCCCCTTGTTGGGCTTGGGCTTCATGGGCTTGAGCATCCTCTACTTGGTTTCCATCAATAACTGATGGTACCATCAATTTTATTCGTGGGAATAATACTGATGGTACCATCAGTGTTATTGGTGGGAATAATACTGATGGTACCATCAGTGTTATTTGTGGGAATAATAATGACGGTACCATCAGTGTTGTTGGTGGGATTAATAGTGAAGGTACCATCGGTGGTATTTGTAGGAATAATATTGATGGTACCATCAATGGTATTGGTGGGAACAATACTGATGGTACCATCAATGGTATTGGTGGGAACAATACTGATGGTACCATCAATGCTATTGATGGGAATATAACTGATGGTATCATTAGTATTGTTCGTGGCAATAATTGTGATGGTACCATCAAGGTTATTGGTGGCAATAATCCTGATTGTACCATCAGTGTTATTGGTGACAATAAAACTGATTGTACAATCCGTATTATTGCCACCAATAACACTGATGGTACAATCAGTATTATTGGTGACAATGATACTGTTGGTACCATCAGTGTTATTGGTGGCAATGATACAGATGGTACCATCAGTGTTATTCGTGCAAAGAATAATGATGGTACCATCAGTGTTATTGGTGGGAATAATACTGATGGTACCATCATTGTTATTGGTGGGAATATAACTGATGGTACCATCATTTTAATTCCTGGGAATAATACTGATGGTACCATCAATGTTATTGGTGGAAATAATATTGATGGTACCATTAGTGTTATTGGTGGGAATAATACTGAGGGTACCATCAGTGTTATTGATGGGAATAATACTGACGCTACCATCAGTGTTATTGGTGGGAATAATACTGACGGGACCATCAGTGTTATAGGTGGGAATAATATTGATGGTACCGTCACTGTTATTGGTTGCAATAATACTGATGGTACCGTTAGTGTTATTGGTGGCAATAATACTGATGGTACCCTTAGTGTTATTGGTAGCAAGAATACTGATGGTACCATAAGTAATATTGGTTGCAATTATACTGATGGTACCATCAGTGCTATTGGTGGCAATAATACTGTTGGTACCAATCAGTGCTATTGGTGGAAATAATACTGATGGTACCATAAGTGTTATTGGTGGAAATAATATTGATGGTACCGTCACTGTTATTGGTTGCAATAATACTGATGTTACCATCATTGTTATTGGTGGGAATATAACTGATGGTACCATCAGTTTTATTCGTGGGAATAATACTGATGGTACCATCAGTGTTATTGGTGGAAAAAATACTGATGGTACCAACAGTGCTATTGGTGGGAATAATACTGATGGTACCATCTGTGTTATGGGTGGGAATAATAATGATGGTACCATCAATGTTGTTGGTGGGAATAATAGTGATGGTACCAACGGTGGTATTGCTAGGAATAATGCTGATGGTACCATCAATGGTATTGGTGGGAACAATACTAATGGTACCATCAATGCTATTGATGGGAATATAACTGATGGTATCATCAGTATTGTTCATGGCAATAATTGTGATTGTACCATCAAGGTTATTGCTGGCAATAATCCTGATTGTACCATCAGTGTTATTGGTGACAATAAAACAGATTGTACAATCCGTATTATTGACACCAATAACACTGATGGTACAATCAGTATTATTGGTGACAATGATACTGTTGGTACCATCAGTGTTATTGGTGGCAATGATACAGATGGTACCATCAGTGTTATTCGTGCGAATAATAACGATGGTACCATCAGTGTTATTGGTGGGAATAATACTGATGGTACCATCATTGTTATTGGTGGGAATATAACTAATGGTACCATCATTTTAATTCGTGGGAATAATACTGATAGTACCATCAGTGTTTTTGGTGGAAATAATACTGATGGTACCATGAGTGTTATTGGTGGGAATAATACTGAGTGTACCATCAGTGTTATTGGTGGGAATAATACTGAGGGTACCATCAGTGTTGTTGGTGGGAATAATACTGACGGGACCATCAGTGTTATAGGTGGGAATAATATTGATGGTACCGTCACTGTTATTGGTTGCAATAATACTGATGGTACCGTTAGTGTTATTGGTGGCAATAATACTGATGGTACCCTTAGTGTTATTGGTAGCAAGAATACTGATGGTACCATAAGTAATATTGGTTGCAATTATACTGATGGTACCATCAGTGCTATTGGTGGCAATAATACTGTTGGTACCAATCAGTGCTATTGGTGGAAATAATACTGATGGTACCATAAGTGTTATTGGTGGCAATAATACCGATGGTACCATCAGTGCTATTGGTGGCAATTATTCTGATGCTACCATCAGTGCTATTGGTGGGAATAATACTCATTGTAACATCAGTGTTATTGGTGGCAATAATACGAATGGTACCATCCGTGTTATTGGTGGCAATAATACGAATGGTACCATCCGTGTTATTAGTGGCAATAATACGGATTGTACCATCAGTGTTATTGGTGACAATAATACATATGGTACCATCAGTGTTATTGGTGGCAATTATACTGTTGCTACCATTAGTGTTATTCGTGCGAATAATAATGATGGTACCATCAGTGTGTTTGGTGGGAATAATATTGATGTTACCATCATTGTTATTGGTGGGAATATAACTTATGGTACCATCCGTTTTTTTCGTGGGAATAATAATGATGGTACCATCAGAGTTATTGCTGCAAGTAATACTGATGGTAGCATCAGTGTTATTGGTGCGAATAATACTGATGGTACCATCAGTGTTATTGATGGGAATAATAATGAAGGTACCATCAGTGTTGTTGGTGGGAATAATAGTGATGGTATCATCGGTGGTATTGGTAGGAATAATATTGATGGTACCATCAGTGGTATTGGTGTGAACAATACTGATGATACCATCAATGCTATTGATGGGAATATAACTGATGGTATCATCAATATTATTCGTGGCAATAATTGTGATGGTACCATCAAGGTTATTGGTAGCAGTAATCCTGATTGTACCATCAGTGTTATTGGTGACAATAAAACTGATGGTACAATCAGTATTATTGCCACCAATAACACTGATGGTACAATCAGTGTTATTAGTGACAATGATACTGTTGGTACCATCAGTGTTATTGGTGGCAATGATACTGATGGTACCATCAGTGTTATTCGTGCGAATAATAATGATGGTAGCATCAGTGTTATTGCTGGAAATAATACTGATGGTACCATCATTGTTATTGGTGGGAATATAACTGCTGGGAATAATACTTATGGTTCCATCAGTGTTATTGGTGGAAATAAAACTGATGGTACCATGAGTGTTATTGGTGGGAATAATACCGAGGGTACCATCAGTGTTATTGGTGGGAATAATACTGAGGGTACCATCAGTGTTATTGGTGGGAATAATACTGACGATACCATCAATGTTATTGGTGGGAATAATATTGATGCTACCCTCAGTGTTATTTGTGGCAATAATATTGATGGTACCCTTAGTGTTATTGGTGGCAAGAATATTGATGGTACCATAAATATTATTGGTTGCAATTATATTGATGGTACCATCAGTGCTATTGGTGGCAGTAATATTGATGGTACCATCACTGCTATTAGTGGAAATAATACTGATGGTACCATCAGTGTTATTGGTAGGAATAATACTGATGGTACCATCAGTGTTATTGGTGGGAATAATAATGATGGTACCATCAGTGTTGTTGGTGGGAATAATAGTGATGGTACCATCGGTGGTATTGGTAGGAATAATGTTGGTGGTACCATTAATTGTATTGGTGGGAACAATACTGATGGTACAATCAATGCTATTGATGGGAATATAACTGATGGTATCATTAGTATTGTTCGTGGCAATAATTGTGATGGTATCATCAAGGTTATTGGTGGCAATAATCCTGATGGTACAATCACTATTATTGGTGACAATGATACTGTTGGTACCATCAGTGTTATTGGTGGCAATCATATTGATGGTACCATCAACGTTATTCGTGCGAATAATAATGATGGTACCATCAGTGTTATTGGTGGGAATAATACTTATGGTACCATCATTGTTATTGGTGGGAATATAACTGATGGTACCATCATTTTAATTCGTGGGAATAATACTAATAGTACCATCAGTGTTATTGGTGGAAATAATATTGATGGTACCATAAGTGTTATTGGTGGGAATAATACTGAGGGTACCATCAGTGTTATTGGTGGGAATAATACTGACGGTACCATCAGTGTTATTGGTGAGAATAATACTGACAGTACCATCAGTGTTATTTGTGTGAATAATATTGATGGTACCGTCACTGTTATTGGTTGCAATAATACTGATGGTACCGTGAGTGTTATTGGTGGCAATAATATTGATGGTACCCTCAGTGTTATTGGTGGCAATAATACGGATGGTACCCTGAGTGTTATCGGTGGCAACAATACGGATGGTACCATAAGTATTATTGGTTGCAATTATACTGATGGTACCATCAGTGCTATTGGTGGAAATAGTACTGATGGTACCATCAGTGCTATTGGTGGAAATAATACTGATGGTACCATCAGTGCTATTGGTGGAAATAATACTGATGGTACCATCAGTGCTATTGGTGGCAATAATACTGATGATACCATCAGTGCTATTGGTGGCAATTATTCTGATGGTACCATCAGTGCTATTGGTGGGAATAATACTGATGGTGCCATCTGTGTTATTGGTGGCAATAATACGGATGGTACCATCCGTGTTATTGGTGGCAATAATACGGATGGTACCATCCGTGTTATTGTTGGCAATAATACGGATGGTACCATTCGTGTTATTAGTGGCAATAATACGGATGGTACCGTCAGTGTTATTGGTGAGAATAATACATATGGTACCATCAGTGTTATTGGTGGCAATAATACTGATGGTACCATTAGTGTTATTCGTGCGAATAATAATGATGGTTCCATCAGTGTTTTTGGTGGGAATAATACTGATGTTACCATCATTGTTATTGGTGGGAATATAACTGAGGGTACCATCAGTTATATTGGTGGGAATAATACTGATGGTACCATCAGTGTTATTGGTGGGAATAATACTGATGGTACCATCAGTGTTATTGGAGGGAAAAATAATGATGGTACAATCAGTGTTTTTGGTGGGATTAATAGTGATGGCATCATCGGTGGTATTGGTAAGAATAATATTGATGGTACCATCAATGGTATAGGTGGGAACAATACTGATGGTACCATCAATGCTATTGACGGGAATATAACTGATGATATCATCAGTATTGTTCGTAGCAATAATTGTGATGGTACCATCAAGGTTATTGGTGGCAATAATCCTGATTGTACCATCAGTGTTATTGGTGACAATGATATTGTTGGGACAATCAGTGTTATTGGTGGCAAAGATACAGATGGTACCATCAGTGTTATTCGTGTGTATAATAATGAGGGTACCATTAGTGTTATTGGTGGGAATAATATTGATGGTACCATCATTGTTATTGGTGGGAATATACCTGATGGTACCATCATTTTAATTCGTGGGAATAATACTGATGGTACCATCAGTGTTATTGGTGGAAATAATACTGATGTTACCATCAGTGTTATTGGTGGGAATAATACTGAGGGTACCATCAGTGTTATTGGTGGGAATAATACTGACAGTACCATCAGTGTTATTGGTGGGAATAATATTGATGCTACCGTCACTGTTATTGGTTGCAATAATACTGATGGTACCGTTAGTGTTATTGGTGGCAATAATATTGATGGTACCCTCAGTGTTATTGGTGGCAATAATACTGATGGTACCCTTACTGTTATTGGTTGCAAGAATACGGATGGTACCATAAGTATTATTGGTTGCAATTATACTGATGGTACCATCAGTGCTATTGGTGGAAATAATACTGATAGTACCATCAGTGCTATTGGTGGAAATAATACTGATGGTACCATAAGTGCTATTGGTGGCAATAATACTGATGGTACCATCAGTGCTATTGGTGCCAATTATTTTGATGGTACCATCAGTGCAATTGGTGGCAATTATTCTGATGGTACCATCAGTGCTATTGGTGGGAATAATACTGATGGTACCATCTGTGTTATTGGTGGGAATAATACGGATGGTACCATCCGTGTTATTGTTGGCAATAATACGGATGGTACCATCAATGTTATTAGTGGCAATAATACGGATGGTACCATCAGTGTTATTAGTGGCAATAATACGGACGGTACCGTCAGTGTTATTGGTGAGAATAATAGATATGGTACCATCAGTGTTATTCGTGCGAATAATAATGATGGTACCATCAGTGTTTTTGGTGGGAATAATACTGATGTTACCAACATTATTATTGGTGGGAATATAACTGAGGGTACCATCAGTTATATTCGTGGGAATAATACTGATGGTACCATGAGTGCTATTGGTGGAAATAATACGGATGGTACCATAAGTATTGTTGGTTGCAATTATACTGATGTTACCATCAGTGCTATTGGTGGAAATAATACTGATGGTACCATAAGTGCTATTGGTCGCAATAATACTGATGGTACCATCAGTGCTATTGGTGGCAATTATTTTGATGGTACCATCAGTGCAATTGGTGGCAATTATTCTGATGGAACCATCAGTGCTATTGGTGGGAATAATACTGATGGTACCATCTGTGTTATTGGTGGGAATAATACGGATGGTACCATCCGTGTTATTGTTGGCAATAATACGGATGGTACCATCCGTGTTATTGTTGGCAATAATACGGATTGTACCATCAATTTTATTAGTGGCAATAATACGGACGGTACCGTCAGTGTTATTGGTGAGAATAATAGATATGGTACCATCAGTGTTATTCGTGCGAATAATAATGATGGTACCATCAGTGTTTTTGGTGGGAATAATACTGATGTTACCAACATTATTATTGGTGGGAATATAACTGAGGGTACCATCAGTTATATTCGTGGGAATAATACTGATGGTACCATCAGTGCTATTGGTGGAAATAATACGGATGGTACCATAAGTATTATTGGTTGCAATTATACTGATGGTACCATCAGTGCTATTGGTGGAAATAATACTGATGGTACCATAAGTGCTATTGGTGGCAATAATACTGATGGTACCATCAGTGCTATTGGTGGCAATTATTTTGATGGTACCATCAGTGCAATTG
Source organism: Phaseolus vulgaris (assembly GCF_051622355.1). Taxonomy (NCBI): domain Eukaryota; kingdom Viridiplantae; phylum Streptophyta; class Magnoliopsida; order Fabales; family Fabaceae; genus Phaseolus; species Phaseolus vulgaris. The sequence goes on from NC_143498.1 coordinate 12,063,288, forward strand.
GTGGCAATTATTCTGATGGAACCATCAGTGCTATTGGTGGGAATAATACTGATGGTCCCATCTGTGTTATTGGTGGGAATAATACGGATGGTACCATCCGTGTTATTGTTGGCAATAATACGGATGGTACCATGAATGTTATTAGTGGCAATAATACGGATGGTACCGTCAGTGTTATTGGTGAGAATAATACATATGGTACCATCAGTGTTATTGGTGGCAATAATACTGATGGTACCATCAGTGTTATTCGTACGAATAATAATGATGGTACCATCAGTGTTTTTGGTGGGAATAATACTGATGTTACCAACATTATTATTGGTGGGAATATAAATGAGGGTACCATCAGTTATATTCGTGGGAATAATACTGATGGTACCATGAGTGTTATTGGTGGGAATAATACTGATGGTACCATCAGTGTTATTGGTGGGAATAATAATGATGGTACAATCAGTGTTGTTGGTGGGATTAATAGTGATGGTACCATCGGTGGTATTGGTAGGAATAATATTGATGGTACCATCAATGGTATTGGTGGGAACAATACTGATGGTACCATCCATGCTATTGATGGGAATATAACTGATGGTATCATCAGTATTGTTCGTGGCAATAATTGTGATGGTACCATCAAGGTTATTGGTGGCAATAATCCTGATTGTACCATCAGTGTTATTGGTGACAATAAAATTGATTGTATAAGCAGTATTATTGCCACCAATAACACTGATGGTACAATCAGTATTATTGGTGACAAAGATATTGTTGGTACAATCAGTATTATTGGTGGCAATGATACAGGTGGTACCATCAGTGTTATTCGTGCGAATAATAATGAGGGTACCATCAGTGTTATTGGTGGGAATAATACTGATGGTACGATCAGTGTTATTGATTGAAATAATACTGAGGGTACCATCAGTGTTATTGGTGGGAATAATACTGAGGGTATCATCAGTGTTATTGGTGGGAATAATACTGACGGTACCATCAGTGTTATTGGTGGGATTAATACTGACGGTACCATCAGTGTTATTGGTGGGAATAATACTGACGGTACCATCTGTGTTATTGGTGGGAATAATATTGATGGTACCGTCACTGTTATTGGTTGCAATAATACTGATGTTACCATCATTGTTATTGGTGGGAATATAACTGATGGTACCATCAGTTTTATTCGTGGGAATAATACTAATGGTACCATCAGTGTTATTGGTGGAAATAATACAGATGGTACCATCAGTGTTATTGGTGCCAATAATACTGATGGTACCATCAGTGTTATTGGTGGGAATAATAATGATGGTACCATTAGTGTTGTTGGTGGGAATAATAGTGATGGTACCATCGGTGGTATTGGTAAGAATAATGTTGATGGTACCATCAATTGTATTGGTGGGAACAATACTGATGGTACCATCAATGCTATTGATGGGAATATAACTGATGGTATCATCAGTATTGTTCGTGGCAATAATTGTGATGCTATCATCAAGGTTATTGGTGGCAATAATCCTGATTGTACCATCAGTTTTATTGTCAACAATAAAACTGATGGTACAATCAGGATTATTGCCACCAATAACACTGTCAACAATAACACTGATGGTACAATCAGGATTATTGCCACCAATAACACTGATGGTACAATCAGTATTATTGGTGACAATGATACTGTTGGTACCATCACTGTTATTGGTGGCAGTGATACAGATGGTACCATCAGTGTTATTCGTGCGAATAATAATGATGGTACCATCAGTGTTATTGGTGGGAATAATACAGATGGTACCATCATTGTTATTGGTAGGAATATAACTGATGGTACCATCATTTTAATTCGTGGGAATAATATTGAGAGTACCATCAGTGTTATTGGTGGAAATAATACAGATGGTAGCATCAGTGTTAGTGGTGGGAATAATAGTGAGCGTACCATCAGTGTTATTGCTGGGAATAATACTGAGGGTACCATCAGTGTTATTGGTGGGAATAATACTGACTGTACCATCAGTGTTATTGGTGGGAATAATACTGACGGTACCATCAGTGTTATTGGTGGGAATAATATTGATGGTACCGTCACTGTTATTTGTTGCAATAATGCTGATGGTACCGTGAGTGTTATTGGTGGCAATAATATTGATGGTACCCTCAGTGTTATTGGTGACAATAATATTGATGGTACCCTTAGTGATATTGGTGGCAAGACTACTGATGGTACCATAAGTATTATTGGTTGCAATTATACTGATGGTACCATCAGTGCTATTGGTGGAAATAATACTGATGGTACCATAAGTGCTATTGGTGACAATAATACTGATGGTACCATCAGTGTTATTGGTGGCAATTATTCTGATGGTACCATCAGTGCTATTGCTGGGAATAATATTGATTGTACCATCAGTGTTATTGATTGCAATAATACGAATGGTACCATCCGTTTTATTGGTGGCAATAATATGAATGGTACCATCCGTGTTATTGTTGGCAATAATACGTTGGTACCATCCGTGTTATTAGTGGCAATAATACGGATGGTACCATCAGTGTTATTGGTGAAAATAATACATATGGTACCATCAGTGTTATTGGTGGCAATAATACTGATGGTACCATCAGTGTTATTCGTGCGAATAATAATGATGGTACCATAAGTGTTTTTGGTGGGAATAATACTGATGTTACTATCATTGTTATTGGTGGGAATATAACTTATGGTACCATCCGTTTTTTTCATGGCAATAATACAGATGGTACCATCAATGTTATTCCTCGAAATAATACTGATGGTAGCATCAGTGTTATTGGTGGGAATAATATTGATGGTACCATCAGTGTTATTGGTGGGAATAATAATGATGGTACCATCAGTGTTGTTGGTGAGTATAAGAGTGAGTGTACCATCGGTGGTATAGGTAGGAATAATATTGATGGTACCATCAGTGGTATTGGTGGGAACAATACTGATGATACCATTAATGCTATTGATGGGAATATAACTGATGGTATCATCAGTATTGGTCGTGGCAATAATTGTGATGGTACCATCAAGGTTATTGGTGGCAGTAATCCTGATTGTACCATCAGTGTTATTGGTGACAATAAAACTGACGGTACAATCAGTATTAGTGCCACCAATAACACTGATGGTACAATAAGTGTTATTGGTGACAATGATATTGTTGGTACCATTACTGTTATTGGTGGCAATGATACTGATGGTACCATAAGTGTTATTCGTGCGAATAAGAATGATGGTACCATCAGTGTTATTCGTGCGAATAATACTGATTGTACCATCATTGTTATTGGTGGGAATATAACTGATGGTACCATCAGTGTTATTGGTGGGAATAATACTGAGGGTACCATGAGTGTTATTGGTGGGAATAATACTGACGGTACCATCAGTGTTATTGGTGGGAATAATACTGACGGTACGATCAGTGCTATTGGTGGTAATAATATTGATGGTACCCTCAGTGTTATTGGTGGCAATAATATTGATAGTACCCTTAGTCTTATTGGTGGCAAGAATATTGATGGTTCCATAAGTATTATTGGTTGCCATTATATTGATGGTACCATCAGTGCTATTGGTGGCAATAATACTGATGGTACCATCAGTGCTATTGGTGGCAATTATTCTGATGGTACCATTAGTGCTATTGTTGGGAATAATACTGATGGTACCATCAATGTTTTTGGTTGCAATAATACGGATGGGACCATCCGTGTTATTGGTGGCAATAATACGAATGGTACCATCTGTGTTATTGTTGGCAATAATAGGGATGGTACCATCCGTGTTATTAGTGGCAAAATACGGATGGTACCATCTGTGTTATTGGCGACAAGAATACATATGGTACCATCAGTGTTATTGGTGGCAATAAGACCGATGGTACCATCAGTGTTATTGGTGGCAATAAGACCGATGGTACCATCTGTGTTATTGGTGGCAATAAGACCGATGGTACCATCAGTGTTTTGGTGGCAATAACACCGATGGTACCATCAGTGTTATTGGTGGCAATAACACCGATGGTACCATTATTGTTATTGGTGGCAATAACACCGAAGGTACCTTCAGTGTTATTTGTGGCAATAACACCGATGGTTCCATCCGTGTTATTGGTGGCAATAACACCGATGGGATCCTTCAGCCACTCATCCGCAGAAGACAGTAGCTGAGTCCCGACTTAGCAATTCGTTTTATATTACCGAAACCTAGGACATCACCTGAAGACATCCCTTTATTGACTATGTCATAGGAGCTCAACTCCCACTCATGTGGAAAGGGCTATTGATTGTTATGATGGGACGAACGACTGATCGTGATGAACATGTGAATTTTTATGACTGAAATGAGTTTGTATACCTCAGACCATTGTCTTATGTCGAGTGTTTCCCACGTCTTTGAAGGGAGGAACCCTTAGCTACTAGACTCCCACTGAACTTGATTGACTGCTTCAAAACTTTGGTGTCTAAGTGTGGAGGGTAGTTTGCTACAAGTCGATCACATCACCTGACTTTGATTGCTCTGGTGATTATTTGCCAGGAGAAAGGAGAGTCGCTCAGGACATTCATGAAAAGGTTTAGTAGGGTAACTATGAACATTCAGAACTAGAGTTAGTACAAAAAATGATGTATACGGTGGCAGTGATTTTCGTATAAACTGTCGTTTATAAACGCCACAATAAACGCGTGTGCCAGTTTCCCAAACTGCCATAGAACTGACTGCGACAAAGTTTAATATGACGGTCTTACACTACCTGCCACAACACCCGTCACTTTAACACTTTGTTTAAAGTTGTGGTTTATATATGTAAGTAGTGTCAGTCATAACTATTGCAATTTAATTCATTAAGGTATAATGTGACGTTTTTAACTATTAGTATTATAATAAAATTCTAAAAATAATACGTCATTTTCTACTGACGTTATTTTAATTCTAAATAAATGGAATTTAGCCATCACTTTTTTAAGAATCTGTTTAGCATAATATATTTTCATAATAAAAAAATGATATACTAATAAAATGAAATACTATATAAAGTTATAAGCATCCATTCATTACATTGAAAATTAAAATACAAAAATATTGTTCATAAGTTGATACATAATTTAAAATGAAAACACACATTGTTCATCCCTAATCAGTTTTATTTATTACTTGATTAGGTAATGGAGCACCACTTCAAATATTTGATGTTTGAAATAAATAATTTTAAGTTAATTATTTTCAATGTTTATAATTATAAAATAAAAGACACCAAGATATAATTAAAAATATTAATACCTCGTTGATGATGGATGCATGATTTTCCAATTGATGTGGCTCCTAGATTTGGAGACCATCTTTTCACAGTCATCATAGACTAAAGTTCACCAAAGACAAAATAGTTAAGTCTCTACCACGGAAAGCAAAGTGATATACACAAAGCTATCATAATAAATAACTGTAAAGTAGGTAATACAAGAAAAATAATGGTTAGAATGACATACTGCGATTGGAGCAGCTCCAATCGCCACTTGTTTACATGATTCTTCAGATTAGTTATAGTTTCCATGTATCCATTAAGACCTACAGCCAGTATATGGTAGCAGATGTGTCCAAGGACCTGCAAGGATATGAAAGGTTATTAACAATAGTGGGAAACACTTATAGAGACTAGAAGAGCTAATAAACAAAGGGAGATTATTATTGAATCAACATACATATGCGTAATCACAGACAAATTTTGATGGTAGAGATCCACGATCTTGATAACCAAAAAAGTGGCAAATGGAATTTAACTTATTTCCCTTGTATGTGCCTTCTTTCTATCAAAGGGAACAAGAAAACATTTTAAATGTCAAAGCAGCAGTTGATAATTTACCTTCAAGCCACTAAAAACAATTAAAGCCAACTCTATAATGCTTTTCATATCATCAACAAAATGAAACAAATCAGGATAGTAATCATATAAAGTATGGTTCAAGATTATAGCATTCTTAAATAACTGACACATAGCTGACCCATCATGATGATGATCAATACAATTAAACTAAGGCCAAACATCATCAACTCCTCTCTCCCGCAGACAAAAAACAAGGATTTGGGTCCATATATTCTTATGTTTGACCATATGGCACCCCAAAAAATACTACTCTCACATCACACACTAAGATGTCATATTGCACACTTGTTAAACGAAGTAATTTTACACGATATTAGAAATTGAAATAAAGAGCCTCTTTTATTATCTATATTGTATACTGTAGAATGGTCAAGATGTCACACTGGAACTAAGGTCCAATGTTGCACTATCACTTTGTTATCGTCAGCATGATCTGTGTTCATATGAGACTGTTAGAAACAACTTATATTAGAACAAAAACTTACTGACTTCTAAAATTCATTGCAAATGTGTAACATGATGGTCAACTAGAGATCACTACCGTAACTGGCTTGGAAAATTGAGCTATAGGGTAAGAATTTGGTGAGCATCTGAAGGCTTACGTGTTGGGATTGGCCAAGTGCCTCTTTAGTTTAGACAGTTGGAGTTGTTATGGAGGGAATTGTTAGAATGTATGGCTTTAAACTAGAGGGGGGTGAATGGTTTAAAGAGGGTTTTTGAAAACTTTTAAGCCTAGAATGAAATTACTTCGAGAAACACTTGAATTAGAATTCAGTTTGTCAAAACACAAAGCAAATAAGCACAACACCAGAAAAACAATCGGTTGTTTCGCATAAACAATCAGTTGTTTATACCAGTTCACAAATATAAAAACTGAATTTAAAAAGATTAAGGATAGAGAGAATGCACACAGAGATTTATACTGGTTCACTCTTAACCCAGAGCTACATCCAGTCTTCCCAGAAACCACTGGGGAATCCACTAAGTAATCAACCCTGGATTACTTACAACACAACCAAAGAAGTGACCTTGATCCCCTCAAGACACACACTTCCTTTGATCCAGCACAACACCACTAAGAATGTTGATCTTGATTCCATCAAGAACACACAGCACTTCTCAGCTATACACACATAGTTTCTTTCAAAGTACAAAGGATTACACTTGTTACAGAAAAGATTTGAAATCAATACAAGATGAAAATCCTATCTCACACTCTTTGATCAATGCAATATCTAAGCAATTCTCAATATCCAGAGCTACATCCAGTCTTCCCAGAAACCACTGGGGAATCCACTATGTAATCAACCCTAGATTACTTACAACACAACCAAAGAAGTGACCTTGATCCCCTCAAGACACACACTTCCTTTGATCCAGCACAACACCACTAAGAATGTTGATCTTGATCCCATCAAGAACACACAACACTTCTCAGCTATACACAGATAGTTTCTTTCAAAGTACAAAGGATTACACTTGTTACAGAAAAGATTTGAAATCAATACAAGATGAAAATCCTATCTCACACTCTTTGATCAATGCAATATCTAAGCAATTCTCAACTTTTCAAAAGCTCAAAACTTTGTAAAAAAACTCAAATCTGTTTTTCTATGATTAAAATAAAGTTGTTTGTTGCATAATCTTAACAAACTATTAATTGCATTTAAAGATTGGTCAAAGCATTTAAAACTGGAGCGTAAACAGTTGTAAAATCATTTAATGCTCAGTCAAAGCATTTAAAACCGGAGCGTAAACAGTTGTAAAATCATTTAATGCTCAGTCAAAGCACAAAACAGTTTTCTGTTATGGTCCCAAAACAAACAATCGGTTGTTTTGGTTTGACAGCAAGTCAACCATCAAAAACAGTTTTCAACCTTTCTAAAAACACCTAAGTATAAAACAATCAGTTGTTTCGACAAAACAACAGGTTATTTTTCATTTAGTTTGAAAAACACTTTTCAATTAAAAGGTTTGAGAATGCTTATGCTTTGGATTCAATCAAGAGTTGATATATACAATTAATCTACCTCAGATCCTATCTAGAGACAGCTCAGCAACAACAAGCACACCGTGCCTTTCATCAACCTTCAAAGGGTTTGGATTCTTCAAAGCTTGAACACACTTGATTCAACAATCTCCCCCTATTTGATGAAGACAAATCCTTGATTGCTTGTGTTGGATCTGATTGAATCTGAAGCAGTTCCTACAAGACAAAGTTTTAAACAAAGAACAGTACTTCTGATATAGGGTTAGAGTTTAAAACAGTATATCAGAGCAATATATCAGAGTAGGATTAAAAACCAGCAGAAATATAAGGCTTACTTAAACATCCATACACATTATAGAGTTTTGCAGAAATAAAGGATAACGAAAACAACACACATAATAAATGTCCCCCTATCTGTCTTCACAATTAGACAAAAAGAAGAGATAAAAAGATAATTGTTTCAGATAATACAGAATTAAAGAGCAGAAGCAGAAATACTGATACAAGCCCAAAAAACAATCGGTTGTTCCGTGACATCAACTGGTTGTTTTTCCTTCATTAGTTATCTTTGTCATATTGTAGATCAAAAATCTGATTTTGAATAGCTTTTATATGTTCATCCAATGTCATGAAGCGTGCATCCATGCTGTTGAACCTGTTATCTATGCAATGGAAGTTGCTTACACACAAATCATGAAGATTTCTTTGATTCTCCGCAAATCCATCAAGCCTATTGACCATGTATCTTTCAAAAGAAGACATGGATGGCATTTCATCTCCCTGATTCCCTGCACTGGTTCCAGCACCTTGATTTGTTACAGGTTGCTCTTCATGGTGAAAATCCATGTCAGCAACATGTTCTTTTTCATCAAGATCAGCAGCAGCACTTGATGAGGCACCATGGTCACCATCTTTACTCACCCATTTGCCACTGATTTTGGTGAATCCCATCTTACTAAGAGAGCCATTGTTCATCTCTTGAGTTGACTTAACCAACTCAGATGACTCATCTTCAAGATTCACTTCAAAATACAGCAAAAATTTAGAAATCAAAACAGCATATGGATAGTGATAATCACTTAACCTCATGGCTTTTTGCACGTGGTCTTTGATGATGTGGATCCAATTGATTATGATCTTCTTCATTATGCAGTAGATGTACACTAGGTCCTCTTCTGTAAGAATAGAATGATTGCTCCCCCTTGGAGTAAGAATCCAAGTCACAATAAGAGCAAGCAATCTCTCATCTAGCTTTAGACCTCCCACCGAACAAGTTCTTACTTGGGCATTTTGATTCTTCAAGCAACTCTTGTAGTATTGGACTTTGTTGAAATCCTCTACTACTCCAAGGTTTCCCTTGTTGATTCTAAGGCCAACATACTTAAGACCCGCAACTACAATCCACACATCATAGGTGATCTCCATATTTACACCCTTCACATGAGAGACAAGGTTGTTTCCCTCAAACTTGAGATTGGTGTAGAACACCCTAATCAAGTCAAGGTAGATGTTCCCCTTCATCTCTAAGAACTTTCTGAGTGATTGATCTTTGAGCAACCTCCTCACATTATCTAGCTTTTGGCTTTCAGCCAATCAAAGGAAACAACTTTAGGGTTGTCTATCACCTTTGTGGTAGTTTCAAACCTATACCTTTCAATGAGGTCATTGTCTCCAGAGAACCATCCTTCTAATCTTCCTCCAGACCTTACTGCTCTGGTTTTAACTTTCTTTGAAGTGGGAGGAGTTGATCCATGACAGTAGAAAAAGGAGCAGAGAAAACTCACACAAGAAGAGCAAGAGATGTTGCAAGAGATGGCTTAATTGGTTGTTCTTGTGAGAGAGAACAACTACAACAGATTTTAAAGCAAAAACAGAACCAAACAGCATTCAATGACGTGAGTGGGTTTCAGATTTTTAGAGAGAAAAGACTTGACCAAGATCTGCACAGAAAACGTCAGAAAAAGCAGAAAATCACATGGTCATCACATGTGATCTTTGACTAGTCATAAAAGCTCTTAAATCTTTAAGATTTTGGAATATATTCCTTTATGACTTGTTGTAACTTCTTTCTGAACGTGATCAGCTTTCAACACTACTTCATTGACCAAAGATTCTTTCATAATTGTGATCTGCAATAGATAGAAATTCAAAAAGAATTAAATCCATTATTTTCACAGTGCTGTCAAACACAAAACAATCGGTTGTTTCGAGGAAACAATCGGTTGTTTCGAGGAAACAATCGGTTGTTTCGAGGAAACAATCGGTTGTTTCGAGGAAACAATCGGTTGTTTTTCTGCAGCAGTAAAAAATGATTTTGAATTTTTAATCATGAGAAGAAATGATTCAAAGTAGATGTATTTGAACATTTTAAAAAGAGATATTTAAGCATGAATATGAACTTAAACAGGAATTAAAATCAAGAAGCCTCCTTTGACCATTGAGAGCCTTTGGACAGTGAGAAATATGGGGAAGCTAGTGAGTGACTTATATCAGATATATATTGGTAATATGAAGTTACATGTAAATGTGCCAAGATACAGGAGGCATGAGGTGGTACCTAGAAGGGTGGAGAGTGAAAACAAGGGGAAATACATGGAGAATCCTAGGAAGGTGAAAGTTGTGGTCCCTGCCATCCAACACCAGAAGAGAGTAAAGGAGGTTTGGAGGGTGAAAACAGAGAGGAAAACTTTTGCAGATGTTGTCAAAGATGATTCACAAAGGTGGTGGAAGGGGCCAATCATCAAAACAGAGCAAAAGGTGTTACCTTGGATGGGGTCCAATGTGATTGGGCAGTTTCGTGATGAACTGAACTTTGAACAACTAGGTGATGAATTTGTGAAAGGAGGTATGAGTATGATTAGAGTAAGGTACATGGGGGATAATCTTGCCCTCCTTACTCCATGGGAAGGGGAAAGCATGCAGGAACTGATTAACCTCAACAATGAATGGTTTGAAGGTGTTTTTCATAGCATCAAACCATGATCAGAGGAGAACGTTGCAGGCCATAAGGTTGTGTGGTTGAGATGTTATGGGCTCCCCATAATATTATGGAATAAGGATTGCTTTTCGAAAGTGGTAGGAGAGGTAGCAACCTTATTATCCATAGATGAAGCAACGGTGATGTGGGAAAACCTGGAGTATGCAAGACTCCAAGTTCGTTTACTCAAAAACTGCAACGCTAATTTGGCTAAAAGTGTGAGGATTAATGGACAAACATTGAGCATCTTCATTGAAGAAGAACAACCTGCAAGATCTGGAGATCATTGTATATGTTACCGAAATTTCTTTGATTCCTCTGACAGTGTTTCCTCATTGTATATGTTCAATCAGTGTCAAGTGGTGTGGTGGAGGCTAGTGACGGAGGGGAAGTCCGAAGATCGGAAAAGGTGTTGGAGGGGATTGAGGCCCTAAGTGCGAATAGGACAAATGGGTTCTATTCTAGGGTATCTGACACCAGAAGTGCTGATGTACATAGCAAAGAAACAAAATCAATCACGAAAGGGGAAAATCAAGGTCAGAAGGAGACTGCGGTGGCTCCCCCTTTTAACCAGGTTGATCAACTTTGTACAGGTTCGCAAAATTACCATTATGTACATGCTGAGCTGGCCAAGTTGGTGGTGGAAATAGAATGTAAGGGTTCAATGAGTGAGCCCACTATGCCTTTGGCCAGGAGGGGGAGCGCGTGGCCCTTTTAAGTGTGGAGGAAGATTTTGAACTACATCGAACACAAAGCTTTGGTGCAGAATCTATTCCAAGGATGAGCCCCTTAGAGGAGGGCGAAAGGGGCAAACACGTCGGAGGTTTGGAGTCACCAATTTGTGAGGAAGAAGGAAATGATGATGCCAATGGGTTGCATAATTGTCATCCTTCTCGAGCAATTGGTCTCCCCATGGTGATTAGGGATCAAGGAGGGTTGAAACTGCAAGGCTCGTTCGCTACAGAGGGAGTAGAAGTGGGAAGGGGGAGCGATAACCCCTCACGGCAACGTAAAATGAAAGGCCTTAGTGAATTGATGGAGCCAAGCACTCATCCAAGACGGTCTGTTAGACTAAGTGAGAAATTGGCACAGGTGAGGAGGAAGATGTTGTCCGGAGAAGATCTACCATCGATATCCATTTCAGATGGGGACATTAGTAATTGTAACGCGCATATGCGCGCACTGATGGAACTAGGGAGGAACCTGCAGATTTTTGGGTCCTTGGTAAACAAATCGGGCTTGCTTGTCGCCGGGAGGAAGAGGAAGTGGTCCAAGAAATCCAATACATGGAAGAGCGTGATCTGGAATTCATGAAGAAGAGAGAGGTGGGTAATTCAAATAGTTCTTATGCTGATTTTTAATTTAAATATAAGAGGTTTAGGGGGAGGAACGAAAGCAAGGTATTTGAGGCGATGCATAACTATAGAGGAAGTAGAATTTGTGTGCCTCCAAGAAACAAAATCTACCCATGTCATGGAGGCTAGGTGTTAGTCCTTATGGGGGGATAATAATATCGGTTGGATCCACAATGAAGGGGATAATGGAAATGGAGGTCTTCTATCTATGTGGCACAAATAAGCTTTTAACTACGAAAGTCACAAAATGGGGAAGGGATATATAGCTGTAGTGGGCTATCATGGAAAATCTGCACAAAGGTGTTGTGTGGTCAATGTATATGCGGCGTGCACCTTGAAAGAAAAGAAACTCCTATGGGAGGAATTGTCTAAATGTAAAGATGCCTCTCAAATAGCTTTGTGGTGCTTTTGTGGGGATTTCAATGCAATAAGAAGTCGAGCTGAAAGGCAAGGGGCAGATAGGGGTGATTTTAATAGTGAGATTAAGGGTTTTAATGGGTTCATTGAATCGAACATGCTACTGGAACTGCCCATTGAGGGGGAAAAATTTACGTGGTTTAAACCAAATGGAATGGCAAAGAGCAGGATTGATAGAGTTCTTGTAACTGAAGATTGGTTAAAGTGTTGGCCTATGTGTAAACAATATGTCCAAAGGAGAGAAGTGTCAGATCATTGTGCTTTGATGATAAAGAGTTTGGAAAAGGATTGGGGTCCTAAACCTTTTAGAACAATTGACGCATGGCATTCGGAACGAGGATTTGGAGGGATGGTGGAGGAAAGGTGGAAGTCGTACTGCAACCAAGGAAATGGTTTAAAAGGGCTAAAGGAAAAGTTCAAACTCCTCAAGTCTGATCTAAAAACATGGAATAGGGATGTTTTTGGCAATCTCAACTCTATTAAAAAGGCTATTTTACAGGATATTGAGAACCTTGACCACCAAGATTGTAATGGAAAAATTATGGATAGTGGGAGGCAAACTAGATTCAATCTGCTAAGGAGGCTCTGGGAGACTGATGCAAAGCTAGAATCTCTTCTTCGTGAAAAGGCTAGAACCAACTGGCTTAAATCTGGTGATTCTTGCTCAAGATTTGTCCACTCCTCTTTAAGGTGGAATAGACTAAGGAATGAAGTGAAGGGAGTTTAGGTAGGGGGTTGTTGGTGTGAGGAGCCAAGTACTGTACGGTATGAAGCAAGAAAACTCTTTGAAGCCAGATTTAAAGCAACAAAAGATTTTAGGGTTAGACTGGATGGGGTTGAGTTTAAATCACTCTCATCTGGAGAAAGCCTGCGACTGATAGAAGTTTTTTCTGAGGAAGAAATTAAGGAGGTTGTATGGCAATGTGAAGGCTCAAAAAGCCCTGGGCCAGAAGAATTCAATTTCAACTTCATTAAGAAAAGTTGGAATTACCTTAAAGTGGATTTCGTAGCAGCTTTAGAGGCTTTTCACCAAATAGGTTATATTCCTAAGGGATGCAACGCCTCATTCATTGCACTTGTACACAAAGTTAGGGACCCCTGCAAGCTTGATCACTTCAGACCCATCTCTTTAGTGGGTGCCATTTACAAAGTCATATCTAAAGTACTAGCAGCGAGACTAAAGAAAGTGATCCCGTCTATTATAGATGAAAGTCAATTAGCATTTATAAAAGATAGGGGCCTAGTCGATAGCGTGCTTCTGGCAAATGAAGTGGTTGAGGATCTCAGGAGAAAGGGGAAAAGTGGTCTATGTTTGAAGGTTGATTTTGAAAAAGCATATGATTCAGTTAGGTGGGATTTTATGTATGACATGCTTGGTAGGTTGGGTTTCCATAGTACATGGATAAAATGGATGAGAGGATTATGGAATCAATCACTGTTTCAGTCCTTGTAAATGAGAGCCCTACGGAGGAATTTAGGCCATCGAGAGGGTTGAGACAGGGAGACCCTTTAGCCCCGTTCCTGTTTATTATAGTGGCTGAAGGCCTTGCAAGGTTAGTAAGGCAAGCTATAAAAGTCAATCTCCTGTCCGGGGTCAAGATAGGAAGAAAGGAGGTAGAGGTGAGATTTTTACAGTATGCGGATGATACACTCTTCTTTTGTGAAGAGTCCTGGAGGAATGTGGTCATTATAAAGACTATCCTAACAGGTTTTGAGCTAGCAGGTATCAATGTACATAATCATAATCTTATTAGCTTCTCAAAGATCCTGAATTGTACCCAGATGGGTCATCCGTTCAAATATCTGGGTCTAGAAGTGGGAGGTAACCTAAGGAAGAAAGTGTTCTGGAAACCGGTTTTGAATAAACTGAATGCTAGATTATGCGTGTGGAAGGGCATGTTCTTATCATTGGCAGGTCGATGTTGTGTCATTAAGTCTGTTCTAACTGCAATACCCCTCTTCTACCTGTTAGTGTTCAAGGCACCGGAGTCAGTCTACAAGAACATTATAAGCATCCAAAGGAAATTCCTCTGGGGATGGGGGAGGGAGAATAAACCAATATCATGGGTAAGTTGGGTAGACTTGTGTAAACCCAAAGAAGAGGGAGGTTTGGGGTTCAAAGACATCAGAAAGTTCAACTCTGCGCTCTTAGCTAAATGGAGATGGCGATTTATCTCCCAAGAGAAAGGAAAGTGGAAGGAAGTGCTAGATTCAAAGTATGAAGCAGAGCTTGAATGTCCTCACATTCCAGTAAAATATCAATCATGGTGGTGGAGGGATATTGTTAAGGTATGTAGGGAGGGAGGAGGAGACGGATGGTTCCAAGAAGAGTTAAGGTGGAAATTAGGGAAGGGAGATAAGGTGAGATTCTGGGAAGATGTGTGGGTTGGTGAGTCAAATCTCAAAACATCATTCCAGAGGTTGTTTTCATTATCAGTTAACCAAGACCAAAAGATGGAAGAAGTTGGTGAGTGGGAAGGTACAGATTGGAGGTGGAGGGTTCAATGGAGGAGGGATAGATTTGAGTGGGAAGCTGAGATGGAAGAAAATCTTATGGAATGCATAGAAAGGGCTTCTTTGGAGAGAGAAACAACTGATATCCAAGTGTGGGGGGTTGAGGCTGCCGAGAAGTTCACGGTAAATTCAGCGTACGAATGCTTAGCTAAACAAACGAGAGGTACGCAGCAGGCTTCTTTTGAGCTTGTCTGGAAAGCTAAAGCATTCCCTAATGTGTTGACAACAACTTGGAGAATTCTTATAGATAGACTGCCAACCAAGGAGGGGCTCAGTAGGAGAGGTGTGCTGATGAATACAACAGTATGTGTGTTGTGTAAGATCAAGGAGGAATCGTGCCAGCATCTGTTTATAGACTGCAAATATGCTCAACTCGTATGGTCTCTTTGTCTTCAGTGGCTAGGTTTCGAGTTTGTACAACATAATGATCTAAAATCCCATTTTGTGAGTTTTCATTGTGCTCAGGCTAGTAGTAAGCAAAATTTGGTGTGGAAAGGTATATGGGCAGCTATTGTAAGGAGTATCTGGGACCAGAGAAATTCTATCGTGTTTAATCAAGGAGTAGCAGATGCAGATGAAATTTTCCAGATGGCCCAACTTAAAGTCTGGTTATGGTTAAAATATAGGTCCAACGCTCTTGGTTACTCTTTTGCATATTGGATTCTTAATCCGGTGTTGTGTATAAATAGCATTAAGTAATATTTTCAAGTTTAGTAAGGTGAAGGCAGAGCAGTCTTAGTTCCCACACACTGATTGTCTAGTTACTGCTGTTACAAGAACTAATAAGGCAAAGTTGGATTGGAATAAGGAAATGTTGGCTGGTGCTTGGGTGGTAGAATCAACTAGAATTCTCTGTGCTTAGATGAGCAACTTGCTGGAATTAAATTGGAAGATGCAGGGTGCAGACTTGGGGTGTTCTACGGGCCTGCAAACTTGTAGAACAGATGCTTATTTTGACTTGATAACTATATGAAGTACTTGTAGTGAAGACCTTTTATCTGGAGCTCTCAATGGTGCAATGGACAGATGCGGTTGGAAGGTGAAAACAAGTTGGTTAGACTCTGGCTCACTGTAAGGTGAAGTGAGGCAATCCTGCAAGATGGGTTTGAAGGGAGTTTTCGCTCAACATCTGGGTTTTGAGGATGGTACCGCATTCAACTACAAACACTAGTGGCGAAGACATAATTAAGGGTGTGAACTATGCACCTAGACAACCTGGTTTCAGCTCTGAATTGTGAGAGCACATATGTAAAATCACAGCGCCATATGTTCGTCTTTTGGTATGAAACTTGGACATTCTTACAAAGCTAAGGAACTGCATGAAAAAATTGGGGCTAGAAAATCTGTATTAGTTGGAATAAGCTTTGGTTCCATTCCAAATGCTAACTCTAATCAAAGCAGATATTGTTATTGTGATGAAGAGGGATGGTGCTTCTAATAAGAGGAAATTAAGAACAACATGGCTCAAATGTGCTAGGAAACAAGGTTGGAGCGTTGTAGTCTTAATCATGGAGTTGTTGATTTTTGTTGCCCTGTACGGGCTACGGGTTTGAAGGTTACAACAATTGTAGGCTTGGTGCTTTATTGATGAAGGATAATGGAGTTGTTGGAGACACAAGTATCATGGCAGCCACTAGCTTTCAATGCTGCATAACCTGAAATTATACAGATCTGGTGCACTTTTGTTTATGCTTATTGGTTTAATGTTTTAAAGCTCTGACTTTTTCTTATGAAACAACTTGTTGTAATGTGCTTCTTGTGAGATTTAGTTTAAGTCTCCTTGGTTTTGAAAAAGCAAGTGCCAAAGATCTAGGCCATTGTGCCTGCATTTATTTTTTGCCTGGTATCTTTGAAGATGTATTTTGTATAAGGGTTGGGACACCCCTGAAGTGTCCCCTTAATTATTTTATTCATTGCTGATAAAAAAAAAAGGTCAACTTTTGCAGATTTATACTCATCTCTAGTAAACTCTGGGAAAAAAACATAACTTAAGGATAATGTAGAGAACGTGTGAAAATAATTTATGGGCCAGAGAAAGCATTCAATTTTGATGGCATGGCATTATGATCAACAACAGTTATGTAGATATTAAAGAAAAAAAATTTACCACAAAATGCAATGATTTAGCACACATTCTTGCAATGAAAATGAAAGCTATCCAAAAACCAGAAAACCAGTAATGTTTCCATTTGAAGAAACCTACTAGAAAGACATGGTTTGTGTCATCCCATATAATGTAGAATGCACATAGAGAGAAAAAAAAACTCATCCAAGAAAAAGTGTCTCTAAACTGAGAAAATAATGATGAAACCACTCTTAAATATCAGTAGGTTAAGATCACAATACAATTTAAATTGAATCAAGAATGAAAAGTACTCATTTAGAGATCATGTAACATTACCAGTTATATAAAATCATGTTTTCTAATAGAACACCAAGAATTGCAACTACAAATTTTATTAACAATGACTATGCCTACAGAATGCTAAGACTACTGAACTAGGGTTAACTATAAACTTTTTTTTCTTCTTCATTATTTCCAGAATCTCTCACTTATATATGTGAGATTTAGGTTAACATAGTTTGTTGGGCCAGTATGCTATTGGGCCTACCCTAACATTACTATCCGCCCCAGAAAACACCTTGTCCTCAAAGTGTAGTCTAAAGTGCAATTGGGCCGCAGGGGTGCAGCAACATCTGGGTCGTGGGGGTGCAGCAGGAAATTGGGTCGTGGGGCGTTTTGGGTTGCTCTTGTGCATTAGGGTTTGGTGCACCACTTGTTGCTGTTGCATTGCTTTTTTTCCTCTTTTATTGTTTTTAAATGGGAGAAACGATTTTTGGTCCAATTGGATCTGTATGCTATTGGATCATTTGCATGTGCGTGCTTGAATGAGGTGTGGCATGAAAACAAGGGTATATCTTGTAAGTGGATTGTAGGAGTGAAGGTGGGTTGGGTCTCACGATTTGAAAATTAGGGTTAGATAAAGGAAAAAAGGGTCGCTTGTAAATTAGGTTTAGGAGAGGAGGCGACGCCGTTTGGGAATAGGTTTAGGATGGGGAGGGCGTCGCTGCTGTTTCTTTTCCTTTTTTCTTTGTTTTTGGGAAGAAATAATCTTTGGTGTTTTAAAGAGGATTAAGGAGAGGGACGCAAAAATTGGAGTGGATGTGGCCAGTGTAGTTTCAGGTGACATTGGGAGGCACGGCGGTGGAGGCTAGGGTGCTGCCAGTTGAACGGAGTGGAGCCCGGTGTGCGCAGAGGTTGGTGGCACTGGCTGCGCAACAGTTGGGGCGCAGGTGCTGTTGCGGCGTGTGCGGAGGCTGGCGGTGCGGCGATTGAGGCGCTGACGGTCAAGGATTTCTTTAATAGTCGAAACACACTCTTGGATAGTGTTTAATATTTCTTTTAGGTCTTTTGATTGGGTTTTTGGAGGCATGGTAAGAGTAATGAAAGCACCAATGATAGAACACCAAAAACTGCAGCTACCAATGAAATACTACACTTTGAGGACAAAGTGTTTTCTGGGGCAGATAGTAATGTTAGGATAGGCCCAATAGCATACTAGCCCAACAAACTATGTTAACCTAAATCTAACATAAATAAGTGAGAGATTCTGAAAATAATGGAGAAGAGAAGAAAAATTTATAGTTAACCCTAGTTTAGTAGTCTTAGCATTCTGTAGGCATAGTCATTGCTAATAGAATTGGTAGCTGCAGTTCTTGGTGTTCTATCATTGGTGCTTTCATTACTCTTACCTGCCTCCAAAAACCCAATCAAAAGACCTAAAAGAAATATTAAACACCATCCAATAGTGTGTTTCGGCTATTGAAGAAATCTTACACCGTCACGCCTAGCGTCGCTAGCCTCCACGTACGCCGCAACAACGGTCGCGCCCCAAACACCGCACCGCCCAGTGCCACCAGCCTCCGCACGCACGAGGACACACGCCGCAACAGCGTTCGCACCCCAACTGTCGCGCAGCCTAGTGCCACCAACCTCCGTGCACAACGGGCTCCACTTCGTTCAACTAGCAGCACCCTAGCCGCCACCGTCGTGCCTCCCAATGTCGCCTGCAACTACACCGCCCAAATCCACTCCAATTTTTGCATCCCTCTCCTTCATCCCCTTTAAAACACCAATGATTATTTCTTCCAAAAAAAAAAAAAAACAGCAGTGACGCCGTCCCCGTCCTAAACCTTTCCAAACGGCGTCGCCTCCTCTCCTAAACCTAATTTCCAAGCGACCCTTTTTTCCTTTATCTAACCTTAATTTTCAAATCGTCAGATGCAACCCACCTTCACTCCTGCAGTCCACTTACAAGACATACCCTTGTTTTCATGCCACACATCCTTCAAGCACGCACAGGCCAACGGTCTAATTGCATACAGACCCAATTGGACCAAAAATCGTTTCTCCCATTTAAAAAAAAGAAAAAAAAAAGAGAGGAAAGAAAGCAATGCAACAACAGCAAGTGGCGCACCAAACCCTAATGCACAAGAGGAACCCAAAAATGCCCTGCGACCCAATTTCATGTTGCACCCCTGCGACCCAATTGCACTTTAGACTACACTTTGAGAAGAAAGTGTTTTCTAGGGCGGATAGTAATGTTAGGATAGGCCCAATAGCATATTGGCCCAACAAACTATGTTAACCTAAATCTCACACATATAAGTGAGAGATTCTGGAAATAATGAAGAAGAGAAGAAAAGTTTATAGTTAACCCTAGTTTAGTAGTCTTAGCATTTTGTAGGCATAGTCATTGTTAATAGAATTGGTAGCTGCAGTTCTTGGTGTTCTATCATTTTCTATACAAAGTATTTAGAATAGTAGTATATTGTTCTTCATCACATTGCCATGCAAAAATAATATTTATATGATAAATAAATGTGTTAATCACAAGAAAAATACCTTACAAATTGTATCAAAATCAACATTGGTTTCAACAAACTAGTTTTCAAGATCTCCATTAAGATTCACAGGTACACCAACCATCTGCAGAATCGAACTAATCAATAAATTTGAAATCATGAGTGTAGTGGAAAAAGGCAAATTAAATTTAACACAACCGCAAATTAAATTTAAAGAACATCTCTATTCTTCGCAATAAAGCCATACACAATATATTTCACAAATTAAGAACCACAATAGATTTCACAAATTAAGAGCCAGCACACGGCAAAGGCAATCCAACAATAGATTTTGAAGATAAGGTTATAGAGCACAAACCTGAATATATGATGGCGAACAGAAGTTTGAAATCCTTGTAAGGAAACGACAATGACGGACAATGAAGGGCAAGAGAGTGAGGGTTAGGTTAGGGCAGACAAGAGTGAGAAGACATTGAAGGGAAGAGTGAGTGAAGGCGACAGTGAAGGACGAGAATGAAGGGCGAAAGTGAAGGGATGAGTGTTTCGCAAAGAGAGTGAAGAGAGGGTTTCGTTCGTGAATAGTGGTTTTGTGAAGAGTTTTCAAAAAGATAGAGAAGAGTTTTCAAGGAGTCAAAGGAGGTTTTAAAAAAAATGGGAATAATGAGGAATGGTATGGAGGCAAGGAAAACGCAAAATTTTTATTTCGAAGGAGAATTGTGACAGTTCAAAATGACATGTTATGAGGATAATTGTGGCAGTTATTAAGATGTCGTATTATACGGATATTTGTGGCGGTTATTAATAACCGCATTATTTAAACTGCCACTTCATACACGATTTTTTGTAGTGAATCCGGATGTAGCCCAACATCATATGGTCACTGCCCTACGACCGAAACTGTTTGTCGACATCCTTTTTAAGAAGCTGACTTCAAACCTTGACGAACTCCGACAACGAGCTACCAAATTTGTGCAACTGGAAGAGTTGAGGGAGTACAAAACTTAGGTAAGGGAGGAGGATGGACGTGATAAGGGGAAGGAGAGACCCGACCGATCCAATTTCGGTCAGTATGACAATATAGAGAGAATTATGGCCCCAGATTCACGAGGTGCACCCCTTTTATGGCCCCATAACATTGTATAATGTTATGTATTTTAACATTAAATCTTTTTATTACAATGTTTATTTTGGATAATAACATATTGAGGGGTAGATCAAGTGCAAACAAAAGTGCACAAGGTATCTCAAGTAAATATGTTCACTCACTTCAATATGTGTGCCATTGATTGATCTAATAACATTTATTTTTACTTGTAGTTCATTAAACAATCTAGAATGAATACGATTACTATGTGATACAGTATATTCATTTTACGTGTTTAATTTCTTTTTATTGGGTGATCTTAATATATACATCGCTTTGTTCACTTTTTTTAAGGACATAAAATTAAATAGTAAAGATAAAAAAATATATATAATATAAAAAAAAAGCTTTTGGATTTGTTTAAGCTATTTTATTTTGTTTAACGCAATAAAATATAACTTTTAATAAAATTACATCTCTATTAATTTTTATGCAATATATATTGTATTTATGTATAACCATGTATAATAAGGTTTACCTTTTTTTATTATTTTGCTGATTGGAACCACAAAAAGTGAGAAACACGTGTTTTTAAGTATAAATTTATTTACTTATATTTATCCACCTGACTCCTCTTGAACCAGTCTTTATGTTGCATTGTTCTGAAAAGCACCATAGAGTGGCTATCAAAATAAAAAAAGTGTCAAATTGTAGTAATTAAATTCGAAGTTAGATGCAGCCACCAAAATCATGATTGACTCAGTTAATGAAGCTGCAATTTTCATCACAGTTCAACTATGGTTTCGTCTTTTGCTCGTGGTCAATATGTTATCTTAGTTTTCCTATAATCTAACATTAAAAAAAGATTGAAGCTGAAGAAGAGAAGAGAAGAGAAGAATTCAACCGCAGACATGACAACTTACACGCCTTCATCTCAATCACCTCTTTCGAAAACAACCTATAAATACATTCCCTTCACCTCCATTCTCACCATCTCTCCTTAATAGCCACTCAAAAAAATACATACACAACACAACCCTTCCTTTTGTCTTCTCCTTAACTTGCAAACTTTCAATCATATATTCTGCTAAATAAGCTTCTGATCGATGGATATTGACACTCCACGCTTCCTTCAAACGATTTCATCTTTGGTTCTCATTCTAGTTTCTGTTTCATCACTGGCCTCAGCGTCTCTCAAAGTGGGTTTCTACACCTCCACATGTCCATCTGCGGAGGAAATAGTGAGAAGTGCTGTGAACAAAGGCATTTCTGAAAACTCTGGCATAGCTGCTGGTCTCATTAGAATGCATTTCCATGACTGCTTTGTCAGGGTAACTTCACTTCACATAATTGTATTCAATATTTTCAGTTTCTGGTTGCATATTAAAGACTCTGACCTTCACTGCTACTTTTGTTCAGGGCTGTGAGGGTTCTGTACTGCTAGCATCAACCCCGGGTAATCCAATAGCGGAGAGAGACCATTTTGCCAACAACCCAAGCTTACGTGGGTTCGAGGTGATCGAGGAGGCCAAGATACAGTTGGAGGCTGCATGTCCAGGAACGGTGTCGTGTGCAGACATATTGGCATTCGCCGCACGAGACAGTGCTCTGAAAGTTGGTGGCATAAACTACGACGTTCCATCAGGACGAAGAGACGGTCGTGTCTCTATCGCCGATGAAGTGGCGCAGAATCTACCTGCACCAACCTCGAATGTGGATGAACTGGTGAGTAGATTTGAACAAAAGGGTTTGTCTGCAGATGAAATGGTGACACTTTCAGGAGCCCATTCGATTGGTGTGTCGCACTGTTCAACCTTCTCAAAGCGCTTGTACTCTTTCAATGACACGTTCAAGCAAGACCCCTCCATGGACTCTTCCTACGCTGAAACCTTGAAGACCAAGTGTCCTGCACCACCTCCCACCTCAGACCCAACGCTGTCTCTTGATCCTTCCACTCCGGTTCGTTTGGATAACAAATACTACGAGGGATTGATCAACCACCGTGGTCTGCTCACATCGGATCAGACGCTGTTCACCACCCAGTCCACAAGGGAAATGGTCGTGAGCAATGCAGACAACGGTGCAAATTGGTCTGAGAAGTTTGCCAAGGCAATGGTGCAAATGGGTTCCATAGAAGTGCTCACTGGCTCCAGTGGTGAGATCAGGAAGCATTGCAGCTTTGTTAATTAATCAACGCATTCACACCAGCTACTCACTCATGCTTCTGGAAACCAAAACTCAATCAATTGAATTCATTTTTTACATGTTGTTCTATATTGTTTTAGAGAAAAAAAAGGTTGTTTGTTGTTAATTGAATTTTTCAAAACTTGTTTGATTCTAAATTGCATATTGATTATATCGGATTAGGGTTTTCCTAGTTTGGAAAACTGATTTAGTTTATTTGTTTGGAGGAGATGAATTTGTTTAGATCATTGATCCGGAAGGAGAGGGAGAAAGAGAGTATGATGTTGATGATGAGATGATGAATAACTAAGGATTGAGGCTGGAAGTGGTTTTCACGACCTTGATCGATTCGGTATGCAGATGCAAGTGTAATGAAATGAAAATTAATTTAATCATGTTACTATATTGGAAAATGTCACATACATTTCTCTTACTTGCTCTAATAAGGTGAATGAATGAAGGTTAAGTTTCTTGTTGCTTCTGTTTTTCCCTTTCACAAGGGGTTTTGAACATGACTAACTTATGTTTCAAATTCTTAATTCGGTCTTCAAAAGTGTTTAATATATGGGTTGAGGGATTTTGTATTTGGCAATCAAATATCTCTCCTGTTTTCTTAAAGTAACATCCTTTCTTTCCGATATTTATCGATAGTTCATGTCATTGGGCATAATTGAGGGATCCTAGTTCTTTCTTCCTTAAGCTTTCTAACTTTGTTGAGCAAAATTGTAAATTACTATATATTATATATTATTTGAAGGATGTAAATATATAACAGTATTGTATCATAAATCATTAAATTTATAAATTAAATTATAATCATTTATTATAATGGATATATATATTAAAAAAAAACTAGCTAACAAGTGATCGTCCTCTAGCGGTCGAGTCAAGATTTCTAATGTCTAGCATAAATCTGTTGCGTCCCAATTTTGGAAAAATAACAATGAATAAGACGAAAACGGGTTAAGTTAATCCATTTTGTCACTCCTATTTTTTAAATTAAGAACAAATTTTCTTTCTTAAACTAAATTTAATGAGTGTCAATAAAACTAATTCTTTAAGAAAAATTGACAATCATCAAAGTTAAGTTAAATATGTTCAATTGTAAAAGAAATGTTAAATATCCAATGATAAGAAAGTTAATAAGCTAGATACAAGTTAGCCATGACAAAGTTGTGTACCAGTGTTCTTGCATATTTTTTAACTAAAGGAAATGGAAACACAAGGCAAAACATATTTTATAATATACCAAAATGAATTAGTTTAATTATTTTTAAATTCAAGTTGTGATTGAACTTTTAAATGTGAAATTAGTTATTTATTTTTTATCATGGGTATGGTTCTATGTTTTTTTTATTTCACCATCTATAGTATTCTATTCTAAAACATACATATAAACACCACATAGATATCTTGCATAGGTAAAGTTTAATAAGATGGGGATTCATGACTTGTGTAGTCTAATTTTTACCAAGTTATACCTAACTCGCTTCCTTTTAAAAATAATTTGAGCATCCTATGGAAACCAAGTAGAGGACGCCCAAGTCCAAGAAGGGGCCCAAGCCCAAAGAATCACTAGGAGCATGGCAAGAGCTTTGGGAAAAGAGTGTCAAATGATGACTCTTCTTATTTCTCTTGTATAGTTGTAGGTGGTGTGGATATTAAATAAATAGTTGTAAATGTATTAGAGAGAGTCACATTGTCCATGTGACTTAGTGGGAGGGTGTAGGTGTAATATAGGAGGTGCCAAAACTAGAAAGGAAGTCACACCTTCCTCATGCTCTAGTTGGCGCCATTTTAGTGTCATTTAGGGGGGTGTTTGCATCTGATTTAGCTTCTCATTTCAGCACCTCTTAGGCTATAAATAAGGTGCTTGCCTTTGTAAAATTCAGAATTGGAAATTTGATATAGAGAAACTGATATGATTCCACTAGCCAAATAGAGATAATTCTTTGACATTCTATGGAATCAACTTGAGTTGGAGATAGCTTAGGCACTTTTAATAGAATTGGATCAATGTTCTATGTTTCAAGAACTCACCAAAACTTGCACCAAACACCAAACTCATATGGAAGATCCATCTATTGCCAATTGAACCGATGAATTTGTGTATAAAAGCAAAAGGACCGAATAGAAAGCTACAATACTGAAATTGAACCGAACAAAATACAAGAAATGAAGAAGAATCAAATAGAAACAGCCAAGGAGAAGATGAACCGAAGCAAATTCAGAAACAAGCTAAAATACCGAATGAAAATGCTAGAAAAGTAAACTAAGACATGTTTTAGCTTCAAATGAACTAGGAGATGAAAGAAAGAAGAACTTATGGAGATGAAGGACTTGGTTTGGTGATCACACCACTTGGATGGTGAAGGCTCCAAGATAAGTGAGCTAGTACCGCCACTTGAGAGAACCAAATGCACTCAAGATAAGACAAGGTGAAGGAGAAGACAAGTTCTCACAATTCTCTCTCAAATTGAGTAGAGTTTCTCTATTACCAATTTCAATTCTGAATTGTGAAGGACCCAAGCTCTCCTTTTATAGGAGCAAGGGCCGGCCAAGTACATGCTTATTCTATAAGCTACATACTCCTACAACACACCCCCCTACTAAGCTCACTCCTAAGCTCACGTTTTCTTCTAAACTCACACCTAAGCTCACGCTTACTACTAAGCTCACCCCCCCCAAGCTCCTAAACTAAAGTCTAAAAATGCTTTTACAAAAGAGGTGTCTCATGTTTCCCTCTAAGCACTTTTTATTACACAAGAAACTATAAAAAGAGAAAACAACCTTCCATTATTTCCTAATGCCTTGAATTGACTTCTTGTAAGCCTTTGAGGTGGGCTACAAACTCCTTGAACGTCTAACACTTGAGCCTCTACCTCTTCTTGTCTTTGAATATTGGCCTCCATTTGGTCTTGATCTTGATCTCCATCATACTCCCCGAGTTGGAGAGAATTCGACCACGAATTCTGGAGACCTACAGAAAAAGGAGTTAGATCACTGATATTAAAAGTATGACTACCAAGGTATGTATCAGGCATATCTAATTCATAAGCATTGTCATTAATCCTCTTTAGGACTTGAAAAGGTCCATCACCACGAGGCATTAGTTTGGACTTCCTTTGAGTAGGAAAACAATCTTTCCTCAAGTGAAGCCAAACCCAATCATCTTCATCAAACAACAATGCTTTTCTCCTTTTATTGGCAAGTTCAGCATACTTGCCAACCTTCTTCTCAATTCTCATCTTGATGTCTTTATGCAAAGTTTTCACAAAAGAAGCCTTTTCATCCCCATCTTTGCACAAGACATCCTCAAGTATGGGAATAGAAAGAAGATCAAGAGGTGTTAAGGGGTTAAACTCATAGACAACCTCAAAAGGAGAATGTGAGGTGGTAGAATTTACTACACGGTTATAGGCAAATTCAACATGGGGTAGTAAATTCTCCCACACTCTAGGATTGCCGGAAATGAAGCATCTCAATAGTTGTCCCAAAGTTCTATTTACCACTTTGGTTTGACCATCGGTTTGTGGGTGACAAGTGGTAGAAAATAAAAGCTTAGTATCAAGCTTACCCCCACAAGGTCTTCCAAAAGTGACTCAAGAATTTGGGATCTCTATCGGACACAATAGTTCTTGGAATCCCATGCAAACGTACCACTTCTTGAAAGAAGAGGTTTGCAATATGACATGCATCATCCACTTTGTGGCAAGGAATAAAGTGAGCCATCTTTGAAAAACGATCCACTACCACAAAAATGGAATCCTTTCCCTTTGATGTCTTGGGTAATCCTAAGATGAAATCCATAGATATGTCAACCCAAGGCATTGAAGGGATAGGGAGAGGAGTATATAAACCATGGGGATGCATCCTAGATTTAGCCTTGCGGCAAGCTATGCATTTATCACACAAACTATGAACATGTTTATGCATATGAGGCCAATAGAAATGTTCATGCAACACATCCAAAGTTTTAGCAACCCCAAAGTGACCCATTAATCCTCCGTCATGTGCTTCTCTAACAAGAGATAATCTAATTGAGCATTGGGGAACACAAAGATGTTTTCCTTTAAAAAGAAAGCCATCTTGTATAAAAAAATCTTTGTGTCCTCCCTTAAAACACTCTTGATAGATAAGAGAAAAATCAAGGTCATTATGATAAAGATCCTTAATGTGATCAAAGCCAAGAAATTGAGAACCCAAAAGAGTGAGCAAGGCATATCTTCTAGAAAGTGCATCGGCCACAACATTTATTTTGCCTTGCTTATGTTTGATCACATAAGGAAATTGCTCAAGGAATTCAACCCACTTAGCATGCCTCTTGTTAAGTTTGTTTTGGTTTTTCAAATATTTAAGAGACTCATGATCACTATGAATCACAAACTCTTTAGGAAAAAGATAATGTTGCCAAGTAAACAAAGCTCTAACAAGGGCATATAATTCTTTATCATAAGTGGAATAGTTGAGATGACTCCCTTTCAATTTCTCACTAAAGTAAGCTATAGGGTGGCCCTCTTGAAGGAGAACAGCCCCAATGCCTATACTTGAAGCATCACACTCAATCTCAAAGGTTTTACCAAAATTAGGAAGGGCTAAAATGGGAGCATTAGTCAATTTTTCTTTTAAAATCTCAAAAGCTTTTTGTTGTGCTTCTCCCCATTGAAAAACCACATCCTTTTTCACTATATCATTGAGAGGTGCGGCTATTGTACCAAAGTTGGGTACAAATCTTCTATAAAAAGAAGCAAGTCCATGAAAACTTCGGACTTCATTCATACATGTAGGTGTAGGCCAATTTTGAATGGCCACCACCTTAGCTTGATCCACATGGACTCCTTTGCGACTCACAACAAACCCTAGGAATTCTATATGATCAAGTGCAAACATACATTTAGCAAGGTTAGCATACAAATGTTCCTTCCTAAGGGTTTCTAATACTTGCCTAACATGCAACCTATGGTCTTTCAAAGATAAGCTATAAATGAGTATATCATCAAAATAAACAACAACAAACTTACCAATGAAAGGTCTCAAAACATGATTCATGAGGCGCATGAAAGTACTTGGAGCATTAGTTAAACCAAAGGGCATAACTAACCACTCATATAAGCCAAAGTTGGTCTTAAAAGCCGTCTTCCATTCATCACCCGGTTTGATACGGATTTGATTGTAGCCGCTTTTAAGATCAATCTTTGTAAAGATTTGAGAACCATGCAATTCATCCAACAAATCATCAAGCCTAGGTATGGGATGCCTATACTTAATTGTAATGTTATTGATAGCCCTACAATCCGAACACATCCTCCATGTGCCATCTTTCTTAGGGACATGGGTAATAGGCATAGCACAAGGGCTCATGCTATCTTGGACCCAACCTTTTTCAATCAAAGCCTCTATTTGTTGGCGAATTTCCTTGGTTTCACTTGGATTGGTCCTATAGGCCGGACGATTTGGTAAGGAAGATCCCGGAATCAAATCAATTTGGTGCTCAATCCCTCTCAAAGGTGGAAGGCCTTTTGGAGGATCTTGAAACACATCTTGAAACTCCTTTACCAAATTATCCAAGTCATGAGAACTATCAACAAGTGGTTCTAACTTAAGAGGTCTAGGGATAGCTAAGAAAATAGGATTGTGAGCCACTATTTCCCTTTGGACCTTATGCCTAGACACAAGAAGTGTAGGCTTAGGACTTTTTTCCTTTTCACTCTCCCTCTTTTTCTTCATTAGAATTTGGTCCTCATGGACTTCTCTTGGAGAGAGAGATTTCAAAGTAACCTTGTGACCATGGAAATCAAAAGAAAGTTTGTTGGTAAAGCCATCATGAAAAAAATTTCTATCATATTGCCAAGGCCTTCCCAAAAGAACATGGGTTGCTTCCATGGGCACAACATCACATAATACCTCATCTTTGTATTTTCCAATGGAGAAATGGATGAGGACTTGTTTATTCACAACTATTTCTCCTACTTCACTAAGCCATTGCAATTTGTAGGGCTTTGTATGAGAGATAGTAGGCAATCCAAGTTTGTCTACTACTCTTGTACTAGCCACATTAGCACAACTACCCCCATCCACTATTAAGGAACAAATGTTGTTTTGAATAAGACATCTTGTATGGAAAATATTTTCCCTTTGACTTTCATCAAAAGGTTGTGAAACTTGTCCAAGAAGTCTTCTCACAACTAACAAATCCCCTTCAAGTGGACTTTCACTCTCATTCTCACTAGATGCCCTAGAATGTGAAGAATGCATAGGTGAATCCGAATCATGCTCACTCATGACAAAGCCATTATGCACAAACATATTCCTTTTAGAAGGACAATTAGCCGCAATGTGACCATAACCCATACACTTAAAGCATTTCTTACTAGACGATTTAGTTGGTGATTTAGGCATAGAAGTAGAAGGCTTAGATTCCCTTGGTTTGAAAGAAGAATCTTTATAAGGAAATTTAGAAAAAGATTTTTTGTTCTTCCAAGAATTGTTGTAGTAACCATCATTGGGAGCATTTTTGAAAGAATTTTTCTTAGCAAGTTGGGCTTCCACCTTCATTGCAAGATGAACCAAAGAACCCAATGATGAATACTCTTGAAGTTCAACAATATCTTGAATATCCTTCCTTAGACCACTCACAAACCTAGCTATCAAAGCTTCCTCACTCTCACGTCTATCTACCTTAAGCAAAAGCATTTCTAATTCTTTGTAATAAGCATCCACACTTAGTGTGCCTTGTTGAAACCGTTGGATGTTGAAACCGTTGGAGTTTCAACATGAGGTCTTTCCTAAAGTGTGGTGGCACAAACCTAAGGCGCATTTGATCCTTTAAAGAGTTCCAAGAGTCCACGGGAGGACCCTTGTGATAGATAATGTCCTTTACAACACCATGCCACCATTTCATGGCATAATCACTAAACTCTAAGGTAGCTAGCTTATATTTGTGCTCATCTTGGATCCCATGGATCTCAAAAATTTGTTCACATTTAGCCTCCCAATCTAGGTATACATTAGGATCACTATCCCCATTGAAACTAGGAATTTTGACCGAAGGGAGCTTAGCCTTTGCGTCTTGGTAGTAGCCATCTTCAAGGTGGCGTCTATCTTCATGAGGTCTATATCCATGAAAGTGTTGTTGAGGTCTCCTTCTTCTATGTTCCTCTTCACGGCCATGATCATTGGAAAAGCCTCTTGATGAAGGTCTATAATGATGATGCTCTCCATGAATAGAATGAGAGGACCTAGCTTGCTTCATTTCAAGGCTTTGCAACTTTTCCTCCAACCGTCTAATAGCTTCATCTTTTTGTGTAAGGGCTCGCTTGGCCTCTTTTAATTCACCAAGAACAGAAGCTTTGCTAGGAGAATGCTGGTTGTAACACTCATCACTGAAATATGAAGCCATTTGGAAAAGAAAACAGCAAACAACAAAACAGCAAACAAAGTTAAGAAAACAAAGTTAGCGAAAATAAATTGGAACCAAACTGCCGAAGTGAAGTGTCACTTAAATCACTCCAAAGAAAGAATGCTCCCTTTACCAAGCTGATCTTGAGGCCTTGAGTAATCTCAAATGAAATATGTCAAAGCAAGAGCACACAATCTTCAAAGCACTTCACCACAAAACCAATGAATAATGAAAGACAAGCAAGAAAAGGTATAAGCAATAAAAGGCTATAACAAAAGGAAGACTAGATGTATGACAAACTCAAAGATTAATGAACAAAAGACAAGCAATAAAATAAGGTACTCAATGAAAAAGAAGGCACACAAAAGAGACCTAAAGAAGCACTAGATTAGATGAAGAAAACAAAAAACAGAGCTACTGGAAAATATTTTTATGCAAACTGTGCTTGATGTTCACTGATTTAACTGGAACAATATAAAGCGAACTGGATTATGAAATTTTAACCACAGAAATTTCAAGATCTTAGCTCTACAATGGAACTGGATTTACTCAAAAACAGTAAGCCAATTAATTGAGATAAATTTTCTAAAATCGCTCCCAGATTACCGTATTTTTTTCGGCAGAATTGCACACTTTTTGTATTTTATTTATCATTTTTTTTGTGCTTTGAATTTTGAAGTAATTCTTTTTTCTAATTTTTTATAACACTTTAAAGAACTCAAAACCAGAATTTCAGAACTTTCCAGTGAGTAAATCAATTGCAATAAATCGAAACAGTAAGCACGTTTTCAGAAAAAAAAAAAAAAAAAAAAAGAAAAAAAAAAAGAGGAATCCTAACAGGAATGAAAAACAGAATTAAGAACTAGCAAAGACATAATGGAAATGATGTATAGGAACTTGTATAGATCTAAAATACAAGTATTAACTCAATACTAAAACAGAAAATGCACAAAGGATCAAGTATCAAACTCAGAAAACTGAATTACACCAAAGCAAGAAACAAAAAATGCAATAAAAGTACTACAAGAAGTGATGACATTCTTGGAAAAACATGACTATGACAAAACTTGTATGGATTCAAAAAGGAAAAGACACAAACACATGATAGGCACAATTAAGAAAACAGCAATAAAACTCAAAATAATCTTAAAAACAGAAAGATAAACAACAAGAATTATAGAGCTCTTGAATTAAAAGTGCAACACAACTCAAAATTAAACAAGAACAAACCTAAACTCTAGATACCACATGATATGATTCCACTAGCCAAATAGAGATGATTCTTTGACATTCTATAGAATCAACTTGAGTTGGAGATAGCTTAGGCACTTTTAATAGAATTGGATCAATGTTCTATGTTTCAAGAACTCACCAAAACTTGCACCAAACACCAAACTCATATGGAAGATCCATCTATTGCCAATTGAACCGATTAATTTGTGTATAAAAGCAAAAGGACCGAATAGAAAGCTACAATACTGAAATTGAACCGAACAAAATACAAGAAATGAAGAAGAATCAAATAGAAACAGCCAAGGAGAAGATGAACCGAAGCAAATTCAGAAACAAGCTAAAATACCGAATGAAAATGCTAGAAAAGTAAACTAAGACATGTTTTAGCTTCAAATGAACTAGGAGATGAAAGAAAGAAGAACTTATGGAGATGAAGGACTTGGTTTGGTGATCACACCACTTGGATGGTGAAGGCTCCAAGATAAGTGAGCTAGTACCGCCACTTGAGAGAACCAAATGCACTCAAGATAAGACAAGGTGAAGGAGAAGACAAGTTCTCACAATTCTCTCTCAAATTGAGTAGAGTTTCTCTATTACCAATTTCAATTCTGAATTGTGAAGGACCCAAGCTCTCCTTTTATAGGAGCAAGGGCCGGCCAAGTACATGCTTATTCTAGAAGCTACATACTCCTACAACACACCCCCCTACTAAGCTCACTCTTAAGCTCACGTTTTCTTCTAAACTCACACCTAAGCTCACGCTTACTACTAAGCTCACACCCCCCAAGCTCCTAAACTAAAGTCTAAAAATGCTTTTACAAAAGAGGTGTCTCATGTTTCCCTCTAAGCACTTTTTATTACACAAGAAACTATAAAAAGAGAAAACAACCTTCCATTATTTCCTAATGCCTTGAATTGACTTCTTGTAAGCCTTTGAGGTGGGCTACAAACTCCTTGAACGTCTAACACTTGAGCCTCTACCTCTTCTTGTCCTTGAATATTGACCTCCATTTGGTCTTGATCTTGATCTCCATCAGAAACTCTACTCATTTGGAGAGAGATTTGTGTGAGATTTGAATCTCCTTGCTTGGTGTCATATTGTGAGCTATTGGAGAGCTTCAAGTGGCGGCTTCCTTCACTTATCTTGGAACAATTCCTCCAAGTGGCGTGATGCAGTTCCAATTCCCCATTCCAGTCGAGCTCAATTTCAATCGGTAGTTTAATTTTCCTTTAGTGTACTTCATCTTTCCACCGATTGATTTTGTGTTCTTGTGCTGTTCTTCAATTTTCGGTTTGGTTCCTTGTGTTTTTGTTTCATTTGCGTTTAGTAATCTTGTTCCATGGATGTTTACAAGGAGATAACACTCTTATTGAGTTTGGATCATCATTTTGGAAGGCTATGTCTCCATTGATGACTCCTTAAGCTTCCTTGATTCCATTTGCTGTTTTCAGTTTTTTGTTCTGTTGATGTATTTTCGTTTTCATTGTTTAAGCACTCTTTGATCCTTGAATTGTTGTTTTCATTCTCATATAATGTTGTGTTCAAGAGTTTAAAAGTGTCTATGTTCAATTCAACTCATATCATGATGGAAACCAAGTAGAGGATGCTCAAGCCCATGAAGCCCAAGCCCAACAAGGGGCCCAAGCCCAACAAGGGGTCCAAGCCCAACAAGGGGCCCAAGTCCAACGAATCACTAGGAGCATGGCAAGAGCTTTGGGACAAGAGTATAATAAGATGGCTCTTCTTATTTCTTTTATAGAATAGGGGTGCGGATGTAATAAATAGGTGTAAGTAGTAAGGGAGGCTAGGGGGGAGTGTAGATAGGAGTTAGGAGGTGCCAAACTAGGAAGGAAAGTCACACTTCCTTCATGCACTAGTTGGCGCCGAATTTGAGTCTCATTTGAGGCACATTTGGCTTTGCATTTCATCACCTTATAGGCTATAAATAAAGGTGCTGCCCTTGTACAAATCAGATTTGGAATTTAAAGTAGAGAGACTATACTCAAATTTAGAGAGAAATTGTGAGTCTTGAGTCTTCTTCTTCCTTTGCCTTATCTTATGAGCTATGGTGAGCTTCAAGTGGCGGCACTCCTTCACTTATCTTGGAATAAGGCTCCAAGTGGCGTGAATTGCTTCTCCAAGTCTCAAAATCCAGCAAGTTCCTTTCTATAAGTGTTCTTCTTTCATTTCTTCATTTTTCATTCGGTAGTTCTTAGTTTCTAGTGTTTTCCTTTCATGTGTACCGATTACAATTTGTGTTTCTAGCTTTGTTTCCATTTTTCTGTTCGGTGCAGTAGCTTTCCTTTTCATTTCTGTTCGGTTGTTTAATTATGTTCTTCTTTCTTTGTTGTTGATTCCATTTGACAATATATGGACTTCCATATGAGCTTTGGTTTGGTGCAAAGTCTTGGTGAGTTCTTTAATTAGAACATTGATCCAATTCTAAGTAAAGTGCCATTTCATGACCAACTCAAGTTGCTCCTAAGAATGTCAAAGAATCATGTATTCTTGTTGTTGCATTCACATCATGTGGTATCAGAGCCTAGGCTTGTTTCTTGCTTAAATTTTGAGTTGTATTGCATTTTACTTTCAAAAGCTCTTTAATTCAAGTTGTTTACCATTCTGTTTTAGGATTTATTTTGAGTTTTCTTGCTGTTTTTCTTTTGTTACACCAAGTGTTTGTGAAAAGGATTATGGCACTCATTGTTCATATGAGTATGGCTGCTCTTTTGGAATGGCACTCTCCTTCCTAGAGCTGACCTTAAGCTTCCTTTCACTTGTTGTTATATCTTGTGATATGTCTTTTAATTTTGTAATCATGTCAAGTTTTGTCTTAGTCATGTTATTCCATAATTGTCATTACTTCTTGTAGTACTTTTATTGCTTTGATTGTTTCTTGCTTTGGTTTACTTTCTGTTTTTGAGTTTATTGCTTGATCCTTTGTGCATTTTCATTTTTAGATTTGAGTTCATGCTTGTATTCTCATTCTATACAAGTTCCTTTACATACTTTCCATTATGTCTTTGTTAGTTCATCATACTGTTTTTCATTCCTAAATAGGCTCCTCTGTTTTCTTACAAACGTGCTACTGTTTTCAATTTACTGCAATTAATTGGCTCATGGGGAATTTGTGAAAATTTGGATTTACATTCTTCAAAGTGTTACAAAAGCATAGAAAAAAGAATTACTCAAAAATTCCAAGTACACAAAAAATGATAAATAAAATACGGAAAGTGTACAATACTGCCGAAAAGAATACGGTAATTGGGCAGCAATTTTAAAAAATTTATT
Organism: Phaseolus vulgaris; assembly: GCF_051622355.1. Lineage (NCBI taxonomy): Eukaryota > Viridiplantae > Streptophyta > Magnoliopsida > Fabales > Fabaceae > Phaseolus > Phaseolus vulgaris. The sequence goes on from NC_143498.1 coordinate 12,098,517, forward strand.
TCTCTCAATTGGCTTACTGTTTTTACCTCATTCCAGTGCCATAATTGAGTAAAGACATTGAAGTTTCTGTGGTTAATTTTTCACATTCCAGTTCGCTTTCAATCATTACAGTTAAATCTGTAAACATAGCACAGTTTGCATTTAAAAAGATTTTTCCAGTAGCTGTTTTCTGTTTTCTTCAATCTACTCTAGCACTTTCTTTAGGACTCTTTTTGTGTGCCTTCTTTATTCATTGAGTTCCTTATTTTCTTGCTTGTCTTTCATTCATATTCTTTCTAGTTTGTCATACATTGCTCTCTGTTTTTGGTTTAGCTTTTCTTGTTTATACCTTTTCTTGTTTGTCTTTTTTGTTCTTCTTAAAGTTGTGTGGAGACTTGTTCTTAAGTAAGTTGGTTTGCTGTGACATTATTTCATTTGAAGCTCCTCCATTCTACAAGAAAGGCTTGGTTGAGGACAGCATACTTTCTTGGAGTGGCTGGAGTACTTTCTTGGGCATTTTCCAGCAACCTATATCTCACTTTTATTTTTCTAACAAGTTTCTTTCACTGTTTGTTTTCTGTTTTTTGTATTTTTTGCTCATGGCTCATTTTTCTAGTGGAGAGTCCTCCAAACCGTGCTCACCCCAAAAGGCAGCCCTTTATGAAGACTTAAAGAATGCCAAGCAATCCAATGCTCACTATCTTGATGTGATAAGGCAAATGGAGGCAAGGCTCCAAAGTTTGGAGTTAAACCGTGAAGAACTACATCAAAACCGTGAGAAAAGACCTCATCCTCCTCTTCGGCATTCTTCAAGGCACTCTCATTCTTCTCATGGTTATTATGAAGACAATGCAAGGCCAAGACATCATCACCATGAAGAGAGGTGCCAACATGTGGCTGGCCCTTGTTCTCCTAATGTAAAACTTCCTAGTTTTAGTGGTGAAAGTGATCCCAATGTATACTTAGGATGGGAGGCTAAGGTTGACCAGATTTTTGATGTAAATGGGGTTAGGGATGAGCATAGGGTTAGATTAGCTTCTTTAGAATTTTTGGACTATGCCATGCAATGGTGGCATCAATACCTCATGGACATTGACCTACACAAGAGGCCGCCCGTGGTCTCTTGGAACCATTTGAAAGCATGTTTACGCGCTAGATTCGTACCCCCACACTTTAGGAAAGACCTTATGTTGAAACTCCAACGGTTTCATCAAGGCACGCTAAGTGTGGATGATTACTTTAAACAACTAGACACGCTTTTAATTCGAGTTAATATGGATGAGAGTGAGGAAGCTAAGATAGCTAGGTTTGTGAGTGGCCTTCGAAGGGACATTCATGACGTGGTAGAGTTACAAGAATATTCTTCTTTGGAAAATGTGGTGCACCTTGCTAGTAAAATTGAAAATCAACTTGCAAGGAAAAATGCTTTCAAAAATTCTTCTAAGGATAACTACTACCACCCTTCTTGGAAAAATAAAAATAACTCTTTTTCAAATATTCCTTCTAAGGACTCTACTTTCAAACCTAGAGAGTCTAAGCCTTTCACTTCCAATTCTAGGCCTAAATCACCACAAAAATCGTCTAGTAAGAAATGTTTTAAATGCTTAAGCTGTGGACATATTGCTTCTAATTGCCCTTCTAAACGAGTTATGTATATGCTGATGGGGTAGATAGTAGTGAGCATGGGTCCGAATCTTCTAGACATTCCTCGCCTTCTAGATCCCCAAGTGAGAGTGAGAGTGAAAGCCCACATGAGGGTGACCTATTAGTAATAAGACGCATGCTTGGACAAGTTTTAAAACCTTTTGATGAAACTCAAAGAGAAAATATTTTTCATTCAAGGTGTCTTATTAATGATAGGGTATGCTCTTTGATTGTGGATGGGGGGAGTTGTGCTAATGTGGCAAGCACAAGAGTGGTAGACAAACTTGGATTGCCTACCATCTCTCATGCCAAGCCCTACAAGTTACAATGGTTGAGTGAGGTGGGTGAGTTAGTGGTGAACAAGCAAGTCCTCATTACTTTTTCCATTGGTAAATATAAAGATGAGGTCTTGTGTGATGTTGTTCCAATGGAAGCTACTCATATACTTTTAGGTAGGCCATGGCAATTTGATCGAAAAGTTTTTCATGATGGCTTTACCAACAAAATTTCTTTTAACTTCCATGGGCACAAAGTCATTCTTAAGTCTCTCTCTCCAAAGGAAGTCCATGAGGACCAAGTCAAAATGAGAGAAAAGAGAGAGAAAGAAAAAGATATAAAAAATTCCAAGAGAAGCCTTCTCATATCTTCCCAACAAGTTAAAAAGGTACTCACAAGCCTATTTTTTTAGCTATTCCTAGACCTATTGAATATGAGTCGGCTAAGGATAGTCCCACATGTTTGGACCATTTGGTCAAGGAATATGAAGATGTGTTTCAAGATCCTCCTAAAGGCTTACCACCTCTAAGAGGGATTGAACACCAAATAGACTTCATGCCCGGGGTTTCTTTACCAAATCGCCCTGCATATAGGACCAATCCCCAAGAGACCAAAGAAATTCAAAGACAAGTTGAGGATTTATTCGCTAAGGGGTGGGTACAAGATAGCATGAGCCCATGTGTTATGCATGTCATACTTGTCCCAAAAAAGGATGGGACATGGAGGATGTGTACGGATTGTCGCGCTATAAATAACATCACCATCAAATATAGGCATCCCATTCCTAGGTTAGATGACTTGTTGGATGAATTACATGGGTCTAAAATATTTTCCAAAATTGATCTTAAGAGTGGTTACAATCAAATTCGAATTAAACATGGTGATGAATGGAAAACCGCTTTTAAGACCAAATTTGGTTTATGTGAGTGGTTGGTCATGCCTTTTGGCTTGACTAATGCTCCTAGTACCTTCATGCGACTCATGCATCATGTTTTAAGAGCATTCATTGGCAAGTTTGTTGTGGTTTACTTTGATGATATTCTTATATATAGCTTGTCTTTAGAAGATCATGAGTCACATGTTAGACAAGTGTTAGAAACTCTTAGGAAGGAAAAATTGTATGCTAATCATGCTAAATGTTTTTTTGCATTAGATCATATAGACTTCCTAGGGTTTGTGGTTAGTCATAAAGGGGTGCATGTAGATCAAACAAAAGTTGCAGCAATTCAACATTGGCCTACACCCACCAATGTCAATGAAGTACGAAGTTTTCATGGACTTGCTAGTTTTTATAGGCGGTTTGTGAAAGACTTTAGTACAATTGCCGCACCTTTAAATGCCATAGTAAAGAAGGATGTGGTTTTTAAGTGGGGACAAGAGCAAGAAAACGCTTTTCAAACTTTGAAGGATAAATTAACTAAAGCCCCCATTTTAGCCCTTCCTAACTTTGCTAAGACATTTGAAATAGAGTGTGATGCCTCTAATATAGGCATTGGGGTCGTCCTCCTTCAAGAAGGACACCCCATAGCTTATTTTAGTGAGAAACTCAAAGGGAGTCATCTCAATTACTCCACTTATGATAAAGAACTTTATGCTCTTGTTCGAGCTTTGCAAAATTGGCAACATTATCTTTTTCCAAAGGAATTTGTGATCCATAGTGATCATGAGTCCCTTAAATATTTGAAAAGCCAAAGCAAGCTTAATAAGAGACATGCTAAGTGGGTGGAGTTTATTGAGCAATTTCCTTATGTGATCAAACATAAACAAGGTAAAATTAATGTGGTTGCCGATGCTCTTTCAAGAAGATATACCTTGTTAAATGTTTTGAATGTTCAATATTTAGGATTTGATCACATAAAGGAACTTTATCATGATGACTTAGATTTCTCTCTAATCTATCAAGAGTGTTCCAAGGGCGGTCACAAAGACTTTTTCTTACATAATGGTTTTCTTTTCAAAGGCAAAAGACTTTGTGTTCCCCAAGGATCCATAAGACAATCTCTTGTTAGAGAGGCTCATGAGGGTGGGCTTATGGGACATTTTGGGGTAGCTAAGACCTTAGAAACATTGCATGAACATTTCTTTTGGCCTCACATGCGCAAATTCGTACATACCTTCTGTGATAGATGTATAGCATGTAGGACGGCTAAATCTAAGGTCCAACCCCATGGTTTATATACCTCTCTTCCTATCCCTACAATGCCTTGGGTTGATATTTCTATGGATTTTATCTTAGGACTGCCCAAGACATCGAAGGGTAAGGATTCCATCTTTGTGGTAGTGGACCGTTTTTCTAAAATGGCTCATTTTATTCCATGCCACAAAGTGGATGATGCATGCCATATTGCAAATCTCTTCTTCAAGGAAGTTGTTCGTTTACATGGACTTCCTAGAAGTATAGTATCCGATAGGGATTCTAAGTTCTTAAGTCACTTCTGGAGGACCTTATGGGGGAAACTTGGCACAAAACTTCTGTTTTCTACTACTTGCCACCCCCAAACTGATGGTCCAACCGAAGTGGTTAATAGAACTTTGGGTCAATTATTGAGATGCTTTATTTCCGGGAATCCAAGGGCTTGGGAGGATTTACTACCTCATGTTGAATTTTCTTATAATAGGGTAGTAAATTCCACCACTAACCATTCTCCTTTTGAGGTTGTTTATGGGTTTAATCCCCTCACACCTCTAGATCTTCTTCCCATTCCTGTACTTGATGAGGTTCTATGCAAAGACGGTTTTGAAAAGGCTTCTTTTGTTAAGGATTTGCATAACCGCAACAAGTTACAAATTGAGAAGAAAGTTGGTAAGTATGCTGACACTGCCAATCAAAGGAAAAAGGCATTAATCTTTGAACCCGGTGATTGGGTTTGGCTTCATTTGAGAAAGGATAGATTTCCTTCTCTAAGGAAGTCCAAACTTATGCCTCATGGTGATGGGCCTTTCCAAGTCATCAAGAGGATTAATGATAATGCCTATGAGTTAGATATGCCCACTACTTATCTTGGTAGTAATTCTTTCAATATTACTGATCTCACTCCTTTTGCTGCAGGTTTCCCAAATTCGTGGACGAATTCTCTCCAACCCGGGGAGTATGATGGAAACCAAGTAGAGGATGCTCAAGCCCATGAAGCCCAAGCCCAACAAGGGGCCCAATCCCAACAAGGGGTCCAAGCCCAACGAATCACTAGGAGCATGGCAAGAACTTTGGGACAAGAGTATAATAAGATGGCTCTTCTTATTTCTTTTATAGAATAGGGGTGCGAATGTAATAAATAGGTGTAAGTACTAAGGGAGGCTAGGGGGGAGTGTAGATAGGAGTTAGGAGGTGCCAAACTAGGAAGGAAAGTCACACTTCCTTCATGCACTAGTTGGCGCCGAATTTGAGTCTCATTTGAGGCACATTTGGCTTTGCATTTCAGCACCTTATAGGCTATAAATAAAGGTGCTGCCCTTGTACAAATCAGATTTGGAATTTAAAGTAGAGAGACTATACTCAAATTTAGAGAGAAATTGTGAGTCTTGAGTCTTCTTCTTCCTTTGCCTTATCTTGTGAGCTATGGTGAGCTTCAAGTGGCGGCACTCCTTCACTTATCTTGGAACAAGGCTCCAAGTGGCGTGAATTGCTTCTCCAAGTCTCAAAATCCAGCAAGTTCCTTTCTATAAGTGTTCTTCTTTCATTTCTTCATTTTTCATTCGGTAGTTCTTAGTTTCTAGTGTTTTCCTTTCATGTGTACCGATTACAATTTTTGTTTCTAGCTTTGTTTCCATTTTTCTGTTCGATGCAGTAGCTTTCCTTTTCATTTCTGTTCGGTTGTTTAATTCTGTTCTTCTTTCTTTGTTGTTGATTCCATTTGACAATATATGGACTTCCATATGAGCTTTGGTTTGGTGCAAAGTCTTGGTGAGTTCTTGAATTAGAACATTGATCCAATTCTAAGTAAAGTGCCAGTTCATGACCAACTCAAGTTGCTCCTAAGAATGTCAAGGAATCATGTATTCTTGTTGTTGCATTCACATCATATCAGCATCCATATAGGTGTTGGAGACACTTGTACAGAAAATTACACCAAAGGTTCACCTATAGGAGTTTAGTTATGTTCACATGGGTATGAGAGTTACATTAACATTAAAAAATGTATGTGTGATGACGATTATTTTTGTATATTTTATCATTTATAAACGTCACTACTTACAGGTGTGGTGTTTCGTGTGCCACCATATCTTTGGTCACCACAAAATATAATATGGTGGTCTATTGTGAATCACGATAACACGTGTCATGTAATATCTAGTATAAAGTGACAGTTTTAAGCGGTGTAATTTATGTTAGTTATAAATGTCATAATTTTCTAGCAAATTAAGACAATTTTACTGCAAATAAGAGAGCTTTTAAAAACCACTTTATACGTTCTAGTACGACATTTGTAATCGTCATTATTATATTAAATTGTGAAATATTATATGTTAGTTACAACTATTAAATACTTGAATATTTAATATTACAACTTTTAATATTTTATAGAACCTATTTTTATAATTTAATTAAACATGTTTTCACATATTAATTTCATAACATAATTAAACTTCATAAATACTAATAATTGAATAATATATATACAAATTTATAATTAAAAGAAGACTTCGTGGATTATTACATACGGATGTAAAATCAACATTACATACGAATTCTATTCCGTGTGTAACTTTGGCACCATAAAATAAAATTTGCAGTGGATGGGATTCAAAACCAGGTTCCTTCAGTAATCAAGGAAAATTTAACGACTACCATAGACAAATTCTTTAGTATTATCATGATTTTTATTATACTTATTATTATTAAAAATACTAATAATATTAATAATACTAATAATATTAATAATACTAATAATATTAATAATACTAATAATATGAATATACTAATAATATGAATATAATATTAGTAATATGAATATAATATTAGTAATATGAATATAATATTAGTAATATGAATATAATATTAATAATATGAATATAATATTAATAATATGAATATAATATTAATAATATGAATATAATATGAATATAATATTAATAATAATAATAATAATAAGTATAATAAAAATGATAATATGACCAAAGAACTTGTTTGGTCTAGTGGTTAATGCTTGTTTTATTCCCTTCACTTGATCCTACAATGTTTTGGTGATGGAGCACCACTTTTAATGTTCGGTGCCTGAAATAAATAAAAATATGTTTAAAGTTAATTTTCAATTTTTAAAAAGTAAATTAAAACAATATTATAATAAAATTTTAAGTATACTAATTTATACATCATTAATAGATGCATGTACTAAATGTGTTGCCATTGGAGCAAAATGTTCTCGCACGTCTGATCTAGAAGCAATGTAGCTACCAGAGTATGCATTTGGTTCCTTACAATTGCAAGCTTAGTTTCCATCTTTTCTACCTTCTCTTCACATTTGGTGAAGATGCACTTGAGGAAGCATGGTTCATACCGCTTAACCTTGTTGTGGATTTTTTAAAAGTAAGGCTAGGACAGGCTCCATATAGCAGTCTTCTAACTCGACCTAGATGCTCTTTTCCAAAAATGACACAACATAGATCATTTTGGAGATATATCTTATGTAGTTTTTGGATTTTCCAGCATTCATTCATCAATTTTTTGCTGCATAAAATTGAAATGTTTGATTATGTTGAATTTATGGGAGTCTAAGTTCAAGAAGGAGGTGAATTGTACTTAGGATAATTTTTGCAAATGTAAACTTTAAGAAATTCTGACAGAAAAAGAACAGATTTATTTAAAGAAGCAAGATCTTGAAAACCGAATCAAGTAAGACCAGGTTCTTTAAATTATGATTCAAAACATAAGCATTAAAAACAATTTTCCAATTCAAGAGTAGATTCACAGTGCACTTAACAAAATTAGTTTTTTTTTTAAATGCTAAATTCAGTTCTGCAGTATATTGATTTGATAAAAAAAAACTTGGGTTTTGATAACTTGATTTTAAGTATAACTCTGTCAAAGATCATGTTGGAGATCTCACATCGACTAGAGATTAGAGTCTTTCATTGTATATAAGTGGGTGCAAACCTCAACCCTATGAGCCGGTTTTATGGGGTCGAGTTAGGCTTAAAGTCCATTTCGTAATATGGTATCAGAGCCATTTTCGAGTCTATCCTAGCGAGTGTTTGTGTTGGGCCTATCGTGCCACCCGCTATCGGGCCGCTATCGGACCACCCATAATATATAGTCCCACGCACGAGCTTCTATCTATCACTCTCGGCGTGAGGGGGGTGTGTTGGAGATCCCACATCGACTAGAGATTAGAGCCTTTCATTGTATATAAGTGGGTGAAAACCTCAACCCTATGAGCCGGTTTTATGGGGTTGAGTTAGGCTTAAAGTCCATTTCGTAATAGATCAAGCCTACCTTGTAATTTAAAATTCTTTCCAGAATCTTAAAAACAAAATATGAATTAGACCAATATTGTAGAAAAATAACAGATTCAATTGAAAAACAACAAATTCAATTATTATAGTTTTGCAAATTTCTCAGTCTTAGATGTAGTGATTTATATGAAAGAAGAATTGCACACAAAGATTTATACTGGTTCACTCAATCTTGAGCTACATCCAGTCTCATCTCACACCAAGATGGATTCCACTAAAAACACAACAATCTTCACAAAAGATTACAAACAAACCAGTTCTTGAACCCTACAAGAACCAACATTACAAGAAAATCATTGATTAGAAACCAATTTTAGAGACCAAAGATAATTAGTTGCTATAGTGACCAGATTAGAGACCATTTTGGAGACTAAAAACATTTTTGGCTTCTAAATTAGTTTCTATTATTGTTAAATGGTTTCTAAATTGGTATATAATAAATTACCAAGGTTTTAACTACTAATTATTTAGATTCTAAATTTGGTAGCAAAAATCTTGGTAGCTAATTAGATACCAATTTAGAAACCATTTAACAATAATAGAAACTAATTTAGAAACCAAACATTATTTTAGTCTCCAAAATGGTCTATAATTTGGTCACTATAACAACTAATTATTTAATGTCTCTAAAATTAGTTTCTAATCAATGATTTTCTTGTAGTGCAAGAATACAAGCTGAAAAATCTTATTTCAGCAAGTTTCTTCTTCAAAAAACACTATCAAGAAGCATACACAAATACTCCTTTACAAAGAAAGAGATATAGGAAAGAGAGAACCTTGTTTGTAGACTAAGGAATTCAAACCGGATCCCCACAACTGCAGCATAATCCCAAGCCAAAAGTGAAACCAGCATAAGAACACTTTTTTTTAAGAAAAACTTTCAAAAACTAAGCTCACATGAGAATCTCAAAGAAAAACTCTTGAAAACGGTAAGCAATTTGTATTGCAAGAGATGATTTGCACTAAAGTTGAGTCATCCTTTTATAGGATTCAAATCTTAATAGTTTTCCAAAATTGTTTTTAAAAACTATTAAAAAACAACAAGTTAAAGTTTAAAAGAACAAGTTATATTTTGAAAAAGCACTTGATGGTAACATAACCAACCTTTGGTTAGTTAAAAACATAATATGTGAACAAAACTGAATTTTGGAGACAAACAAATTTTTGAAAACTCAAAATAGTTTTGGTGCACTACAATTAAATAATTGTTTTTTCTAAACAACAAATTAATTTTTTTTGCAGTGAAACTAGTTTGGAAAAACTTGAACATATTTTTAAAACAACTTTTAAAAGACCCTTGTGCTTGAGATCATTACCATGGTTATGGAATATGAGGTTGAATCAAAATGCAAAAGGTCACTTAAGCAACCATATTCTAACTAAGACCATGATATACGTTCATATACAACTCCAAACTTATTTTCTTCATCAAACAAGTCTTCATGAAAGTTGAGCAGAATCTTCACTATCTTCATCAAATTAGTATTCTAAAGGCAATATAATGTGTAAACAACAACACTTTTACTTAAAATAGTGCACCTAACTTAAACATATATGTTGGACCAGAGTTTCACTTCACCAATTTCAACATAATTGCAAATTTATTTTCAACACAATTCAACAATTTCATGTGAAACAAAATTCATATTTTCACTTAAAATTTCAACTTACAAATAGGAACCAAATAGAAAAATTAGAAAATATAGTGAATCTATCAATACAAGAAAATCATTAAATAGAAACTAATTTTAGAGATCAAAATAATTAGTTACTAATTGACTAAATTAGAGAACATTTTATAAACTAAAAAAATTATTAGTATCTAAAGTAGCTTCTATTTATAAAATAGTTTCTAAATTGATATCTAACCATTAGCTACTTACTACTTTATATTTTAAATTAGTCTTTATTAGTCTTTTAGAGACTGATTTAGAATCTAAAATGTTAGTAGCTAAAATCTTGGTAGCTAAATTAGATACCAATTTAGAAAACATTTTATAAATTTTTATTGATAAAAGAAAACAATTTATATACGGATAATTTTGTAATCTCTAAAATAATATCTAATTTAGTCAATATAGTGACTAATTATATTTTGTCTCTAAATTATATGTTGGACCATAGGTGTGCTTTGATACCACTTAATGGAAGTGAGAAGTGCTTCCATGTGGTTCAGCTTCACTTTGAGAGAATAAAGTGAGTGGAAAAGGCAACAGAAGGTTTATATGGGATGTATGGAAGGAATGACAAAGAGTTTCACAAATAAACTAGAAGAAGTTGAGGTTCTTCTTTACAAAATTCCTAGGCCAGGTTAGCTTGAACACTAGTAAGGAACAAGTTGAGATAAGAGAGTAAATGAGTTTGAAGGCAAAGTTTCATTACTCAATGCAAGTCTGAATTTACATGAGGGAGAGGTTCTTATTTATAGGCAGGGAAGGGGAGGAGAGGTAGTGTGCTCATGAAACCTAAACCCTAGAGTTTGAGCCTTACTGTCCAATCATTTTTAAACCCTAACTTGCTGCAAGTTAGGGTTTCTATAAGCTTCCCTTTCACCTCTAGTTCTCATTCAACTTGTGACCTAAAATACAAGGTCAAGAAGGAAATCTCCTATTCTAATATTTACAAATTTATACAAAAGTATTTTTTTGTATCTCTACTCTAAGTTTGAGTTGTGGTGACTGACTTTGCCTGGATGGATCTTCATCACTCAATATATACACTCCATAACCGATTAAGGTTAAAAACATAGGGGAAACTGATTATGCACAACAAAAAAACGCACTTATTAATCGATTATGGGTTCAAATACTTTGCAAAATCAATTATGGCTAAGGATAAAAGCGTTACATAATCAATTATGCAGTGAAAACATGTGGTTAATTGATTATACATGTAATAAAACACCTTGCATAATCGATTATGCATGTAATAAAATGTCTTGCATAATAGATTTTTGCTTAAAAAATATACCAGTTAATCGATTATCTTACATGTTACAACCCATCCGTAATCGATTATCCACTTTAAAAAAAGACATAATCAATTTTTGGTTATATGTATTAAGAGTGGTAATCGATTTTGAAAGTTTTCCAGGAATGGTTTCTTTAATCCTCTCGGACAGTAGCTCTCTCAAACAAACAATATTGATATGTGAGTCTCAAATGAACTGAACAATGGCACAAAGCTCTTTGCAAAAGGATCTCAAATGCTTTGAAATGGTGCGCAAGATGTTAACAATCACAATCTTTTAAAACATTTTTTAAAAAAGCAGAGTTAAAGATGCTCTCACTGGGTGGATTCTTTATGCATGCTTGGCAGTGTCTCATGCTAAACAAGGGCAATGAAATAAAATCCTATACATTTGTGTGGTTTTTACTCGACTTTCTATATTATTGAGAGAAGAAACAAATTAGTCCCCTACTCATTTTTCAATCTCCGCACTCTCCTTTACGTGCAAGCAAAGCATTAAAAGAGTTTTTTCAACCATATTGTTTTAAAAGCGTGGAAGTTTGTTTGTAGTAGATAGTGTTTAGAATCCATGATGAGTAATGTGAATCTAGTCTATGTAAAGTTTTCAAAAGATAAATTATCTTAGATCTAATAATTAAGATTTGATTATATCAACTTTATTCTATACCTTAGTCTCACTATATTGTTATAAGCTAAAATTTGTAAGTTATCACATGTAGTTTATCCAAATTAAATTTTTATTTTTAATTTGTACAACTAATCTTAACTTGTGAAAAAAAAAGTTTATTAATATTTTTTTCTGAAAGTGGTCGCAAAAAAGCTGCTCCAAACATGTAATATCATCATCTCCTTGATAAAGTTGGCTAGTGGCCTAGTTGGATAAAAAAAAACTAAAACTAGTGGTGTACTGGGCATCCTTGATGCATGTCACTGAATATGGAGAATACTTACATTAACCGTAAATATTATTTTTTAATCATATTTAGAGTTTCGTATTAATAATATACAATTTATTCACTGTTTCATAACAACAACTGCCACTGTTTATAAGTTTTCTTCTATATAATGTGATAAAGGGCACGCGGCCGTAGTCAAGATTGTGGTACTGAGACGATTTGTTGGAATTGCGAATAACACACGGTGTCAAAAATAGCATGATTTTAGGTCAACCCCATCAAAAGATAAACTCGTGAAATAGATGGTTTTAGAAAGAACATTTAACTTAATCATTATCTTTCCATATCATTTATTGAGAGATTTGTTTATTTAATTCCATTTATTATGTAGAAAAAATAGGTCAATGAAAACGTATGTTTAGAAATATATAATTATAGTTTTCTAATATATTCCTTTATAAAAAAATCCATTAATTGCATTAAAAATATTGCAATCATAATTTATTAATTTATTTCTAAAAACATATATAATATTTTTTAATTGTGTACTCATTTTTTTATATTATTTAAATTAAAATATAATTAATAACTTCAAATGAATTATATGTAAATTAAAATCGTAAACATTAATTCCCAACACGTTTTCATCAGAGTACTTTGGAAATTAGTTTTGGTAGATGTGGTGTGGTGTGGGAAAGAGTAAAGAGAAAGTGTGAACAAGGAGAAAAGTGGATGAAGGTTGCGGCACTTTTGAATTCAAGATGAGAGGGAATAATTAGAGCAAGAAGGGAGAACAGTTTTGATGGAAACATTTTGAAGGATGGAAAATGAAGGCTGGAATAGGTGTTCTTGCTCTGCACGCACTCTGGTGTCAATAATGGCTACAATTATTCTTCTATTCCAACCAGATTACTGTATCGCTAAGCGGCAACCACCGTGTCCTCCTTCATCATGTGGCCAAATTCGCAACATATCTTACCCATTTCGCCTAAAAGGCGACCCAAACCGATGCGGCGACCCAAGGTATGAGTTAGACTGCGTTAACAACGCCACTCTCTTAACCTTGTTCTCGGCAAAATACCATGTACGAGATATCGACTACGAGCGATACAAAGTCGTTGTGAGTGACCCGGGTCGAGAGGAGGAGGGGGCTAATTGCTCCTTCATCCCTCGCAATTTCTTAACGGACAGTAATTTCAGGCCCACGGGCCTGGTTGGCCCGGACGATTTCGGATCGCAGCCGTTCACTTGGGAACCCTGGGATACTTTCAGAATAGGGTACTTCAACTGCGTGAATCCTGTGAGTGACGATCCACGGTATGTTGAGGTGGGCAGAGGTGAATGTGGCAGCGGAGGGCACGTGTACGCTGTTTTGGAGCCATCGCTGTATGAGTGGCGGGTAAAGGACATAAAGGTTGGGTGCGTTCTAATGGTGGCTACAGTGGTTGATTGGACACCGAAGGAGAATGTTAGTTACGATGAGATCCGTGGCGTGATAAGTGAGGGAATTCGGTTGTCGTGGTTGCCTGTTATTTGCGAGGATCGATGTGGAAGGGGAACCGATTGTAAGGTGATAAATGAATCCAAGGGAGAAGTTGAGTGTGAGAAGCATTACTGCCATTACGCCTACCAAACTACCGATAAATGCGGTATTATCCACTTTCTCTATCCTTTTATTTCATATTATTAGTATGCATGACAAAATATACTTGAGTTTGTCAGTCCATGTAGATTAGTCAAACTTTTTATATTGTTTATTAATTATTAATTAAATATTATAGAAAAATAATTAATTTATCATAGAGCTTTTACATGGATGTGTATGTTTTATGTTTATTATCTTCTTCTTTTTTACATTTTACTCTTTCCGACTTACAAATTTATATTTATGTTGTATTGTCATAAAAGTTGTCACTTATTTCTCTCTATATATATTTATATTGTTTGAAATTGTTTGGTGTATAATTTTGGAAATTAATATCTGACGTTACAAAATCCTATGTTGTGTTTAAAGAGAAAATATGCTCATCACAAAATTTGTCATAAAAAGTTTATAAAATAGATTTTTTTTATCATAATTCAATTTTTAAAATAAAATTTGTTACATTTTGTGAAAAATCCTTTTTGTCTTCTCGTAATATTTTTTAATGTATTAACCTATAAATCTATCATAATGTATGTGAAAAGTGAAGTTGAGTATCATTGTGAGTTTTAATTTTATAACTTAAACTTATTTAGGTGGTTTAAATATATATATATATATATATATATATATATATATATATGTGCGCGCGCGCGCAAATATTTTATCTGGTCCTTTTCTTTCCCTGGTAAATGGATTCTGAAATGTTTTTGAATTTTTCTATTATCCTATGTTTTTTTATCAAAATGGTGAATCTTTTCATGAACACAATTAATACAACAATAAAAAAAAATATTAAGCATGAACAGAAAAATCTACCAATATTTTAGATTTCAAATGTATATTGTTCCACTTTTTTTTTGTAATTTTTTAATTTTAAAGTTACTAATTTGAGATTATACACTTAGAACAATTTCAAATTATAATAAAAATAAATTTGAACGTAACTAATATAAAAGTTAATAAATTTATTAAAATACTTAACAGATGCAAATTAAAGCTCGCCTTATTGGAAATTAGACATAACTGTTTTTTAAATATTTAATACCTTTATTGGACCATCCTTAATCACGTGCATCATTACAGGTTTTCGTGTGAATTTTCTTAGGATTCTCATGTTTACTTACACAAATAGGCGATTAATTGTTTCTCTATATAAATTTTGTTCGTTAATTTTCAAAATTGCATATTAACTCTATTGTTTTCCGTGTTTCAGAACCTTGGCAACAGATTTTTGGCTATATTCGAGGTAAGTAATTATTTCTGTCTTTATTCTTTTTTTCATATTTCTATTTTGTTAATTTTTCTAATTTAATAAGTATTTATCAGATTCTTCATCAATGAAAAAGTAATTATATATGTCAAACTTTAGCCATTCAAATTTTATATAAATAATATTTTGGTCTTTGTAGTTAATAGTATAATATACACATATATACATATAATATACACATATAATATACACATATATACATATAATATACACATATATACATAATATATATATATATATATATATATATTCATAAACTCAAACAAATTTAATTTAAATAAAAAATCTCACTTATATTAATTTCTTTAAAAGATGTAAATTATTTTTAATTTGCATAATTTTATTCTATATTTTTATTCTTAATTTCTTAATGATGAAAATTTTACTTAAACATACCCTGTATCCGAAATTCAAACCTTTTTACTATTTCATTATGGTTATGAGGAGAAATATTCTGTAACTTGCATTAGATAGAATTAGAATTATAGTTCTTTTACTTCTCTTTCTCAAGTCAAATACTCAACTCTTTTGTTTTTAAAGTTATTTTTAAATTACGTATGTCATTTTTTTATTAACACGATCTTTTATATTTTTATTGCAGCTTATCTTAGAGGCGTTATTTTTGGTAAGATCCTTCTCTGTGTTTTCTTGAAATTGAATTTACACCATACAACAATTTTCATTAGTTTATGTTATTGAACGATGTTATGAATCAGACCCAAGTATGTT